>NC_045774.1:79468117-80724426 GCF_008692025.1 Phocoena sinus | reverse complement strand
GCCAGAGCGAAATCTAAAGCGTCTAGAGCCAAACATTTCATAAGTGGAAGCCTGAGAAGGCCGAAGGGAGACGGTGGCTCCCTCTCCGGCGGGACGAAAACAGGCCCGGCGGGTCCAGCACGATGGGCGGCGGGGCGGCCGGGCGGCCAGGTCGGGTGGGCTCAGGGGCAGCTTCTGCGCAAACCGCAGCATCTCGCGTCTGCAGGGAGAGGGCGGGGGGACACTGGGACCCCAGGGCAGTCACCGCAGCCCGGGCCTCCCCTGTCCCAAACGCGTCTCCCGGGGTCTCCCCTCACTCCCCGAGGGCGCCCCCTTCTCCAGAGCTGGGGGAGCACCCGGACGCCCAGCCAGGCCGGTGATCCTTCAGGAAGCCGAGATGCCAGCGACTCTACCATCAAGTCCTCTGAGGTCGCCCACCTCGGGCCCGGCTTTGGGGGTCCCAGCTCCCAAGCCTCCAGATCCTAAGGAACAGCCACTGCCTGGACTCAGCCGGCCCCACGACGAGGACGCGTGTCAGGCCCGTGGCCGTGAAGCGCGCCTCCGGCCGGATGAGAGTCTGACTGTGCACCTCGATGATGCGGGCCAGGTCCGGGCCAGGTGGCCTGCGAGGCGGGCCAGGAGGACCAGTGCGGGGAGGTGAGGGGCGGGGAATGGGCTGGGACCACTCACCAAACATGAGCTTCCCCTGGCCCTCTTCTATGTAAAATTCCAGAGGAAAGGTAAAGTTTTTGGGCACCATCCACCACGGCTTGATCTCCGCATCCAACTGCTCCCAGCCGACTCTGAATAGGGCCAAGTCCAGGAACTTATCCCAGCAGGACTTAAGGAAACATGGAAAGGCCCAGGGTCTGCCTAAATACTGCCTCTACACAACCCACCCTAGGGAGGGGTGACCTGGCCCTGCAGCTGCTCTCAAGAAAATCCACTCCAACTAATTATCTGTTCTTCACCAATCCCTTCATCCAAATTGGATTATCTGATCCGTGTTCGCCTCCCTGATGCCCAGGAATTCAAAAGTATCTTCATTCTAGGCACTTTCCTGGCGATCCAGTGGTTAAGAATCCGCCTTCCAATGCAAGGGATGCGGGTTGGATCCCTGGTGGGGGAGCTAAGATCCCACATGCTGCAGGGCAGATAAGCCCATGCACCACAACTCGAGATGCAAACTACAGAGCAATCCGCAACTAAGACCGGAGGCAGCCAAAAATTAAATAAATAAAAAGAAGAAGAAAAACAAATAAAAAACAAAAACTATCTTCATTCTAGTCTGAACAGATCTTGGAGCAGATCTGCCGGGCGTGAACCAGGCCTGGGGTTGTGGGGTGGAAGGTTCTGGAATAGGGGTTTCCAAGTGGCCTCGCTGGTTCAGACAGGCACTGCCGTAACAAAATCCCACAGGCTGTGGGCTTTCTCACAGTCCTGGAGGCGGAAAGTCCAAGACCAAGGCACCAGCAGATCTGGCGTCTGGTGAGATCTCCCTGGTTCGCAGGCAGCCTCCTTTCGGCTGTGTCCTGACGTGGCTACAGGGGAGTGCAAGCTCTCCAGAGCCTCTTTTAGAAGGACACTCATCACCTTCGTGATGAGGCTCCCTCCCAAAGCCTCACCTCTGAGACCATCGCCTCGGGGGTTTGGAACTCAGCGTGGGCCTTGTGGGTGCACAAACCTTCAGACCGTAGGGTGCCGCCTGCCGACCACACAGGAGCCACGTTTATTCTCCTGCATCAAGAGAGAGGAACACAGAGCCTCTTTATGGGGTGGGTGGGAGGGAGCCTATCACAGGATTTGGCTGCATGAGTCTAAGGAGTGTTTAGAGAAGCAGAGGCCAGTTTTGTAAAAATGGGGCAATTTGTGGGACTTCCTGGTGGTCCAGTGGGTAAGACTCCACGCTCCCAGTGCAGGGGGCTCAGGTTCCATCCCTGGTCGGGGAACTAGATCCCACACGCATGCCACAACTAAGAGCCCACATGCCGCAACTAAGACCCAGCGCAGCCAAAATAAATGAATAATTTTTTTTTTTTTTTTTGGCGGTACGCGGGCCTCTCACTGTTGTGGCCTCTCCCGTTGCGGAGCACAGGCTCCGGACACACAGGCTCAGCGGCCATGGCTCACGGGCCCAGCTGCTCCGCGGCATGTGGGATCTTCCCAGACCAGGGCACGAACCCGTGTCCCCTGCATTGGCAGGCAGACTCTCAACCACTGTGCCACCAGGGAAGCCCAATAAATAATTTTTTTAAAAAAAATGGGACAATTTGTGGTTATCTTGGCAATTCTTAGGAGGCAAGGATATCAATTGGTCTTTTTTTTAGCTCTGCCACATGGCTAGTAGGATCGTAGTTCCCCAACCAGACATTGAACCCAGGCCCTTGGCAGTAAAAACCCTAACCACTGGGCCACCAGGGAATTCCCAGATTAATTCGTCTTGATTGCAGAGTGTCATTGTCTCTGCCTGGTTTCAAACCTAGTTACAGAGTAAGTGCTCTTTCCCCATCTGTTCCATCACAATCACTGAGTGGTCTTGACTGGTGAAAATGTTCTGCAAGAGATGTTTATGTTTGGCAAGAAATGTTTGTTAGGGTTTATCTGCCAGCTTCCTGCTGCAACTTGTGGGTCTGTTTTTTCACTTTTCAGTCTCCCTTTTCGGCCTAAGGCAAAAAGACAGAAGACAAAGGACATTCATCTACAGGGTTCAGACCCACCATCCCATCATCAAAATCCATCTATCACACGGTTATTTGGAGAACATGGTCTGCATCTCCACTACAGTTAGTTCCATGTGCCTTTGGTTGCAAGATGAGGTGATGAATCATTTAAAAAGATCATGAGGGAATTCCCTGGCAGTCCAGTGATTAGGGCTCCACGCTTCCACTGCAGGGGGCACAGGTTCAATCCCCGGTCGGGGAACTAAGAGCCCACAAAGCCGCACAGCACGGCCAAAATAATAATAATAACTAAAATTTAAAAAGATCATGACTGCACAGTCGCACTTAAGACTGGACAGGATACAGATAATTACTAGAAACAAAGTGATTATCAATCCTATTCATAGGCTGCCAAGGAAAGAGCCTAGATTTCAAAACCAGGCCATGAAATCGGGTCCTATTCCATCTGAATCTGTTCTAGAAAGCCAAGTCATCTTTCCTTTTAACCAACCACAAATGATTCTCCCTGACCAATAGTGAACCGGGGTAGCAAGCAGTGTTTGCTAACAAACGAAGTTCTTAGCTGGCCAAGAAGGAAACAAAGGCTGCGTAATTATCCATAACCAGAGACAAAGTTTGGACCACCTTTTCTAGTTAGATTATTTCTACCACTGGAATGGGAGCACCCAGAACAGAGGTGATTATTGATCAGTACACAGACACTTCAATTTGTTGGGTTTTTTGTTTGTTTCGTTTTGTTTTTAATTTTTTGGCCATGCTGCGCGGCATGCGGGATCTTAGGTTCCCTGACAAGGGATGGAACCCACGCCCCCTGCAGTGGAAGCGTAGAGTCTTAACTACCGGACCACCAGGGAAGTCCCAGACATTTCAATCTGTAGACCATTCTTAACATACGTATGAAAAATCTAAAAAATCACGTAGTTGTGATTCTTTTCTGAACAGTTATTCCAGTGACTTTCCAGCTTAAAATTCGGAAGCAAATTTTCCTTAACAGGATATCAAGTACCAATATCTTCAAATTTGGATACACCGTTACATCATAAATCTCACTAATACACAAGTTAATATCACACACACTGCATACTCAACGTGTCAATTGTTCGCAGCGCATTAACAAAGTTACTAGGAAAGGTGGACTACCAGGACCAAAGATGTTACAGAGTGCACGGAATTCTGCCCAGGAGGGCCAAAGTCAAGGAGTGAGCGGTTTGCTTTAGGAAACAATTCTACCAAAAACAACACGGGAAGCGAAGCAATATAAAGTGTCCAAGACATTAAATGCATAACTGACTCCACATTGCCATTTAGTATGCTTTGTATTATAGGATATAAAAGCTACCGCCCATCTATGGAATGTTAGGCTGACACCCAAGACAATCAAAGCCTCCCGTATTAAATACCCCACTATTTTCTGGTTGTACCAAAAAATAAACAACCAGCAAATGACTTCACCTCGTTAAAAAAAGCATTTACACTTAAAAAAATGGGATGAGGTGGGATAGCCTCCATCTAAAAAACGTTTCTAGAGCTCCTAATAAGCTTGCATTTACAAACTAGTTGCTAAAAATCTTCCTCTGGATCGTGCAAAAGGGAGACAGGGACCGCTGATAGGACCGGGTGTGTGGTATTAATCAGACTGGGCTTCTTTCCCTCGTGCTTCGTCAGAGGCCGGGCTGTAATCGTTTTTAGTTCCAACGTTTTCTGCAGGTAAGTCTTCTTTAGTCTCCTGGTTAGCCTCTTCGGCCTGTTTTCCCTTTGCTCCCCTTTTCCCTTTTGTTTGCACTTTCTTGTCTGAAGATTTATCCTTTCCCGCCGCCCTTTTTGGCTTTGGTTCCACTTTTGCAGGAGCCGGTTTAGCTGACAACCTCACCGATCTCCTTCGCCGCCCCCTGGGGGAGCTGACCTTGCTCTTGGGCGTCCTGGTTGGGGGGGGGGGGCGCCTGCGGGGTGCCTGCTGGCGGGCATGGTGCCAAGAGAGCCTTCAGTAAGCAGGGCTGCTGGCCGCTGCCACTCCTCCTACGCCCCAACCCCAGCTGCTGGGACCTGCCTATACATTCTTTTGCATATTCTTTTCCGTTATGGTTTATCACAGGGTATTGAATAGAGTTCCCTGTGCTCTACAGCAGGACCTTGTTGTTGATCCATCCTATGTATGATACTTTGCATCTGCTAACCCCAGACTCCCACTCCATCCCCCCTCCCCCCTCCCCCCCCCCCCCCCCCCCCCCCCCCCGCAACCACATGTCTGTTCTCTATGTCTGGGAGTCTGTTTCTGTTTCATAGATAAGTTCATTTGATTCATATTTTCGATTCCTCATATAAGTGATGTCATATGATATTTGTCTTTCTCTGTCTGACTTACTTCACTTAGTATGAACATCTCCAGGTCCACCCATGTTGCTGCAAATGGCATTATTTCATTCTTTTTTATGGCTGAGTAATATTCCATTGTATATATATGTACCACACCTTTATCCACTCATCTGTCGATGGACGTTTAAGTTGTTTCCATGTCCTGGCTATTGTAAATAGTGCTGCTATGAACATAGGGGTGCATGTATCTTTACAAATTAGAGGTTTCTCCAGATATATGCCTAGGAGTGGGATTACTGGGTCATATGACAACTCTGTTTTTAGTTTTCTGAGGAACCTCCATACTGTTCTCCATACTGGATGCACCAATTTACATTCCTACCAACAGTGTAGAAGGGTTCCCTTTTCTCCACACCCTACAGAGGATTAAGTTTAAATGTGTATAGGTGACCCCCGCTTCATGACACTTCACTTTATTGAGCTTCTCAGATATTGCATTTTCTACAAATTGAAGGTCTGTGGCAACTCTGTGTGGGTCAAGTCTGCCGGCACCATTCTTCCAACAGCATTAGCTCACTTTGTGTCTCTGCGTCACTCTTCAGCAATTTTCACAACATGCCAAATTTTTTCATTACTATTATATTTGTTGCAGTGACCTCTAATCTATCATTATTTGGGGGCTCCAAGAACCGCACTCACATGAGCCGGCAAACTTAATAAATGTTGTGTGTGTTCTGACTGCTCCGTCGACCAGCCATTCCTACATCTCCCTCCCTCTCCTCGGGCCTCCCTGTTCCCTGAGACACACAATATTGAAATTAGGCCCATTAATCTCCCTACAATGGCTTCCAAGTGTTCAAGTGAACGGAAGAGTTGCACGTCTCTCAGTATACATCAAAAGCTAGAAATGATGAAGCTTAGTGAGGAAAGCCGAGACAGGCTGAAAGCTGGGCCTTTTGCACCAAACAGCCACGTTGTGAATGTAAAGGACAAGTTCCTGAAGGAAATTAAAAATGCTGCTCCAGTGAACACACGGATGATAAGGAAGAGAAACAGCCTTATGGCTGATATGGAGGAAGTTTTAGTGTCTGGACAGAAGATCAAACCAGCCACAACATTCCCTTAAGCCAAAGCCTAATCCAGAGCAAGGCTCTAACTCTCTTTAACTCCCTGAAGGCTGAGCGAGATGAGGAAGCTGCAGAAGCAAAGTCTGAAGCCAGCAGAGGCTGGTCCATGAGGCTGAAGGAAAGGAGCCGTCTCCATAACAACAAAGTGCAAGGGGAAGCAGCAAGTGCTGATGGAGAAGCTGCAGCAAGTTATCCAGAAGATCCGGCTGAGATAATTCGTGAAGGTGAACAGATTTTCAAGGTAGACGAAACAGCCTTCTACTGGAAGAAGATGCCATCTAGGACTTTCATAGCTGGAGAGGAGAAGTCACTGCCAGGCTGTGAAGCTTCAGAGGGCAGGCTGACTCTCCTGTTAGGAGCTAATGCAGCTGGCGACTTTAAGTGGAAGCCAATGCTCATCTACCGTTCCAAAAATCCTAGGGCCCTTAAGAATTACCCTCAATCTGTGCTGCCTGTGCTCTCTAAATGGGACAAAAAAGCCTGCATGACAGCACATCTGTTTACAATATGATTTACTAAATATTGCAAGCTCACTGTTGAGACCTACTGCTCAGACAAAAAGATTCCTTTCAATATATTACTGCTCGCTGACAATGCACCTGGTCACCCCAGAGCTCTGATGGAGACGGACAACGAGATTTATGTTGTTTTCATGCCTGGTAATATAACATCCATTCTGCAGCCCACGGATCAAGGAGTCATTTGATTTTAAGTCTCGTTATTTAAGAAATACATTTCACTGGGCTTCCCTGGTGGTGCAGTGGTTAAGAATCCACCTGCCAATGCAGGGGACACGGGTTTGAGCCCTGGTCCAGGAAGATCCCACAGGCCGTGGAGCAACTAAGCCCATGCGCCACAACTACTGAGCCCACGAGCCGCAACTACTGAAGCCCGCGTGCCTAGAGCCCGTGCTCCGCAACAAGAGAAGCCACCGCAATGAGAAGCCCCACACCGCAACGAAGAGTAGCCCCCGCTCGCCGCAACGAGAGAAAGCCCACACACAGCGACGAAGACCCAACACAGCCAAAAATAAATTAATTAATTTAAAAAAAGAAAAGAAATACCTTTCGCAAGGCTACAGATGCCATAGATAGCGATCCCTCTGATGAATCTGAACAAAGTCAATTGAAAACCTTCTGGAAAGTATTCTCCATCCTAGATGCCATTAAGAACAGAACATTTGTGATTCATGGGAAGAATCACTAATCAACATTAACAAGAGTTTGGAAGAAGTTGATTCCATCCCTCATGGATGACATGGAGGGGTTCAGACTCCAGCGGAGGAAGGAACTACAGATGTGGTGGAAACAGCAGGAGAGCTAGACTCAGAAGTGGAGACTGAAGATGTGACCGAATTGCTGCAGTCTCGGGATAAAACCTGAATGGATGCAGAGTTGCTTCTTATAGATGAGCAGAGAAAATGGATTCTTGAGTTGGAATCTACTCCTGGTGAAGATGCTGTGAAGATCGCTGAAATGACAACAAAAGATTTCAAGTGAGACTTTTTTTAATGCTTTATCAACATAAACTGTGTTGATAAAGCAGTGGTAGAACTTGAGAGAAACGACTCCAATTTTGAAAGAAGTTCTACTATGGGTGAGATGCTATCAAACAGCGCTGCATGCTACAAAGAAACTGTTCCTGAAAGGAAGAGTCAATCCATGTGGCAAACGTCACCGTGGTCTTATTTTAGAAACTGCCCCAGCTGCCCCGACCTTTGGCAGCCATCACCCTGATCAGTCAGCAGCCACCAGCATGGAGGCAGGACCTTCTACCAGCAAAAAGATTAAGACTCATTGAAGGCTGGGATGATGTTAGCAGTTTTTTAGCAATTTAGTATTTTTAATTAAGGGATGTACATTTTTTTAGATATAATGCTATTGCACACTTAATAGACTACAGTGTAGTCTAAACATAAATTTTATATGCACTGTGAAACGAAAATATTCACGTGACGTTTTATTGCGATATTCACTTTATTGCAGTGGTCTGGACCCAAACCCCCAATATCTCGGAGGTGTGCCTGTAGATCTGTGAGAGTCGTGAAACCTTTCCGTTCGCCACTAGGGGGCACCAAAGGACAATGACAATAGAGCAAAATGAAAAAGGCTGGCGCTGTTACCAAAGATGTATCTTGTTTTCTTGTCTGGAGTTGAAGTTAACTACTTCATGTCATTGTTGGGTTCAGGGTGGGACAAAATATGCCATCATGGCATGTTGACTATTCTGAATTAAAGTAATTTAAGAAAGAGCTAAGGCAAGAGGGAAATTTTGACCCTCCTGTCTCCCTGGAAACAGGAAACAAATCTCCCCTGTGAGAGGTGGATTCCTTGTCTGCGGGGTAGAGGGCACCCTTATCACCAGCGATGGGGAACTGGGGTCCGAGAAACCTGTATAAACACACCTTGTTGCTCCTTTACTACCCAAACCCAAACTCTGTTTAGATTCTTCACTGAGCACCCAAAGCTTTCTTTTCTCTGTCTATTTCTCACAGAGTTATTGTTTCTTTATCTAAAAATTATAAAAGCTGCCTCTCTGGCCACTTCCGAGGTCCCGTTTCTACGAGACCTCTGTGGCACAATTAAAATGTGTTTCTTTTTCTTCTGTTATTATGTCTTGTGTCGATTTTATTATTAGTCCAGCCACAAGAACTCAAGAGGGATAGAAGGGGAAATCTCCCCTCTCTAGCATCATCATTGGCTTGACCTGAAGCTCTTGGGCTGGTAGTTCTCTTCCAAAGGTCATTTACTTCTGGACGATACATAAGGATGCTGTAACGTTTCCCAATAAAATCCTTTCAATCAAGGCAATGATAGTTTTTCTCCTGGTTTTTGAAAGTTCAGTCTCTTTCAAAAGAGTAAGTTTCCAATCATGGGGAGGCTGAATAGGTGGATATTTGGGGAAGCTTTGCTTACACCTATTGATGAGAAAACTGGACACATCATTAGAAGTCCTCTGTAATACTTAGAACTGTAAGCGTGCAATATGGCAGAGGCCACAGTCAGAAGTGGCTTCCTAAATGCATGGGTTACTCTATGTGATAGGGACAGAGTAAAGGGACAAAGTAGTTGATTAAGTAGTTAATCCCACTAGGGGACTGTAAGTAAAGAAAGAAGTATGGGACACCCCTGTAAGTTAATGATTACTCAAGAAAGCAGGTTTGGGAAGAAATAGACAAATTCTTAGAAAGGTATAACCTTCCAAGACTGAACTAGGAAGAAATAGAAAATATGAAAAGACCAATCACAAGTAATGAAATTGAAACTGTGATTAGAAATCTTCCAACAAACAAAAGTCCAGGACCAGATGGCTTCACAGGTGAATTCTAACAAACATTTAGAGAAGAGCTAACACCCATCCTTCTCAAACTCTTCCAAAAACTTGCAGAGGAAAGAACACTCCCAAACTCGTTCTATGAAGCCACCATCACCCTGATACCAAAACCAGACAAAGATACTACAAAGAAAGAAAATTACAGGCCAGTATCACTGATGAATATAGATGCAAAAATCCTCAACAAAATACTAGCAAACAGAATCCAACAACACATTAAAAGGATCATACACCATGATCAAGCGGGGTTTATCCCAGCAATGCAAGGATTCTTCAGTATACACAAAGCAAATTTTAGGATTACTTGTTCTAGTTCTGTGAAAAAAGTCCTGGGTACTTTGATAGGAATTGTATTAAATCTGTAGACTGTCTTGGTTTAGTATGGTCATTTTAACGATATTAATTCTTCCACACCATGAACACGGTGTATTTTTCCATCTGTTTGTGTCATCTTCAGTGTCATGGGGGTATTATAGATTTCCAAGTACAGGTCTTTTATCTCCTTAGGTAGGGTTATTCCTAGGTATTTTATTCTTTTCAATGCGATTGTGAGATTGTTTCTTTAATTCGTCTTTTGGATAGTTTGTTGTTAGTGTCAGTTCATCTTCTCTCCGTGGTGACCTTGATCACTGCAGCCAAGGTAGGCTACAGGTTTCTGCACTGGAAAGCTACACCCTTCCATGTCACTCTGTGTAGCCCACGCCTAATTAAAACACAGGGAGTCAGGCTCCACCTCCTGGAGGGCAGAGTATCTGCATGAATTACTTAGAATTTTTCTGCGTGGGAAGTTTGTCTATTCTCCCTGGCTTATTTATTCAATTCTCCCTTTATTTGCATCAATATGGACCCATGTCTCACTAATATTTTTAAAGAACCAGCTTCTGGCTTTGCTTCTCCGAGTGTTTTGTATTCCACGGGTTTCTGCTCTAACCGCTTTATTTCCTTAGTTGTTGTTTCCTTAAGACGATTCTGTTTTCTCTAATTTTGGGAGTTGAACATTTACCTCATTTGTTTCATTCTTTCTGATCACTGTAGTATGAGAAGGGGTCAGCAAGTTTCCTCCCCACCTCCCTCAACCCACCCAGGCATCCTCTCCAGGGCTCTGGAAACACTGCTAGGCTTGGGTGTGAGACTCCAAGTCTGCTCCCATGGCTGCCGTTTCTCTAGGGATGTGAGCTGCTCCACCCTCCTGACTGTCCTCTTCAAGGATGCTTTGCATTATATAAACATCCCACTCCCTTTAAATGTCCATGGGGCTTGCTTTGCCATAGAAAGACAACGAGTTACTTTTTTTTTTTTTTTTTTTTTTTGCGGTACGCGGGCCTCTCACTGCTGTGGCCTCTCCCGTTGCGGAGCACAGGCTCCGGACACGCAGGCTCAGCGGCCATGGCTCACGGGCCCAGCCGCTCCGCGGCACGTGGGATCTTCCCGGACTGGGGCATGAACCCGTGTCCCCTGCATCAGCAGGCGGACTCTCAACCACCGCGCCACCAGGGAAGCCCCCCACCCCTATTATTTTTAAGAGAAATATGGCATTTCCAAATGTGGTCAATTCCTAGTCCCGAGAGCTGATCCCAGAGTTAGCCACCAGATGGAGGACCATCTTATCAATTACACATCCGGCTAGTTCTGTAAAAGTAACACAAAAGGCCTCTTGCCTCAGAGTTTTACCGGTTTCCCAAAGCACTCTAAATGTTTAAATTTCCTGTACATAACCATATTTATAAAGGGAATAGGTAAAAGGAAAAATAAATAAGCTTATTATCCACATCATTCAGCAAAACCATCTATTCAAGACTTGGGACTTCCCTGGTGGTTCAGTGTGTAAGACCAGGCTCCTGATGAAGGGGGCCCTGGTTCGATCCCTGGTCAGGGAACTAGATCCCATATGCCGTGTGCATGCCGCAACTAAGAGTCCGCGTGCTGCGACTAGAAAGATCACATGCCACAACTAAGACCCAGGGCAGCCTAAATAAATAAATATTAAAAAAAAGAAGCTGAGACTTACAACCCCCGTGAGTAGCCAGTGAGAATTCCACACCTGCCCCCAGGCTTGCCCCGAAGCCAGAGCCCCCAGAATGTCTCCTGAGGGAGACCCTGGTCCTTGTTTAGTCCTAAACGGATTCGTTAGTTCGTTTGTTATTCAGCGAAGGAAAAATTCAGAACTCTGACAGAAATCTATCAAAAGGGATGTCCAGAAGAGTCCTCGGAATAGTCGATATGAGAGGACATCGGCGAGAACTGGATAATAACCCACCCTCCACTCTTGAGAATGTCTTTCCTTGGACAACATGGAAACTCAGAACGAGGAAGGGAAAGAGGCCGATGATGAAGACACATTCCTGCCTCACCTGAACCTGCAATGCACAGTCAC
This sequence comes from Phocoena sinus, assembly GCF_008692025.1. NCBI lineage: Eukaryota > Metazoa > Chordata > Mammalia > Artiodactyla > Phocoenidae > Phocoena > Phocoena sinus. The sequence goes on along the minus strand of NC_045774.1, from coordinate 80,712,619 downwards.
TCTCCAGACCACCTCCTCATTTATCAGTCAAGGCACGGAGAGCCGCGCTCGTCTACCTGCTGAGGAAGCGGTGCACACACGAGCGGCCGCACGCACACATCACGGGACACACGGGCTTCCTCCTGCACCCAACCTCCGCCACGGCCCCGCACACGCCCGACTCACTAGGCTCCCTTAACGCCAGCTCACCAGGCCCGGCTTCGTCCTCGTGAAGGCAGGAACCTCGGTGGGCGCTGAGCTCCGGGCGTGTCAGCCCACCCGGCCTTCCAGAATGACCCCGGCTGCGGGAGAGGGAGAGGCACAAAGGCCTCGCCTGTCGGCACCCAGGCCAGACCTCAGCTGAACAGAGGCGCCCTGCGTGCATCCTCCCCTCCCACAGTGCCCCCCTCCCGCGGCCCCCGCCCCTGCCCCCCAGGCATCCCCGCCCCCGCCCCGCGTGGTTTCCCACATCCGGACGCCTGACCAGGTGGAGGTGGAAGGCTGGGGGCCGCCTAACACCTGTCCTGGCACCTGTCCTGCGTCTGAGGCCCACGTCCCCCTCTGCCGGGTCCGCTTCCCTCCTCTCCCCTACGCACATGCCGGACCCAAGAGCGCTCCCTAAGGAGCATCTGCACATATTACCATCTCAAAATCTGCTTCCAGGGCTTCCCTGGTGGCGCAATGGTTGAGAGTCCGCCTGCCGATGCAGGGGACGCGGGTTCGTGCCCCGGTCCGGGAGGATCTCACATGCCGCAAAGCGGCTGGGCCCGTGAGCCGTGGCCACTGAGCCTGCGCGTCCGGAGCCTGTGCTCCGCAACGGGGGAGGGGGCACGGCAGTGAGAGGCCTGCGTACCGCAAAAAAAACCCTCTGCTTCCCGAAAAACTAAACTTGCGATAATTACGTCAGGAGTGGTCTCCCCCAAAACGGGCAAAAAGGTGTGTTTTGGTGCTGGAGCCCACACAAGTGTCTGCTGGAGCACAGACAGCCTCGGACACAAGGTCACGATCCACGTGGGAACTCCCATCACTAGTCAACTTAGTGTATAATGTCAAGGAAATGGGACAACAGAGGAATTAGGCGGCTTTGTTAAGCTTGACTGAAGTTCTGAAGGAGAACAGTAATTCTCGAGTTTAGAAGGCATGAGTCACGCCGCGGGCTGGTTAGAATAGATTGTTGCACCCCAAGCCCAAAGTTTCTGGTCACTCCGGGGCGAGTTCTGAGAATTTACATCTCTCACAAGTTCCCAGGTGATGCTGATACTGCTTTGGGGGACCACACCTTGAGAACCACTGCCTAGAAAATCTCAATGAAAGGCTGAGTGCAGTTAACACGATTATAGACAAGTGTGAGAGCCAGAACCTCATTGCTAGAAAAGAGGTTCTCACTTCCTGCAGGAGAGCAGAGAATGCTGAGGCCCAGGCCTTCACCCAGAGAGTAGTGAGCTCCAGGGTGAAGCTTCCGTTGAAAGAAGGACGGCTCTGACAAGATTGGAAAAGGTTGGGACCCTGCTATCTGGGTCGATGCCCCTGCAAATCTTTGTTCCCAAATCCCTCCAAGCCTGCAGGAGCGGCCCAGACGTCCCTGTTAAAAGCTAACATCCCAGGGCTTCCCTGGTGGCGCAGTGGTTAAGAATACGCCTGCCAGTGCAGGGGGACACGGTTCGAGCCCTGCTCCGGGAAGATCCCACATGCCGCAGAGCAACTAAACCCATGAGCCACAACTACTAAGCCCGCGCGCCACAACTACTGAAGCCCACGCACCTAGAGCCCGTGTTCCGCAACAAGAGAAGCCACCGCAATGAGAAGCCCGTGCACCACAAAGAAGAGTAGCCCCCGCTCGCCGCAACTAGAGAAAGCCTGTGCGCAGCAACAAAGACCCAACGCAGCCAATAAATAAATAAGTAAAATAATTTAAGAAAAAAACACAAAAACTAACATCCCCTGCTTGCTTGAAGACAATACAGACACAACATGTGCCTCCCCCAAACCCCCCAGGATCTGCTCCACAGGCTTTTAGGCCAATAACTAACCACAGGCTGGCTGGGTGTGTGCTGCCCTGTTAAGTCGCTGCAGAAGCTAGCCAGCTTGTGCCAGCAGGAACCTGGAGAGGATGCAAGGACCAGATGCTGGTGGTACTTGATGAAGAGCAGGCAGAACATAAGGTTGGACAAGGGGGAGGTTATCCATCTCGTGAGCACTTTCGACGGACAGAGAGTTTAATACCTGACAAGGATCCCGAGATGAGGCAATCTCACCACTAGGATGGCTCCCAGAAACAGAGAAAACCGTAGCCCACACTAGTGAAGCAGAAATGTTGGCACGTAGCAAAAGGTGGAAGAATGCATTTAAAGGCTCAAAGTCAGACGGCGGAATGTTATTCAGCCTTTAAAAAGAACACAGTCCTTTCAGAGAGACAGCTACACTCCCATGTCTGCTGCAGCATTATTCACAACAGCCAAGATATGGAAGCAACCACACGGCCCATCAACGGATGAGGACGAAGAAGCTAAGGTGTGTATACACACAGTGGAATATTATTCAGCCAGAGAAGGGAGGGCATCCTGCCACTGGCAGCAACACGGATGGACCCTGAGTACACAGTGCTAAGTCAGACAGAGGAAGACAAATCAAGTATGGTATCACTTACACGTGGAATTTTAAAAAGCCAAGCTCGTACAAACAGAGTGAAATGGTGGTTACCAGAGGCCAGGGGGTTGGGGGATAAGAGAGATGTAGTTTAACGGCACAAACTTACAATAAGTAGTAAATAAGCTATAGAGATCTAACGCATAGTATGATGAATATAGACAACAATACTGTACTATAATCAAATTTTCTAAGAGACTAGAACTTTAAAAAGAAAGGATTGGGGCTTCCCTGGTGGCGCAGTGGTTGGGAGTCCGCCTGCCGATGCAGGGGACACGGTTTCGTGCCCCGGTCCGGGAAGATCCCACATGCCGCGGAGCGGCTGGGCCCGTGAGCCATGGCCGCTGAGCCTGCGCGTCCGGAGCCTGTGCTCCGCAACGGGAGAGGCCACGGCAGTGAGAGGCCCGCGTACCACAAGAAAGAAAGAAAGAAAGAAAGGATTGGTAAAAAGAAAGGATTAGGAGTGGCCCAGGTTCAATCCCTGGTCAGGGAACAGAGATCCCACGAGCCGTGTGGCTCAGCCAAAAAAAAAAAAAAGGATAATTGCGTAATGTGATGGAGGTGCTAACTATCACTACAGCGGCACAGGTTGCATGCTAAAGTAGGGTCTCTGAGAGCAGTCGGGGTGATGACCACCCTTCTCCAAACAAGAGGCGCAGTGATGCCACTGAACCCTCCAAAGCCAGGAAGATGCAATCGTGAGCGGCCAAGTGCAAGGGTCAGTCTCACAGGGGTTAATGGAACATGGCATCTCTAGGGGAAAAATATCTGGGTAGCCAATAGGGGTACTACTTAGTCTGTACATAAAAAATCAAGCTGGATGGTCAGGAGGCTGAGGGCAGCAGCCACAGTAAAAAGTTCTGCTGTGGCCCAGCCTCCCGATGGAGGCCAGTTTCCAAACCTGAAACTCAGTGACCTGCAGGAGGAAGGAGCTGGCAGTATTGTGGCAACTGTACATGGTAATGATTCCGGAGTCCTTCACATCCAGGAACCTAGAGTCACTTACGCAGGTAATGTACACTGGAAAAAGAGAATTACTCAAGCATCGTAGGCAACTGGACACAAGGTCCTAGTTGACGTGGATACCTATGGGCTTGGGGCATCATCGTGGCCCCCTGCTGGAGTGCGACCTGTGGCAGTCACAGGTTGGAATGTTCATACTTGAGGCTGGCACGACCCCAACACCAGAGCTGGACCCCAAGAAGGTTAAAACTCAGATGAATGCACCTGACCCCCAGACTTCAGTAGGTCTGGGGTGCGTTCTGAGAACTTGCATCTCTAACAGGCTTTAGTGGACTTGGGAGCAGAAAAGGACACTGGCGGGTCCAGGCTGTGCCAACGGCAAGCCCCGTCTTTTGAGCTAAGTGATCCTGCACGTCCTATAGTCTGAGGGGTATCAGTGGTGGGAAAATAATGCCATGTGGAATTTACAGCATACCCCCATGGGAGAGTCATAATGCAGACCCTGAGGCCCTGGAGGAAGGCCACAGTCATCTGCAATGGAGATTCACACACCTTTGGAAAAGCACTCCTGCCACAGGGCACCACGTGACTGTACAGCCAGATCCAGAATCCCTGAGCTGGGTCCTGTCAGAACCACCAAGTCGCTAGATCAGGTGGGCCAAGCAGCAGTCCGTCATGAGACGGAAGTGGTGCAGCCGGGGCGTCACCAAAGCAGGACCCGAGGGCACAAGGAACTGCATGAAGAGACCCCATCACCCACCACTGCTGCACCAGCCCTGCCCTCAGCTCACGCCTCTGGCTGCATGGGGGTGGCTGGGAAAGACAGTGGGGGTGGGGAATCCCCCCATGGGAAGGGCTTCAGGTGGTGCCCCTGGTCATCCGCTGTGCGGAGAGGGACCCGAAGTTAAAACACATACAGCCTCATGTGCAGAGGCAGCGTGCTCCCTATTAACTGCGAGAGAGTCCGTCCCACCACCAAAGGGCAGCAAGAAACTAGGAGGTCTGGGTAGAGGCAGGTGTTTGGATCCATTCAGATGTAGGCATGAGGTCCGAGTGTTTTTCTGGTGTGAGTTAACCACCCATCAGGCCAGGTAGACTAACCGACTTGGGAGCCGATGTTGGCCGGTCTCTGTCATTGGCCACCAGAGCATGCACCATGCACCGTGGGCACGTGAAGGCATCAGCCACGGTGAAGGGAGGGATCCTGTGTGTGGACCCGTGGCCTCGGCTCTCAGTCACCCAGGCTGGTCTAGCGCCTGCCCCTGCTGAGCACCAGTCCTGCCAGCAGCAGAGCAAAACTAGGTCCCCACTACGGCGCCGTCCCCTAGAAGACCACCCAGTCACTTAGGGGAAAGCTGAGTACCTTGGACCCCCCTGTCCTCTGAAAGGGGCAGCAAGTAATTTTGACAGGAAGAGACCCATTTTCCATACACGAGTTTGTCCACGGGACCTCGGCCAGCATCACCAATACAGGATCCCACATAATATCACCTCAGACTCAGGGACCCACTTTATAGCACAGGAGAAGCAGAAGGGACACGTGGCCAGGGATCTCCAGTCCCATCAGATGCCACAGCACCAGGGAGCTGCCAGACACACACAGCGACAGCATGATCGCAGCCCAAGTGCCGGCTCAGAGATAGCCTACGAGATGACATGCCTTCCTCCAGGAAGCTGTCTATACCCACCGCAATGGCATTTATGAGGTGCTCTGTCACCAGCAGGTAGAACATAGGGTTGTGGAGCAAAGAGGGGAAGGTGACATGCCCTGTCCAAGTGACCCACATGAGTAATTGGTGCTTCCTATCCCTGCAAGCCTGGGGAAAATTGTACAAAGACCCGTTCTGTATTACTCTTAAATGTGCATGAGAGGGCTTCCCTGGTGGCGCAGTGGTTGAGAGTCCGCCTGCCGATGCATGGGACACGGGTTCGTGCCCCGGTCCAGGAAGATCCCACGTGCCACGGAGCGGCTGGGCCCGTGAGCCATGGCCGCTGAGCCTGCGCGTCTGGAGCCTGTGCTCCGCAACGGGAGAGGCCACAGCAGTGAGAGGCCCATGTACCGCAAAAAAAAAAAAAAAAAGTGCATGAGAATCTATAATTAAAAGAATAAAATTTTCTATTAAAGTCTAGGTACAAGTAGACCTCAGAACTATTGTGAGCTCAGTTCCAGACCACTGTAATAAAGCAAATACCACCATAAATCAAGTCACACAAACGTTTGTTTTTTTTTTTTGGTTTCCCAGTGCATGTAAAAGTTCTGTTTATACTTCACTATAGTCTGAAAGTGTGCACTAACAATGTCTAAAAAAATGTACATACCTTAACTTAAAAATACTTTCTTGCTAAAAAATGCTAATCATCACCCGACAACGCGGTGTTGCCCCAAACCTTCAGTTTGTAAAGAAACACAGTATCTTCGAAGCGCAATAAAGCAAAGCACAATAAAACAAGGTATTCCTGTTAATTTTATACTAAAGGCAAAAGTCAAAACACCTCATGGGTGTACTGGGAGACTGTTCTGGAATGAACTGTGTCCCTCCCAAAGGTTCCTATGTTGAAGCCCCACCCTCAATATGACTGCATCTAGAGATAAGTGGAGTCATAAGGGTGGAGCCCTAATCTGATAAGACTGGCATCCTTATAGGAAGAGACACCAGCGTGCTTTCATCCCCCTCGCCTGTCCTCTCCCCTCTCCCAGCTCTTCCAAGGAAAGACCATTTGGATCCAGAGACAAAGCAGCCATCCAGGCCAAGGGCACTTTGGAACTTGGACTTCTAGACTCCAGAATTGTGAGAAAATGAATTTGTTGTTTAAATACCCAGTCTGTGCTATTTTGTTATGGTAGCCTGAGCTGATAAGTACAGACACATATACAAGAATATGCACTCTAGCCTTCATTATAATAGCCAAAAACTGGGGGAAAAAAAAAGTTCATCAGTATTAGAATGGATGAATGACTTGTGGTATATATTTATACAATGAAATACTATACAACAAGGAAAATGAATGAAACATAGCTACAGGCAACAAAATGGATAAATCTCACAAACAATGCTGAATCAATAATGCTGGACATCTAATCACACAATATGTATTTTTCTACTTTTTCATAAATGAAGTAAAAAGTTTTACTTCATTTATGAAAAAGTAGAAAAATACATATTGTGTATGTTTAGGAATGATGTTTAGGAATGAATGCTTAGATGATAAATACAAACGAAAACAAGGAAGTGATTACCATAAGAGAAATTTTGTTAAGGAAGGAGCAACTGGGAAGGTCACAAGGGGGACCCCAGGTGCCTGTGGACAATGGCATTTTTTTTTTTTTAAACCTCGATGGTTGTTACATGGATAATCATATTGTGATATTTACTGACCTCTACATTCATGTTTTGTGCACTTTCCTACTTGTGTATTACATTTCACAATTTTAAAAAATTGTGATGTTTCCTGGAATGACCAATAATTTTAAAAAAAAGCAAACAAACCTTTTGCTAGGAAGGAATTCATCCTACAAATATTCTCTCACATACATTGCTTATCGTAGCAAAAGATTAAAAGTTGTGACTTCCCTAGTGGCGCAGTGGTTAAGAATCCGCCTGCCAATGCAGGGAACACGGGTTCAATCCCCGGTCCGGGAAGATCCTACATGCCGTGGAGCAGCTAAGCCCGGGCATCACAACTACTGAGCCTGCGCTCTAGAGCCCACAAGCCACAACTACTAAGCTATACGCCGCAACTACTGAAGGCCGCATGCCTAGAGCCCGTGCTCCGCAACAAGTGAAGCCACGCACTGCAACGCGAAGAGTAGTCCCCACTGGCCACAACTAGAGAAAGTTCACACGCGGCAACAAAAACCCAATGCAGCCAAAAAAATAATAAATTAAAAAAAAATTAAAGTAAATAAATGCCTGCGACCTTTAAAAAAAGAATTAAAAGTTGCTTAAATGCCCATCAACGAAGACCAGTAAAATAGGCCATACAACATCTATAAACTGGAACACTAGTTAGCATTTTTAAATGGTTTCTTTGTATATGTACTGATACGGAATAATCTCCAAGACAAAATTAGGTTTAAAATAAACAGACCAATGTGTGAAATATGTTGCCACCTATTAAAAGAAATATACATATGCATAAATAAAATATGCATATATAAACATGTATTTGGATGTTTTAGCATCTTGTGGTACCAAAAAGTAAGGAAGTGCTCACAGATTTTTAAAGGATATATATGTTTGAAAGGACACATCGAAGGATCCAACCTGGAAGAACTCTATCTTGTATTTAATAATTACAAGGGGGAAAATAGTAAGCACACAGTGGAGAATCGAGGCAAATGATTACTTAGCCAAGTGGTCAAGGTTACGATCACCACCAGCAGCTCAGACGGACGGCCTGCATCCCCTGATATGATGTAATGAGGACACAGGATCACATCACTGTGGCCTCCTTCTCAATGCTGCATTGCCATCTAATCATGAAAACGCATCAGACAAGTCCCAACTGAGGGATACTCTACAAAATGATTCACCTAAGTCAAGGTCACAAAAGAGAAGGAAAGACTGGAGAACCATCAAAGGTGGGAAGAAACTAAGGAGACACGATGACTAAATAAGAGGAGACCCAGAACTGGATCCGCGAACAGGAAAACGACGTTCCTGGAAAACCCGTTACAATCCAAACGACTTTGTAGTTTTCAAATATGACCTATGGTTACATACGATGGTAACATAAGTGGTAGTTGAGGGAAAAGTATATTGGCCCAGTACTATTTTCGCAATGCTTTTGTAAGTCTAAAATTAGTTCGAAATAAAAAACAAAGGTATAGAACAATGTATGAAATATCCTGCCACACATTACAATTCATCCATATATGTACATATAAAATATATACATATAGACAAAGATAAAATCTGAGTAGAGGCTGGATGACTGAGGCTTACCTTTCTCCACGTACACTTTTGCATCTTCTGAATGTTCAACCATGGACATGTGTTCTACATTTCCCAAACTAAACTTTTAAGTACAGTCTCTGTGAAGTTGAAGACCCCATAAGCAGCTTTTGCTAGTCTTCGGTATAAAAAGGCGCTCAGCCTAATGATTGGCTGAGGTTTCACAGGACTGTGAAAGGAGGTCCAGTTTCCTTCCAGAATCCATCTGTCACCAATATTTGTGGTCTGGGATAGTTTTTTTTTTTTTTTTCAGGTCATAAAAATGACTGAAATCCAACGAAAGCATGAATATATTTCCTGATAATATTATGGCAACTCTGGGAATATATATAATAAATTGTTTCCCACTAGGGTTTTAAAAAAAAAAGTTTAGAAGTAATGAAGAAACTAATTTTAAAGTCATAATATTAGCATTTCTCTAACCAGTTTTAATGAAACTGTTATCGTCTATTTTGTGGTCACCATAATGATAAAGGGGCAGGTGGCATGAGAGCCTAGATTCCAATCCCAGCTCTGCCACTCACTGCCTGTGTGACCATGAACAGGTTGCTTGGTTCCCCTGTGTCTGAGTTTCAAGAAAATAATCAGAAGACCTATCTTATGTCATTGTTTTGAATACTGATAATATCACACATCTCAAGCAGAACAGGACCTGGCCCTTAAGCTCTCAGATGTTAGCAAATCTATTTTTTAAATGTTCTAGCTACGTTCAAACGTTTTTGGCATCTAAGAGAATCTAATATATTAAATTTGTCATTTATTTAAACATTACAAGTTTCATTCACATATTCAATCACTTAAAAATAGAAGCTAATGGGCTTCCCTGGTGGCGCAGTGGTTGGGAGTCCGCCTGCTGATTCAGGGGACACGGGTTCGTGCCCCGGTCCGGGAAGATCCCACATGCCACGGAGCGGCTGGACCCGTGAGCCATGGCCGCTGAGCCTGCGCGTCTGGAGCCTGTGCTCCGCAACGGGAGAGGCCACAACAGTGAGAGGCCCGCGTACCACAAAAAAAAAAAAAAAAAGAGCTAATGACATTTGTTAAAGCATAAGTGTGGGCTTATTAGTTATGAAAGTAGAAACAAGAATTTAGTCTTTTTTATTAGAGAAGCATTGGTTAATGGTCATAGATTAAGTAGTCAGATCAAAGAAGGTACGAGTAAGAGTGGGTATTCTATCTCTTCAGGCAGAAGCAACCTCTCCACAAAGCTCCCTGAGGTCTCCTGCTCACACACCCCTCCTCCCAGAAGCTGGACCCCCTCCAGGGCTCTGGGTTGCATCCCTCCGGCTTTCACAAGGGCTTGAAGGCCTCTATATCCCCACCTGGCCCTAGAGGGGGTAGCCTCTCCCTCCCCAGCCTCAACCCCAGCCGTCCATCTGGCCCTTTCCTACAGCAGGCCGTAAACTCACTCTTGACCCAACGCACTCCCCGTTGCCAAGTATTTCTGTGTTCCCACCTCAACAAAAATTGCCCAGATTTAACCATCCAGGAGCATGGGTCCTGCTTACCAAACAAGTCTACCAGACAGACTCCAGACGCGTTTCAATCCACGCCATACCTGCTTCTAAGACCTCGCAGCTCCTGCAAAAGCTAGCCGAGAGCCTGAGGTACACAAGCCAAGGAACAGTTGCTTGTCTCACCTGCCAGGGCTGCCGGGCAGCATTCCCACAGCAGGACCTCCCTCCCTGAAGCTCCCCACGCTTCCCGGTAGGGACCCCGGCAGGAAAGGATTCCAGAGCCGGGAAGGGGGCGGGGGAGGGGTTGGGGACTCCTCCAGAAATCCCGCACAGGCCCCCCCATCACAGCGAGGAGCTGAAAACACTTTATGAAATTGTTTTCTCTCCCCCATCATAACCTGGAAAGAACACTGATCAAGGCAAAACCAATAAGGATCATTTTGTTATAAAACCACGGAAACTTCCCTTAAGAGGTCGAGCTTGCAGTCACTTGAACGTGAAAGAATTGAAAAGAGCTGCCCCACTTCCATCCTCACCTTTCACGGCACAAACACAGCTGGATGGAGCCTTAGCCTCCCGACCTCCAGGTCAGCACCCGCCGCAAGCAACGCCATCCCCGTCCTGGGCCCGTCAGGAGCGGTCATCTGGAGGAGGGATTCCGGACCGACCCCAGCCTGAAACCGAGCGCCTCCAGGCCCACGCGGAATTTAGCAGCCGCTGGGTCTGAGCTCTGGATAAAAAGAAAGCAGCTGGTCAGGTGGCGGCTTTGTGGAGATACATCAGAATCACCTGAAGGGCTTGTTAAAACCGAAATCTCCGCGTCCCACCCCCAGGGTTTCCGGTTCTCCGGGTCTGGGTGGGCGCCAGTTTGCATTTCGAGAAAGTTCCCAGGTGAAGCTGATTCTGCTGGTCCGGGGCTATACTTTGAAATCCCCTGTCCTAGGATATCTAAGTGATAGGCAGGCCCACGGAAGGGATTCGGCTGAAGACGTCCCCTCAAGATGCTGCTCCAAGGACTCCCCGGGGACCCTCATCTGGAGTCACGGATACGCTAGATTTTCCCCTGTGGGTCTCGCCAAGACTCCTTCCCAAACTCAGGAGCCGGGACCCACAGCGGGGGTTTTTAGACTGAGTGGTTGTTTTCAGAACTGTCCCAGGACCTCAGACTAAGGAACTGGAGTGAACCAGAAAGATGCAGAGACCCAAGCCCGCCTTCCCGGACCCCTGGGCCAAGGACGGGTTCCCTGCCAGGGCCCATGAAACCCCTCACTCACCTCGATCCTGGAAAGACATTGCCACAATGAAGAGCGTCCTCACATCCTGGCAAAAGGGCGATCCGATAAGGAGGATCCCGACTCCGCATCCTGGGACCGCGCTGACCACGAGTGAGACCCTGAACGAACTGTAGAAGGCCGCCAGCATCTCGCTGCCCTGGCCTGGGAGGGAAGGGGCGCTGAGCCGCGGGAGGGGAAGTGAGGTTCCTGTCATGGAGCAAAGGGGCCCTCGGGGTCAGTGGCCCCTGGATAGTCTAGGATTCCAGGAAACCTCAGGGCACCTGGATCCGGGCCCCATCCCCGAGGAGGCCGCGGACGAGCTGCGCCACCAGGGAAGCCCGAGCTTGGCTTTTGTGATTTTTTTTTTTTTTCAGATTCCACATATGAGTGAGATCATATGGTATTTGTCTTTCTCAGTCTCACTTATCTCACTCAGCATAATGTCCTCAAGGGCCATCTGTATTGTCATAACTGGCAAGCTTCCATTATTTTTTATGGCTGACAGTATTTCATTGTATGTATTGATGATGACTTTCTAGATGCAACACCGATGGCACGATCCATGAAAGAAAGAGTTGATAAGCTGAACTCCATTAAAATTTAAAATTTCTGCTCTGTGAAAGACACTGTGAAGGAAATGAGAAGAAAAGCTATAGATGAGAAGAAAACATTTGCAGAAGACATATCTGATAGAGGACTGTTATCCAAAACATACAAATAACTCTTAAAATGCAACAACAAGAAAACAACAGATTTTAAAAAGAGAAAAAAGATCTGAATAGACATTTCACCAAAGGAGATATAAAGATGGCAAATAAGCATATGAAAATATGCTTCATATGTCATTCCACATCCTATGTCATTAGGGAAATGCAAATTAAAACAGCAGCGAGATACCACCACACACCTACTAGAATGACCAAAATCTAAACATTGGTGATGCCAAACGCTAGCGAGGACGTGGGGCAGCAGGAACTCTCATTCACTGCTGATGGAAATAGAAAGGGGTCCAGGCACTTTGAAAGACAGTCTGACAGTTCTTTACAAAACTAAACATACTCTCACCCCACAATTTAAGAGTTTCATTCCTTAGTATTTTCCCCAAAGGACTTGAAAACACATGTCCACACAAAAGCCTGCACACAGATATTTATAGCAACTTTATTCATAATTCCCCAAACTTGAAAGCAACCAAGTTGTCTTTCAGTAGGTGAACAGATAAATAAACAGTGGTCCATCTAGATCATGGAAATGAGCTACCAAGCCACAAAAAGACATGGAGGTGTCGACAGAAAAAAATGCACAACCTAAAGGTTGAGAATTATGTTTTATTCAGCAGACTTACTGAGGACTTGCGCCCAAGATACAGCTTCTCAGATGGCTCTGAGGGACTATTCTGAAGACTTAAGGATGAGTCAGGATGTATCAGAGATTTTGCAAAAAAAAACCCCAAACAACAAAAAATCCCCACCTTCCCCCCGCCAGAAAAAACCACAAAAAACCAGGCAGTGGAACATCAAAAGATTACTGGTAATTAAAGGAAAACCAGGTATCTCAAATTAATGAATTGAGCACTTTTCTATGTATGGGAAATTGCAAGAGCCGCTGTCTGCCCCGCAGTGGGGGTAGGTTTGGGTGTTTTAGAGTGGTGGTCCCTCCCTGTGTACTGTGTCATTTGACTGACAATTTGATTGACAGCTTTAGGCTGTATAACTGTTTTCCTAGTGTGCAGGCACTTACCCATAAGCACCCAGGTGATACCCATGGTGGAGGGGGGCAAAAACCTCAATGCTAATTTATTACCAATACAGTATAATGGACCCCGGGTTACTCTGAGCCACTGTTTAGGTGTTGGTGTGTCTGAGCCAACCTGTGCTGGCAGATTTATCTTGCCTGGTCCTAAGGCTAGAAACATAGCAGTCCTTGACCACAAAAGGGATGATCTTTTCTGATCACCACTGTCCGGTGGGGGAGGGAAAGATGACCCTGTCCAGGATGGGGCAAGGACGCACTCATATCTGACTAACTACCTAGTAGGGCCAGCGTGCTGTCTCTTTAACCCCTTCAGGGTGTGTCTTCAGGGCAGCTGCAGTGGCCAATAGCTTGACGGCCACTGCATCCTTTGTTTACTGAAATAACATTCTTTGTCAACAGAGGAAACTTAAATGCATTTACTAAGTAAAAGAAGCCAATCTGGAAAGGTTACGGAGTATATGGTTCCAACCATACGACATTCTGGAAAGGGCAAAACTACGAGAGAGTAGAAAAATCAGGGTTGCCCAGGGGTTAAGGGTGAGGGAGGGACAGTAGGGTGAGCTCAGAGATGTTTAGGGCGGTGAAGCTGTTCTGTATGACATGATAAGGGTGGATCCATGTCACTATACATTTGTCAAAACCCCAAGAGTGAACCCTGATGTAAACTATGGACTTTCTCAGTGCTAATTATATGTCAATGTAGACCCATCTCTTTCTAACAGATTACCTCTCTGGTTGACTGAAAAAAAAAAAAAAGCACAACGTGAGAGGTGTGAGTGAAGTTGTATTCGGGGCAAATGAGAACTACAGCCCGGGAGACAGCCTCCCGGGAAGCTCTGAGGAACTGCTTGGAAGAGCTGGGGGAAGGGCAGTATGTATGTGGTTTTAATGAAGGGGGCACGTGCAGTCAGGCACACATTTAGACAGAGGCTGGCTGCTGGCCCCAAGGAGCAGACGTCACTTAATGATTTCAGTGCTTTTCTAGATATGAAGAGATGCAAGAACTGGGCTCATGAAATCTTCTCCTAAAAATATCTAACTATTTGAAGGCCTGTTCTGCCGGTTTTTTCCCAGAGCACAGAGGGCTTCACCCCTGATCTCCACCCTGAACTCCTTTCAGGGGGTGTTGAAGGTCGGCGGCTGCAGTGGCTCGTGACTGCCGAGGCAGACGGCAGTGCCAGTTGGTAGCTGGCACTCTGGGAAAGGACGTTTGTAGTTAGGGAGGCTGAGCAAGTGTGTAGCACGGGGTTTATGGGAACTCTCTGTACTTTCTGCTCAATTTATCTGTGAACCTAAACTCTTCTAAAACATAAAGAGTCTTAGGAGCGGGGGTGGGAGTGAGGCAACTCTCAGCCCACTGCCCACCTTGAAGTTCTAGAAGAGAAGCTTGACCATTGATAGAGATTTGATGGAGATGTCTCCTGAAAAAAAAAAAAAAGCACAACCTAAAAGTTAAGAATTATGTTTTATTTGGGGCATTGCTGAGGACTGTAGCCCAGAAACAGCCTCTCAGAGAGCTGTGAGGAACTTCTCCAAAGAGGTATTGGAGGAGACAGGATATATAGGAGTTTTTGCTAAAAAAAAAAATGTAGTTGAGCATCAGAAGACTACCACTAATAACAAAAAACAGACATCTCGGACTCCCCTGGTGGCGCAGTGGTTGAGAGTCCGCCTGCCGATGCAGGGGACACGGGTTCGTGCCCTGGTCCGGGAAGATCCCACATGCCGTGCATCGTGAGCCATGGCCGCTGAGCCATGGCCGCTGAGCCTGGCCATGAGCCTGCGCGCCCGGAGCCTGTGCTCCGCTGAGCCTGCGCGCCCGGAGCCTGTGCTCCGCAACGGGAGAGGCCACAGCAGTGAGAGGCCCGCGTACCGCAAAAAAAAAAAAAAAAAAAAAACCAGACATCTCAAGTTAACGATATTAGTGCTTTTCTCTGAATGGGAAAACGCAAGAGCCTGGGCTCACTGGAATTATTGCGTTGATAGTCACCTTAACTGTTGTGAAATGAAATTTGCATTTCATTGCAAGACAAGAGAAATTTAAACACAAAAACATTTTCTGTGCCCTTTGGCCTCCTCTCTCCCTTCTGCTGTGCATCGTGTATCAGCAATATGCATCGGCCAAGCTCCCCCATCGGCAGAGCAACATTCTCCCAAGATTACTGGGACGACTCTTTAGAAGATAACATTCCTTCTTGATCTCCGTAAGGGAGTCACATGGCCTGTAGATCTGGATTGTGTAAACTCTCCATAATACTCTCATTTGATGTACAGCCCTGTGTCAAAAAAAAACATATAACTGTGGCTTGACTTTTTTTCCTTTTAGTTTTATTTTTTTGGCTGCACCATGCAACATGTGGGGTCTTACTTCCCCCACCAGGGATCGAACTCACACCCACTGCAGTGGTTGTGCTACCCTTTCGCTTACCCTTGGCGGAAAATTGATCAAGAGCCTCAAACTCAAAAAAAAAAGAACCACCACAAGACAACCGTTTCTTTTTTTTTTAACCTTCAGGTTACTATTTCCAAAACTGTTCTGTGTATTTGCTCAAAGTCTTGTGTCGCTTAGGATTTTTATCTTTTTAGTGCTGAAAAATCTTCAGTCCATGGCATGCATGGAATTTATAGCACAGTCTTAAATTTCCAAGCTTGATACTTTTGACACAGATTAACTAACGTAAAGCTGTTTTCTACATTTAGAAGCACTGCCCTTAGGGAATTTCTAGGCTTAGGGGCAAGGGCAGTTTTTTATGCCCCCTCTACACTGCAAAATTGGGGTTCATAACTCTACAGTTTATATGCCCACACACAATCATTCACTGCCAACTGATTCTTTAAAGGGTGCACTGGCTGAGGCTAATTTGGGGGCCACAACTGTTGGTCCATAAGGAGACTCAAGCAAGAAGTACAAAAGGGAGACGGTTCACCTAACAGATCAGAAAAAAAAAAGTTTGCAGGCGTCCCTGGGTGAGATTGTAGGGAACTGTTGCAACTGTTAACAGGTATCCAGAAGTATCTTGCCAATGCCCTTGCATTCAAAATGTGCCCAAAGCCACAAGGGACCCCCTTGAGGTGACCAGGATCAGAGGCAGTCTCTTCCCTGGAAACCGAGATGCCCCCCGTCCAGACCCCACCTGATCCCAACACGAGCCCCTCCCTGATCTGTAGCATCTTGGGCCCTGCAATAGCCTCCGATCCTGACACCCAATGATTGTCCCATGAGAGCCTATCAGCTCTTCTTACCGGGAAGGAACAAGTCTGCAAGGCAGGTCAACCTTTGTAGATACTCTCGGCCTCTTTCCACACAGAGTTGAACCAACTGTCCCTCCTGACCCTCCAAACAGGAGGAAAGTCATTTATGTGTGTCTAGTTCTTCAAAATCCGAGGGCCAATGGTTTTAACAATCATCATTTCTTGGGGATGTGGGAAAGGTGGGACTGATTTCTCCTCCAAAATCCTGGGCAGGAGATGTGCTGAGCGGTCCATGACTTCCAGGCCAGAGTACTGGTGCAAATCTCAAAGGTTGGAAGGGAGGGTGTCAGGATGCCCATAGGGTACCTGCCTAGTCTCTTCCTCTCCTCTAAATGAACTTCAATAGCATGCCAAAATGTACCTTTGCTTCCTGGTGACCTAAAGGCTGTATGGCCTCCAAAGACCCCAGGAAAAACACACACCATCCTGCATTTCCAGGAGGCAGGACAGTGCCCTTGACAAAGGACTCCCCAGCTCCCCTCACTGAGCCTTCAATGTGAGAACAGGGGCTGGAGGCTAGAGTCCCTCCTCCATAAGCCTGGGAGGGAGCAACCCAGCTCCAGTCCTGCACCCTGTCCTTCATACATTCAAGAAATCATGTTTGACTGCCCATGGTGTCAGACATTGTTCTAAGACTTGATATCCTCACTACAACCCATACGACGGATCTTATCCTATTACAGGCGGGGAACAAAAGCACAAGGCTCGTGGTTCCATCGCTAAAGAGGCTAAGCTAAGATCCAAACCCAAGCAGCCAAGCTGGTGTCCTTGTCTTATAAAACTGTCCTCAACATTTAATATTACATACTATTATTTTTTTTTTTTTTTGCGGTACGTGGGCCTCTCACCGTTGTAGCCTCTCCCGTTGCGGAGCACAGGCTCCGGACGCGCAGGCTCAGCGGCCATGGCTCACGGGCCCATCCGCTCCGCAGCATGTGGGATCTTCCCGGACCGGGGCACGAACCCGTGTCCCCTGCATCGGCAGGCGGACTCTCAACCACCGCGCCACCAGGGAAGCCCCATACTATTTTTTTAAAATCTCAACTTTTCTAGAGTTTACATTTCCAGTGGAGCAGAGGAGGAAAATGAACGGTTAGCTTGTCAGTCTTGTTTAAAATGCCATGAACAAAACTGAAGTAGGTCAAGCAGAGACAGTGGGGAAGGAGAGGACCTCTGGAGGAAACATGGACCACCGGGAAGAAGGGAACAGAATCATTCCAAAAAAATGAAAGGGAATTCCCTGGTGATCCAGTGGTTAGGACTCCGCACTTCCATTGCAGGGGGCACGGGTTCAAACTCTGGTTGGGGAACTAAGATCCTGCAAGCCACCTGGTGTGGCCAAAAAATTTAATAAAAACAAGTGAGAAGTGTTCTTGGCAGAAGAGCAAAAGTAAAAGCCCTGAAGTGTTAACAAGACGGTTTGTCTGAGGGGCAGCAAAAGGATACGGATCTGCAGTAGAGATGCAGGCAGGTGGCACGTTACACAGGGCCAGGAGCTTGGGTTAGGTTGGCTGGAAAACTTTGGAGAATTTTGGAGTTCCTTTTGGAGGAGGGGCCATCTGATTAACGTTGTAAGAATTAAGTCTGGCAGAGGAGCCGACTGTGAGATGCCAAAAAGAGAACCCCCTGAGACCTGATAGGAGCCTCTTTCAGTAGTTCTGGCAAGGCAGGTTGGCGTTGGGGTGGGGTGGGCAGCTGGACCGGGTACAGGTGCAGGAAGGGCTCAGGTTGGAAGTCAAGGTGACTGGGCTCGAGCAGGGAGTCCTTTTCAGCGGTCAGGCATCAAGGACGGCTTCTAGTTTGGGGCCCGAACCACTGGCCCAAAATGCTGGTGCCATTCATTTACTGAGTGAGAACGAGAACAGCTGTCTGATGGACAGGCCTCATGCCTCTTGCAGAAAATGGCTCCTTGCTAGTTTTCCTCCCCCATGTTTGTTCAATTGCTCCAAAAGATAGTCAACACTTGTTTCTGGTGTGACGCTTGCTCTAAGTACCCTACGTAAATCTCACAACTTCGCCTGAGGTCAGAGGCGATTATCTTCAGTTTAGAACCTGAGCAGGGAGAGGGGTTAGGAGGGTGAATGTGGCTAAGGTCACAGGGCCAGACAGCTCCCTGAGGGGACTCATTCCGGCTTGTGAACTACCAGGCTGGTCTCTACTAGGGAAAACTGTAGCCCCTGTTCTGATGGCCCCTCTACCCTCAGGAGTGAGCCCCACCTATGGTAATGCTTCATCCACCCTAATGCCACTTACCCTTCGGAGGCCAGGGCCTCCTGTAAGTGTGGTGGAGAATTCCAGAGACCATTTCAAGGAGTCTGTGTGAGGTTCTCCTTTCCTGTATATCTATCTGTAAGGCTGAATTTTCTTCACACTCCAACCTAAATAATGTGTAGCAGTAGGCTGAATGCAAATGAGAACCCAGACAGCGGTCTCCAGTTTCGCTTACAAGGATATGAAACTCTCAGCGCCAGAATATCACATCTCTCCTAGGTTGTCTGATTTTTTGGTCAGAGCTGCATCTCAGAACTTGACTCCCAGAGTCTTTTCCTTTTCCTTTTCTCTCCAGACCCTTTCCTTTTCCTTTTCCTTTTCTCTCCAGACCCTTTCCTTTTCCTTTTCTCTCCAGACCCTTTTCCCCCTGTGCTCTGGGACCTCTTTCTAGCCTTAGGGGTTTCACTAAGAGTTAAGCTCCCAGGGCCACCTCACCTGTGATGTTATCTTCAATACCTCAACTACACAGCAAGACACATCAAGAAACGTTTTAAAATTTTATTGTGTAATTAGCAACCTTGGGGGGAAGGACAGGAGGACTTAAAGGCAGAGACCAGAAGCCAGCTGGGTGTTCCTTGTCAGGCTGGAGCAGAGTCTAAACCAGACCCCGGGCAGCCCCGGCTGCAGCCTCCGCTCTACCTCGCCATCCCAGGTTGGTCTGGCTGCAAACTGGCTTCCCTTCATCCGAGGAGCTAGGTCAAGCGAATTCATGGCTTCCTCAGGTTGCAGCATCCCTGCACCAGAAAGCCACAGCAGGCAAGTGTGAGCGGAGAGGGTAAGAGCCTGAACAGTTCTCTGCCTCTTTCCAAGGTTCCTCTCTGGGACTTCCCAGCTAGGCGTCCTGGGCCTGGGATTCTCGGGAACCTCAGAACCTGGGGCCAACTGGGCTCATTCCAACATGGCGGGTGGGGAGGCCCCGCCCCAGGAGGCCAGCCCCGGCCACCTCTCACAGCCTTACTCCAGGGTCCCTAGGGCCAAGGGCTGGCACTGCCAAGGAGTCTGGGGCACAGCCTGGACACAGAGGCCTCCCCGGGTAGGTGCTGTTGGTGTTTGCCCGGAGGGGATAGTTAGGGAGGGGTGAGGAGGGCTGGAGGGGCGGGAACCAGGCCGCCTGCACAGGAAGGTCCAGGGCACCTGGTCATGAGGCCTCTCAACCTGTTTGTGCCGCTGGCGGTGCCGCTAGGCCACGGACTGGAGCATCCACTTGGTCTGAAAGTTGAACAAGTAAGAGCCGTAAACCATGACTTCGGCGAGGTCCGAAGCTTCCAGACCCTTCATCTGGAGCATGACTTTGCTCACCTCCTCGACGAATGGGATTCGAGATCCGTCGGGACCTGTTTAGGGGAGAAGATGAGCGCTCGGGCCCAGGAGGGCCGGGGCACCCGGGTCAGCACTGGGTTCACTCACCGAACACGGCTTCCAGCAGCCCCGTCTGGACCTGGAACACCCCGGGCTCCTTCAAGACTTCGGGAGTCCCCACCCAAGGTGGGATGTCGTTCCGCTCGGGCAGCTTCCCCATCTTCTGGACGTCTAAACCTGCCCTGCTGGGAGCTCGGACTTAGACTGGGTAGGACGACGCCTCCCGCGGAAAGTTAAGAACCTGGGCGAGCCACGCCACGCGCCCCTGGCCAACCCCCATCCAGGCCACGCCCCCGCCCCATCCAGGCCACGCCCCCGGTCCGCCCCCGGCCCGACTGCGCAATTCCGCACTCGCCACGCCCCGCACGCCCCGGGGCGCCTTGGTCTCAGGTTGACTGTCTGGGCTCCCGAGCGCGGGTGGGCCCAGCTGTCTCCGAGTTGACTCGGGCTCCCACCTGCTTTGACTCGTTTCCTCTGCACCAAAATCCCTTCACCTTGGGAGTGGGTGGGGAGACGGCGCTAGAAACCCTTGTTATTCTAGAAACGGTGGCTGGGCCTGAACCTCGGAAAGCGGTACAAGTTTGGGGGTGCGACGGCCACCCAGCTGCCAAATCGAGTCCCTGCCTTCCACGTTCCAAAGGAGGGTGTGTCTTCCCTTGGCCTAAGGGAGCCAGACCTCGGGACTTCACTGCAGGGCGACTCCTGCAACTTCAAGGGACTGAGGGGTCACTCCTGCCACTTAACAAAGAGGAAAACGAGATTCCGATATTCATTTTCTTCCAGGGTCCTGATGGGGGCTCTGAAGTGCCCCACGGTTCACGTTCCTTGAAGCCCCTGAGTCTGGAACTTTTGAGTCTACCTGAATTTCGAAGCTCACGTGGCCTAAACTATGTGGTCCGGCCTTCAGGCCCTAAACAAACTTGTTTTATTCATTTAAAAAACAGATTGCTGTAAACACTGCACTAGATCTATCCGATGGGGGTGTGTTTCAATGTTTAGGGCTTCACAGACAGAGATGAAGCTGGCTTTTCCCAAGATCATGTTCTGATAACATCTAATGTCCCCTCAGCAGCCTTCATGGCCACTTATTAGGGCAGACCTCTTCACCTGCAGTCAAAACCTGTGGGTTGCTTGTTCTTTTGCAGCCACCAGTGTAATCAATTCAGATAATAATCAATGGCTAACTATCAAATGAAAGGTTATTAACTGGATATTGAAGGGTTCTGGAAAGCCTAGCCCATAGATTATGAATTACAAAGGAGAAAATATTCCTTCACAATAGGGACTTGGAGGGCAGATGCCACCTTAACCAAAGACCGCAATTAGCATCACCAACAATGGGACCAATGGACTACTGGTTTGTCAAAGCCATGAAAACAAAAAAGCAGAAGATCATCTTATTAATCAAGAGACACCCAAGTGCTACACATGATTCAAACCCTGAATCAAAGACAGAGAAAGACCATTTCAGGTCTTCAGTGGAGGAAATTTTAACATGGGCTATATTGTAAAATAGTATTTGATTGTATGTTCTATAATATACAATTTCTAGAGTGTGGTGCCTTTATTACGTAAGAAAAGGTCCTTGTTCTAACAAGAAACATGTTGAAATATGTAAAGTGTTGATATCTACAATTCACTTACAAATAGTTCAGCACCCCCCAAAAATGAGCCCCCAAATTATATATATATAGAGAGAGAGAGACAGAGAGACAGAGAGAGAGAGAGGGAGGGAGGGACTCAATGTGACAAATATCAACAGTTGGTTCTCAGTGAAGGATATACAGAATTCTTTCTATTCTTCCGTAGTTCTCAATTTCAATGAAAGGGAAATAAAGTACTAATGTGTCAGGTAGCTAATAAAAAGTAACTCTTCTGAGGGAAAAATAAAGTGTAAGCCATCCCCTAGTGAGGACTTCCTTTATCATGGTTTCTAAATACCCTCATCCCCCATATACACACCATTTCTTTGGCTGGAAGTTCAACATGGTATTTATTTATTTATTTTTGGCTGTCTTGGGTCTTCATTGCTGTGCACGGGCTTTCTCTAGTTATGGCGAGCCGGAGCTACTCTTCCTTGTTGTGCACTTGCTTCTCGTTGCGGTGGCTTCTCTTGTTGCGGAGCACGGGCTCTAGGCGCATGGGCTTCAGTAGTTGTGACACTCAGGCTCAGTAGTTGTGGCACACGGGCTTAGCTGCTCCGCGCGATGTGGGATCTTCCCGGACCAGGGCTCAAACCCGTGTCCCCTGAGCTGGCAGGCAGATTCTTAACCACTGCGCCACCAAGGAAGTCCCTCGATATGGTATTTAAAGAAGCAGATAGATGAGCACAGGAATTGCGTCCAACTTAAGAGTATTAGAGAGGAGCCTGCATCATTATACACACTTATTTCAAACTTGTAACACTGTACAAACTTATACAATAAACCAGAACTTAAATTACAGGCTCAAAAAGTATGACTATCAAACACATTTGTATACTAATGACTAACATCCTTTCTAGGGAGTTTGTGTACGCTTAGAATCAGCCCAGGTGTGGCACATGAGCCGTTTATAAGCACCCATTTCCCCACCCCTATCAAGGATTCTCAGCTGTTTGCCTTGCCACTGGACGAAGTGACTCTGGATTGATTTTTCATTAACAGATGTTGAACCTAGAATTGCAGATTCAAATTGCTGGTAGGAGAGTAGTGTGATTTACTAAGGGGAGTTAGATTCCCCCTTCCCTGAACCCTCCTCAAAAAGGTGCCACCAACTCCTTCCTGCTTGGGGGATAGGGATTCCTATCTTAATTTTTTTTATCCCCAGGAAGCAGTTGTTTCTGTGTCTCCAGGCCCACCTTTAGCTTCCGAGCCTGGCTCTGTGAGTACACATGAGGCGAAACCACTTGAAATTCACTCTCAATTCCAAATAGTACCTGCCAGCAGCTTTTCATTTGAAGCAGGTGGGAACTTCAGGGTCAGCCAGAGGGAGGGGATGCCCCCTCTCTCCCACTCTGAGTACATAGACTGCTGGGCAGGGAACATGGAAAGTGGGCAGTTGGCAGGGAGCTCACGATGTCCCCCACCACGGAACTCAGAGGTCAGGCAGGTAAGTGCCAGGTGCACTGAACCAGAGGTGCCAGAGGCAGCCAGGGCTCTTCCTCTAGGCCTTCTGGAAAACTCAGGGCACCTCCTGGCCAGCCACACCTGGAGTTCCAGTCATCCACCCCTTGGTGTGTCAGTGTGAGCCCGAGGGGACCCCCCGAGCGCATGGCTGGGCACGGTCCCCAGAGGGTCACGCCTTGCAGCCCGAGGACACACAGCGGCCTTTCATCTGGACCATCACTCAGGAACTGACCTAGGGCCCCTGGGGCAGGGCAAAACTGAGAGAAGGCTGCGGAATCCCAGGAACGCTGCCCCAGTAAAGGCAGTCCCGGCGACACCCATTCCTCCCTCCTCTTTCTGAGGAAAAGGCCACCAAGAGGGCCAGCATCTCTTTGGCCAGCGACCCTCCGCCCTGCCACGGGCGCGGGATTTTACCGGAGTTTCCAGGAGGTGCCCCCCCAGGCCCAGAGCAGTCACCGCAGCCCAGATCTCCATGAGCAGTTCGTCTTCCCCCTCCTTCGGCCCTGTGCGAAGATTCTAGCCCATCACTTGGGTCCGATCCAAGGTTTGCGCGAGGGAGCGGGCACGACCCCCACGAGCTTCGCGCTTGGGTCTGGAAACACACCCACCGCCGGCACCCGAGCGGCCTCAGCTTCTCCAGTCTCCGGACGCGACCTGCCCAGCGCCTGCACCTCGTCTCCCGAGAGCCCAGCACCGGGAACGCCCAGGCCTCCAGCGCCCGGTTCCCGCGACGCCGCCCGTGGAGACACGTCCGGGGACGTGCTTCCCGGCTCCGGCTCTGGCTCCGGGGCTCCCGAAGACTGCGGCAGTGCCCGAACCGAGAGTCCGGGGGAGACGGAACGGCGGGGCCGGGGGTGGAGGAGCTCCGGAAGCGACTGTGAGGGCGCCTGCGGCCGGAACCTGCGGACCCTTGGCCCGCGCCCTTCCTTCCACGGGCGCCGAGGATCGAGACCTCGCTTCGCCCAGCGCGTGGGGCACTGCCGAGTCCAGAAGTCCCTGGTTCCCCCTCGGGAGGAGCCTGAGGAGAGGACAGCGGGCGCGGAGCCGCGCCCCGCAAAGCGCCGTCGGAGGGAGGATGGCTAGTGGGGGTCACGCCGGGCGGAGTGGAGCCCGCAAGCACGGCCCTAAGCGCAGCGCACACTCCAGCAAGGACGGCGACCAGGGACCCAGGCGCGAGGCCTACCGCCTGTCAAGTCCCCGGCCCGACTCTCTCCGAAGACGGGTCCAAGCAGCGACACCCCGACGTGCGTACCCGGCGGCCCCGCGCGCCTGCGGGCTCCGGCCACCACCCGCGCCTGCCAGGCCTCCGCGGCAGTGGGAGCCCGGGAGGCCGACGCACTCTTCCATTTCCACTTGCTCCGCTTCGGTTTCGGCCACGTGCACGCCGCAGTGGGCGGAAAGGATGAGCTCTTTCCACGGGGCTCTGGGGACCCCCAAGGGCCGATGAGCGAGCCTGGCGCACAGTCTCAGCGCGACCCCGCCCTTCATGGAGGCCTAGCCAGGCAGCTGATCTCAGGCTGGCTTAGGGCCAGGAGCAATGAGCAGGGACACTCACTGAGCCACCCTCTTGCCACAGCGGCCTCTCGCGGCCGCTTCCAGCCCTGCGCGACTGTGGGGACTTCCCATTTCTTAGGTCTCAGTGTAACCCGCGAGGGAGGGGGCACAGTGCGTCTGAATCCTGAAGCCTGAGGGAGGGGACGACCTGAGAGAGAGTATAGTGAGAACTCTCCAGTAGAATATGTCGAACTCTGTATCTTATTTACAAAAGATTTTAAGTTGCTTCTATTACGGCTCTATCTATGATACTCAGTCCAAATTTACTATCCGATTTTGTTGGCTTCCATTTATCTACTGCCCTGAACAAATCAGAATAAACCACTAGGCTCATTAAACCTATTTGCGAGTGCTTCCTTTATAGATAAAAGGACACAGAAAGAATTAGAGATAAAGGACAGGCGAATTTTTAATACCCTGGCTATTTATTGACCTACTGCTTTTCAAAAAATGTCCCTTGAACACGTGAAAAAAAAGTCACTTGATTAGGACTTCCCTGGTGGCGCAGTGGTTGAGGGTCCGCCTGCCAATGCGGGGGACGCGGGTTCGTGCCCCGGTCCGCGAAGCCGCGGAGCGGCTGGGACCGTGCGTCTGGAGCCCGTCCACTGCAATGGGAGAGGCCACAACAGTGAGAGGCCTGCGTACCGCAAAAAAAATAATAAAATATAAAATAAATAAAATTTTTAAAATGCAGGTTCAGTAGGTCTGGGGCAGGCCTAAGATTCCTCATTTTTCGGTTTCTTGGGTAATGCTAGTGCTGCTAGTTAATGGATCACATTTTGAGTAGCAAGGTTATTGATACCTCCACGATCTACCTAAAACCACGTCTAGAATGTAAAAAGCAGCAGATAGAAAAGTGTGAGGTAATTAGCAGGTTATCCAGTGCACGCTCTCTCAAGCTCTGTATAACAGCATGTGCTGGCCACCATCCATTTTCAACAGGAGGGAATCCCTTAACTAGCCTGCCTTACCCTCCAGCCCCCCACCAGGTCCCTCCTCCAGGTCCCCAAGTAGAAAGGGGATTATCCATTGCCATTGGCCAATTGCCACGCCGGCACGTGAGCCCAGATATTCTGATTTTTATGTGAAATTTCCCAATTTTATAATGTTGGCACCTGATTCAGAAGGTAGAACCTGAAACTAACACAAATTGTAAATCAAATATATTCCAATATAAAATAATTTTTTTTAAAGGTAGAAGAAAAAAATGGTGTGGGTAAAACAAAATACCTGTAAGAATCACTAGGCCTGGGATTCCCTGGTGGTGCAGTGATTAAGAATCCGCCTGCCAAGGCAGGGGGTTCAAGCCCTGGTCCAGGAAGATCCCACATGCTGCGGAGCAACTAAGCCCGTGTGCCACAACTACTGAGCCTGCGCTCTAGAGCCCTCGACACACAACTACTGAGCCCGCGTGTCACAACTATTGAAGCCCAGGCACCTAGAGCCTGTGCTCTGCAAAAGAAGCCACCGCAATGAGAAGCCCACGCACCGCAACGAAGAATAGCCCCCGCTCGCCGCAACTAGAGAAAGCCCACATGCAGCAAGGAAGACCCAATGCAGCCCCAAAAATAATAGTAATAAAAATAAAGAAAGAAATTTATAAAATATTCTTTAAAAAAAAAAAGAATCACTAGGCCTGTGGAAACTGGTTAGCAACCTCCAAAGTGTGCTGTTCCTTCCAGGTACACCTGTATCCTCAGCCTATGAGAAGCAGTGTGCTTCCAAACCTGTGTGACGCCTCAGGTCTAATCCCTCACTGCTTCCTCTCTATCCCACATTCTCCCCAGCCTTCAGGGGCACAGAACCCGCTTTGCTTCCATCTTGTTCTCCATCAACTCTCTCCAAGTTGATATATAGGCTTAATGCAATTCCTATTAGAGTGCCAGCAAGGTTCTGTCATAGATATAGGCTAGATTATTTTAACATTTACATGAAAAAATGAAGGAACTTGAATAGCTAAAACAATTTTGAAAAAAAAAGATCAGTGTGCTAAATTTCATTATTATTATATAGCTATAGTAATCAAGACTGTGCAGTGTTGGCAGATTAAATGTAAAATGTATACCTATGAAACCTTTACAGGAAAACATAGGAGTAAATCTTTGGGAACTAGGGTTAAGCTAAGAGTCCCTAGACTTGTCACCAAACGGTTGATCCATAAGAGAAAAAATTGATCAATTGGACCTCACCTAAAGGTTTTGTGGAAAAGCCTGTTAATAATATGAAAAGGCATGGGCATTTTCTGGTGGTTCAGTTGCTAGGACTCCGCACTTTCACTGCCGAGAGCACAGGTTCGATACCTGGTCAGGGAACTAACATCCCCCGTGCAGCAAAAAAAGAAAAAAAAATAAAGGCAAACTACAATTGGGAGAGAATATTTCCGAATCCTATATTCAACAAAGGACTAATATCAAGAATATATAAAGAACTCTCGAAACTCAAAGAGTGAAAAAAATCAATGCAATTAGAAAATAAGCAAAAGACACTTCAGTGAAGAGGATCCACAGATGGCTAATAAACACATGAAAAAATATTCATCATTTGCTATTAGGGAAACATAAATTAAAACAGTATACAACTATCAGAGTGACTAAAATAAAAATCAGGGCCAACCCCAGAGCTGGTGAGGATTCAGAGAACTAGATCACTCATTCATACATTGCTGGTGGAAAGGAAAATGGTACAACAACTTGAGAGACAATCTGATAGTTTCTCCAATGATTAAACATATCGTTACCATATGACCCAGCAATTCCTCCCCTAGCTATACACCCAAGAGAAATGAAAACGCATTTGCACACAAAACCCTGCACATCGATGTTCACAGCAGCTTTACCTGTAATAGCCGAAAGCTGGAAACAACACATTCCCTTCAACAAGTGAACGGATAAACTGTGGTACATTTATACCATGGACTATTATTCAGCAAGAAAAAGAAACCACTGACATAAGCAACAACCTGGGGACTTCCCTGGTGGTCCAGTGGTTAAGACTCTGCGCTTCCACTGCAGGGGGTGAGGGTTTGATCCCTGGTCAGGGGACTAAGAACCCACATGCCCCCTGGCACAGCCAAAAAAAACCCAGAAAAATAAATCCCCGTGTTCATAGTCTAGTGGTAGTAGTGCTGGTGATGAGGAAACAGACACGTAAGCCAGACTGAGTAAAATACATACCTGGTTGGATAAGGGTGTAATTTGGAAGAAATGAAAACAAGTCAGGAGGGTGAAGATGTGAGTTCAAATCCGAAGCACATGGAAGGTCTCCCTGAGAACCAGGTACAAGTCATGAAGATACTAGTGGTGGTGTGGGGACTGGAAGGGGCCCGAGCTACACACTCATGAGGGAAGAGGGACAGTTCAAGGGCCCTGAAGTTAGAGCATGGGGGGTAGGGGTACTGTCTAAGGAACTGGCGCTGGGACTAGAAAAAGTGGGGACACATCAAAGAGGGTGGGGATCCCGCTGTAAAACTTTCAGCCTGTACTCAGAGAAAAACAGGCAGACTTTCAGTGTTTAAGTGACTCAGTTTAATTTCCCTTCGATGGAATTCCTCTGGCCCTTGTGTTGGAGAAGAGACCTAAGGGGGATGAGGGCAGACAGGAGGATGCTGCAGTGCCCAGAGGAGAGCTGGGAGCAGCTTGGACCACGTGGTAGCAGGGAGCTGGTGAGAAGTGACTAGACTTTGGATACACCCTGAAGTTCCACCTACGGGGATTTGTTGAAGGGTTGGGTTAAAAAAAGAGAGAGAGAAAGAGAAATCTTAGAAGGACTCCAAGGTTTGGTGCTGGAAACTCTGAAAGATGGCATTGCTGTGAACTGATGTGGAGAGGACCACAGGAGTAGCAGGTGTGCTCACAGCGCGGTGAGGGCAACTTGATGATTAATTACAGGGAAGCCTGAGGGGCTGGGAAAGTGAGTCCGGCGTCGTTGGCATAGCCATGTGATTTAAAGCCAGGAGACTGCAGAGACCACCGAGGGGATAAGTGGTAGCGATTGCGAGAGAAGATGGGGAGCCTGTCCCTCGGGTCTTTGTAGGGGGTGCGGGGAGGTGACGGGGAGGGGAGGGCCTGGCCCCCGCTCTTCCTTTTTCCTGCTCACACCAAGTAAGGCGACTTGCCCCAGCCCTCGTGGGACCGGATCCTGAAGAGGACACCTCTCTGTCCCGCCCCAAGTCCCAGCCCAGTCCGGACCTTGAGAACCTGAGACCTGAGGGTAGGGTCGCGATTGCCACCCGGGAAGTCAGAGGTCCGGCCGCCAGCGCCGCCGCCCGCAGCGCGAGCCAGGTGACCCACAGGGTCCGAGCAGACACGGAGACGGAGAGGGAGATCCTGTGGGCCCCGACGCCCCTCCTCCCCTGCGTCCTTCCGCGCTCTTAGCCGGTCACAGGGTGCGCTGGACGGCGCGCGACTCCGGCCCCCGGGAACTGGGCGCCAGGAACTGTCGGGATCGGGGCGGTGTCTGCCCAGATCTAATCACTTTCTCTCCAAACTCCGGACCTTAGAAAGGAATCCTGAAACGCACACTCTTCCCGGAACAGAGCTGCTCAGGAGATCGCGTTTTAAATCGGATGAGGCTAGAAGCCTCATCTCCCTTCATAAGACGCCACTTCGGTTCCTGCCACTAGGACAATTCCGGGGAAGAGTCGAGGGTCTTCGGCGTCTTCACGGGGAAACACCCCGCCCAAGAAACACGTGGCCCCAGTTTTTCCTACAAACCACCTGCAGTCCAGAGCGAGCTCAGGTCCCAGGGGCGCCAGAGCACCGGCCCGGAGTCGCCCCCACCCAACCCTGGGGCGGCTCTGCGCGCGGTCGGGGTCCCGCGGGTTCCCGTCCCCTCGTTTCTCCAGGGTCTTGTCGCTGTCCCCGGGGACCTCCCAGTGGAGCCACTGGTAATGAAGCCCAGCCACGCGGCCCCTAGAAGCGAAGGAGATGTCAGCCTCAACTCAGCAATTCCTGGAACAAGCAGCAGCTAACCTCACGTTCTCCCCCTTCATTGAGCCCCTTTATGTTGCTGCATTCTGCCTTTTAAAAACCCTCCCCGCGGGCTTCCCTGGTGGCGCAGTGGTTGAGAGTCCGCCTGCCGATGCGGGGGACACGGGTTCGTGCCCCGGTCCGGGAAGATCCCACATGCCGCGGAGAGGATAGGCCTGTGAGCCATGGCCGCTGGGCCTGCGCGTCCGGAGCCTGTGCTCCGCAACGGGAGAGGCCACAGCAGTGAGAGGCCCGCGTACCGCAAAAAAAAAAAAAAAAAAAAAAAAAAAAAACCCTCCCCGCCTCCGTAAGGAACATAACAATATGTATTCACTAAGACAATTTGCCAAGTGCAGATTTCCCCCAAGGGAGGAACTTAGTCTCCTTGAAAGACTTCTAATAACTGGAGACACTCTTGCCAGAGGGAGTACGACTATGCAGTCCTTGGTAAGCGCTGGATGTGGAAGCCTGGCTTGAGCCTCCAGTTTTGTGCCCCCCGAGCGATCCCGGATAAAACCCAATCCTCCTCCACTCGAGGCTGAGTGTCTTCCTCTTTTCCAGCCGGGTACCACTCGGCGCCCCACAGATGCCGCCTTCCCACTGTCCACCTCTATGGTAGCATGATTTCTGCTTTTTTTTTTTAATAAATTTATTTATTTTATTTATTTTTGGCTGGTTTGGGTCTTCGTTGCTGCGCGCAGGCTTTCTCTCGTTGTGGAGAGCAGGGGCTACTCTTCGTTGCAGTGCGCAGGCTTTTCATTGCGGTGGCTTTTCTTGTTGTGGAGCACAGGCCCTAGGGGCACAGGCTTCAGTAGTTGTGGCTCACGGGCTCAGTTACTCCACGGAATGTGGGATCTTCCCGCACCCGGGCTCGAACCCGGGTGCCCTGCATTGGCAGGCAGATTCTTAACTGCTGCGCCACCAGGGAAGCTCCATTTCCATTTCTTAAAGTGGCTACTTCTCCAACATTCCTCAATATCCTCTTGCAAAAGCGGATTTTTGTTAGGATATGGAAGGGCAGAATTTCAGTGTTGGTTAAGTCAAACTCTGGAAGGTTAAAACCTTGAACACTTGAGTTATTTCAATACATCATTTTGAGAAAATCTTATAACCGAATGTTAAAGGTCATTGCTGC
This sequence comes from Phocoena sinus, assembly GCF_008692025.1. Lineage (NCBI taxonomy): Eukaryota > Metazoa > Chordata > Mammalia > Artiodactyla > Phocoenidae > Phocoena > Phocoena sinus. The sequence goes on along the minus strand of NC_045774.1, from coordinate 80,681,945 downwards.
TGTAGGACTGGGTTGAAGCAAGCATCGTCCTACGTGATGTCCTAGGAAGTCTCACCATTTCACGTGCTCTGCTTCCCACCTCCACCCCACCCCCTGCATTTTCCATCAATGATTTTTTAAATTTTTATTTTATACTGTTGTAGAGTTGATTAACAATGTTGTGTTAGTTTCAGGTGTAAAGCAAAATGACTCAGCTACACACATACATGTATCTATTCTTTTGCAAATTCTTTTCCCATTTAGGTTATTACAGAGTATTGAGCAGAGTCCCTGTGCCATACAGTAGGTCCTTGTTGTCAATGATGTCTTTTGAAGAAGGAACACAATGTATATGTACTGGTTTTCTCTAAAATGATGTCTTTTGAAGAAGGAACACAATGTATATGTACCTAGGTGCCGATGCTATTCTAGATGTTGAGGAACACAATGTATATGTACCGGTTTCAATGGTATAATGCTGTAAAAATGGTTCAATCTCAGTGGGGCACCATTTGGCAACATCTTATCCATTGAAATGTTAAAACTCTTTAACCCAGCAGGTCTGCATTTAGAATTTTATCCTATAGATATACTCCCACATGTACAAGGATATATATTGCAACAGCATGTCTGATCAAAGCAAAACACAGAATACAAGGTAAAGATTCATGAACAAGATAAATACATATTTACAATGTAGGAAGCCCTAAAAAATAAAAAGCAGTGAAAAAGACAAAAGTCCTCATCCTCATGAAATTTCTATTGTAGCATGAGAAAGAAAAATAGAAGTAAATTTGTAGTATCTCAGGTGAAGTCAGGTTCAATATGCAACCATCCTCAAGATACATTGTTAAGTGAAAAAATACTGCAAACTGTGTACTGTATGCTACCATTTGTGTTTAAAAGCATATATGTACATATATCTTTGTATTTGCATAGAAGACCTTTGAAAAGTTACAGTGTTTAAATGAGGAAAAGAGACTTCATTGTATAGCCTTTGGACCATGTATATTATCCATTCAAGATACTTTAAAAGCCATATGTTATATTATGCACTGACAACCTGCAGAGTCTAAAATGAAGTCTTCCTTCCTTCCCCTTTTGGGTCTGATGAGACTATCATAGTGCTAGAAAGATAAATATCTCAAAAAAATACATACACAAGGAGTGTACAATAATTAATTTGGAATAAAATATAGATAAATAAGAAAGTTTAAATCCATGGTAATATCAGTTTTTGTACCCTATTTAAGTGTAGTTGGGATAATAATCCTTATAACCATCCTGATTTGTTTGTAATTTGTTTTTTTTAAGCATTGGAAGCAAATTTATGTTAAACTTGACATTTTAATGAAGAATCCATGAATATTTGAATACGTTTATCAATGTTAAGGCATTTAAAGGTTCAATAACACTCTGCTAAATCCATAAGTTCTATTTTAATAGCTATGGAAGCAGTTATTTAGTTTTCAAGGAATATTAAGACTTATATAAGTAGTATAAATACCCCTGGCATTTAACCTAGTACAAACAGTTAGATCTCCTCTCCACTCACAGAAGTCCTGTTCGTGATGGATGCTACACACCAGATTCTGAGGAAGCTGCCAGTTATGATGGACGTTCTTCAACAAATATATACCGAGTGCCTCCTAGGTGCCGATGCTATTCTAGATGTTGAGGATGCACTGGGGAACAAACAAACAAAAATTCCTGTCTTCGTGGTGCTTGTATTTGAGTGCCTACTCTGCGCTGGGGACACAGCAGGGACAAGAGAACCAAAATGTTCATTCCTGTGGAATTCAAGGTTTTAGTAGCAGTAAAGAGACAACAGATCACTAAATGTAGGGGGAAAATGGGGTAAAGGGGAACAGAGGAGTGAGAGTTACTCACTAATACTGTGTTCTGAGAATGCTTTATAGAGCCTTGCACTTGAAAGGAAACCAAAAGGAGGGGGGAAGCATTAGAGTTTGTTTTGGTTTTTCTTAATTATCTGCATTAACTATGCCTATTTAACATCAGTAATAGTATACATTTTGTTTCACAGCTTCCTTTTTTCACTGAATAGACTGCGAATATACATTTTTACATATCCATAAATGTAGATCTATATCATTATTACCAAGTCTCCTAAATGGTAAATATTTAGATTCTTTGAAATATTCAAAGTATTCGGAGCTGTTTATCCGTGTCTTTCTCTTGAATTTTTCTTAGGACAAGCTGTCCCACTTGTGAGTGAGTGGGCTAAAGGTATCATGTATTTAAATATACAAGAACTGTAATACACTTTGTGCAGCAGAAAGCTTCTTTCAAATGGTATCTCCCAAGTTCAGTGAAAGTCCACCCTCCCTGCGACCTTGGACTGTGTGATGTCTCCACCCACTCAAGGCTGGTTCTCCTGCTAAGGTAAGAGAAAAACGCGTCCTGTCCAAGCAGTACAAAACTTAACAAAGAAGTGTTTCCTCCAGGCTCAGACAAGGAGGGAAATAAATGTATGTGCCTGAGGGCCCGTTTCCAGAGTTGGAGAAGCAGTGAGAATACTCACTGGCCACACTCCCGGGGCAGAAGCATCATGGGATCCAGGACCAGGCCCTCAGTCTTGTGTGCCCAGCGGTATCCTGCCCAGGGGACCATCTGGGACTTGGGGGACCCGCTTCTGGCCTTCGGTCTTGTGAGGGATTGGGGTGGGCTCCGGCTGGGGGGACGGGAGGCAAGGGGATCCAGGCTGGGGATCCATTCCTGGCCCCTCCCTCCCTTCGTCCAGTCCGCTCTGTGTGGGACGTCGGGGCTAGAGAGCCGGCCAAGCTAATGGTCATAAATACACAGGCCTGTCTTCACTCTCACCTGCAAAGTGGTCTGGGACACCAGCTCCAAGTGCAGGGACGAACTGTGGGCAGCAGGACAGCTGCAAGGAATGCAGAGATGGGCCTGCAACCTCTCCAGGGGTGGCCAACTGCACACCGCCCTCAGCCCATGTCTGGTGCAGACAGACCCCATGCTCCAGCTTCCACTTAGTTCCCAAGCTTTAGTGCTTACCAGACAACCCCAAACAGCGTAAAGCAAAGAGGTGAAAAATTTTTAAAAAGGAAGAATATGGATGCAGAGGCCAACTTTTGAATAAACAGGAATTCTAGAAAGAGGTAAGACAAAACAGATGCGAAAAAATGATGAACAAACTAATTTTAGAACATTTCCCAGAGGTTAAAATCAGAAAGGCTTAAACTTCTCAAAAGCATCACTGGAAGCTAGGGGACACTGAAGCAAACCATAAAATTTTGAGGGGAAAATTATTTCTAGTCAAGAATCTATAGCCAGATGTCCAATTAGCTGTGCAAATAGAATGAAAATATTTTCAGACATGCATTCTTCCTTAGGAAATGACAGAGGACTGGCTTCATCAAAATGAAAGGGAGTCTCTCTCTGAAGAGAAGTAAAATAATGAAAGCATTGCCTCAAAAACCCTGAACTTGGTGTGGGAACCTCTGGGTTCTCAGGCTAGATGCAGCATGGGTAAGTCCAGGGTAGACTACCACTCAGAGTCCAAATTCCCTATCCTTACCGGACCTCCTCACCTTCCCCAAACCCACCCACTCCCTGGACACAGAAACACTCCCAAGCATTTGGCTAAGGCAGGTACTGAAGTGCAAAGAAAGGGATTAATCCTTTTACTGCTGAAAATTCCATTTTAAAGCTAATATTTTAACCCAAACTAGACTCCAAAACTGAGGAGATAACGAACAACGATGAAATAGATGCATATTTCACATATATGTACAATTTTCAAGTACTGTAGAATGAAGCAATCTATTGTCAAATAATCAGACAGCCTTTGAAAATTACAGGGATACAATATTAGACCTAGGAACATTATAGCTAGAAAACTGACAGCTGTGAGGTTTCCAAGTGAACGTCTAAACTCTAAACCACCTTTCCCTTGGTTCCACGAAATAAAACGTTTTATTTCAAAAATTCACTTGCAACCTGTTTTTACATTTTTTTTTTTGTTGCCCACTGCTCTTAAGCTCCACCTGAAAAAATGTATTTCTCATTTTCATCAACCCGGCACAGTAGACACCAGCTTCTACTACCACAATTACCTTCAATGCTTCCACTTCATATTTCAGTCTGGTTATCAGCTTGCAAGTGTCTATTTCTTTCTTCAGTCTGTACCAATTTTTCCTGCAATTCTGCTTCTAATTCTCTGCTTCCTTCCTGGAATTCAGTTAGTTCATTCCCAGCTTCCTGGAAGCTAATCAGAAACAAAGCAGGAAAAAAAAAAAGAAAAAAATGAAAGAAAGAAAGTAGGAAAGATAAGTTACACTAGGAACCACGAGGATCATCTTGAAGATGATTATACCTGTATCAATTTAATAATTTTTGCCTGAATGCTATCACCACTACTCCAAAATATAAAAAACAAAACAAGCGGGCTTCCCTGGTGGCGCAGTGGTTAAGAATCCGCCTTCCAATGCAGGGGACGCAGGTTCGAGCCCTGGTCCGGGAAGATCCCACAGGCTGTGGAGCAACTAAGCCCGTGTGCCACAGCTACTGAAGCCCACGTACCTAGAGCCTGTGCTCCGCAACAAGGGAAGCCACTGCAACAAGAAGCTCATGCACCATATCGAAGAGTAGCCCCCGCTTGCCGCAACTAGAGAAAGCCTGCGCGCAGCAACGAAGACCCAACGCAGCCAAAAAAAATTTTTAAATACCATAAATAAACTTAAAAAAAAAACAAGCAAGAATAAAAAGTAAGTCATGGCATCCAGAGAGCCTTACTAGAAAAGGCTCTAGTAATCCACAGGGGGTCCCAGAGAGTAGCTGGCTTAGATAAAAGCAGTTACATCTGCAGGAGCTAGAGTATAACTTTAAAAATTGTGAATCACTATATTGTACACCTGGAATTTATATATTGTACCTCGACTATACTTCAATTAAAAAAGAAGAAAGAAAAAAAAGACTGCAGGAGCAATACTGTGAGGATGAACTGATAAAGAGCCTGCCGTGCCACGGGAAGTCCTGGAGAGACATTTACACATTTGGGGAGGGTCTGAGAATGAAGGCGTACATAGACAAGCATTTGAAAAAATAAAAAGTAGTATTTGAACAAAGAAGGAATTTATAACATCAACAAAAACAAAAGTTTGTGCAAGAAATCATAGTAAACTATATGCAGCTATGAATATTGTTTACAAGACCACTATAGTATAAACTTGAATACTGGTCTAACAAAATTGTATAACTGAACTGGGAAGATACCAGGTCTGATGAGTCTAGGTAAGCTGGAGGAAGACAGTGAAAGATGTTGAGAATGATTTCTGTAAGAGTGAATTCTGTGCACTCAAAAGAGTATTTAGAGACTTCTTGGAAAATTAATATTTTATTTTCTCAAATTATAAAAACCAAACCACCAGTCCTCCCTTAAGCTTTCAAGTTTTACTTTCAAATCTTACTATGCTATTCATAAGCCTAGAAAGTTTTAACAATTATGTTTAATGGCCTCTGAATGACACAAGGTCCCACTGACATATTTAATTAACTAAACATCCTCATACATGGCAAAAAGATTGCAAAGTACTTTAATCAAATAACAAATAAGAACTTCCCAATTACTAATACCTCCAAACCAAATAAATGAAACATTAATACGCTGAACCCGAAGTTCTCTTCAGTGATCCAATATTGAATATAAACTAGGATTTCATCTTAAAGTCACACATCTAAATCCATTACTTAATTATGTATTTTAAATTGGAGTTGCAAAACTGTCTCTCTAATATGTTGAATTATCTAAAATATTACAGGAACCTAAAACACCACGTATATGGATTTCTTTCTTTTTTTAAACCACTTTGGGGAATATCTAAAGTACGATAAACTGCTTATACTAAAATGTGTACAATTTGACCAGTTTTGACATATAGACACATCCAGTGAAACCACCAGTGTAATCAAGATAATGCACATTTCCATCATCCCCTGAGAGTATCCTAGTGCCTTTTTCCACTCCCTTCCTCTCTCTACCCCATCTCCAGACAATCGCTCCCTGATTTCTATCACTACAGAACAGTTTGCATATTCTAGGATTTTACATAAATGACAGATTCTTTTTTAACACAATTACTAATACTATGGTTTTAATTCTCTTAAGCATTTCTTTACCCAATTCTGAAACTTCAATGAAGTAAAGGATCTACACACACACACACACACATACACACAAATGACATTAACACGCATAGAAATGCCAGTATCCTCTTAGGCCAACCAAGCAACAAAAATATCATCGTCTAGGGAATTCCCTGGCTCCAGTGGTTAGGACTCTGTGCTTCCATCGCAGGGAGCAGGGCTTGATCCCTGGTGGAGGAACTAAGATCCAGCATGCTGTGTGGCCAAAGGAAAAAAAAAAATCATCCTATATCATTTTGATATAAGAAACAGATTTCAGACTAGAGATTTTCATGGGGATGCTTCCTGAATTGGATTCTCGTTGGTGACACTGATGGGGCCTCACATGTCAATTTCTAGTTGCTATGTTAGTGGCCCCCAGAACCTACAGGGGAGGTGGTGACGGAGCCCAGATCCTTGGGTTTCAGTTATACACTCTCCTAATGATTCTGTCTACCCACGGACGTTTATATGTCTATCCCATCCGTGAGGCTTTGAATGGATCCTTTGAATGGAGCCCTTCTTTGGCTCCTAATTCATATTCTGCTTAGGTCTGAAGACTTTTAACCCTGTCAGACACCTGCAAATTTCTCATGCACTTCTTTGGCCACAGAGCAAACAAGGAGCCTGACTGAATTCCGAGGCTCTCTGGCCGCTGGATCTGGGCATGATATGCCAACCACTGGTGGGAGAGCTATGTACCTTCATCCTCCTGGGCCGCAGTTAATAGGCAATGCTTTCAGCTGGACAGAAAAATCAAGAAATAGAGCTATAATCGTGTTACTTTCAAGGGATTTCCCTCTGGGGTGCAAACCACACGGACCAGGCGCTGTTGGGTGTGCGCAGCCGTCTCTAACAGGTTAAGGCCGAAGCGTGAAACGCAGTGGCATCTGGGGAGGGTGTTCAGTGGTCAGGGTTCAGGAGGAAGTGGGGAGGGGCTTACTTTGGCCTCCGAATACCTTTTTCTGCTCCTTGAGCGTTTGTTTTTCCGACGTACTTAATTAGATTTTCCATTAAAATTTATTCCAACGCCTCGGGAACGCTAAACTGGTCCCCTTAGAACTGTCTGAAAGGCACCCGGGTCTCTGCAAATACCGATTCGCTCCTCTGAAAGCTGTCGGCCCGACGTTGGATCTTCCCTACGTCTCCGGGTCTGTCCTGGCCGCCCAGCGTCCACAGTTAAGGCTTCCGCAGCTTCCCGGTTGTGGCCTCTAGCCTGGCGCTCGGGGAAGCGGCAGGATCCAGATGCTACCGCCCAGCGAGAGCGCTCTGGGCGCGCGCCCCAGCGCAGCTGCGCCTTGCGGGCAAGGAGCCCCGGCTGCGGGCTTCGGAGGCGAGGCCTGGAGTCCAATGAGGAGGGCGCGGGTGAGGGAGGGGCTTGCCGAAAGCCCTGGATATAAGACCGGGGTACCCTTGCGGCGGCGGGTCTCACGCGTGGCCGGCGGTTGGCAGCGGACCCACAGCCCCCTGCGAGGCTCGCCGCGGCATGGCCGCCCCCAAGCGGTTTCCGACGCTTGTTCAGCTGGAGCAGCGAGAAGGGACGCTCTTCGAGGTGCTCGGTAACCTCACCAAGCGGCCCTACTGGTTTCACTCCGAGTACCTGAAGAGTCCGAGGGCAATTCACCTGGAGGCCTGGCTGGTGGAAGCAATCTTCGGTGAGCGGGCCCGAGCGGTGAGGCTGAGGCCGCCCCTCACCGCAGGCTGGCCGCGCCCAGGCAGCCTCTTCGCGGCTCTGGCTCGCGTCCGGGCCCCCGCTGCCTCCCCTCCCAGGCCCCACTGCTCACCACCTCGTTGCTTCCTGCGCAGGCCTGGGCGGAGAGCACATCCCACATGTCGAGTGTGTGTCGCAGACCCTGCTTCACGTTAATCAGTGGGACCCGGACGGCGAGGCTGAGATCTTGATATTTGGACGGCCTTATTACCAGAAGGATGTATACACGATGATCATGAACTTGGCTGACTATCACCGCCAACTCCGGGCGCAAAGTACGGGGCCGGGAACAATGAGAGGTATCTAGGCAGGCCCTGGGTTCCTTGGGAGGGATTCTGGTGCGTCCTGGCTGTGCCAGGGCAGCGGTCTCATCCTCTTAATTCGACTGGAAGGTTTCCTCTTTGCAAGGGATCCAGAGGAGCAAATTGACCTCGTTCTCTCAGATTCCGGGCTCCGACCCCCGCAGCCCGAAGGGGTAACTCCTTATATGGAGAGTATGTGGGACACAGGTGCGACCTCCTGTCTTTGCTCTTCTTCCAGGCTCTGAGAAGCCTCCTGCCCGAGAGGCGGCGACCCAGCGGTCCCCCAGTGCAGTCCGACAGGCGGCAACCTATCTGTGCCCCGGCGAAGCCCGGGAGGCCGGGACCCAGCGGTCTCCCTGCGCGGTCCGGCAGGCGGCCACCCAGCGGTCCCCCGGCGCGGTCCGGCAGGCGGCCACCCAGCGGTCCCCCGGCGCGGCCCGGGAGGCGGCCACCCAGCGGTCCCCCGGCTCTGCCCGGGAGGCGGCCACCCAGCGGTCCCCCGGCGCTGCCCGGGAGGCGGCCACCCAGCGGTCCCCCGGCGCTGCCCGGGAGGCGGCGACCCAGCGGTCCCCCGACGCAGCCCGGGAGGCGGCCACCCAGCGGTCCCCCGGCGCTGCCCGGGAGGCGGCCACCCAGCGGTCCCCCGGCGCAGCCCGGGAGGCGGCCACCCAGCGGTCCCCCGGCGCTGCCCGGGAGGCGGCCACCCAGCGGTCCCCCGGCGCTGCCCGGGAGGCGGCCACCCAGCGGTCCCCCGGCGCTGCCCGGGAGGCGGCCACCCAGCGGTCCCCCGGCGCAGCCCGGGAGGCGGCCACCCAGCGGTCCCCCGGCGCAGCCCGGGAGGCGGCCACCCAGAGCTTCCCCGAAGCTATCCAGGGTCCGGTTACCAGGTTCTAAACGCGTTTCGGGCCCAGGAGCAAGAGAGCCAGGCAAGGTCAAAGTGGAAGCCCCTCCTGGAACCCTATTCTGCTGCAGAAGCTGAGAAAAGAATGGTGTGGGTTGTTCTTGGTTTCCCCGCTCCCCGCCACTCCCTGTTAAATGTTTGCAAACACGAATCTAAAGAGTTCTAATAAAGCATCGAATTTCCCTAACGTCTGTTAATTGGCAGGGGTAAGGGGAGAGACAGGCACATCGCTCCAGCAGCCATTATCTGCTCCAGGTGGCTTTCTACCCAGAGGCAGGTGAGAGCTTTTGGCTTTCTAGCCGCCCAGGGCCGCAGTCTCTCGCGCCTCGGGCAGGTGCTCCCCTGTGCTCCTTCACCGCGGGTATCTGGCTTTGCAAGGTGAGGGACCTCTCGGGCCGTCGAGTCTGTCCTCATGGGAAACCTTTCCAAGCCTGAGATATTTCTACTCAGAGACAAGGGATGCGAAAACTTGGTTTCAACGGGCCTCAAGGGTGGGCGCATCATAGCGCTGCAAGCAGAGACTTCCCAGCTCAGGCAGCTGCTGGCGACTAGGGGAAAACTGAAATGGCCAGGACGGCGCAGCTGTCATCTCCAAGTGCTGGTGCCCTGGCTAGAAGTAAACTGTTAACAGCTGGGTGTTAGGATTTTTTTTTTAAATAGCACAAGTCAATTTAGTGCTATGAAAATTTTCATTTTAAAAATCCCAGGAAACCTAATTTTAAAGAGCAGGGAGTGGTATGTCTATTGTAGACCCTTTGGTCACCAGTAATGATCACTCCAATTTTGAATAAGCCTTTAGTTTATAACAAGGGAAATAAAGATGCAAAGCTGAATTTACAAATAGGCTATTAACTATTTTCAGAAGAGGCAAGGCTGAGTGAACCTTAAACATTTAGACTCAAAATCAATGCAGACTCCAAGTTTCAATTGAGGCTACATCAGAGTAGAATTAAGACTCAATCTTGATTTTTTTTTCCCCCTCTAAGTAGTACTCACATGACCGGAACATCAAATTCTGTCCTTTATAAGAAAGATTACTGAACAGCAGGTAGCAAACCAATGGAACATTTAGGAGTCTCTGTGACCATCCCGAAACTAGGTTTAAAATACCCTATATATACACGCATAGACATGTCTGAGATGATTTTATGAAAGAAAATGGTAAGATACAGAAAACATCCTTGGTTGGAGATGAGCCAAGAAAAGGAGACTGAACTTTAAACAAAAGCATTTAGATGTGATAACACTTAGGTAAAATTCCTTATGCCTATAAAGTGTTGATTTAAAAAACAAAACAAAACCAAAAAACCTTACTAGCTTCCTCTCCAAGCAGGGCATGGACCAGTGACATCCAAGTTTTCACCCAGATCAAAGTCCCCAGACTTTCCTATCTGCCGTTTCAAGCTTACTGTCTTATGGAAGTAACAGTTTAACTTGCACTTTTACGTAATTGTATACACCTTTTTTCCCCTTCTTCTAGCAGCTTGATTTTTCTCAGGATGGGTACCGTTTGATTTAGCCCTTCCCTTAGTGGTTGATTCGTTTGTTTCTCCAATTACTCAATTACAAACTGCTGTCTTGAATTTCTACGTGCATGTGTCCCCTGCATTGGCAGGCAGATTCTTAACTACTGCACCACCAGGGAAGCCCCAGTCTGAACAGTTTTTGAATAGGCTGACTAGAGGCACCAAAGAAAAAGGTTCACTGTTGACAGACGGTGTGGAAAGCGTCTGGGCTCAGCTGTGGAGCACACGCTGACAGTCTGCCCCAGGTCCTCCTGCCACTCCACTGTAGTTACACCAGGTTGGCACTATTTCCCTCATCAGAATTTCTCAACTCCACACTTCTAAGCAAAACAAGGCCTTTTAAAATATCACTAAGAGTGGGGAAAAAACAAAACAAACCATGTGCCTCCTGATGTGATGCTCTGAGAAAGACACAATATGATTTACCCAGTATTTCTGCCAAAAATATGTAACTTAGATCTAACCATGAGGAAACATCAAAAAATAAGAGCAGGATTTGTAAGCAAGAAAGAAGACCGCAGGCAGTTTGAGAAGAGCGAATCCTGTCTACACGTTTTGGGGGCAGGGTAAACTGGTTGGCAGCAAATAATTTAGTGTGGACAGTGTCTTTGAGTGTGCTCACTAAAGGTATCAAAGAATACAATTTCAGCTGTTTATGGGTTCTCTGGAAATCTTGGGAACATAGCTGTGGAGCATAAGTGACAGGCTATTTCTGTTATGTCCACCTGCGTACTTTGGTTTAGTTAATACACATCTGCCCTATTTACCTAATCAGAATATTTTACTAGACCCTAGTTAAAACCTTATTATAGAACTTCCCTGGTGGTGCAGTGGTTTAGAATCTGCCTGCCAATGCTGGGGACACGGGCTCGAGCCCTGTCCAGGAAGATCCCACATGCTGCCGAGCAACGAAGCCCATGCTCCACAACTACTGAAGCCCGTGCGCTAGAGCCCACGAGCCACAACTACTGAGCCTGCGCTCCTAGAGCCCACGAGCCACAACTACTGAGCCCGCGTGCCTCGAGCCTGTGTTCTGCAACAAGAGAAGTCACTGAAATGAGAAGCCTGTGCACCGCAATAAAGAGTAGACCCTGCTCACTGCAACTGGAGAAAGCCCACACACAGCAACAAAGACCCAACGCAGCCAAAAATAAATAAATTTATTTTTAAAAAAACGCAAAAAACCAAAAAACCCTTATTATAGCCTTTTTGGGTCCCTCTGAATCACATGTAAAATCAGACTTTAAGGACTCTCATCCTACAGCCTCAGCCTTTAAAAACTGGTTGTGACTATAATTGGAATTGCACTGAGTTCTGGGAAGAACAGACCACAAACATGCAACACTTGACTTTGCTATCTAAGAACATAGTGTCTCCACTTATTCAACTGTTTTTCCTTCCTCCTTCCCTCCTTTTCACTAATCTGAAGCGGAATGTAATGAGTTTTTTATAATCCCTAAGGCAAAACAAAGGTGAAAAAAAATCACTTTAAAAGTGTACACAGGGACTTCCCTGGTGGCGCAGTGGATAAGAATCCGCCCACCAACGCAGGGGACATGGGCTCGAGCCCTGGTCCGGGAAGATCCCACATGCCGCGGAGCAACTAAGCCCGTGTGCCACAACTATTAAGCCTGTGCTCTAGAGCCCATGCTCCACAAGAGAAGCCCCCGCAATGAGAAGCCCACGCTCTGCAACTAAGAGTAGCCCCCACTCGCCATAACTAGAGAAAGCCCACGCGCAGCAACAAAGACCCAACGCAGTCAAAAATAAATAACATTAAATCTTTAAAAAAAAAAGTGTATATAAAAATTTATCTAACATAAAATGGAGGAAAAAAACCAAAAGACATGATGGGAAACAAAGCAAAATGGCAGACAGAAATCCAATCATACTGATGATTACATTAAATTAGAATGCATTAAATCCCCCAATCAAAAAGCAGAGACAGTCCACCTAGATAAAGAAGTCAGATGTAAAAGACTACATTGAATATTATTCTACCTACCTCAAATGTTCAGAAAAGGCAACTTTGTGGAGACAGCCAGCAGATTGTCTGCAAACAGGCATAAGGGAACTTTGTGAAGTGATGGAAATGTTCCCAAACTGGTCTCTGCTGGTGGTGGCACAACTCATAAGTTTACGAAAAAAGAAAGCGAATTGTACGCTCACAATTTTATATTATGGAACCAATTAAGTGATTAGATTTTTAAAAACTGCAGTGCAATAGCACTAATACCTAAATTCTCCAAAATAAAAATCGACTGTTGACAAAGATGTAGAGCAACTCGAAGTCCCATACACTGCTCAAAGTCAACTGGTTCAGTCACCTTAGCAATTCCCAGCAATTCCAATCCCAGACATATACTCAAGAGAAATGCACATATGCACGCACCAAGTCCTGTACAACAATTTTCACAGTACCCCTATTCATTATAAGTCCAAACAGGAAAGAATCAAAATGCACATCAACAGGATGGAAAACTAAATTAAGGTTTATTCATACAATGGAACTACAACTGCTGGCAACGTGGACAAATCTTAGATTGAGTCCATTTATAGTTAAGTCACAACAGTAGTTATCCTTGGGGAGGATGCAAAAATGGGGGCTTCTGGAGTGCTGGTAATATCTTTTCTTCTCTGGCTGCTGGTAACATGCACGTGTCCCCTTAGTATTGTTTGATGAATCTTTTCACACTGTGCATGTACATGGTTTTGGTATGAATGGAATGCTATACATAAATAAGATGTTTACTAAAATTATAGAGAAATATTTGGAGTAATGGAAAGCTACTTGAAAGGACCATATGAGCAGTGAGATTTTTTGAGTAATTAATACTCTTTATATTGCCTTATTTAAAAATATTGAGGATGTAAGTATGTTTATCATCAGAAAAATCAACAATGCTATTTTTCAGTGTGGTACTAGTAGATACTTCTACCTTAGCAACTTGTTAGGGAAAAAAAAACATTGTCTTGTCCCTCAATAGAATAACAAATACTGTGGAGTCTTAAATTAAGTGTATTCTAATTCCTCTTACACACACTTACACATACACACACACACACACACACACACACAAAGAGAATAAGCTGAAATTCAGCTGTGGAGAAAAATAAAAGCACGTGGGAAAGTATATTATAGAGGTAAGATCCTAGACTCAACATTTTGGTTCAAATCTCACCCACCCCGAAGTCCTAGCTCTGTGATCTCAGCAATTTACTTAGGCTCTAAGAATCCTACTTCAGTGCTTAGCTCAAGGGCCTGGTATGTGATACAAGCTCTTATCAATAAATATATAGCTAATATTACTCCCAAATTCTGAAAGTTAGAATGACAGAGCAACTACCTTTTTTAGATATTAAATGTTGCATTGGTTTGCTAGGGCTACTGTAACAAAATAATTAACTGGGTGGTTTAAACGACAGATTTTTATTTTCTAAAAGTTCTGGAGGCTAGAAGTCCAAGATCAAGGTGTCAGCAGGTTTGGTTTCTTCTGAGGCCTCTCTCTTTGGCTTGCAGAGATAGCCGTATTCTTGCTGTGTCCTCACCTGGTCTTTCCTCTGTGTATGCACATACCTGTGTCTATATTCCTCTTCTTATTAAAAAAAGTCATACTGGCCCACCCACATGACCTCATTTTACCTTAATTACCTCTTTAAAGACCCTATTTCCAAATACAGTCACATTCTGGGGTACTGCGGGTTAAGACTTCAATATGTTAACGTGTATAAAGGATAGAGAACAGGATCATTTACTAACTTAGTTTCGAATAACTTTTGGAAAAATGGACAAGTATTAAGCATAATCCTCTTCCTCCAAATGTTGAACAGTCAAAAATATTCCATGATTCTGTAAAAATCCCACCAGGAAAAACCTGTAGTAATATTCATCAAATTTCTACAAAAGGAGAAAAAGTAGGCACTCTAAGCTTAAATGTAAAACAGAGGATGAGGGGGGAAAAAATCACACAGAAAACAGTAATTGGTTTAACTACATACAATAAAAATTTTTCGTATGCAAAAAATTTGAGAAGCAAAGGGGTGGACAGTATTGGGTGTAACGGACCATTATTTGTTACAAAAGCTTTTACAGATAATAAAAATCCTTATCTTCAGAGTTGAAAGAATGACAGAAATGAATAAAGAAAAATATATAAAAGCGTTTAACAGAAATGTGAAGTAGAATAACGTTCAATATCCCTTGTAATCAAAGATTTGTGTATCTGTGTGTTTAAAATCCTTGCAAACGGCTAGAATCCATTACTGCTAAGGGGTGAAGAAACCGTATGAGTTAAATCAACTCCAACTTTGTGTCTAACGCCACAGAGCTCTTGGCAATCATTCCTCCAAGAATTCTGCTTCCTGAAAGTGGAAGCACCATGGGATTGGAACTGTTTTGCACAGATTGGTCATAGCATTGTAAAGGGTAATGGAAAAACAACCCAGCCCATGCAGGACACCTGCTTGGGGAGGGGGACAGAGGAGACAGCCGGCTGGAAGGCCACCTGCCAATGCACAAGCTGCCCATTACCGTGGCTCCTTCTGGTAAATCACAGCACCAGCAGAATGAATGCTGATTGCCTCAGCTTGCATGTTGGAATGCCCACCCACGTGCACGGTCAGAGACTCCACTCCAAGAAAACACACGGGCCCACTGGTTGCTACTCAGGAACCAAACACCTGCTTAAAAATGAGAGGCTCAGAGAAGAAGAGCTGGCATTACCTAACAGCTTGTTAGAAATGCATATTCATGGGCTCAATGTACTGAATCAGAATCAGTGGAAAAGGGGCTAAGAAACTGTGTTTTAGCAAGCTCTCGAGGTGATCCTTACACATATTAAAGTTTGAGAACAAATGATGCAAAAGAAACCCAAAGCAGACTGACCCTGCATTTCTGCCCCCTGTGCATGAGGGCCTGACTCTGACCATAAAATCATAAAAGGGTTAGTAGTTTCAAAATGATATAAACTAAGGAAAAAACAAAAATAAACCCTCCACCTATCAGCCTCTCACATCAAGATATGAATGAAGAGTCAATCTTTTATAAATTTGCTTAATTTTGAGTGAGCCAAGATCTTTATGCCATTGGAAAAAAGGAAATTCATTTATTTACTAGAATGGCACTACAAACTCACGTTTGCAGCAAAAGAATCAAACCACTGTCCATCAAGATACAGGAGAAAAATAAATGCACAGATTTAAGGATATTTGCTTCTCTTGAACTTTAGTAGCGGAAGGAGGACTGTTCTCATGCCCTGGAGAGCACTTATGCAAGAGGACTCTGGGGGACCTGGGGACCTGGTGCCTGGGCCTTCAAGAACTCCTCGAGTTGTTCCATCTTCTCAGCTGGAGAAGGAAAAATGCTTACTGTTTCAAACTACTCCTTCACGGGGGTGGATGTGTGCTGGCAGTATCATTTTTCGGGGTGGAAGCTCTGAACCTAGGACCTGGAAACAGCGGCTCGACCAAGCGGAGGCTGGCACAGGCAGTGAGGGGCCTGAATGCATCCCATCTCAGCCTACCTTCCCAGGGTCCTGCTTGGACTCCACTCACAGGGGATGCCCAGGGACCACGTGTAGCATACTGGGAGTTTTGGGAAGACGGAGGCTGCGAGGAGACCAGGTATGGCCAGGTGGCTCCCCCGTGGCTCCCTCCCCACGCACGTTTTCCACGCCCCTCACCTCGGGCGCGCTGCTCCCGGTGACCCGACGCCAGGCTCAGGAGCACGCTCTTCACCCGGCGCTGGACAGCTGGCCGCCCGAAGACGGTGATTTCCACCAACTTCCCGGCGTGAACTGCGTCCACCGTCAGCAGGGCCTGGCTCATCCACTCCATTTCCGGAATCACGGCTCGGTCCGGGCCTGAACGCGAAAGGAGAGACTGAGCAGGGCACGGCGAAGGGCAGGAGGAGCTGGCCCGAAGGGGATGGGACGGGCAGGGCCCGCATCACACGCGGCCCGCGCGTCCGGAAAGGGCTGCGGAGCGCGGCTCGGCGGCCTCTCCCGACTGGGGGTCCACCACCACGCCCCGGGTCGCGCACCGAAGATCGAGTCGGCCAGCCACGCCTCCAAAGAAAACACCAGCGGGTTCCTCAGCTCCTGCACAGGGAACCACCACGGCCGGGAGCGAATCCGTGGCGGCGTAAGTGGGAACCCCAGCAGCCCGTCCCCCCGGGCCTCAGCGGCGCCCGCGTCGTCGACCATGCTCGCACCGGCAGCCAGCGGGTAAGGGGCAAGCAGCTCTCGCGGGATTTGTGGAGGCGCGAAGTTGGGCCCTTTACGGCTTGCGGCCGGTTCCGCCCCCTCCGGTGCGCCTGCGCCCTGCTCCCGAGCGGCCCTGTGGGCGCGGGCTCTGGGGTCTCTTCGTACCGCGAGCCGTGGCGTCGCCCCACTTTCTCCTCCGCCTGGAACCCCGGCGGCTCTCGGAGACGCCGCCCGGTCAGGTAACGCCCGGCCCCGAGGCGCCGGGGTTGATGGACGGTGTGGTTGGCTGGAGCGGGGTCCCGTCCAGGCCCGGTCCGGGTTCAAAGGTTCCGCCCGAGGCGGGTGAGGCCTCGGGCGGGCTCGTGGAATGTGCATCTTCTCTTTCATCTCCTGCCTCTGGTTCGTTACCGCTTCAGAATCATTCGAACAAGTGCGTCGTGTTTAAAATACAGACATCAGACGTGGGCATTCTAGAAACGTAGCAAGTGGAGACAAATCTCATTTATTTCCAAAATTCAGAGACGACGAGTGTTGATGCACATTTCTTCCCAATGTTCTTAATTTTAGTTAAAAGTTTAAATTGTGAAAGATTTCACACATTTAAAAAAGTTGTATAACAAACACTCATGTACCCCCCTACCCCCCATTTAACAAGATGTTAGTATTTCCCACATTTGCCCCGCTCTCTCACCTTTAAAACAGATGTCGGTGAAGACCTTTCCTTCCCTCGCCGCAGGAAATCATGTCCTGAAATCGGTGTGTCACCCGTGCGTGTTCTTATACTTCTCCTAGTGCATTTCTACAAGTTTGGTAGTTGTTTTAGAATAGACAGCGTCTGCTGTACAAACGACTTTGTTCTTACAATTAGTTACGAAGTGTTTGTTTTTTAAATCTTTTTCACGGAAAGTGTGGATTATTTACATAAGGGGGGTGCTACTAATGTACTGAATTCCCTCATCTGCATCATCTAGGCCTCAGCAGTTGTCTGAGAGGAGATATTGAATCTAGCTTGTGGATATTTTTATTCAATTTAATTTAAAAAGTCAACATAATAATACATGCATGTTGTAAAAAAAAAGTCTTGAGGATATAAGGTAGTGTATGAAAGTTCTCTCATATATTCTCCCTTAATCTCTTACTAATTCTTTTTCAATGGTGTATACTGTGAATATCTTTTTAGTTTAAATTGTCTTTTCGCCTTCTTTAAGGTTTCTTTTGATGAATACAATTCTTAATTTTAGTATAGTCAGATTTATCAGTCTTTAGGGTAAGTACATTCTGTGTCTTGCTTAAGAAATTCTTTCCCGCCCTGAGGTCTAAAGACATTCACTATACTTTTGAAGTTTCCATCATAACGTTTGAATTCTTGAACCACCTGGGATGAATTTTTTAAATCGGGCATAATGTAGGGATATGATTTCATCCTTTTATAAACTGATAATTTTTTCCTTGAGCCATTCTCTTCAGGATGCATCCAACTTGAAGCCTCTTCAAATTACATCCTTGAAAAATTTCAGACTCCTGCATGTAGCATGAGTTGGCCACAAGGCTGGTTTGTGGTAGTTCATCATTAGATCAAGACATATGTGAGAAAGGCAAGGTCAAGAAAAGTTCCTTTGGCATTCTCATCTGGATGGCAAAGTTTATTTCCGATTCAGTTTTGTTTTGGAAGTGTAGTCATTTGGGGTCTTATGCAGAGACCCCCATGTTAAGTTTCCTACACTTGGCAAGCCTTGAGTTGTATTAGCTGACCCATGCCAGCTTCAAAACAGAATTGTAAGGTTTTTAGGCTTTAGCGGAATCTGCCAAGATGAATCAGTTTTGTCACTCTGTACCTCCAAGGCTTCCTGCTTTGACTCTGATTGGTGGAACTGAGGCATGATGTGAATACTGGCTCCAGCATTTTCTAGTACCTTTCGTTTAGTTTCACCAGTTGTTAACGTTTTGCTTCGTTTATTTTCTCTACCTACACGTCCTTTTTCATGAACTGTTTGTAAGTTGCAGGCATCATGACACTTTATCTCAAGTGTGTGACCAAATGCAAGTTATTTCTGCACCCCATAAAAAGTTTTTAAAATACTAGCAAGAAGACTTCCAGGGGATCGCTTGCTTTCATTTTATCTGCTTAGCCCTCGAAGAACCAGTCTGAGGGTATTTGGGTTCAGTCAACAGTATATGAGTGAACTGGTTTTGTAATTTCTCATTGAGAATCTTTGTTCTTCATCACTTCACTTCTTGTAATCTTCAGTTCCTAAGATGACATCTCTATACAATGAAAAATGTTACAAAGCATAATGAACCCAGTTGTTTTGTACCAAAGAATAACATCAAAGAGTACGTCACAGATAGTTAGAGAAAAGTGGTCAAAATGAGGAAAATAAACTAGTAAGGAGATATTAAATCGGTGTCAGACGAGGAGCAATTATGCAGAAAAAGAATACAATAAAAGCTGTATTCTGAACAATAGAGGACAATCTTGTAATGTTTAGGAGCATTTACAAACAGTAACAGTATACCAGTTCCCCTGGGTGGATGGATGGATGGGTAAACTAATAAATAAGGAGATATAATACCACACTACTAAATAATATTCAAGTAAAGCAAGAAATGAAAATCATCACTGACAGGCTATTTGGAATATAACAGTAATTTACAAAGTACCTTTTTAAAACATTATGGACAGTGTACATTCTGAAGAATCTAGTTTTCAGTCCCCTCTCATCCATCCTGTCTGCTCCTCCCTGATATAGTTAACTATTATTAGTTTTTTTGAGTTATCCTTCCATTAAAAAAATGTATAGATAAGGATCTGGGAGTTTTTGCTTTTTTTTTTTTGTAATATTACAGGTATTTTATTGTGCTCTTTTCGCACCAGCTTTTTTATTTTGAAAAACTCTAAACCAATGGAAAAATTGTAAGAACATTAAATTTACACTTAGTACCTCTCGTTTAGTTTCACCAGTTGTTAATGTTTTGCTTCATTTATTTTCTCTACCTACACGTCCTTTTTCATGAACTGTTTGTAAGTTGCAGGCATCATGACACTTTATCTCAAGTACTTCAGCATTATCTCCTAAAAACAAGGACATTCTCCTCTATAACCATACGAAATTATTCACTCAGGAAATTTAATGTTGGTCTAATACGGTTGTCTAATATATGATCCAATTTCATTTTCCCCAATTTTTCCAATAATGTATAGCTAATATAGAGTCATTCTCTGTTGCTGTTATTATTGTTTAATGACATTGACATTTTTGAAATATTTTAAATTTTTTTATTGTGGAAAATTTCAAACATACAAAGGTAGAGAAGATAGTATAAATGAATGACCAATATTCTCATCCTATATACAACTTCAAAAAGTATCAACTCATGGATTATCTTGTGTGGAAATAAACAAAGATCACCCAAGTGGGGACAAGCGAAGGCTCTTTATTCAGAGCTTGCTATAGTAAAAGGGAGTCAGCCATCATCACTTGTGTTTGGCGGAGTGTCAGAAGCAGGCAGAGGAGCGGGAAAACTTTCTATAAAGTGGAAAAAAGGTGTGCCTGAAGGGGTAGGTGTCAGCCTGGGGAAACTGTAGGTGGCCTTACTAGAAGCGGGGCATCGTATGTGATTGGTTAGGGGGCGCGTATCTTGCTTTCCCAGTTGGTCCTCAGTTGACATCAAGGGCAAAAATTAGCGAAGCTGTCAGTTATTAATCAAGTCCTGGACATCTTGTGTTGCTGCCATAGGGGTTGTTTGGCTTCCTGGACTGCATGCTGAAGATGGTGGCTCAGAGTTCTATTTTTATGTTTAGTCTGGCCATTGTCTGTATATTCAGTTTCTTGGCCCCTGTTTTTGACAGTTCTCTCATTTGCTGGAGGTTGACGAATTCAGGGAAGGCCAAAGATCCAGGTCTTCACTGCTTGGAGATGGCTCAGCTGTCTGCATGGTCAACTGCATTGCAAGATCTTCTTGCCCTTTTTGTTGTATCATCATGGAGATAACTGATGAGAGAACGAATGTAGAAGCATTTAAGACTCTGGATAGAATGTGTCAAAAGAAAATTCAGAGAGCTTTACTTGAGATGCATATTTTATTAAGTGAGAAACAAACCGTTCACAAACAGGGAGACTTCCAAACCAAAAGTGGCTTAAAGCTCCACTCTGAGCAGTTACAGCTCAGCTTATAAAGCATGAGGAGGTACATTGTTTTGTATTGTGATTCTAATTGGCTGCCAGAAACTTACGTTCCTTTTAGAGCGGTAGTATTACGTAAGCTTACTTTTTTACTGTAGCTGATTTGCTAGGTTATGCTGACATGAAGAAAGCTTAAGTTTTGTTTAAGGTCAGAGTCATCATTTCAGGGAAATCAGGACAGCTTTAAGTTTTGATTAGATGACTCTAAGTGTTTGGTCTAGGTCTGTATTCAAACTGTGGCTTCCATTTTGGTTTCTCTTTAACTATGACAAAAACAAGAATTAATAAACCCTGTAAAATGCTTTGGAACCAGTTATCCTAACTGCTCCACCTAGGCCAAGAGAACAAATCCAATAGAACATGAGAGTCATGTGCCTTTTCCTTAAGGTGATACATAGCTTGTTCCACCTTGCCTGTTTCATTGATCCAGGTGCAACAAGAAGTATAAGCAATGACACAGACAGCGCCATGGCTAGCCAGTAAGGAATCTGCAGCAAGGCAGTTGTCCATTGTTACTCATGCCAACGTGTTGAGACTGATCTCTGTTCCATCTGGTATCACTAATAACTTCTGTCAAAGTTTGTGGTAGGTTTCTTCCCATCTTTTCTATTTGTATGGTTCCTACCGATGGGGACACTGCTCTGACTGTTCTCATAAATAATCAGTCAGTAATTCCCCTAGGCTGTGAGCCTGAATAGTCAAGAATGGCCTCATTTTGGCACCCATGTCTGGGTCAGGATTTCCAGCCTTGGTGATTTATAGAATTAGGGTCTCTGTATACAGACAGGTCTCATAATACTATTCCTGAAGTGCATGAAATGTTAGTCTGAGGCAAACAGGACCAGGCAATATGGCCACAAAGGAAGCAGTATCCAGTAGGGACGTGGAAATCCAGGAAAAAAGGGAGTTCACGACATGAAGTTGGAGCCAGGGCCTTACATTAGCTGGGTGACACATCTGGATCTCTCTTAGTCTCTTCCAAGTGATATTTGGCCCATGGCGCTGTGAAGATTGTTGAATCTAAATTTAGAATTACCTTGGGTCAATCAGTAGCTTGTAATAATTGGTTCTTCTTCTGGGAGAGAGGGACACTAGCAGAGTCACAGACTGACTTAAGGTCAGTTGTCCACATAGGCACAAATGGAAACACCGTCAGCTGTAATTCTGGTGTCTTTATCGTGGGGGTCGGTGATGGACAGCATATCCAGCAGTCAGTAAGACTGAGGGCAGTGGTTACTTTTCAGGATGATCTGAGGATAGCATTAGAATGAGTGTGTTCTCACCTAACAGTTACAATAAGGAGGGAAAAGAGAAAAGCGTCCTTTACGGGCGGATGACAGCAAGGGGTCTTTAGAAAATGAGAAGAATGATTATAAACAAGCAGACAAAACAGCAATTAGATAGGTCTCTTAGTCCGACAGCAGACCAAGATCTATCTGTGGTCCTCTATTTGTTCCAGAGGTCTGGGCTAGCTGTCTGCTTCCCGAGATTGGCTTCTGGAAGATCTCCGAGAGTACTGAGTTTGAGGTCCCCTATTGGAGTAGTTTTCCAATTGTGTGCAATTGTGAATTGCCTTTTTAGTTGAGAGGCATGAACCCGAATATTGACTGCCCGGGGTTTCACTGTTTCCCTGGTGTTAACAGTAGCTGATAAAGGCCCTTCCAGCGAGATTCAAGAGCGGTTTTCCTCTGATACCTCTTCCTGTTACTGGAATCTCCTGCTGAGGATCGTGAAGAGGCTGTTTAGGAAGGCTCTGTGGGAGGGTGGTCTTGATTGACTGCTTGTGATAGGACTGGGCACAGTGCGTGAGTCCCTTGCCGCGTTTTGCCCTGTCTGCGTGCAGTCGGCAGAGTCTAGTGTCAGAAATGCAGTCTCTAAATACGTGCCTCCCAGGTACCAGCTCATCGGAGGATAAGCGGTACGTGCCTGAGGGAGAGGACAGCATGGCCATAAGGGCTAGTGGGAGTACCTCTGGCCAAGTGAACTCGAAGAGTTTGTGAAGGTTGTGCTAATTTTAATTTAAGGATGTTAATTCCTCCTTTTGACCTTTCCAGAAACTGTAGTTTTTGAGTAAGAGATGACACCTTACAAAGTTCTTTTATAAAGGTTTCTGTAAAGTGTGTGCCTCAATCACTTGATATAAAGGTTGGGATGCCCCAGGTTGGAAACACAAAATCAAGCAGCTTTCTAGTGACTAGAAAGGGTGTAGCGTTTCAGCAAGAAAACGCTTCAACTCATTCTGGAAATAGACATACAATAACTAAACATACTCAAGTCCCATGAAGGGTGAAAGCTGGATAGCCCATCTGAAGGTCTTCATAGGGCCCTTGAGGCTTTGCTTCCTGGCAATGTCCCACCTTTATGTTTTTTTCAGTCTTATGGTGTTGACAGGTGGCACGTAATCTGAAAACAGCCTTACTTTTCTTTCTAAAGTTTCTCCATCAATGTTGATTTACGATAATAACCAATTTGTCTTTTCCATGATGGGTAGTTACATGGAGAAATTTAGCATATAGCCATTTGAAATCATCTGGAGCCACCAAGTGCCATCTTGAGAGGGCCAGAGACTACCTGAGCAGAGGGTACAACCAGCTTTTCCCGTTCTTCCTTTTCAAAACTGGGGGCTAAATGTTGATATTTTATAACATCCTTTTATGTTAATAAGTTATCGTTTGGAGGCTTAGATAGGATCATAACTTTGGTTAAAACGGTTTGTTTGGGGCTTCCCTGGTGGCGCAGTGGTTGAGAGTCCAATACTGATGCAGGGGATGTGGGTTCGTGCCCTGGTCCGGGAAGATCCCACATGCCACGGAGAGGCTGGGCCCGTGAGCCATGGCCGCTGAGCCTGCGCGTCCGGAGCCTGTGCTCCGCAACGGGAGAGGCCACAACAGTGAGAGGCCCGCATACCGCAAAAAAAAAAAAAAAAAAACCAAGAGCTTGTCTAGGTCACTCATGCAAAATTACATGAAATGGCTTTTGCAGTTATGGATGTCGAGGAAAGGACGCTGTCGGGCTCAGCTGAGCTGGGAGACAGAATGGGGCTGCCAAGAGTCAGGATAGCTGATTAAAGCAACAAGGTAAAAGGCTAAACCTGAGGAAGTGTTGCCCCCTGTTCCATCTTCCCTCATGGAACAAGGTCGGGTAGATCAGCACAGAGGTGTCTCACAATTGAGGGGAAACAAAAGGCTCTGGCAGTTTTACGATCCTGGGATGGGTGGGGGGGCAGAGGAGGAGGGAAAGAGGAAGGTCTCGGAGTGGAAAAGTACCAGATACTGAGCCAGAGTGGGGAGGTGTCTTCCCGGTTCCCCCTTCTCCCCACCCCATGAGGATGCCTCCACAGAGGCTCCTGAGCTCCTGGAGAAGAGCTCTCCCCAAGGCCTCTGACAGAGACCTAGGAATGTAAATATTCAAAAGCGCTTGACATGGGGGCTGGGGGCTCAACCCCAGTGCTCCCTGCAGAGACTACCGTGCTTTGCTTGCGTGTCCTCTGAATGGAGTCTGTCATCAATTGACTGCTTTGGGTAGGATACATTCTCCTGTTCTTGGGCGAGAAGTGCCTTGATGTTGACACTTGGATATCTGAAAATGTTTTAAATTCTCCATCTGTCCATAATTTGGCTGGGTTATATTATCCTCGTCTTAAGTAATTTTCCTTCAGAATTTTTACAGCAATTCTCCACTGTCTTCTGGCCTCTAACATTGCTAGAGAACCGAGATGCCATTCTGATTCCTATTCCTTTTTTCTTTTTAAGACTTTATTTTTTAGGACTTCCATGGTGGCGCAGTGGTTGAGAATCCACCTGCCAATGCAAGGGACGTGGGTTCGAGCCCTGGTCCGGGAAGATCCCACATGCCGCGGAGCAACTAAGCCCGTGCGCCACAACCACTGAGCCTGTGCTGTGGAGCCCGCAAGCCACAGCTACTGAGGCCCACGCACCTAGAGCCCGTGCTCCGCAACAGGAGAAGCCACCACAATGAGAAGCCTGTGCACTGCAATGAAGAGTAGCCCCGCTGGCCGCAGCTAGAGAAAGCCCATGCACAGGAATAAGGACCCAATGCAGCCAAAAATAAATAAAATAAATTTATTAAAAATAATAATAATAAATACAGACTTTTTTAGAGCAGTTTTAGGATCACAGCAAAACTGAGCTCTGAGTTCCTATCTCACACCATCTTCCCCCTCACACATCACAGCCCCCCCTGCTGTCAGCATCCCACCAGAGTGGGGCATTTGTACACAATCAGTGAACCTACCCTGACTCATTGTCACCCAAAGTCCATACTTAATACATTACCCTTCACTCTTGATGTTGACCATTCTATGGATTTTAGCAAATGTGTAATATCCACTGTTACAGGGTCACACAGAATAGGTTCCCATTCCTTTTCTGTGTCATTTTCTTCTGTCTCTGTAGGTGAGAGGCAGGAAATAGCTGGGCCCCAGGCTGAGCAGCTAGAACTTGTCTTCCGCTGACACTCTGAGACAAGGATAAAGGCAGGAACAGAGAGGAGCTGGCCCCTGCCTGGGCAAGAGATAAGGCAGACACATCTTTCTCATTCTTGTGGTCAAGGAGACCTCCCAGACCACACACATGCATGGAAGTCTCCTCAGGGGTCAAAGAAGGGAAGGGGCACCAGCACATAATATATCCTGTCAACCTCCCAGAAACCCTCGCACTGAAATCCATCTTGGCTGAAAGATGCACATCCACGTGGGGAGGGCCCTGAGTCACACCAAATACGGACACAAGTATGGCAACTGGCCAGGGAACCCGGAAAACTGCCGCCTTGTAAGTGACTGAAGCTCCCCCTTTGGGGCGCATCCCACTCTAAGCCTGCACGTTAACCTTGCACAGTACTTCGCTTTCTAATAAACACTCTGTCTGCTTTACAATCGGTCTCTCTGTTGAATTCCTTCTTCAAAGAAGACGAGGACCGAGGTCCTGCTTCAAGCCACTGCACCCCAATGGCCCCCCAAAATCATGTGTTTTGGATCTTCTGTGTGTCCTTTAGTGTCCTGATGATGTGCTGGTGTAATTTTCTGTTACTCAGTGTGCCTTCTGTGTCTGAAAACACAGGCCATTTCAATTGTGAGAAATTTCTCAAACTATTTCTTAATTCCCTCCCCAACATTTTCTCTGCTTTTATTTTCTGAAATCTTTTAGTTGCTATCATGGATCTTCTAGACTGTCCTTATATTTTTCTTTCCTATTTTATGAACCTTTTAGTTTTTTAATATAATCTGTTCTTATTTCATGAATGTAATATCTTCCAGAAGATATGTGAATTAGCCTTTTTTTTTTGGCTACATTGGGCCTTCATTTTTGCACACGGTCTTTCTCTAGTTGCAGCAAGCAGGGGCTACTCTTGGTTGCAGTGCGTGGGCTTCTCATTGCGGTGGCATCTCTTGTTGCAGAACACAGGCTCTAGGCGTGTGGGCTTCAGTAGTTGCAGCATGCAGGCTCAGTAGTTGTGGCACATGGGCTTAGTTGCTCCATGGCATGTGGAATCTTCCCAGACCAGGGATTGAACCCGTGTCCCCCACATTGGCAGATGGATTCTTAACCACTGCATCACCAAGGAAGTCCCCCGAATTAGCCTTTTGAATCTTCTTCTGTTTACTACATTGTTTCTGCTTTCACAGATTTTTTTTCTTCTCTTTTGTCTCTTTTCTGTTAGAGGTTTCCTTGGAGAATCTGCTCATTATATATGCCTGTTCCTGTTTAAGAGTTGATCTCAAACTCTTGATTGGCAGCTTTGTAAGGAGAGGGTTAGTCTTGTTGATTCAAGGGTTTCATTGTAAAATAACATATCTCAATAGTTTGTAAACTTGAGCTACAACAAAATTACCTGTAGGGCAAGTTAAGACATCGATTACTGGCTCACCACCCCTCCCTGTCTCTAGAGCAGGGCCTTGTTCCTAGGGGTTGCTGATGTCGACTGAAAAAAATGCACCCTCTAAAAGTTGAGAATTACATTTTATCGGGCAGACTTTCTGAGGACTTCAAGCCTGGGAGGTAGCATCTCAGATGGCTGTGAGGGACTGCTCTGAAGAGGTTAGGGAGGAGCCCGGATATATAGGAATTTTTGCAACAAAGACTAAGTAGTCAGAGCATCAAAAGATCACTGTTAATTAAAGAAAACCAGACCTCTCAAGTTAAGGAATTTAGCGCTTTTCTGTGTACGGGAAGATGCAAGAGTCTGGGCTCGCTGAAATCGTTCCTTTGATACGCACCTCAGCTATCTGGGGCCAGTATCCTGTGCTTTCCCACCCTGAGTCCTTCAGGGTGCACCACTGAATGTGGCTGCAATGGCTGCGAGTTTGACGGCGGGCATCCTGTTTCCATCCTGAGTCTCCTCAGGGCTCACCATCCAGGCGGTCCAGGCAGCTGTAATGTGATGGACTGATGACTGCAACATCTTTTGTTTACTGGTAGGGCAGCAGTATTTTTCATTCACATGATTCTTGAACCCTCATCCCCACTTTCAGAGGAACCTGATGCCTCTCATTTCTGAAGCAGATTGGGATTCTACAGAACAAATCAGCCTTCTTCAAGGCTTAGTTTTCCATTTTCTCTGGTCTAAAGCAAATATCACATTCTCATCTGCTTTCTAGCTTGCAGTATGTGTCAGTGTGTGTGTGTGTGTGTGTGTGTGTGTACACACCCATCCTTTACCCTTGTGCATTTATGTCTTTTAATAATCTCTTTTTTAGAGGCATTTTGGCAGGGTGTTTGATGAATGCCGCGTATTTAAATCTGCCATGTTTTTAAGGTTTTTCATGTTTAATTTTTTTTTTTTTTTTTTTTGCGGTACGCGGGCCTCTCACTGTTCTGGCCTCTCCCGTTGCGGAGCACAGACTCCGGACGCGCAGGCTCAGCGGCCATGGCTCACAGGCCTAGCCGCTCCGTGGCATATGGGATCTTCCCGGACCGGGGCATGAACCCGTGTCCTCTGCATCGGCAGGCGGACTCCCAACCACTGCGCCACCAGGGAAGCCCCATGTTTAATATTTTTAACTTTCCCTTATAGTTGATGAATAGTTTGGGTATAGAATTTAAAGTTTAAATATTTAAATTATATTTTACATATAAAGCTAATGAGGGACTTTCCTGCCTTCCAATGCAGGGGACGCGGGTTCGATCCCTGGTGGGGGAACTAAGCCCACGCCCCACAACTGCTGAGCTGGCAAGAGAGCCTTCGTGCTGCAATCTACAGAGTCCATGCATTCTGGAGCCCAAGCGCCACAACTAGAGAGAGAAAACCCACACACCACGACTAGAGACAAGCCAGCACCGCAAAGAAAGATCCCCGGCGCCTCAACTGAAGACGCCACGTCATGCGACAACTAAGACCCGATGCAGCCAAAAAAAAAAAGAAAAAGAAATATTTTTTAAATAAATAAAAGTAAATAAAACATAAATCACACTAATTCTGTTTTTTTTTTTTAAAAGCTAATGACCTATATCCAATGGTATATCTTGCACTCTAGAGTTCTATGTTAAATGCTTTCAGCCTTTAAAAATTGGAGGAAATAAAGGAACCATGAAGTGAACACATGCTGTTAGGAAAAGAGCAACTCCCAACTCCAAGACAAAGTAAAATAGGGCATAAATAATTTCTGTAAATGAAACGTTAAATGGTCGAACATTTGTATTACACCAAGAGCTGATGACTACGGAAAAGTAAAATAAAATGAATATTGGGCAAGAGAATTAAACATGAGGTAGGAAAAAGCCCCGAATAGTGGAAAGCATGTTGCCAAGCCCTCCAGGGTCACCTGGGACTGGGTTTTCAGAGAGGCTCTGTCAACTCTCTGCCCCAGCAAGAGTTACACACTTCCACTGAATTCTTCTCGTGGGTGTGGTCTGAACGACAGGCAGCTCTGTTGACTAACTTCTCCCCATTCAGTGTCCTAGTGAGCTGTTGCATGGGTAGTCCTCAGCGACAAGGCCCCAGGTAATCTGCGCGCGCTGGACCCACAGCCGTCTCCCGCGCAGGCCACCTGCTCCGCTCGCTGCTGCCCTCGGCCGCTGTTCTCCCGACGGGACCGCCCCTGGGCCATGCGGGACCAGAATCATGCTGGGAGAGGCCTCAATTGCCTCCCAGGCCTGCGGGCGGCCCGCTGTGTCTTCGCTTCCCGCCTCCCCAAACGCTGGCCGCTTTTGCGGGGTGGTGACTCGGCGGGACCCGCGGCCTCGGGAGGGCGGGCAGTTTCCGCCGAGCCTGGAGGTGGAGGCTGGGCGCCACCAAACACCTGGCCTCCCTTCCGGTTGCTTCTCCGGGTCGCAGGGGTCGTGCGGCGGAAGCGCGGAGGGAGCCGAGACATACTCCGCAGAGCTCTTTCGAGCTGGAAGACTTAAGACCAAGCTTCCGGTCCACGTCTGAACCAAGAGGCTGAGCTGGTGGATGCGGCACTTGGTGAGTGAGCCGCGTGCGTGCCCGGGGCGCGAGCACTCCAGGCTGGCAGCATGCTCCCTCCGGGCCGTAGCCCCTCCCGCGGCTGGGGCCTCCTCCGAGTGCCGCTGGCTCCTGCCTCTGCTGGGGAAGGTAATAGTCTTGTACTATGTAGGTCAGCAGAAACGGCGCTAGCAAGCCTGAGAACCAACAGATAAGGAAGGGAATAAGTCAGGAAGCTTCCTGAGCCTTGGGAATCTGGCCGCTTCCCAGGGATCAGCGAATATTCTGAGACTTAACGACTAGAGAGCAAAGCATTTCAGATAATAGCCAGAGCTGCACTTTTGCGCGTAAGCTGTTTATCGGCTTGCGGCTTGGCATTAGAAGCAGGACTCCTTTGAGCAGTACTCTAGTCTCAGCCGTGGGGTGGACGCACCGCCCGAGACCTTCCAATCGGGACTCCAGGTCGCCGTTCCAGGGACTTCCCAGCGCTGCTTGTATCTGGATGTAGGTGCTTCCCCAATTCGGTGACGTATAAACCTCTGTCTTTACTATTCTTTCTGTTAGTTATACTGTTCTCTTAATTAGTATACTGTAATCATTGTTAATTCAACAGACTCTGGCTAGATTCTTGTTTAACTGAGTGTAGAGTGGTTATTTTGCCAGCGAGTCCTACGAACCTTGCAACCGAAAGTAAGGCTTTCGGCAAAACAGACTCCCGGCCTCGCAGGCACCGGGACCTAGCTCTCCGGACCTGAGCACCCTCTCCCCGCGCAGGCCGGAGTGCGGATCTCCTCCCCCAAACAGAATGCTGGTTCAACACTGACCCGAGGAGATCCAAGGTGCTTCGAAGACCCCTTGGAGATCACAGTCTACGGACGATGCTACTCGAGGGAAGGACACAATGGATTTATCCAGGTGTTGGTCGAGTGGCACCGATGCCGCCAGGACCCAAGAGAGAGGCTTGGGCGGGCGGGGCCCTCTGCGCAAGTATGTTTGTGTGGGAAGGGAGGTTTCTCCATCCCCTTCCCGTCCCTTCGGGAAAGCCCCTAAGCCTGACTCCTGAGCCTCTAAATCTTTGGGACGATCATTCAGTGTCAGTACATCCAGAGTGTGGACTGAGTTCCGCAGGTGGGGGGAGCTGGGCCTCGCCAGCTTGAGGGCCGCGGTGGTCACGTGCCTATTTTAAAATTCTTGTCACACGCTTCTGATTCTAATTTGGCGGCTTTTCTCTCCTGTGCGGGTAGCTCAGACCTCCTCGAGACTGGCGCTGGGACGAACTGAATCTAGTTGCTGACGCACCGGCAAAACCGCCGGCCCCCTGCCAGGCGAAACTGGGCTGGGGGCTGCAAGTCCAAGGTCTAACTGTTCAGGCCCAGTAAGTTGGAGAGAAGTGTTCGCAGGTCCCCTCCTTGCTTTGGCTTTCCTTGTTTCTTGATACAAATCGATTTACTTCACGGATCCCCACTAATCTGGAGAGTTAAAACAAAGAAGCGCACTTAACGTGTTGATGGGCTGGAGGGAAAGCCGTTTCCCTAGAGGTTGTGGGCAGGGTGGGACATAGATGGTAGACTTGCCTAGTCACCACGACCCGGGTTTAATGGGTTCCTCATTTTACACACCGGCTCCAAGTAGCGGGGTGGTGGGGATGCCACTCCTGGCCCTAGATTGACGCCGTGTTCATACCTCCCCGCCCCCCAGCATCCCGCAGCGGCCCTGAGGCATCCCTGGGGTGCACGGTCATGGGCAGGGATCCTCTGTGTTGAGACCCTTCGGAGGCTCGGGACTACTTCGTCTGGACTGGGGCCGCTCGATCGGGAATTTCTCCAGATGCCCTGCAGCTGGAAGTGCAAGTTGTAACCTCAGCTCTGCGGGCCCTGGCGACCCGCCATGGCTCCCGAGCCCGGCCTTGCCCGAAGTGGTCCGGGCCTCTCTTGAAACCCGGAGGCCTCACAGGCACCGGATTCTGTCTGCATAGCCGGAAAACTCCTGGAAGCGAACCGGAAAAGTTTGGAAAACACACCAACCGCAGACGGATGGGGGGATCGGGCGGGGCCAGCGCTCCTCCCCCGCCTCCTTCCAGCCGCGAGACAGGTTGAGCCCTCCGCCCTCGCCGCCCGGAGGAGGGCATCCAGAAGCATCTGGGACACCAGGCTCACAGGGGAACAAGACAGACAAGTCGTTCCCTTAAATCTCCGCAATCTCGTATAAACAGGGTGGGAGGGGGCAGAGGGACACACCGATCTCTCCCCTTCCCTCTCACCTCGCTGCTAGGTCTTCAGGGCCCTTGTGGTCTCGCCCGGCAGAGCGGGCTGCATTCGCGGGCTCCGGAAAGCTCCCGAGACCTTGCGGAGAGGCAAACAAGGCTCTCCAACCCAGGCCGCAGCCCCGGTCTGTCTCCACCCCACCCGCTGTCATCCTCGGACCCGCCCGGCGGCCCGGAGCCCGCAGCGGGCCTTCCCACTCTCCGGCGACTCGCGGACGAGCAGTTGCCTTCTGCAAAGGACGACGGACTGAGCCTGTTCTTCTCCAGGGGCCGGAAAACCGAGATCCTGGCCAGGCCTTTCGGGTTGAGAGTTTGCACTTGCAGCAGGATCTCGATCAGTTGCTCGAAGTGCACGATTTGGTGCCTGGGTTGTGAGCGCGGCGGGAAGGGGGCGCCGGAGGGTCAGGCCGGGCTGCTCCGGGCGCAGGGGCAAGACTGTAACCCCGGCCGCGCGCGCGGGAGAAGGAGCTCGCCCGAGCCGGCGGGTGGAGCGCGCCCCCGCCAAGCACTCACCTAGGATCTTTTCCACATGCTCTACGGGTTTGCAGGTGCTCCCCTTGGAACCAGTAGAGAAGGATGCGCAGGTCGATGAGTGCCCGTCGCGTGAATACAGGCAAATCCTCCCCTCTTTCTCCTCCTGGGGCGAGGCCCCCTCAGTGTCCTGGTAGAAGCTGGACGCCACAGCCCGTCGAAGCTCGGGAAGCCCTCGGGCGGCCCCTGGGTTTTTTGGTCCAGGGCTTGAGCCGCGCTGCGGGGCGGCCCAACCCCGAAGCCCAGTATGGGGTCAGACCCGGGCCCAGGCGGCCGGGACTCGCGGAGGGCGCTCCTGCTGCGGGCGGCGCGAGGTACCGAAGGCCTCTCGGAGGTCAGGCAGCGCTCTTCCAGCGCCGGGCGGCTTTCCAGCTACTGGTGTCCTCTCAGCCCACAGGTCAGCGTCTGTGCATGTTATGAACATTTCCGTTAGAAATGGAAGAACCCCAGATGTGGAATCACTAGTTCAACGATCACAAACACATTCTATTCTCTTTAGAGACTGCTTTTTTTCTTTTGCAGCTTTATTTGTATCAAACTACAGAGAATCATAGGGAAGTCAAACATTTACTAAATCCAACTCTCTACCTGGCACCTGCACTATAACAGGTACTTCTCATTTAACCTGCTCCCAGCACCTGCCCTTCCCTAGTTTTCTCCCTTCCAGTGAAGGCCACTATCTTTCACCGGGTTGAATCCTCCCTTTCTGTCACATTTCACACCTATAAACAAATCCTGTCAGCTCTGCTTTCAAAATAAACCTCAAATAGGACTGCTTCTCACGACCTCCATTGCTAAGAAACCAGTCTGCGCTATCACCATCCTTTGCCTCTGTAAGAGCTTCCTTGTAGCCTTACAGAAGCTTAAGTTACAACTTTCCCATCAGATCAAAATCTTTTCTCCCTTAGGGACTGCCCTGGTGGTCCAGTGGTTCAGACTCCGCCTCCCAATGCAGGGGGCCTGGGTTTGAATCCTGGTCAGGAAACTAGAGCCTGCATGCTGCAACTGAAGATCCCGTGTGCCGCAACTAAGACCCAGCACAGCCAAATAAATAAATAAATAAATAAATATATAAAAAAACTTTTCCCCCTTAAAGTATATTCTCCATATAGCAGCCAAAGTCATCCTTTGAAAATACAGGTTCATGTCAGTGTCCTTGCCCTTGTGGAACAGAATAGGAAGCACAGAAATACAGAAACATGTATGTGTGTGTATATGGCATATAATGAAACTGTTATTTCAAAAACAGTGCTGGGACATTTTGAAAATAAATGTGGATGCCTATCTGATATACACATAAGGTTTTTTCCAGAAAGAGTGTAAACATTTTGCCTCTTTGGAAAAGCAGTGCAGGAATCTGTTTCTGTTTTGTAAATAAGTTCATTTGTATATTTTTTTAGATTCCACATAAAAGTGATATCACATGATATTTGTCTTTCTCTGTCTGACTTACTTCACTTAGTATGATAATCTCTAGGTCCATCCATGTTGCTACAAATGGCATTATTTCATTCTTTTTTATGGCTGAGTAATATTCCATTGTATATATGTACCACAGCTTCTTTATCCATTCATCTGGACATTTACGTTGCTTCCATGTCTTGGCTATTGTAAATAGTGCTGCAGTGAACATTGGGGTGCATGTATCTTTTCGAAGTATGGTTTTCTGCCGATATATGCCCAGAGAAAGTATGTATAAGTATGTATATACTTATTTACAAAACAGAAACAGACTCACAGACTTAGAGAAAAGCTTATGGTTACCAAAGGGGAAAGATGCAGGGGTTGGGGGGAGGGATAAATTAGGAAGCTGGGATTAACATATACACACTGCTATATATAGAATAGATAATCAACAAGGACAGAGAACTCTGCGAAAACCTATATGGGAAAAGAATCTGAAAAAGAATATTTATACATATGTATCTGAATCACTTTGCTGTGCACCTGAAACTAACACAACATTGTACATCAACTATACTCCAATTTAAAATAAAATTTTTTTTAAAAAATCAGTGCTGGAAGAATATATAGATCAATGTTTATATAATTTGAGGGTAAAGAGAAACTTCCAGATCATGGCTCCAAAAGCTGGCACTATAAAAGAACAGTAATAGTTTTTACTAAATTAGAATTAAAACTTCTTTAATTGGGAAAAAAAAATTCCCCTATGCCCCATCTCTAAAATATGAAGTCAAAAGACAAATTATAAACAGAGAAGTTGGTTGGTTATTGCAAAAGTGTTAGTGTCACAGATGGGGCAGGGATGCATTTTGCTCTATCTTATGAATAATTTAAAATACAAGTACAAGAAAAAGACAAGGATTCATATTACTTGGAATTAGCATGTTAGATGTGTCTTTCTTCATCACCTCTCCACTTAAAACTGCTCTATAATGTCCTTTTTTTTTTTTACGTGAACAGCAAAATTGAGCAGCAAGTGCAGAGGCTTCCTATATACTCCTCATTATCCCCTACCATCCACCCCCAACACAGGACCTCCCTCACCATCAATATCCCTCACCATACTGGTGCGTTTGTTATTACGATGAACACACATCTGCACATCATTACCACTCAAAGTCCATAGTTTATCTTAGTGTTCACTATATTGGTGTAAGGGTAATTTTGGCCTCACAGAAAAAGTTAGAAAATATTCCCCCTTCTTCTATTTTCTGGAAGAGATGTTAGAGCATTGATACAATTTCTTTTTTAAATGTTTGGTAGAATTCATCTTTATATGCCAGAATAAAGTAAAGGAAAGAAATCCTTCAGAAAGTAGAACAATCATTAATCAAAATTAAAAGCTTCTGGGAATTCCCTGGCGGTCCAGTGGTTAGGCCTCAGCGCTTTCACCGCTGGGGCCCAGGTTCGATCCCTGGGGAACTAAGATGCTGCAAGCCGCGTGGAACGGCAAAAAAAAAAAAAAAAAAAAAAAACATTAAAAACTTCTGCTTTGTGAAAGACACTGTTAAAAGAATAAAAAGACAAGCCACAGACTTGAAGAAACTATTTGCAAAACACACTTCTAATAAAGGATTTGTATACAAATATACAATGAATGCTTAAAACTGAATAATAAAATAACCAATTAAGAAATAAGCAAAATAGGGACTTCCCTGGTGGCACAGTGGATAAGACTCCAGGTTCCCAATGAAGGGGGCCCAGGTTCGATCCCTGGTCAGGGAACTAGATCCCACATGCCTGCCACAACTAAGAGTTCGCATGCCACAACTAAGGAGCTTGTATGCCACAACTAAGGAACCTGCCTGCCGCAACTAAGGCCTGGTGCAACCAAATAAATAAATAAACATTTTAAAAAATAAGCAAAATAATTGTTATAAGATAGGAGAGGAAACAGAATCAATTTGTACAATTAAAACCACAAAACGTTGAAAAGAGTGAAAGACAAAAGCAGGAGTAAAGAACAGGGGCAACAAATAGAAAACAGTAACAAATATGGAAGATATTAACCAACTATTTCTGTAATCACTTTAATGTTAATGGTCAAAGTATACCATTTAAAAGTGAGAGATCAAGAAACAAGACCCAACGATATATTGTCTACAAGAAGCCTATTTTAAATATAAAGGCATACGTAAGTTGCCAAATCCAAGTTTGTGTGCCCAACGCACAGTGAGGCTAAACAAACCAAAATGTCAGTTTGGAGCAAAGAAAGCTTTATTGCAACAGCCAAGCAAGAAGAATGAGTGACTTGTGCTCAAAACACCCAAACTCCTCCCATGGTTTTGGGGAAATGTTTTAAAGGCAAAATTTGGAGTGAGGATTGCAGGGTGTGTGACTTTCTTCTGATTTATTGGTAGTAAGTTATCAGGGTGGTGCTCCAGGAATCTAGTGCTCATCTTGAAGTTACCATCCTCCACCTGGGTGGGGGCCTTAGTCCCTCCAGAAGAACTCAAAGGTGTATTGTTATGTTCCTTGAGGAGGAACCAGGACCTTGGTTAAGCAAGACCCGAACCGGAAGTTAAGCAAAATAGCCTGAACAATTGTTCAGCCATAAAACAGTCCTATTTCCTCCTCAAGGGATATACATAACAGTCTGAAACGTATCTTTGGGTTGTTATGCAGAAACCAAGACCCCCACCCAGGTGGAGGATGGTGATGATATGCTGAACACATATAGATCCCGGACTGGTTGGAACAAGGTTATGACTAGGATTCCGAAAACATCCTGTTACCTCACCACCAACCAGAAATGTCACAAACTGCAGCCCTCACCCCAAATATTGCCTTTAAAAACTCTGCCCTGAAAGTCATCAGGGAGTTCAGGTCTTTTGAACATGAGCTGCCTGTTCTCCTTACTTGGTGCCCCACAAATAAACACTGTAATTTCCTCCACCATAACCTGGTGTCAACAGATTGGCTTTGCTGTGTGGCAGGAGAGTGGGCCCAAGTTTGGTTTCATAACAATAGTTTGAACTAAATGAAAATGAAAACACAACCTAATATTTGTGGAATACAGTGGAAACTGCTTAGAGGGAAGTATTGATATAGAGCCTTGAATGCATATATTAGAAAAGAAGACCTAGAATCAGTCATCTAAGTCTCCACCTTAGGAAATTAGAAAAAGAGGAGCAACTTAAATCCACAGTAAGCAAAAGAAAAGAAATAATAAACATTAGAGCAGAAATCAGTGAAATTGAAAACAGGAAATCAATAGAGAAGATCAACGAAACCAAAAGCTGGTTCTTTGGAAAAAAAACAATAAAATCAATAAAACTCTAGTCAAGGTAACTAGGAAAAAAGAGAGAAGATACAAATTACTAATATCAGAAATAAAAGATGGGACATCACTACAGATCCCATGGATTTTAAAAAGATAATAAAGGAATATTATGAATAAGTCTATGTCCACAAGTTTGATAATTTAGGTGAAATGGACCAATTCCTTGAAAGACACAATCTGGCAAAACTCACATAAAAAGAAATAGACAGAGGGCAGACAGCAGAAGCAAGAAGAATTACAATTCTGCAGCCTGTGGAAGGAAAACCACATTCATAGAAAGACAAAATGAAAAGGCAGAGGAATTTGTACCAGATGAAGGAAAAAGATAAAACCCCAGAAAAACAACTAAATGAAGTAGAGCTAGGCAACCTTCCCGAAAAAAATTCAGAATAATGAGAGTGAAGATGATCCAGGACCTCGGAAAAAGAAAGGAGGCAAAGATCGAGAAGATGCAAGAAATGTTTAACAAAGACCTAGGAGAATTAAAGAACAAACAAACAGAGATGAACAATACAATAACTGAAATGAAAAATACACAAGAATGAATCAATAGCAGAATAACTGAGGCAGAAAAATGTATAAGTGACCTGGAAGACAGAATGGTGGAATTCACTGCCGCAGAACAGAATAAAGAAAAAAGAATGAAAGGAAATGAAGACAGCCTAAGAGACCTCTGGGACAACATTAAATGCAACACCATTTTGCATTATAGGGGTCCCAGAAGGAGAAGAGAGAGGGAAATGACCCAAGAAAAATATTTGAAGAGATTATAGTTGAAAACTTCCCTAACAGGGGAAAGGAAATAGCTACACAAGTCCAGGATGCACAGAGAGTCCCAGGCAGGATAAACCCAAGGAGAAACACGCAGAGACACATAGTAATCAAACTGACAAAACTTGAAGACAAAGAAAAATTATTGAAAGCAACAAGGGAAAAACGACAAATAACTTACAACGGAACTCCCATAAGGTTAACAGCTGATTTCTCAGCAGAAACTCTACAAGCCAGAAGGGAGTGGCACGATATATTTAAAGTGATGAAAGGGAAGTACCTACAACCAAGATTACTCTACCCAGCAAGGATCTCATTCGGATTCGACGGAGAAACCAACAGCTTTACAGGCAAGCAAAAGCTAAGAGAATTCAGCACCACCAAACCAGCTCTACAACAAATGCTAAAGGAAAATCTCTAAGTGGGAAACACAAGAGAAGAAAAGGACCTACAAAAACAAACCCAAAACAATTAAGAAAATGGTAACAGGAACATACATCTCGATAATTACTTTAAACATGAATGGAGTAGATGCTCAAACCAAAAGACACAGGCTCGCTGAATGGATTCAAAAACAATACCCATATATATGCTGTCTACAAGAGACGCACCTCAGACCTAGGGACACATACAGACTGAAAGTAAGGGGATGGAAATACATATTCGATGCATGTGGAAATCAAAAGAAAGCTGGAGTAGCAATACTCATATCAGATAAAATAGACTTTAAAATAAAGAATGTTACAAGAGACAAGGAAGGACACTACATAATGATCAAGGGATCAATCCAAGAAGAAGATATAACAATTATAAATATATATGCAGCCAACAGAGGAGCAACTCAATACATAAGGCAACCGCTAACAGCTATAAAAGAGGAAACCGACAGTAACACAATAATAGTGGGGGACTTTAACACCTCACTTACACCAATGGACAGATCATCCAAACAGAAAATTATTGAGGAAACAGAAGCTTTAAATAACAGAACAGACCAGATAGATTTAACTGATATTTATAGGACATTCCATCCAAAAACAGCAGATTACAGTTTCTTCTCAAGTGCACATGGAACATTCTCCAGGATAGATCACATCTTGGGTCACAAATCAAGCCTCAGTAAATTTAAGAAAATTGAAATCATAACAAGCACCTTTTCTGACCACAACGCTATGAGATTAGAAATCAATTACAGGGAAAAAATGTAAAAAGACACAAACACATGGAGGCTAAACAATACATTACTAAATAACCAAGAGATCACCAAAGAAATCAAAGAGGAAATCAAAAAATACCTAGAGACAAATTACAATGAAAACACGATGATCCTAAACGTATGGGACACAGCAAAAGCACTTCTAAGAGGGAAGTTTATAGCAATACAAGCCTACCTCAAGAAACAAGAAAAACCTCAAATAAACAATATAACCTTACACCTAAAGGAACTAGAGAATGAAGAACAAATAAAACCCAAAGTTAGTAGAAGGAAAGAAATCATAAAGATCAGAGCAGAAATAAATGAAATAGAAACAAAAAAATAGCAAAGATCAATAAAAGTAAAGGCTGGTTCTTTCAGAAGATAAACAAAATTGATAAACTTTTAGCCAGACTCATCAAGAAAAAGAGGGAGAGGACTCAAATCAATAAAATTAGAAATTTAAGAGGAGAAATGAGGAGAAGTTACAATGGACACTGCAGAAATACAAAGCGTCCTAAGAGACTGCTACAAGCAACTCTATGCCAATAAAATGGATAACCTGGAAGAAATGGACAAATTCTTAGAAAGGTAAAACCTTCCAAGACTGAACCAGGAAGAAACAGAAAATATGACCAGACCAATCACAAGTAATGAAATTGAAACTGTGATTAAAAATCTTCCAACAAACAAAAGTCTAGGACCAGATGGCTTCACAGGTGAATTCTATCAAACATTTAGAGAAGAGCTAACACCCATCCTTCTCAAACTCTTCCAAAAAACTTTAGAGGAAGGAACACTCCCAAACTCATGCTATGAGGCCACAATCACCCTGATACTAAAACCAGACAAAGATACTACAAAAAAAGAAAATTACAGACCAATATCACTGATGAATATAGATGCAAAAATCCTAAGCAAAATACTAGCAAACAGAATCCAGCAATACGTTAAAAGGATCATACACCATGATAAAGTGGGATTTATCCCAGGGATGCAAGGATTCTTCAATATACGCAAATCAATCAATGTGATACACCATCTTAACAAACTGAAGAAGAAAAACCATATGATCTCTCAATAGAGGCAGAAAAAGCTTTTGACAAAATTC
Source organism: Phocoena sinus (assembly GCF_008692025.1). Taxonomy (NCBI): domain Eukaryota; kingdom Metazoa; phylum Chordata; class Mammalia; order Artiodactyla; family Phocoenidae; genus Phocoena; species Phocoena sinus. The sequence continues at coordinate 80,641,959 of NC_045774.1, read as the reverse complement.
AACACCCATTTATGATAAAAACTCTCCAGAAAGTGGGCATAAAGGGAACTTACCTCAACATAATAAAGGCCATATACGACAAACCCACAGCAAACATCATTCTCAATGGTGAAAAACTGTAAGCATTTCCTCTAAGATCAGGAACAAGACAAGGATGTCCACTCTCGCCACTATTATTCAACATAGTTTTGGAAGTCCTAGCCACGGCAATCAGAGAGGAAAAAGAGGTAAAAGGAATACAAATTGGAAAAGAAGAAGTAAAACTGTCACTGTTTGCAGATAGCATGATACTATACATAGAGAATCCCAAAGATGCTACCAGAAAACTACTAAAGCTAAACAATGAATTTGGCAAAGTTGCAGGATGCAAAATTAATGCACAGAAATCTCTTGCATTCCTATACACTAACAACAAATGATCAGGAAGAGAAATTAAGGAAGCAATCCCATTCATGAAAAGAATAAAACAAAAAGAATAAAATACCTAGGAATAAACCTACCTAGGGAGACAAAAGACCTGTATGCAGAAAACTATAAGACACTGATGAAAGAAATCAAAGATGACACAAACAGATGGAGAGATATACCATGTTCTTGGATTGGAAGAATCAGTATTGTGAAAATGACTCTACTACCCAAAGCAATCTACAGATTCAGTGCAATCCCTATCAAATTACCAGTGGCATTTTTTACAGAACTAGAACAAAAAAATCTTAAAATGTTTATGGAGACACAAAAGACCCCAAATAGCCAGAGCAATCTTGAGGGAAACAATGGAGCTGGAGGAATCAGACTTCCTGAGTTCAGACTATACTACAAAGCTACAGCAATCAAGACAGTATGGTACTGGCACAAAAACAGAAATATAGATCAATGGAACAGGGTAGAACGCTCAGAGATAAACCCACACACCTATGGTCAACTAATCTACGACAAAGGAGGCAAGGATATACAATGGAGAAAAGACAACTTCTTCAATAAGTGCTGCTGGGGAAACTGGACAGCTACATGTAAAAGAATGAAATTAGAACACTCCCTAACACCATACACAAAAATACACTCAAAATGGATTAGAGACCTAAATGTAAGACTGGACACTATAAAACTCTTAGAGGAAAACATAGGAAGAACACTCTTTGACATAAATCACCAAGATCTTTTTTGACTCACCTCCTAAAGTAATGGAAATAAAAACAAAAATAAGGGCTTCTGTGGTGGCACAGTGGTTAAGAATCTGCCTCCCAATGCAGGAGACATGGGTCTGAGCCCTGGTCCGGAAAGATTCCACATGCTGCGGAACAACTAAGCCTGCGCACCACAACTACTGAGCCTGTGTGCCACAATTACTGAAGCCTGCATGCCTAGAGCCAGTGCTCCCAAGAAGAGAAGCCACCACAATGAGAAGCCTGCACACCACAACAAAGAGTAGCCCCCACTCACTGCAACCAGAGAAAAGCCCACATGCAGCAACGAAGACCCAATGCAGCCAAAAATAAAATAAATAAAATAAAATAACTTTATTTAAAAATAATAATAAATAAACAATGGGACCTAATGAAACTTAAAAGCTTTTGCAAAGCAAAGGAAACTCTAAACAAGATGAAAAGACAACCCTCAGAATGGGAGAAAATACTTGCAAACGAATCAACAGACAAATGAATAATTTCCAAAATATATAAACAGCTCATGCAGCTCAATATTAAAAAAAAAAACCCAATCAAAAAATGGGCAGAAGACCTAAATAGACGTTTCTCCAAAGAAGACATACAGATGGCCAAGAAGCACATGAAAAGCTGCTCAACATCACTACTCATTAGAGAAATGCAAATCGAAACTACAATGAGGTATCACCTCACACCAGTTAGAATGGGCATCATCAGAAAATCTACAAACAACAAATGCTGGAGAGCGTGTAGAGAAAAGGGAATCCTCCTGCACTGTTGGTGGGAATGTAAATTGATACAGTCACTATGGAGAACAGTATGGAGGTTTCTTAAAAAACTAAAAATAGAACTACCATATGACCCAGCAATCCCACTACTGGGTATATACCCAGATAAAACCATAATTCAAAAAACACATGCACCCCAATGTTCATTGCAGCACTATTTACAGTAGCCAGGTCATGGAAGCAACCTAAATGCCCATCGACAGACAAATGGATAAAGAAGTTGTGGTACACATATACAATGGAATATTACTCAGCCATAAAAAGGAACGAAATTGGGTCATCTGTAGAGATGTGGATGGATCTAGACACTGTCATACAGAGTGAAGTAAGTCACAAAGAGAAAAACAAATATTGTATATTAATGCATATATGAGGAACCTAGAAAAATGGTACAGATGAACCGGTTTGCAGGGCAGAAATAGAGACACAGATGTAGAGAACAAACGTATGGACACCAAGAGGGGTAAGTGGCGGGGTGGGGGTGGGGGTGGGATAAACTGGGAGATTGGGGTTGACATGTATACACTAATATGGATAAAATGGATGACTAATGAGAACCTGCTGTATAAAAAAATAAATAAAATAAAGTTCAAAAATTCAAAAAAAAGAAGAAAAAGACAAATTGAATAGGCCTACATTTATTAAATAAATTAAATCAATAATTAATAGCTTGTGAAACAGAAAGCACCAGGTCCAGATGTGTTCACTGATGAATTCTCACACAGTTAAGAAAGAAATTATACTAACTTTGTACAAAATCTTCCAGAAAATAGAAGAAGAGGGAAAACTTCCTAACTCATTCTGTGAGGCCAGCATGGCCCTAATACCAAAACCAGACAAAGACATTGCCAGAAAGGCACAGAGCTATTTCTCATGAACACAGATGCAAATGCCCTCAACAAAATATTAGCAAATCTAATCCATCAAAACTTCTTTTTAAAGATCATTAATACAACCCACTTCAGAGTAAGGATTAGAGAAAGGAAACTAAATACATAAAACATTAATCTTTTTATGTGTTTCCTGGGTGCTGCAATAACATAGTTATCCGATTAAGTCCAGGGTTTATTGCATTAAGAGTTATAGTTAATTCCATGTTAACCCATTCAACCCAGGATGGAATGTTAGTACTTTTTTTTTTTTTTTTTCAATACTGGGCACAGACCACAGTACCCAGCATTATAATAGATGTGTACTATGTTTGATTAACACATGATCAAACAGAGATCTCTTCAGAGAATTTGAAGATCCTAATCAAAGTAGGGGCACTCCCATCTGGATTGCATCCTTGGAATAATATGTCCAGCCACAGAGCCAGACTCCAAAAATGGGAGTGCTTCAGGCATTTATTCAATTTATTTCATTAGCCCTTGAATTACAGCAAGCATTTGGGTCAAGTGTTGAGTATAGTTCCCTGTGCTATACAGTAGTTTGTTGTTATCTATTTTACAAATGGTAGTCTATATATTTTAATCCCAAACTCCTAATTTATCCCTCCCTCTGCTTCCCTTTTCGTAACTATAAGTTTCTTTTCTATGTCTGTGAGCCTATTTTGTTTTGGAAATAAGTTCATTGGTATCATTTTTTTTTTAGATTCCACATATAAGCAATATCGTATGATATTTATCTTTGGCTTCACTTAGTATGATAATCTCTAGGTCAAATCATTTTGCCGCAAATGGCATTATTTCATTCTTTTTTTATGTCTTAGTAGTATTCCATTGTGTATACATATCACATCTTCTTTATCCATTCATCTGTGGATGAACACCTGGGTTGCTTCCATGTCTTGGCTATTACAATAGTGCTGCTATGAGTGTTGGGGTACATGCATCTTTTCCAGTTATGACAACCACCATTTTAAAACCTAACATATGCTTAACCATATCAAAGTGTTGCTCACACATCAATGGTGAATGCTACTGTCAACCTTTTGTTTCAAATTTTTAACGACTGTATCGGGTTCGGCTGTTAAACGTAACTGCGCTTTCTGCGCCCCTGAGATGCGGGTCCCAGGAGCGGGTGTGTAGCCGGAAAGCACAGAGAGGCCCGGACAGCCCACAGCAGAGAAGGACAAGGCCCGCGCAAGGACTCACTCAAGCGCGCGGGCAGGATGCAGGGAGTGCAGGATGGAGGCAGCCCATTGGACCAGTCCCGCTCACAGCGCCGCGTCCGCCAATGGGCAGCGGCCTGGGCGGGGCGTCGGCGCGCGGGCGCCTTGAGCAGCGGCTGCGTGGCCGCCCTCGTGGACCAGCCTTCGACGGCGTCTCGTGTGTGCAGGGCCTGCCGGAAGACGTCGGATGTGCCGGATCCTGTTCGCGGAGCCATGTCTCGGCCGGAAGCCGGCGCCAACGCCTCCTCCTGGGTCGTTGCTTCTCGGCGGGGCGCGGCGCTGCCTCGGGCTCCGGAAAGGAGCCCGGAGCAGGAGCCGAGCCAAGGCGGTCGCGGAGGCCAGAAGACCGGCGGAGGTGGCGGCTGGAGGGGCCACTCCGGCGTCCAGCAGCCCGTGGGCGCTGGTTTCCAGGATTCGCCGCTCTCCTTCAGCCTGAAGAACGACTGGGTGGGCGCAGTGATCGGTGAGAGCCGAGGGCCTACGCGGGCGGGCCGGGGTGGGTGAGGCGGGGCGGGGCCTGTGGCATCCCCGCCCCGCCCGCCTCGCCTCCAATCAGCGGCCACTGGGGCGGCTCGGGTCCCCACCGGACTTTTCTGATACGCTTTGGTGCTAGAGTGATGGTGTTTAATGCATCTCTGTATAGTCTATAGAGACGATGTTTTGGAAGAGCCAACTCTTAGACTTAAGAAATCTTTGGGATGAAAGGTCAGAGCTTTGGCAGCTTACCCCAAAATGAACAACAAAGGAGTCAGTCCGTTTGAGCACCGGGGAGAGCCATTAACCCAAGATAAGAAGGCGTAGGGTATTAAAGGGCTGCTCGGAACATTAGCCATACCTTGCACTTAGTTTCTGTTACTTGACTATGATTAATCTGCCGGAAAAAGTGTTATTTTTCTTAGTATAGCGTGAGTCTTACAAATTCGTTTTTGAAAAGCATTTGGAAATGATTGGAAGTAAGGTTTGCCCCCCTTTTAAAATTGTGGTAAACAACATACATTTACAGGATTGTTGACCCTAAGAACAACGTTGTGTGGTAGATCTGGAGAAGGTTTTCATATTGCACGACTGAATCTACCTCTCAACAACTCATTTCCCCATTCCCCCATCCCTGGCAGCCACCAGACACCTCATAGAAGTGGAATCTGCAGTTTTTGGTGATTGGCTTATCTCAGTGTAATGTCCTCAGGGTCTGTATGTGTTGTCACAAATGGCAGGATTTCCTTTTAAGGCAGAAAACTTGCATTGTATGCATATGCCACATTTTTTTCATCCAGTCATCTGTTGACAGATATTTAGGTGATTTCCACCTCTTAGCTATTGTGAATAATGATGAATATGGGAATGCAGATATCTTTCTGAGATCCTAGTTTCAATTCTTGTGTATAAGTTCCCAGAAGTGGGATTGCTGGATCACATGGTAGTTCTATTTTTAGTTTTTAAAGGACTCTGCATACTGTTTCCATAGTGACTGCACCAATTTACATTCCCACTCGCAGTGCATAAGGGTTCCCTTTCTCCACATCCTCGCCAACTTGTTATCCCTTGTCTTTTTTTTTAATAAAGTTATTTATTTATTTGTTTTTATTTTTGGCTGTATTGGGTCTTCGTTGCTGTGCCCGGGCTTTCTCTAATTGTTTCTCTACTCTTCGTTGCAGTGCGTGGGCTTCTCATTGTTGTGTGCGGGCTCTAGAGCGCAGGCTCAGTAGTTGTGCACAGGCTTAGTTGCTCTGCGGCATGTGGGATCTTCCCGGACCAGGGCTCAAACCCGTGTTCCCTGCATTGGGAGGTGGATTCTTAACCACCGCGCCACTAGGGAAGCCCCATATCCCTTGTGTTTTTGATGAGAGCCATTCTAACAGGTGATATCTCATTGTGGTTTTGATTTGCATATCTCTGATGATTTCATCATCTTTTCATATACACCTGTTGGTCATAAATATGTCTTCGAAGAAAGGTCTATTCAAGACCTTTGGCCATTTTTTAATTGGACTTTTTTGGTTGAGTTGTAAGGGTTCCAATTTCTTCACATCCTTGCCAACACTTTGGATCCAATTAGTCTCTCCTTGGTCTGGTGGTGAATCCTTAGTAACTACCTCTGGGAAAGGAACCTCCTACCACCCACCACAATTTGGAATAGAAAGCGCCTGCTTCCCTTTTTCCAAACTGAAAGTGATTACTGAACCCTAGGAGGCTTTGTTTAGATGATTTGGGAAGAACTAGAGAAGGCTTTGAGCAAAGTCGGTAGTAGGTTCCCCATAATTGATTTCAATTTTTTTAAAAAAATTCCTTTATGTTTAAAAACAGGGCGTGGTGGGTCAAAAATAAAAGAGATCCAGAGCTCAACATACACCAAAATACAGGTAAATTATTTGGGTTCTTAAATCCTTAAAGAGGATGAACTATGGTTCATTCCTAATTCTCATTTCTCTTCAATTATTAACATACTGTTGTAACTTAGGTAAGTTGCCAAAGCTCTTCATACTTCTTTTTAAGAACTCACCTAAGCTGTAGTCCATTCATTATATCTTAGATACTGATTGATAGCAATCCTGTATTTCCTTTACACTTTTATTCTATTTGAGGTTGAGGGCGGGGGGGGGGCGGGGATGGTGAAAGGACTTATCTCACCTATTTCCCCCCTTGTATCTAGATAATAAAAGGGTACCCTGAAGCGGAAGTAAGAATTTTTGGCACCAAGGCAATGCAGAGCAAAGCGAAAACAGCGATAGATAATCTTGTTCAAAAACAAGAAGACTACAAAACGGAACCCAAAGTTGGTAGGTAATTTTTGCCCACTAAAGCCCTGTAAAATTTTAAATGTTTTATTCAGTGTTATAAGCCATATTATAACTGCTTTTCCTGATAACAAAGCTTTGGCTTGCCATCATTAAATCTAGTCTGTTACAGAATTTTTTTTCAATTAAATTCAGGATACTTTTCCTCAAACTAAGATGCTTAATATCTGCTGTTAAGCCTAGCAGTTTTACTTTTGAGTAAAAACAAAATAACCTTTTAATACACTTCACTATTGATGGTACAGCAAAGGATTAGTCCTGGCCTCCTGTCTATGGTCCCTTCCCTAGAATGTGACTGATTTTGAAAACTGCCTAATTATTTGATATTTTAAAAAATCTCAGATCTACTTAGACTAGAGAACTATTTCCAGAAGCAACAAGGAGAAGAGTCTTGGGTTCAGATGGCAGCATTGCCTCTTAGTGTTTCTTGGGAAAGAACCTCTAAAAAGCCTCTAAGACACTGTTTCTTCTGTTTCCCTGGGGTAACATCTGCCACACAGAATTATTGTAATGATAAGTGATGTGTTATTTATTATCAGACACTAGTCTCTCATGCTTTTTAACTGCTCCAGTAATTTTTTTTTGCATTTCCGAAATCTGAAGTAAATAACTGGCAAACCGTGACCAGAATTGTCATGGCACTGTTGAACTAAATTCCTAAATTTAATGTTTCAAGCATTATTACTGTTGGATTATTAAAACAGAAAATAATAAAATTGTTTTGGATTTTATACTGGTAGGATTTGTTTGGAAACTAATTTGGAATATTTTTAACAGATGTTGCTGTTGTCCAAACTTCGGATGGAAAAGATGCAAGGAAAGATGTTTCAGGAAATCAGAAATTGGTTGATTGGGATAAGTGCCGAGAAAATATTTTGAAATGGAGCCAAAAAAAGTGGGCAGGTTAGTGCTGGATCCCAACACTTATATGTGGTATTGTTGTTCCTAGTAATTGAGGTTTTAGCCTCTATAAAAAATGTGTTGCCCTTAGTAATGAAATCTATATGCAAAATGACAGTAGAATTTGAAATGCTGCAATTAGTCTCTAGGACATGATATTTCTATGTCTGTGTTGCAGTTTACGTTACAAATGGAAAGTTAAAACTTATTTATACCTTGTCTTATTTGAGGTAACTAGCTGCACAAGTTTAATAAAAATAGAAAATTGGGCCAAAAGGGAAATTGATGGTACAGCAAAGGGAAATTGATGGTACAGTAAAGGGAAATTGATGGTACAGTGAGTAAACATGCCAACCAGGAGTTAACATTTTGCTATGGCTGAGCAAAAATTGATCTTGGAGTGTCCTGGCCAAGCAGGGCAAAATAAAAAGGGAAAAACATTTAATAAGATCATATAGTTCTTGAAGAAATGGGTTTTTTAAATTCTCGCTTGGAATTATATATGGAGTATAATGTTCTACATTATTCACTGAATTTCAAAGTAAATTCAGGCATTAATTTGATCAGAATGAGGCAGTGGGACAACATCATTTATTTAAAGTTAAACGGTGAACACTACCATGTGACAAATATTAACAAGGATTCATTCCACTCTGGTGGTCAGCCTATCCCATGCCATCTCAACAACATGTGTTGGGAGATTTGGGTGGAGGTGGGGAACAGAAAAAGGATTTAAGTTTTGGTGGAAGTATGACAAGCATTTAAAAAAGAAAACAGGGCTTCCCTGGTGGCGCAGTGGTTGAGAGTCCACCTGCCGATGCAGGGGACATGGGTTCGTGCCCCGGTCTGGGAGGATCCCACATGCCGCGGAGCGGCTGGGCCCGTGAGCCATGGCCGCTGAGCCTGCGCGTCCGGAGCCTGTGCTCTGCAACGGGAGAGGCCACAGCAGTGAGAGGCCCACGTACCTCAAAAAAAAAAAAAAGAAAAGAAAACAAAGTAGCTTCAAAGTAGAGGATAGAATAAGGATAAATATTTTATTCCTAAACAGTAATGGGACGGACCCTCAAAGAAAAGAAAGTTAGCTTACTATGAGAGAAGATTCGTCACTTGTGATGGCTGTGTGTCTCGTGAAGCATGGTTTCTTTTATTTTATATTTAATTATTAAAGATCTCTTTCTTGGGTGAAAAATGTAATTGAAAGACAAAGCAAAAATGGAGATCTCTTAGAGGCTGACAGAAGCTTGGCTGGCAAAGTGTGGGACAGCTGTCTAGAACTATTATCTGTGCAAGGTGAACCTGATACATATTTTAGTTTGATTTCTGTTGCTTTGAATAAATGTCAATGAAATGTAAGTGCTCATTAATCACCCAAGTTAAAATTTTGGTTTTTGTCCCAGGTTTACCTCCAATTAAGAAAAACTTTTACGTGGAGTCAGAAACAACAAGTTCAATGTCACAAGACCAAGCAGACAATTGGAGGTGAATAGTTTTACTACTTTTTATTGAGTATTTGTAGAGTTTTGCTGGTAAATTAACCCATTAGGAAAAGATTTGAAATGCTTGCATTTAAAACTGTAGCTTCCTATTCAAAAGAAAACTTGGTTGCACCCTACATCATATACATTAGAGCATCGCTGTCCAATAAAACTTTTGGCGAAGAGGGAAATGGGCTATATTTGTGGCTAGAGTAGTTACTATACATATGTGGCTATTAAACACTTAAAATGTAGCTAATATAATTGAGGAACTGAATTTGAAATTTTAAATTTAAAGAGACACGTGGTTGGTGCCTGCTGTATTAGCAGTTTTTGAGAATTATTTCTACAAGTGTTGAAAATCATGAGAAATTGATCTGATATCTGAATATTAGAAAAATTTCTTACGCTTTGGTCCTTGTTATCTAGAATTATAGATCATAATGGCAACATTTTTTCTATTAACATCTGTTATAAAACTAAGATAGTATGGTATAGCAGACAGAGCAGTTATTCTAGGCTTGGGGTAGGGCCCTGAGCATGGACAAGTGACGAAAGATCACCTGTCGAATCAGAATAATTCCCACTTCCAAGTATTATTGAGGATTAATTAAGGAAATGTGTGTGAAACATTATAGGCCCTCAGGCATTTGCCAAATCTGACTTTGATTCATGAAGCGTATAATTTTCAGGTTCTATTCTTAACCTTTCCATGAAATTTTCATTGGCCCATTCATGCATACAGTGTAATTTTTTTCCTTCTCTGGAACTATTCTGGTAAAAAAAGATGGGCTTGCTTCTATTTCTTATTACGTTTTACTGTAACTTAACCAGCAGTCTAATTTTAATCAGTTGCAGTTGAATTTCTAGATATGACCCGAACTAATGTTGGAAAAAATTTCTTGCTTGGGGAGTAAAGTGACCAAAGCCGCTAATCCTTGTTCTGTTTTTCCTTAAAGGAGGGAAAATTATAATATAATGTGTGATGACTTGAAAGGTGGTGAGAAACGTCCTCTTCCCAACCCTATTGGTAATTTTGAGGATGCATTTCACTGTTATCCTGAAGTTATGAGAAGCCTTCAAAAGGCAGGTTTTCAAAGGCCAACACCAATTCAGGTATGCTTTCTTTAATTCTAACATTTCATCGACTTTCTCCCCTCAATTTCTGGTCGTTAGAAGTTATAACACCAGGGAGCAGCTGTCTCTTATAAGTGTCCCCCCCAGCACCTCCACCACTGCCTAGCACTCAAAATGCTGAGAAGTTTGGGGCTGGGAGAGGAGGAAGGAATACTTGACAGAAAGAAATGCACTTTTTATTTTAATATTTCTCGTTCTGTTTCAGTCACAGGCATGGCCAATCATTCTACAAGGAGTAGATCTTATAGGAGTAGCTCAGACTGGAACGGGGAAGACATTGACCTACTTAATGCCTGGATTTATTCATATTGACTCACAACCTCTGTAAGAATGATTACATCTGGGTTCCCTTTAGGGGTCTAACAGATATGGATTCCAAAAATGCAATGAAAGTTTCTTCGATTGCCTTGGTCAAAAGGTAACGCCTAGTCTCGGGCAAATGCACTTGTGTTGTTCTGGTAAGCTATAAATGGACAGAACATTTTTAGGAAGCAATAGGTAGTATCCACCAAAAGTCTTAATAGCGAAACACTGGAAACAAATTGTTTAAATTACCGTGTCCAGTACAATTCTGTGAGAGTGTCTGACACAGGAAAGCTCTGGCCCTGTTTAATGAAAAGGCTGGTGTCTGGACCCTAGGATTTTTTTGTTGGGCTGTTTTTCTTTATTTCTCCACTTTTTATGTGTGGTGCTTGTTTGTGGCTTTGACACTCATTGCTGCTTTTTTTTTTTTTTTTTTTGGCCGTACCTCGAGGCTTATGGGATCTTAGTTCCCTGACCAGGGATTGAACCCAGGCCCTCAGCAGATGAAAGCTCGGAGTCCTAATCAGTGGACCGCCAGGGAATTCCCTCATTGCAGGCACTGAATGAAGGTCCTGTGTATCTGAGATGGGTACTTTACTAACGTGTTTTCTCTCCAAAGAGCCAGGAATGGGCCGGGCATGTTAATCCTCACCCCGACTCGAGAACTAGCTCTGCAGGTGGAAGCCGAGTGCCGTAAATATTCATATAAAGGTCTTAAAAGGTGAGTCTTTTCTTTGACCATGCCTGCATCAGCCTTCTAACCATTTGTAGCTATCGACATCCTCCCCGTTATTTTCACACATCCTGAGAAGCTGATTGGCTCAGCGTGGGTCAGGCTTACTTACCCCTGATCCACATCGACTGTAACCTGGGTGGATTGGTGGATGTGGATGGTTCTCAGAAAGGGGCCAATACTGTACTACCCGAGACTTCTGATTGATGTGCTTTTTATTTTATACCCCAAATGCTTAGGTTGGTTGGGATTTTGAATTGTGATGGAATATTCCCCACGTGAACATGAACCTCTGTATTTTTTTTTTTAAGTGTTTGTATATATGGTGGTGGCGATAGAGATGGACAAATAAAAGACTTAGCGAAAGGTGTCGATATCATTATTGCCACTCCTGGAAGACTCCACGATCTACAAATGAATAACTTTGTACACCTGAAGAGCGTAACCTACCTGGTAATCGTGGAGCAGGGGTTCAGGGTCGTGGGAGGAAGAACTGAACGCTTTATCAAACCCTTTAGAATGGCTCTCCATTTCATAATGGTTTTAAATCCTAGGAATGTTTCTCATTCCCTCTAGTTTGTTAAAGTACAGATTTTAAGATCATTCCATTTTAGTATTATATAAATATTAGAAAATGTAGGTAAGTACAAAAGAATTCCACATGAATATTTTAGACACTTAAATTGTTTTTTTTTTCATTAAATAGATTTAGAAACTGTTAGTTGGCAAACTTAACTCAGTCTGTGTTGCAACTACAGATAGCTCAGGTAATGGAGGAAGTGAAAAAATTACCTTAGTATTCATAAAGGCGGAGCATACATATTAGCTACCTTCCATACCTAATCTAGCCATCTTTTTTTTTTTTTTTGGCCGTACTGCACGGCTCGCAGGATCTTAGTTCCCTGACCAGGGGTGGAACCCGGGCCCTCAGCAGTGAAAGTGCGAAGTCCTAACCACTGGACCACCAGGGAATTCCCCTAATCTAATCATTTTTAATGCAGGTATTAGATGAAGCTGACAAGATGCTGGATATGGGATTTGAACCCCAGATAATGAAGATTTTATTAGATGTACGCCCAGACAGGCAGACAGTTATGACAAGGTAGGTATATGTTTAATTTGCTAGTCTGCAAAGTAGAAATCAGTGGAACCAAATCCATTTGATTTTAGAGCCTTTCTTAAAAGTATTTTGAGATCCTTTGGTGAAAGATATGTCACCACTTAGTATAGCAACTCAGTGTAACAGTTTAGCAATGACTATTGGGTTTCCTGAATTAAAAATAAGATTTCTAGGGACTTCCCTGGTAGTACAGCAGTTAAGACTCCACACTCCCAATGCAGGGGGCCCGGGTTCGATCCCTAGTCAGAGAACTAGATCCCACATGCCGCGACGAAGATCCCACGTGCTGCAACTAAGACCTGACACAGCCTAAGTAAATAAATAAATGTTTGAAAAAGAATAAGATTTCTGTAAAAAAAAAATGCAGGGGAGACTGTTTCACAGGGGGAGGGTCTCAGATTGGAAAAAGTAATCACCTGTCCAGAATACTTTTTGGCAAAGATAAAACTGAGGCAGTGGAAGAGTATGTGATTGGGGAAGTAGACTAGATTTATTCGTTTTGTTTTCTTACTAAACTTCCCATCTTTGTAATTAGTGTGAAAGTACAGAAGGTGGCTACTCTCATAATATATGGTTGAAGAAACAACTGAATTTACATATCCAATCATCGGTACAGTTAAAATGTTTTTACTTGGCATGAGCATTTGGTTTTGCCTGCTAACAATGCATGAAAAATACTGGGGTTTTTTGCCTTATTTATAAAGGCCGAGAGAAAACTAACACCTGAATTCATTGTACCTTTTCATAGATTAGAAAGGTATAGCTCTTCTTCACCTTTTGCTTACAAACCTATTAAACTTATTTAAAGGTTTAATCTAGTAGCTTCGTTGGGCAATTCATTGTGAAGCAAATGTCTTCTGTGAAATTGGCCTCATTAAAAAGTACTAAGTTTGTCTTTCATGAGTAATCTTGTTCATAGCATTCTTAGGGAAATTTAGTAATGTTTGCTTTATAATAAATGTTTGATGTTTGTGTATTACGTTTTATCTCCAGTGCAACGTGGCCCTGTGCTGTCCGTAGACTCGCACAATCTTATTTGAAAGAGCCCATGATTGTGTATGTTGGTACTTTGGATCTAGTTGTAAGCTTGTTTTTAATTACTATTTCTATCTTATTAATTATGGAAATGTTTTGCCATTGAAAGCTCTCTGGCCTTTCACTTCATAATTGAGATTGGCCTTTCAACTAATCATTAACGAAAATTGACATTTTGCTTAAATCACTGGTAATTAATAATGGGTCATTGCCCTAGGCTCATTTCATGAGATTTCACGAAAGACAGGATAAATGCTTCAGAATCTATTTCATCTCTGGGTCAATAAAATGGTACCAGCGATATTTTGAAATTTTGTGTTGTCAAAATACTTATTGAACGGAAACTCTTTGTGTCATCAGCTGAACATCTTTATTGCAAAGGCTATATCCAAATTCATGGCGATAGTTTTGTAAGCTTGGCCTCAAACCGTGGTTATTCCTTTTTCAACAATAGTAACCAGCTGCTTTCAACACACTACCATGGATTCAAGAGTTCCCAGCTTAGCATAGGTGACTCACTGGTAAAAAGTGAAAGACTGAGCCATAAATCCTTGGGTAGGAACCGGTGATTTTGTAAGGACCTGCCATTTTTCCTGCTAGCAGTTTATTAGAACATTTAACCAATGATAGAAATAAGATGGACTTCGAGCCAGTATATGGGGTTTGCCCGTTAATATTGATGAACTATGATCTCTGAGTCCTTTAGGCTGTAAGTACCGTGAAACAAAATATAATTGTCACCACAGAAGACGAGAAACAATCGCATATCCAGACTTTCATCGAGAGCCTGTCTCCCAAAGACAAAGTCATAATATTTGTTAGCCGGAAAGCTGTGTGAGTATATTTTTTTTACATTCAAATCATCAGTCATGGTTTGTTTGGGCATTGTTTCTATGTGTATACGCATTTCACATGGGGGTGTGTGTATGTCTTACAATACGCACATTACTTCAGACTCTTGCCAGTGGAAGTAACAGTAATGAATTGATGGTGGTATGAGAATAAGCACTTAGACCCCTGACTTTATCTTTTGCTTCAGGGCTGATCATTTAGCAAGTGACCTGAGTATCCGGCATATATCAGTAGAGTCTCTGCATGGCAACAGAGAACAGAGTGATCGAGAGACAGCATTAAAAAACTTTAGAACAGGTACATTTATACAATTAGTATTGCAGTTTAAAAGTGTCTAGTGTCTGGGACTTCCCTGGTGGCGCAGTGGTTGAGAGTCCGCCTGTCGATGCAGGGGACGCGGGTTCGTGCCCCGGTCCGGGAAGATCCCACATGCCGCTGAGCGGCTGGGCCCGTGAGCCATGGCCGCTGAGCCTGCGTGTCCGGAGCCTGTGCTCCGCAACGGGAGAGGCCACAGCAGTGAGAGGCCCGCGTACCGCAAAAAAAAAAAAAAAAAAAAAAAAAAAAAAATGGCCAGTGCCTGGACTTGCTTGAGTGTTGGCACCTTTTCATGGAACCCATGTCTAAGATCTGCCCTCAGCTTGCAGATCCCAGAACTATACTTGTTCTAAATATTCATCAGATTCTCAGAACTATCTCAAGCTAATGTTTAAAACCTGGATATCAAGGCAGTAATTTGCAGTGAGGATGTTATCTTAATTTACTTGAGAGGCATATATCTCTGCCATGGTTCATGGACCCTTTGAATTTTGGAATCTATTGTGTTGTAACTTGCCAGCAGTTAAAAAAGGCTAAGTAACCCTTTCCCGTCTTCACTGTCCTTAAAAGAGTTTTAATATTAGAAGCAAGGATAGTTCACCTGATCAGATATTAGGGGACGGATATGTCTTGGGTTGATTTGTACCAGCATGTGTCTGTATTCTTTTGGCTTTACTCTTTAGGGGAAGTGCGAATACTGATTGCTACCGATTTAGCATCTCGTGGTCTCGATGTCCATGATGTCACACACATCTATAATTACGATTTTCCCCGGAACATCGAAGAATATGTGCACAGAGTAGGGCGCACCGGGAGAGCAGGGTAAGTCGGTCCATCCAGCCTGGCTCCCCATTCTCTTCGCAAAAAGGACCTTTTTCCCCTCTGAGAGCACTATCATAAAATCCCCATAACGTGCTGTTTAAACAACTGCAGATTAGGTTCCAAATTGCTGTTTGAATGGCTAAATCTTTTTTTTTTTTAATCGAAGTATAGTTGATTTACAGTGTTGTGTTAATTACTGCTGTACAGCAAAGTGATTCAGTTATACATATATGTATACATATATGTATACATTCTATTTTTTTAATATTCTTTCCCATTATGGTTTATCAAAGGATATTGAATATAGTTCCCTGTGCTATACAGGAAGACCTTGTTGTCTATCCATTCTATATATAAAAGTTTACATCTGCTCACCCCAACTTCCCACTCCATCCCTCTCCCAACCCCTTCCCCGTTGGCAACCACAAGCCTGTTCTCTACGTCCGTGATTCTGTTTCTGTTCCATAGATAGGTTCATTTGTGTCATATTTTATTTATTTTTTATTTTTTAGATTTTTTTTTGATGTGGACCATTTTTAAAGTCTTTATTGAATTTTTTACAGTATTGCTTCTGTTTTGGTTTTTTGGCCATGAGGCATGTGGGATCTTAGCTCCCTCACCCCCTGTATTGGAAGGCGAAGTCTTAACCACTGGACCACCAGTGAAGTCCCTTGTGTCATATTTTAGATTCCACATATAAATGATATCATATGATATTTGTCTTTCTCTGTCTGGCTTACTTCACTTAGTATGATAATCTCTGGTGGCATCCATGTTGCTACAAACAGCATTATTTTGTTCTTTTTTATGGCTGAGTAGTATTCCACTGTGTATATGTACCACATCTTCCTTATATGAATGGCTAAATCTTTTTTAAAATTAATTAATTAATTTTTTGGCTGCGTTGGGTCTTCGTTGCAGCGTGCAGGCTTTCTCTAGTTGTGGCGAGCGGGGGCTACTCTTCGTTGCGGTGCGCGGGCTTCTCATTGCGGTGGCTTCTCTTGTTGCGGAGCACAGGCTCTAGGCGCGTGGGCTCAGTAGCTGTGATATGTGGTCTCAGTAGCTGTGGCTCACAGGCTCCAGAGCACAGGCTTAGTAGTTGTGGCACATGGGCTTCATTGCTCCGCAGCATGTGGGATCTTCCCGGACCAGGGCTCGAACCTGTGTCCCCTGCATTGGCAGGCGGATTCTTAACCGTTGCGCCATCAGAGAAGTCCCTGAATGGCTAAATCTTAACGTATCATACGTAGTTGGGCTTGTGAAAGAGCTGAGGTTTTGCTGCTGCTGTTTTTGTTCTATTTTGCTAGCTGAATCATGAATATAAATTACAAATCAAATTAAATTGACTTTTTTCCCCCTTGAAGGAGGACCGGGATATCTGTTACCCTTATCACTAGAAATGATTGGAAGATTGCCGGTGAATTAATTAATATTCTGGAAAGAGCAAATCAGGTGAGAATATGCAACTCTGTTTTCTAAGGTTCAAATTTCATTTATTCCAAGTACTGGGGCTTTACTGCCTGTCAGGAAATACAGATATTAAACAAGCAATTAAGCGTGTTATGAGGGCTGTAGCATGGCAAAGATGAGCACTATAATATATAAGTGGGGAACCTGGTCTAATGGTGAGCGTCACTGAACCCTGCTGAGGAAGAGCCCAGTGGGGTGGAGGTTGCAGAGAACAGAGGAAGCAGAGGACACACTCAGGCCTCGAGGTGAGAAAGTGACACCAGGCAAAGGCACCAGGAAGCAACTGAAAGGCCATGCTAGCAGGAGGGCCACGTACTTACTGACGGGGTTTTTTAAGACTAGGCTGGTTTTTATACCTTGAAGATTCGGTGTTGCATACGCAGAGGGACACATTCCATTCTGTTTGGATGATGTCATGTAATCAGTTGTGGAGATTCTCTGAAGATTGTAGAAAAGCTGTTATATAATGAGAATCACCTCAATCCTAATAACACATTTAATGGCTTCAGAGTGTCCCAGAGGATCTTGTGGTGATGGCTGAGAGATATAAAGCAAATAAACTGAAAAAAGAAATGGAAAATAAATGGGAAAGACCCCAAGGAAAACCCAAGATGTTTTATTATTAACGTCTATATTGAAAAGTGGTACCAGCCTACTTAAAAGAGGTAAAATTTGAATAACACATGAACTTTCAAACACCTGGTTTCCTTAACTAGGCTTTGTTAGTGTGTTTATTACAATCAGCCTTATCTCTAAGAGTCACTAACATAATAAATGAGATCTTATTCTTTATCTGTTACCTAAATTCTAGTTAATATATCTTAGAACTGATTCACTTTGTTATAAAGCAGAAATGAACACACCATTGTAAAGCAATTATACTCCAATAAAGATGTTTAATATATATATATATATATATATATCTTAGAAGTATTAATTCAGAGATGAGAAAGAAACTTTAAGTTGTACAGTCGTAAGAGTATAATGGAATACAATAGAATTGGTGTAGGTGTAAATTGGTATAACCTCTTCTGAACAATCAGGTGGTAATGTATCAATTGTAAATACATATACCTTTTTTTTTTTTTTTTTTCCGGTACACGGGCCTCTCACTGTTGTGGCCTCTCCCGTTGCGGAGCACAGGCTCCGGACGCGCAGGCTCAGCGGCCATGGCTCACGGGCCCAGCCGCTCCGCGGCATGTGGGATCTTCCCGGACCGGGGCACGAACCTGTATCCCCTGCATCGGCAGGCGGACTCTCAACCACTGCGCCACCAGGGAAGCCCACATATACCTTTTAATCCAGCAATTCCTCTGGACATAAATGTCCAGTAGGGAGCCATATGAATAAACTATGGAGAAAATCATATCATATAAGGGCCTAATGCCTATGACATAGGAAACTCCTAACACTGAACAAAAACAACCTGATTAGAAACTGGGCAAAGGACTTGAATAGACATTTCTCCAAAGACATATAAGTGTCCAACAAGTTAAAGATGCTCAGCTTCACTAATCACTAGGGGAGTCAAAGATCACCTCACCCCCGTGAGAATGGCGCAGTACATCAATTGATGGTTTTTCCTGCTTATTTTTCAGAATTCAAGATTTTTTTTGAGATATATTTATTTAAGATACTGTGGAAGTATTGGAAGCACGCTGGCAGTATGAAGAGATGACTGAGTCTTAAAATAATAGTGTTTAAAATGTAGAATTCAGTATTTTATACTTTAATAAGATCAAAAGTATTTAACCTTGAGTTGAACATTTTTTACCGATATTAAGAAATGTAGCATTAAAATTTCACTTGCTATCTTTATTTTAAAAGAAGAAATAAACGTAAATTTTGTCTCCTATAATGTTGCTGTATTAAGGTCATTCTTTAAAGGGTTTCAAGCTTGTTCAGATGTTGTCATAGCAGGGAAAATGCTGTTAACACAATAAATTATTTTCTGTGATAAAAAGACAAGCTGATCCGTCTTTCTCAATAGCCCTTTAATTTTGTGTTTACCACATAGTGTTTTATTTGGTGGTACTTTTCTTACCACTTTATCTACTTTGAAATGAAACAGTAAAAAGATTTCATGGGGCCAAACTATGCAACAGCTGTTTGTTAAATTTTAGCCTGGTGCTCGAGGATCAAGTAAATCCTGGGTAAATTCATTTCCCCGAAAGCTTCTTTGACTAATCATGGCCCCTACTTTCCCTTATAGTTTTGTGTAGTTTTCTGTTCCCTGCACGATAATTACTTATACCATGTTATCATCTATCGGAAGTTGAATAGTAGTGAGGAAATACGTTCATGATACAAGAACCACAAACACCCACCAAAAGGTGTATGTAACGAGAATAAATTTTTGTAATAAGTTTCATTACGTGAAAATGCATTAAAATTAGTGAAATTCTAACATTAATTTGGGCTACTGACAGGTTTTCAGCGAAGCTGGGCTAGGCTAACAGCTAGGAGCCCATCTTTCCCTAAAAGTGCAGAATGAAACGTAAAAAGAATACACAATGGGGACAAAAGACAGTCTCTTCAGTAAGTGGTGCTGGGAAAACTGGACATCTGGTTATAAAAGACCACAATCAGAACACGCTGGGGAGTGTGGGGAGGGCAGCCCCGGGGCTGAGGGGCTCGGGACGCAGCCAGGGGCTGCCAGGTCCCGTGGGCTGGTTGCTGCCGGTTCAAGGCCCGCCCCGCTGCTGCCCCGGCCCATGGGCATCACATCTTTCAGCAAGAGGGTCCAGAAGAGCATCTCGCAGAAGAAGGTCCAGCTGCACGTGGACAGGAGCCTCAGGTGAACACTGTCCGACATTACGGAGGACACTACAAACTGCAGAGCAGGCCAGGCTTCAGTAAGCCCCAGTGAGCAGAAACCATCAGCCAAGGCTTCAGGCACAGACCTGTGAGTGAAAACGAGACCCTCCTTACTTTTCTACCCGGTGAAGAGTGACCACAGCGCACAAACCGGACCAGAAATGAGGGGCGGCAAGCGGCTCCAGTGAGGCCGGAGCACATCTTCAGTGGGTAAGTGCGGTGGTTAATGCACAGGGATGTCGGCTGCATTTAAGCCCATGAAGGCTGTTCAATTTTACTGTAAATGAAAAGCGTGATGAATACGGTAAATCTTTTAGGTCAGGAGGGTTACATCCTCCTGATGCAGCGTGTTTACATGCAGACTTTTAAGCCAACTACTGGACTAAAAAAAAAAAAAGGCAAGAAAAAGCATGATCAGAAAAAGAATGAAAGGAAAACAATGTATGGCCTCATCAGCGAAGCATGAAGTCAGTTCTCCTGCAAGCGTGGGTGACAGCAGTCTTGGCAGTCACTGTGTGATCCCACGCTGCCTCCCGCGAGGTGTAGCCCTGCACCAGCAGCCTGCGGCTGGAAGCGGACCTGCGTGAGCTTTGCTGCCAGCTTTGTCGCTTGTCAGCAAGTCCGTTTGACGCGGGTCCCTCGCCGGCCCTGTGCCTGGCACACAGTAGGCACTCAGGCGGCATCTGCTGGCTGACCGAGCTGTCACTACAGTGCCAGACTTGTCACATCTGGTCCCCAGCTCCAGGCGCCGAGACCCCTGCCGTTTCTGTTGCTCAGCACACGTAGTAGAGGAAACCCTGATGCACCAACAGGAGGTTTCAGGTCAGGCGAGGTTTCAGGCAGTCCCATGCGCCCAGCCGTATTGTGGAGGGTCCAGAAACACACATGCAGAGCCCCTCCCAGGAGCCGCGGCCCTCGGTCCTCCCATCCACGCTTCATTCTGCGGGCAGAGTTACGTGTTACGACCTCAGCCGTTCTGGGCCAGAAATGCTTTGACAAATGGATGCATGTAGTGGTTTGGGGCTCATGTTTTCAGAAGTACGAATCCTTAATTGAGAGCCACAAGAAAGCTGCCAAGGACTGTGTGGTTCCTGCCCCCGAGTCCAGCCCTGGGGTGGAAGTTCTGACCAGCCTTGACCTTCTGCACTGGGGGGTCGGCAACGAAGCACGGCTTTGAGCAACACAGGCCGGTGCCATCTGATGCTTGTTCTTGTGAGCACTTTGCCTCTCTTTCAGGGGGAACGATTGCTGACACAACTTTTTAAACTATCAACAATTACCTGATCTTTTCTTTATGTTCAAACACTCAGATCCCTATATCTAATTCTATCAGAACCAAAGTATCCTTTGAAAATAAAGCTTTGTATCCAAAAGTAAGCTTTTGCAACATTTTCTAGTCAGTGTGTTGGGGGAGCCGAGAGTGTGAACAGGGAGTAGGAAGGAAAGAGAAGAAAGGACTTGAATTCTAATTTCTGACCATCTTGACATATATTGTGTTCAAAGGTATCACCTTCTTACTCAGTTTTTTTGTTTTTGTTTTTGTTTTGTGGTACGCGGGGCCCTCACCGCTGCGGCCTCTCCCGCTGCGGAGCACAGGCTCCGGACGCACAGGCCCAGCGGCCACGGCTCACGGGCCCAGCCGCTCCGTGGCATGTGGGATCCTCCCGGACCGGGGCACGAACCCGTGTCCCCTGCATCGGCAGGCGGACTCCCAAACACTGCGCCACCAGGGAAGCCCCTTCCTCAGTTTTAATTCTGAGTTCTTTCTTAAGCCTCAAAGAATAAAAGCAGCAGTGGACAACCTGGCCTGGTGGAGCGTTTTAGTGTCTCACGGATGGATTCATCTGAGCATCCACTCAGAGAAATCAGAACAAACCCCCCGCAAGCAGGGAGGTGGAGTGGCCAAAGTTCTCGGTTCCATGGAGCGTGCTTTCCGTGGACAAGGACGCCACTCTCACTAAATAAAACGTGGTGTGTCCGTGGCAGCCACGCTTTCACCAGTGCTCACGATGCATGTCTAGCAGATTGCAGCCTTTTAAAATACGCATAATTGAATGTACAGAGAGCATCCTCTAGACTCTGAGGGGATCGTATTTTCATATACCTGACCATGGTTGGCACGTCGGGGTGCTCTCTGTGTTTGCAGTCGTGCAGATTCAGTGCGTATTCAGAGAGCGTCTCACTGCCCACAGCTGAAGGCTGTTGATATGGAGGCACCAAGAAGGCTCTAAAGTATGTGGCTTATGTAGGTTTTTCCTAAGAAGCTGAGTTTAGAAAGGGTTTGAAGGAATCAAACACCACACCCCCTTTGTCAAGGGGAGTGTTTTGTTATCAGGCTGGAGTTTGGGGGCAGATGGGGTTAAGGCATTGGTAACCTGCTCCCTGGAAATATCCACATACTATTGAGGGGGAAAAAAATGTAGCTGTCAGGTGTTTGAGCCACAATTGTGGATGTGTAGGTCATGTCACCGTCTCTTCAACAGCAGATCTGTGTTCCCAGTTCAGAGACTCTGGACAAGAAGCTGTGGTGTTAGGCTCTGTGTGTTCAGGTGTGTCTGGAAGAGCGCTTTCATTCCCACGGGAAGCCTGGGACACTTTTCACCCTCAGCCAGATGCTGTGCGCACGCAGTCCCATGCTGTTTTTCCTCTAAGGAGAGGTCCTTTGGAAAGCGGAGGTTGTGTGTGCCTTTTCAACCTCTGAAAGCATGTCAGGTGAAAGGAGAGACAAAGCTCTCTGAACTCATGTTTTTCTTGGGTGCAGAAATCTGTTCTTTCATCAGACCACTAAGCCACGTGCCTAAGCCTCTTCTGCAGTTTCCCACAGCTGGATCTGGGGCAGGAGGCTTCTGCCTCTTAGAGGTGGCCGACCCTCTAAAGCAACCCGGTCTGGCTTTGGGGAGCAGTGGTGCTTGGGGAAAGCAGCCCTCACCGTGGCTGTCTGCATTTTTAAACCACCTGTCAAGGACTTGCGCTTGTCTCCACCTGTAAGGTTGCAACACTGCCTTCTCTCCGCTTGGTGCTCCTGGGCAAAACTGGCGTGTGCCATCCAGAACTGGCGTTGTCTTCTTAGAGAGCACGGCTGCTGCCTCGGTTCTGGCCTGCTGTGCTTCTTTCATACGCCCTGAAGGGTGTCACATCTTGCCATTCGTGTGGCTTCGTTTTAAGGTGTTTTAAAAAAACAAACGGACAGACTTCTTAGTTCAATGAACAAACTCTTAGGTTGGCAACAGCATGTGAGAAAGATCATAGCTGAACCCCTTGAAAGATTGCAGCCAAGGGGTTCAAGACCAGTGGTGTAAAAGGAAGAGGAATTTCACTTATGTGGTACAGCTGCCAAGTTGTTAGATGTTCCTGTCTCCGCTAAATAGGCACAGCTAGTCTTCCAGGGAGCAGATGTTAATAATTGTTTGCAGTTAGAACGCTGCATCTAACCTTGGCATTTCAGCTGTTTATTTTGTGGGAATTTTTGCTGCTTTCTTGCAGGGCACCTGCCTGTTAGAAAGGAGGAAGTAGGGGAGGGAACTAACTCAGGGGCCCGACCGTGGATCCCAGAGTTGTTGCTGCATGGAAATCACCTGAAAGCTCTCAGGCATTACAATGACAAGTTGTAACAGTTGAGAAGGGGCCTTTTAGCCACCTGGTCCAGACATTCTGCCCGCAACCTGCCACCGGGGGTTTGAGCAGCCTGGGCTTAAACACCTCTGAGGACAGAGAACTTACTGCCTCCTAGGAAAGCCTGTTCTATCTTTGTTTTTGTTGTTTTTCAATATAATGTTATTTATTTATTTATTATTTTTGGCTGTGTTGGGTCTTCGTTGCTGCGCGTGGGGTTTCTCTAGTTGCGAGCGGGGGCTTCTCATCGCGGTGGCTTCTCTTGTTGTGGAGCGTGGGCTGTAGGTGCGCGGGCTTCAGTAGTTGTGGCACGTGGGCTCAGTAGTTGTGGAGCACAGGCTTACTTGCTCCGCAGCATGTGGGATCTTCCCAGACCAGGGATCGAACCCGTGTCCCCTGCATTGGCAGGTGGACTCTTAACCACTGCACCACCAGGGAAGTCCCTTGTTCCATCTTTGTAAACCTCTGGCTTTTCTATGTTCTCTGTAATTTCCGTCTTAGTCTCTGGCCAGTGGGGGCCAGGTTAATTGCTGGCACTGCTCCAGGTCACAGTGTTGGTCTTTAGAAGGAGCAGCTAGCAAAGAGACACTTTGGTGTCCTGGCTGTCCTTCCCCCTGAGTATTGGTCCACTTGGCTCCTTGTTGGAGATGTTGAGGAAACCCCGTCAGCCTGGTTATACTCCCTAGCTGTTGCTAAAGCTGATGGAGGAGGGAGTGCTATCAGGCTGCTAAGAAAGACCTCAAGACAGATGAGGCCTTAGTGCTCTACTTGCATCACAAAAACTGAGGCTCACTTCACATAAGGAAAGTTTTAGCGAGAAGATTTTAAAATATGATCTGTGTGGAGTTTAAAGGTTATGTGGCCCCTGAAGGCTTGTACCTTAATGTTCCTGCAAGTACTTCACACGTTGTTTTTATGGAGAAAACAAAGCTTAGGAACTTGGGGAGACCACATGTCTCAGTGTTAGAGAAGGGCCGTATTTTCAAGCTGGAAAGTCCTTTAAGGTTGCCGTTGCCCAGTCATTGATTTTTAGAGATGGGGAGACTGAAATTCGAAAAGACTTGCCCGAGCACCGTGGCATCATCTGGACCAGCCTCTCGCCCTCCTGACCCGCCTGGTGCCGGTTCACTTTCCGCAGAGCGGGAGCCCAGCCTGCAGGGGGCTGCCCTCACATCCTCAAGACCTTGCCCCTGAGCAGAGGTTCCCAAGGCCAGCCTGGCTCTCAGGGACAGACACCCAACCTGCAGGACTCCAGGTTGCAAGCAACGGCTGGGAAGGCAGTCGGTTGAGTTTTGCAAAATGAATGGGAGGGGAGAACAGAAGGAGCCTGTCATTGGAGACCAAGGTTCCAAAGTCCTGGTGGGAAATGTGATGTCGTCTTAGAATCTAAATGCTCACGAAACACACTTGCTCTGTGGTCTGTGGCTCAGACTTCAGCCTTTCACACGGGTCATTCAGGTGACCCTAACTTGAACAGACACAGCTCTGTGGCCCTGCCATTCGCAGCCCTGTCCCTGTTAATGAGCGAGGTGGCTGAACTGAAGCACAGGTGAGCTCAAGGTCATGCCCAGGGACGCATGGTGCTTCAGGGTGCCTCTGTGTTCCTTTCATTTTATTACAAACTGTTGCCAAGTTTATGGTTAGGAGGAGTAAAGTGAACCCCATTTTTAAAATTAATTATTTTTTTGGCTGCGTTGGGTCTTCGTTGCTGCACGCGGGCTTTCTCTAGTTGCGGTGAGCGGGGGCTACTGTTCGTTGTGGTGCGCGGGCTTCTCATTGCAGTGGCTTCCCTTGTTGTGGAGCACTGGCTCTAGGCGCGTGGGCTTCAGTAATTGCGGCTCACGGGCTCAGTAGTTGTGGCTCGCGGGCTCTAGAGCGCAGGCTCAGTAGTTGTGGTGCACGGGCTTAGTTGCTCCACGGCATGTGGGATCTTCCCCGACCAGGGCTCGAACCTGTGTCCCCTGCATTGGCAGGCGGGTTCTTAACCACTGAGCCACCACGGAAGCCCCTGACCCCGTTCTTTGAGGTGGAATGCAGCTGTGGACAAGGTGGGACCTTTTCTTAGGGTAGGAATGTCTACACATTCCTTCGCCCCCTAGGTGCGAAGGCACCTCTCAGCCAAGATGGACACATGCCATGACTGCTATCTTAAAGTGTCCTCAGGAGACAAAGCTTGGCCATTTACCCTGTTTCTGTTGTTACTTCGTTTTGGAGAGCAAACAGGAGGCTGACTGTAAATGCCTAACCTGGAGCCCACCTATCTCCTGTCTCAGGAAATGCAAACAGGAGGCTAGTTGTAAGCGTCCGGCCTAAAGCCCACTTTTTTCTGCTCCAAGAAATGTAAACAGGAGGCCATTTGTAAGTGCCTAATCTGGAGACCATCTATGTCCAGCCTCACCAAAACGAGGAGCCTGGCGCCCACCATGTGCCATTTATCTACGTGCAGAGGTTTCAGAATTGTTAACGACGACACCCCAGAAAGAACTGCATAAAATAAAGCCCACTGCTTATGTATGGTCCATTTTGCCTTTAGTCTACAGATTCCATTCATTTCCAAAGTTAACTTAGGTCAGCACCTTCCATACATTTCTAATATAGTTGGCTTCTGTCACATTGTGTATTCCATCCTGCAGCACTCCTACATCCTAAATAACTAAATTTGAATAGGCTATGATTGAACCCTTGGGCTATACACATCTATGGGCTTAGACAAATGCATAGTGACAGGTATCCTTCCTAAAATATCACGTGGAATACTTCAGACCCGCCCCACCCCATGATCTGCTTATCATCTGTAGGTAAATGTAGGGGGGTCTTTTTGTTTTGTTTTGTTTTTTGTGGTATGCGGGCCTCTCACTGTTGTGGCCTCTCCCGTTGCGGAGCACAGGCTCCGGACGCGCAGGCTCAGCGGCCATGGCTCACGGGCCCAGCCGCTCCGCGGCATGTGGGATCTTCCCGGACCGGGGCATGAACCCGTGTCCCTTGCATCGGCAGGCGGACACTCAACCACTGCGCCACCAGTGAAGCCCTGTAAAGGTAGTTTTGTCTTTTCCAGAATGTCATACAAATGAGGTCATACTGTGTGCAGCCTCCTCAGACTGGACTCTTCCACTCAGCCATATGCACCTAAGATTCATCCATTCTCCCCATGGGTTGATGGCTCATTTCTTTCTGTTGCTGAGAAGTATTCCATTGCCTGTGTATCGGAGGAAAACCAATTTTCCCTCTACCCTTGTAGGCTCTTGACTGAGATTCCCCTGTAAGAATTTTAATAGCATGCGTACCTCCTGAATATATGAGAGATACCCAGGAAAACTGAGTCACTCCCTGAAATGGCCAAAGCCGTCACCTTACATACCATCTTCAGCTAAAAACAAATGAAGGACCTTGGGGGAGGGGAGAAGCCAGTGATGGCAGGTTATCACACAAAGCACAGTAAGCAAGGGTATGGTTGTTATGTGGATTTAAGTCAAGACTTCTCCACTGGTAAGACTCTCTTGAGATTTAATCATCCTTCTGTTTCCGGTACAAAGAGGGACACACCCTTACACATGGAGATTTCCCTAATAAATATAAATGTACTTCACAAAAGGGAAACCTCTACTCAGTTTTTCTTTTCTTAAAAATTTTATTTATTTGATTTATTTATTTGGTTGCGCCGGCTCTTGGTTGCAGCCGGTGGGCTCCTTAGTTGTGGCTCGTGGGCTCCTTAGTTGCACCATGTGAACTCTTAGTTGTGGCATGCATGTGGGATGATCTAGTTCCCTGACCAGGGATTGAACCCAGGCCCCCTGCACTGGGGGCTCAGGGTCTTAACCGCTGCACCACCAGGGAAGTCCCAGTTTTTCTTTTTTTATTTTAATCAGACCAAAATAATCCTTATGCCAAAGAGACATATTTTGGGGTGGCATATTCTGCTCCCCTTGACAAGGATGTACCCCAATTTGCTTATGCATTCATCTATTGAAGGACATCTTCATTTTTTTCAAGTTTTAAGCCATTATGAGTAGCGCTGCTGTGTATAATTGCATCCTTGTTTGCAGTTGGACATAGATCTTCAAAGCAGTTGCCTAAATCCTGGAAGCACGATTGTTGGATCCCAAGGCGAGACCTGTTTAGCTTTGGGAAAAACTGCCAAACTGTCTCACAAAGTGGCTGTAGATGCATCCCACCAGCAATGAGGGAGAGCCCCTGTTGTTCCTCATTCTCCAGCAATGGATATATTTGGAGTTCAGCAGTCCTAATAGGTGTGGTGTGATGCCTCATGATATTATTTTATTTTATTTTATTTTTTTACATCTTTATTGGAGTATAATTGCTTTACAATGGTGTGCTAGCTTCTGCTTTATAACAAAGCGAATCAGCTATACATATACATATGTTCCCATATCCCTTCCCTCTTGCGTCTCCCTCCCTCCCACCCTCCCTATCCCACCCCTCTAGGTGGTCACAAAGCACCGAGCTCATCTCCCTGTGCTACGCGGCTGCTTCCCACTAGCTATCTGTTTTACGTTTGGTAGTGCGTATATGTCCATGCCACTCTCTCACTTTGTCACAGCTTACCCTTCCCCCTCCCCATATCCTCAAGTCCATTCTCTAGTAGGTCTGTGTCTTTATCATGATTTTAATTTGTAATTCCCTGATCGTATATGATGTTGAGCATATATGATATTATTAAACGTCGTATATAATGTTTACCCATTTTTTATGGAGGTGTTTTATAGTTCTTTGTATTGAGTATATTTTAAGTCCAAATCCTTTATCAGATATGTGTTTTGCAAATATTTTTCCTCCAGTTTGTGGCTTGTCTTTTGGTTTTCTGAATAAGATTTTTCAGAGTAGAAATCTTTAATTTTATGAAGTCTACAATACTACATTTTTTCTTTTCTGGGTTGACTTTCTGTGCTGTGTGCTAAAACTCAAAGCTCATGATCTATAGAACTAACCCAAGGTCATGTAGATTTTCCTCCCTATTTATCTCTATAATTTTGAGAGTTTTACATTTTAAATGTTTGTTAATAAATTTGAGTGAATTTGGTGTACTTTTTAAAATTTTTTTTTTTTAATTTTGGCTGCGTTGGGTCTTCGTTGCTGTGCGTGGGCTTTCTCTAGTTGCAGCGAGCGGGGGCTACTCTTCGTTGTGGTGCGCGGGCTTCTCATTGCAATTGCTTCTCTTGTTGCGGAGCACAGGCTCTAAGCGCGCGGGCTTTGGTAGTTGTGGCATGTGGCCTCAGTAGTTGTGGCTTGCGGGCTCTAGAGCACAGGCAGTAGTTGTGGCGCATGGGCTTAGCTGCTCCGCGGCATGTGGGATCTTCCTGGACCAGGGCTCGAACCCGTGTCCCCTGCATTGGCAGGGGGATTCTTAACCACTGCGCCACCAGGGAAGCCCCTGGTGTAAGTTTTAAAGTTGGAGTCTGGGCTTCCCTAGTGGCGCAGTGGTTGAGAGTCCCGCCTGCTGATGCAGGGGACACGGGTTCGAGCCCCGGTCCACGAAGATCCCACATGCCGTGAAGCGGCTGGGCCTGTGAGCCATGGCCGCTGAGCCTGCGTGTCCAGAGCCCGTGCTCCGCAATGGGAGAGGCCACAACAGTAAGAGGCCCGGGTACCGCAAAAAAAATAAAATAAAATAAATAAAGTTGGAGTCTATGTTTTATTCCATATGGTATACTCTGGTTTCTCTTCAGATCGTATAAATCTTTCGTTTTTTTTTTTTTTAATTCCATATGGTTTCCAATGAATTGTTCCTTAACTATTTAGGAGAAGTCATGGGATATTTGGCTCTATTTCAATTTGAATTTCTGCAGTTTAATGGATTCAGCAGAACTGCCTTTGGAGGCGGGGCCTCCATGAACTGTGAGGGCAGCTTGGTCTGCACGTTCCCATTGGCTGGCAGGGAACGTGAGCCCGCCTCCCTGACCCGCCCCGGGAACGTGGGTTCTGCCCGCCGACTTGGCTCCGCTTAACCCTGTTGGGAGCCCCGTCTCCTCGGGACCCACTGGGGCTTTGGCTTCTGGAACACGCGGGGCTGAGTCCATACTGAATGCCGGGGCTTCGGGACAAGCCAGGGTCAAGTCCACACTAAAGAAAGCCGGGTCTCGTCAGGACCCACTGGGGCTTCAGCTTTGGGACACTGTGGGGTCCAGTTCACGCTGAGAGGAGCCGAGTCTCCTCAGGACCTGCCGGGAGGTGATGCCGCCGAGGGAAAAGGTGAGGAAGAGTGGGGAGAAGGTTCCTGTGCGTGGCTGACCGCTGAGGGTGTCTGTCTTCAGAGGACCCAGGAGAGGAAGGGCTTGATATGGAAAGCTGCGGGGTTTTATTCACTATTGTGTGTGGTGCAGACAGAGTGCAGTGTTGTTCTTTGGCGTGTGGCGTCCGGTTTCCCCAGCACCGTATATTGAGAGGACTGTCCTTTCCCTGGTGTATGTTCTTAACTCCTTTCTTGTCAGTTAACTGACCACATACCTGTAGGTTGATTCCTGGGCTCTCTGCTCTGTTCCTCTGGTCTGTGTGCCTGTTTTTGTGCCAATTCCACACTTTTTTGGTGACTGTAGCTTCATAACGTAGTGTGAAATCGGGGAGCGAGATGCCTCCAGCCTGTTCTCCTTCCTCAGGGTCGCTTTGGCTATTTGGGGTACTTTGTGGCACCATGCGAGTGTTAGGATTGTTCTGTTTCTGTGAAAAATGTCATTGGAACCTTGGTAGTGACTGCATGAATGTGTACATTGCTCTGGGTAGAATGGACGTTTTAACAATATTCTTTTCACCCGTGAGCACAGCGTCTCTTTCTATTTATTTGTGTCTGTTCAGTTTCTTTCATCAGCGTCTTACAGTTTTCAGTGTGCAGGTCCTTCACATCAGAGGTTAAAGTCATTCCTAGTTATGTTTTTGGGTGCAATTGTAAATGGGATCGTTTTCCTAATTTCTCTCTTTGATGATTCATTAGTGTATAGAATCACAACTGATTTTTGTGTGTTGATTTTTGTATCCTGCAGCTTTACTGAATTCATTTATTAGTTCTAACGGTTTTTTGGTTGGTTGGATGTGGAAAACTAGAATTCAGATATCCCACTGTTTCGACTACATCCAGGCCATCCATAGCACCCAAGACATAGTGGCTCTTAGTGACATGTGGACTCCTCCAAGGGTGATTAGTCTCATCACTTGTAGGTGAACTGGATCTGGGCAGGGCTTGGCCTCTATGACAAACTTTGATGTCTTTTCTGTTTTTCTGGCGTGGTACTGACATGGTTGTTTTGAAAAATAATTTTCTAGTAAATTTCAAAAGTATAAAAAACTTTAAACAGCAGCAGTACAAAGTTTTCCACATTCACACGAAATACCGCAGCGTGTTTCACCCCAAACTGGGATACCCTCCCAGGGAACCAGCACATAACCCCCAAATGAGGAATCATTATGGTTTCCACGTCATAATCCAATCCACAGGCCCACCTCAACTTTCACCAGCTGCCTCAGCTGTGTGGAAATGACTTTTTCCATCCTGATCCAGTTTTTTGTTTTTGTTTTTGGTTTCGTTTGGAACAGTTACTGAGACTTTCCCTCATTTTCAAAACCTTCATGGATTTAAAGCACACAGCACGAGTCCAATCTGGGTGGTCTTTTCTGTAGGGCTTCTTTCACTTAGGATGTTTTCGATGTATATCCGTGTTGTATCATGTAACAGTTCTTCATTTTTTTCATGGTGATTAAAAACAGATGACATTTACCATTTAAGCCATTTTAAGTACACAGTGCTATGGCATTAACTACATTCACATTGTTGTAACAATATCCTCACCATTCATCTCCAGACCCTTTTCATTTTCCCCAAGTGAGACTGTAACCATTAAACACTAACCGCCCTCAACCCCTGGCAATCTTATTCTACTTTGTCTTTGAATTTGACTTATCTGGACACCTCATAGAATGTTTGTCCTCTTGTGTCTGGCTTGTTTCACTGAGCATAATGACTTCATAGTTTACCCACTTTGTAGCAGTGTCAGAATTTCCTTAGTTTTAAAGGCTGAATCATGTTCCATTGTGTATGTACCACATTTTGTTTATTCATCTGCCAAAGGACACTTGTGTTGCTTCAACTTTTTGGCTGTTGTGAATAATGCTGCTATGAATATGAGTGTACAAATATCTCTTCCAGTCCCTGCTTTGAAATATTTTGGATATAGACTGTGGAAAGGAATTGACAGATTATTCATTAATTCTAGGTTTAAGTTTCTGAGGATCTGCCATACTGTTTTCCACAGTGGCTGCACCATCTTGCTTTATTCCTTTATGTGGCAGAATAATGCAGCTTATGGATCTACCCTATTTTGCTTATCTCACTGATGGACATTTTAATTGTTTCTACCTTGGGCTATTGTGAACAGTGCTGCTCTGAATATTAGTGTACAAGTTTTTGTTTGAACACTTTTTTTTTTCCATTTTGTGGGTGTTTATCTAGGAGTGGAGTTGTTGAACCATATGATAATTGCATGCTTATATTTTTGAGAAAATGCCAAGGTATTGTACACATCGATTGCACCATTTTACATTTACACAAGTAATGTTGAAGGTTTCTGATTTCTTTACATTGTTGCCAACATTTGTTATTTTTAGTTTTTTTCTCATGTAAGCATTCTAGTGTGTATGAAGGGGTATCACATTGTAGTTTTAATTTGCATTTCCATCTTGACTACTGATGTTTGACGTCTTTTCATGTACTTGTTGACCATCTGTATGTCTTGTCTGGAGAATGTGTCCATGCAAGTCTTTTCCATTTAAAAAATTGGGTTGTTTGTCTTTTTGTCGATAGGCGGTAAAAGTTCTGGATATATTTTGAAGAACAGACTCTTACCGGGTATAAAATGTAGACACATTTTCTTCCATTCTGTGGGCTCTTTATTTTCTGGATAGCATCTTGGATGCTCAAAGGTTGCAATTTAGAGGACTTAAAAGTACACTTAAAAAATGTTTACCATGGGGCTTCCCTGCTGGCGCAGTGGTTGAGAGTCCGCCTGCCGATGCAGGGGACGCGGGTTCGTGCCTGGTCCGGGAAAGATCCCACATGCCACGGAGCAGCTGGGCCCGTGAGCCATGGCCGCTGAGCCTGCGCATCTGGAACCTGTGCTCTGCCACAACGGGAGAGGCCACAACAGTGAGAGGCCTGCGTACCGCAAAAAAAAAAAAAAAAATTAATGTACATTTGTTTTAGACATAATGCTATTCCACATTTAATAGACTACAGTATAATCTAAACATAACTTTTATATGCACTGGGAAACCAAAAACTTTGTGTGACTCGCTTTATTTTTTGCTTTATTCATGTGGTCTGGAACGGAATCCACAGTATCTCCAGGGTATGCCTGTGTTTGACTCTGGCTGGTCCTGGGTTGAAAGGCAAAACAGATGAGCAGGAAGAGGGAAGCTGCCGTCACCGACCACTGACAAGTCCTGACTCTTCTGGGCCAATTGTGCAGAGGTTGTGGGTCAGAGACTGTTGTCAAATATGATCTGGCCATTGTCTGTGTATTCAGTATCTCATGAAAAATTCTGATAATTCCGAAGACTGAGCAGTAAATTCCACTGCAAGTTGGGTAATTTCTACTTCTTTGCTTTCAACAGAATAGCAGGGGCAATCTAGATTACTAAATAGTTTTGGTTTTTTTTTTTTTTTTTTGGCCGTGCAGCACGTGGGATCTTAGTTCCCCGACCAGGGATCAAACCCGCGTCCCTTGCATTGGAAGTGTGGAGTCTTAACCACTGGACCACCAGGGAAGTCCCTAGATTACTAAACATTTTTATGATGGGTGATTCTATAATATTTTGGCATATATCCTAGGAGTTCAGAGAATTAGGTAGAATTGCTATAATAAAACTCCTTTCATTCCCTCTACTTATTATATGAGCAGGGTGTTTGGTTGTTTTTTTTTTAATTTGAATTATAAAAAGAAAAATATGAATAGAACTGATGCTGAAGCTTGTCTTATTTTATTAATATGTAATATTTATCCACAGATACGTGAATTAAATTTTAAAAGCCCTACTCATCTCATTAGGAGATATATTTCAATAGTATTTTACTTTTGGGAGGGGGCGAGGAAAAAAAAATTTTACTTTTTATGTTTAATAGTTATTATCAAAATTATAAAAGTTATGCTGTTTTATCAATTATATACTAAAATAATTATATCTAAATTGAGTATGAATATTTTATTACATTCATATTTTTGTTGCAAATAAGTATGGTGGGTTGATTAATAGAATATAGTATAAAATTCAGTTATGTAAATTAAAAGGATGTGAATGTTCAAGGAATGAAGGGACATTTTGGAATTGCTAAGCTGTTAAAAAAAAGAGAGAGAGAGCTTGTTTATCTTCTCAATGTGCAATGTTGGGTACCAAATTGCTAGAGTATTTTGATTTCATGGAGTGTATTTAAAAGGCACAGTATTTAATATGCTAGAACTTACATCCTTTGCAACTGTTTATATGTAAAAATAAAATGTTTGGATGTCAAATTTAAAACGTGTGAATTGTACATATTTTTTCAAACATATTTTAGGGTCCTGAGCAAAACAGTTGGACGACCCACGAGCTAAAGCATTGGTTTACAAGCTTAAGTACGCTCCAGAAACCCTGGAAGGTGGTTAAAACGCAGGTCGCCAGTCTCCTCCGCGGACATTTCTCACTCACTGGGTCCGGGGTGGGGCTGGGGAATTTGCATTTTTCATCAGTTCTCGGGTGGTGCGAACGCTGCTGGCCCACATCCTGAGGACCGCAGTCCTGCTCTAGAGTTACTAGCCTACGTGCAGCTGACTAACCTGGAAACACGGGTATCCTCCTGCCTTTCCTCCTTCTCCCACAGCCTCCAGAACAATCACCACCTAGTCTTTCCCATTTACTCCACCTGCAAATCGGAAGCCAGTGCAACCCCTCCACATCCCCCGCCCCGGTCCAGCGCAGCCCCGCCCTCGCCCGGATCCCCGCCGCAGCCCCGCCCTCACCTGGATCTCCGCCACAGCCTGGCCCTCATCCGGATCCGCTGCAGCCCCGCCCTCACCTGGATCTGCCCCGCAGCCCAGCCAGAAAGACCTTCCCGAAGACCAGCCACCATCAGTCTCACGCTCGCTCAGCACCTTCCCCAGACCTCCGTTACCCTGAAGATGCAAGACCAAATATCCTCCCGTGTCTCTTGGTCTCGGCTCATTTTTAGAGCTTCATCTTCCATCTCCAATCCTCACCACGACTGTAAACTCCAAGTCTACTGACGCATTTCTTGCCCTTTAATGTGCTCTGCTCTTTCTCACCTCTGGGATGCAATTTAAACTGCGGAAAACTCCTCAGCTCCCTCAACCCTTGTTCACTGTGCTGAGTCCTACGCACCTCCAGATTGGTTGTTAGAAGTCACTTCGTCCAGAGCTCATCCTGGACTCTTTACAACCAGCTCGAATCCCGCCAAATGTGCTCTCATGTCCCCACTGCTGGCTTCAAGTACCACGCATCACATTTGATGGTACCTGCCTGTTTGCTTGCCTGTCTCTCTCCCTCGAGATTTCAGTTCTCTGGAATCTCTTTTCTCGTTTACCATTGTATCTCTAGTTACAGTGCCTGGAGCATGGTAGATACGCAGTAGATGTTTGTTGAATGAATTCATGTTCCTCCCGTTCACATCGCACCAAGAGCTGAAAAGGAAAGCAAAGAGAGTGTAGTCTATGGTCCCTGCCGCTAGCAATAACACAGGAGACTGTGGCAGGAAGACAAACACAGAGAATGGAAAGACGGTATGGTTTACTGTGAGAGTGAGTGACACAGAGTGTAAGTGCAACAGAAGTTTCAAGAGAAGGGAGATTGTGCTTGATGGATTGTTTGGAGGAAACTAGATGAAGACCTTGAGTCTTCACATTTTCTTTTCATGACTTTTATAGTTGAGGACAAAGGGCATTTTGTGAGCCTTTGGGCAAACCAGTGAACAATTTATTTAGCACTGGCCTTTTCCAGGACTGGGAGCTATCACATGAAGAGAGCCTGGGCAGCCTGCCCTACGAACTTAGTGCAGTGACTTCAAAGCTTGTAATCGCTATTGATTGTTATTATTTTTGTATCAGTTCATATCTGGTCACAGGGAATGTAGACAGATACAGAATTTCAGTTTTTGGAAACTGCATGAAGTTTTATTGCAGCAAGGAGGTGACAAAATGATTCCTCGAAAAGCTAGTTTAGTAAATCACTGTAGTTGAAAAAGACATAATATTAGTGTTTTCTTTCAAAGATATTTAGAGGCGCACATTTTCATTCAATTCAAGCCTTCTATACTATACAGAGAGAAACTACTCAAAGATTAACAAACATTCTAAATGTTGACCTGGCATTTTTATTTAAAAGTTCAAAATTCCTGAAAGTAGTGGTTATTAAAATACTATATAGCAAAGATGTAAGTGTCTCATGTGTGAGAAGCAATTTTGGTTCTGCTCTCACTGGTCCGTAAGACTGTCAGGCAATAGAATTGCTCCTGCCATGTGTTTGTGTAACAGGGAAGAGCCAACTCTGACCCCACATTAGATCTGTTTCTTTGACTTTAACCTTTGCTTTTCATTGCTTTTGTTATTATAATTGTACATAATGGCCTGCCTCAGGGAACCCTGCCCCTCTACGCGAATGTTAAACTAAAGTGCCTTTGTTCAGTTCACACGGAGACAATCTGACCCAGCCCACCTGTGAACTGCTGCAGAAAAGAAGAAATTAACACATCCCCTCCCCGACGCTGGCCAAGCCAGGCAAAACTAAAGGCCTTTTTACTTTACTTCCTCGCCTCCTCCCCCTCTCTGTTCTATACAAGAAACTGGCATCCAGACCCCCGTAAGATGTTTTTTTGGGGACCCTAGTCCACCATCTTCTCGGTCTGCCGGCTTTCGGAATAAAGTCTCTATTCCTTGCGTCAACACCTCGTCTCCCGATTTATTGGCCTATCTTGTGGGGAGCAGAGCGAGCTTGGACTCAGTAACATTTGCATAACTTACTTAAAAATAAGTATTATGGGGCTTCCCCGGTGGCGCAGTGGTTGGGGGTCCGCCTGCCGATGCAGGGGACACGGGTTCGTGCCCCGGTCCGGGAAGATCCCACATGCCGCGGAGCGGCTGGGCCCGTGAGCCATGGCCGCTGGGCCTGCGCGTCCGGAGCCTGTGCTCCGCGGCGGGAGAGGCCACGGCAGTGAGAGGCCCGCGTACCGCAAAAAAAAAAAAAAGTATTATGTATGTTTAACATATACTGCTGCAGTTTCTCTGATTATTTCTGTAAAGAAAGTGTCCAGAAAAAAATTAAGGCTCCAAATAAAACCTTTCAGGGAGAAAAGTGAATTGCTAAAAAATAGGGCAGGAACAGCTGAGAGTGACTTGCAGACACAGGAGCGGGTACGCTTGCAGACTAGGAAGCCCTTCTGGAGAAATGATCTGGGGCAGCATAGTAAGGAGGTGTATGAATGTTCGTGGGAGGCCGTCCTGAACATAAAGGACAATAGAGCACAGGGGTGGGTTTTGTGGAGCGGGCGAGGGAGACAAAGCCTGCAGTCAGAGGAGGGGCTTGGGCAGAGCAGTGCATGAGCCTCGTGTAGGAGGCTGCAGGGCCAGAAACGCACACATGCCACACGAGTCAGGTCTGCGTGAAGCTGGGAAGGCCGAGAAAAGGCAGCAGATAGGCATGTAGCAAACAAGGGCAGAACAGTCGGAGGAGGTGATGTGTGGCTGGAGAGGAAGGGGCAGAGGCGAACAGTGAGGATGAGGGAGGGAACAACACATCACGATACTGACCATGCACGAAAGTGAAGGGTGCACAGTGATTTCGTAAGATCCATGCTGTATGTTCTTTAGAGAAAGTAGCTACAGGGGTTCCGGAAGGGCGATCAAGTCATTTTTCATGCTGAAAAAAACCCACAAAGTTCACAAATGAGAAACATAAGCGTTAGTTTTTAATGCCACCGATAGGTTGGATGAGATTGGGGGCGTTAGTAAACACCCACACCAAACCATATCAAAGGGAAAGAGAATTTCATACTGATGAAGAGGGAAAGTATGTTTCCCTATGCCACACAATAATTTTGGAGTATGTAAAATTTATTAATTGGACTGACCCTGTTAAGGTGATAATTATTGTACATATCTGTGCAGTACACATCTAGGTTTATAAAATACAGCATAAGAATATCAAATTTGCTGAGTGCATTCTCCTAACGATGAAAAATGTAAATTAGCCCTCTTCACAGCCTCGACTCAAGGATCCTACAGATCCTACACAGATATGAGTGAATAAGCAGAGAAGTAAATATTAGCTTCTTCCACCAATTTATTTGCTTCTGAGGCTTAAAATATTGAATAGGTTTTCATTTTTCTACTGTGCTTTATAAGGTAGGTAGTTTCAGAGCCTAGGGGATTGAGGAAAAAAATATTGATTTAGAACTGTTTTTTCCTGGAAAACATGTTGTAATTTACAAAAGGAA
This sequence comes from Phocoena sinus, assembly GCF_008692025.1. NCBI lineage: Eukaryota > Metazoa > Chordata > Mammalia > Artiodactyla > Phocoenidae > Phocoena > Phocoena sinus. The sequence continues at coordinate 80,604,027 of NC_045774.1, read as the reverse complement.
TATTTGTTATTGTTTGTTTTTTTACAATGTTGCAAAAGCTTGCATTCAGCTAATAATGCTTAGTTGGTCATTTTGGGGCTTCATAGTATGCTGATAATTTTGGCAAAATTCACGGGAACTGTCCAAATGTGACAGACTTTAAAATTACAGAGAGCACTTTAAAATTACAGAGCGCATCATGAATTCTTGAAGCACTTGTTGGGAGGGAGTTAAATGTTTTAAATCCCTTCTGTTAGCTCTTCTCACAGCAGACCCAGATGCTGAGGTGAACTCCTGGTTAATGACCTTCTTCAAGGTCACCGAATAAATCAGTTTCAGCCCTGGGGCTGGACTTCTAACCTCAGTGTCCTTCTATGTAGCCCGTCTCCTGAGCTGAGTTGCCATTAATAGACTCGTTAGATACTTTGGGTTTTCAAATGTGGTTTAAACATTCCATGCGATTAAACCAAGAGAAAAGATAACACCTGCCATTTACATACTTTGCAACAGTGTTTTAGTGCTAAGTAAAAATCTAGAGGCCCTCATATCCAGACAAATCCAGCTTTAGAAATGCTTTGTTTTGGCCAACAAACTGTTGAAAACTTTGGTTTTCAACTTTTGGTTTTCTAAATTTATCAACATTGAAAAATTAGAAGTTTCGTGTAGCTGGCTTTCTGGTTTCTTTTTTAAATTTTAAAGATCTGATCTAATGCGTAGTATAGTGAATATAGACAACAATATTGTACTATAATCATCAAACTTGCCATTCCCAGTTTTTCACTCCTAATTTTACTGTATATCCGCATCCATCAATCTGTATTTTTTTAGGACTGGTTCCTATAAAGTGGAATTTGGGGAACACAATTCGTGCGCATTTTTAGGTGTTGGCTGTAGTTTCCACTGTCTGTGTCTCTTCATCAAGTTTGCGCCTTGTTTGGGAAAGCAGGGGCTCCCGAGAGCCCGGGACTCCACCTGAGGCAGGGAGATGGCCGAGTGGGCAGTGGAGGCCGTCAGGGTGCCTGAGAGTGACCCGCGGAGCAGGGAGGGTCTGCTCCAGTCCCCTGGCCCAGGTTTCCCACCACACCCCCCAACTCCGTTTCCCGGAGCTCATCTCAGCCCGTCCAGTCCAGTGACACACCCAGCCCTGGAGGCGGCACAGCCCCTAAGCACCCCTTGGGCTCCCCCAGCAGTGACCCCTGGCTCGGCCCTGCGCCAGCCCCCAGCCCTGGTACCCCTCACATTCAGCTTCTGCGTGGAGTGGGGTTCGGCTTCCCGCCCAAGATGCCAGGTGAGGAAAAGGGGGGAGCCCTCACCTCCCTCAAGGTAAGGACAGAGGGCGCTCTATCTGCGGCTGCGGGTCAGCGACCTCCCTCTCCTTGGCCAAGAGATGGGTCCCCATGCACAGAACAGGGAGGACACTCAGGGCTCCCCTGAGGGAAAGAGGGGGAGGCGCCTGATGGGACCGGGGTGGAGAGCAGTGAGGACCCCGGGGCAGGATCCCCACGGCGCGGGCAGTGCCGTCACGGTTACGGGCTCAGGCTCGGTGTTGGTTCGTACGAAGGGGCCTGGATTCTTCCCAGTGTTGTTTCCATTAAAGACTAACATCTTCTCCAGAAACTGACTTTCAATATAGACCCGCGAGAAGACACTGCCCCCCGCCCCCGGTGGCTGCGGGACCCTGAGATGCTGTCTCGGGGCGAGGCACAGGGGAGGTGGGAGGCGCCCCAGGGAACTCAGCGCAGCTCACTGTGGCTGCTTGGAAGGAGGGAGCACCTTTCCCGGGCGCCCCGGCCTGTGGTCCGAGGAGGAGACGGCACTATGCACGGAGCTCCAGGGTCAGCTCTGCACACTCAGAAACTCATCGTCCTCAGGCACAGGCTCATGTCCATCTCCGGGGATGCCTGGGTCTGATGGCGTGAGCCCCAGGGCTGTTCCCCACCGCCGGCCAAGGGACACCCCAGCCAATGGGAGTGAGAAAAAGGCTTCCTGGAGAATCATCTGAGTCTGAGGGAGCTGGGCCCTCAGCAGAGGGAGCAGAGTGGGCAGAGGCAGGGAGCCCAGGTCAGCAGTGGGCTTGCAGGGAGGTCATATCAGCAGGTACAGCTAAGGAGTCCTTACCTGGGTCTCTTTTCCAGACCTGACCCATCTCATTGAATCTCTTAACAACTCCAGGAAGAAGGTAGAAACACTGTCCCTGTTGACTGACGAGGAAATGGAGCTTAAAGAAACTGCCCTCTTTTCTGCCCCACAGACCAGCCAAGGCAGGATTTGAGCCCAGTGTTCAGTAGACGCCTGCAGAGCGCACCTGACAAGCAGGCTAGGACCAGATGCCGCAGGGGGACCTCTCAGCTCTGAGGATACAGGAACCTTTATTCCTGGAGCTCATAGAGAAACCGTCTTCTGCCCAGATATCGGGTGATCCTGGGCCAGGGAGGGCCCCCAGTGGCCAGGGCAGGCCACTCCTGGCCAAGGAGTCCAGCCTCAGGCGTAGGTGGTGACACTGCCCCAAAGCTCAGTGAGTTCCCAAGGCCTGGGGATCCGATCTCTGGAAGAATCCAGGGAGGAGCCGTGTGGAAGGAGCACGGGGTCCAAAGGCAGAGAGAGTGCAGTCTGGTTCCTGCTCAGCCTCCTCTTAGCTGGGTGATCCCAGCAAGGCTGTGAGGCTCAGTGGCCCCATCTCTAAAATGGAGAAAACAACTGCAGCTGTTTAATGGGTTTTTGGGAGAATTACTGGAGAAATGCCTTGTGTAATTCTCATCTGGTGCCAGGGGTACCTTAAGAGCCAGATGGAAAGCAGTCATGTTGGTGACCCTTTATCCGATGTATCTGTTTTAATTTTCTTTGACTTGATGTCATGTTTAAGACACCGATGCCAAACCCAAAGTGAAGATTTGCTCCTATGTCATCGTCTATAAGTTTATAGTTTTAGCTCCTAAATTTAGGTCTTTGATCCATTTTGGATGAGTTTATTTATTTGTTTGTTTGTTTGTTTGGCTGTGCTGGGTCTTAGTTGGGGCACTCAGGATCTTTGTTGCTGCGTGTGGGATTTTTAGTTGCAGCATGTGGGATCTAGTTCCCTGACCAGGGATCCAACCCGGGCCGCCTGCATTGAGAGCGCAGAGTCTTAGCCACGAGTTTTTAAATTTTATGTCAGGCAAGGTTCCACCATCATTCAGACACTCCTAATTTTATGTGTCTGTTATGTGTAAGGAGGGGCACCGCCCATTCAGTGCATTACCTTTAGTTGTTATTTGTAAGGAGTTTTCATTAGATTCCAAAGGATTGAAGAATAAAAGGAAATTAAATAATTCTTAAAGAAATCCTCTAAGGATATAAAACATGTTCTGAGGAAGATTAACTAGGGACTGTGTGATTGTCACAAATAGCCACACACTGCCCTCTGATGGTCACATGAGAAATGGCAGGAGTGCTCAGGGTTTCCTGGTTCTGTGGCAAAAGAAGCCACATCTAAACTCACACATCTTCACGGGATTGCAGGTAGATAAAACCAAATTCGTAAGATTCAGTGTTTTCGGGGGATCTTCTAGTGGAAGCAATTGTCTTGTTATTTCACACTATGGAAAAATAGGCTTCTTCCCAAGTGCAGTATATCAGGGAGCATTTATGGAGCCCCCGAGTCAGGCAGTGGGCTCCAGGACAGAAAGTCAGCGCCTCTCAGGACCCACAGTGGGTGGGGTTGGAGTGTTGGTAATACCTGGTCTGCATCACAGCTCTGTGTGTCTGGTTGAAAGAAAACAGAATATCAAACCAACGTATATTTATGGAATCCTTCCGATTATATTAACACTAAACCAGTTTTTAAAATTTGAAAACTGTCACTCAACATATCTATACTTTCATCTAAACTAGATGGGCTCTTCCTATATTCCTGGTTCCTTTTTCACTTTATATTAGTACTTATCCGTGTCATTAAAACTTTTTGAAAATATGATTTTAATAGCTGCATAGTATTCCTTAATATCTTATACACAAATTACATGTTTCAGTCTCACCATAGAAATATAGTGCCAAAAAAAGTTTTAACTTTTAACCTAAAGCGTGCCTTTTAAATTTATTTTAATGAGAATTCCTCTGGAGAGCTAACATTCTTACGAAAAGTAAGTTATTTGGAGTCCTTGTTCCTTTCATCTGTTATGCCTTATTACCATTTACTTCTAAGGACTTTCACTTTCTTGATATTTTTTTTTTTTAACCATCTTTATTGGGGTATAATTGCTTTACAATGGTGTGTTAGTTTCTGCTTTTTTTTGATATTTTTTCATTTAACTGTAATTTTTCACTGAGACAACATTTTAAATTTGGATTTTAAGAATGTCAAGAAGGACCCTGATGTACATGGACGCAAAAACCCTCAACAGAATATTAGCAAACCAAATTCAAGCATACGTTAAAAGAATCATACACCATGATCAAGTGGAATTTATTCTAGGGATGCAAGAATGATTTAATATCTGCAAATCAATCAGTGTGATACACCACATGGACAAAATGAAGGATAAAAATCATATGATCATCTCCACAGACGCAGAAAAAACTTTTGACAAAATGCAACATCTATTTCTGAAGTCAACTCTCAACAAAGTGGTTATACATGGAATATACTAAAGGCCATATAAGACAAGCCCACAGCTAACATCATACTCAGTGGTGAAAAGCTGAAAGGTCTTCCTGAACAATCAGGGCTAAGACAAGGATGCCCGCTCTCACCAATTTTATTCAACATAGTATTGGAAGTCCTACCCAGAGTAGTTAGGCAAGAAAAGGAAATAAAAGGCATCCAAACTGGAACAAAAATAAGTAAAACCGTCACTGATTATGACACGATATTATATGAAACCCTAAAAACTGCCCCTCAAAATAACTATTAGAACTAATAAACAAATTCAACAAGGTTGCAGGATATGAACTCAGTATACAAAAATCTGTCGCATTTCTCTACACTAATAATAAGCCATTAGAAAGAGAAACAAAGAAAATAATCCCATTTACGACTGCATGAAAAATAATAAAATACCTTGAAATAAACTTAACCGAGGAGCTGAAAGACCTGTGCACTGAGTCATGGAGTCTGAGACATGGATTCCAGGGCCACACAGCCTGGGCTCAAATGCCAGCTCACTCACTGACCTGCTGAGTGACCCTGGGCAAATCACATAAGGCTCTGAGCCTCATCTTTCTTAACTGGAAAATGGGCACAAAACCAGTACCTCCTCACAGGGCTGTGAGGCTCCAAGGAAAGGCTTATTTAGACCAGGGGGTGGGAGGGCCTCCAATAGCCTCTCCTGGTGTGAAACTGTCCTGGAACTGGGTCCTGCTGACCCTGTGGGCAGGGGTCAAGGGTGGAGCCTAGGAGCCAGATGGCGCTGGACGAGAAGCAGGGCAGAAAAGCCTGGGGGCTGGACCAAGTGCTCGCTACTGGTTGTGAGTCAGGGAGGGGAGGCCACCTCCTTTCTAGACCTCAGAGTGGGGCCTGTGCCAAGGGCCCGGGGGCATGCATGATCAGAAGCCATAACTCCAAACCCCCATAGCAGGGATGGAGGCTTCCTGGCGGGAACGTGTCTCTCTGGTCCAGGCTCAAGTGTGATGGGGTGCTTCTCCGAGAGCTCTCCATCTCCCTACCAGGCAAGGAGCTGGCAGGAGTGAGAGTGGGGGAGTCTGTTAAACCACAGATGCCTTATTGTCAAAATGACACAAGGACTAACACAACATTGAAAATCAACTATATTCAAAAAAATAAAAATAAAGACACAAGGAGAGACAAAGCAGCGAGCACCTCTCAGGCCTTTAGGAAAAATGTGTCCGAAATGTCTCCACACCAGCTCAGTGGAGCCCACGGGAGGGAAATGAATGGAAAAGCAGGCGATGGGGTCTAATCTCTCCACTGCTGGCCCCAGAGACCCAGGTCCCAACCCACCAGCCCTATGGTGCACAGCCAGACACCAAGAGGAAGAAACGCAGACCCTGCCTTAGGAAGTCCCAGCCAGACTCCATGTTGGGGTCGCTCGGCACGGTCACATGGTCATTATGGACTGAGCCCCTCGTCCATGCTCACATCCCCTGTCCTCACAGAAGCATCCATGGGCTTTCTGGGGCACTTGTGCATACCAGAAATTGCAACAGTAAAAAGAGGGGAGAGGGCTTCCCTGGTGGTGCAGTGGTTGAGGGTCCCCCTGCCGATGCAGGGTACACGGGTTCGTGCCCGGGTCCAGGAAGATCCCACATGCCGCAGAGCGGCTGGGCCCATGAGCCATGGCCGCTGAGCCTGTGCATCTGGAGCCTGTGCTCCGCAACGGGAAAGACCACAACAGTGAGAAGCCCGTGTACCGCAAAAAAAAAAAAAAAAAAAAGGAGGGAGAAGACACAGACAGGAAGCATGACTTCAAGTGCTCTACAAATTACCAAAGACCTGAGGTCCTTAATACTTAGGATTTTTAAAAAGGCTTCTTAATATGTAAACGGAGAAAGGAGGCCCAGTTAGCAAATTGTGCCGGGACAATTTGGTATCCATATGGGAAACTAAGATGCCTACTTCACAAAACACCACCAAGCCAATTACAGACGCATTAAGAATCTACGTTTGAAACGGAAAACTTTACAACTTTCAGAACAATTTTCAATGACAGACTTTTTCCTTAAATTGAGGTAGAGTTGATTTACAATGTTGTGTTAGTTTCAGGTGTATAGCAAAGTGATTCAGTGAATCAGTATCCCAGGTGCTTCCTCCCTTTGCGAGGCCCCTGGACGATGCCCAGTACTCAGAACAGCTAACAGTCCTGAGAACCCACAGCAGCGCGTGGTGGCGCTCAGTGGATGTTTGTTGACTAAATAAACGACTGTAATCAGACACTAAACGCCAGCCGTGAGCCTGGGAGGGGTCCCCCATCCTGTCTTCAGAGAGGAGGGCTTGCTCCTTTTTGGTATGGGTGGGTGAAACGGGGCTTGGGAAGGGAAGAGGTGGGTCCTGAGTTCTTTTGTAAACAGAGGGCGATGCGGTTGTGGGAAGAGGATGTGAGAAGGCACATCCCAGGAAACGAAGCACAGAGGACGCAGCGGCTGGACCCTCATGCCTGCTCTCCGCGACGGTGACCGGCTCACGAGTTTCCAGGAAAGGATGGGCCCATGACTTCCACATGGCCAATCAGCATGTTCCATCCTCCCTGGACACTGTGATTGGCTCAGGGCTGGGCTAGTGGCCAATCAGGACCGAGGGTGGGGCCTCCTGCTGAAATCCTGGGGAAAAGAAGCTCTCAGTTGGGAGTGGAGGGGAAGTGACCTCAGCCTGTGGCCGTTGGTGGCCGCCTTGCTCCCATCAGGGCAGGGCCACCTGCGTGAGGAGGACGCCAGTAAGCGGAGCCCAGAGGTCGGGAGAGATGGACCCTGCTGACGTCCCTGAGCTCCAGGTGCAGCCCTGCCGGAAGCCCGCTGCCTGTGGACTTAGGTACGTAAGTCATTCCTTCCCGTCTTGTTTGTTAGCCTGTTTGAGCCACTTTGGGTTTTCTGTCCAGCTGGCTAAGTGGAGACCCTGGAACTATAGCTGTGTGGGTTTTGGCTAGCTTCAGGGAAGAAATTCCAGATAACACCGCGAGACTCTTGTTTAATCTGGAGATCCGAACGGGTTCAAGCGGTATCTCTTAGGGCCAGCTGTTAATTCTAGGATTACCCAAATTAGTCCTCACGGAATTAGTCCTATTAAGGTAGCAATCGATGTCCCCATTTTAGAGGATAAAACTGCGGCTCAGAGAAGGGAGGTGACTGAGCTACGGTGAGGAAGTGTGGAGCCAGACAGATCCCCCAGATCCTGCTGCTTGAACTCTGGGAAGCCACATGGTGTGGCCTGTTCTTGTGACAGGGCTGAGGCACCCAGCACTGCTTGGGCCAAAGTGACTCCACAGGCGTTTTGATGGCTGGAGGCTTCTGGCCATGGTGGGGTGGGGTGAGGTCCCTGAGGCTCTGAAAGCCCACTGTGTGCAGGCTCAGGGTGCACAGAGAAGAGAAGGCAGAGGCCTGCCCCAGAGGTGTTCACAGACCACATATGGATGAGCCAGACAGGCAGACAGGGCACCTTAGTGCCTGAGCTGCTTTCACGGGTGAAGGGTGTGGGGACAGAGGCAGAGACCCAAGTCTGCTGGGGAACTGGCTAAGGACAGAGAATTTTCAACTGAGACTTGAAGGCTGTATCAGTTAGTTGTGTGTTTGGCTGACAGAAATCCCTACCGAGAGTGACTTAAACTACATAGGCGTCTAACATTTAATGTTTAAAGACAGTGTGAGAGATGGGAGGTCCAGAGATGGGTCTGGTGGCCCAACAGTGTCATCAGATGCCACTCACCCCTCTACTCCGTCATCACTAGAATGTTGGCATCATCCCTCGTGGATGCAGGGTGGCTGCCTCCACTCCAGCCAGCACATCTGCATAGTTAACCCTCCATCCAGAAGCAAGGGGCACCTTCTTCCCTGCCCATCTTTTTCTTTTCAGGAAGGAAAATCTCTCCCAGAAGCCCCTGTAGACTAACTCTAGGATCTCACTGGCCAGAACTGGGCCACGAGCCCTTGTCCTGACCAATCACTAGCCAGGAAGTGGTTGCCATGACAGAGTTGGACCAACCGTGATTCCTCCACACTGAGCATCCACAGGAAGAAGGCTGGGTGGGCTGAGCAAAGGCCCCTGGATGAGCAACCAACACCGTCCTGCCGTAAAGAAGAAATGGACAAGGGAGCTGAGGGCTGAAAGACAGGAAAAGGGGACAGGAGAGCAGAGGAGCAATACAGCCAGAGGTGCAGGGCACGACCTGGGGGCTCAGATCCCCGGGGGTTCATTGCTGCAGGAACACAGCACAGGTGGGGAGGGTGGGCAGGGCCTCATAGGACCTTTTACACCTGGAGCAGGGCAGGCCGTGGGCAACGGGGAGCTGCTGAGAGGCGCTGAGCAAGAGACCGAAGACAGGAACACATGGGAAATCGCGGTGTGTGGAGGCCCCTGTGCTTAGGAGCTGAGCAGAGCCATTCTGTGACGGGCAGTGATGTCGCTAACGGACTCCAGAGGCCTCTGTTCAAACAGACGATTGTAACTGACAAGAGAGTAAACGTGGCCTTAATGAATGGGTTTGCCAGTGGCAGCTGCCTGTTTCTGGATGTCAGAGCACACACACTCAGCCTGTTCTTAGACAGTTCTGTTGTCACACCTGCTCCACCCACACCTCTCCTCTCCTCTCCTCTCCCACCTGCCCCCTGCCCGGCCTCGGGGCCCCTACACCCCAGGACGCCTGAAATACACAGGGTGCCCCCATGTCTGAGGACGAGGGTGACCGGGTTCTGGTTTACAGAGGAGAAAACCGAGGCTAGACGTGAGGGGCTCGCCGGTGAGTTGGGGGGGCGCGTGGGATCCCAACCCATCATCCCCTTTATGACTTCAGAAGGGGGCGCCTCCCCACCCCCCTGCCAGGATGCCTGCCAGGAGCCCGAGGGACAGGGATGGAGGGGGACCAGCAGGGCTCTTCTCTACGCACGCAATGCTCATCCCTGCAGAGGGCACACAGGTGACCCCACAGACGTGTCATTCCTTCCTTATGACCTGAGCCTCCAGTGCCTGGCATCAGGAGTGCCCTGACCCCTAGGGACCACAGTCCATGGGTGCACATGTGGGCAGATGCGCCCATGACTGAGAGGACAGCAGGCCCAGGTAAGGCCCCCCAGTGCCCAGACGATCACGTCCCGGAGTCGAGGGGGGCCCAGGGGTCAGGTGGCCAATTCCGGCCTTAAAGGGCAAATTGTTATCATCCAGGGCACTGATTTTTTTTTTAATTAAATTACACATTTGCCATGCAATGGAAAGCACCTTTCTCAGCAGCCTTGTAGCCCTCAGCCTGCCAGCTTTTATTTCTCTCTGGTACCAAGCTCTCAGCTTCACGTTGAGTCCCATTATGGACATAGTGTCTCACGGTTGTGTACCTTCCCCCAGTCCTGCAGAGTCAAGTTGGTTGCTGACATCTTCACTGGCTGCTGAGTTTCATGTACCATCTGTGGGAGTGTGTGGGGCACCATCTTTGGGGAATTGTTGCTTTGGGGGTGTATATGGTGGTTGCTATGAGCCTCCACCGTTTTCTTTGTTCTTAGCTCTCCCAGACAATCCAGCCATACCGATTTCTTCAATGCTCCGGATGCATCAAGATAAGCAGAGCTTTTAGACATTGCCCCAGAAGGCTGGGGAGCAAGACCCTCACCTGTTCTCTCTTTATCCTGTGGGAGAAATCGTGGGCTGGGGGATCTCTCTTCATTCTGAGTTTTGTCAGCCTGGGAGAGGGGTGTTGCAGATCAAGTGACACTGCTTTTTCTACCCTTACAGTATGGCTGACCTTGCATTTTGTGGTCCACTGGGGTGCTGCAACCTCTCAGCTGGACTTCAGAGCCCTCACACAGGTATTTTTGTCTATAGATGGTTGTCAGACCATCAGTGTTTCTGCGGGGGAATGAGGGCTGGAACCTCCTATTCTGCCATCTTATGGTATCACTCCCCCTCTCCATGCACTCTTGTAACACTCAGCCCTTAGAACAAAACCCAAACTTCACTCACAGTCCAGGAGGCCTGAGGGGTCTGGCCCTGCTCACCTCTTCAGCCTCCTCAGCTTCCAGCTTCCTCTGGTATCCTGCTGCAGCCACACACCTTCCATTACTTCCCTCTCACAGCCAAGCTCCTCCATCCCAGCATCATGGTAGTTCCTGTTCCCTTTGCCTGGAAAGTCTTTGCTTGGCTGTTCAGTTGGCTGGCTCCATCTCAACTTTTGGATTTCATTTTAAATGCCAGCTCCTAGAACATGCTTTTGCAGTTTCCCCATCTAAGTAACCTCCCCAACCCACCCATGGTTCTCTATCACATTACCCCTTCTTCCTTCTGTGTACTTGTCACATTTGTCCACTTGCTTATTGTCTGTCTTCCCCCGTAGGATGTCAACTCCAAGAGGGCAGACGCTGGGTCTGTCTTGTTTATCACTATATTCCTGGCCCATTCCCTATAGATTACTTTCAAAACAATATTTCAAGTGGTCACGTAACAGTCGATGTGGATAAGGTGCCATACTTGACTTCATTCTTTTCTGTTTGTGCATATGCAGTAGTTTCTGATTATAAATAATACTGCAGTGAACATCTCCGTGCATAACATCCTTTGTCCCTGCCTCTGGTGATTCTGTTCAGTAATGTCTCAGAAGTAGAAATATTGGCTCTCTGTAACTCCTGATGCATGTGTGGTTCTTGGGGGTTCTGAGTTGGGTTTTCCACTAGGTGTGGGGTGAACTCATCCCTTCAGATCCCAGGATGCTCCACCGCCCTGCGTGGGCATCTGTGACTACCTTTCCTGCCAGCTCTGTCTCTCCTCATCGTATGGCAATAGTACCTCTTTTTTCCGTGAAGAACCCCCCCCACCGCCTGCCACCAGCCTTTCCTGGTCCATGTGGTTTGGGGAAGTTAACCCTCTATGATACCAGAATCAAAAGGTGAGCATATAACCTAAATCTGGCCAATCAACAGATTTCATCTCCTTTGTTTCAGTAACCTGTTTGAGGGTGGGCATGTTACCTGGTCCCAGCAAACTCATGCCAGGACTTACACAGAACTCTTGTGAATGAGAAGCTCTCTCCCCTCTGGGGGGCTGCCAGGGCCACTGCATGTAGCTAACAGGCCAGAGAGTAAGGCCAGCATGGAAACCAGAGATAAGGTGACTCCTGATGTCATAATTTGATGCCTCGGGTCAAGCTGGACCTGAAGCTGACTTGATTTTGATGGGGGTGGGCCACAGTGGAGCTGGGACCAAAGCCATCACAGCAAGACACCAGCTTGGGCAGCGAGGCTTGTGTGTGTCCGTGTGTTCAGCACAGACTAAGGAGGGCGGAGGGCTCCAGAAAGAGAAACCCCAAGAGTGTGCCTGCCCACCCCGGCACACATGCACTCACGGGCACGTGGGCACACACAGTCCAGGCCAGGATAGTGGGGACCATGATGGGGATGGGGGGACTGCAGCCAACAGAGAGGAGGGCTGCTGCCATCAGATGGGAGGTTTTCCCATGTTACTGGTAGCCTCTAGACAGCCTCATGCCTTTCATCTCTCCCTGGAGAGGAAATCCTCAGTGCTGTCGCTGTCTTGTTCTTACACATGTACAGGGCCTTCAAATGCCCCATCGTTGGGCAGGGTTGGGGGGGGGAGGCAAGAGAGGAGAGGTGGCCAGGTCAAGGTCATACAGCCCATTGTGTCCAATGCACCATCTGAGGGAGAGGTTCCGAGTCAAGGTCACACAGCCTACTGGGGCAGAGCAGACACGCGGGCAAAGTTTTCTTACCAAATCCCTGGGTTTGACTCATCGCCAGAGGCAGGTTTCCTGGGAAGCTATGGAGGCTGAAACCGCAGGGTCCTCACTTGTTCAGCCCCTTCTTTGATCCCAACGTAATTCTGGGTTCTTTCTCTTAAAAAACATCACCCAAAACTATATAGTTCTACGTTTTAGGCCCCCCAAGGTGTGGATCAGCCCCAAACCCCAGCTGACCCAAGGCTGTTTCCCACTTCCTTCCCCATCACCTTTCAAGAACCCCAAACTCATGGGCATTGTCATAAACCTGAAATACGTGCTGAAAGGCCTTTGCTTCTGGGGTACCTCTGCTTGTCCTCAAGTGTAGTTATTTTCCCTAGTTTTGATGATTTAGGCCCTTGTTATGCAAACGACATCTACAGAGGTCCATGCTGTGAAATGCCTACACGCCTCTTTCAATGTCTTCTAATTCATCTTGAACATAAAACCAAATCTTCTTGCTTCTCCCTGGGCCAGTGCTCAGGGGTCTCAGCCTGCAGAAGGGGAGAAGCCCGTGAGAAGCTCCCTGGCCATCCACCCAGTGACCCATGAGAGCAACTGCCACCCCCTGGCCAGTCAGTGCCAGTCAGCTGAGAGTGGACTGTGTTTCATGGGTAAAACAGCTCCACATCGTCACATGTGCTCCTGTCTGTCGGTGCCCGTCACTTCACAGGAAGCATCTGCAAAGCCCAGCTTGGTGCCTGGTCCTGGGATGGATGCTGACGAAACTCAGCAGGGAGCCACCTACTCAGGGCTGGGTGTGCTCGAGGCTCCCGGAGGGGACACAGGTGCATGCAAATGTCCCAGAGCAAAGGGTCGGGGGGCAACGAGAGGCTTCTGGGAGGAGACCTGGGGGCAACCACCTCCTGGAGGAGAGCATGAAACGTGTCTGTGCTCCTCCAGAGCCTGTGGAGGGATGCAGGCCCCACCCCACATTCGCTCAGGTGCAGGATGCACTTTACAGAAGCAGTGTCTGCAGGTAGGACATATCCTTCCTGTCCAAATCACATTTTGCAAAAAAATAAAATGTTTGACACTTTCTTCCCCCTTTCCCCAGCCGAGTCCTCCAAGGACAGTGGGGACCCAGCCTCCAGCCTGCTGACCACTGGTGGACAGGGCTGGGTCTGGGACAACTGACAGTAGTTTTGCTTTTCTGTAAAACTTTAGATCTCTCCAGCAAATCTGAAGGAGAGCCTTGCTGGGTAGAGTAAATTTGGTTATAGGATTTTCCCTTTTATCACTTTAAATATACCATGCCATTCCTTCTGGCCTGCAGAGTTTATCCTGAAAAGCCAGGTGATAACCTTATGCAAGCTCCCACTTATGTAACTGACTGCTTTTCCTTTGCGCCTTTTAATAGAGTCTCGGTGTGGTTCTCTTTGGGTTGATCCTGTTTGGGGCTTACTGTGTTTACTGGACTTGGATGTCTGTTTTCTGGGCTGACGTTTTCAGCTTTTATGCCTTTAAGTATGTTCTCTGCCCCTTTCTCTTTCCCTTTTCCTTCTGGGACCACAAATGTTAGCACGCTTGATGTTGTTTCAGACAAACTGTCCTCATTTCTTTTTATCCTGTTTTTTTCTGTTCATCTTCAGTGATTTCCAGTACTCTGTCCTCCAGGTTTCTGATTTGTTCCTCTCATCATTTCATCTGCAGTTGTTTCCTTTCAGTTATTGTATTCCTCATCTCTGTTTGGTTGTCCTTTAAGATCACCTTTTTTATAAATTTATTTACTTTTGTCTGCGTTGCTGCGTGCCGGCTTTCTCTAGTTGCGGCAAGCGGGGCCTCCTCTCTGTTGCGGTGCGTGGGCTTCTCATTGTGGTGGCTTCTCTTGCTGTCAAGCATGGGCTCTAGGCGTGCGGGCTTCAGTAGTTGTGGCTCACGGGCTCTCGGCGTGTGGGCTTCGGTAGTTGTGGCACACGGGCTTAGTTGCTCCGAGGCATGCAGGATCTTCTCGGACCAGGGCTCGAACCCATGTCCCCTGCATTGGCAGGCAGATTCTTTTCATTCATTCGTTTATGGCTGCGTTGGGTCTTTGTTGCTGCGCGGGCTTTCTCTAGTTGCGGCGAGCGGGATCTACTCTTCGCTGCGGCGTGCCAGCTTCTCATTGCGGTGGCTTCTCTTGTTGCAGAGCACGGGCTCTAGGCGTGCGGGCTTCAGTAGTTGTGGCACGCAGGCTTCAGTTGTGGCTCATGGGCTCTAGAGTGCAGGCACAGTAGTTGTGGCGCATGGGCTTAGTTGTTCCGTGGCATTTGGGATCTTCCCGGGCCAGGGCTCGAACCCGTGTCCCCTGCAGCATTGGCAGGTGGATTCTTAACCACTGCACCACCAGGGAAGTCCCGGCAGGCAGATTCTTAACCACTGTGCCACCAGGGAAGCCCCTAGATCACCTTTTTAAAAAACTTCTAAGGGACTTCCCTCATGGTCCAGTGGTTAAGACTTTGCCTTCCAATGCAGGGGGTGCGCGTTCAATCCCTGGTCAGGGAGCTAACATCCCACATGCCTCGCGGCCAAAAAACCAAAACACAAAGTAGAAGCCATATTGTACCAAATTCAATAAAAGACTTAAAAACCCCCACAAACTTCTAACGTCTTGCTCCGGTTGTCCATTTTTCTCCTGAGTTCTTTGATTATCTTTACAGTCATGACCTTGAACTCTTTCTTGAATAGATTGGCGATTTCCATTTCATTTAGATTTTCTTCTTCTGGGTTATGTTGTTCCTTCATTTGGATAGTGTTTCTCTGTCACCTCCTTTTTCTTAACTGTTTTTATTGCTGTGTATCTGGTAGGTTAGTTACATTTCCTGACCTTGGAGAAGTGGCCTTTTGTAGATGTCCTATGTGTCCCAGCTGCCCACTCTCCCCTGGTCACTAGAACTACGTGCTCTGGGTGTACCCCCTATGTGGGCTGCCTGGGCTCTTCTGTTGCGTCGGGCTGACTACTGTAGGTGGTCTAGTAGGCTTGGCTGCCCCCAGTCTGCTTGTTTGCCAGGCTCTGCCTTGCTTGGAGGCTGTCAGTGCTGCTTGATGGGAGAGAATAATGAGGCAGCTGGCTGGACAACCGTGGGTGACATCGAGACTAGCGCTGGCTCGCTTGTGGGTGAAGTTGGGGTCCAGGAGATGCCAGGGCTGGTGCCCAACCACTGGCGTGTAAAGCCAAGTCCTGGGGCTCTCCTGGCCCACAGGCAGGCAGAGCCAGGTCCTGGGTTCTGCTTGCAGGGACCAGGGGAACCAGAGCTGGTATCACACCACTGTTCTGGGCACGGCTGGCTGCGGGGTCCTGGGTGTCCCGAATCTTGTGCCGGCATTCTGAGGTGCAGGGTCAGGACCCAGCCGAGTCCATAGTTGGTCCTTGCCTGCTGGTGTTTGGACTGGGTCCGTGGACTGCTGGGCAGTGGTAGTCCTCGGACTGCTGTCTGTCCTGTCCACTGGTGGGTGAGGCTGGTGTGCAGCTCGAGCAGGCTCAGTGGTGGTTAGCTCCAGGGCCCAGCCAGTCTTAGGACTTGTTCTGGCCTTCTAGTGAGTGGGCGGGTTCCACAGGCTGTTAGACAGCGGTGTATCTGGGACTGGTGTCTGACTCTTGGTCTGTGAGGCTGGTGCCAAGGCTAGAGCAGGTTTGCTGTTGTGTAGGGCCAAGCTCCAGCCCATCCCTGGGTGGTGACCACGTGCCGATGGGTGAGTCTGTTCCCGAGGCTGGAGCGGTCTCACTTGTGCGAGGCCAGGGATTCTGGGGCTGGTGCCTGCCCACTGGTGGGTGGAGCTGGGAACCAGGGTCTCTGGCTGGAGGGTCCTGGGGGCCGTGGATCTAGTTCCTGCTCACTGGTGTGTGGAGCCTGGTCCTGGGGCTTCTGGTGGTTGGGAGCCAAGTCCAGGGGCAGCTGTGGGCTTAGAGGGTCTGAAGGCAGCTGATGGCTGATGGATGGGGCTGTGTCCCTGCTCAGCTTCGTGCTTGGCCTGCGGCATTCTAGTACTTGGACTTAAGGGTACCTCTGGGTAGATTTCTAAGGGTGACCCCTCACACAACCCTGAGCCCACCATGCGATTTCCACCAAGCCAGCAGCATCTACCCTAGGTGACGACAAGGCCGCACCTATTCCAGGAGGAACTCAGCCTCTAGGGAATTAGGCCCAGGGAATCTGCAGTTCTGGAAGTTGTTACCTGAAACCTTTACGCTGCTCACTGGTGTCAGGTGTGCTATGCCTAATATGCCTATAGAGAATAAAACATACGTTTCAGGAAATTGGATTAGGTATTCAGTAATATGTTCAATACACCAAAAAGTTAATAACAGATTATATGTTTTAAATGTGATATGATTTGTTCTCATTGTTAAAATGTATAATTCTGGCCAAAGTGGTTAGTTGACACTTGAACACATAATATATTGTAGCAAATTCTGGATTAATAAGATAGCATCTTTTATATATATATATAAATTTATTATTTTTGTCTGTGTTGGGTCTTCGTTGCTGCATGCAGGCTTCCTCCAGTTGCGGCGAGCAGGGGCTACTCTTCGTTGCAGTGTGCGGGCTTCTCGTTGCAGTGGCTTCTCTTGTTGTGGAGCACGGGTTCTAGGCCTGCGGGCTTCAGTAGTCGTGGCACAGGGGCTCAGTAGTTGTGGCTCGTGGGCTCTAGAGTGCAGGCTCAGTAGTTGTGGTGCACGGGCTTAGTTGCTCTGCGGCATGTGGGATCTTCCTGGACCAGGGCTTGAACCCATGTCCCCTGCATTACCAGGCGGATTCTTAATCACTGCGCCACCAGGGAAGTTCCCTACCATCTTTTTTTGTATTACCTTTTAAATATATTGAATAAATCTCTCTTATTTTTGAGATTGGGGCATTTTCACTAACCATATTATAATGCTTGATTTATTATTAGCTTAAACTTTTCTAAAAACATTCTGTTGAAAAATGGAACATTCTGCTAAACTAAATAAAAATTTTACTGAAAAAGCATTAGAGGGAGTTTCCTGGCAATCCAGTGGTTAGGACTCAGGGATTTCACTGCTGGGCCCAAGGTTCGATCCCTGGTCAGGGAACTAAGAGCCCTTAAGCTGCATGGAGAGGCCAAAAAAAAAAAAAAAAAGGCATTAGAAATTTATAGAGCAGTCCAACAAAACAATTTTTTTCCATCATCATACCTGACATTTTATTTTTTTTAATTTTATTTTATTATTTTTTACACAGCAGATTCTTATTAGTTATCTATTTTATACATATTAGTGTATACATGTCAATCCCAATCTCCCAGTTCATCCCACCACCCACCCACCCCGCCTTGGAGTCCATACGTTTGTTCTCTACATCTGTGTCTCTATTTCTGCCCTGCAAACCGGTTCATCTGTACCATTTTTCTAGATTCCACATATATGCGTTAATATACAATATTTGTTTTTCTCTTTCTGACTTACTTCACTCTGTATGACACTCTCTAGATCCATCCACATCTCTACAAATGACCCAATTTTGTTTCTTTTTATGGCTGAGTAATATTCCACTGTATATCTGTACCACATCTTGTTTATCCATTCATCTGTCGATGGGCATTTAGGTTGCTTCCATGACCTGGCTATTGTAAATAGTGCTGCAATGAACATTGGGGTGCATGTATCTTTTTGAATTATGGTTTTCTCTCGGTATATGCCCAGTAGAGGGCATTGCTGGGTCATATGGTAATTCTATTTTTAGTTTTTTAAGGAACCTCCATACTGTTCTCCATAGTGGCTGTATCACAGTACATTCCCATCAACAGTGCAAGGGGGTCCCCTTTCTCCAAACCCTCTCCAGCATTTGTTGTTGGTAGATTTTCTGATGATGCCCATTCTAACTGGTGTGAGGTGATACCTCATTGTAGTCTTGATGTGCATTTCTCTAATAATTAATGATGTTGAGCATCTTTTCATGTGCCTCTTGGCCATTTGTATGTCTTCTTTGGAGAAATGTCTACTTAGGTCTTCTGCCCATTTTTTGATTGGATTGTTTTTCTAATATTGAGCTGCATGAGCTGTTTATATATTCTGGAGATTAATCCTTTGTCTGTTGAGCTGTTTGCAAATATTTTCTCCCACTCTGAGGGTTGTCTTTTCACCTTGTTTATGGTTTCCTTTGCTGTGCAAAAGCTTTCATTAGGTCCCATTTGTTTATTTTTGTTTTTATTTCCATTACTCTACAAGGTGGGTCAAAAAAGATCTTGCTGTGATTTATGTCAAAGAGTATTCTTCCTATGTTTTCCTCTAAGTTTTATAGTGTCTGGTTTTACATTTAGGTCTTTAATCCATTTGGAGTTTATTTTTGTGTATGGTATTAGGGAGTGCTCTAATTTCATTCTTTTACATGTAGCTGTCCAGTTTCCCAGCACCACTTACTGAAAAGACTGTCTTTTCTCCATTGTATATTCTTGCCTCCTTTGTCATAGATTAGTTGACCGTAGGTGCGTGGTTTTATCTCTGGGCTTTCTATCCTGTTCCATTGATCTATATTTCCGTTTTTGTGCCAGTACCATATTGTCTTGATTACTGTAGCCTTGTAGCACAGTCTGAAGTCAAGGAGTCTGATTCCTCTACCTCCCTTTTTTTCTCCTCAAGATTGCTTTGGCTATTCAGGGTCTTTTGTGTCTCTATACAAATTTTAAGATTTTTTGTTCTACTTCTGTAAAAAATGCCATTGGTAATTTGATAGGGATTGCATTGAATTTGTAGATTGCTCTGGGTAGTATAGTCATTTTCCCAATACTTATTCTCCCTATCCAACAACGTGGTATATCTCTCCAGCTGTTTGTGTCATCTTTGATTTCTTTCATCAGTGTCTTATAGTTTTCTGAGTACAAGTCTTTTACCTCCTTAGATAAGTTTATTCCTAGGAATTTTATTCTTTTTGTTGCCATGGTGAATGGGATTGTTTCCTTAATTTCTCTTTCTGATCTTTCCTTGTTAGTGTATAGGAATGCAAGAGATTTCTGTGCATTAATTTTTTTGTGTGTGTGTGTGTTATGTGGGCCTCTCACTGTTGTGGCCTCTCCCATTGCGGAGCACAGGCTCCGGACACGCAGGCTCAGCGGCCATGGCTCATGGGCCCAGCTGCTCCGCGGCATGTGGGATCTTCCCGTACCGGGGCACGAACCTGCGTCCCCTGCATCGGTAGGCGGACTCTCAACCACTGCGCCACCAGGGAAGCGTGTGCATTAATTTTGTATCCTGCAACTTTACCAAATTCATTGATTAGCTCTAGTAGTTTTCTGGTGGCATCTTTAGGATTCTCTATGCATAGTGTCATGTCATCTGCAAACAGTGACATTTTTACTTCTTCTTTTCCAATTTGTATTCCTTTTATTTCTTTTTCTTCTCTGATTGCTGTGGCTAGGAAACTATGCTGAATATGTTGAATATGCAACTATGGTGAATAATAGTGGCGAGAGTGGACATCCTTGTCTTGTTCTTGATCTTAGAGGAAATGCTTTCAGTTTTTCACCATTGAGAATAATGTTTGCTGTGGGTTTGTCATATATGGCCTTCATTATGTTGAGGTAGGTTCCCTCTGTGCCCACTTTCTGGACAGTGTTAATCACAAATGGGTGTTGAATTTTTTCAGAAGCTTTTTCTGGATCTACTGAGATGATCATATGGTTTTTCTTCTTCAATTTCTTAATATGGTGTATCACATTGATTGATTTGCATATATTGCAGAATCCTTGCATCCTTGAGATAAATCCCACTTGATCATGGAGTATGATCCTTTTAATGTCTTGTTGGATTCTGTTTGCTAGTATTTTGTTGAGGATTTTTTGTTTTTAAATATTTATTTATTTTCGGCTGGGTTGGGTCTTCATTTCTGTGCGAGGGCTTTCTCTAGTTGTGGCGAGTGGGGGCCACTCTTCATCGCGGTGCGCGGGCCTCTCACTGTTGTGGCCTCTCTTGTTGCAGAGCACAGGCTCCAGACGCGCAGGCTCAGTAGCTGTGGCTCACGGGCCTAGCTGCTCTGCGGCATGTGGGATCTTCCCAGACCAGGGCTCGAACCCATGTCCTGTGCATTGGCAGGCAGATTCTCAACCACTCCGCGACCAGGGAAATCCCTGTTGAGGATTTTTGCATCTATATTCATCAGTGATATTGGTCTGTAATTTTCTTTTTTTTGTAGTATCTTTGTCTGGTTTTGGTATCAGGGTGATGGTGGCCTCATAGAATGAGTTTGGGAGTGTTCCTTCCTCTGCAATTTTTTGGAAGAGTTTGAGAAGGATGGGTGTTAGCTCTTCTCTAAATGTTTGATAGAATTCACCTGTGAAGCCATCTGGTCCTGGACTTTTGTTTGTTGGAAGATTTTAAATCACAGTTTCAATTTCATTACTTGTGATTGGTCTGTTCATATTTTCTACTTCTTCCTGGTTCAGTCTTGGAAGGTTATACCTTTCTAAGAATTTGTCCATTTCTTCCAAGTTGTTCATTTTATTGGCATAGAGCTGCTTGTAGTAGTCTCTTAGGATGCTTTGTATTTCTGCAGTGTCTGTTGTAACTTCTCCTTTTTCATTACTATGGAGGTTCCCTAAAAAACTAAAAATAGAACTACCATTTGACCCAGCAATCCCAGTACTAGGCATATACCCTGAAAAAACTGTAATTTAAAAAGAGTCATGTAACACAATGTTCATTGCAGCTCTATGTACAACAGCCAGGTCATGGAAGCAACCTAAGTGTCCATTGACAGATGAATGGATAAAGATGCGGCACGTATATACAATGGACTATTACTCAGCCATAAAAAGAAACGAAATTGAGTTATTTGTAGTGAGGTGGATGGACCTAGAGTCTGTCATACAGAGTGAAGTAAGTCAGAAAAAGAAAAACGAGTACTGTATTCAAACACATATATATGGAATCTAAAAAAAAAAAAAAGGTTCTGAAGACCTAGGGGCAGGACAGGAATAAAGACGCAGACATAGAGAATGACTTGAGGACATGGGGAGGCGGAAGTGTAAGGTGGGACAAAGTCAGAGAGTAGCATGGACATATATACACTACCAAATGTAAAATAGATAGCTAGTGGGAAGCAGCTGCATAGCACAGGGAGATCAGCTCGGTGCTTTGTGACCACCTAGAGGGATGGGATAGGGAGGGTGGGAGGCAGACACGAGAGGGAGGAGATGTGGGGCTATATGTATATATATGTAGCTGATTCACTTTGTTATAAAGCAGAAACTAACACACCATTGTAAAGCAATTATACTCCAATAAAGATGTTAAAAAAATTTTTTTTAATGTAGAATTCAATATTTTATACTTTCATAAAATCAAATATAACTTTGAGTTGAAAATTTTGTGTGGATCTTAAGGAGTATAGCATTAAAAGTTCACTTTTTACTATCTTTATTTAAAGAAATAAAAATAAATTTTGTCTCCTATAATGTTGCTATATTAAGGTCAGTCTTTAAAGCATTTAAAGCTTGTTCAGATGTTGTCACAGTAGTGAAAAAGATGCTGTTAACACAGTAAATTTGTTTCTATGATAAAAGACAAGCTGATGTGTCTTTCTCAGTAGCCCTTTAATTTTGTGGTTATCAAATAGTATTTTATTTGGTACTTTTAAAAATATTTATCTATTTTATTTATTTATTTTTGGCTGCATCAGGTCTCAGTTGTGGCCCACGCGATCTTCGTTGCGGCATGCAGGCTCTTGTGGTGAGCAGGGTCTTTGTTGTGGTGTGCAGGCCTCTCTCTAGTTATGGCGTGGGCTCCAGAACACAAGGGGTCTTCGTTGTGGTGTGTGGGCTCCAGAGCGCATGGGCTCTGTAGTTTGTGGCATACAGGCTCTCTAGTTGAGGCCCGCAGGCTCAGTAGTTGCGGCGTACAGGCTTAGTTGCCCTGTATATGGGATCCCAGTTCCCCAACCAGGGATTGAACCCGCATCCTGTTCATTGGAAGGCAGATTCTTAACCACCAGACTACCAGGGAAGTCCCTTGGTACTTAACCTACTTTGAAATGAAACAGTAAAAGGAATTCATGGGACAAAAATACACGACAGCTGTTTCTTACATTTTAGCATAGCGCTCCATGCTAAAATAAATCCTAGGTAAACTGATTTCCATGAAAGCTTCTTTGACTAATCATGTTCCCCTACCTCCCCTTATAGTTTTGTGTACAGTTTTCTGTTCCCTATATGATAATTACTCATATTAACATTTAGTATTTATATTTGTGTATAATTAGTTAGGCCCTTATCACCTAATCCTACGTTATTCATTTATGCACTAATAATTTCCCGGTGTTACTGATAGGAAGACTGATAGGAGAAAAGGAAGGAAGAAAGGTAAAAGCAGAAATTAACAAATTAGAAAATACAGTGTTCAGTGAAAACCAACATCTGATTCTTTAGTAAGAGCACTGTATGTCAAATATGAATTCACAAGTGTGACTATATTTTCCTAAATTAGTAAAATTAACTCAGGTAGTTAAGCTGAATAGATAAAACAGAAGAAACAGGAAAAGTAATCAAGGGCTTTCAAGAGGGTAAATCTGGCATACCCTCTGGAAATAAAAGATGAAAAGTTGAAAAACTCTTCAACTCATAAAGCTAAGATAACTGATATCAAAACTGAAAAACAGCATTAAATCAAGCCAACCACTGAGCTCCAATAAAAACTGTGAACAGTGCAGCTTAGGTGAGCTTCTCTGGTCGGCAGTATTCCATGTGTATTGTTATACATCGATGCCAAGAGATAAAACGTAGCCATGGCTCCCCAGGGAAAAAAGAATAGAACGCCTGTGTTTGGTACCCTCATGGACTATGCTTTATGTGCTTTTTCCCTTAGCTAATTTTAACCTATATCCTTACCCTGTAGTAAACTGTAACCATGAGTATACTGGTTTCAGTTGAGTTCTGTCTTTCTAGTGAATTATCAAACCTGGGAATGATTTGGAGAATCTCCTGAAACTGCAACTGATGTCAGAAGTGAGAGTAGTCTTGTGGGTAGTGTTTTCCCCCAACTATACAGTTGTTTACACTGACATAACACTCTTAAGTGATTCCCCTCCCCTTGAGCATGGGGGGGACCAATGAGTTGCTTCCAACCAACTATATGGTAAAGGTTATGGGATGTACATGATCATGTGTATGTAATTATGTTAAATAAGACTGTTGTACCCTCTTGCTGGAGTCTCTCCCTCTCCCCCAGCTTTGAAGTGCTGCCATGTTATGGGCTGCCAATGCTGGGAGTTTACATGGCAGGGAACTGAAAGCAGTTTCTAGCAGCTGAGGGCAATCTCTGGCCAACAGTAACTGAAGTTCTCAGTCTTAAAACTGTAAGAAACTGAATACTGCCAATAAAAGTGGGTCTTTCTCCAGTCAAGCCTCAGATAAGACTGCAGCCCCAACTGACACCTTGACTGAAGCCCTGTGACACCCTGTGCAGAACCATGCCCAGAATCCTGATCCACAGAAACTGTGAGATAATAAATGTGTACTGTTTTAAGCCACGAAGTTTGTGGTGAGTTGTTATACAGCAGTAGGAAACGAATATAGTCCAACCCCCTCTACCACCGTCACTCACAAGCACTCAGGCCCTATCCTCTCCATAATCCTGATAAGGTTAATAGTCAATAGTTATAATATTACTTTGACTTCACAAATACTTACAGTTGAGTAATATTCTCAAATTAGACTATGATTAGTTTTCTTCACATATTCATTTTTTCCTGGAGTTCAAAGTAGCTTGGGTTTTTTTGTTTGCCTAAGTTTCTATTTATTTATCATACACTGTCCCCAAAACTCTCCTCCAAATGTCCAACTTTTAGTACGTTCAAACACATTAGGTTGTTGAAGATAACATAAAATGCACAAGCATAAAGAAGACTGATACATTCAAAATTTTAATTTTAAAACCTTTCTCACTAGAAGACACAAAAATTGGTATAGACAGTCTACACAGAAGTTATTCATGATATGAGAATGACAACAAAATGACAATGAGAAAACAATTTTAAAAAGCCAGTAAGAAAATGTGCAAAATATCTGAATAGGAAAAAGTTAACAGACAGCAACTGCCTCAAGTTGAATGCTGCCTAAGTGCAGAGGAGAGAGGATGGCATTTCATCCCATACCCTTTTCTTTGAGTTTTGTACCATGTGTGTATTGCCTTTTCAGAAATACATATAAAAGTATTACTTAAAAGAAAGTTATGTTTTATATTTAGCCATGTGTAGAAAAGTATCCTCTATTTTTCTATGAAAGATTAAGAATTTCCCAGGACACACAGAGCCTGTTTTTTCATTTCCTTCTTACCTATCCTAACACATAGGACAGGACATGGCTTCCAAACATATTTGTATGTTAAACAAAACCTACCAGTTCGTGGAGGCAGTGACCTTGCCTCCTTCCACACATCTGTGCTAGGTGAGAGGTGGTGTTCAGTCAGTGCTTGAGGAATTTAATTGAGATGATATGTATTTTGTCTTTCTTTTCATGCCACTCTGGTAAGGCTTTTACATTTTAAATACTCCTTTGCTTCTTATTCCTTGAATAATCTGTTTCCTAGGATAATCCATCCTTTTATATTGATTAGAGTTTATGAAGAGAAAGAGAGCTGAATAATCATTTTAGTCAATCATTGCTGTGACGCATTTCAATGATTATAAAGTCACTCTAATTCTTGATTCTTTTTAAAAATATAATTTCAAAATTCACCAAAAACTGGAAATCCATTGTTTCTTTCATATTCAATTTGCTTTGACAGAAATTCTTTACTTAGCTTGTCAATACGGTCTCGAGAGAAGAGATTGAATTCAGGAATGAAATAATGCTCAAGTTGTTCTGTCTTGAGGCACTGAAGAAAGTATGTCACACAGTTATCAAAGCAGAGCTCCAAATCCTTGCAGTGCCACTGACTGTCATCTGGGTCCTGGGTACAGACGTGAAAGAAGGCAGTTTTCACATGATAAGAACAGAACTTATCCAGTTCCTTTCGGTTTCCAAACTTTTTTTTCAGTTGTTCTAAAAGATATTTCATTAGTTTTAAACACTCCTTCCTGTTGAATAAAAAAGAAAACCATTTATTTTTACTTCTTTTTTTTTTTTTTTTTTTTTTATGCGTTACGCGGGCCTCTCACTGTTGTGGCCTCTCCCGTTGCGGAGGACAGGCTCCGGACGCGCAGGCTCAGCGGCCATGGCTCATGGGCCCAGCCGCTCCGCGGCATGTGGGATCTTCCCAGACCGGGGCACGAACCCGTGTCCCCTGCATCGGCAGGCGGACTCTCAACCACTGCGCCACCAGGGAAGCCCCTATTTTTACTTCTTTACAACCTGTTTCATTCCACAAAAAACTTTAGGTATCTTACAGGAAAAACATAGAGATATAGTAAACAATACAGATATTATAATACATATAGATACAAAAAACAATAAAGATATTGGGTTGGCCAAAAAGTTCCTTTGGTTTTTAAGGAAAAATAAAAGACACATTTTTCGTTTTCACCAAGAACTTTATTGAACAACGTATTCACCGTTTTGCTCCACTACCTTCTGCCATTTTTCAGGCAACTTCGTAATTCCATCTTCCCAAAACTTTTTATCTTTTTGAGCAAAGAACTGTTCCAGGTCCCAGAACTGTTACAGTCTTCCAGGGAATCGAAATTTTTTCCATTAAGAGAATTTTGTAAAGACCGAAATAAATGGAAATCCACAGGTGCAATGTCTGCTGAACACGGCGGATGAATCAGAACTTCCCGGCCAAGCTGTAACAGTTTTCGCCTGGTCATCAAAGAAATATGAGGTCTTGCATTATCCCAATGGAAGATTATGCATATCCTGTTGAGTAATTCTGGACGCTTTTCATCAGTGCTGCTTTCAGTTGGTCTAATTGGGAGCTGTACTGTTGGAATTGTTTGGTTTTCCAGAAGGAGCTCGTAATAGGGGACTCTGTTCCAATCCCACCATATACACAACATCACCTTCTTTGGATGAAGACCAGCCTTTGGTGTGGTTGGTCGTGGTTCACTTTGCTTGCCCCACGATCTCCTCCGTTCCACATTATTGTACAGTATCCACTTTTCATCACCCGTCACAAATTTGTTTTAAAAACGGAACATTTTCGTTACATTTCAATAGAGAATCGCATGTGGAAATATGGTCAAGAAAGTTTTTTCACTGAACTTATGTGGAACCCATAAGTTAAACACCAAAGCAGTGAACATAACCAAGCTGGTGCACATGATTTTCAGTGTTTGATTTGGATATTTTGAGCATGTCGGCTATCTCCTGCGTGCTATAACATTCATTGTTCTCAGTTAATGTCTCGATTTGATCACTATCAACTTCAACTAGTCTACCCAACCGTGGAGCACTGTCCAGCGAGAAATCTCCAGCATGAAACTTCGCAAACCACTACTGACATGTTCGATCAGTCACAGCACCTTCTCCACACACTGCACAAATCTTCTTCTGCGTTTCACAGTTGCGTTTTTACCTTTCTTGAAATAATAAAGCATGATATGCCAAAAATGTTGCTTTTTTCCTTCCATCTTCAATATTAAAATGGATACACAAAAAATCACCGATTTTGATGTTTTTTTTTATGCACATTGATAGGACAGCTGTCAATACAATCTAACAAAATTGTTTCAAATGATGTTAAAGACAACTAAGTGCTACCAGAGCCATCTTACGGAAAAAACTGAACGAACCTTTTGGCCAACCCAATATATATAAATAATATAATTACAGAGTCATTCTAAAACCTAATTATTTTTTCAAATACATGCTTTAAAGTTTCAAGAACCTATGTTTTCCTTTCCTCTTCCCCGTTCCTGGCTTAAATGTTTTATTCTATCAGGATTAATTCAACTACATGAAACCGGCAGATAGTTATATTATTCATCCAGTTATTTAGTACCTAGAAAAATCTTGTTTTAATTTTTATAAAATGATTTTGTCTTATTTTGGTTTACATTAATCATCCAGTTATTTAGCAGTTGACAAAATTTAATGTTTATAAAATTACTAGGCCTAATCAACAATATATTTTTCTTAATGCTTGCTTCAAAGCCTGCATATGAAGCCTTAAAGAACTTCCTGTGCCTGCACATTGGGCATTCTTGTTTTAACTTTTGTGATCCTTATTCCACACAACTTTAGAAACTCAAATGAATGATTCCTTTTCAAGCTCAGTTCTTTATGGTGTCTATGCTACCAAGAAAAATAATTACCCATCTCTCAGTGTTGTTTCAAATTTACCTGGTCAGTCCCTGGCCTTCAACACAGCCAAACTACCTCAAAGCAAGCACCAGCATCCAATAAGAGTGGTCCTTTGGTCTCCTCCCATTATGCAACATTAATATTCATTACCTTGAAGCAACCAGAACACTAAGACAAATCCAGTTGTCACAGCTAGTCATGACTAGTGTTCACACCCTTCGCTCCATCCTACTTTCATACATCTACATCCATATAATCCAGGCTCAGGACTGTGCTCCCCAGCACTGCCGCCTTTTTTTTTTTTTTTTTTTTTTTTTATTATTTATTTGTTTAGCTGTGCTGGGTCTTAGTCGTGGCACGCACGCGGGATCTTCATTGCCGCGTGCGGGATCCTTTATTTGTGGCATGCAGGCTCTTAGTTGTGGCATGCGGGATATAGTTCCCTGACCAGGGATCAAACCCGGGCCCCCTGTGTTGGGAGCTTAGAGTCTTAACCACTGGACCACCAGGGAAGTCCCACCATTGCCTTCTAACAACACTCTTCCTTTGTCCCTTGGACCTGGCTTCCTTGGTTTCATTCTTACACTCTAATACTCCAGGTCAATCCAGCCATGCACTGCCCCCAGGACTCAACCCAGCAATGATCATCTTCAGGTTTAAACTATGGAGTCAACAAAGAACTAAGCATTCTATTGATAATCTGTCATTTCACAAAATAAGGAGGTTACCTGCAACATTTCACTCCATCAATTTCACAGCATGTTTTAGATTGTCCGTGATTTTTCAAAATTTCCTTTTCAATGTGAGAGAAGGACAGACGCCATGTTTCTTCTTAATTTCCAAAAGAAAAATAGAAAAGCACTTTACCAAAAACAAACAATATAAACAACACAATATTTAAACGATTTCCTTCATTAAAATATCATCCTGAAAAATTTCTAGGAGGAGATAGACCAAAAGAAGTGAACAGATAAATAACGTGATTACATATTAAAACAAGTGATTTGAACAAGCAAACAATGTGCCAAGATAGAAAAAAAATTGGGGGGAGAACTCAGGGCTTAATACATTTAGCCATGGTAAGACGTATTACCTTTCACATATTGCTAAATACAGTCTGTTGACGTTTTGTTTCAATAATAATTTGAATTGATTGAAGTTTTTTGTTTATCCTTTTATACCATCCTTGCAAGTTTGGGTATTCACGTAAAATGAACCAGGGAACATTTCCTTTTTTTCTATTTTTTGCGAGTTTATGTAAGAATAGAATGATCTCCCCCTTCTTCCCAAGTTTTAACCGTGGATAGCTCTTTTAAGCTCTGACCATCCTCTCACTATCTTGTTTTAATCAGAAATTGGTTTATAATTTTAAAAATCAATCAATATAATCTGTCACATTAACAGAACAGGGGAAGAACATATGATCAACTCAACAGAAGCAGAAAGTACAGCTAATAAAATTTAACATTCATTCATCATTAAAAGAAAACACCTCTCAGTAAGTTAAATGTGGATGGAAACTTGATCTAATAACAGGTAGATTATAAAAAAAAAAACCACAGCAACATGATAATCTAATGTAAAATGTAGAAGTTTTTTCTTTGCAATCAGGAAGGCAGGCTGTGTGCTATCCCTATTTCTGTTCAACATGCATTGGCTAACCTAGCAAGCACAGTAAGAGAAGGAAAAAGAAAGCCATCATTACTGATAGATGATATAACTGTGTATGTAGAAAATACAAAAGAAGCTGGGTGACAGGTATGCATGAGTTCAATATATTCTTCAGTCTACTTTTCTATTGGTTTAAAATTTTTCATAATAAAAAGTTACAATTGCCTATGAGTAAATCTAACAGAAGACATAAACTTTCTGTGGAGAAAATTCAAAAACTTCACTGATGGGCTTCCCTGGTGGTGCAGTGGTTGAGAGTCCGCCTGCCGATGCACGGGACACGGGTTCGTGCCCCGGTCCGGGAAGATCCCACGTGCCGCGGAGCGGCTGGGCCCGTGAGCCATGGCCGCTGAGCCTGCGCGTCCGGAGCCTGTGCTCCGCAACGGGAGAGGCCGCAGCAGTGAGAGGCCCGCGTACAGCAAAAAAAAACACAACACAAAACCCACAAAAAACTTCACTGGAAAGTATTAGAGGAAATCTAAATAAATGGAGATGTGCACCTGCACATAAATTAGAAGACTCATTATTGTAGATATATCAAGTCTCCCCCTATTCATCTATAGAGTCAACGCACTCACAATCAAAACTCCAAAAACAATGTTTCTGTAGACCTTGACAAGATGATACCAGCATTTTTATGAAAATAAAAGGGTCGAGAATATCTAAATCACTCTTTAAGAAGGACAAAGTGGGAGAGCAGATATCAAGACTTATAAAGTCATATATGACAATATGGTATAGCTCAAGGACAGACCAAGATTTTGGGGGGACAGAATAAAGAGTACAGTAAAGCCTACACAATATACAGACAATAAATATATGGGGAAGGTGGCACAGAGATAGGTGTGCTCATAGCTGCTGTATAAATCCATGTACAGCATCCATTTATGCCATTCTGAAAAAGGCCAACTATAGAGATGGTAAACGGGTCAGCGGTTGCCAGAGGTTTGGGATGCAGAGGGTTGAATAAGTGAAGCACAGGGACTTTTCAGGGAAGTGAAACTGTTGGTATCATGTAATGGTAGATACACGATGCAATGCATTTGTCAAAACCAACAGAACTTCATGGCACAGAGAGTGAACCTTAAGATACACAAACTGTTAAAAGGTCACTTAGAAGGTCAAGGGATGTCAAGAAGTAATGCAGACTGTGAAAAGGAATCTAACTGTATTACGAATGTATGACACAAACTCCCTGAACGGCATGGGGGCAAAAGGTGTTGACCTAAGTTACTTGGGAAATGGGGTCTGTAAGACTGAAGGCAAAAGGAACTGTACACATGCGCTGTGCACACAGGGGAATGGATTTACAGTTCCGAACCATCCATACATGTGGATTGGAACTGAACAAGGAACAACGGAGTAGGTGGGTGGCAGATGGTGGGAGCCAGGTTTCTCGCTGTTGGGATGAGAGGTTACAGAGAGCAAGGAGAGAAGGTAGAATGATCC
The DNA here is from genome assembly GCF_008692025.1 of Phocoena sinus. Lineage (NCBI taxonomy): Eukaryota > Metazoa > Chordata > Mammalia > Artiodactyla > Phocoenidae > Phocoena > Phocoena sinus. The sequence goes on along the minus strand of NC_045774.1, from coordinate 80,573,401 downwards.
ACGTGATAACGGATTACAGTTCGAGACATCAGTGTGAACTCATGTACCACTTAAAACGGATACAGGTGGTGACACAGGAAATACCTATAGAGCTGTGCGTATGCTGCGGTTAGTAATCATACATATATTTCCTCTGCTACTCCAGAAGAGCGCACACAGCACCCAGGTCATGGCTCTAGTACACTCTCCAATAAAAGGATACAGGGTTCCTTGGAGAAACGGCTGATTCTAGGACTGAAGCAAGAAATACACAAGATGAGCCTGGAGCATCTTGTAGTGCCAGAAAGTGAGTTAGTGCTGAAAACAAAACAAAACCCACAATTATGGGACGTTTGTCAAAGGGACAGAGGAGCCAAATGAAAGAACTCAAGGCCAAAGCTGGAACAATTTAAGCAACAAAATGAAAGCAGTATTGAATTATAGCCCAAAATACCCATGACAAATAGCCCAAAGACAAATACCCATGAGTCCATACTGATATGATTTTAGTAAATAAATAAATGGGAGAGAAGAGGGCTTCCCTGGTGGCACAGTGGTTGAGAGTCCGCCTGCCGATGCAGGGGACACGGGTTCGTGCACCGGTCCGGGAGGATCCCACATGCCGCGGAGCGGCTGGGCCCGTGAGCCATGGCCGCTGAGCCTGCGCGTCCGGAGCCTGTGCTCCGCAACGGGAGAGGCCACAACAGTGAGAGGCCCGTGTACCGAAAAAAAATGGGAGAGAAGAGATACATCTCCAATGCAGAATATCAAATAATTTGTGTAAATACTCTGCTCTTGAAGAGGTGAGCTTAGGGACTTCCCTGGTGGTACAGTGGTTAAGACTCCACACTCCCAATGCAGGGGGCCTGGGTGTGATCCCTGCTCAGGGAACTAGATCCCACATGCATGCTGCAACTAAAAGTTCACATGCCGCAACTAAGGAGCCCGTGAGCCACAACTAAGACCTGGCACAAACGAATAAAAATAAATAATTTAAAAAAAAATAAAGAGGTGAGCTTAAGTGTGAGCTGTGCATAGTGACTTCCTTCCAAATAGCACAGTATGAAAAGAGGGAAAGAGAGGATATTAACAGTGGAGAAACCTGGCAAACACTCCCTCAGCCAGGTGATCGAGGTCCACACCAGCAGTGCTAAGTCATACTCACGATGTACCCTTCGTGTAATATGATGAGAATGGCATTTCAACTCTGCGGTCCTCCTCCACCAAACTCAGAACTCCAGTCTAACCCACAAGAAAAGCATGAGACACATGCCAAACGAGGGACGTTCCACAGAATATCTGACTGGTACTCCTCAAAGCTGTCAAGGTCATCAAATACAAGGCAAGACTGTGAAACTGTCAGTCAAGAGGAGGCTAAGGAGACGTGACAACTAAATGCAATGTGGTATCCTAGATGGGATCTTGGAACAGAAAAAGGACATTAGGTAAAAATCAAGGAAATCTGAGTAAAGTATGGACTTTAATTAACAAGACTATACCAATATTGGTTCATTAATTATGACAAATGTGTCATATTAATGTAAGATGCTAATAATGGGAAATAGGTATGTGGTATATAGCAACTCTCTGTATCATCTTTGTACTTTTTCTGCAAATCTTAAACTATTCTAAAATTAAAAGTTTATTTTAAACAACTATGTTGAAGTATCATTTCTCTCTTTTTGGATTATTGGCAAAAATTCCAAAGGGTTTAATGAGTTCTGTTGTTAAAGCTGAGGGTGAAATGGGTACCCTCATACACTTCTGTGGGAATGCAAATTGGTGAATTCTGTATGGAGGTGATTTTGGCAATACCAGCAAAATTAGATATGGATTTACTATTCCTTGACCAGCTGTAAAAACAGACTATAAAAAGGAATGGGTGCTCAAAAAAAACAAAAACACTAATTCGAAAAGATAACATGCACCTCAATGTTCACACCAGCATTATTCACAATTGCCAAGATACAGAAGCAACCTAAGTGTCCATCAACAGATGAATGGATAAAGAAGATGCGGTATATATATACAGTGGAATACTACTCAGCCATAAAAGAAGAACGAAATTTTGCCATTTGCAGCAACATGGATGGACTTGGAGGGCATTATGCTTAGTGAAATAAGTCAGACAGAGGAAGACAAATACTGTATGATGTAATTTACATGAAGAATCTAAAAAATAAAACAAACTAGTGAAGATAACAAAAAAGAAGACTCACAGATACAGAGAACAAATGAGTGGTAATCAGTGGGGGGGACAGGCAGATACAAACTACTGGATATAAGATAGGCTACAAGGGTGTAGTGTACAACACAGGAAGTACAGCTAATATTTTGTAGTAACTGTAAATGGAAAGTAACCTTTAAAAACAGTATAGGGGCTTCCCTGGTGGCGCAGTGGTTGAGAGTCCGCCTGCCGATGCAGGGGATGAGGGTTCGCGCCCCGGTGTGGGAAGATCCCACATGCCGTGGAGCGGCTGGGCCCGTGAGCCATGGCTGCTGAGCCTGCGCATCCGGAGCCTGTGCTCCGCAACGGGAGAGGCCACAGCAGTGAGAGGCCCGCGTACCGCAAAAAAAAAAAAAAAAAAAAAAAAAAAACAGGATAGAATTTTTTTAAAAAAAAGGAACGAGTGCTATCTCTACACAGAGCTATGGAGTGATAACCTAGATATCTTATTAAGTGAAAATAGAAAAGTACTTTTTAAAGAGGGCGTGTTGCATATGAATATATATACATATATATATATGTATTTACTTGTACTTTTTAAAAATGAAAGGTGAACTGAAAACAATTATAGGGCTTCCAATCAGGGAAGGAAAGACGAGTGTAGAGGAAACATAAAGGGAAGCTATGTTTCCCTAAGAATACTTTTTTCTGTAGCTTTGACTTTGGAACCATGTGAATGCTTTATAAATTTATGAAACAAAGCTAAATTAAAATTTAATTCCAATACCTAAAATTAGAAACAATAATGAAAACAATGAATTTAAGCATACTGAGTTGGGTAGCTTAACCACCTGGAGGAATTTTTTCAAGTGGGTTTAAACTTAGTATTTTGAAATCCTTCAGAAATATACAGAAAAAGTTGAAAGAATTTTATAGTAAACATTCACATGCCTACCACCTACATTCTACAATTAATGTTTTGCTGTACTTGCTTTATCACATATTTATCTATCCATCCATAAATTCTTTTTCTTTAAGAAAACTGTTATTTTAAAACAAGTTGTGGATGGGGACTTCCCTGGTGGTCCAGTGGTTAAGAATCCACCTTCCAATGCAGCGGATGCGGGTTCGATCCCTGGTCGGGGAATTAAGATCCCACATGCCGCCACGCAACTAAGCCCACACACCACAACTACTGAGCCCGTGTGCTCTGGAGCCTGTGCACCACAGCCAAAGATCCTGCATGCCACAACAAAGATTCTGTGAAGACCTGACGCAGCCAAATAAATAAATATTTGTTTAAAAAATTAAAAAAACAAGTTTTGGAACTAATTAGAATACTTTACCCATAAACACTTCAGCATGAATATTATGAACTGGAGTTCAATATTTATTTGCGTGTGTGATTTTTTAGGTAAGATTTGCAAACAGTGAAATGCACACATCTTAAATGTAGCATTTGATGAGTTTTGACAAATGACTACACCTGTGTCATTTGTTTTTCGTTTTCTTTAATTTATTTATTTGGTTGTGTTGGGTCTTAGTTATGGCACGTGGGTTCTTTGCTGCCACACATGTGTTCTTTGTTGCCTCGTGCGGCATCTTCCTTGAGGCAAGCAGGATTTTTAGTTGCGGCATGTGGGATCTTTCTAAACCCCCATCAAAAAGTTATCATCAAAAAAAAAAAAAAAAAGTTATCATCACCCCAGAAAGTTCTCTCCTGTCCCTTCCTAATCAATCCCCAGCACCTCAGGCAACCTCTGCTCTAATTTTTTAAAAAAACCATAGATAAAATTCTGCTTGTTCTAGAACTTACTATAATTGAGATCATACAGTATGGACCCTTTGTTTCTGTTTTCTTTCACCTGTCTTAATGTTTTTAGTATTCATCCATCCTCTTATCAGTGGTTCATTGTTTTTTGTTGTTGAGTAGTATTCCATTTTACGAATGTACTACAGTTTGTTTATCCATTATCTTTTGATGGACTTCTGGGCTCTTTCCAGATTTGGGCTAGTACATATATTCTTATATAAATGTGTTATGGACTTAATGCTGGATTAGGGAAGATATATGTTTAACCTTTTAAGAAACTGCCAGACCTTTTCTCAAAGGGATCGTACCGTATTACACGCCCATCAACAGTGTATGAATTATTATTTTTAAATAAAGCTTTGCATGTTCATTGATTGGAATGTCAACATTGAAATTGATGAATAACTTTTTAAAATATTTAAATAAATTTAAAATGCTGGGCAGATAGTTTAGATATCTGGGAATATTGTAATTTAAAATGCTGGGCAGATAGTTTAGATATCTGGGAATATTGTAGTTTTATTGATTTTTTTTGTATTTTAGCACTTATTGTATCTATGCTTTGACATGAGGTATTGAGAAATATGATGAAATGTGTATACAGTCCCTGCCATGCTCATAAAGTATCATTCTGAAAATGAACTTCAATGCGAAGACATACCTTCTAGGTTTACTTTATGTGTAACGATACTTGTACTTAGTTGACATTCAATCTCCTATGTTAGACAAAGTAAACTATGGATGATTACAAGTTTGAAGGCATTTGTATATTTTTTAGTGTAATAAAAACATATACAGATGAGCAAACAGGTTTAGCAGGGCTCGATAACTAGCCCCAGATCACACAGCGAGTAAGGGAAGAAGCTTCAGGATTCAGATCCAGGGCAGTCTGACTCCAAGGCCAGTACTTGCTTTTCTTTATTAAAAACAAACAAACAGGGCTTCCCTGGTGGCACAGTGGTTGAGAATCTGCCTGCTAATGCAGAGGACACAGGTTCGAGCCCTGGTCTGGGAGGATCCCACATGCCGCGGAGCAACTAGGCCCGTGAGCCACAACTGAGCCTGCGCATCTGGAGCCTGTGTTCCACAACAAGAGAGGCCGTGATAGAGGCCCGCGCACTGCGATGAAGAGTGGCCCCCGCTTGCCACAACTAGAGAAAGCCCTAGCACAGAAACGAAGACACAACACAGCAAAAATAAATAAATTAATAAACTCCTACCCCCAACATCTTTAAAAAAAAAAAAAAAAAAAACAAACAAACAGGGCTTCCCTGGTGGCGCAGTGGTTGGGAGTCCGCCTGCCGATGCAGGGGACACGGGTTCGTGCCCCGGTCCGGGAGAATCCCACGTGCCGCGGAGCGGCTGGGCCCGTGGGCCATGGCCGCTGGGCCTGCGCGTCCGGAGCCTGTGCTCCGCGACGGGAGAGGCCACAGCAGTGAGAGGCCCGCGTGCCGCAAAAAAAAAAAAAAAACAAAAAACAAAAAACAAACAAAAACAACATTCAAACATGGGCTAGTAGACATTTTAAAGCTGAGTACTTGATATTACTATTGCAATTATGCCCTTTTCAATTCCATCTATCACTAAACTCCCATCTTGTAGCCTATTTAGCCTAATGGCTCTTGAAATGCCAATAGCACGAGTTGATCTTTCACTGCCCTAGTATGTACGATTAACGACTCCTTTATATGGACGTCTTTTAAGTTAACCTTCATAGTCAAGATACCTTGAAAACCACTTCCTTCCTTTGCATGCTTGGGTACCAGGTAAAATGGCTGTCGTCTTAAATTGTTCCTAACTTTTGCTCCAAGCCAGTTACTGATGGGCAGGCCTCCCTTGGTGCTAGCAGGCCAGCTGCTTTTGGATTCCAAAGCCAGGATTATATCGACAGATATTTCTTTAGGTTTTCTAACCAGAAGTGTTACTGCAGGGCTCCCTCTTCTCTTCCTCTCCACCATGACATCTGTATCTGTTTAAACATATTAATAAAGAAGAAAGGGCTTATCAATCCACTTTTCTCTAAAAACACAGGGAAAATAACATAGCTATAATTGGAGATCCATAAGTACTAAGTGTAAGATGAAAATTAGTTCTAACGAAGAAAACGACCCCACAAGGCAGTGTTTTACTCATTGAGCCAGTATCTATTGATGATACCCATTATGGGGTATATTATCAAGATTCTGTCTGGTGTATAAAACGAGTAGCCCCCAAAGACTTTGGGGTTTGGGAGTGCTGTGATTAAATTTTCATTTAAATTTGTGTATGGTGGTTTGGAGGGAAGCCTACATAAGAGGCCAGATGAGCAGCAGGGAGGAGAGAGGTGATTCAGAAGACCTCAGCGGGAATTCCCTGGCGGTCCAGTGGTTAGGACTCCACGCTTTTGCTGCCGAGGGCACGGGTTCAAGCCCTCGTCGGGAAACTAAGAACCTGCAAGCTGTGTGGCACGGCCAAATTGAAAAAAACGAAACAGCAACAGCCCAGCCCGGAGGGTGGAGGCGTGTCATACAGAGAGGCAGTGAGCACCAGGACCCAGGGAGCAAGCACTGCTCACTGCAGCATTATTCACAACAGCCAAGATGCTTGAGACAACCTAGGTGTCCTCCGATGAATGAATGGGTAAAGAGGTTGTGGCATATATAGACAATGGAATATTATCCAGCCTTAACAAGGAAGGAAATCCTGCCATTTGTGACAATATGGATGAACCTGGAGGTCGTTGTGCTAAGCCAAGTGCATGACCTCATTTATATGGAGAAGCTAAGAAAGTCAAACACAGAGAAGCAGACTGTAGAATGGAGGTTACCAGGGGCGGGGAGGTGGGAGAAGTGGGAAGATGTTCATCAAAGAGTACAGAGTTAGGGCTTCCCTGGTGGCGCAGTGGTTGAGAGTCCGCCCGCCGATGCGGGGGACACGGGTTCGTGCCCCCAACTGCTACCACTTCTCCCAGTTCACTCCCTTCAAAGCATGCATTGCAAAAAAAAAAAAAAAAAAAAAAAACCAAAAAAACAAGATAGAGTCAATCAACATTTAGGAAGAATACCAAGAAAATATAGTAGACTAAAATCAAGAGCAAAGAGTTGTTTCTAGGAGGTAGTAGTCAACAGTCTGCTGCAGGGAGATCAAGAAAGATCAGGAGAGGCAATTAGTAGACATGATTAGATCTTTAAGAATCAAAAGTCAAAGATCTTACCTTCAATATTTTTAATTTCTTCCTTAATGATTTTCCTAAACTTGGACAGCATCTTAGAAGCTGATAATATTTCCCCTTCTAAAAACTGACCCAGAGGATTTCCTTTGGGATTTCTTTTGAACTTCACAAAGTAATGAGCACCACTGTTGTAATATTCTTCTAGCTGAATTCGGGGGACCTCCAGTTTGAACATAACGTCAAATTCATCAGGAGCAGAAATCTAAGAAACAGTAAAAATAGCACCGATGTGTTTGCTTGTGAATATTTTCCAACCAACTAAAATTTTTTTTCTTAAAATTTCCACTTAAAATCCTACCATGAAAAGCAAGATTTCTAATATTTATACCCTCTGGGAGTGAGACTAGGGGAGCTAGGTGAAGAGTATTGGCTTCGGTTTGTAGGTTCTATACGCATTTTCTTAAAAACAATTAAAAATAATATGCAAGCTTTAAAAATCTGTACCAGTCTTTTCCTGAGATTAAAGATTGATAAAATTAAAGAAATTTAAAGTGCTATCTTTTAAGTTACAAAGCTACACACTGAGCCAGCCCCCTGTCACTGGTCTCAAAAATATGTGTAGTTACCTCCTGGCTAGTTGAGCAAGGGCCCTCTCCTTACAGCTAACAGTCAGCCAAATGAGTATGAGCTCCAAGTCATACACTAACTACATTAATGTCTTTGAAACACAGCATTTTAAGAGCTTCAGGGAATTCCCTGGCGGTCCAGTGGTTAGGACTCCATGCTTTCACTGCCAAGGGCATGGGTTCCATCCCTGGTCAGGGAGCTAAGATCCCACGAGCCGTGCAGCGTGGCCAAAAATAAATAAATAAATAAACAAGAACTTCCAAGAATCTTCTTCATCACCACAATAATAATTACAGCAGTTATAATAACTGATTATTTTCCTATATTAAAAATGCACAAGTCTTTTACTTATTAGGCGTAGGCTTCAAGTACAGCTATTGGACTGTACTATTCAACACAGTTATCTGGTGGCCCTATGTCTTTTTTTTTTTAATTATTTTATTTATTTATTAATTTTGGCTGTGTTGGGTCTTTGTTGCTGCACGCGGGCTTTCTCTAGTTGCAGCGAGCGGGGGCTACTCTTCATTGTGGTACGCGGGCTTCTCATTGTGGTGGCTTCTCTTGTTGTGGAGCACGGGCTCTAGGCCCGCAGGCTTCAGTAGTTGTGGCTCTCGGGCTCTAGAGCGCAGGCTCAGTAGTTGTGGCGCGCGGGTTTAGTTGCTCCGTGGCATGTGGGATCTTCCCAGACCAGGGCTCGAACCCGTGTCCCCTGCATTGGCAGGCGGATTCTTAACCACTGCGCCACCGGGGAAGCCCTTTTGACCATGTGAACGTGGCTAGTCCAAACTGAGATGTACCATGCTGTGCATTGAACCGTGTCCTCTCAAAATTCATATATTGAAGTCCTAACCCCCAATGTAACTGTACTTGGAGACAGGGCTTTTAGGAAATAATGAAGGTTAAATGAGATCATGAGGGTAGGGTCCTAGCTGATAGGACTGGTGGACTTAGATGAAGTGAGATCGGTTGCTGTGTCTCTGCACACATGCTCTGAGAAACACAGCGAGGACACAGGGAGAAGGCTGCTATCTGCAAACCAGGACGACAGCCCTCACCAGAACCTAACTGTTCTGGCACCCTGATCATGGACTTCCAGCCTCCAGAACCATGAGAAAATAAATGTCTGTTGTTTAAGCCACTCAGTCTATGATATTTTATTATGGCAGCCCAAGCTGACTAGGACATACTATGGGGGTGAAACAAACACGTGAAGTGCCATCAGTGGGAATGAAGTAGAAGCCTCTGAAAATCCACTTTTCCATAAAAGTAACAAGAACATGGGCAGAAAAGGTCAAATTCAACTTTTTCAGGTCTCTGTAAATTAACCAAAGGCTTGCAACAATCCAAGGAGGATTTATTCAAGAAAAATGGTCGAGGGCTTCCCTGGTGGCGCAGTGGTTGAGAGTCCACCTGCCGATGCAGGGGACACGGGTTCGTGCCCCGGTCCGGGAAGATCCCACATGCCGCGGAGCGGCTGGGCCCATGAGCCATGGCCGCTGAGCCTGCGCGTCCGGGAGGCTGTGCTCCGCAACGGGAGAGGCCACAACAGTGAGAGGCCCGCGTACCGCAAAAAAAAAAAAAAAAAAAAGAAAAGAAAAATGGTTGAATCCCAGTAAGGACAGTGAGCCTTGAGGGCACCCTAAATTGCCCTTTTCCCATCCCCAGCAGCATTCCCACTCCTGACCAGAAACCCTCCACCAAGAGCAGCCAGAACTCCGACTTCTAATACCATAGGTTAGGTTTGCCTGTTTGGGAACATCATATAAACTGAATCATATAGTAGGTACCCTTTATACCTGACTTCTTTCATTTAACACTGTGAGATTCATCTATATCGTTCTGTCTATAGTGGTAGTTTGTTCTTTTTCATTCTGTGTAGTATTCCACTAAATTAATGGAATATACCAAAATAGATTTACTTATTCTGTTGTTGAGTATTTGGGTTGTTTCCAGTTTTTAACTACTACTGACAGTTCTGAGTTTAACTGTTACAAAGTTGTTCTGAGCATTCTTACATATGCCTTTGGGCGGCCATGAGCACCCGTTGCTATTGTATATGTGCCCAGGAGTGGGGCTGTTGGACCACAGGACAGGCAAATCTTGAACTTTAGAAAAAAATGTCAGTTTTCAAGACGTAGTACCAATTTATCTTCCCAGCATCTATGCAAGGGAGTTTCAGTTGCTCCACATCTCCTCCAAACTTGGAATTGTCAAGTCTTTTAAAATTTTAGCTCAAGGAACAAAAATCAGTCCATGTGGACAAGGGGAAGAGTGACATGAAATGAAGTTGAAGCGGAGGCCGGGGCCCAGATTCTGCAAGGACCTGTAGATCCTGGAAAGGAGTTCAGATTTTATTCCGTCATGTTCATTGAGAAGCCAGGTTTTAGCTTTGTACTTCTAAAAATTTACTCTGGCCTCTGTGGAGATATTATAAGAAGGCAAATAAGGAGATTGGAAAGGCAAAATTCAGGTGAAAGATGATGGTGGCTTAGAGGGAGGCGGGGGTGAGCTGCTGGGGATGGACAAAAAGAACATTATAAACTGGAAATCCCACAGGGAATTTCTACAAGAAAACTTCCAGATTTTCACCTAGAATTTGATAATATTACAATAAAATACATGAATGGAAATGCGTCAATATGAATCCAAATAAAAGAGTTAATGAGAAGTGTCTTTTGTCTATCTCTTTACCAATTATAAAGTTTGGAATCCAACTTTGAAATTTAAGTGTATGCATAACAGAAGAAAATACACCAAAATAACGGTGAATAAAACAAACAGGAATAATACTGTTCTGCTATTTGCTTTTCTGAAATTTCCAGGGACATCAACACGGAACAGGGGCAAATACAGGAGAGGCTGAGGAAAGAGGTATGGAGCAGGGGTACTGTTGTGCTGTGGGAACCTACTGAGGGCAGGCAGTGGGTCAACTCTACAATGAACACGTATATACCTTTTATAATCAGTTTTTTAAAAGCGATACATGTTTTAGATAAAACAAATTTCACTGAATTTCCTTCCATCAGCTTGATTTTCAAAAGGAGAGGGGTACTGCTATATTTAAAGTGGATAACCAACAAGGACCTACTGTATAGCACAGGGAACTCGGCTCAAAATAAAGTAACAACCTAAACAGGAAAAGAATTTGAAAAAGAATAGATACATGTATATGTATAACGGAATCACTTTTCTGTACTCCCGAAACTAACACAACATTGTTAATCAACTATACTCCAAAACGAAATAAAAAGTTTTAAAAAATAAATAAAAAGGAGAGTGGTTCTGATAGGAGACTGTTCTCTGTCTTCTCGTTCTCTAGTTCTAACTAATAACTTTCTCTTCCCTTTGGACCCTCCACATAATAGAACTGATCGACATTTATGTCGTAAGAATCATGCTCCAGGCAGATTAGTCTGATGCAGGTTTTGCTCACTTGGCTTTCAAGAAGCTTTAGATGGAATTATATGAGTGGTCTTCAGTGCTAAAAGAGTTTTAAGATCCAAAGACCGATACATACACCATCTTTCTGCAATAAACAAATATCACTGAGTCCATAGCAATAAAATGAGCAGCCGTATAAGGGTTCAAAGTTGTGCAAAACGTTCTGTGACAATGGAGCCTGCAATCTAGATGGGAAGCCGAAACAAAACAGCTATGTCACAAACCACAAAAGAACACGAGTCTGAGTTACTTCCGAAGGGAAGTGAGGGGCGCGTAGGCGGTGGGTATGCAGGAACTGCAGGAGTACGCGGGAACTGCAGCGGAGGCGCGGCGCAGCTCACCTTCACGCGCTCGTAGTAGCTCCCGGTGCGCAGCTGCGCGACGCCTTTGAACTCGGACTCACAGCTCTGCAGTCTCCGCAGAAGGTGGTCTGTGAGTCTGTTCACCACCTCCGCCGCCTCAGAGATTTCCTGGCGGCTCAGCCTCAACTTCTCCAGTACCGCCCGGGGCTTCCAGGAGCCGGGCGCCTCCTTCCCGCGCCCGAGACTGGGGACTGGGACCAGCGGTTCGGGGACCTCCGTGGGCCCGGGCTGGGGTCTCCGCTCCCGAGCGGAGCGCGCGGTGCCCTCGCGGCGAGATGCACGCCTGGGAAGGGGCGGCCCTGGGGCCGCGGGAGGCATCACCCCTTCGGTCCGAGCAGGCGGACCCTCCACCCGGTCCTCGGCGCGGGCAGCCCGCGCGCGTACCTGCCGCTTCTCCTGGGGGTCCGGGCCGCTCTTCTCCCTCCGGGATCCCGACGGCCTGGCGGGGCCGCACCTCCGCGCGCTGGGCCGGGCGGCCTCAGGGACGGCCGGGGACTCTCTAGGCTCGGTCGGGACGCCCTTCACACGCGGCGCCGAGACCCTGGGGGCGGCGGCTTCCGCCTCCGAAGCTGCTCCCGTCGCCTTTCCGCGCCGCGGGGCCATGGCTGGCGCTCTCGGCTCCCCAGAGGGAGAAGACTCGGCTTCGGGAAAAGGCCTTGGGAGGAGGAGCCAGCAGTGGCGATTGGAAGTGAAACTTCAACATCTGGCGGGAACTCAGCAGACGCTGCGCGGAAGAAGAGCCCAGCCAGGTGGCCACGGGGAGCCACGCCCCCGCCGCGGAGGGGCGGGCCCACGGCGCTCCCGCAGTCGCCCACTTTCTCGCCTTCGCGTGGAGTGGTGCCGGCGGCTTGGGAACAGCGCAAAACCGAACCCAGGGCAGCGCACAACACCTTCGCGAGCTTTGAAAGCCAGACGCATTTACCGGCGTAGCGCCTACAAAATTTGGGGGAAACTATAACACCTTCTCGCACATTGAAGTTGACAGAGAAACTTTTTCAGTGTAAGTTTAAATAAAGCATTTTTTTTATTAAAGGGAAAAAGAAAATAAAATTTTTACTAGATGGAATGAGATGTGGATTGACTGTAATTGGAATAAATATTTCATATTATTTGATTTTGTAAAAGCACGCACAATCTTAAACTGTGAAGTTCCTATTGGTGAGTTTTAGCCACTGGTTCTCAAAAGCCCATCAAAAAAAATGGCACTTGCATTTTAAATAATCCATACTGCTTTGGCGTTGTGATTCAAGAGTATCTCAATACAGGCTTTCAAGTACCGCTAAATAAAGCCAAATCGTTTACAGAAATACGTATTTGACAGGAAGCCCCTAGGTTAAACGTGCCTGGTACTTTTCTTTTTAACCATCCTAACCATGTTTAAGTGTACAGTAGTTCTGTATGAAACCATCTCCACTATCCATCTCAGAACTCTTCATCTTGAAAAACAGAAACTCTACCCACTAAATCATAACACCCCATTCCCCCTGCTCTCTCCGGCTTCTGGTAAGAGCCGTTCTATTTTCTGTCTCTGAATTTGACACTCTGGGTACCTCATGTAAGTGGAGTCATAGAGTATTTGTCCTTTTGTGATGGGCTTATTCACTTAATATAAAGTCCTCAAGGTTTATTTATGTTGGAGCAGGTGTCAGCCTTCCTTTTTAAGGCTGAATAATTTCATTGTACGTATGTACCACATTTTGTTTTCCATTCATCTGTCAATGGACAAAAATGCCTTGATTACTTTTTCAAAAGTTTTCTTTGAAACCAGTATTTTGCTATGACCTTCTCTTTGAACTGTGACGTAAGAGATGTTTTTCTTTTGTAAAATGGAAGGAGGACTATTGTGTATTCAGACTTGTTGTCAAGCAGACCAGTTTCAGGGAAATGTAAGTTGAAATGTGGAAAGCCGTTTCCTTAAAACTGCAGGTGTACTTGGGCTGTCTTCCAGGATGTGCAGGACTATGCCTGCTCCAGACTGAAGACCTCTGCTCTATGGGTCTATTTTTGTTCTCCAAGGGCTCCATGCTTGTCATAGAATCCCGTAAATGCCTCTATAGCTGGCTTAATGCTGACTTCCAGCTGTTTCCAAAGTCTTCTAAAGTGCACTGGTGTTAGCTTAACCGAAAACGCGCAGGCAGCAATCAACCGGACCAGAATCAAATACCTCTTCTGCTGACCCGTCAAAGGAGGAAAACCTGTTTCTTGCTCAATCTTGCAGCAGCAATCAGTGTCCAAACTATAGAAGGAATGACTTTTTAGTTGAATCTTGATAACGAGTTTGGATTTTATCTAGTAGGGAAAAACAAGAGATGTGGGTATATATTTTAACTAGATGATTTTATATCTTCCCCTTTATATCTCATGTTTGTCTCAGTAATTCACTTAGTCACTCAACAAATATTTGGCACAAATACTATGTGCCAAGCTCAGTTCTAGGCTCTTGGGATTTATTGATAAACAAAGATCCTTGTCTTTCTGGAGCTTGCATTCTGGCAGGGAGAAACAGACAATAAACATAATACATATGTAAATTATCCCATATAGTAAAAAAGGATGAGCTATATTGAAAAAGGAAAAAATAGTGCAGGAATAAGCAGGAGTGAGGAATGGTACAATACTAAAATAGTGAGAGAATGACATTTGAGCAAAGATTTAAAGGAGGGGATACCCAGGGGAAGAGTGTTCCAGAAGAAGGAAAAGTTAATGCAAAGGACCTAAAGTGGGACTATGCCTAGTTGTTCAAACAACAACCAGTGTGGCTGGAGCTTATGAACTTTGAGGTGATGTGTGGGTTATCAACTTACTGCCTCTCAGTTCCAAACAAACCCTTCAATAAATGCTTTCTGATAAACAATAGAATTCCTTTAAGCATTTCTCTTTTAAAGTGCCCACTATGTTAACTTTTCTCAGTAGAAGTTGCTGGCGGAACATTGCAGGAGAAAGAGGTTTCCTGCAATCTCCAACATAACAGAGGGAGTGGAAGGGGATTGACAGGGTGAAGGTCAGACTTGTGGGTGTGAGAACATCTGGTAAAGCCTGCAAAGTGATCCCTCTGGGACCTTGCAGCCTTGGCCTGGCCATAACCTATCTAAAGCATACTAGGCAAGGAAACCAGGATTCCTGCCTGACCTACATACAGCTGCCTGTGATCCACAGGGTCCCATACCAGGCATTTGATCCTTCTGCAAGACCCCTATGTTATGTAGCCCATGCTCTCTAAAGGCCTCCTGCCCTTGAGATCTGAATCCCTTTTTTTTTTTTTCTGCGGTACGCAGGCCTCTCCCTGCTGTGGCCTCTCCCGTTGCGGAGCACAGGCTCCGGACGTGCAGGCTCAGCGGCCATGGCTCACGGGCCCAGCCGCTCTGCAGCACGTGGGATCTTCCCGGACCGGGGCACGAACCCGTGTCCCCTCCATCGGCAGGCGGACTCTCAACCACTGTGCCACCAGGGAAGCCCTGAATCCCTTCTTAGTTTATTCTTCCTTGGGTACTCTCCCTCAGCCCTAGGGTACCATATATAGTTTCCTTATATATATAGTTATTCTTTTATTATAGTTAATTATTATTATATTAAACATCTCCTGTTTAATCTACTGAGTGATTTCTATCTCCTGATTGGACCCAGACTGCTACAGAATTGGAACTGGGAGTGGTCCCAGGAGATAAAACCCTAAAGATGGGATTTGGGGATTGGTTTGGTTGTGCCCTTGGGCTAGAGTGCAGTGCTCGAGGAGGAAGAACCAGCAAAATGAGAACGAGAGACCAGAAAAATAGGAGGAAAACCAGAAAATATTGATGTCTTAGAAGATAAGAAAGTGAATCAAGAAATGGCTGTGAACAAGACATGGAAGCAACCGAAATGCCCATCAACAGATGAATGGATAAAGAAGATGTGGTGTATATATACACAATGGAATATCGCTCAGTCATAAAAAAAAGAATGAGGGCTTCCCTGGTGGCGCAGTGGTTGAGAGTCCGCCTGCCGATGCAGGGGACACGGGTTCGTGCCCCGGTCTGGGAAGATCCCATGTGCCGCGGAGCGGCTGGGCCCGTGAGCCATGGCCGCTGAGCCTGTGCGTCCGGAGCCTGTGCTCCGCAACGGGAGAGGCCACAACAGTGAGAGGCCGCGTACTGAGAGGAAAAAAAAAAAAAAAAAAAGACATAAACCTATATTTGTTAGCATAGAAAAATGTCCATGATAATCTATTATGTAAAAAGCAGATCACAATACAATGTATATAGGTCATAGATAGTATGATCACATTTTCATTAAAAAATAATGAAAATATATTTAAAATTAAAACTTAAAATCCAGTGCTGGCTACAGTGTGATGAAATAAGCTTACACAGTTCGTACAACCTGATACAAAGTTTTTAGAAAGTTAATTTAGCAGTTATCAAAAATTTAAACATTGAAGAGTCGGTAATTCCCTGGTGGCACAGGGGTTAAGAATCTGCCTGGCAATGCAGGGGACACGGGTTCGAGCCCTGATCCAGGAAGATCCCACATGCCGGGGAGCAACTAAGCCCGTGCGCCACAACTACTGAGCCCTAGCTCTAGAGCACACGAGCCACAACTACTGAAGCCCCTGGGCCTAGAGACCGTGCCCTGCAGCAAGAGAAGCCACCGCAATGAGAAGCCCGCGCACCGCAATGAAGAGTAGCCCCCGCTGTCCGCAACTAGAGAAAGCCCGCACACAGCAACGAAGACCCAACGCAGCCAAAAATATAAATAAATAAAGAGTTCCATAATTTTAAAAAGATATATGTACAAGGATGATCATAATATCAAAAAATTAGAAATGTGAACTAAGAATGCTGCCTGCCATATTGGTAAACAAAGGATGTTGCAGCCATCAAGCCCACAAGCCCAGACAGTGAGCCCTGAGGGAATTCAGGATGGAAACCAGGAATGCCCACAACCTAGCAGTCAACTGCTGCAGCCACCCACCCCGCAACGGTGCACCCTGAGGAGACTCAGGATGAGAAGACACAGGATACTGGCCCCAGATAGCTGAGGTGAATATCTAAGGAATGATTTCAGTGATCCAAGACTTTGCATCTTCCCATACATAGAAAAGTGCTAATTTTAGTAACCTGAGATGTCTGGCTTTCTTTAATTAACAATAATCTTTTGATGTTCCAACTTGTACGTGCCCTTGGTTGCAAAAACTCCTATATATCCTGGCTTCCCCCACGCCCGCCTCTATGGAGCAGTCTCTCAGAGTTATCTGAGATGCTGTCTCCCAGGCTTGAAGTCCTCAGAATGTCTGCTAAATAAAACATAACTCTCAACTTTTGGATTGTGCATTTTTTTTCAGTCAACAGAAACAATCCAAATGCTCAGTAATTGGAGTTGATTAAATAAACTATGGTTCACATAAATAACTGACTATAATACTAAAAAGTGAGATAGATTCACATATACTGGCATAGAGATAGTAAAAAAATACATCGTTTAAAAAAGAAGCAAACTGAAAAGCAATATAATCAGTATTATACATGCAAAATAATAGTAGCATTAGTATAAGTATGAAACACTAGGAGGCATTAGCAACAAAATGCTGACAATTATTATGGAGATGAGGGCCGGAAGGCCTGATGGAAGTTACGGTTTCCTTAACTCTCAAAGTTTTGTATTTCTGGAAGCTTTAAATTGTGTATAAAGAATGCTTATTAGTAATGTAATAAGAAAAAAATTATGCATTCGATAGATGTTAATAATCAGAACAATTAAACTGCCACATGGGCTGTTGCACTATCTAACCAGTCATAAGTTTCCTCTCTAAGAAAGGTGTTTGTCTGCTCCCCCATGCCTGCAAGGCCTCTACTTGCCCAGCTTCAAGACGGAAGAAAGAGCCCGGAGTCAGCAACAGAGACATCAATGGTTTAATGGATAGGGGGAGCTTACCTGTCTGAATCAAGGTCCTAGAGTGACACCCCACTGTGTACGGCGGAGGGCGGGCAGGACACAGGGCAGTCTTTGCTCCCAGGGGCAGAGGGAGGTTAGCAATTATAGGGGTAAGTAACTACAGGTCGACTCATTACCAGGGAAACCAACCGAGGGCCACGCCCCCTCGCCAGCCCTTTGCTAAGCTATCACTAGCTAGGGCCTGGGGCAAGTATGTAGGAAGGTCAGTCATGTGAGTCGGGTGTAGGTGAGGCAGGAACCGGTTAAGCAGGGGATGTATAGAGAGCAAGAGAACAGCTACCTCCAGCGGCCTAACCATACAGAAGGTTTTAAAAATACCAACTGCAAAAGGCTGGACATTTAACCTTCAACCCTTCCATTCACCTAATTAGCCATCATGAATCTTTCATCCACAGATACATTTGAAGGCCTTTGAAATCGATTCCTATTCAGACTCCAGTCTTCATTAAACAGAAGTCAAGGTGATAGCTGCCCCAGAAATTTCAAAGAATCTGATAAAGCAGTCATTCAAATTCTTGTTTGTAGGTGGCCACCTGGTGATCAGGGCAGCAATTCGCTGAAAAGGACAAAAGATGACTGAGTAGGAGTCCCCCCAGTCCAGAACCGTATGGAATCAAACAGCGTGCGCCGACCAAGAAAGGAGGCACACACCTCGCTGACCACCTGCACAGCTGCCGGGTCTTGTTTCATCAGTAAAGTTTCGCCAAACTGCCAATCAGCGGCGACGCTGGACGTAGACGCGCTACGCTGTGACATCAGAACAAAGATGGCTGCTTCCTGAAAACTTTCTTCTCCTAGATGTTTGCCCCTCGCTCGTGTCAGGCTCAGAGTTAAACACTCGGCCTTTCTCCAACCATGTTCTCCTTCCGAGGCTGTGGTCGCTGGGTCGCGGCTTCACTCACCAAACAGCACCATCCGTCTTCCCGGTTCAGCGGTGACAGCGCGGCGCCCTGGACTCCGCACTTCGACGTGGTAGTCATCGGCGGAGGACATGCGGGGACCGAAGCCGCTGCCGCCGCCGCTCGGTGCGGTTCCCGGACTCTGCTGCTCACGCACCGAGTGGACACCATCGGTGAGTAGCGCGGTGTGGGGCATGCCCAGGACGCAAGCAGCCAGTGTCCTCCTCCGCCCCCTCCCAGTGCCTGGGATGTGGGCAACCTTTTCCCTCCCTTAAGGCTGGTGAGAATCCTGCCGACTGTGGTTTTAGCCTGATTTGTGTTTCGCAGATCAAGCGGGCCCGGGCCAGAGCTCTAAGACTAGGGGCTATTCTGTGGACCGTGGATCGCGCTGCTGCTGAAAAGTAATTAGTGGGGAGGGTGCGGGGGGCTGGGGGTTGGGGAGAGGGGGTGCCTTGAGAAAAGGGCAAACTGTAGGAATACTGGCTGATACCTTATTTCATTGTTGTCATTTGCCCTTTACTAGCTTGTTGCTTTGGTTAGAGAGTGAATTAGGACTTCCCTGGTGGCGCAGTGGTTAAAAATCTGCCTGCCCATGCAGGGGACACTGTTGGATCCCTGGTCTGGGTCTAAGATCCCACATGCCGCGGAGCAACTAAGCCCGTGAGCCACAACTACTGAGCCCAAGTGCCACTGATCCTGCCTTCTGGAGCCCGTGAGCCACAACTACTGAAGCCCCCGCGCCTAGAGCCTGTGCTCCGCAACAAGAGAAGCCACCGCAGTGAGAAGCCCGCGCACCGCAACTAGAGAAAGCCCATCCATGCGCAGCAACCAAGACCCAACGCAGCGAAAAATAAAAATGTATAAATAAATAAATTAATTTTTTTAAAAAGTGAATTAAAATTATTAGTACTCGTTTATTAAATGACCATTGTGTTTTTCTCGAGATTTTGTGAAGCCCTTTTGAAGAATGAGGGTACTTTTTTATTGCATTCTGTATTCCTACTGAATGTTTATTCCCCAGTTTTGTGCTTAGGACGACCCGACAGTGCTTTTATGCACTTACAGGCTGTGGTTGGACGGCCATAATTTAAACAAGACTCCTCTCTAGCATCATCTTAGATACTAGCTAGGACATTATCCTGTAAATTATGCATGCCTATGTCTTTCCTCTTGCATTTTGCTTAAGAGTGAATAGTAACTGAAATGTTAACTGTGCTTTGTGTAGTGAAATACTTTTTAAAACAACCATTCAGCTCATAACTGTGGAGAAATATGCACTGTTAACAGCGATTCTTTTGGAGAGAGGCTGTATGATTACCCGGGTAAAAACCAGGAATAACAATTTAAAAAATCTAATGAACAAAAAAGTATTGAACTAAGATGATCATTAAGTAGTATAAGCAATGTAGTTCTGTCAAGGGTAAAGGAATTCCCATCAAGACCCATATTCATTAAGTAGTCATTAATATCCTATAAAAATACCCATTGTATTTATACCAATATAATATGACCTAAAGGTTCTTTTTAAATAAATAGATTTCAGAGATATTTTAATAACTCTTATATTAATAGATGAGCTTAATAAATGACAATTCTATCTTAAAATCAAAGTCTCATTTTTTTAAGGTAATTGGATGTAGTAGAGTATCAAGTATTTCTGTCCTCAGAAAGATAGCTTTGGCTGAGAAAGTTGAACTTCCGTAAGAATACAGAATGCAGGAATTGTCCTCTTTCAATTCAATCATGTCATCTGCAAATAATGAAGTCAGAGACAGAAAATCTTTTATACTGACCTGGAACATAATGCTTTTCGACAAACTATTTTTTGGCATTCATGACAAAAGAGAAAAGTCTTCTGACACTAAATCAGACACTGGCAAGTAGGATTACCATGATTACTTTAGATC
The DNA here is from genome assembly GCF_008692025.1 of Phocoena sinus. Taxonomy (NCBI): domain Eukaryota; kingdom Metazoa; phylum Chordata; class Mammalia; order Artiodactyla; family Phocoenidae; genus Phocoena; species Phocoena sinus. The sequence continues at coordinate 80,553,124 of NC_045774.1, read as the reverse complement.
AATAAAGGTTTACCCCTAAACTGAATTTAGGTCATACTGCCCAAACAATGCCTCATAGGGAATAGTGTTTACCTAAGTAAATAGTGATTCTGTGTCAAAGGAAGGAGGGAAATAATCTACTGCAGCTGTCATCCCTGATTTTAGAGTAGGGACGCTGAGGTACAGAATATTAGATAACTTGCCAAGAACACATGGAGCTTATAAGTGGTAAATCTAGGAACTGAGCCAGATCTCTTGCTCACTCCTAACCCGTGCTCCTAATCACAGCACGATTCAGCCTCCCTCTGGAGACCATGAAAACTTTTGGAGGGCTTGTAGCTGGCCACAGCGGATCAGCAGATTGTTGACGTAGCTTTCCCACTCTGTACCTCCCATAAGACTTGGGGGATTTAAAGAGAAGGTATAAAATGTGAATTCTACTTTCAGGAAGCTTATAATTTAATTATTTCTGCAAAATAAGCATAAAGAAAACAGCAGATGGCATTTATGGAAGACATACTTGATTATAACTGTGAACCAGTGCAAAGGGACTTCTTAAAATTATGCTTGATTTAGGAAGGTTTCCTGAGGTAAGAATTTCAAGGTCACATTGAAAAGGAAGAAGAAAAGGCAACATAATGAATGTGTACACGGGAAAGATTCAAAAGAAACTTTCAACAATGGTTTGTCTTCCAGGATGCCCTGCATAACTTTTTCTCTTTTTAAAATTTTATTTATTTTTGGCTGTGTTGGGTCTTTGCTGCTGCGCGCAGGCCTTCTCCAGTTGCAGAGAGTGGGGGCTACTCCTCGTTGTGGTGCACGGGCTTCTCGTTGTGGTGGCTTCTCTTGTTGCAGAGCACGGCTCTAGACGCCGCGGGCTTCAGTAGTTGTGCCTTGCAGGCCCTGGAGCACAGGCTCAGTAGTTGTGGTGCCCGGACTTAGTTGCTCTGCGGCATGTGGGATCTTCCCAGACCAGGGCTCGAATGCAGGGGGATTCTTAACCGCTGTGCCACCAGGAAGTCCCACCCTGAGTAACTCTTGCATCCTGTTGGAACTCCAGCATTTTTATTGTTTGCTTCAAGTTCTTTTATTTTATCAAGACTCACTATATGCAAGATACTAATATATTTATTTTGTTTATGTCTGTTCTCTTTAGGTCAGATGTCCTGTAATCCTTCCTTTGGTGGCATTGGAAAGGGGCATTTAATGAGAGAAGTTGATGCCTTGGATGGCCTGTGTTCTCGAATCTGTGACCAGTCTGGTGTACATTACAAAGTACTAAACCGGCGCAAGGGACCAGCTGTTTGGGGTCTGAGAGCTCAAATTGATAGGAAACTTTATAAACAGAACATGCAGGTAAGAACAGGGCATGAAAACAGGAAAGATTGTAGTGATTGTTTAACTGTTATGTTTCAGCTTGCTTTCTGTTTTGACAGAAAGAAATCCTAAATACACCGCTGCTTACTGTTCAGGAGGGAGCTGTAGAAGATCTCATTCTTACAGAACCAGAGCCTGAGCACACTGGGAAATATCGCGTCAGTGGTGTTGTTTTGGGTATGTACTGCTTATAGATGATAATAATAGTATCAAACTCCATGTGAGAAATTGATTTTGAGCAGAGTATGGAGAGGTTTTGCTTATTCTAGGAAATTGTTGTGTCTTCTGTTCATACATGAGGAAAACTATAAAAAATCATACTTCTCCTTTCATTCTGACAACGAGGCTCACATTCTGTACCACTTATTTTGGGACTCTATAGCCTGCGTAACTCTGTATTTTCCTACTGGTGTTTCTTATTTCTGACTTTAAATTTATATTTTACAGGATTCTTATATATGTTTTTTATTTGAGCTTTGTATTAATTTTTAAATTAAAATAACACATGCCTGTAATTTTTACAAAAATCAAACAGAATTTAAATTTGTATGTAAAAACAATTTCTGTTATCTCCCTCTACAGACTTAACCACTTAAACAGTGATGGGAAGATTTGTGTGTGCACAGTTAATTGTATTGCTTGGGCAACTCTACAGTCTGGTGATTAGGGATTGAACTGGCCTTTTTGTTGGGAACTCCCAAACATCTGTGTCTCTTAGTCCTCAGGCGAAGAATCCATCTTCTGCCAGGGGACCGGACTGTTGGCGCCTGCTAGCATTCTAGGAACAAAATGGTAGGAGGGGCTGTGCTGAAGAATGTCAATCATTTAAAATACAGAGATTAACTTATTTTCCCTATTTTAAAATTGATTTTTATTATACATTTATTCGTTTTTTTTTGAATGGGGAATACATATAATGGTAAACGGTTTAAAGGAGATGAAAGAAGGTAGAATGAAAAGGTGGACTCTCATCTTGTGCCCCAGGCAGCCAGTTTCCTTCCTCGGGAGTATTGCTCGTCTCTGGTGTGATCTTTCTGTGTGTGTGTTTATATTTCCCCCCAACACACATAGCAGTGGCATATTGTACACACTATTCTGTACTTTTTTTTTTTTCTCCAACCACTCAATCCTGTGTTTGGTTTTCTTTGCTTTAGGGAGCTATGTTTCTTTCTTAAAAGTTCATGTTTTTGTTCTGTGTATTACCTTAGTAACTATGATTTTGTATAATATACTTAATCTTCTCTTTCTTCTGTCAGTGTTTACTGACTTCCCTCTGTTGAACAGTTACTAGTTTTATTTTCATTTCCCCTTCTCTCCCCTGCGTCCTTTCCCCTCCAGATTTGATGACTATATTGTTTGATTAGTGTAAGGTAGATCTGTCTGCAGGCAAACCTTCATATGCAGATTTCAACTCTTTCCCTCATTTTCCACCCCCTAGCTTCATTCCTACATTTCTTATATTCAGTCCTCCAGTTTCTGAGCCTTTGCACGGCAAGTTGCTTCATTGTCATCAGTATGTTCTCCTGAGGTTCTTGAGTTAAGGTCTCCTCCCCTCTGCTAAATCAGTTATCACTCTTCCAACCACTTTTTTTAAATTTAGTTTTATATTGGAGTATAGTTGATTTACAATATTGTGTTAGTTTTAGGGGTAAAGCAAAGTGATTCAGTTATACATATACCCATTCTTTTTCAGATTCTTTTCCCCTGAAGGTTATTACAGAATATTGAGTAGAGTTCCATGTGCTATACTATACAGTAGGTCCTTGTTGATTATCTATTATCTAGTTTATATGTAGTGTGAATATGTTAATCCCAAACTCCCTCCCCACTGCAACCACTTTCTATCTTCTGAAAATATTTTGAAATTTCTCATCTTTTGACAAATTCTTTCCCATTACTTGTCCTGTGGTTTTATATCTTTTTTGCCCCTTTATTTCATTTTCTTGGAGTTTCAAGAGGGAGAAGAAATCATGTGAGGTGGTCTGTCATATTTAACCAGAAGTCTAAAATTAATTAATTTAAAAAATTAACTGAGAACAACGAAAAGTGTGTGGGAGCTGGGCGGGTGCGCGGACGCCGGGGCCGGGCCCCGCTGCGCCCCGCCGTGTCCCGCCGCTTGGGGGGCATGTCTCACAGCCCGAACTTGACCGCGCACATGCCCGCCGCCTCCGTCAGCGCCTCTGGGGGCGTCCACCCGCCCTCCACCAGTATGGCGACGTCTTCCCAGTACCGCTAGCTGCTGAGTGACTACGGGCCGCCATCTCTGGGCTACGCCCAGGAAACTGGGAAGAGCCAGGTGCCCCAGAGCAAATATGCGGAGCTGCTGGCCATCATCGCAGAGCTGGGGAGAGAGGTCGGACCCCTCTCCGCGGGCAGCTGGAGCGCGATGGAGAGCCTGAAACGTGGCATCATCCACGCACGAGGGTTGGTGCGGGAGTGCTTGGCAGAAACGGAACGGAAGGCCGGGTCCTAGCTGCCTCGTGAGCCTGCAAGGTTTTCTGTCTTCTTCCGAGAGGAGAAGTTACAGTAGTTCCTCTCCCGTTAGGATGAAACTTTGTTTTAAAAATGGTAACAGTTTTGTTTCTCCTCCCCCCCCGCCCCTCCCATGGTTCACCAGGCTCCGAATCTACAGCCTGTAAGATTGAGGAAAGATTTTGTGGTTGTTGGGGAGTTACATTTTAACATCTTTTTTTTTTTTTTTTTTTTGCGGTACGCGGGCCGCTCACTGCTGTGGCCTCTCCCGTTGCAGAGCACAGGCTCCGGATGCGCAGGCCCAGCGGCCATGGCTCACGGGCCCAGCCTCTCCGTGGCATGTGGGATCTTCCCGGACCGGGGCACAAACCCGTGTCCCGAACCCGTGTCCCCTGCATCGGCAGGCGGACTCTCAACCACTGCGCCACCGGGGAAGCCCAATGGGGAGTTACATTTTAAATAGTGAGGAACTACCCAGGTGTTTGTTGTTGTTTCTCAAAGCATTGATTCAAAAGAGGCACGTAAAAATTACCTGTCTTACAGCAAACTAGTTTGCCTCCAAGATACCAGTGTCTCGTTCTCCTCTTTTGAATACATTTATGTTACCCGCATTGTTCTTTGTTCCTTTTCGTAAGCTGATACAACTTGAAGGGGGTTTTTTTGTAGTGCGGACTTGACAGCACACTTAACTAGTAGCTGGTCCCCTCGTTTCCCATACACTGTAGATTCTGCTTAATGTAATTTCTTTTTTGCTTAAGCATTTGCATGACTATTAGTGCTTTGAAGTCAATTTTAGAAGCCAGAACCACCTAAATGGTCTTGTCAAAAGACTCAACCTGAGGGCTTCCCTGGTGGCGCAGTGGTTGAGAGTCCGCCTGCCGATTCAGGGGACGCGGGTTCGTGCCCCGGTCCGGGAAGATCCCACATGCCGCGGAGCGGCTAGGCCCGTGAACCATGGCCGCTGAGCCTGCGTGCCCGGAGCCTGTGCTCCGCAGCGGGAGAGGCCACAACAGTGAGAGGCCCGCGTACCGCAAAAAAAAAAAAAAAAAAAAAAAAAAAAAAGCACAAGTTATAAATACAGAAGAAAGAGCAACCTCCCAAACCAAACCTAACAAGGATCCCGAAATTTTTTCTGAGACTGTATGTAGATTTCAGTTCTCCCTTTCCTGTAAGTTGATCCAAACATCTGGAAGAAAATGGAACTGTTTGCATCTTTTTATTTATTACTCGATGTAATAAGGCTTATTTTCATTAACAGCTTGTAAAAAAAAAAAAAGAAAAAAGAAAAATTACCTGAGACTATTCAGTGCTGACAAGGTTTTAGGAACATGTGTATCGGTGAGAATACATTATGCTCTCCATCCCAGCTCTCTCGGATTCTTGAGATTGATAACATATAGGCTTCTTACTGATTTAAAATCTTTTTCAAGTTTCTAAAGACAAAATTTTTCCGTAGTTTTACTACAAAATAGTCACGTTCCAATTTGATCCATGGTAACAATTAGAACCTGAGTTTTATTTTGTTTCCTGTCCTTTAGTGGATGGAAGTACAGTGTATGCGGAGAGTGTGGTTCTAACTACTGGGACGTTTCTGAGAGGCATGATTGTGATTGGATTGGAGATGCATCCAGCAGGACGTTTAGGGGATCAGCCTTCCATAGGGTTGGCTCAGACTCTGGAGAAGTTGGGGTTTGTGGTGGGAAGATTGAAGACTGGGACTCCGCCCCGGATCGCCAAAGAATCCATTAATTTCAGCATTCTAAACAAGCAGACACCAGATAATCCATCCATACCGTTCAGCTTTATCAATGAGACAGTGTGGATCAAGGTGAGATCATTTATGAAAATCTGGCTTTAAACAGAGGATATAGACTAACCTTTTTTTTCTTTTTTCTTTTTTTGATAGCAATTCACTTTTCTTCACTATTAGTGTGCAAAAAAGGGATCTTTAAAAGGATTAGCTGATTTGGCTACTTGGGTATTTCCCCATAAATTCTTAAATTTCATTACTTTGATAACTTTGCCTATTTAAACTTTTTGAAATAGTTTCAGAAAAGTTGTAAGACTGTGAACTCCTATAAACCATTGAAATTCACCCATTGTTAATATTTTGCCCTCTCTCCATATATAGAGACATAGATACATGTATATATTTAATGTATAAAACAGTAATATACACACATTTATTTTAAATTTATTTATTTTTGGTTGCGTTGGGTCTTTGTTGCTGCGCACGGGCTTTCTCTAGTTGCGGCAAGCGGGGGCTACTCTTTGTTGAGGTGTGCGGGTTTCTCATTGCGGTGGCTTCTCGTTGCAGAGCACGGGCTCTAGGGTGCGCGAGCTCAGTAGTTGTGGCGCACGGGCTGAGTTGCTCCGCGGCATGTGGGATCTTCCCGGACCGGGGCACGAACCCGTGTCCCCTGCATCGGCAGGCGGATTCTTAACCACTGCGCCACCAGGGGAGCCGCCCACATTTATTTTTACTCTTTTTTCTTTTCCAGAAACATTTAAAAGTTACAGAGATGATGACTCTTTACCTCGAAATGCTTCAGTCTGCATCTCAACTAAGCTCAAAGACATCCTCTTTTTTTTTAATAGACATCCTCTTTTATAACCTCAATGCAGTGATGAAATTTGGGGAATTTAACATTGACACAGTGCTGTTATCTAATATAAAATCCATAGATTTTGTTGATTGTCCCAGTACTTTTTTTGTCCCAACATTTTTTTTTTCCAATCTAGGATCACATATTGCATTTAATTGTCATTTCTCTTTAATCTGGAACAGTTCCTCAGTCTTTTTTTTAAATCTATTTATTTATTCATTTATCTTTGTCTGCGTTGGGTCTTCGCTGCTGCACACAGGTTTTCTTTAGTTGCAGCGAGCAAGGGCTGCTCTTCGTTGCAGTGCACGGGCTTCACATTGCGGTGGCTTCTCTTGTGGAGCACGGGCTCTTGGCACGCGGGCTTCAGTAGTTGTGGCTCATGGGCTCTAGAGCGCAGGTTCAGTAGTGGCGCACAGACTTAGTTGCTCCGCGGCATGTGGGATCTTCCCGGAACAGGGCTCGAACCCATGTCCCCTGCACTGGCAGGCGGATTCTTAACCACTGTGCCGCCAGGGAAGTCCCAGTTCCTCAGTCTTTAATGGCACTGATACTTTTGAAGATACAGGCTACTTCTACCTATCCTTTGAATTTAAAACACAAAACAATGTATATTGTGTGTTTAGAATTAAGGGCTAATATTTGACAGTCCTAGTTTCTGATGAGTGTTACCCTGATGAGTGGCTCCAAGTGTTGTTATTTTGAGCAAGTGACTTTTATATTTTCACTTTGGTAAAATGTAAATCATGATGATACTTTCCTAGTGTGTATATTTTTAAACTTTTTTGTTGTTGTTGTTTTTGTTTTTGTTTTTGCATTACGCGGGCCTCTCACTGTTGTGGCCTCTCCCGTTGAGGAGCACAGGCTCCGGACGCGCAGGCTCAGCGGCCATGGCTCACGGGCCTAGCCTAGCTGCTCCGCGGCATGTGGGATCTTCCTGGACCGGGGCACGAACCCGTGTCCCCTGCATCGGCAGGCAGACTCTCAACCACTGCGCCACCAGGGAGGCCCAAATTTTTTGTTTTTTAGTTTTATATTTTACTTTTGGCCACGCCACACAGCTTGTGGGATCTCAGTTCCCTGACCGGGTATTGAACCCGTGCCTCCTGCAGTGGCAGTGTGGAGTCCTAACCACTGGACCACTAAGGAATTCCCTGTTTTGACATTCCTGGTTCACTTTCCTCAATACTTTGTTCTTGCTTAGTTTTAAAGCAACAATCCCAGACATCACATCATTTCACTCAGATACACTTTGGTACATGTCTTTAACAAATAAGGACTTTGTAAAAATCGACACAGTACTATTATCACACATAGCAGAACATAATTTCTTAACATCATCTGATATTCAGTGCTCAGTTTTCCCTAGTTTTTATAGTTGTTTTTAAATGTTTATTTAAAATGTTTTTTTTTTACAGTTGTTTTATTTGAACCAAGAACGAAATGACTTTGGACTTTGGATAATATGTCTTATAATAGTTCCCCTCTTTTTTTTTTTTTTTTTTTTACATTTATATGTGGAAGAAACCGAGTCATTTCTTTTCTGAAGTTTCCTACATTCTAGATTTGTCTGATTTCAACCCTCTGGTGCCTTAAACGTGTTCCTGAATCCTCTGCATTTCCCGTAAACTGTTGATCTGGAGGCTTGCGTAAATTTAGGTTCATCTTTTGGGTTGTTTTTAACAAGCATACTTCACCATTAGCATTTGGCATTATGCATAGATTTAATATCTATAAAAGTAAGTGCATATCATGTGTGGCATTTATTTGAATGAGAGGCAAAATAATAGAGAGGCAAAACATGTTGTAACTAGTTCCTGTGTTTTAGCCAGAAGATCAGCTGCCATGTCACTTGACTCACACCAACCCTCAAGTGGATGAGATTGTCCTTGAGAACCTTCACCTTAACTGTCACGTTAAGGAAACTGCAAAAGGACCCCGGTAAGGACAAAATATCAGTGCTCAATTACTGTAAGGAACAATGTCAACCCTCTTTTGTTTGTTTCATTAAATTTTTAAATTTCAATGTCCTTTTCTAGATACTGTCCCTCCATTGAATCAAAGGTTTTGCGTTTTCCAAACCGTCTGCATCAGGTTTGGTTGGAACCTGAAGGAATGGATTCTGATCTCATCTACCCGCAGGGGTTATCTGTGACACTGCCAGCTGAATTACAAGAGAAAATGATCACGTGCATCAGAGGCTTGGAGAAAGCTAAAATGATTCAGCCAGGTAAAGAGAATGCCGGCTGCCCTTCAGTTTGAGCTCAGCACTGCTTAGCAGATGGTGAGGAGATCTTAGCCACAGTCATGATTGCTTAGAGCCTCAGCACACAAAGCCCAACATCTGTGCATTTAAAATAGTCTTCGTTTTTAAAGAGCATTTAATGATAATCTTTGCATCTCTACCTTGAGGCAAATCCAGCACTGTTTTTATTATTTTTTTACCATTTATTCTTTGGCCAGGCTATGGTGTTCAGTATGATTACTTGGACCCCCGTCAGATCACTCCTTCTCTCGAGACTCATTTGGTGCAGCGGCTCTTCTTTGCTGGACAGATAAATGGCACTACTGGTTATGAGGAAGCTGCAGCTCAAGTAAGAGGTTGTTCAGATGTTACTGAACAGAAAAGGACTATTTAACTGGTGTTCCTCCTCTTGATGTCTGTTAAGATAGCTGTATAGAGCTTAGAGACAACTCAGAACTACAATAGAAGACTTATTCTGTTTCAGAGTATACAATAGGATTTTAAAACCACTGCCTTTATTACTCTTTTCTGAGCTCCTAGATCCAATAGCATATTTTGATTAGATTTATTATATTGCTTCTGAAATTTAAAAAAAAGAAAATTTAGTTCTTTTAAACTAACTTTATTGAAAATTACCCTATTGTTATTCCTTTTTTTTTTTTTTTTTTTCGGTACACGGGCCTCTCACTGTTGTGGCCTCTCCCGTTGTGGAGCACAGGCTCCAGACGCGCAGGCACAGCAGCCATGGCTCACGGGCCCAGCCGCTCCGCGGCATGTGGGATCTTCCCGGACCGGGGCACGAACCCGCGTCCCCTGCGTCGGCAGGCGGACTCTCAACCACTGTGCCACCAGGGAAGCCTTATTATTCCTTTTTAAGCAGAAAGTTATGTCATTGTTACTTGTAAGTAGGAAAAGGCTAAAAAAAGTCTTACAAGTGGATTTTTAAAAAAAAGTTTAGCCCACCTAGGTTTATTAGGAATATTAGATATTTTTTAAAACAATGAATCATAGCATTCTAAACTGGTACATTACCCATATTCTGTTTCTGAATATGGACCACATTTTCTGTCTTTGTTCTATCCCTGCTGGGCAGGGCCTGCTTTCTCACTTCCTGAGCCATTTTTTCCAGGTAGTATCTGAATAGGATAGCTCTTTGTTCAGTTCATAATGGCCTTTTAAACATTTCAGTCCTCTTGTAGGGTGTGATAGCTGGAATCAATGCAAGTCTTCGGGTCAGACACAAGCCTCCTTTTGTCATTAGCCGAACAGAAGGCTACATAGGAGTCTTGATTGATGACCTCACCACGCTGGGTACCAACGAACCTTACCGCATGTTTACCAGCCGAGCTGAGTTCCGCTTGTCACTGCGTCCTGATAACGCCGACAGCAGGCTCACGTTCCGAGGTAACTCTTCACTGAGTCTTGCAACCAGATTTCCTCTCCTTTAAGACCTCTTTCATTATAGTCTCTCCCTCCCTCTTCTAGGGTACAAGGAAGCTGGTTGTGTGTCCCAACAACGATATGAAAGAGCTACTTGGATGAAGTCTTCTTTAGAAGAAGGCATTTCTGTGCTAAAATCCATTGAGTTTCCAAGTTCTAAATGGAAAAACTTAATCCCAGAGGCTTCTATAAGTATTGGTAAAAGTCTACCTCTCAGGTATGCATTTTTAATGTAGACCTTTCTTACTTTTTTTTTTTTTTTTTTTTTTTGCGGTACGCGGGCCTCTCAGCGTTGTGGCCTCTCCCATTGCGGAGCACAGGCTCAGCGGCCATGGCTCACGGGCCCAGCTGCTCCGCGGCATGTGGGATCTTCCCGGACCGGGGCATGAACCCGTGTCCCCTGCATCGGCAGGCGGACTCTCAACCACTGCGCCACCAGGGAAGCGCCTTTCTTACTTTTTAAAGAAAAATGAAATCATTTCAGAGAGATATTACCTATAAATTCCCTACCTGCACGTTTTAAAAGAATGCCGCTATTACATTTGCTTCTTTTCAGGATCCTTTAGATGTAACTTATCTCTTTATTCATTAATGACAGTATATACGATTCTAAATTATTTTCATTTTTTATTTAATTTCTCTGTGGCTCCCACTGAGTTCTGGCTTGCCTAAGATTTAGGGGGTACAAACCAAGAAATAGAGTGATCTGCTTTCTTTTTTAGGTAGGGAGCAATTGGAGTGGTCTCATCTTGCCTGTGAGGTATAGCAGGGAAACTTTGATTAAGCATAGTGTTATAAATTCTTTGGACTTAATTGAAGAGTCCCTTGCTACATTTTAGGGTTTTGTCCTTGTTTTTACCATTCTGGTTATATGGACTCTGAGTCTAAAGGGCATTAATATAGAGCTTTTTTGCTTCAGAGGTATGTTCCTAAAAACCTTGCATAATTCAAAATCTGCATCTTTCACCACTGCTTTTTCCCATTTAAAAAATGTAAGCTAATCGGGGGTGTGGGATGCTCAGAAGGCATAATCTACAATCATCGTATCTTAGAAGCACACATGCCGGCTTGATCTTGCAACTGTGTCTCCCATATGTTTTTCCTTTATAGTTTACCTTTATTTCTAACTCCTGTTTTCCTTGTGAGGGATTCTGTGGACTTAAAGGTATACCCATTTTAATGCTACTTTTTATTATCTCTAATCTTTCCAAGTGCTCTCCCCTTAACTAACAGCCAGACATAGCATGTCTTTGTTTGGCTTTCACGTCATCACAGTGTTTTATCGTTTACAATTTCTGTTCCCAGATTTTCATTTTCACGGGAATGTCCCAAAGCACTGGCACCATGGTTAGAGGATAGTAAGCAGGTTTTTAGTTATAGTAACAGTAAGTAGTAAATAACCTGTATAGTAGTCACCCAAACCAGGGGATCTCATTCACAGGAAAGACAGCCTGGTTCACAAATAAGGGTGCTGGATGTATTTGTTTACCAGCTAAGTGGGACCGGGAGATGGTAGTAGTATAAACATAGTTTTATAATTCGCTCAGTTGTCCAGCTGTTTGTTTGTGTAAATTTAAGAGGGTTCACATTATTTCAAACTTCGCAAAAGAATTTATAACATTATGCTTTGTTTAGATCAAATATTGCACTATTTCAAATTTTGTATAATTAGAATTTACATTCAATGTGACTAGCGTGGATTGAGGTCATAGTGAGAGCATGGGAAGTGATTTTTTTCAACACAGTTTAAAGTGCGAATTGATGAATAAAAATATGAAAAAGGAGGCTGTCAGTTTTATGTTTTTACCTAACTAATCCCATGAGTAGCCATTTTGTTAAGGTGATTTTTTTAAAAAACAGTAATTTGGCCAAATGCTTTCCTTGTTTATTCAGGTGTCTTTCATTTCAGAAGGAAGCGGTGACAGTGACCGGGCCTCATTTGATTTCAGCAGAATATTTATAGTCTAGGGTTCCGCCTCCCTAAAAGAACCCACTTTATCAGTTCCTAGATATGTAAAGCTAAAAAGATAGAAACTTGGGCAAAGGACATGTGTTGCATCTACGGCACACGTGGTGGGCTCTGTGCCGGCCTGAGAAGTTGAACTGGACTTCAAGCTGGCATTTTGACATGAGAGATCCACAGGTGCATGTGCATACACATCTCCTGTCATGATTACAGGGAAACGCATAGACCTGCCAGGTAGCGCAGAAGCTGTCTGTTGTGTTCTATGGAAGTGTGCTAGCTTGTCCTTCTGTGCCAGACCTCTACACTCTGAGGCTTAGGCTTCATTCAAAGCTGGTCTTGAAGTTTGGGCCTGCAAACAGCTCCAAGCCTTATAAACAAATTATTTAAAACCTTTTTAAAAGTTAAATGGTCACAGGCTTTTCTTTGAGGTCACTATCCTGCAAGATTCCATGGTAGCTGTTTTTTCGGTTAGTCGTTAGGAGGTGTGTTCCAGCATGTTCTATCATTTCTGAAAGGACAACCCCTTTCCTTTTGGAGTTTAGGGTTATTTGGTTTCATTCTAGCTTATCCGATGAGGCCTCTGAAATTAGTTGACATAATTCATCTCGTGGAGCGCAACAAAGTTGACAGCTCCTTGTGGAGAGAGGGTCTAGCCTTTCCTAGGCCGTCTGAGGAAGAGATGAGTCAGGCATCTGTGGAGGGTGGTGACGCATGACCCTGGTGATAGGATGAGCTGTAAAGAAGGCATCTGGGAGGCCTGGAAGAACTTGGGACCCAAGGATGGGCAGAGCTACGATAATTAATTGGTTTAATTGGTTTGGGGTGGACAGAGTTGGTCAAAAAAGCAATCTATTAAAAGAGGGAAAGATCAACGTAAACAAAAATAAAATTAAGGGAAACTGTACAGATCAGTGAGGCCTTGTGAGAACCAAACAAAATGAGAAGGAAACTGTGGATATTTTGCAGTCTTTGAGAGCAAGCCAGGAGATCTTCAGCTGGTTCCGAGCACACGTGCAAACACACTCACAGGACGTGGGCTTAATGTGACTTAGATGTAAATTCTTACGGAGTTCAATCAAACCCTTGTTATCAGAGGATATTCTGTCCTTACAAGGAAGGGAGGACAAGTAGATTATTGCAGTGCTACCAGCAACTTATCCCTCGTGATAAAGGAAGGGAGTTGAGGAGAATCACACGCTGATCTTCTTGAGGTCCTACTGTGTTGCAGTTGCTGCTGCATTTGCTCAGTGTACTTGGGAAGAATTAGAAATATATTGACATTATTTATTCTGAGATTTGTATTATTCTCAGGGTATCTTGTTCTTAATCTGCTTGATATAATATGGACCCCTGTGTTAATGAAACTTTTATGTATTTGTAGAGCTCTCGATGTCCTGAAGTATGAGGAAGTTGACATAGAGTTGTTGGCCAAGGCTGTTCCAGAGCCCTTGAGGAAGTACACCAAATGTAGAGAGCTAGCCGAAAGACTGAAAATAGAAGGTAGAAAATACTTTTTTACTTAGGATGTCTGTATGTTCTCCTTCCCTTTCGTGCAAATTGTGAATGGATGGCAGATCCACAAAGAGCTCTGTGTCAAGAGGAGCCTTTATTACCATAGGACCAGCATCATCTTAGGCTCTAACCACTCAGAGTGGGGTTCCCAGATAGCATTGCAACATGTGGGAGCATGCTAGGGATGCAAAATCTCAGGCTCCACCCCAGACCCACTGAGTGAGCATCTGCCTTTTAACAAGATCCCTACATGATTTGTGTGTATATTTCATGTTTGGGAAGTGCTACTGTAGAGCTCTCCTTTAAAAAAAAAACAACAAAAAAAACCCTTTTTTTTTCTTTTGAACTTTTTTTTTTAACATTCCCCCCACCCTTTTTCTTTAGATTTTTTTTCCCTCCTCCACCCTGCTGCTAAATTATAAGATCTAATGCAAACATGATCAAGGTGTGTTCCAGACTTGTAAACTTGCCTGTTGTAAGAAAGTAATCTTTATTATTTTTTTATATTTATTAATTTATTTATTATTAATTCACTTATTTTGGCTGCACCAGGTCTTAGTTGTGGCATGCGGGATCTCTAGTTGCAGCATGTGGAATTCTTCAGTTGCAGCATGCAAACTCTAAGTTGCGGCATGCACGCGGGATCTAGTTCCCCAACCAGGGATCGAACCCGGGCCCCCTGCATTGGGAGTGCAGTGTCTTACCCACTGGACCACCAGGGTAGTCCCTACATTTTCCCCATTTTAATGTTCTAATAATGAGAAAAATAATGCTATCTTTGGCTTTGACAATATATTGAAATACTCTTCCATTAACAAATACTTACTTTGTATCAGGCAAAGAAATCCACGGTCTGCCCTTGTACATTATTATAACATTTGGTGTGCTCTCATACTCTTCGTCAATATATTGACCATCAAGGTCACATGTGACTTTTGGAGTTGCACTGAATTCTTTTAAAGTTTTCCTTTATTTAAAAAAATTTCAAGGGCTTCCCTGTGGCACAGTGGTTGAGAGTCCGCCTGCTGATGCAGGGGACATGGGTTCGTGCCCCGGTCCGGGAAGATCCCACATGCTGCAGAGCGGCTGGGCCCGTGAGTCATGGCCACTGAGCCTGCACGTCTGGAGCCTGTGCTCCGCAACGGGAGAGGCCACAGCAGTGAGAGGCCCACGAACCGGGAAAAAAAAAAAAAAAAAAAAAAATTTCAAAGATAAACAAATACTGAGAATAACATTAGCTTCTGCATTGTGATAGATTTTTTTCCTCCAGTGGAAAATTATGTGGAGAAAAAGGCAGGGAACAGAATGAGATGGGGGAGAAGGGTAGGAAAAGCAGGATAATGATGGATTGTTCAAACAGGAAAGGACTTTAAGCTCCTTGGGGACCAGCGAAGGTGGTAAGAAAGCTGCATTCCTTCTAGCAGTGATAATTTTCTTTCAGTGCCAGAGAGGTCTGTCACCTTGCTATACTTTGGCTGCATATATAGGATGACCCAAGCTCTACCTATCATTCTTCCAAATGACCAGACCCTAGTCATTTGCTAATGTGTAAGAAATATTGTTAACCTTTTATCTCAACACCATGACCTTTCTATTGAGTAAAAATTACTTTATTGAACATTTAGGCTGTTAGCATCTGGCTGTTATACTTTAAACTTGGTTTGCAGTTTTGTTTTGTCCAATAAATCATCCAGAATAATTATCTTTAACTTGTTTATAGGAAACCCTGACTTCAGCCACGGAGTAGCTACTGTTTTGCCTTGTTCTTTAAAGACTCTGGCATATATAAAGACTCTGATTTCTATCCATGGCTTAAAAGAAACTACACTAAGTTAAAAAGTAACACATATCAGTGGTTTTCAAATCACTGCCTGGATCCTCCACTAGACAAGTTTCTTCAAGAAACTGCGAGGCAGAAATTAGTTTGATTCTTTTTTATAGTTCTCTCTCATGTTTTGCTGTATACATATTTGAAAGATTAAATATATCTTTAACATATACATTACCTCTTCATTTATATTCTGTGATCCTATAAAGAGTCTATTCATGAGTCGTAAAATTTCATTCCAATTTGTTGTACTAATTTGTTATATATTGTATTTATCACATGCATTATTTCATTTGATACTTGAAAGTGTCCTATGAAAGATAGCTATTAGCATCATGTCTTCATTTTAGAGATAAGTGAGTGATAACTTGCCCAGCATCACACAAATGGTGAGTGGCAGAGCTGGGATTTGAACCTAGCATGTCTGACTATGAGGCCTATGCACCTCGCAACTATCCTTTGTTGTCATAAAGACCATCATAAGTCCTCCGGGTCATCCCTTAACATTTCTAGATAAAGCAGCTGAGGCCCAGAAGGATAAAGATGTGTCCATAGTTAGAGGGTAGTTTACTGGCAGAGCCAGGCTCAGAGCTGAGATTTTCTGGCTGCCAGTCGAGTGATGGAAGCAGATACTTGCCAGAACCTTTAGGGAAGACTTGCTTTCTTAAACAGGACAGAATGACCACCTCAATTTAGGTTTTAAAACAGGTTTTGGATTTACTTTTCTAAGAACAGAATGCTTTAATTACAAAATAATTGCTGAATTATCTTCCTGACTTCTGAATAACACCTTAGTTAAATTATTTAAATTATGTTATCACCTAAGAAGATCTACTTTTTTAAATTATAGCTTTATATGGACATAATTTAGAAAACCATCTTCTTGGAGAAACATCTTTTTAAAAAATATTTATTTATTTATTTATGGCTGTGTTGGGTCTTTGTTGCTGCATGCGGGCTTTCTCTAGTTGTGGCGAGCGGGGGCTACTCTTAGTTGCGGTGTGCGGCCTTCTCATTGCGGTGGCTCCTCTTGTTGCGGAGCACGGGCTGTAGGCGCATGGGCTTCAGTAGTTGTGGCTCGCGGGCTCTAGAGCACAGGATCAGTAGTTGTGGCTCACGGGCTTAGTTGCTCCACGACATGTGGGATCTTCCCGGACCAGGGCTCGAACCCGTGTCCCCTGCATTGGCAGGCGGATTCTTAACCACTGCGCCACCAGGGAAGCCCTTGGAGAAACATCTTTAGGACTTAAAATTCAAACCTACGGCCTATTGAAGTAAACGTTCCACCAAAATTTGTACTGAGAAGGAAAGCAATTTCTTTTTTTACTTTTAATTTTCTAGATTTTTGAAATGAAAAGGACATGGAATAAACTACCATACAGAATGTTGTAGTTAATACGCAAGATACTCCCTCTCTTTATTTTAGCCTCAGTGTCCTCATCTGTGAAAGGGAACACCTACCCCACCTGTCTCATGGTACTGAGATCATGTATGCAAAAGCTCTCTGTAAATTGTAAAAAACTAAAAATGTAAGTTGTTAATGTAATCTGCATATCATAATTAATTTTGTTCACCAGCCACATATGAATCAGTATTGTTCCATCAGCAACAAGAAATAAAGGAAGTTCAACGAGATGAAGCTCTCCAACTGCCAAAAGACCTAGATTATTTGACCCTCAGGGATGTGTCTTTGTCCCATGAAGTTCGAGAGAAGCTACATTTCAGTCGCCCACAGACGGTAAGAAAACAGGCAGTGGATAGGAACGGTTTATAAAGAGCCAGAGCTTTAATTTTTAAAACCTGGATTTACAGTGGCCACATAACTTTTATTTCATCATAAAAAGCTTAATCTCTTATTTTCATATTCTCTTTGTATGACAGATGTCAGTATGTTTTTATGAGATGAAAAAGCTTAGTCTAAATAAGTAACTGGAAGTTAAGAATTGGGTTGATTATAATTATCCTCTAGTCCCAACCTTGCGCTAAACTGTCAGTGCAAACTTGTATATATGCATGACTTAAAAGAAACTACTTTAGGTTAAAATAGAATATATATCAGTAGTTTTCAAATCACTACTTGGATCCCCGCCCTAGGGATTCCATAGTGGTGTGTTGGGAGCCACTAGGAGGAATAAGGGGGCCAAAGAGACCCCCCACCCCATGCTCCTGCTTGTGTGTGTGTGTCTACGTGTGTTTTGCATTTGCGTGAGTGCATGTGCACCCAGCTGTAAACATCTGGTAAAAACTTTATAGTATATAATATTGGACTTGTAACAACAAATATTTAAAGACTGGTAGGCTGTATTTCCTGATTCTGAGACACACATTTTAACATCTCTGAAACTGGGCTGTATCTTAAAAATTGATGATGCATCATAGTTTAATGGGCAGTGGGTTGTGTTTGTTTTGGTTTTGGTAATGGTTCATAAAAATAAAGGGGCACTTAACAAAACCATAGTCCGCAAAAATTTTTTTAAAAAATAGTTTTTAAAGGGAGGAGTGATTTCATGGTGTTCATGAACCTAACATGGTGTTCTTAGTAAAAGTCATTGTGGAAAGTGGGCGGAGAGGCTCTAAGTTTTATAACTGTATCCCATTCATATCGGGTTATGTTTCTGTGGATACTCACTGGGCTGCACTGCCCGGTACGATAGCCGTTAGCCAAATGCGACCATTGACATTAATGAAAATTAAATTAAAAATTCAACCCTTCAGTCCTACTAGCCACATTTCAAGTGCTCAGGAGCTACAATAGGCTATTGGCTACCATACTGGACAGTGCATTTTTACTGTGCAAATGTTATAGAAAATTTACACTATCACAGAAAATTGGATCGCACAGAACTGGTCATCGGAGTTCACCTCTTATCCAAAACTCTAAAGTACAAAAAGCTCTGACAAATGCCTGCTACAGACTCATTTGGTGGCAAAACAGACCTGAACTGATATGAGGTCTTTATACCACTTGGAGTGAATAATTCATACATTTCACTGTAAAAATACACCACAGAACTATTACTGAGATGAATTATAGAGTGCTAGCCAACACACTACTAGTGACGTTAGATTAGTTTAATGAAGAGAAAAGGTTAGGTGCTCTACCATCTGTTAGTTACAAGATCTCGGACAACTCATCTTAATGTCTGTGAGCCTCAGTTTCCCTTTGTAAAATGAAGATATTAATAATAACCACATTTCTTTTATCTACTTTCTGAGTTATTTTGAAGATACATTAAGATAATAGTCTTAAAAATATTTCATAAACTGTAACATACAGATTGTTAGCAGGAGGAAAATAGATTTGCTTATAATTGACATAGCTTATTCATGTTTCTCTTGTGGTTTTTAATTCCTAGATTGGGGCTGCCAGTCGTATACCTGGAGTGACACCTGCTGCCATCATCAATCTGCTCAGATTTGTGAAGACCACTCAGCAAAGACAGGCAGCTATGGATAGACTGCCCAAAACTGATCAACATTTATGTAATACAGACAAACTTGAAGATAGGCAGTTATAGCTTTCTATTCTTAGAAGACTTTTAATCAATACAAGAGTACAGATAGGAGATAAGATGTGTTTTTTTTTTAGCTTACTATTAGTAACAAAGTTTATTTACCTAATTGAATCCAATCTAATCTTAATCGCTCCTGACAATGTACAAAATTCTTTTCTCAAAGTTCCCTTTTTTCACAAACGTTTTATCACTTTTTATATCCATATGATTTGTCCCTTAGTTTGCCCCATCCAGAAACAAACAGCTCTAGGACAAAATTATTACCATCATTTTTCCTCAACAAAAATATCTCCATTCTTGGGCTTCCTTGGTGGCGCAGTGGCTAAGAATCCGCCTGCCAATGCAGGGGACACAGGTTCAAGCCCTGGTCTGGGAAGATCCCACATGCCGCGGAGCAACTAAGCCCATACGCCACAACTACTGAGCCTGCACTCTAGAGCCCGCGAGCCACAACTACTGAGCCCGTGTGCCACAACTACTGAGCCTGCGCTCTAGAGCCCGCGAGCCACAACTACTGAGCCCGTGTGCCACAACTACTGAAGCCCGTGCACCTAGAGCCCGTGCTCTGCAACAAGAAAAACCACCACAATGAGAAGCCCGCACACCGCAACCAAGAGTAGCCCCTGCTCGCGGCAACTAGAGAAAGCCCATGCACAGTAAGAAAGACACAATGCAGCCAAAAATAAAAATAAGTAAAATAAATAAATTTTTTTTTAAAACTCCATTTTTTTTTTTCTTTTGCGTTTTTTTTTTTTTTTTTTTGCGGTACGCAGGCCTCTCACTGTTGTGGCCTCTCCTGTTGCGGAGCACAGGCTCCAGACGCGCAGGCTCAGCGGCCATGGCTCATGGGCCCAGCCGCTCCACGGCATGTGGGATCCTCCCGGACCGGGGCACGAACCTGTGTCCCCTGCATCGGCAGGCAGACTCTCAACCACTGCGCCACCAGGGAAGCCCCAACTCCATTCTTTATACCTTCCCTTGCCGACGACACATATCCTACTTGCTTTACACAGTGAAATGCTTCCCTTATCATTTTTAGTAGCTTTAATTACATATTACAATTTTTAACCCTTAAAAGCCTTAGCAAAATGAAGAAACAAGTAATTGAACTGTTATACCAGCATTTACTGACTGGCAAACTTATGAACATATTCCATAACCTCTAAAAACTTAACATCTTTCTCATAGCATAATTTCTCTTTAATGTGGTACAAGATACGTGTTTAATAAACCCAAACATCTTCTGAAGTTCCACTAATTAACCCAAGGCTGAAGTCTCAGGCAAAGCGGGCTTTGTATTTTAAGGACATGATAAGAGTTAACTTCAAGCTTTCTCCTAGGCATATTTTTGTTCTCTCGGGGTCAGAATTCTGAAAACAGTATTTCATCAAGCTAGCTTCCTCTAAGTGCACTTCCCAACACAAACGGCCCTCGATGTCAGACACATGTCAGAACCAACTGGCAAAATGCCCAAATAGCACTTCATGCTCAAAAAAGTAGTTTGCCGGGTGCACACCGGTGGACTCGGTCTTGGAGCTCGTCAGCTCGTTTGGAGGCATCTTTCCGTTCCACCAAGGAAAAGCGAACATCGGCAGGGGACAAACAGGGAGGAGCCCCGAAACAAATGGTTTCGACAGCTGCTAGGAACGTCCCCCCAAATCCCACTCCTGGGGCCAGCGAGCCACGAGCAGCGGGGTCCTCGCAGCCATCCCAGCACGTCGTCAAGGCGACGGCTCTGCTCCAAGATGTATTTCTATTTAGCACCTGTTAATCTTATTAGGTTATTATAGCTTTGTCATTAATTTATGAATAGGAGAGATTATAACTGCTTTTTGTGTATCTGAAAAAATAGTTATAAACTCTTTGATTTATGCTCTTTCAGGTGCTCTAATACTATTAATATAAGTTTGGGCAGTGTTCATCAAAGAGAGATATGGTGGAACTAAAACTAAACCTGAGAAAAAAATCTCAGCCTGCAGCTAAGGACTTTGTCGGGAATTCCCTGGCGGTCCCGTGGTTAGGACTCTGCACTTCCACTGCAGTGGGCCTGGGCTGGATCTCTGGTCAGGGAACTAAGATCCCGCAAGCCGCGCTGTGCAGCCAACTGAATTATTTAAAAAATAAGGACTATACAAAATTATCTCACTTAAAGGAATATTTCAAAACAGCCTACCTCCTGGTGCTGCCAGCCAGAAGCACTACAGACTACGACATCTAGGAAAAATCAGCTAAAAATGTAACCTTACTCAGTACAGTTACTTCATAGAAATCCCCCAACAATGATAATAGCCTCCAGCAGCGGTCGGCCTTGTGATTTCCAACACCCACCACAGACCACATTGCCTGGTAGTTTGAAAAGCTGGGCATATACTAAAGTTCATTTCAACAGGAACACAAAAATTAAAAAGAGGAAATAAACACTAAGCATCTGTCAAATCATTGGTTGAGGGGGGAGGGAGGGAAGATGAAGATAGAGACCTATGCTAACTTAAACCACCACGGCCTTGAATTATGAAGTTACCTAATAGCCAACCAAGAGTTTTAATTTTATTACTGATTGTTTTCAAATATTTTGTCAGGGACTTCCCTAACGGTCCAGTCGTTAACACTTCGCCTTCCAATGCAGGGGGTGCGGGTTTGATGCCTGGTCGGGGAGCTAAGGTCCCACATGCCTTGAGGCCAAAAAAAACATAAAACAGAAGCAATATTGTAACAAAGACTTTTAAAATGGTCCACATCAAAAAAAAAAAAACTTTAAAATAAAAAAATAAAACGGCTTCCCTGGTGGCGCAGTGGTTGCGAGTCCGCCTGCCGATGCTGGGGACACGGGTTCGTGCCCCAGTCTGGGAAGATCCCACATGCCGTGGGGCGGCTGGGCCCATGAGCCATGGCCGCTGAGCCTGCGCGTCCGGAGCCTGTGCTCTGCAACGGGAGAGGCCACAGCAGTGAGAGGCCCGCGTACCGCAAAAAAAAAAAAAAAAAAAAAAAAAAAAAAAAAATATATATATATATATATATATATATATATATATATATAGTCATTTTTGAATTTCAGCCTCGATTGGAATAGCCATGGCTTTTCCCCTTCAGAGATTTCAACTCCTAGGACTTCCCTGGTGGCGCAGTGGTTAAGAATCTGCCTGCCAATGCACGGGACATGGGTTCGAGCCCTGGTCCAGGAAGATCCCATGTGCTGCGGAGCAACGAAGCCCTTGCACCACAACTACTGAGCCTGTGCTCTGGAGCTCGTGAGCCACAACTACTGAGCCCACGTGGCACAATTACTGAAGCCCACGTGCCTAGAGCCCGTGCTCCGCAACAAGAGAAGCCACCGCAATGAGAAGCCCGAACACCACAATGAAGAGTAGCCCCCACTCGCCGCAACTAGAGAAAACCCGCATGCAGCAACAAAGACCCAACGCAGCCATAAATAAATTAATTTTTTTAAAAAAAGAGAGAGAAATTTCAACTCCTAGAAGAATACCCCATTCAGGAGAAGTGGTCAGGGTTCATTCAGAGCTGGCAGAGCTGTGTGCTGGAAGGCACACAGTGACAACAAACTTTCCCAGGCTCCGTCTTCACAATCTTCTGTTGCTCCACCTTAATTTTTAGTATCTGTCTTACCTTAACCTCTTATCACCATATAAACCTCTTCACTGCAGGCAACACCAAAGTTACAGACACTCAGGACATAACTTTTTTGAATGACTGAATGAATATTACTAAAGGCAAGAGATGGCAAAGCTAAAACTTAACTGAATAATTAAATGGGATAAAAAGATTCGGTCCGTGGTCGGGGAACTAAGATCCCACATTGCTGCAGGGCAACTAAGCCTGCGTGCCACAACTACTGAGCTCACGCGCCTCAACAAGAGAGCCCGTGTGCTACAAGCTACAGAGCCCAAGCACTCTGGAGCCCGCGCACCACAACCAGAGAGAGAAAAAAACCCACACAACACAACCAGAGAGAAGCCCGTGCACTGCAACAAAAGATCCTCCGTGCTGCAACTAAGACCCCGATGCAGGGCTTCCCTGGTGGTGCAGTGGTTAAGAATCCGCCTGCCAATGCAGGGGACACGGGTTCAAGCCCTGGTCCAGGAAGATCCCACATGCCACGGAGCAACTAAGCCCATGCACCACAGCTACTAAGCCTGTGCTCTAGAGCCCGCAAGCCGCAACTACTGAAGCCCACATGCCTAGAGCCCGTACTCCGCAACAAGAGAAGCCACTGCAATGAGAAGCCCGCGTACCACAATGAAGAGTAGCCCCTGCTCGCTACAACTAGAGAAAGCCCGCGCGCAGCAACAAAGACCCAACACAGCCAAAAAAATAATTAATTAAATTAAAAAGAAGACCCAACACAGCCAAAAAAATAAACAAATAAAATATATATAAAAAAGATTTGATACAAACTAAGAACTGCATACTTTTGTGTTTGCAATTCTGTCTCCCTCACTCTTCTTTCTTCACATTCTCTTCAGCTTCATTTCCTATCTTTCTGTACTGTTATTCCTGCTTTTCACTGCTAATATGATATTAAAGCTTATTTTTTTACATTCATTTTATTTATTAAGCAGAAATTTAGTATTTCCTACTTTAAAAGCCAGATTAAAGACACAATCGAGGGAATTCCCTGACAGTCCAGTGGTTAGGGCTCAGCGCTTTCATTGCCAGGGCCTGGGTTCGATCCCTGGTCCTGAAAGCCACTCGATGTAGAAAAAAAATAATGAAAATTTAAAAGTAAAATGGGCAAAAGACTTGAATAGACATTGCTCCAAAGAAGATACGCAAATGGCCAGTAACCACGTGAAAAGGTGCTCAACATCAGTAGTCATTAGGAAATTGCAAATCAAAACCACAATAAGGGACTTCCCTGGCAGTCCAGTGGTTAGGGCACCATGCTTCCACTGCAGGGGGCACGAGTTCAATCCCTGGTCGGGGAACTAAGATCTCACATGCGGCACAGTGTGGCCAAAAAACGAAACAAAACAAAAAACACAATGAGATACCATCTCACACCTGTTAGGATAGCTGTTAACAAATGACCAGAAAATAGCAAATGTTGAGAACGCTGTGGAGAAATTAGAACACTTAGAACTGCTGGTGGAAACGTAAAATAGTGTAGCCACTTTGGAAAACAGTATGACAGTTCCCCCCAAAATAAAAAGTAGAGTTACCATATGATCCAGAAATTCCACGCCTAGGTATATATTCAAAAGAATTGAAAGCAGGGTTGAAGACAAGTTCAAGGGTCATGTTCATAGTAGCATTATTCACAACAGCCAAAGGTGGAAGCAACCTAAGTGTCCATCAACAGATGTATGGATAAACAATGTACATAAATACAATGGAATATTTTTCAGCCTTTAAAAGGAAGCAAATTCTGACACACTCCAACTTGGACGAACTTTGAGGACATTATGCTAAGTGTATGATTCCACTCTACTACTGGTCAAATTTACAAACTAGAAAGGAAGTTGCCAGAAGTTGGGGGGACGGAGGAATGGGGAGTTATTGTTTGATAGGCAGTTTCAGTTTTGCAAAATGAAGAAGAGTTCTGGAGGAGGATGGTGTAAATGGTTGCACAACAATGTGAGTGTATTTAATGCCACTTTACACTTAAAAATGGTTAAGATGTTAAATTTTATAACTATTATTTATTTTTGGCTGCGTTGGGTCTTCATTGCTGCGTTACGGCTTTCTCTAGTTGCGGCGGGCGGGGGCTACTCTTTGTTGCGGTGCACAGGCTTCTCATTGCAGTGGCTTCTCTTGTTGCGGAGCACAGGCTCTAGGTGCGTGAGCTTCCGTAGTTGTGGCACACGGGCTCAGTAGTCGTGGCGCACGGGCTTAGTTGCTCCACAGAATGTGGATCTTCCCGGACCAGGGCTTGAATCCATACCCTCTGCATTAGCAGGTAGATTCTTTTTTTTCTTTTTTTTTAATTTATTTATTTTTGGCTACGTTGGGTCTTCGTTGCTGCGCTCGGGCTTTCTCTAGTTGCGTCGAGTGGGGGCTACTCTTCATGGCAGTGCGCGGGCTTCTCATTGTGGTGGCTTCTTTTGTTGCGGAGCACAGGCTCTAGGCGCGCGGGCTTCAGTAGTTGTGGCTCGCGGGCTCTAGAGCGCAGGCTCAGTAGCTGTGGCGCACGGGCTTAGTTGCTCCGCGTCATGTGGGATCTTCCCGGACCAGGGCTCGAACCCTTGTCCCCTGCATTGGCAGGCGGATTCTTAACCACTGCGCCACCAGGGAAGCCCGGCAGGTGGATTCTTAACCACTGCACCACCAGGGAAGTCCCTGCACAATGATTCTTAAACCTAGTTGGACATCAGAATTCCCAGCAGAGCTTGTAAAAGCCAAGCTTTATCACAAGCAATTCTGATTCAGTTGCCCTGGAAATGTCTTGGCATCTATGTTTAACAAGCTCCGTAGGTTATTCTGATGCTCAGCCAACTGAGCTTGCCTTGCCTTCATAAATATCCTTCATAAATATCCATTGTCTCAGTGGCTTGTGGCAGAAACAAAGCTGTAATTAATTTTACAGTGTGTGCTGGCTCAGGAACCTAGAATACAAAAAATTTGTATTGTTGAAGTACTAGAGCAGTTCAGTTGTGCGGAAAAGTGAACTCATTCTGTTACGGAAATTCAAGTCTAAAGGCGATTCCAACTTCCCATGAGAGGTGAACTATGACGATTTGTGGGCAAGACCAAATGCTTTTCAAATGTAAACTTTAGACCTACGTGAATGCCTGTGGACAAGTATATAGACTGAGATCCTATACTTTTATGCCATAGAGAAAGAATGCAACTCTTGGGGCTTCCCTGGTGGCGCAGTGGTTAAGAATCCGCCTGCCAATGCAGGGGACACGGGTTCAAGCCCTGGTCCGGGAAGATCCCACGTGCCACAGAACAACTAAGCCTGCGCGCCACAACTACTGAGCCTGTGCGCCACAACGACTGAGCCCGTGTGCCACAACTACTGAAGGCTGCGGACCTAGAGCCCGTGCTCCGCAACAAGAGAAGCCACCGCAATGAGTAGCCCGTGCACCGCAACAAAGAGTAGCCCCTGCTTGCCACAACTAGAGAAAGCCCGCGTGCAGCAACGAAGACCCAATGCAGCCAAAAAATAAATAAATTTATTTTAAATAAAGAAAAGAATGCAACTCTTTTGATCTAGAACATCACTTTTTTTTTTTTTTTTTTTTTGGCCGTGCCACGCAGCATGCAGGATCTTCCTTGACCAGGGTTCGAACCCGTGCCCCCTGAGTTGGGAGTGCGGAGTCTTAACCACTGAACCACCACCAGGGAAGTCCTAGAACCTCACTTTTGACCGTTTCTGACCTAGATCAACGTTTTTCAAACTGCTGGCTGCAATTCATTATCAGGTCATGAAATTAATTTTTGGTCATACGTAGTAAGTACTATTCTCTGAAACTTCTGTTTCAGTAATTCATATACACATTATATTTCATCAATTTTAAGATGTATATTTTTTCTATATTTATCATCTCTAAATTGGTGTCCTATAATCAATAATATCTTACAGTCATAATTGGCAGCGTTTGTGACTTCCAATTTAAAACATCTTAGGTGCAATGAAATACGATGTGTGTTTGTACTGTATTACAACAGAAAATGTATTTCTTACTGCGGATCCTAACCAAAAAATTTGGAAAAGACTAATCTGTTTGAATAGCACTACTCCCTGATGGGAAAGCCTCCAATACTTTAGGATTCCTTTACATCTGTGTATTCCTCAAAGTAAATTTTCTAAAAAGCTTTGTAAAACAAGTCTTATTGGTCTCTTCCTATGCTGTAACTTAAGTGATGTGATTAAAATGCAATTCCAAGTTGCTGTTCAGCATGGATCTCAGGTATTCTGACTTCCCAATGCCTTTCTGTCAAGTGGGTTTTTTCCTCCTAAGGAAAGGTCCTCCTTTCCTTACCCAGAGGTCCTCCTACACGGGATAGAAAGTGTCTCCATCCCTTCTAAACAATCTGTTTCTTTTGGCTTAACCTTCAGTTCCCACTCCCACCCTTTGTTGACCATTTCATGCTAAGCATTTATGGAGTTGCTATGCTTTTCAAGTGTTTGCTAGACTAAACAACTCTTTTTTAAAATCCAGTGCCTCATAATTCATTCATTTTTAGTCTTACGTTGGTTGCTCTTTGAATTCTCTTTTAGAGTTGGTCTATACCCTGTTAATACATGTCCAATTGAAATTTTAAAACGCATAAATATACATAAAAAACACACTGCCTAACTTTAAAAGGAAACATTTCTAGATTATACTGTATTTAATACAAGATCAGACTGTGTGCGTGTGTGCAGGCATGCAGTGTTTCAAACAATGAAAAGAAACTTACAGATGTTATTTCCAATTTCACACAGAACCACCTCAAGCAGGGGCGGGGGGGGCAGTTTAACACACTTCAGAGACAGTTATCAGAGCTTTGAAGACCACCACCCATAAGGAGTTATATAAAATATGAGAAACTGAGTTCCAAGAGATGCATTCCCTAACCTCAACATAAAGACAGTATGAGAAAATGTCTTCTACACCCAACCATGACTGAATAAAAACGACATCATTTATCATCAGACGTTTACTGAGTTGCCAGTTTCTACACAGAATCCTGTAGGAGGCTAAACAGAGAAGTCCAAAGGGTCAATCAGGAAGGTAGGACAATAGCTAAAGTGAGGGGCTACAGGTCAAGTCTGGGTCAAGCCCTTGCTTTGTTGCCATGACATAGCTGCACCCCTTACATCTAAATGGTTACAACCTAGGCCTCACAAAATGTTGCAGATGCCTTCACCAGCAGGCTGAGGACCACATCCTCAGCTTGGGTGGTTCCAGACAGCACTGGAACTCAGACTGCTTCTGTGGTAACCCTACTAGCGCAACACCAACTAGGGTATTCTCACAGCCACATGATTTTACTGAAAATTTAACCAAGTGGATTTTTTTTTTTTAAGTAGCTATCCATTGCTTAACCTACACACTAGGTTCACACTATGCTTGTAGTATGAAAAGTCTTGTCTTTTTTGCTTTTGCTACCAGTTACTCTCACTAGAATAAACAAAACTACCTACTTTTGACAAAGTCTATTTTAAAATCTATTTGGCTTTACACAAGCAATAACCTACACTTTACACGATGTCTCAAGAGAGATTGTGCCAAAGGCAGTATCCAAACTGTGTATGTTGTAAAGTTTGACAGAAATCCAAAAGTACCTGAACTCTCGTAGGGAAACCATGATTGGTTAAAATAGAAAATGTAAATTCCTTACACAAAGACTTTACTCCCACCGTGACTTTATTAAGTGGCAGAGCAAATTTTGTGTGTGTGCTCAAAAAGGGTAAGTAAATTTAAAGCTATCATCTACTTCACCTTGCTTTAACCAAACATTTGATGACAATTTTCATTATGACTACCTTGTGATTAAAATGGTAGTGTGGCATAGGTTATAGTATTATTAAGTGAATTTGCAATTGGCGAGACCATCAAAATTAAACAGCAGTTCTCTAGTGCAATACCACAGTCCCGTTTTGGGACCTGGTTTGTTTAGTACTTATCAATAATTTAAGTAAAACTACAGAAACATAGAATATTAGATGTGTAAATGACAAAGCCCACACTTTTATTTAACATGCTAGGTAGCAGCCTCCAAATTCAGAATTATCTCAACAAAATGATGAAGTACACCAGAGATGTAAATATAAACTCCCAACAATTGAGTTTTTAAAATTAATCACACAGCAGTGTCTTGGATTGGGTCCTGGGACAGAAAAAAGGCCATTAGTAGAAAAAACTGGCGAAATCTGAATAAAGTCTGGAGATTAACCGTAACAACCAATGTTGGTTTCTTAGTTTTGATAAATGTTCTGTGGTAATGCAGGATGATAACATCAGGGGAAACAAACCAGGTGAGGCATAGATGGGAACTCTTACCTATCTTCACAACTTTTCTATAAATCTAAAGTTATTCCAAAATAAAGGTTTATTTGTAAGAAAAGAAAAAAATAACGATGCAATACAGTTTAAAGGAGATCTTCCTAAAATATATTTTATATTTAAAAAATCAGGTAATGACTCAGTTCTCACGGCTGGTCAGTGAGAGTGAGGGCAGGGGTGTCCCACCGCTGTGCCCAGGCATGAGCAGGGCTGAGGATGGTGCCTAGTAACAGTGACTCTGGCTGTCACTCCTGTTTTCTGCCATTTTATATATTCACATATATATGTACATATATATACACGTTTTCTTTTTCATAATATAATTTACCCTTTTAAAACGTACAATTCAGTGGTTTTTAGTGAATTCACAAGGTTGCACAACTACCATCACTATCTAATTCCAGGACATTATCACCCCCCCCAAAAAAAGCCCATACCCCTTAATTAAAGGTTACTCCCTATTCCCCCCTCTGCCAGCCTCTGGCAAATACCAATCAACTTTGTCTCTATGGATCTGCCCATTCTAGACATATCATATAAATGGAGTCATACCAAAAAAAAAAATATATATATATATATATATATATATTTATCAGGTAATGTTCGTTTACCATAATCCACAAGTACAATGCAGTTGCTGAAAATAACTGTGATCTTCCAAACAACTGTAATAATAGAAGTTCCCTTTTGGGGCTTCCCTGGTGATGCAGTGGATAAGAATCTGCCTGCCAATGCAGAGGACATGGCTTGGAGCCCTGGTCCTGGAATATCCCACATGCCATGGAGCAACTAAGCCTGTGCACCACAACTACTGAGCCTGTGCTCTAGAGCCCGTGAGCCACAACTACTGAGCCCCCGTGCCACAAGTGCGGAAGCACACGTGCCTAGAGCCTGTGCTCTGCAACAAGAGAAGCCACCGCAACAGGAAGCCTGCGCACACTGCAATGAAGAGCAGCCCCCGCTCACCGCGACTAGAGAAAGACCGTGCACGGCAACGAAGACCCAATGCAGCCCAAAATAAATACATTAAAAATAATAAATAATTTTAAAAGTTACCTTTTATTGGCTGCTTACAGTAGGCCAATCCACTAACTCACATCCTCACAACAACCTTACGAGATAGATAGTATCGTGCCCACTGGCTAGATGAAGAGAGGGACAACATTTCCCCCTTTGCAGTACTCTGATCATCTAGTCCAAATGTATCCATTAAGGAAACTAGGAAATTCAGGAAACAAGGTGACTTTATCTCTTGGGTCACATTAATAAAGGTACACTCTAGGTTAAGAACCCAGTCTTTTATGCATCCGCAGCCATAATATGTTTAATTTTGGTGAAAACACTTTAAAGCTATAAACTGTCTGTGAGGGAGAATGGCATGGGAAGAATCTACGTCAAGAAACAGCTGTAGCCTACGACCAGTCCCTCTCATCAGGAAACCTGCACAAGCCTCTTAGATAGCCTCATCCACCAGAGGACAGACAGCAGAAGCAAGAAGAACTACAATCCTGCAGCCTGTGGAACGAAAACCACATTCACAGAAAGACAGACAAGATGAAAAGGCAGAGGGCTATGTACCAGATGAAGGAACAAGATAAAACCCCAGAAAAACAACTAAATGAAGTGGAGACAGGCAAACTTCCAGAAAAAGAATTCAGAATAATGATAGTGAAGATGATCCAGGACCTCAGGAAAAAACGGAGGCAAAGATCGAGGAGATGCAAGAAATGTTTAACAAAGACCTAGAAGAATTAAAGAACAAACAGAGATGAACAATACAATAACTGAAATAAAAAATACACTAGAAGGAATCAATAGCAGAATAACTGAGGCAGAAGAACGGATAAGTGACCTGGAAGACAGAATGGTGGAATTCACTGCTGCAGAACAGAATAAAGAAAAAAGAATGAAAAGAAATGAAGACAGCAGAAGAGACCTCTGGGACAACATTAAACACAACAACATTCACATATGGGGGTCCCAGAAGGAGAAGAAAGGACCCGAGAAACTATTTGAAGAGATTATAGTCGAAAACTTCCCTAACACGGGAAAGGAAATAGCCACCCAAGTCCAGGAAGCACAGCGAGTCCCATACAGGATAGTTTCCAAGGAGAAACACGCCGAGACACATAGTAAGCAAACCGGCAAAAATTAAAGACAAAGAAAAATTATTGAAAGCAACAAGGGAAAAATGACAAATAACATACAAGGGAACTCCCATAAGGTTAACAGCTGATTTCTCAGCAGAAACTCTACAAGCCAGAAGGGAGTGGCATGATATACTTAAAGTGATGAAAGGGAAGAACCTACAACCAAGATTACTCTACCCGGCAAGGATCTCATTCAGATTTGATGGAGAAATCAAAAGCTTTACAGACAAGCAAAAGCTACAAGAATTCAGCACCAACAAATCAGCTCTACAACAAATGCTAAAGGAACTTCTCTAAGTGGGAAACACAAGGGAAGAAAAGGACCTACAAAAGCAAACCCAAAACAATTAAGAAAATGGTCACAGGAACATACATATCGATAACTACCTTCAACGTGAATGGATTCAGTGCTCCAACCAAAAGACACAGGCTTACTGAATGGATACAAAAGAAGACCCATATATAAGCTGTCTACAAGAGACCCACCTCAGACCTAGGGACACACACAGACTGAAAGTGAGGGGATGGAAAAAGATATTCCATGCAAATGGAAATCAAAAGAAAGCTGGAGTAGCAATACTCAGATAAAATAGCCTTCAAAATAAAGAATGTTACAAGAGACAAGGAAGGACACTACATAATGATCAAGGGATCAATCCAAGAAGAAGATATAACAATTATAAATACATATACACCCAACATAGGAGCACTCAATACATAAGGCAACTGCTAACAGCTGTAAAAGAGGAAATCGACAGTAACACAATAGTGGTGGACTTGAACACCTCACTTACACCAATGGACAGATCATCCAAAATGAAACTAAATAAGGAAACAGAAGCTTTAAATGTCACAACAGACCAGACAGATATTTGTAGGACATTCCATCCAAAAACAGCAGATTACACCTTCTTCTCAAGTGCGCATGGAACATTCTCCAGGATAGATCACATCTTGGGTCACAAATCAAGCCTCAGTAAATTTAAGAAAACAAATCATATCAAGCATCTTTTCTGACCACAATGCTATGAGATTAGAAATGACTTACAGGGGAAAAAAAGGTAAAAAACACAAACACATGGAGGCTAAACAATATGTTACTAAATAAACGAGATCACTGAAGAAATCAAAGAGGAAATCAAAAAATACCTAGAGACAAATGACAATGAAAACAGGATGATTCAAAATCTATGGGATGCAGCAAAAGCAGTTCTAAGAGGGAAGTTTATAGCTATACAAGACTACCTCAAGAAACAAGAAAAATCTCAAATAAACAATCTAATCTTACACCTAAGCAACTAGAGAAAGAAAAACAAACAAAACCCAAAGTTAGCAGAAGGAAAGAAATCATAAAGATCAGAACAGAAATAAATGAAATAGAAACAAAGAAAACAACAGCAAGGATCAATAAAACTAAAAGCTGGTTCTTTGAGAAGATAAACAAAATTGATAAACCATTAGGCAGACTCATCAAGTAAAAGAGGGAGAAGACTCAAATCAATAAAATTAGAAATGAAAAAGGAGAAGTTACAACAGACACTGCAGAAATACAAAGCATCCTAAGAGACTACTACAAGCAACTCTATGCCAATAAATTGGACAACCTGGAAGAAATGGACAAATTCTTAGAAAGGTATAACCTTCCAAGACTGAGCCAGGAAGAAACAGAAAATATGAATAGACCAATCACATGTAATGAAATTGAAATTGTGATTAAAAATCTTCCAACAGGGGCTTCCCTGGTGGCACAGTGGTTGAGAGTCCACCTGCCGATGCAGGGGACACGGGTTCATGCCCCGGTCCGGGAGGATCCCACATGCCGCGGAGCGGCTGGGCCCGTGAGCCATGGCCGCTGAGCCTGCGCGTCCGGAGCCTGTGCTCCGCAACGGGAGAGGCCACAACAGTGAGAGGCCCGCGTACCGCAAAAAAAAAAAAAAAAAAAAAATCTTCCAACAAACAAAAGTCCTGGACCAGATGGCTTCACAGGTGAATTCTATCAAACATTTAGAGAAGAGCTAACACCCATCCTTCTCAAACTCTTCCCAAAAATTGCAGAGGAAGGAACACTCCCAAACTCATTCTATGAAGCCACCATCACCCCCTGATACCAAAACCAGACAAAGATACTACAAAAAAAGAAAATTACAGACCAATATCACTCATGAATATAGATGCAAAAATCCTCAACAAAATACTAGCAAACAGAATCCAGCAACACATTAAAAGGATCATACACTGGGCTTCCCTGGTGGCGCAGTGGTTGGGAGTCCGCCTGCCGATGCAGGGGACGCGGGTTCGTGCCCCGGTCCGGGAGGATCCCACGTGCCGCGGAGCGGCTGGGCCCGTGAGCCATGGCCGCTGAGCCTGCGCGTCCGGAGCCTGTCCTCCGCAACGGGAGAGGCCGCAGCAGTGAGAGGCCCGCGTAACGCATAAAAAAAAAAAAAAAAAAAAAAAAGGATCATACACTATGATCAAGTGGGAATTATCCCAGGGATGCAAGGATTCTTCAATATATGCAAATCAATGTGATACACCATATTAACAAGTTGAAGAATAAAAACCATATGATCATCTCAATAGATGCAGAAAAAGCTTTTGACAAAATTCAACACCCATTTATGATTAAAGCTCTCCAGAAAGTGGGCATAGAGGGTACCTACCTCAACATAATAAAGGCCATATATGACAAACCCACAGCAAACATTATTCTTAATGGTGAAAAACTGAAAGCATTTCCTCTAAGATCAAGAACAAGACAAGGATGTCCACTCTCACCACTATTATTCAACATAGCTGAATATTCAACCTATTCAACATAGTTTCCTAACCACAGCAATCAGAGAAAAAAGAAATAAAAGGAATACAAACTGGAAAAGAAGTAATGCTGTCTCTGTTTGCAGATGACATGATCCTCTACATAGAGAATCCTAAAGATGCCACCAGAAAACTACTAGAGCTCATCAATGAATTTGGTAAAGTTCAAGGATACAAAATTAATGCACAGAAATCTCTTGCATTCCTATACACTAATGATGAAAAATCTGAAAGAGAAATTAAGGAAACACTCCCATTTACCATTGCAACAAAAAGAATAAAATACCTAGGTATAAACCCACCTAGGGAGACAAAAGACCTGTATGCAGAAAACTATAAGACACTGATGAAAGAAATTAAAGATGATACCAACAGATGGAGAGATATACCATGTTCTCGGATTGGAAGAATCAATATTGTGAAAATGACTGTACTACCCAAAGCAATGTACAGATTCAATGCAATCCCTATCAAATTACCAATGGCATTTTTTACAGAACTAGAACAAAAAAATCTTAAAATTTGTATGGAGACACAAATGACCTCAAATAGCCAAAGCAGTCTTGAGGGAACAAAACGGAGCTGGAGGAATCAGACTCCCTGACTTCAGGTTATACTACAAAGCTACAGTAATCAAGATAATATGGTAGTGGCACAAAAACAGAAACACAGATCAATGGAACAACATAGAAAGCCCAGAGATAAACCCACGCACATATGGTCAATTAATCTATGACAAAGGAGGCAAGGATATACAATGGAGAAAAGACAGTCTCTTCAATAAGTGGCGCTGGGAAAACTGGACAGCTACATGTAAAAGAATGAAATTAGGGTGTTACACTCCCTAACACCATACACAAAAATCAACTCAAAATGGGTTCGAGACCTAAATGTAAGACCAGACACTATAAAACTCTTAGAGGAAAACATAGGAAGAACACTCTTTGACATAAATCACAGCAAGATCTTTTTTGATCCACCTCCTAGAGTAATGGAAATGTAAACAAACAAATGGGACCTAATGAAACTTAAAAGCTTTTGCACAGCAAAGGAAACCATAAACAAGACGAAAAGACAACCCTCAGAATCAGAGAAAATATTTGCAAACGAATCAACGGACAAAGGATTAATCTCCAAAATATATAAACAGCTCATGCAGCTCAATATTAAAGAAACAACCCAATCCAAAAATAGGCAGAAGACCTAAATAGACATTTTTCCAAAGAAGACATACAGATGGCCAAGAGGCACATGAAAAGCTGCTCAACATCACTAATTATTAGAGAAATGCAAATCAAAACTACAATGAGGTGTCACCTCACACCAGTTAGAATGGGCAGCATCAAAAAATCTACAAACGACAAATGTTGGAGAGGGTGTGGAGAAAAGGGAACCCTCTTGCACTGCTGGTGGGAATGTAAATTGATACAGCCACTATGAAGAACAGTATGGAGGTTCCTCAAAAAACTAAAAACAGAGTTGTCATATGACCCAGCAATCCCACTACTGCGCATATATCTGGAGGGAATTGTAATCCAAAAAGATATATGCACCCCTATGTTCATAACAGCACTACTTACAACAGCCAAGACATGGAAGCAACCTAAATGTCCTTCAGATGACTGGATAAAGAAAATAACGGTATATATACACAATGGACTACTACTCAGACATTTAAAAAAAAAAAAAAAAGCCATTTGCAGCAACATGGATGGACCTAGAGATTATCATGTAAATCAAAGACAAGTATGATATCCCTCATATGTGGAACCTAAAAAAAAATGATACCAATGAATCTATGTACAAAACAGAAATAAGACCCACAGATAGAAAACAAGCATATGGTTACCACAGGGGTAGGAGGTAGGGGGATAAGTTAGGAATTTGGTGTTAACATACACACACTTTTACATAAAAAATAAGGTATTTTCCAAACATGGTCACCATAACATCTCCCCTCCCACATGCTCTTACTACAACATGATGGTGACACTCCTCTCACCTAGAGTTGGGGGTCTATGGCATGAGCCAGTGACTACAGTGACATTATATGAATTCCAAAGCTGAGTCCTATAAATGGTAATAAGGCTTCTACCTGGTTCCCTTGGGATACTCACTCTTGGAACCTAGCTGCCATGCTACAAAGCCCAGGCTACACGGAACGGTCAGGGGTAGGTGTTCCAGCTGACAGTTCCAGCTGAGGTCCCAGCCAGCATCGATTGCCAGACAAATGTGTGAGAAAGCCTTCTAGATAGCTCCAGGCCCTATCATGGTCGGACTGCAACTGAGAAATCCTGAGCAAGAACTGCTCTAGCTGAGCCCAGGGGACTCCCCGAACCATGAGAGATGATAATTCTTGGGGTAAGAGGCATTTAGCATAGAAAACTGGGACACCTTCCATCCTGTCCCCGCTCACACACACCTGAAGCCAGCCAGGGCCTGCTACACAAGTGATGCTACTCCAAGTCACTTCTGTTCACAAGCCATATTCCCATACACACAACCGCACTTCCCCACCAATATCAGCCTATT
The DNA here is from genome assembly GCF_008692025.1 of Phocoena sinus. Classification (NCBI taxonomy): domain Eukaryota; kingdom Metazoa; phylum Chordata; class Mammalia; order Artiodactyla; family Phocoenidae; genus Phocoena; species Phocoena sinus. The sequence goes on along the minus strand of NC_045774.1, from coordinate 80,516,738 downwards.
CAGGGAAATTGAGGCCTCCCGACTGTGCACAGAGAGGTCTCTACCACAGCCAGGAAAGACTTCAACATTTTGTAGCAACAGCCTTTTATAGTGTGTTGATCAAAGACAAGACGGCAGAATCAACCCATGGTGGACAGACACTTGCTCACAGGACACAGGGCTCTCCTGATCCCTGACATTTTTAAAGAGGCTTTTTTGAGATATAATTTATATACTATAACATTCACCTCTTTAAAAAAATTTTTTTGGCTGCATTGGGTCTTCGTCACTGCACACGGGCTTTCTCTAGTTGCGGCAAGCAGGGGCTACTCTTTGTTGTGGTGTGTGGGCTTCTCATTATGGTGGCGTCTCTTGTTGTAGAGCACAGGCTCTAGGCACATGGGCTCAGTAGTTGTGGCTCGTGGGCTCAGTAGTTGTGGTGCACAGGCTTAGCTGCTCTGCAGCATGTGGGATCTCTGGCTCGAACCCGTGTCCCCTGCATTGGCAGGCAGATTCTTAACCACTGCGCCACTATGGAAGCCCAACGTTCACCTCTTTAAAGTATACAAGTCAATGTTTTTGAGTACATCCACAGTTGTGTTAACCATCACTAAATTTTAGAACATTTTTAATCACTGCTTTCTCTATGGCTCTGTCTAGTCTAGACATTTCATATAAGTGGGATCATACAAAAAAAAGAAAAATAGATACCCAGGGACTTCCTTCCCCCGCGCTTCCACTGCAGGGGCCGTGCAGGTTCAATCCCTCGTCAGGGAGTTAAGATCCCGCATGCTGCGTGGTGAGGCCAAAAACAAAAAGAAACAAACAGATAACCAACAAGGACCTACTGTACAGCACAGGGAACTAACCTCAATATTTTGTAACAACCTATGAGGAAAGAGAGTCTGAAAAAGAATAGATATAACTGAACCACTTTGCTGTACACCTGAAACTAACACAACAGTTGTAACTCAACTACAATTTAAAAAAAAAGAAACAGCTGTAGGAACTGCAAGTGTTTAGCTCAGATGTGACTAAGTATTCACTGGTGTCCTCAAGTAAATTAGTGGTTCTTACAGAAAAGGGAATGACATTGTTTAGTTATTCCAGAATATCCTAGGTGTGATTTTTCTTTTTTGGCTGCTTCGGGTCTTATAGGTATGATTTTTAATTACCAGCAGTCAAGTTTAATATCAAGTAAAAATTTCATCCAGCAATGGGATGATTTAGGAGCCTCTCCATCCCTCCGTCTGTCATCTGTAATAGTATTGGAGTATAGTATCTGCCCCTACAAAGAATGTTGTGAGGATCCAATGAGATGTCTCTGCCCTCCAATATGACAACCACATGCACTGATGAAGTAATCAAGCAAAAATTTCAATGAATATATTCAAAGTTGGTCCGAGTAGTTTACATTAAAAGGCTTTTAGGTTTTCTTAGACTTTTCTGATTCTATGTAATTGTTATGAGGCCAAGGCAAGCCTCATATGTGGAGATGTCTAAGAAGTATAGTGCAATGTTTTCACATTCTCTAATTCAGTAGCTTCTACTTATCCTTCAGATCTCAGCTATTTCTGACAAATACCGTCTCTAGCCAACCTAAATTATGTCCCTTTCACTCTCCTCCCTCATAGTATCCTCTTTCCCTTCAGAGCATCACCAGAACTCAATTAGTACCCAGCTCCCCCAATATATTATATAAACTCAAAGGGCAAGAACTGTGTCCATTTTGTTCACAACACTAGGCGCAAGTGTCCTACAGAATCTCAGTGTAACACTCATTTACTCAAATTAACTTTCTTCCTTGAAAAATTAATATCAAAATAAAATTTAGGGGCTTCCCTGGTGGCGCAATGGTTGAGAATCTGCCTGCCAATGCACAGGACACGGGTTCGAGCCCTGGTCTGGGAAGATCCCACATGCCGCGGAGCAACTAGGCCCGTGAGATACAATTAGTGAAACTGCGCATCTGGAGCCTGTGCTCCGCAATGAGAGGCCGCGATAGTGAGTGGCCCCTGCTTGCCGCAACTGGAGAAAGCCCTCGCACAGAAACGAAGACCCAACACAGCCAAAAATTTTTAAAAATAAAATTAAAAAAATAAAATATAAAATTTCACAATCTATTACTAACAGTTCATCCACTTTACAAAACAGTTCAGCAGTTTCTTACAAAGGTAAGGTATATGCTTGCCAACAACTAAGCAATCCCACTCCTAAGTATTTAAACAAGTAAAATGAAAACCTATAGTCACACACAAACCTGTATGTGCATATTTATAGCAGTTTATTCGTAATTAATCCAAAACTGGAAACAACCAACATCCCTCAGCTGTAAACAAACTTACAGTCATTAAAAAGGAACAGATTATTGATATATGCCAAACAGATTAATCTCAAATGCATCATGCTAAATGAAAGAAACCACTCAAAAGGCTACATCATGAATCCAGGTATGTGACATGGCTGCAAAACAAAATTATAGGCACAGCATATATGTCAGTGGTTACCAAGGATTAGACTAGAGGAAGAGAAGAGGGGCTGACTACAAAGGGGCACAGGGGAATTTGGGGGAGGGGGAGGGGTGATGGAAGTACTCTATACCTTGATTGTGAACTGCATTTATCAAAACTTGCGGAACTACATACTTTAAAAGGGTGAATTTTAGTGTTGTTACCTCAATAAAAAAACTGGGGAAAACTTCTAAAAATCTCTTGCTAAGTTTCCTAATAACTCTTTGCTTACTTGTAATTACTGTAACATTAACAGTTTTCTAATACTCTTGCTTACTTGTAATTATTGTAACATTAACAGTATCTTTGTTGTCATGATGTCTTTCCCACGGAGACCACAAACTGAGCTCCAAACGCTTAAGAGATCCACGGGCCTGCTGAGGGCTGTCCAAGGTAAATGACAGTTTCACTACTTATTTCACTCATTTCTGATGACTGCAGGACTACAGCATAACCTTCTATTTAGAAAAGGACAAAGCCATATGACCTTTATCAAGGTTTCCACTGGATCAGAGGTTAGTGACCTTTCAGGAGCCATGTAGCAATTTCCTAACAAAGTTTTCTGTTTTCTAAACCACTATCAACTGAGCAAGCAATGTCAAACTTCAATTGTAGTCTTAACTAGTCATGGAAGTTCCCAGAGGCTGGCAAATAACAGAGGACTCCGATGAAGTGAAAAAAGTCATGAAATGTAAAACCAGATCAGGAAAATTTCAGGAAGATTAAAACAAAAAAAAAAGTAAAATACATCTTATTCTTCCCTCTGTCTCATGAAAGTGCATGTTCTCCCCCAATCACAGGATTGAGCACTCATGCTATTCACTCCCTTCAAGACAGTTCCTAACTGTAATGTAACTTTAATTCTCAACTTACTATACTTATTTCTGCAGCATTTCACAACGACAAGCATCTAGCATCTATCAATGAGTAACATGAAAGGGCATCTTGACACAAGAAATTAGTTGTCACCCCTTTTGTAGAGTTGCCCATTTCAGGAACTGTGAATATACAGCCAGGAACAGCTTCTTCTCGAGCTCAGTGCTCAACTCAGTGGAAAAGTTAACTAAGGTAAATACATTTTAATAAAAAGAAAACCCATAGTCCTGTCCCGATAATATTCAAGATTTTTACACCGCATTCTGCAAATTACTGATCAAGAGCTCTTCACCACTTAGGCAGTTAGCCTTTGTTGGGCAGATCAGACGGAACTCAAATAACCAGATGAACTGCTCTTGCTCTTGAAAAAGCTGCATCTTCAGAAACTGCATCTAACATCAGACCTCAAAGTCAGCCTCCTAATTTGGCAATTTATTATTGACACTTTTCAACAAGATTTGTAAGGCGTAGTCAATTTACACTTTTGTCTAAAAAAGAACATTTAAAACAAATTTTCAAAAAACTAAGGTGATTTCCGTTGAGGGCCACAAGGGAATATTTACACATCAGTCTCCAGTTAAAACATTTTGAAATTACCACACTGAAACAGATTAGTTCAGAGTAAGTTGTGTCATCCAGATAGCTGAGTTCTTGATGCATCTGAGATGTGAGATAAATTATCAATAATTAACTGTAGGAGAATTATAAGCATAAAATTATTGAGTTCTGACCTAGCCAAAACTCACTTATTCTAGACTATTCTGGGAATAAAGGTTGAGTATTCACAATACTTTTTTGAAAATGAGACACATTACTGGCAATCTGTTAAACTCCTGAACCAAAATGCCTTTCTCACTTTCCATATTCTGAAATCACACGAGAATTCCTGGCAACAAATTTCAACAAGATTCCATCCGAGAGTCCTTACAGTTATTTCAACAGCTGGCCAATGTAGAATGTGGTTTAGGGACTTCTCTGGTGGTCCAGTGGTTGAGACTCATGCGCTCCCAGCATAGGGGGCGCAACGTGCCACAACCAAAGATCCTGCATGCAGCAACTGAAGATCCTGCATGCCCCAACTAAGACCCAGAACAGCCAAATATTTAAAAAAATAAAATGTGGTTTAAGGTCAAGCACCAGTTTGTTTTATAAATCTGCTGGTTAATCAGCTCATATACATGGAAAGGCAATTAGTGGAAAAAATTCAAGTGAGCAAAACACTCCTTTATCCAGAACCTAGAAATCCATGTTTCAAACTGTAGTTACCAGTAGGTGGTGCTCAAAGAAATTACATACAGACTAGAATCCATGTAGTATGCAAACTGCCCTACTCTCCCATTCCAACTCTTCCACTTAATGAAAAGCAATTTTCTGCAGTGAAACCTTCATTGTGGGGAAGTCAAATCCCTTGGTAAGTCCTACAGCTGTTAGATTGGTGTCTATCAGCTACCATTTATACTAGCCAACAATGCTTAAAAATCCTATTCTTGCCTCTAATCTTCATAGTAAACACCATTACTTGTCAAAACATTAAGGGGCAAGCTGGGGACAAAATCTTTTAATCATTTAGGGCCCTTACCAAGGGCCTCATGTATAAGTGAGAAAGCATTTTACCCAGGAAAACTGAAGAAAAAAATGCTCCAATTGCAGTTAATTCACCTGTGTACACCTTACAGGATGCTTTCTATTAGCCAAAAAAGCCTATAGGATATGTATCTGGTGATTTCACCAGTTCCAGCTACCTTAATTTCCCTTTCATATCCTAAAAGCCAAGATATCAAACACAGAATTAGACTGTTTCCTCAAATGCACAAGTGTTTAGATTCACCAAATATCAAAACCAGGTATTTACATCAGACTGTTGTCAGTTATACCCTAGATCAATTACTATTAACTGCAACCACCTAGTCTTTCCCCTTTGTGACCAGTCCCTTGCAATTTACAGGTTACCAAATTATTATAGTTAAGAGCTATTTTCACCCTGACCAAATGTCAAATTTCAGTGACTTTCAAATTATAATCTTCCAATGTTCCTTTCCAGTAAGTAGTTTTTAAAATGGAACTTAACTTCATAAAACATTTTCAAACTAGAATTTAAGCTTCTCCTACACTCAGTCCCACACGGACCTTAGTATTTACCATCATACCTCTTTAAACTGTTTTAATCTCCAGGGTGGCAAAATTCTTCTTTACCCAACCTTGCTCATTAGATGAAAATTCCTATAGAAAGTGAATTTCTATTTAAGTGACAGGAAACACACTTAGCTTCCAGCATCTTTTATTTTTTCCTAGAATCTGGATACAATAACTCTAGCAGGGCAGTGCTCAATACTACTTAGGCTTCACATTTTAGGTTAATTACTTGAATATTGTAAATGTGAATGCACTTTCCCGTAACTGGGAACTTAAGTCTGATATAACTCATTTCCTCATACTTATGTAACCATACAAAATTTTATATGCAACATGAACTTTCATATTATAGAATTTGACCTTCTTACAAACTAACTTACATAACAGTTACTTTGCTTATCTGTCCTGTGTTGTACCAACGCGTTTCTATGACGTACTTCAACAGGTGAATTCTCCTTACACAAGGGTAAGAAACCTGAAGCTCCAACCCATAAATATAAAATTCATTTTTTCAGCAGACTTAATACCAGAAATAGGTTATGGACAACTCTTACCTAAATAGTACTACAGAAACTTACAGTGTTGACCAAAAGAAAACACAGGCTTCTCATTAAACTTTTTTAATGGGTCTCAAATTCTGTGACAGATTTTTGGTCAAGTTGTTTCCATTAAAAAGTACTGATTTTAAAAACTAATAACTTAAAACTGCCACACACAAAACAAATGGTCCACAACACATTCTCCTTTCCTTCTGAAGGTTTTACGATGCATTGTTATCATTAACCAGTCTTTTGCTATTAAACTTAAATGGCCAATTGAGACAAACAGTTCTGAGACCGTTCTTCCACCACTGATTAAGACCGGGGTGGCAGATATTGGGGATAATATTCATTTAGCCCTCTGAGCTTTCTGGGCAGACTTGGTGACCTTGCCAGCTCCAGCTGCCTTCTTGTCCACGGCTTTGATGACACCCACAGCAACCGTCTGTCTCATGTCACGAACAGCAAAGCGGCCTATTAAAACAAATATTACCATTAGAAACACCTTCCCCCCCCCAAACCTTTAGCAAAGTTTTTGATTACACCAAAAAAGCATCCTTACCCAGAGGAGGATAGTCAGAGAAGCTTTCAACACACATGGGTTTGCCAGGAACCATATCAACGATGGCAGCATCACCAGATTTCAAGAATTTGGGGCCGTCTTCCAGCTTTTTCCCAGAACGACGATCAATCTTCTCCTTCAGCTCAGCAAACTTGCAGGCAATGTGAGCTGTGTGACAATCCAGCACAGGTGCATAGCCAGCACTGATTTGGCCTGGATGGTTCAAGATAATCACCTGGAGAGAAGACTTCCATTTAGTGAGTCTTGAAGACACTTAAAGATTTACAGCAGTAAATAAAAACCTGTCACTTCAGTGTTTACCTGAGCTGTGAAGCCAGCTGCTTCCATCGGTGGGTCATTTTTGCTGTCACCAGCTACATTGCCACGACGAACATCTTTGACAGACACGTTCTTGACATTGAAGCCCACATTGTCCCCAGGAAGGGCTTCACTCAAAGCTTCGTGGTGCATTTCAACAGACTTCACTTCAGTTGTCACATTGACTGGAGCAAAGGTGACCACCATGCCAGGTTTGAGAACACCAGTCTCCACTCGACCCACAGGGACAGTGCCAATACCTAAAATGTTTACAGCAAATAATAAATACCTCGTATGAAAAGACAAGACGTCATAGCAACCCAAACAGGTTCTAATCGTTATGTTCAACTTACCACCAATTTTGTAGACGTCCTGGAGAGGCAAACGCAAGGGTTTGTCAGTTGGGCGAGTTGGTGGCAAGATGCAATCCAGAGCTTCAAGCAGTGTGGTTCCACTGGCATTGCCATCTTTGCGGGTGACTTTCCATCCCTTGAACCACGGCATCTAAAACACAAGACAGTCAAGGCTACCGTCAAACGCGCCTTTCCAGGACAATCCTAAAACTCTTGAAAATCACTTACGTTAGCACTTGGCTCCAGCATGTTGTCACCATTCCAGCCAGAAATTGGCACAAATGCTACCGTGTCGGGGTTGTAGCCAATTTTCTTAATGTAGGTGCTGACTTCCTTTACAATTTCCTCGTATCTCTTCTGGCTGTATGGTGGCTCGGTGGAATCCATTTTGTTAACTCCAACAATTAGTTGTTTCACACCCAGAGTGTAGGCCAGAAGGGCATGCTCACGGGTCTGCCCATTCTTGGAAATACCTGCTTCAAATTCACCAACACCAGCAGCAACAATCAGGACAGCACAGTCAGCCTTTGAAAGAAAACAAGGCCACATCCTGTTAAACAAAAGCTCTTCAAATGGAGAAACTCACGGCTTTGCCAATGCAGAAGACAGGCCCAATTATTTTCAGGAGTTTTTAATCCTACAAACCTGGGATGTGCCTGTAATCATGTTTTTGATGAAGTCTCTGTGTCCTGGGGCATCAATGATGGTCACGTAGTACTTGCTAGTCTCGAATTTCCATAGCGATATATCAATGGTGATACCACGCTCACGTTCAGCTTTCAGTTTGTCCAAGACCCAGGCATACTTAAAGGAGCCCTTCCCCATCTGAAAGGATTAAGGATGGTTACTAGGTAACTAAAACACGACCAAACTCCAGCATGAAATCCCTTCCCCCCACTTATTCCGAAAAAATGCTGCATTCCACTTAGTATCGCTAAACCTGGGCGCATCCGCCTTTTTCTTGAAGTTCGCGTTCCATGACTTGACCGCAAACCCCCCAACGTACCTTAACTAGCGCAAGTCGGATCTAGACCAGGGGCCAGTTTCTGGAAAATTACCACTTAACGTACTTGCTGACAAACTCCTTACACCATCCTGTTTCACCTACCTCAGCAGCCTCCTTCTCGAACTTTTCAATGGTTCTCTTGTCGATCCCACCACATTTGTAGATCAGATGGCCAGTAGTGGTGGACTTCCCCGAATCTACGTGTCCAATGACAACGATGTTGATGTGCGTCTTCTCCTTTCCCATTTTTGCTTAGGTTTAGCGGTGGTTTTCACGACACCTAAATTGGGGGCGGAACAAACCCTTCAGATCACTGTCCCGGAGACTCGGGGAGAAGCCACGATGCCAACTGCAAGCAGCATTATAACCGGCGCCAAGCTGACCCAACTCTGGTCTCCAACCATCGAACGTGGCGGGAAACACTCCCCCATCGCGAGAAAGGGCGCCCCTGGAGCCGCGAGGAACCGAGGTGCCAGGACAGCGCCCGTCCGCCGCGAGATCACAGGAAGCAGCGCCGGTCAGGCATCGGCCCGATGCCTTTGTGTGGTGACTCACCCGCCGCTCCCTCCCGGGCCGCTGCGTCCTCCATTTTGAGGCCGTGCAGCGGGGACGGGGAGCGGCCATCTTTCCGCGCACGCAACTGGTGCCGGGCGGGGCGGCGCTCGGCTCTCCCTGCCGCCGCGGCTCGCGGGGCCCGCCTCGCCCCAACGAGGCTGCGCCGGCATGTGCGCCGGCCAGGCGGGCCCGCCGCCCTCCGCGCCTCGCGGCGCCCGCCCCCCCCCCCCCCTCCGCGAAACCGACGAGCGCCGAAAAGCCTGTCAGACCCCGGCCGGCCTCGGCTGAACCGCACAGAACGGAAAAAATCCGCGGCCGCTTGAGTTAAGTAGCGGGGGCGAACGAGGCAGGCGAGAAGGCGCGGCGAGATCCCCATATAGCGGCCACAACGTCCCTGCCAGGCCTCCACCGAAGCACGAGGCCAAGGGGTTTCGAAAAACCGCCAAGGCCTCGAACACTACCCGCACCCAAAATTCGGCTTCAAGAACACGGGGAGGGGGCCCAAGGGCCCGGCGGGAGAGAAAGGCACGCAAAGGCCGCGGCCACCCGCCGAGGCCAGGCCCACGGAAGCCACACCCGGAACTCACCTGTATCCTGGCGGCAAACCCGTTGCGAAAAAGAACGTTCACGGGGCCTACGGCACTTATATATGGTCCTCCCCCACCCTCGGGAAAAGGGCGGAGCCAGCACACGACACCACTTTCCCAGTTTACCCTGCGCCACCTCCACCAGGCAACCATTCGATCGCCGTCCCCTCCCCCCCATTTCTCGGGGACCGTGGGCGATGTGCGCTCAGCCCACTGACGAGCACACGGTGTCTCGCGCATGCTCCTCTTGACCCAGAGGATGACGAGTGTGTGGGAGGGGGGGCGGGGACGAGCGCTCCCTCGGCTCCAGGTTCGTGGGAGTTTATCGACGGTCCCTGGGATTCCCCCGGGCAGAGGCGAGTCCTCCTTTTGTATGAATTACTCTCAGCACAGCTGGGGGTGGGGTGGAGCGGCGAGGAAGCTCCCCGGCGGGCATGTCCAGAATCTTCCCTGTACCGTTCCTGGTTTAACTGGAAAGGCGGACCGAGGTTGGAGTATTCCTTCACCCCGCAGTTCATCTCCAGTCCTCAGACTTGCCGTCTCGCAGGTCCGGGGCCAGCCCCTCGAGCCGCTTTCTCTGCCGGATCTGGCTTCTCCCCCGCCCCTGCCCTCCGCGCCCCTTTCGGCTGGAGAGGAGTTCAAGGCCCGTCTTTGGCCCGGGAATCCGCGAGTGGTTCAGTTCCGAGACCAAGAGCCCGCCGAATATGCTCCTGGGCTGTTCTCTTGGCTTTCTCCGTCCAAAGCTTTTATTCGAAGTTCGTATCACACATTCATACCATGTGGTACATCAGACGTCCAGTTTTTCAGTTTAGAATAGACTTCAGTGCTACAGTTTGCTTTACTTCTAACTCTAGTGTTATTACATTAACGAGACCCTGAGTGTGTGTCTACTCTCCTGGTACATTTTTTCCAGTGTACACTCATTTGATTGCAAGCATGAAAAACCTAAAAAGAATTTCTCAAATTCAGTCTTTCCACGTGATCTCATGTAGAGACAAAGATCCACAAGCATCAGCAAGCTTATCCAGCCAGTTTACTATCCCCAACACTTGCTGTGAATCACTGCTTCTCAAAAATGGCCTACCCCATTCAAATAAATAGCTTCATTTTCCATCATCCTATTGATTATAACTGCATTTAGGCATAAATCTAGGGTGAGACTGGATAAGGCCTTTTCGCTTTGGCAATCAGGGCAGACAGACTCAGAAATACTCCTGAAGGAAGAAGAACCTTTATTTTTAATGAGCTTAATTAGTAGATAATTATGTCTCTTCTTCCACGTGTAGAACATCACGGCAACTTTTTGAGCCAATCTGTTAACAAATATTTGAGAACCTACTATGTGTACAGGGCTAAGTGAAGAACTGTGGCTTGTGCAAAAGAAATACCACCTTTTGGACAGGAACCCACAATCAAACTGGAAGAGGAAAACTAATATATAAAACAGTGGGAAGCAGTTAAAGGCAAATTTGTAAGGTGCTTACTTACTTTCCATTTTATTGTAGAATATACTTCTTCCAGTCCTAGCTTTCAGTCACTTCTCACAGCCCAAATGCCCTTTTTTTCTTTTTAAAAGAAAGTCTTTTGTTATAGCCTTCCTATATCTTGTTTTACCATCCTTTGTAGATACAAACATCTAAAATTAAGTTTTTCTTTCTTCATTAGGAGTTTGTAGCCTTTTTTTTTTTGTAGCCTTGTTTTGAGATAGTTTTCATGAAAGAAACTAGGCTGTATAAAGTTTCCATAGAAATACATATAACTAATCTTTTTCTAGCAACAAAAGCCTTTTCTTTTTAAATTTATTTATTTATTTTTGGCTGTGTTGGGTCTTCGTTGCTGCACGCAGCTTTCTCTAGTTGCGGCGAGCGAGGGCTACTCTTCGTTGCGGTGCGCAGGCTTCTCACTGCGGTGGCTTCTCTTGTAGCAGAGCACGGGCTTCAGTAGTTGTGGCTCACGGGCTCTAGAGCGCAGGCTCAGTAGTTGTGGTGCATGGGCTTAGTTGCTTCACGGCATGTGGAATCTTCCCAGACCGGGGCTCGAACCAGTGTCTCCCGCACTGGCAGGCAGATTCTCAACCACTGCGCCACCAGGGAAGTCCAAGCCTTTTCTATAAGGTCTATATTTCTAGCTTTTCTCCTTTCACAAATTCTTTTTTCACAATGCATTTTCCTAGTGCCCTTACCCAGTCATACACATGTGGAATGAGATCATCTTGATATGCAAGTCCATGTTTGTAGTAAGATAAAGATGTAAGAAGTACCAGTGAAAATCAATCACTAGCAATAGAACAATGCAAATTACCTCATCTCTTACTAACTTTGAAATATTAATTAGTGGCTAATCTCTTGGAACTAGATTCCCACAATCAGCCAAATCTGTATATCACAGTAATATTAACTGCATAGGGTGCCACACTGGTTTTATTATTTTCCATGCTTCTTTACCATATGCTTTCTTTCCATACACCTCAAATGGTTTAGGTTTGTACATTATTGGAGATAATACTAACAGGACTGGCAACATTTTGAAAACTGAACCAGTTATTTAGTGACAGGAGGGAAAGAAGCAAAACCCAAAGAAACCAAGATTTGAATATTTCAAAGTTCGACATGAAATCCAGAATTGTAGTTAACACCTACCCTAAGAAAGAAAAAGTCAAAATGAAAACGGATGTTGGTAAGAGGAAAGCATCCCATGTTTAGAAGAAAGTGAGAGAAGTGATCTCTGTAAAATACACACAATTCATTGAACGTTGTCCCCAAGGCCCCCTGCCTGCAGATAAGCGTATACACTTAAAATACCTTATGGAGAATCCTTTTTCCAAACAGCACCTACGGAACAGCAAAATTCTACATCACTCCTTGATTCGTACTTAAGTAACCTCCTGAGCACCACTGACGGGGTGCTCTTACTCATGTTGCGATAACGGCCGAGACTCTTGGGGACTGGAGGGATCTCGAGCCGTACAGTGCGTTAGGGTCAGCCGGTGGCCACAAGCCTTTTCCCCAGGCAATGTTCACATTTGTGCTCTCGGTGGGACGGGAGCGCGGCGGGAACGCGCGTCGCAGGGAAGCCCGGCGCGGCTCGGGGCGCACTCGTGTGGCGAGGAAAGACGGCAGCGGCGGAGCCTGCACTGCGGGCCGAGTCCGCGCCGTCCTTCCCCCGCGCCCGCGCCCGTGCCGTCCTTCCTCCGCGTGCGCTCGGACACCTGTGGGCCTGCCGGGCTGGCTGCGGCGGCGGCGGCGGCGGCGGCGGCGGGCGGGCTCAGCTCACTGGGGGCCGAAGTCGCCCCGCCCCCGGCCACGCCCCGTCCTTGAGGTCACTCTCTTTGGTCCTCCGACTGCGGAAGGAAGCGCCAGAGAGGAGGCCGAAAACCCCACGTGGCTTGGGGTGGGGGATGGTTTTCGTCACCGTGGCGTGGCCTCTAAAAGGTTCCCCAGGCCCTATGTTTGGAACGTAATCCTAGAGCATTTTTTTTCCCATGACGTTACAGCAGTTACAATGTGCTTTTTACTAACTTAGACGTTAAACCGGTAACAGTAACATTGTTGAGACTTGTAAATGTGTTTTGGTATCGTAATCTAAGGTCGTATTTTGTTTAAGATTTTCCTTAAAGTTGCTTGTGCCATTTAGAGTAGCAAACTGTTAAAATACATTGTAGTAAACATCTTCGCGACCCCTTTTAGGGGAAGAAAAAAAAAGATCTTGGTAATAACCAAATAAATTTACTTAGTAAAAGGGTGAACAGCGCTTTGGTATCTGTACAGTAATTGTGATTCACCGAGCATCTTTCAGCATTGGCTGATCTCTCTGCTTTGGGCCTAATTTAGAGCTGCTTTAAGTAATTAACATTTTGCTGTGGCTTGCCACATTTTCATCTTGCCTCTGCCAATTGAAGATGATTTTTAAAAGGGTATTTTAGAACATGATTTTGCCAGGGAATTATTTGGATTGAGAATCCAAGTAAAATGGTACTTCAGTGTGCCAGGCACTGTTCTAATATTTGCAATAGTTAATGTAATCCCGGCACCCACATTTTACAGATGGAGAGCCCGTAGGCAACTGATAGTTTATGTGTAATAAGCAAATGCAGACATAAATTCTTTTTTAAAGTTTCACTCTTTTTCCCACAAAAGTGGTGAAATACACCTTGCTTTTTTTCACTGAATACATATTGGAGATCTTTTCTGTGAGAACACTGGGGCCCAGCAGAGCAGCGTTGAAACCCACATGGTCCGACAGGAGAGCTAGTCCAAACTTTTACCAGCAGGTCTAGGCAGCCCAGTCTAATGAAAATAGCAGTGGTAATTAGGTCGAGGGACTCAGTCCTTGATCTGCTGCTTACAGATCTGTGATAGGCAGCATTCTTGGCTTTTCAAGGCATCTGTTACAGGGGTCTGCTCATTACTCTTACTTAGTACCTACCTCACAACTCTGTTCACCTAATACGAAATGACGTGAAACGGTATCGCCACGGGCATTCAATTATCGCATTTCTACAGGCTTTTTGGAGAACACCCTCCCTCAGTTGGTATGCCTTGTAACGCTAACTTGATTCAGTAGAGAAAAACTCATTGGTATCTTTTTATTTGTAAAAATTTTGAAATAGGTACATAGTAAAAAATTGTACAGAAGTTATATAGTGAAATGTTACTCTTTTTTTTTTTTGCGGTACACGGGCCTCTCACTGCTGTGACCTCTCCCGTTGAGGGGCACAGGCTCCGGACGCGCAGGCTCAGCGGCTATGGCTCACGGGCTCACGGGCTCACGGGCTCACGGGCTCAGCCGCTCCGCGGCATGTGGGATCTTCCCGGACCGGGGCACGAACCCGTGTCCCCTGCATCGGCAGGCGGACTCTCAACCACTGCGCCACCAGGGAAGCCCTGTTACTCTCTTATTAGCGGTTTAGAGAAAGTGTAAAAAATATTCCAGGAAAATTAAGGAAACTAAGGATATTTCTGCTACTGCTCTCATGATTCCAAGTACAATGCCTACCAGGATATATGATTTCTCATTTGGTATGAAAGAAAGGATAAATAATCTTCCCTCACTACTTTTTGTGAATCCACATTTTATAGGCAATATTCGTTTTTAGTATTTCTATGTCTTCATAGATAACATGGAAAGAACACTGGATTAAGAGAAGAGCTGGAGGCTGTTCCCAGCAATTTTATTTATTAGCTGTGTAATCTTGGAAAGAATCACCCTTGAGCTCATTATCCTACTGTAAAATATCTAATAACACCTATTTTACAGAACTGATCATACGATTAAATGAAATAATGTACCTGAAGCTGCAGACCATTTTTACAAACGATAGTGCTCTTTATACTTAGAAAATAATTGTTAGCTCTTTCAAAAAGCAAGAAAAATCTGTTTAGAGAAGTTTACTCTACCAATTGTCATTATTCATCCTAATAATGAGTACTTTAATCCATTTCTTGTTAAGTATTAGAACTATAGATTCACCAATACATGTGACTGTGTGACTGTGCTTGTGCGTGCGTGCGTGCGTGTGTGTGTGTGTTCCATAAATGGCAGAGACTTTCAAATTATGGCGTTCAGTATGATATGCTAATTGTATAGGACCTCAGAGGTCAGTATTTATTCATCCATCCATCAGACATTAATTGAGGGAATTCTCTGGCAGTCCAGTACTTAGCACTCGGCACTTTCACTGCTGTGGCCCACGTTCGATCCCTCATCGGAGAACTAAAATCCCGCAAGCTCTGCACAGCCACAAACAAACAAAAAACATTAATTGAGCATCTACTGTGTGCCAGATGCTTAGCTAGACACTGAGGGGACAAAAAACAATCACTGTTACATGGTGTCTGTGGCAGAGCCCTGGAGAGGTAGGGAGAAGGGACACAAACAGTAAGCAGATGCCTCCAGGGGGGCGTGAGTGCTGGAATCAGGTAAGCCTCGGGTGCTTTTGAGCAGTCAGGAGGAACCCAGACTGGGGGAGTGGATAAGGACAGCAGACCAGAGAGCTACTCAGAGTAGAGAGGGTCTCACCTGGTTGGGTAGGAACTGTGGGAGTCGGCCAGTGGAAGGAGACCATGGTGGGTGGGTGTTTTCGATGATTGCCCTAGAAAAGAAGGTGAGGAGAGTTTGCTCCTCCACAGATAGGAACAGAGAGCAAGATCTATCTGGGGTATTCACTGAGGCCCCCAAAGAACCTGTGAAGAACACCGGGACTTCAGAGACAAACGGACCTGGGTCCAAGTCTTGCATCTATCACTTACCGAATGTGTGTCTCTGGGCAAGTTTTTTGGCCTCTAAGCTTCAGCTCCCTCCTCTATAAAAAGAGGATGCTAGTACCTACCGCATAAGGTTGCTATAGGAATTAGATAAGAATCTCTCAATTCCTGAGTGTGGTTTTTTGCACCAAGTTAGAACAATAATTGGCAGGGAATTTTTTTTCCTTTTTGTTTTTACCTGGTGTGTGTATTGTATAGCCCTTTTAAAGTGAGGCAGCTCTGCTGTCAGAAAGCCTTCACTCAAATCCCTGTTGGTGCCACCACAGCTAGCGATGGGATGTTAGGCAAGTGATTTAACCTATGTTAGGCAAGTGATTTAACCTTTCTAAGCCTCAGTTTTCACATCTGTAAAGTGCAGATAATAAATAATCTCTACCCTGGAGGATTGTGGTGAAGATTAAAGACAGTCAATGTAAAGTACTTAACCCAACGCCTGGCACCTGGTAAGCATCAACAAATCTAAATTGTTGTTTCTCACTCTGTTTTTTGTTATTTGAGAGTCCTCGTTAGCTGGAATCTTGTCACAGAATGAAGTTTCTTTACTAAGAAGATGCCACAGTGACCTTGCTTTGAGCTCTGTGTTTAACAACCCTGCATTTTAGATTTGTTATTAACTTCCCTATCAGATCCATTTTCAGAATCTTGAAGATGCTACATTTTAAATATTGTAAAGTTAGAAATGTCAAAGAAAACATTTTTTTAAACTAGGATTTTTAAAAATTAAAGGCAGCTTAAACAGTCACCCCTAATTCTAAAGTCCTGTCACATCCTTGTACTTTCTAAGATTAAATGCCCTGTATCTTTTTTAAAAAGTATTTTAGGGGGCTTCCCTGGTGGCGCAGTGGTTGAGAGTCTGCCTACCAATGCAGGGGACACGGGTTCAAGCCCTGGTCTGGGAAGATCCCACGTGCCACGGAGCAGCTGGGCCCGTGAGCTACAAATACTGAGCTCTGCGCGTCTGGAGCCTGTGCTCCGCAGCAAGAGAGGCCGCGACAGTGAGAGGCCCGCGCACCGCGATGAAGAGTGGCTCCCGCTTGCCACAACTAGAGAAAGCCCTTGCACAGAAACGAAGACCCAACACAGCCAAAAATAAATAAATGAATAAATAAATTTATAAAAAAAAAAAAAAAAAAAAAAAAGTATTTTAGGGCTTCTCTGGTGGCGCAGTGGTTGAGAGTCCGCCGGCCGATGCATGGGACACGGGTTCATGCCCCGGTCCAGGAAGGTTCCACATGCCGCTGGGCCTGTGAGCCGTGGCCGCTGAGCCTGCGCGTCCGAAGCCTGTGCTCCACAACGGGAGAGGCCACAACAGCGAGAGACCCGCATACCACAAAAAAAAAAAAAAAAGTATTTTAATATAGTATCTTTTGAATTGCTGCTATGTCATCACTGTTTTTCCAGTACTATCTGCTTTCCATATATCTACTGGCAAGCTGTTCTTGCTGCAAAAAGAACTTTAGAGCCTTATTTTTTAAAAACGCCCAACAATCTTACATGTAATGATTGTTTGGGAAACAGCATGTTACACAGTCATCACTGAAAAGGGAAAACCAAGTCTCAATAACTGGGGAACCACTATGGTGAGCTATTAGATCATCGTTTTTTTTAGAACACACTCATTCAAAATGAAAAAAGAATCTGAAAGCCATCGTGTGAATAGAGCTGTTAACAATCTCTCCATGAATTTGTTTTAATTAATTTTTGCCTGCGTTGGATCTTCGTTGCTGCGTGTGGGCTTTCTCTAGTTGCAGTGCGCGGGCTTCTCACTGCGGTGACTTCTCTTGTTTCAGAGCATGGGCTCTAGGCGTGTGGGCTTCAGTAGTTGTGGCACCAGGGCTTAGTCGATCCGCAGCACGTGAGATCTTCCTGGACTAGGGATCAAACCCATGTCCCCTGCATTGGCAGGCGGATTCCTAACCACTGCGCCACCAGGGAAGCCCCTCTCCATGAATCTGTATATCTGCCACCTGTGGATCCACAGCAGCATGACTACTACTGTCCTTTTTTGTATAGTACTGTGTTGTTTCCTCACTTGATTTCATTAATTCCGGCTAAGCTGTACTGGCCTTTGCTATCAAGGTCTACAATAATAAACTCTCCAAGCTGGAAGAGAGTTTCTCTTTATTTTTCTTTTTTTTTTTTTTTTTTTTGGCCACGCTGCACAGCCTGTGGGATTTTAGTGCCCCGACTAGGGGTTGAACATGGGCCCCTCAGCAGTGAGAGTGCAGAGCCCTAACCACTGAGCCACCAGGGAATTCCCAAGTGTTTACTCCTGATTTGCCTTGTGCTCGTGAGGCTAAAGATAACGGCTGCCCATCTTTATGGCCTCCATTTTTTGCCTTTAGTGGTAAAGTGACAGGGATTTAAAGTGCACATCCCAGAGCCAGACTAGTTAGGTTCAAAGTCCAGCTCGGATATTTATTTAGCTGTGTGACCTTTGACATATTACTCAACCTCTTTAAGTCTGTTTCTTCATCTGTAAAATGGGGATAATGATGTTACTTATAGAGTTGTTATGAGAATTAAATAAGTTAATGTTTTTTGTTTGTTTGTTTTGTTTGCTTGCTTGCTTGCCAAGCTGCGCGGCTGGTCGGATCAACCAGGGATCGAACCCAGGCCCCCAGCAGTGAAAGCACTGGACCACCAGGGAATTCCCAGTTAATGTATAGTTTTAATGTTCCTTACATTCTCTAAGTGTTAACTATTATCACTTTGTCTGTTTTTTAAATTATTCTATCCTCAGCACCTAAAACAGTACCTGCTCAATAATTGTGTATTAAATGAGTCAGTGAATGGATAAAGGATGAGCTGTATCCCCATGCCATCATTGACTAACTTACTCTAAAAAGGTTTCTGTAAAAGATATTTTTAGGGCTTCCCTGGTGGCGCAGTGGTTGAGAGTCTGCCTGCTGATGCAGGGGACACGGGTTCGTGCCCCGTTCCGGGAGGGTCCCACGTGCCGTGGAGCGGCTGGGCCCGTGAGCCATGGCCGCTGAGCCTGCGCGTCTGCAGCCTGTGCTCCGCAACGGGAGAGGCCGCGGCAGTGAGAGGCCCGCGTACCGCAAAAAAAAAAAAAGATATTTTTAGTTATAGGAAGTATGTAAAAGCTATAGGTAAAACTACTTAAAAAAATTTTTTTGGTCTACATTAATTAATATGATATGCAACAATAATGGCTGAACACTTTCCAAATTTGGTAAAGGACAGAGTCAATCTGTTCAGTGAAACACAAGGAAAACAATAAGACCCCTCTAAGGTACATCACAGTCAAACTGCTGAAATCCAAAGATAAAGGTAAAAACTGAATGTGCTCAGAGAAAAACAGGGGAGCACATATAGGGGAGCAACGATTGAAACGGCTGTGGACAAATCATGAGAAACATGGAGGCAAAGAGATAGATGAAATGTTGTTCATCTTAAAGTGCTGAGAAAAAAAAAATCAAACCTGTTAACCCAGAATTCTATATCTTGTGAAAATATCCTTCCTGAATGACAGTGATAAAATCACAATGAGATATTATCACACATCCACTAAAATGGCTAAAATTAAAAAGACTGACAGTACCAATTTTTTGGTGCTCTCACATAGCTGGTGAAAATGTAAAGTGGTATAATCTTTTAGGGAAAATGTTTAGCAGTTTCTTAAAAAGTTAAACTCGTACTACCATATGACTCCTTCTAGGTGTTTACTCAAGAGAAATGAAAGCATGTTTCCAAAGACTGGAAGCCAAATTTTCGTAGCAGGTTTAATTGTAATCACCCAAAACTGAAAATAACCCAAATGTCCATCAACAGGTGACTGGATAAACAGATGATGGTATACCCATACAACAGAAAACTATTCAGCAATAAGAAGGAATAAACTATTGATAGATGCAACAACATGAATGACATTCAAAATGATTGTGCTGATTAAGGAAACGATACAAAAAAGAATACATATTGAATAATTCTTCATTGGTATAAAATTCTAGAAAATGAAAATTAATCTGTAGTGATAGCGCACTAATGGTTGCTAGGGAATAGGAAGGCAGGTGGGGAGGAGAGAGAAGAGGGAATTACAAAGAGGTGTGAGGAAGCTTTTGCAAGTGATGAACATGTTCATTATTTTGATTGTGGTGATAGTTTCATGAGTGTATACATATGTGAAAACATATCAGATTGTATACTTTAAAGGTACACAGTTTATCCTATGACAATCATACCCGAATAAAATTAGGAAAAATAGAGAAAACAAAAAAAAATGAAAGCAAAACAGATACATTTTTGGATAAAAGAAAACTAAGAGAATTTGTTGCCTGCAGACTTGCACTATAAGAAATGCTGCGAGTTATTCTCTGAGCTGAAGAGAAACAATACCAAATTGAAACTCAAAT
The DNA here is from genome assembly GCF_008692025.1 of Phocoena sinus. NCBI lineage: Eukaryota > Metazoa > Chordata > Mammalia > Artiodactyla > Phocoenidae > Phocoena > Phocoena sinus. The sequence goes on along the minus strand of NC_045774.1, from coordinate 80,496,681 downwards.
CTTCAGAATGGAATAAACTAGAAATGATAAATATCTAGGTAAATATAAAAGGCTCACCTTTCTCCTAATTTCTTTAAATTTATGACTTTTTAAAGCAAAAATTGTCACATTGTCTTATAGGGTTCGTAATATATGTGGAGTGAATGCATATAACAATTATAGCTTAAAGGACAGGTGTGGAAGGTGAATGGGCCAATTGAGTTGCAAGGCTTCTATGTTGTACAAAAAGCCGGTATCAGTTCTAAGTATTGATAGATTGTGAAAAGTTAAGGATGTATATTGTAAACCTTAGGGCAAACACTAAAAACATAAGGCAAAGAGATATAGCTAAAAAGCCATTAGATAAAATGGAATTCTAAAGAATGTCTAAACAATCCAAAAGAAGAGGAACAAAAAGCAGAAGGGACAAAAAAAAAAAAAAACGAATAGTAAAACGGTAGACCTAGATCCAACTATTTCAATAATTACAATAAATGTTAATGGGGGAATTCCCTGGCAGTCCAGTGGTTAGGCCTCTGTGCTTCCACTGCAGGGGGTGCAGGTTCGATCCCTGGTGGGGAACTGAGATCCCACAAGCCGAGTGGTACGACCAAAGAAAAAGACTTAACGATTATAATGGACTTGGCAAATACTGTTTGGTGGAATTATCATTTCCTGATAACAATTACTTAATATGTACTTTACTCCAGTCATTCCATTGTTTCTTTCTGAACAGGCTCATCAATGTTTAATGTAAGCATTATCCCATTTACTAATATTACCCTACTTAATGATATATCGTTACCAATCAGCATGTTGAAATCTTAGTTTTAGAACCAAATATCCGTGAATTATTCTTTCCTCTGGCATTTACTGTGTGTCCTTAGGCAAGTTTCTTAACTTTATGTATTGAGCTTCAGTTCCTTCACCTGCAACAGGAGTATAATACTTAATGGATTAAATAAAATAACATCATGTGAAATGCTTAGCACAGAGCCTGGCACACAGTGAAGGTCAAATAGATGGTAGTTACCATCATCATCGTCATTAATGATGAAAAAGGTTAATTCATATATCTTCTTAAAAATATCATATAGCGGGCTTCCCTGGTGGTGCAGTGGTTGAGAGTCCGCCTGCTGGTGCAGTGGACGTGGGTTTGTGCCCCGGTCCGGGAGGATCCCACATGCCGCGGAGCGGCTGGGCCCGTGAGCCATGGCCACTGAGCCTGCACGTCTGGAGCCTGTGCTCCGCGACGGGAGAGGCCACAGCAGTGGCCGGCGGACGGCAAAAAAAAAAAAAAAAAAAAATCATATAACAACTAACTGATGAGAAAAGACTTTTTAAAATTTTACATTTCTGTTGGTACTAACAACAAGTTCATAATTATCATTATATTTTAAGGAAATAAATGGGGAAAAAATCTGCAACAACCCAAAGGAAGCAAAAAATGCTCCCCTAAATAAGTCTCTAAATAAACAACAAAGAAAAAAAAGTAGCATCTTCTACAAAATTAAGTTGGTCTCTAGTAAAGTCTTCCTATGTTCAAAAACATTTACTCTGATACTAAACTTTAACAATAAACGAAGCAAATGAGAGCCAGATGGCAGAAGGAACCTATTATTAGATTCTTAACCTGAAGCAAAAGTTGCCTAGAGAAACTCTCTTCAGATGTGGGCACATCCGTTATGTGACAGGAAGGTGGGAGAACATAAAATATTGCTGCTATAAGAATGGAAATTGGGGGACTTCCCTGGTGTCACAGTGGTTAAGAATCTGCCTGCTAATGCAGGGGTCACTGGTTCGAGCCCTGTTCCAGGAAGATCCCACATGCCGCGGAGCAACTAAGCCCATGCACCACAACTACTGAGCCTGCGCTCTAGAGCCCGTGAGCCACAACTACTGAGCCTGTGCTCTAGAGCCCACGTGCCACAACTACTGAGCCCATGTACCACAACTACTGAAACCCACGCACCTAGAGCCTATGATCTGCAACAAGAGAAGCCACCGCAATGAGAAGCCCACGCACCGTAATGAAGAGTAGCCCCCGCTCGCCTCAACTAGGGAAAGCCCGTGTGCAGCAACGAAGACCCAACGTATCCAAAAATAAATAAATTAATTAATTAAAAAAATAAAAAAGAATCCTCCTGCCAGTGCAGGGACACGGGTTCAAGGCCTGGTTTGGGAAGATCCCACATGCCGCGGAGCAACTAAGCCTGGACGCCACAACTACTGAGCCTGCGCTCTAGAGCTCGTGAGCTACAACTACTGAGCCCACATGCCGCAACTACTGAAGTCCACGAGCCTTGAGCCGTGCTCTGCAACAAGAGAAGCCACCATGATAAGAAGTCCGGGCACCACGATGAAGAGTAGCCCCTGCTCACCGCAGCTAGAGAAAGTCCTCATGCAGCAACAAAGTCCCAATGCAACCAAAAAAAAAAAAACACCTGAGGTCCCATTTCCTTGCTGCTGGTCAGCCAGGGGCTGCTTGCTCTTAGCTCCTAGAGGCTGTCTGCATCCTTTGTTACATGGCCCCTTCTGTCTTCAAGTGTTTCTAATCCTTCTCATACTTCAGACCTCTCACTTCCTCTTCTGCCACAAGAAGAAAACTCTCTAATTTTAAAGGACTCCAGATTAGGTCAAGCCCATCCCGATAGTCCATGTTAGGGTTGACAATGCCATGTAATGTAACCCAGTCACGAGAGTAACATTCACCACATTCACAGCCCCAGGGAGTATGTAGACATGTACACCAAGGGAAGGGAAACCTCGGGGGCCATCTAAGCATTCTGACCCCCGCAGGGATGGAGGTAAAGGAGGGGTCTTTTCATTTTGTGCTTTATACATATCTGTAATGTTTGAAATGTTTTGGAAAGACTTTATCACTTTCTGTAATGCAAAAGGTCTGGAAGAATATACTCTAATTTTTTTTTTTTTTTTGTGGTACGCGGGCCTCTCACTGTTGTGGCCTCTCCCGTTGCGGAGCACAGGCTCCGGACACGCAGGCTCAGCGGCCATGGCTCACGGGCCCAGCCGCTCTGCGGCATGTGGGATCTTCCCGGACCGGGGCACGAACCACGCGTCCCCTGCACCGCCAGGTGGACTCCCAACAACTGCGCCACCAGGGAAGCCCTAAACTCTAATATTTTAACAGTGGTTATGCCTAGGTGGTAGGAATAAGATTTCTTTAATATAAGCATATAATCATTTTTCATCGTATAACTAAAGGACCATAAAGCTATTTCCACTTTGCAATTTTTTGAAAAATATTCATGCTGGCTGTAGACCAAAGCAGTGAACAGAGTTTGTATTGGTGCCTATTTGGTTAACGATAGTTTTTTGCAGTGGTTGCAAATATACATCCTGATAAACGCAGTGTGGCCAAGATGTAAAGCTATGAGTGGATTTGAGAAGAGTCTAGATACATTTCTGGATGCTAGACACACAGGTTATCAGGAGCACTGCAGATAGCATCAGGGGACAGACGTCAGCTGAGGACTTAGGTTCTAGGGTCCACTGACTTTTCCTGCACCCCTTTCCTTTCCTCGCAAAAATAAGGCGGTCACCCAGTGTTTTTCTCAGTCTTTTTGAGATTGTTACCATGGTTTCTGACAAAATTGTTCAGGTGTTACTGTCCTAGATAAACACCAGGCTGGAAGGATTATTAGCCTGATGCTGACAGGTAAGTCTTACATTCTTTTGAATTATCAGTGTGTTCCCAGAAAGGAAGCGTTGACACTGGATTAATCTGGGAAAAACGACGTACAAATACAGAACCTGACTGGAAGCTTGGACTGAGCAAGTGAGGCACACAGGCAGTGCGGTAGGACTTTGGAAGGTGGGAAGGGAAGGATCTCTCCTAGGAGCCCTCACACTTTGGGGGGCTGAAGAATAAGAGCTTTCAAAGAAAACAGGCTCTTCTCAGAGTCAACACTGACAACTCAGTCTTGATCAGGAGAAGAAAATATGTTTGGGTCATTTGTTACAGGCAGGTCAGGGAGCAAGGTCCATAAGTACAGGGCAATACACAGCAAAAATAAATGCTAAACTAGATTGATTTTTAATTTTCTGTTCTTTTCCAGCAGGTCTTTGTTCCCTGAAAGAAAGACTTATACTGATTAATTAGGAAAAACAAGTTTGGAACGATAAAGTGCTTCCCATGCATTGCTGCCAGTCTGTGTACATCCCAATTTGCACACATTCTTACCTCTCTCTCCCACCCCTACATTCCTCCTCAACAAGGTCCAAAGCCTTCATTAGGACTACAACAGAATCCTCGCTCTTGTTGAGGTCAGGAGTCACGTTTTCATAAATAAAACATGTTGATCTAATGAAAAGAGCTGGGGCCCCAGAGTCAGCTATCCCAGACTCTCCCACTAACTAGTTCACTCATTTATTTGACAGATTTATTGAGCACCTACCATGTGCCCAGGCTAGGTGCTGTTCCAGGTGCCAGGGGCCCAACAGGGAACCCAAACAAGTCCCTGCCCTCATGGAGGTTACATTCTAGTGGAGGGAGGCAAACAGTAAAGAAGTCCAGTGGAGTCTGGCAGATGGAGATGAGGGCTATGAAGAAGAGGGGAATATGGGCCGCGGGGTGAGGGGGAGGGAGTTCTCAGACATGACTGGCATTAGAATCACCTGGGAGTGAGGCACTTGTTAAAATACAAATTGCTGCACACTATCCTAGACTTTCTGATCCAGTAGGTCTGAGGTGGGGGGGGGCTTGAGAATTTGTTTTTTTTTTTTTTTTTTTTTTTGCGGTACGCGGGCCTCTCACTGTTGCGGCCTCTCCCGTTGCGGAGCACGGGCTCCGGACGCGCAGGCTCAGCGGCCATGGCTCACGGGCCCCGCCGCTCCGCGGCATGTGGGATCTTCCCGGACCGGGGCACAAACCCGTGTCCCCTGCATCGGCAGGTGGACTCTCAACCACTGCACCACCGGGGAAACCCAAGAATTTGTATTTTTAACAAGTTCCCAGATGATGCTGATGCTGGGGTCCGGGGACCATACTCTGAGAATCAGTGGAGTAGAGCGTGTTATATAGGATGTCCAGGGAATGCCTCTCTGATAAGGGGACATGTAAACAGAGGCCTAAAGGATCAAGCCATGCAGGGAAGAGCAGTGCATCCCAGTCAGAGAACAGAAAGTGGGAGCCCTGAGGTAAGCATGTACTTGGTGTGTTTGAAAAATGGCAAGGGGGCCAGAGTGGCTGCAATGGAGGGGAAGGGAGAAAAAGATCTTACAGGTTTTGATGGCTAAGGTAAGAACTTAGATTTTTACCCAAAATGAGGCGGAGAGCCAGGAAAGGGTTTTGAGCAGAAGAGTGATGTGGTCTGTGTTAAAAGTGTTAGGCAGGGCTTCTCTGGTGGTGCAGTGGTTGAGAGTCCGCCTGCCGATACAGGGGACGTGGGTTCGTGCCCCGGTCTGGGAAGATCCCACATGCCACGGAGCGACTGGACCCGTGAGCCATGGCCGCTGAGCCCGCGCGTTCGAAGCCTGTGCTCCGCAACGGGAGAGGCCGCAACAGTGAGAGGCCCGCGTACCGCAAAAAAAAAAAAAAAAAAAAAAATTTAGGCAAATGTAAGGTATGGCTGCCCGTACTAATGATGATTTTTCAGCACACTGTAATAAGGTTCGTATTTATTTCTTCTTGTGGATGGATAAATGGATGGAAAGAAAAGCCTGAAAATGTTTGACAACTACTATAGATTGAATGTTTGTCTGCCCCTAAAATTCACATGCTGAAACCTAATCCCCAGTGTTATGGTATTTGGAGGTGGGACCTTTGGAAGGGGGTCATGAGGGTGGAGCTCTCATGAATGGGATTAGTGACCTTACAAGAGACCCCAGAGAGCTCCCTCACTCCTTTGGTCTTGTGAGGACACAGACAGAAGACAGCCATCTATGAACCAGGAAGTGGGTCCTCACTAGTCTGCCAGCGCCTTGATCTTGGACTTCCCAGCCTCCAGAACTGTGAGAAATAAATTTCTGTTGTTTATAAGCCACTTAATCTATGGTATTCTGTCATGGCAGCCTGACCTCACTAATATAACAACTTACTGAGTTTCATATTTTGAATACCACTTATAGGCCATGTTTAACTGAATATTAATAAACCATTACCTCACCCCTTAAAATAGTTTACTTTCCTGTGCCCCAATAGATTATAAAATCTATGAGGTCATATGTGTGAATGGTGTGTATTTTGTGTGCATGCGGTCTTCTATATGGTTGTTTCTGTATCCTCAGTGTCTCATATCCTATGAAACATAGTAGGTCCCCAATTATTATTTTCTTTCCCAGTTATTTTTTGAAAGATGAATGAACGAAATATTTGTTTCTGTATAGAATTTTACAACACCAGCAACTAAGCCACAACATCCGTATGAAAAATGTTTCTTTTACCCATTTTCTCATGTGATCCTCAGAATATTCCCATTCGGTTAAGATCACTCGCTTTTTCAAGGGGAGACAGAGATGAAGTGATGACCCAATGCCTTGTGGCTCGTAAGGGGCTGAGGTGGGTCTGTAGCCAGAGTCTCACCTCCAGAGCTCAGGGCCTTTCCACTCTATTATGATCTTCCAACACTAAGTTCACTTGAGGGATAGCCTCTGAGGGAAATGTTCTAAAATTGGACTATGGTGATGATCGCATAATTTAGCACATTTACTAAAAGTCATTGAAACCTACCCTTAAAAATGAGTGAGTTTTCAGACATACAAAACAAACTTATGCTTTACCAAAGGGGATAGCATGGGGGTGGGGGAGGGATAAATTAGGAGTTTGGGATTAACAAATACACACTACTATATATAAAATAGGTAAACAAGGACCAACTGTATAGCACAGGGGACTCTACTCAATATCAATGGAAAAGAATCTGAAAAAGAATATATATATAAAAAAAAGAATATATATAACTACGCATAACTGAATCACTTTTCAAGTATGCTTGAAACTAACACAACATTGTAAATTAACTATACTTCAGTTAAAAAATTGAGTAAATTTTAGGGAATTCCCTGGCAGTCCAGTTGTTACGACTCCGAGCTTCCGCTGTAGGGGGCATGAGTTTGATCCCTGATCAGCAAGTGAACTGACCTCCTGCATGCCACACGGTGCGGCCAAAAAAATAAAGTAAATTTTATGATATGTAAATTATTTATCAATAAAGGTGTTTTTTAAAATGCAATTGTCTCAACTACTCATCTCTCTTCCCAAATCCTTGTAATTTCTTTGGCAGGATACTGTTAAAATATCAGATTCCGGGACTTCCCTGGTGGTCCAACGGTTAAGAATCCGCCTTCCAATGCAGGGGATGCGGGTTCAATCCCTAGAGTGGGAACTAAGATCCCACATGCTGCAGGGCAACTAAGCCCACTCTTTGCAACAACATAGCCCACGTGCTCTGGAGCCTGTGGGCTGCAACTACTGAGCCCGTGTGCTCTAGAGCCTGCAGGCCACAAATAGAGAGAAGCCTGTGCGCTGCAATGAAGAGCCCGCACGCAGCAACTAAGACTGACGCAGCCAAACAAATAAATAAATAACCGTTAAAAAAAAAATCTCAAATTCCTTTCCAAAAGTCCCTCAGGTCACTAAGTTACCATGCGTTTATATTGACTAAGATTCTTGACCACACCCTAGCCACTCTCATCTGGGCCCTCTTGTCAACTAGACCTCAACTGTGGCCTATAAAAACTTGAGCAAAACACTAATGAAATTATTTCTAACAGTTCAAGGCCGGTCCGTAGGATGACCCAATGACCCAATCTCCTCTTAAAGTGCCTGCCTGAGAAAACTCAAGGCTGCCAGAAGAATTTATGGTTGGTTTGTTCCAGCCCACACCTGGAGCTAGGGCCCCTGTCTCCCAGCCTCTGTGGGAGGGGAGAAGCCTAACTTCCATAAGGGCCAGTTAACAAACACAGGTGGGTTTCACAGGGACCAACCTTTGCTTCCTACTTTTTGTGATTTTCACTTCCCTGGCTCTACTGAGCCCTCACTCACCTCCCTCCGTATTCCTTCATTTTCCCTTTGAAACCCCCAGTCACCTCTGTACAAATTGAAGCTGAGTTCAGTTCACGCTGGGCTCTTCCTTATTGCAGTAGTATATTACTAATCAAAGCCTGCCCTTACTACTTTAATTCGTGTCTGGCTTTGTTTATCTTTGACAATATGTGCACAAAACAAACTAACCACACATACACCCTTAATTTTATTTAACCCATTGGGTATCCAGTTGTGTTTTAGTGACATCTGAAATAATGACTATGTTGCTAGAAATCACATTACCAGTTTTCAAGCCCAAAAGATGAAACAACTTCTTTCTAATAGCCTATGGTGGAAAAGAAGTTCTTGGAATCCAGTAGAAACAAGGAGGCATCATTCATGTTCCTCTCATCACTACCTTAATTGTCCAAGTTCCTGATTTATTTACTGTGTGTTTTTTTTTTGTCCTTGTATTGATTTGTTTTTGTGGTTTCGAAGTTTATTGGAGTTGATTACTGTCTCAATATAGAGTAAGAATAACCTTGGAGAATGATCCTGAAGGTGCCAAATATCTTTTTTTCCTTCTGTACTGTACACAAAGCATAGGGTCAGGTACTTTTCTTGTAGAAAATAACCAAATTATTTGAAATAACCCAGAGAGAGCTTTTTTGGGGGGGGGATATAGGGTTTACTGTGATAAAATATATATAACATCATATCTTTCATTTTAGCCATTCATAACTGCACAGTTCAGTGATATTAAATACATCCGCAGTGTTGGGTAACCATTATCAGTATCTGTACCTAAATGTTTTTCATTATTGGGGTTTCCCTTCCCTGGTGGCGCAGTGGTTGAGAATCTGCCTGCCGATGCAGGGGACACGGGTTCGAGCCCTGGTCTGGGAAGATCCCACATGCCACGGAGAAACTGGGCCCGTGAGCCACAACTACTGAGCCTGCGCGTCTGGAGCCTGTGCTCCGCGACAAGAGAGGCCGCGATAGTGAGAGGCCCGTGCACCGCGATGAAGAGTGGCCCCCACTTGCCACAACTAGAGAAAGCCCTCGCACAGAAACGAAGACCCAACGCAGCCAAAAATAAATAAATTAATAAACTCCTACCCCCAACATCTTCTTAAAAAAAAAAAAAAAAAGTTTTTCATTATCCCCAACATTATCCTCTGTCCCCATTAAGCAATAATTCCCCTTTCTCCTCCTCTCCCTATGCCCTGGTAACCTCTACTTTTTCTACCAGAGAGAGCATTTTTAATACTACATGCTTAAACTAAAGTTAAAATTTAAAGCTGTTCAGAAAGGCACTTTAAGTTACTTTATCATTAGGGACAAATCGGACTCTCACCCAGCCTTTTATAAAGTATATTCTGATCTACATGCTGGCGATATGACTGTCATTGAGATACACACTACATTGTAGGCCGCAGGGTGGAGAGTTAATCACACGAGCATGTAAAGAGTTAATGGACAATACCAAGTGTGAAATAATAGAAAATCTCTGTATTGTTCTCTGCCCCCGTTCCTGGCACAGGGCTCCTAAAACCCTTGTATTTCCTAAGTGATAAGAGCATTAGGAGGACCTTTTGTTCTAACATTTGGCCTTCAATCCTATTTCCTGACATAACTCTTAAATCCTTTGGCATTTCCTGGGGGATAGGATTGTCTTTTTTTTCTTTTTAATCTATTTATTTATTTATTTAAATTTGGCTGCGTTGGGTCTTGGTTGCTGTGCGCGGGCTTCTCATTGCGGTGGCTTCTCCTGTAGCGGAGCAGGGGCTCTAGAAGCATGGGCTTCAGTAGTTGTGGCACACGGGCTCAGTAGTTGTGGTTCATGGACTCTAGAGAACAGGCTCAGTAGTTGTGGCACACGGGCTTAGTTGCTCCGCGGCATGTGGGATCTTCCCAGACGGGGGCTCGAACCCATGTCCCCTGCACTGGCAAGTGGATTCTTAACCACTGCGCCACCAGGGAAACCCTGTCTTTTGTCTAATGAGGTTACTTGCTAGGCTCCTGGATGGCTTCAGGGTGGGGCTGGTCACCAGAAAGACCAAGCCATGTTTGGAAACTTGGAACTTTCAGCCCCTAACCCTCATCCTCCAGGAGGGGGAGAGGGGCTGGAGATTGAGTCAATGATCCATCATTCATTATCATGATGAATCTTCGTAAATATCCATGAAGAACTTGGTTTGGAGAGCTTCTGGGTTGCTGAACACTTGGAAGTGCTGGGAGGGTGGCAAGTCTGAGGAGGTTGGGAAGCTCCTTGCCCTTTCCCCAATACTGTGCTCTAAGCATCTCTTCATCTGGCTGTGCACCTGTATCCTTTATTATATCCTTGATAATAAACTAGTAAACATAAGTCAGTTCTGAGTTCTGTGAACCATTCTAACAAATTATCAGACTAAAGGAGGGGGTTATGGGAACCCTCCTGGCTGGCTGGTCAGAAGTGACAACCTGGACTTGTGATCGGCATCTGAGGTCGAGAGCAGTCTTGTGGGACTGAGCCCTTATCTTGTGGGATCTGACGCTAACTCCAGGGTAGATAGCGCCAGAACTGAATTGAATGGTAGGACACTCAGCTGGTGTCAGGAAAATCCACACATCTGGTGTCAGAAGTGAAAGAAATGTAGTGTGAGAGTAATGGAAAATGGGAGCTTGTCTTCAGACACCAAATCATATGAAAACAATGTGTCATACAGAAAACTTTTTTTCTTACATTAAGTGATCAGTGTCAAATAAAATATTAATTTTCATCATTTGCCCCGTTCATATCTTCTTGACCAATTCTTCAAAACGTTGCATGCCACACTTGAGGCAGTAAAGAATTTTTTTTGAAGCTAAATAGATATTTTAATATTAGACAAAATAGACTTTGAAGCAAAAACATTATTAGATATAAGTATGTCCAACACCCGTGATAAATTGCACTAGGAAGATAACTTAAAATCTGTATGCACCTAATATAATTTCTTAAAATATACAAGGCAAACATTAGGGAACTAAAAACAATGAGGAAAAATTCAGCCTCTTAAAGTGAGTTTGTAATACACCTTTCAGTTTGGTGTATCTAATTGGTAATTCGAGCAAACCCCAAATGAGAAAGTTACAGAATACTTGAGTGAATAAATATATAAATAATAATAATCCTGTAATAATCGTGTTTAGAATATCATACTTGGGACTTCCCTGGTGGTCCAGTGGCTGAGACTCTGCGCACAGAAGCAGTGAATAATTTTTAAACACATAGCTCAGGACTTAAATATTCATCATGCAGCCGCTTATATGCTCGTTATGTACAACCGCTCCCACAGGAGGTTGTGCTCCCTGTGGTTTTTCACAGCATATGACAAATTTTTGGAAAACATCTAATCAGTACGACCTTCTTCATATATCTCATAGACCCTGTCGCACCTTGAAGAGCCCGGTGACAGGCTGCAGGCACCTCCTCCCTGACGGCCATGCAGGAAAATGCAGAATTCTTCTTGATATGATGAAATTTTTATGTAAGGTCATTTACTAAGGTCAGCTTAAACTTCTTTTGTAACCAATACCAGGCCTTGGCAATCTTTTCCTATAAAAGACCAGATAGTGAATATTTTCTCCTTTGCTGGTCACGTGGTGTCTGTCTAACTCCCGGTGTGGTCCCAGCGGCCATAGATGATACGTAAATGATGGGTGTGGTTGTATCTCAATGTGACTTCGTTTAAGGATACTGAAACTAGGTTTTCACATAATTTTCACAAGTCATGCAATTTTATTCTTCTTTTGATTTGTTTTCAACTCTTTAAAAATGTCAAAACTTTTCTCAGCTCTCAGGCCCAACAAAAACAGGCAGGGGGTCCAGCCTGCTGGGCCGAAGTGGGATCACTACCTCTGCTCTCTATGGATATATTTGTTTGCACTGAGCCTTTATAGCTTATTGAGGTCCATTGAGTTTCACAGTGTGTGAAACATCTTAACATTTCTTTAAAGTGTTAAGTCCCGCTCAGGTTTGAACAGTGAAAGTACTGATCAAAAAACAAGATCTTGGGAATTCCTTGGCGGTCCAGTGGTTAGGACTCCGTGCTTTCACTGCCGAGGGCCCAGGTTCGGGGAACTAAGATCCCTGCACTTGTGGTGCGGCCAATAATAATAATAATAATAATAATAAATATCTTACTCAGGCTAACAAGTTATTACTCTAAGATAGTACTACAGGACTCCCCTGGTGGTCCAGTGGTTAAGAATCTGCCTGCCAGTGCAGGGGGCACAGGTTTGATCCCTGGTCTGGGAAGATCCCACATGCCCCGGGGAAACTAAGCCCTTGGGCCACAACTACTGAAGCCCGTGCACCTAGAGCTCATGCTCCGCAACAAGAGAAGCCACCACAATGAGAAGTCCGCGCACTGCAATGAAGAGTAGCCCCTGCTCAACGCAACCAGAGAAAGCCCGCGTGCAGCAATGAAAATCCAAGCCAAAAAAAAAAAAAAAAAGATAGTACTATAAGCTACACTTTGAATAACAACCTAGCTGGTTGCTAATTATTCCTTTCCAGTAGATTTTTTTTTTTTTTTTTTGGCCACCACCTTGCGGCTTTCGGGATGACCAGGGATGGAACCCGGACCCACAGCAGTGAAAGCGTTGAGTGCTAACCACTGGGCCACCAGGGAATTCCTTCCAGCAGCTCTTTTTGAAGTTACCCACACTGCTGGTCACACGTTAGGCATGATCTCATCCACTATACCTCCCAAATTCATTCACAGTTCGTCCCACTTAATCACTTTTTTTTTTTTTTTTTTGCGGTACGCGGGCCTCTCACCGTTGTGGCCCCTCCCGTTGCGGAGCACAGGCTCCAGACGCGCAGGCTCAGCGGCCATGGCTCACGCGCCCAGCTGCTCCGCGGCACGTGGGATCTTCCCGGACCGGGGCACGAAGCCGCGTCCCCTGCATCGGCAGGCGGACTCTCAACCACTGCGCCACCAGGGAAGCCCTTAATCACTTTCTAATGTTATCTTCATCCATGTTGAACTATTCCTGTTCAGGAAGAATAGTTTTGTAATAACCTCATTAAATAAGTAAGGTTTTTGTTGTTGTTTCCTTTTAAGCTGAAACATTACTCAATTTGCGTGGCTTATGTTGCAACTATAAGAGTTTGGTGAGTCAATATCACTTCATGTGTAGCTTTCATCAAAATTCAAACCAGTTGGTAGCCAGGAGGATGAGAACGTGTGTACCCCCTGTTGGTGCTGTGCTAGGTTCCGGGGAGACATAAAAGAACTCCCTACCTTTGAGGAGCTTACCATTCAGTGGGGAAGACAACATGAATGTACAAGAAACCATAATGAATTCATTAATTAATTCGCTGAGAACTCCCACTTGCTACAAGTCACTGTATTGTGTATTGTATCAGTTAGTCCTAATGCAGAAGAGGGGAAAATTCTTTTTCCTACTACCCTCCTAGGTTTTCAGGCTGGAGCCTCATCAGTTGGACTAACAAAAGGCAGATTAACAGGAGAAAAGTATTAGATTTATACAACATAATTTTATGTGACACAGGGATCTTCATAAGGAAATGAAGACGCGAAAAAACAGTTAAACCCGAGTGTGTTTATACTAGGTTAGATGAACGGTAGAAAGTCATGGGAAAACGTGGTAGGACCAAAGAGTATGAGCTAAAGGCAGCAAAGTGGGGAAGCTCAGGAGGCCTGTCCACTTGGATTCCTCTCAGCATCTCTCTGTCTTTGGAGATAAAGATGCTCCTTTCCTCCAAGTTTAGGGACCGCACCTCTCACAAGAGGCTCTTATGACCTGCTTCAGGGGTGAAGGGGGAGATCAGAGAGTCCTTCCTGGACCTGCTTTTTCTCAAATTCCTTCAGTTTGAAATATTCCGTATGCCAAAGTGCCATATTTTGTGCGTAGCGTGTTCTGAACCCTTCACTTACAGCTATTAAATAAGATACTGTAACCACTTCACGTGAGGAAACTGGGGCTATGAGAAATTAAGCAAGTTGCTCAAGGTGGCAATTCACAGGTATTTGTCTGACTCCAAGGCAAATTCTTTTCCCTCCTCTACCACTCAGATCATCTAGTCCAGTCTCCTCCTTTAAGGAAATAAAGAATTTACGTGGGAAAAATAACTTTTTAACTTCCTAATTCAATGACCTATAATAGTGGTTATTGCTAGAATCAGTATAATGAGAATACGGTGCTTGGGCAAAAAGGCCATGCTGGTGAGACAGCCCGATCCACAAGAGTGTGTTTTGTATGGGGCTGAATGCTGTAAAGGAAACATATTTAAACTAAAATTAAAAACACTTAATCTAAATTTAATTTCAGTTTTATATAGAGCTACAGTGCTAGAATCTATCAAGGGAGGTAGACCTAGTGATAGGATGCCTGTCCTGTTTGCAGACATCATTTAAGTCAGTCCCCAGAAGATGTGACAAAAGTTTTCTTTCAGGAAGAATGGGAAGAAACCAGAATGACTCCTGTTTAGTTATTTTTTTAAAGAGTGTTAGCTCCTTTAATTGAGGCCATGCTGATCAGCGTTAACAGTGTCATCGAAGGGTCAAGGCTGAGCTTTCCCCAAGGTATTCAACCAGTGTGCCTTGTGCTTGGCGCCAAAACTCCTAGGACTTAGAATGAAGGGTTTAGAGAACGTTACCATCCCCTGAAGAGCCTTGTCCTGAGGTACAGTGAGGTGGAACAGAAGCTAGCCTAGGGTGGCCAGCAAAACGGACAAGTCTTCAGGATTACGTTACCGGATGTTGGGATTAATATTCATGTATAACAAAGTACTTAGGTTATTTTTTTAAATAAATCTTCTACTAAATGAGAGTATATGGGAACTCTCTGCACTACTTTGCAAATCTTCTGTAAATCTAAAATTATTCTAAAATACAGTTTAAAAAATCTTTTGATGCCATCTTAACTATTCTTCCTCCTTTCCCCAGCAGTGCTTTTTGTAAGCCCCGTGAAATCCTACTAGCCTTTTATTGTTAAAAGTAAAAACCTTGGAAGTTACCCCAAGAAGTTAACTACCCTATGTGTAAACCTAAATAATCAATATTTGTTCTCACGTGGAAATGAAAGTGAAACTCCTAAAATTGTAGTTTCAATTTTATTCACATTGTAGTGCAGTAAAATGTTTTCAAATTCACCTGTAAAATACAGGCCATTAAAAAATTCCATTATCGGGAATTCCCTGGCAGTCCAGTGGTTAGGGCTCAGTGCTCTCATTGCCGGGGGCCTGGGCTCGATCCCTGGTCAGGGAACTAAAATCCCACAAGCCTCACGGTGTGGCCAAAAAAAAAAAAAAAAAAAAAAAAAAAATCCATTATTTACATTTTTAAACTACTGAGGCATTATAGTAAGAAGAAAAGGAATAAAGTTATAGCAGAAACATTCTAATGTCATAAATGTAAAATCCAAACATTCCCTCCCATCTCATTTCTCTTTTGATATCTCAACTTAAAAGAAATAAAAGTTTAATCGCTGGACTTCCCTGGTGGCGTAGAGGTTAAGAATCCGCCTTCCAATGCAGGGGACACGGGTTCGAGTCCTGGTCCGGGAAGATCCCACATGCCGCGGAGCAACGAAGCCCGTGCGCCACAACTACTGAGCCTGTGCTCTAGAGCCCACGTGCCACAACTACTGAGCCCACGAGCCACAGCTACTGAAGCCTGCATGCCTAGAGCCCATGCTCTGCAGCAAGAGAAGCTACCGCAATGAGAAGCCTGCTCATGGCAACCAAGAGTAGCCCCCGCTCGCCTCAACCAGAGAAAAGCCTGCGCACAGCAGCGAAGACCCAACACAGCCAAAAATAAAATAAAATAAATAAATTTATTAGAATAAAAAGTTTAATCACCAAAAAATA
This sequence comes from Phocoena sinus, assembly GCF_008692025.1. Taxonomy (NCBI): domain Eukaryota; kingdom Metazoa; phylum Chordata; class Mammalia; order Artiodactyla; family Phocoenidae; genus Phocoena; species Phocoena sinus. Next base: position 80,480,851 of record NC_045774.1, on the reverse strand, counting down.
AAGTCCTTATTGTAGTACCTAACGTTTCCCTAACTTTTTTTAATTTGATAAGTGGAAATTAACATTTATTTACTGTATCCCAGGTGCTTTACAAATGCTGTATCATTTAATCTTCACAAAAGCGCCTGGAAGCCTAATAAGTATTTTTATCTCCAGTTTGCCTGTGAGGACACAAAGATTAACTTTTTACTGACCTACAGCTAGTTATGAAGGAGAGGCAAGTCTTGATCCAGATCTGACTGATACCAAAGCCTTTTACTGCCACATCATTATGTTTAGCAAGAAATGTAAAACCTCTTCCCCATTCATCTAAAATATATTCTTCCTCACACTTCAGTGATTGCTAAGTTTTCATGCCAGGCAGTGTTTCTCAAAGTGTGGTCCGTGACCAATTTGCATTAGAATGACCCAGGACCCAGGCTAACAATGCAAATGTGGTGACCCTGCCCAGCCCCGGATCAACTGGATCAAAATCTCTGGGGAGGGGCCTGGAAATCTGCCCATTTAACCAGCTCCTCAAGCAATTCTGTGTATATTCAAGCATGAAAAAACAGTTGGTATTTTTCAATTCTCCATCCACACTTCTTAAACTCTTGCTTTCCAGCTGCTGCCGCCAAGAACCCTCAAAATCGATCGCTTCACTTTAATGGAGCTTTGTGGGCAGCCTTGAGCTCCAAATTGTTAGAGGCAGTCTTACCTGGAAACCGGGTTCCCCTCTTGGTGGGTGTCAAAAGACACAACCAAGTCAAAAATCAGGAGAAGGAAGGATTTATTAGTTCCAGCAAGTGAGGAGAAGACTGGGGGTGTTTCCCAAAGCAGCGTCTCCCTGAACAGCAAAGTTGGGAAAGTTTTAAGCTAAGAATACATGCATATTCATAAAGCGGCTTGAACAGGAGAATTCAGCAGAGAACTGGGGCAAAGGTTGACAGAGTCCAAGCTTTAGTAGATTGAAGTCATGAGGGTCAGAAAAGGTCAAAATCACCATCCCTTAGATTTCAGTTGATCTGGAGGTTGAGCACTTGAGGGGGGGGTTTATTTTTATTTTTTTTGGCTGCAAGCCTTCAGGGATTGAACCCAGGCCCTCATCAGTGAATGCCTGGAGTCCTAACCACAGGACCGTGAGAGAATTCCCAGAGGGGGGTTTAAATTCTGCAAGACAGCTCAAGAAAGCGCTTCAGGCTAGTCTTTACCTTTGAAACAGAACTGGGAGTCTTTACAACTGATTTATTTTCTTTGCTATTGTTACTTCTCTCGCCTGATAACAGCCATTTGTTCTTTTGCTCCCTTAAGATCATTATTACTGAGACATGTGCAAAGGCTAGCAGTGTGGCTGGGCTTAGATCACAAAATGGCTTCCGTGTAAAACGGCTTCTCTTGTGTCAAAAAGCTATATCTGGTTCTTTTCCTTTAGGGACCCCCTACCCTATTTGCTTACGGAAACAAGAGTTTCTAGGTTAGAAATGCAAGTAATATCAATCACAGGAGTTAGGAATTAAGGTTCCCTTTTAAACACAAATAGACACAACTCCCTAGATTTCGCCTTCCCCTGCTTCAGGTGGCTCCTCTGAGAGGTGAATGAACTTGGCCTTCCTACAAATATAGTGCAAGAAGCTTTCAGCACTGCATAATGCTATCGATGATGTAAATGTTTTCCATCCCCCTCTCCCCTTTCTTTTTCTCTTATTTTCCTTTCTCTTTTGTATCTGTTTTTCCTCTCTAGTATGACAAATGCTAGAAACTGATACACTAAAATGTTAACAGTGATTGTCTCTAGTTGATAGGGCTGTGAGTAGGTGATTTTTGTCCTATTTCCCCCTACTTTCTACTTTCAGGCTTGCCAGTGGTTAAGTCAGTCAGTAAACTTAAAACCTGTGTATGAGAATGGAGAAATCTGTGGAAGGAAGAACCCCATCCACTGGCTAACTTAGAATGAGGGAGAGTAGGGCAAGACTCATTACTTTTTTTTAATTTTTAATTAATTTTTATTGGAGTATAGTTGATTTACAATGTTGTGTTAGTTTCTGCTGTACAGCAAAGTGAATCTTTGCTATACCTATAATTATCCACTCTTTTTTAGCTTCTTTTCCCATATAGGTCATTACAGAGTATTGAGTAGAGTTCCCTGTGCTATACAGTAGGCTCTTATCAGTCATCTATTTTATATATACTTGTGTGTATATGTCAATCCAATCTCCCAGTTTATCCCCCTGCTTCCCCCTTGGTTACCATAAGTTTTCTACATCTGTGACTCGATTTCTGTTTTGGAAATGAGTTCATTTGTACCACTTTTTTTTTTTTTTAAGATTCCACATATAAGCAATATCATATGATATTTGTCTTTCTCTGTCTGATTTACCTCGCTCAGTATGACAATCTCTAGGTCCATCCATGTTGCTGCAAATGGCATTATTTCGTTCATTTTTATGGCTGAATAATATTCCATTGTATATATGTACCACATCTTCTTTGTCCATTTCTCTGTTGACGGGCATGCAGGTTGCTTCCATGACCTGGCTATTGTAAATAGTGCTTCAATGAACATTGTGGTACATGACTCTTTTTCAATTATGGTTTTCTCTGGCTATTTGCCCAGGGATTGCAGGGTCATATGGTAGCTCTATTTTTAGTTTTTTAAGGAACCTCCATACTGTTCTCCATAGTGGCTGCACCAATTTACATTCCCACCAAAAATGTAGAAGGGCTCCCTTTATTGTTTGTAGACTTTTCTTTTTTTTTTAATTAAAAAAATTTATTTATTTATTTTTGGCTGCATTGGGTCTTCATTGCTGCGTGTGGGCTTTCTCTAGTTCTGGCAAGCGGGGGCTACTCTTCGTTGGGCGCATAGGCTTCTCACTGCGGTGTCTTCTTGTGTTGCGGAGCATGGGCTCCAGGCGCGCGGGCTTCAGTAGTTGTGGCACGTGGGCTCAATAGTTGTGGCGCACAGGCTCTAGAGCGCAGGATCAGTAGTTGTGGCGCATGGGCTTAGTTGCTCCGCAGCACGCGGGATCTTCCTGGACCAGGGCTTGAACCCGTGTCCCCTGCATTGGCAGGCGGATTCTTAACCACTGCTCCAGCAGGGAAGTCCTGTTTGTAGGCTTCTCAATGACGGCCATTCTGACCTGTGTGAGGTGATATCTCATTTTAGTTTTGATTTGCATTTCTCTAATAATTAGTGATGTTGAGCGTCTTTTCATGTGCTTCTTGGCCATCTGCATGTCTTCTTTGGAGAAATGTCTATTTAGATCTTCTGCCCATTTTTTTTTTTTTTTTTTTTGCTGTATGCTGGCCTCTCACTGTTGTGGCCTCTCCCGTCGCAGAGCACAGGCTCCGGACGCGCAGGCTCAGTGGCCATGGCTCACGGGCCTAGCCGCTCTGCGACATGTGGGATCTTCCCGGACCGGGGCATGAACTTGTGTCCCCTGCATCGGCAGGTGGACTCTCAACCACTGCACCACCAGGGAAGCCCCTGCCCATTTTTTGATTGCGTTGTTTGTGTTTTTTGATATTGAGCTGCGTGAGCTGTTTGTATATTTTGGAGATTAATCCCTTGTCGGTTGCTTCATTTGCAAATATTTTCTCCCATTCTGAAGTTTGTCTTTTCATTTTGTTTATGGTTTCCTTTGCTGTGCAAATCTTTTAAGTTCAGTTAGGTCCCATTTGTTTATTTTTGTTTTTATTTTCATTACTTTAGGAGGTGGATCAAAAAAAATCTTGCTGCAATTTATGTCAAAGAGTGTTCTGCCTATGTTTTCCAAGACTCATTACTTTATATCTGTGCTTCCTCACCTGTTAGGTGTACTTTTTGAAAATAGTAAAGGAAAATTAGAACTGTTTCTCTAGGGTTTTTTTCCCCCATCTGCCCCAATTTTCTCTTTCTCTTGCTGATTCTATCTTCTCTCTCCAACTTTCAATTCTCTGTTGGGGAAGCAGTTGGATGACACTTGCTGGAATGAAAGAGCCACTGTCTGGTCTTGCTGTGTAAGTATAAACCACACTGCGTTCATGTATAGCCTCTTCCTCCTGGAGGGTTGAGATTCCTCTTTATAACTCCACTGCTATTTTTAACATCTCTAGAGGGCAAGGAGAAAGCCAGTCCCTTTATCTTTGAGCTGGTCACAAGTTTTCGAAACCTCTGTTTTCCCCCCTGAACAAACGATACAGAGGTGAAGAAATCATCCACAGACAGTTTAGAAAGTCTTTCCATACTCCTAAAGAAACCAGACCACTTAGTTCTTAAAAGGCCACAGAGAAAGCCTGAACATGTGTACATTGACTTGTATTTGGGGAGGGAGCTTATCATCATTTGTAACCTCTGCAGCATCACTGGGCTTTGTCCCTGGGTGAGAATGGAGGAAGCCCCAGAAAGCGAACAGCCTAGCACATTGGCAAAGGCAAAAGAAACTGGCGACAGGTGCTCCAGGCTTTCAATCCCCAGGCCAAGTGGCCTTGATCATTTCCCTCATTACTCTAGAGACTGTTAATTTCTCAGTCTGTACTTGAAACTGCGCTATAATTGCCCTCTGAGTACAGAGGGAGAAGCTAAATCAGCCCCTGGAGAAGACTGGCTGAGCTGGGCCAGCTGCCACAGCTGCTTCCAGGAGGTTCCTGGCTGCCCTCGCTGCCGAGACCAGAGAGCTAAGAACTGAACACAAGCACGACAGCCTCGGCTGCGCCCTTCTCACTAATTGAAAAATTAATTTGAACTCCCAACGCAGTGCTCATTTTTAGGTATATGGGGATTGTTTTAGCTATCTCAAGCCTGAGTTTTTCTTAGAAGTGTGAAAGCCTCATTTAAATAGTTTAAACTAGTACTAACAGCAGAAGTCCCTTGACTCTGCAGAAAAATGGGAAAATAATTTTAGGTAATTTCACAACATAAGTGCCACACTTACATCGTGGTACACTCATATTTATAGTTGTTATCAGTTTATAAAGGGCTCACCCTTTATAAAGCTACTAAGGGCCGACTTCAACCACACCCGCTCTCCACTTTCTTTTTTTTATATAAATTTATTTATTTCACTTCTTTTATTTTTGGTTGGGTTGGGTCTTTGTTGCCGTGACCGGGCTTTCTTTAGTTGCGGCGAGCGGGGGCTACTCTTCGATGCGGTGCGCAGGCTTCTCATTGCAGTGGCTTCTCTTGTTGGGGAACACGGGCTCTAGGCACGTGGGCTTCAAGTAGTTGTGGCATGTGGGCTCAGTAGTTGTGGCTTGTGGGCTCCAGAACACAGGCTCAGTCGTTGTGGCTCATGGGCTTAGTTGCTCCGCGGCACGTGGGATCTTCCCGGATCAGGGCTCGAACCCGTGTCCCCTGCATTGGCAGGCGGATTCTTAACCACTGCGCCACCAGGGAAGCCCCTCCACTTTCTTTTGATTTGGGGTTACTTTTTTACACTAGAGCCTAAAAATAAGCTAGTGGATGAGATTTCAGTGAGACGTGGAAATTAAGAAGTTTTAAACAGGGTTTTAGGCTGACAGGAATCTTTTAACTTGAGCTGTCCAGTATGAATATTAACCAAAAGCAAACAGATTTGGAATCTCACTGATTGCTGCTACATTTATACCTGAGAAAAAACCTACATGAGACCAGAGTCTAGACTCGACAGTAACATATATACTGACTTTTTCCAATTAGAAGAACTTAAAAAATAGCCCGTGAACGCTCCAGTGTTCCAATGAATGATTACCAACTACGTTGAGCCACCCATTATGTCCCAAGCAGTGTTCTTAGCATTAGTGATCCTGAAACACAAAAGACCAGGTCTTTAACTTTCAGGAGTGCTGTGGGATCGGTTGAGGGCGCTGGAGGTGACAAGCATGGAAGTGGTAAGTATTTTAGTGTGGTATTAACAGACCCACTGCATGCTTCTGAAATAGGAGGGAAGGGGGCAGGGCACAACCTTTAAAAGAATGACATACAGGGCTTCCCTGGTGGCGCAGTGGTTGAGAGTCCGCCTGCCGATGCAGGGGACACGGGTTCGTGCCCCGGTCCGGGAAGATCCCACATGCCGCGGAGCGGCTGGGCCCGTGAGCCATGGCCGCTGAGCCTGTGCGTCCGGAGCCTGTGCTCCACAACGGGAGAGGCCACAGCAGTGAGAGGCCCGCGTACGGCAAAAAAAAAAAAAAAAGAAGAAGAAGAATGACTTACGTAGCTGTTCAGGATACGACAAAAACTGATTAGAACTGATTACATCCAAGATGGAGGAAGATTCGACTTCCAGTGGACCTTGAGCTTCATTATACTCTCATTGTAATAGATTAGCATATGCTAAATGATACATCCACAAGTGCCATGACAGTTCCAAGGCTGACCATAAAAGGCCAAAAAGTGGGCGGTGGCCCAATTCCTGGAAGTCTCCGCCCCTTCTCCAAAATAGTTGGAATAATCCTCCCACTCATTAGCCTATGAAATTACCCAGCCCATAAAAACTAACCACCTTGTATTTTGGGGCCTCTCGCCTTCTGTGATGGCCCACACTCTGTCTGTAGAGTGCGTCTCTCTCAGGGCCGTTCTCACCTTTTGAGACGGACTGCGTTCTGTCTATGGAAACTTTCTCTCTCAATCTACTTCTTACCTATCACTTTACCTCTCACTGAATTTCTTCTGCATTGAGACATAAAGAACCTGTACTTCAGCAAGTCCTGAGGCCAGGTGTGCAATCTCGGTTAAAAGACAGTGGGTTCAAGCCCCAATCTGAGGTGTGCGGTTTCACTTCCGCTCCCAAGTAGGCGATTTCTGGGAACCTTAGGGAAGAGAGGTCACCCAGGACAGAGGATATCTAGTCCTGAGCCGAGTCATGGCCTAGCTTAGTGCTCTTGTTGCAGGAAGGAGAGTGGGGCTTGAGAGGATGGTCATGTCCCAGGTCTCAGGCGAGTCCCTTGGGATGGCCGCCAAGTGTGGGTTCTTGGCTTCATGCAGGAAATAATTCAAGAGGGAGCCATTGTAAAGTGAAAGAAAGTTTATTCAGGGAGAAACACGCTCCATAGACAGAGCTTGGAAAGCGAGAAAGGCACCAGGGTACGGGGTTGTTAGTTTTTACAGAGGTGGGTAATTTCATAGGCTAATGAGTAGGAGTATTCCAGCTATTGTGAGGAAGGGGTGGGGATTTCCAGAATTAGGCCACCGCCCACTTTTTGACCTTTTGTGGTCGGCCTTGGAACTGTCCTGGCACCTGTGGGCGTGTCTTTAGCTTGCTGATGTGTTACGGGGAGCGGATACTGAGGCTCAGGGTCTAGGGGAAGTTGACTTGTCCGCCATCTTGGACCCATTTGGTTCTAATCAGTTTATGTCATGTCCTCGAGCTATGTCACTCTTTCAAAGGTTGTGCCCTGCGCCCTTCCCTCCTGTTTCAGCTTCATCACAGAAAAAAGGGAAAGCCCACAAGAATTTAGAACTTCAAGGGTTTTTTTAAAATACATCACCTGGTACTTGGTCTAGAAAATTCTGTGAGGTAGGTGCTATTGTTCCTCAGTTTAAATACCAGGGAGCCAAGGCCCAGAGGGTTGAGATGACTGCTCCGGATGCGCAGGCTCAGCGGCCGTGGCTCACGGGCGCAGCCGCTCCGCGGCATGTGGGATCTTCCCGGACCGGGGCACGAACCCGTGTCCCCTGCATCGGCAGGCGGACTCTCAACCACTGCGCCACCAGGGAAGCCCTTCATTTCTTTTTTTGAGGGGATGTATAATGCAAGAAAGGACTTGGATTTCTGCTCCTGGACATTATAGTTGTGGGAATTTATTTATTTATTTAAATTTATTTATTTAATTTATTTATTTTTGGCTGCGTTGGGCCTTCGTTGCTATGCATGGGCTTTCTCTAGTTGCGGCGAGCAGGGGCTACTCTTCGTTGTGGTGCGCAGGCTTCTCATTGCGGTGGCTTCGCTTGTTGTGGAGCATGGGCTCTAAGTGCGTGGGCTTCAGTAGTTGTGGCACGTGGGCTCAGTAGTTGCGGCTCGCAGGCTTAGTTGCTCCGTGGCATGTGGGATCTTTTCGGACCAGGGCTTGAACCCGTGTCCCCTGCATCGGCAGGCGGATTCTTAACCACTGTGCCACCAGGGAAGTCCCCATAGGAGATTGTATAGGGTGAATAACCTGAGGAAAATAATGTCTAAGGAAGTTAGCCTGGACGAGCGAATAGTAATACTGATTTCTTTCTATTGAAACCCTGATTTGTGCCAGGCACTTGACCAACAGCCCTAAGAGGATAAGAATTATTGCTTCCATTTAAAACTTTGTAAAATGAGACTCTGAGAGGTCAGGTGACTGAGTGAGCAGCAGAGTTAGTATAAGGCTGAGGTAGGGCCCACATTTGGGTCTGTGCCTCTGAAGTTTGCACTTTAGAGCAGAGGTTGACAAACTTTGGTGTACCAGCCAAGTCCAACCGGTTTTTGTACAGCCCTCGGGGTAAGAATGGCATTTACATTTTTAAAGGTTAGAAAAAAATCAAAAGAAAAATAAAATTTCCTAACTTGTGAAAATTCTGTGAAATTCACATTTCAAGGCCCATAAATAAAGTTTTATTGGAGCTTAGCCACACCCCACAACCCACATGTCATCTGCCTGATTTCATTCTACAATGGCAGACTCGAGTAGCTGGACAGGGGCCCTATTGCCCACGAAGCCTAAAATTTTACTACCTGTCCCTTTACAAAAAGTCTTCTGACCCTGCTGCAGGGTTTGCAGCTCATAATGTGGTCTGTAGACCAGGAGCAAGGAGTATTATCCGGGAATCTGTTAGAAAGGCGCAATCTCAGTCCCGACGCCAGAGCTGCTGAATCCAAATCCGCATTTTAGCAAGATTTCAAATGATTTGTTTGCACATTCAAGTATAAGAGGCGTGTGCTGTTATGCGTTAAGGCTTGGTGGAGGGCAAGTCTGGGGACCAGGACATTGGCTGGTGTAAGATTAGGAGACGGAGTGGGGAGGGACAGGGTCCGCAGACATGTAAAGAATGTTTGCCTTTTAACTGTGCACAGGCAGCCACACATTCCTGACCCGGGCCTCTGGGATTCCTGCATATAAATATGCAGAGAATAGGACACCATACCCAAGTTAACATGCAACTCTGCACTGGTTATTTTAAAGTGTGTTTTGCCATGGCTTTTTTTTTTTGGGGGGGGGGCTGCATTGGGTCTTGGTTGCGGTGCGTGGGCTTCTCTCTAGTTGCGGCGAGTGGGCTCTCTAGTTGTGGCACGTGGGCTCCAAAGCACAGGCTTAGTTGCATGTGGATCTTAGTTCCCTACCAGGGATCGAACCCGCGTCCCCTGCATTGGAAGGCGAATTCTTTTTTTTTTTTTTTTTTTTTTTTTGTGGTACGCGGGCCTCTCACTGCTGTGGTCTCTCCCGCTGCGGAGCACAGGCTCCGGACACGCAGGCTCAGCTGCCATGGCTCACGGGCCCAGCCGCTCCACGGCATGTGGGATCTTCCCGGACCGGAGCACGAACCCGTGTCCCCTGCATCGGCAGACGGACTCTCAACCACTGTGCCACCAGGGAAGCCCAGGAAGGCGAATTCTTAACCACTGGACCACCAGGGAAGTCCCTGCCGTAGCATTTTTAATAAATCTGATCAACAGGACGATAATCGCATTAGCGAGTACCAACTTCCCATCTCCAGCCTCCATTTTAAGATTTGCAGACAGAAAAAGGGGTTCCTGCCAAGCAGGAATGTCTGTGCTACTAGGAATTGGCCTGAAGCACTGCTGCTGGGAAGTTTTGAGAGATAGTAGCTCAGATATTTTGCTAAAGCATTTTTGCAAATGCTAGAATAGTTGTAAATAAGATGATGCAGCCTGCAGTCCTCCCCAAAGATACTCTGCAAGGAAATGTGCCATTTGACTACTTTCTAATTTGCTTTTTAATCATTAGGCAAATTCAAGGAAGACTTTAATGCTCTCTAATTTGAAGACACTGGAGTTTGCAGCTATACACTCTTTTAAAAAAAATTGTTTAATTTTGGCTGCATTGGGTCTTCGTTGCTGTGCGCGGGCATTCTCTAGTTGCGGTGAGCGGGGGCTACTCTTCATTGCAGTGTGCGGGCTTCTCATTGTGGTGGCTTCTCTTGTTGCAGAGCACGGGCTCTAGGCGTGAGGGCTTCAGTAGTTGTGGCTCACGGGCTGTAGAGCGCAGGCTCAGTAGTTGTAGTGCACGGGGCTTAGTTGCTTCGTGGCATGTGGGATCTTCCCGGACCAGGGCTCGAACCCGTGTCCCCTGCACTGGTAGGCAGATTCTCAACCACGGCGCCACCAGGGAAGCCCCACTGAATTAGTTTGATGAACTGGGGACGTGGGTTGTTACATGATTAAATGTGTTTGTGGAGGATGCACTCAAACGGAAACAAATATATTATATCCAAAGGATGCCAAGTTCCCTCTGGGGATTGGTGCCTTAGGGCCTCAGCAACAACCATCCGATCTAACGCAGCTCCCTCTCAGCTAAGCCTGTGGAAATCATGAGACTCATCAAACCTTTATTTTTTAACTTTAAAAATAATGATAATTCCTGATTTTTCAAAACCTATTTCACAGCACCAACCTCAGGCTAAGGTAGTAAAAGAAAGCATGAAAAATATTTTAAAATATTTTTAAAGCATGAGAAATATTTTAACTGTTGCAAAGGGCAATATTTTCATAAAATATTTAAAACACAAGCTACGATTGCTTTGTGTAATTTGATTTCCTATTACCGCAAGGGAGCCAAGGATTCCTGGGATAGGGAGCTTCCTTAGGTGTCCCTGGCCTGTTCTGGGCTCGCGGAAGGAGTCAGGTGTCCCGTGCTCACCCTGCTTGGTGGCAATTTGAGGTTGCATAAGAGAACAGGGTAAAAAGTACACAAGTAGTGCTTCAGTTTGCATCATTTATCTGTTACACGTGTTATCTCGACATGGCTTAGAGGTTGTTGGCATGACTGTAAATTGGAAGATGAGCGAGTGAGTGAAGTGAAGCTGGGGAGAGGTGGGAAAGCGGGTGGGACCGGCGGCGTTTAGATTAAGGATTGTGCGCGGAGGAAGAAAGTGGGTTCTTGCAATGACTGGGAACGCAACAGGCCAGCTGGGCATTCCTGGTTCCAAATTCTATGCAATCCAGGATGACCACGATATGGCTAAGGGTCTTTACCCTAGAGCTGATGAGTAAATGCAGCTTCGTTACATCATATGCATTCATTCATTCATCTGTTCAGTCTCAGCCGTTCATTCACTAAACATTGATTCAGTGTCAGGTGCCACACTGGGCATTAGAACTACGAAGATGAGCAAGTGATCGTTTTAGACCACTAGGGGCATTCAGGGTACTAGAGGAGACAAGACAAGGAAGCAGGGGATTCCAGCAAGGATGTGGATATTGAAATAGAGGTCTGTATAATGGCTGGCGGAGTACAGAGTGCTCAGAGCAGATCCCCAGAGGAGGTGGCAGTGGACCTGAGTCTTGGAGGATGAGTGGAGACATTCTAATTTATGCCAAAGAAACAGTACCTGTAAAGGCAAGGAGACCAGAAAGAGAATGACTTCGTATGGTTGCCTCCAGGGTGTGGCAAGGAAGTGGCAGCAGACGGGACGGAAAGATAAGCAAGGACATCGAAAAAAGCAATTGCACTTGTAACCAGTTATACCAGCTTTTGTTCTGGATAATAGCATTTGGAACAGATTGGTTAAATATAAAGTAGGAAAATTTCAGGAAGTGTGAGATAACTAATTGTGGAGTTTATAACATATCAATATTAACCTTAAAGACAATGCGTTTCTTTATAAGGAAACCGAGAAAAAGTATTCAGTTAAATGTATATTAGGAAGGGCAGTTTAGGTGACCAAAAACACTCAATACTCAGGACTTCCCTGGTGGTCCAGTGCTTAAGACTCCGCGCTCCCAATGCAGGGGGCCCGGGTATGATCCCTGGTCAGGGAACTAGATCCCGTAGCGAAGATCCCAAGTGCCGCAGCTAAGACCCGGCACAGCCAAATAAACAAGTAAATATGAAAAAAAAAAACAACACTCAGTACTCTGTAGGATGGTGGTAGATAAACTTTACTACCTTAGTTCAGTCATGCTATTTGAGTATTACGTGTATAATGAGAAAAAGAAAAGAATCATCAAAATGACTTCATTCCTGTGGACCAAACAGTATAAAACTTCTCCAAGTCGTACACATTTCGTCCTCTGAGCCGAGGAACCATTGCCTTGGAACTGATTTGTTGGATTATCAATGTTAAGAAGTTCTCATATTTTAAAATTTGTATTTACAGCCTTGGAACAGCTAGAGAAAGAGTGCTGTTTAATTGTTTGCCTTTTCTTTTGCATTTTTGGTACATGTATCTTATCTACATTTGAGCTGCTCTAATAGAATACCATAGACTGGATGACTGATATACAACAATTACTTCTCACAGTTCTGGAGGCTGGGAAGTCCAAGTACAAGACTGGCTGATTTCGTGTCTGGTGAAAGCCTTTTTCCTGGTTCAGAGATAGCTGTCATGCCCCTGAGTCCTCATACAGCAGAAGGGGCAAAGGAACTCTGCGGGGTCTCTTTTCTAAAGTCATTAATACCGTTTATGGGCTCTTCCCTCATGACCTAGTCGCTTCCCAAAGGCCCACCTCCAAATGCCATCACACTGGGGATTAGGTTTCAACGTTTTGGGGGGACACAAACATTCAGTCTGTAGCAATATCTAAATCAATTTTAACCAAAGCACAGTGCCTCTCTGATACGTGGCTATGAGATTTTTCTTAAGACACGTAGTTACAACATTCAGAGAAACTTACGTCTGGTACAAAAGAGAAAGGGAGAGGAGAAATAGTCTTGCAGGAGAAAGAAGGTTCTGGTTGTTGGTGAAGACTTCGAGAGAAACCAGAGTCTTCCACTGATATTAACATACTTAGTTAACATTTATGAGACATTTACTGAGCCCCACAATGTACCAGGCATGAGTCTTGATGATGAAACAGAGATGAAGGCCTGGTCGTGCTCTCAAAGGGCTCAAAACCTGAGGTAATAAGAAGTTACAATGACGCGTGATAAGTGATTTAAACAGAAGTCACCTCAGAGAGTCACAGAGAAACAACATCTAACTCAACATTGGGGATGGAGTGTATGGAGGGTTAGGAGGCAAAAAATGCATCCAAGAGAAGTTGCTGATACTTGACTTAGATCTTTTTAAAAATTTATTTTATTTTATTTATTTTTTGGCCATAGCACAAGGCTTGGGAGATCTTAGCTCCCCGACCAGGGATTGAACCCAGGTCCCTGGCAGGGGAAGCACGGAGTCCTAATCACTGGACCGCCAGGGAATTCCCTTGACTTAGGTCTTTTGAAAAAATTATAATTTAAAAAGTTTGTTTTATGAAATGTTTCAAACATTTAAAACATTTCAGGCAATAATATGACACCCGTATGACTATCATCCAGCTTTAACAGATGGTAATAAGGGTGTCATTTATTTTCTATACTTTTCAATGTCTGAAATGTTTCATAAAACTGGAATTGGATTCTGCACACTGGCAAGCTCTTTTGCAATTAGATGCTGTAAATGTTTTGGGGGTGACACCTAATGTATAAGCTCTAAATCTCAGTAAATCTTTCAGATCTGTAATCTCATCTGGCCACCACTCCAGTCCCCAGCAGGACAAGTATTTGAGGTCTCATTTTGTAAACCAGGAACCAGAGGCACAGAGAGAGTAAGCTGATAGGAATAAATGCTGTAAGAACATATGATTTTATTACAAACACTTATATTTGTCATTTGTTCTTCAGAAGTAGCATTAATAAGTAGGTAGTGGCTTCTGGGCATGAAAAATCCATCAGAGGTATTTTTTTTCCTTAAAAGAAATCATGGGGCTTCCCTGGTGGCGCAGTGGTTGAGAGTCCGCCTGCCGATGTAGGGGACACGGGTTCGTGCCCCGGTCTGGGAAGAGCCCACATGCGGCGGAGCGGCTGGGCCCGTGAGCCATGGCCACTGAGCCTGCGCGTCCGGAGCCTGTGCTCCTTGCGCAACGGGACAGGCCACAACAGTGAGAGGCCCGCGTACTGCAAAAAAAAAAAAAAAAAAAAAAAGAAATCATAACAGCGACATATATAGCACTTATAGCTTACAAGGGGTTTCACATGCATTTAATTTAAAAGAATTTTTAAAGAAATATTTATTTTCTTTATTTTTTTTGGCTGCATCGGTCTTCGTTGTGGTGCGCGGGCTTCTCTCTAGTTGTGGTGTGTGGGTTTTCTCCTCTCTAGTTGTGTCATGTGGGCTCCAGAGCGCCTGGGCTCTGTAGTTGGCGGCACGCGGTCTCCCTCATTGAGGCGAGCAAGCTCACTAGTTGTGGCAGTCGGGCTCAGTTGCCCCTCGGCATGTGGGATCTTAGTTCCCCGACCGGGGATTGAACCTGAGTCCCCTGCAGTGGAAGGCAGATTCTTTACCGCTGGACCACCAGAGAAGTCCTCTCATGTGTACTTTAGAACCTAAGCTTCTTAGAGCTGTGAGATTAAGATAATAATGTTCATTTTGGAGACTAGGAAATTGAACCTCGTGGAGGCCTTGCCCGCCGGTCACCACACTGAGTGGCAGTTCTCTAGTCCTGAGCCCACATTCTTCTCACCTCTACAACGTTGCTGGCTTTTTACCAACTGGTGCCCAAAATGTGTTCTCCAAGACACATGGTGGAAGGCTGGGCAGATTTGTGGCTCTCTCTCCCCTAGTGTGGGGCTGTAAGACCTGTGCACTGCAGTGAACCCTAAAGTCTGTTTGCCTCGCAGCAGTTTCTTCCACATGCTACTGCTGCTTGTCAACTACGCGCTTACGAGTAATTTTTTCTCCCTCCCGTGCTGGCATCTTTTCTGCCCATTTTTCTTATTGTTGCTGCTCTTCAGTTTATGGCCCTGCAGCTGTCAGGGCTCTGTCCATCTTTCTGATCTTTCTTCTAAATTCCTTGCGCCAGCAGTTGGCCTAGGGCACCTGATCCTGTTTTCCGGCACCCTGCCAGAAAAAGCTACCATATCCCGGTGGAAAGTGTGGCTTCCTGAGCTGCCTCCTGGCAAAAGGCTCTTGCCTGTCCAAGCTTTGGCCGGCGCCAGGGTCTATGGGTTCCAAGAGAGGTGATGAAGTTCTGTGACAAATGCCTGCCCTGGCAGATGGAGCAAGCGTTGGCCAGCTTGAGAATGCAGTGTTGTCAGCGGCTGCACTGAGAAGGGACTTCTGTGCCCTGATGACGCTGTACATGCACTGACCCACCTGCTGGGTGACGTCTTCACAAGCACCAGCATCTTTGGAGATCTTTACCTTCAAGCCGTTGGCAGTTGCCACCATCGGGCCATTGAAAGAATCTAAGCGGGATCCAGAAAAATTAGCTAAAATCATTCTTTCTTTTTCTTTTTTTGCGGTACACGGGCCTCTCACTGCTGTGGCCTCTCCCGTTGCAGAGCACAGGCTCAGTGGCCATGGTCACGGGCCCAGCCGCTCCGCGGCATATGGGATCTTCCCGGACCGGGGCACGAACCCGTGTCCCCTGCATTGGCAGGCAGACTCCAAACCACTGTGCCACCAGGAAAGCCCTAAAAACCATTCTTGAAAAGCATCCTGATGGAGAAGCTTGGTCCCGGAGAAGTCTGCGGACCTGGATCTTAGGGTTGGCTCAGATGTTGGGATGTTACAGAAGACCTCTGACTCAGTCTGGCTTAAAAAAAAAGGAAATTTATTATTTTTATAACCAGAAGTAGGATGAGCTCCAGGCCTTGTGGGATCAGTGGCTCAGTGATGTTATTTAGGAGCCAGGATTCTTTCTGTCTCCCCAATCCCTTTATGCTCAATGTTGGTGACATCCTAACACCAGGCCCTGCCAGTTCCCCTTCATGGTCCAAGTTGATTCTCGCTAAGACTGCCAGGCGAACAGAGCTAGAGGCTTCCCCAGTCACTACTAGCAGGCAGAAACCTCTCCCAAACATGGACTGTAAATCCTCTGCTCCAGTCTGATCAGCCCAACTTGGGTTTCCATTCCAGACCTAATATGGGTTGCCATGGGAATGCCCTGTTGATGGGCTCAGACCTGCCTTATCCAATATGGAAGCTACTAGCCACATGTGGCCATTGGGCACTTGAAATGTGTCCCGTCTGAATTAAGAGAGGCTCTAAGCATAAAATACTCATCAGATTCCCCAGACTTCTCTCTGTCTCTCCTCTCTCTGTCTCTGTCTCTTTCACTATCTCTCACACACAAGTAAAATATTGATTTAATGTTTTTTTATATTGATCACGTGTTGAAATGTTAACACGTTTTGGGTTTATTGGGTTAAACGATATTTATTATTAAAATTAATTTCTCCTTTTTATTTTTACTTTCTTAATGTGGCTACTAGAAAATTTTAAATTACACATGCGACTCACTTTCTATTTCTATCGGGTAGTACTGGCTTAGAGGAAACAAGGGTCTACTTTCAGAACTGGAGATGGAAAGATACCTGAATAAAATCGTGGTTCTTTTAGAAGGAGGGAAGGGCAAACAGTGTGGACTGTACATTCAGAGAACCACTTATGCGAAAATGTGCTGCGCTAAGGGCTGTGGGGAGAGAAAATGCTGACTCAGCAGGGGAGGTAAGATACGCAGGCATGTGAATGGTGCAGATAATAGAGGCTGTGGGGTTTCAGACTTTGGAGAGTTTCTGTCCAGTGTGACAATGGAATGCCAGTTTGATCTGGGCCTTGAAGTAGATGGGGCTGCAAAGAAAGAAGCCAACTGGGGAGAATTGCCTTGGGGGCCTTCTAGGCGGAGGGAAAAGCACAGAGACAATGCTGAGGCAGGAAAGTATGAATTGGAATTTTCATCTAGCTGAAGCTGGGGGTTAAAGAGAAAAGACTGGGTTAGGATGGCTGATGGGAGCACCTGTTAAAGGGGTATGGGCAGCAGTTGGACACAGTTTTGCTAACACATCTTTAGCCAATGCGCTTAATTAAGCCAGTCCACATGTCTACTGCCCTTATGAAGCGTTCACAGGTCAGATTAGTGTCTGGATGTGTGAACTCTGGCATGGACTGCCTGGGTTCTAATCCTACCTGTGCAACTTATTAGAGATGAGATTTTGGGCAATTTACTTAACGTCTCTTTGCCTCAGTTTCCCTATTTGTATAATGTGAATGATAGCAATATACTTACCTCATAGCGTTATTGTGAGGATTAAATGAGTTCAAGTTCTCAGAGCACACAGCACGTGCCGTGAATTTGTTAAAAAGACAACTGGTTGGCTACTGCTGACTACACAGAGCTAGGATGCTAAAAAAAACCCTCTATTTTTTTATTGCTAAAAAAAAATCTCTTATTTTTTTCAAAATTTGTCTATAGGTAGGTAATTTTTTTTTCTGGCTGCATTGGGTCTTTGTTGCTGCACCCATGCTTCTCTAGTTGCGGCGAGCGGGGGCTACTCTTCGTTGTGGTGCGCGGGCTTCTCATTGCAGTGGCTTCTCTTGTTGTGGAGCACGGGCCTCTAGGCGCATGGCTTCAGTAGTTGCAGCTCACGGGCTCAGTAGTTGTGGCTCGCGGGCTCTAGAGCGCAGGCTCAGTAGTTGTGGCGCACGGGCATAGCTGCTCCGTGGCGTGTGGCATCTTCCTGGACCAGGGCTTGAACCCGTGTCCCCTGCATTGGCAGGCGGATTCTTAACCACTGCACCACCAGGGAAGTCCCTGTATATAGGTAAGTAACAATCATGTGTAGATAAAGATAATGCACAAAGAGAATCCCCAGGAAGAAATAC
Source organism: Phocoena sinus (assembly GCF_008692025.1). Classification (NCBI taxonomy): domain Eukaryota; kingdom Metazoa; phylum Chordata; class Mammalia; order Artiodactyla; family Phocoenidae; genus Phocoena; species Phocoena sinus. The sequence goes on along the minus strand of NC_045774.1, from coordinate 80,463,126 downwards.
CCTTGTCAGGTCAGCACAGTCAGGCTAGTTCCACATCCGCTTCCACATTTGCTAAACTTGCTTTGCTGATATCCACAGAAATTGTTGCAGAGTTCACAAATAAATCTCCAAGTATTTAACAAAAGTGGTGCAAAATACACGAACTAGGTCTAAGAGTTCTTTTTGCCGTACCGCGGGCCTCTCACTGCTGTGGCCTCTCCCCGTTGCAGAGCACAGGCTCCGGTACGCGCAGGCTCAGCGGCCCATGGCTCATGGGCCCAGCCGCTCCGCGGCATGTGGGATCTTCCCGGATCGGGGCATGACCCCGTGTCCCCTGCATTGGCAGGCGGACTCTCAATCGCTGCGCCACCAGGGAAGCCCAGGTCTAAGAGTTCTTAACGAAATAAGAGTATTTTTTCAAAATGCAGTGCTGAATTGGGTCTTTCTTTTCTTTTAAACTGCATCTCCACCGCTTCCCTCCCTCCTCCTTCTTTTTCACTGGGAGCGTGAGGGGTAAGGAGTGTTTTCTGAATTCAGATAAATTGCTCAAATCCCCCAGGGTGACCCTAGTATCCTGGTTTGCCCCAGATGGGTTTTCGGCCTTCGTCCATGTGACTCATTAACATATCCCTTTCCCTTTTAGAAGTCTTTTTTGTTTGTTTCTGTATTGATTTTTATTTATTATTTAAAGAGAAAGTCTCTTCAGACAATTTAAAGAGAACACAAGAAATAAGTAGAAATCTGCTATTATTCAAATTGGTCAACCCAATATTGTATGTATTTATATTACTGTAATCTATCAAGTAATCTGGATATCCTTAGAATGTTTGTTAAAAAGCACATTTTGAATTTACCTATTTTTTACCATATATATATATATATATATATATATATATATATAACAATTGGGGATTTACCTTCATTCTATAAAAATTAAACAATGTATGATTCATGTCAGGTAGAATATTCCCCTTTTTATTTTTATAGTTTTTTATTTTGTTGTTAACCATTTCCTAATCTCATGAGATTCTGAGATGACCTTTTTTTTCAAGCTTTATGGTAACTACTAAAGTTCAGGTTTGAACTGATCCATAAAATTTAGCGTTGTAGCTCTCTATGACTCTTGTCTGACAGTGTTGAGTAAATGAGATATTGACAGCAGTGGAAAGTTTCTGTGTGGGAATATTGAATGACATTTGATCATTGGTTATCTTTTTTAAAAATTTTAATTTATTTTTTATTGATGTATAGTTTATTTACAATTTGTATTAATTACCGCTGTACAGCAAAGTGACTCAGTTATACATCTATACACATTATTTTTCATATTCTTTTCCATTATGCTTTATCACAGGATACTGAATATAGTTTCCTGTGCTATATGGAAGGACCTTGTTTATCCATTCTATATATACCAGTTTGCATCTGCTAATCCCAAACTCCCAATCCATCCCTCTCCCACGCCCCCATCCCTTGGCAACCACCGGTCTATTCTCTATGTCCCTGTTTCAAAAACAGGTTCATTTGTGTCATATTTTAGATTCCACATATAAGTGATATCGTGTGGTATTTGTCCTTCTCTGACTTACTTCATTTAGTGTGATCGTCTCTAGTTGCACCTCTTAGAAGTCTTGGTTTGGATAATAAACCATATGGTTAGCTCATCTACAGGAAAATGAGAGGGACTCTTCATGTGCTAGTGTATCAGGGATTGGGGGTATCAGAGTATGGGGATTCGTGTGTTCTTGGAGGCTGGGAGGGAGATCTGGGGGGCGGGGGCAATGCATGGGGGGGGATGGCATCCTGGGCTTTTGGGCTGGCAGGAAGCTGTCCTGGGCAGAGCACAGGGGGCCAGCCAGCCTGAGTGGGACGCGGAGGCGATGCTTCTCCCCAGCGCGGCGCGTTCCTCCGCGACCTCACTCTGCTCCGGGGCTCGCCGAGCCAGGGCGCAGCGGGCAGGAGCCCCTTGGGCTGCACGGGCGGCTGGGTGTGGGGTGAGGCTGGGGGCGCGCCCGGCCAGCTCGAGGGCCCTGCTGGGGCTCCCCCCTCCCCCCCCCCCCCCACCCACCCCGGACACTGAAGAGTGCCCGCCCCCGCCAGCACCGCTTTTCATCCTGCGCACTGGCAAACGGGCCGACGACATCAATCAGGGTATGAACAACATTCTATTGATTTTGGAATCTTGGCTGCAGCTGGCCAGATTCCTCGAGAGACACTGAGTCCCGGACAAGAAACCCCAAGCTCAAACACGTTTTGTAGTAGACGATTGCTTTTTCCAGAAAAGAGCTCCTAACCACCAGGGCCTGGGCTAGCTTCTTCCCCCAGTGTCTGTTCCCGCCGAAGGGCGAGTTCGTCCCCCGCCAGAGGCAAGCCTTCACCCCTGGCCTGGAAGCCGAGGCTGTGATCTGGGCCCTTGCGCCTTTTTTCAGGATAGTTTTTGGTAAGTGAGGAGAACATGTACAGGGTCCTGTCCACCCCCGGGGTTGGCGTGGGAGTCGATTTGGGGTCTCCGGGCGTTTTTTTTTCCGGCGCCGCAGCGACCCTGGCCTCTGGGAATGAGATCCCACGACTCCTGTGAGTTTTACAAAATAGCATCATTATATTGTAATCGTAAAAGCTAGTTCTGCATCTTAGGCAAAAAAGCAAGAAAAGAAGGTTAAGTAACAGTCACTTTTACTTTTTGGAAGCGTCCCTGGTGCCCGGAGCGGGTGTAGACGCCGCCGCGGCTGGCTGGGAGGCCCAGCTAGGAGGCCCCGCTGTGACTCTCCATTGTTCGCGCGGCCCGGGCTGACTCGTTCTAAATGCTTCTCTTTGTGTTTTCCCTCCGCGAGCGCGCACAGATGGTTGCTCTAAGAGGCATCTTCTTTCCTCAGACTAAAGAAATCTAGTCTTTGAGAGTTCCGATGCACGAGTCAGCTAAACTATATGAGTTAAACTCCAGTTTCCAGAGAGCTAGAAATATCTGCTCCGCCCCACCCTGATGGGAAGTGCCAACAGTTCGTGTTTCGCCACCAAGTGGCTCAAATCTGGAGGATTTCTTTGGTGTCCAGGGCAAAACCGATCTGCGCGCCGTGAGTGGTTTTTAGGGCAGTGAAGCTGCAGTGTAGGCCGAGCTGCTGCAGCGGGAGGGGTGTGTGTGCGAGGAGGGGGCGCGTGCGCGCACACGCTCCTTAATCATCAGTTCTTTATGAAATTGTTACGGTGGAAACGGTGGACATTATACTGGGATATAGGAACGACGAAGATAGAACTGAATGGCATCCTCCACGGTATCTTGTGGGGGTTTTGGGGGGACAAGTAAATACGGATCGTTTGGCATGGCCTGTGGGCTGACAGGGATATCGACAGGGGCCACCTTTGTAGGCCACAGAAGCCACTTTACGCCCAGGGTGAGGTATAATTTTTGAAGGTGATGACGCCGGGGGGCGGCTCTTTCCAGTAAGAGCTCCAGGGCCAGAGACTCTGGGTTTGGTTTTGGAAAGATAAGGGGACCAGTTCTGGGGCTGACCCTGAGTTTCTGGGTTTGTTTTTTAAACGATGTGCTTTTTCCTGATTAAAAAAATCAATTTTTATTTTCGAAAATTGAAATTAAATAAAAAAGCTCAAAGGAGAGAAAAAAAAAGAATTACCTATTATTCCACTGTCCAGAAATGAACATTTTGGTGTGTGTGCGTGTGGTTTTTTTTTTTGTTTGTTGTTGTTGTTTTTTTTTTGCTGTACGCGGGCCTCTCACTGCTGTGGCCTCTCCCGTCGCGGAGCACAGGCTCCGGACACGCAGGCTCAGCGGCCATGGCTCACGGGCCCAGCCGCTCCGCAGCATGTGGGATCTTCCCGGACCAGGGCACAAACCCGTGGCCCCTGCATTGGCAGGCGGACTCTCAACCACTGCGCCACCAGGGAAGCCCTGTTTTTTCTTTTTAATGCATATTTTATTCAAACAAAAATGGAATCGCTGTATTCAAGAGAATTGAAAACATGCCCACACAAAATACACCTGTGCATGAATGTTCTCAGCAGCATTATTCCTAACTGCCAAAAAGTGGAAACAATTCAGATATGTCCATCAGCTGATGAGTGGATCAACAAAAAGTGGTCTATCCATTTAATGGAATATTATCTGGGACTAAAAAGAATGAAATGCCGATACATGCGGCAACGTGGGTGAACATTATGCTAAAAAGAAGCCAGACACACAGACAGCATGTTATGTGATTCCATTTTTATGAAACGTACAGAATAGGCATATATAGAGAGACAGAAACTAGATTAGCGGCTGGCAGGGGCTGGGGGAAATGAGGTTTCTTTTTGGGGTGATGAAATGTTCTGGAATTACATATGTGATAGTTGCACAACTCTGTGAATGTACTAAAAACTACTGGATTGTACACTTTAAAAAAGATGAATTTTACGGTATGTGAATTATATCTCAAAAAAGCTGTTATTAAAACAGAAGCAGATATAATCTCACTATACCCAGTAATATATTATGAACATTTCCCTAATATTCCTAATAACTACTCTTCTGTAATATTTCTGTTTTCAATTATCAAAGTAATGCACATTCATTCTAAAAAAAAAATTAAATAATGCAGAAGAGCGAACAGAAGAAAGTGAAGCATTTCTCCCCCTGCCCAACTTCAACACCTTCCGCGTACCTGCTTAAAAATTATTTTTATCTCACACTCTTCTGTTCATAGAGCCTTCAGTTTCAGTGCAAGCCCACTGCCTTGTTTTATTTTTAATTTTCCTCTTCCCCCCAACTCTGCTTTCATTCTCCCCTTTGTTGCCAGTCACTCTAATGTGTTTGTTACATGTTCTAAATTATGCAAGTATCCCTGGAAAATATCATGTTTTTGTATGGGTTTTTAATTTTTGGAAGTGGTTATTGTGCTATTAATTCTTTTTACACAGCACATTCTGAGGCCTCTGCATGTTCTTGGGTGATATTATTTCATAGTAAAATTCACCATATTTAGCTTATCTATTTCCCTAATGAGGGACACCTGGCTCGCCTCCAGCTCTGTTACAGTGAACAGTGTGGTGTATATGCTCCCTTAAGGACTTGAGTGGGATCTTCGGATCTATCACTCTGCGACAAATACCCAGGTATGGGGCAGTATACCGGGGCAAAGGACATATTCTTATTTAATTTAAATACAATCATTCGCTTTCTGGAATGGATACGCCAGTTTATGTTCTCTTCTTCCCCCTGTGGACAATAATTTTCATCTCCCCACACCACATCCTTTGCCAACACTTGGTAGCATCAAACTTTCTAATTTTTATTAATTTGATGGGTTGAAAGTAATATCTCGTTTGAGCTTTAGTTTGCGTTTCTTTTTGTTTCTATAATTACTAGGGAATTTAATCACTTCTTCATATGCTTGTTCGACATCTGGTGTTCTGTTAAGTGAACTGTCTATTCATTGCTCATTTTTTCTGTTGGGTTTTCTCACTTTTTCTTGTTGATCTGCAGGAGCTCTGAAAAATCTAGATACTGAACCTCTTCTACTGACAAGATGTTGCAGTCTGCTCTAGTCTGACATCTGTTAACTTTGGTATGTTTTGCTGAACGGAAGTATTTAATCTAATGTAGTGAAATCCATTTAATTTTCCCCCTACTCCGAGGTGCTAAAGATATTTTCCAGTGTTTTTTGCTATTCACACTCTAATTTTACGTTACTACTATTTTTTTTTAAGTATTTATTTATTTATTTATGGCTGCGTTGAGTCTTAGTTGCGGCACACGGGCTCCAGAGAGCATTGGCTCTCTAGTTGCAGCACCTGGGCTTAGTTGCCCTGCGGCATGTGGGATCTTCCCGGACCAGGGCTTGAACCCGTGCCCCCTGCATTGGCAGGCGGATTCTTAACCACTGTGCCACCAGGGAAGTCCCCAGGAGGTCCTTGTTGATTATCTATCTTACATATAGTAGTGTGTATGTATTAATCACAAACTCCTAATTTATCCCTCCCCCATCACCTTTCCCCTTTGGTAACCATAAATTTGTTTTCAAAGTCTGAGTCTCTTTCTATTTTGTAAATAAGTTCATTTGTATCGTTTATTTTAGATTCCAAATATAAGCGATGACATATGAGATTTGTCTTTCTCTGTCTGACTTACTTCACTTAGTGTGCTACTCTCTAGATTCCTGCATGTTGCTGCAAATTGCATTAGTTCCTTCTTTTTAATGACTGAGTAAAGTTACATTGTATATATAGTACCACATCTTCTTTAACCATTCCTCTGTTGATGGACATTTAAGTTGCTTCTGTGTCTTTGCTACTGTAAATAGTGCTGCAATGAACATTGAGGTGTATATATATTTTCGAATTATGGTTTTCCCCACATATATGCACAGGAGTGGGATTGCTGGATCATATGGTGGCTCTATTTTTAGTTTTCTTAAGGAACCTCTGTACTATTCTCCATAGTGGCTGTACCAACTTACATTCCCACCAACAGTGTAGATGGGTTCCCTTTTCTCCACACCCTCTCCAGCATTTATTGTTTGTAGACTTTTCAATGATGGCCATTCTGACTGGTGTGAGGTGATACCTCATTGTGGTTTTGATTTGCATTTCTCTAATAATTAGTGATGTTGAGGATGTTTTCATGTGATTCTTGGCCATCTGTATGTCTTCTTTGGAGGAATGTCTATTTAGGTTTTCTGCCCATTTTTTGGTTGGGTTGTTTGTTTTTTTTGATATTGAGCTGCATGAGCTTTTTGTATATTTTGGAGATTAATCCCTTGTCAGTTGCTTCATTTGCAAATATTTTCTCCTATTATGAGGGTTGTCTTTTCATTTTGTTTATGGTTTCCTTTGCTGTGCAAAATCTTTTAAGTTTAATTAGGTCCCATTTGTTTATTTTTGTTTTTATTTTCATTACTCTAGGAGGTGGATCCAAAAAGACATTGCTGTAATTTATGTCAGAGAGTGTTCTGCCTATGTTTTCCTCTAAGAGTTTTATAGTCTCCAGTCTTACATTTAGGCCTTTAATTCATTTTGAGTTTATTTTTTTGTATGGTGTTAGAGAATGTTTTAATTTCATTCTTTTACCTGTAGCTGTTCAGCTTTCCCAGCACCACTTATTGAAGAGACTGTCTTTTCTCTATTGTGTATTCTTGCCTCCTCTGTCATAGATTAGCTGAGGTGTGTGGATTTATTTCTGGACTTTCTAGCCTATTCCATTGATCTATAAGTCTGTCTTTGTGCCAGTACCATACTGTTTTAATGACTGTAGCTTTGTAGTATAGTCTGAAGTCAGGGAGCCTGATTCCTCCAGCTCTGTTTTTCTTTCTCAAGATTGCTTTGCTCTTTGAGGTCTTTTTTGTCTCTATACAGATTTTAATATTTTTTTGTTATGGTTCTTGAAAAATGCCATTGGTAAATTAATAGGGATTGCAATGACTCTGTAGATTGCCTTGAGTAGTACAGGCATTTTGACAATATTGATTCTTCCAATCCAAGAGCATGGTATATCTTTCCATCTTTTTTTTGGTCATCTTCAATTTCTTTCATCAGCATCTTATAATTTTCTGAGTACAGGTCTTTTGCCTCCTTAGATAGGTTTATTCCTAGGTATTCTTTTTGATGAGATAGTAAATGGGATTGTTTCCTTAATTTCTCTTTCTAGTCTTTCCTTGTTAGTGTATAGGAATGCAAGAGATTTCTGTGCATTAATTTTGTATCCTGAAACTTTACTGAATTCATTGATAAGCTCTAGTAGTTTTCTGCTGCAGTCTTTAGGATTTTCTACATATAGAATCATGTCATCTGCAAACAGTGACAGTTTTACTTCTTCTTTTCCAATTTGGATCCCTTTTATTTCTTTTTCTTCTCTGATTGCCATGGCTAGGACTTCCAAAACTATGTTGAATAATAGTGGTGAGAGTGGACATCCTTGTCTTGTTCCTGATCTTAGAGGAAATGCTTTCAGCTTTTCACCATTGAGTATGATGTTAGCTGTGGGTTTGTCATATATGGCTTTTGTTATGTTGAGGTATGTTTCTTCTATGCCCACTTTCTGGAGGGTTTTTTATCATAAATAGGTGCAAACCAAACATGATTTTTATTATTATTATTTTTTTCAAACATGATTTTTAATGGAGACAGTATAGTTAGGACTAAGGAGATTCTGCTGTAACATCAGAGAGACCTGGTTTGAATCTTGCCTCTGCCTCTTAGTTGTGTGACTTTCTCAGTTTCCTTATCTGTAAAACGTGGGGTAGGGGTGTGGAGAGAATTAAATAAACATTAAATGTAGAGCCCTTTACACTACCTGGCACTAACTCTCTACTCTGAGAAATTTATAAATATTGTTTTTAATTTTAATTTTTTTTTTTGGCTGTGCCACATGGCTTGCAGGATCTTAGTTCCCTGACCAGGGATCGAACCCTGGCCACCGCAGTGAAGACGCCAAGTCCTAACCAATGGATGGCCAGGGAATCCCTATAAATGTTGTTATTTAGCACATAATAATTCTAGGTACCACTACATCCAATTCTGAACATGTCTTTGCTATTTCCTCGTCTGCTTTAGTTTTTGTTCCGTTGACAGCCTCAGATAGTCCTGGTTCCATTCCATCCCTTCCACCCTCTTCCTGTTCTTTCCAGCGTCCTCAGGGTCATAGCGGAAGGATGGGGACTCAGAAGACTTAACAGTACTGTGCACCCCATGCCTGCCTGCACCTCTGCCAGTCTAAACCTGGTGAAGGAGATCAGCCTATTGGGCTCCATTTTACTTGTAAGTTAAAAAGAAAGGGCCGAAAGAGGGACTGGTGGCTGAGGAAGCCTCCTGGAAAGGACAGAAGAGCCAGGCACACCGACAGTGACTCTGCACTATCGTTCCTGCTATCAGCAAAGACGGGTGATGGTTAGAGCCTGCCATCTGTGAGGGGACCCTGTCAGAGGCCAGCAGTGAGGAAGATGTGGAAGGGGAAGTACGGAAAACACAGGCGGAGGCTTCTGGACTTGTTTTTCTCCTACATTCTGAACTTTCACTTCCCAGTGGGAACTGAGATCCTTGCCCCCCAAATCCTTGCTTCCCATCCCATGATTTGAAATAACAAAGTCCATGCACCGAGAATGGAATGTCTACAGCTCTCCTAGAGGGAGTTTATTTTTCAGGAACAGCACAGAGTGGGAGGGTTGGTCTTTTGCCCCACCCCATAGTGTCCTAAATTGTTGAAAATTTCAAACCGGTACAGTAATAGCAATAATGAGTTAAAGTTTTTTCCATAGAAGCAACCGAATCATACTGGCATGCTTAGGTTTACAGAAAACGTTAAAAAGATTCACAGTGCTATAGAATAAACATAGAAAAAATATTCCCTAATATCGTACATGGATCTAAGACAGTGACACAACAAATTCCCAACCAATGTACTAGTTTGAGTCAGTGGGCTTATTTGGTTGAAGTTGGCACCGGGAACCAAGATTGCTGGCGGGGTCCCTGTAAGGGCCGAAGACCACTCCTTTAACAGAGCGCGTATCTCTCATCCCAGCTTTAACTAGGTCTTGTTGCCTGCACATTCAGGGGTATTTATGAGTATTTAGTGAGGTAATCTATGTGACAGTGGTATAGACATGCTGTCACCTATCATATGCTTCTCTGTAGCTGCTGATGATCCAAAAGAGACCCCTGTGAATGCCCCAGGATAAACTTCCTGCCACTGATGACAGAACAAATCAAAGCACAGCAGACACCTGAAGTAGCTTCTTGGTGCGAAAGAAAAAAGGTGCATTATCATACATATTGTGTAGGTAATTTATACAATATACCCATTGGAATTTCCTCTGACAGCATCCCAATACTTCATGTAAAACAGTTCTTGAGCGTTAAAAGAAACAGACTATATATCCTAGCCCGATCACTTTCAATCCCAACCAAACTTCTGTGGGAAGCTCAAGTTTCAGGCTGTGGAGTGAGTGTGAAGTTGTGAAATGCTCAAAACGAGGGGCTATTTGTGGCTGTAATGCAAGATGAGGCCAGCATGCACACTTGATCCCCGAGACGCGGTGTCTGTCGGAAGGGCTAGCATATTTCAGTGGTTTCTGCTGAGGAGAGCACGCCAGGAAAAAAACTTAATACGGCTAGGCTGGAAGGGGGATCGCTCTGTCCCAGGTGCAGCCTATCATAGCAGGAAGGCTGTGTGAGGGAAACAGGTTGCTTAAATACTTTTCCAGCTCAGTTGTACAATCAGGGCTTCTCACTTAGAAGCACAGGACTGGCAGTGCTGGGCCGTCAAAGTTTCCTCCTTCCCAACATCAAGATAAAGTGAAAGCAAGAAGGCACTCGGAAAATTACTGGTGTTCTTCCTCATCAAGGCACATGGCAGAAAATTGGTCACATTTCATTTGGGTTCAGTATTTCCTGTACTCAAAGCTATCCATAGCAGAGCCCCTAGAAAGTAGTTTCTTCTTAAAAAAAATTTTTTTTAAATTAATTTTTTTGGCTGCATTGGGTCTTCGTTGCTGCACGCGGGCTTTTGCTAGTTGTAGCAAGTGGGGACTACTCTTTTTTTTTTTTTTTTTTTTTTTTGCTGTATGCGGGCCTCTCACTGTTGTGACCTCTCCCGTTGCGGAGCACAGGCTCCGGACGCACAGGCTCAGCAGCCATGGCTCACGGGCCCAGCGGCTCTGCGGCATGTGGGATCTTCCTGGACCGGGGCACGAACCCGTGTCCCCTGCATCGGCAGGCAGACTCTCAACCACTGCGCCACCAGGGAAGCCCAGGGACTACCCTTCATCACAGTGCACGGGCTTCTTATTGCGGTGGCTTCTCTTGCTGCAGAGCACGGGCTCTAGGCACATGGGCTTCAGTAGTTGTGGCACGTGGGCTCAGTAGTTGCAGCATGTAGGCTCAGTAGTTGTGGCTCGTGGGCTCTAGAGCGCAGGCTCAGTAGCTGTGGCGCACGGGCTTTGTTGCTCCGCGGCATGTGGGATCTTCCCGGACCAGGGCTCGAACCTGTGTCCCCTGCAAAGGCAGGCGGATTCTTGACCACGGCGCCACCAGGGAAGTCCCGAAAGTAGTTTCTATATGGCTCTCTTAAAGCACAAACTTTTATAACTGGCTTTTCTGCTTATGGTCGCTCTAAGAGGCAGAGGTATCTGAAAAGGCTATGTGAGCCACCTCAGTTTGCATTTCTATGAGAAAGATAATTTATTCTTTAAACTGAAATTAGACATTTACCCCATATCTAGTCATCTGAGGCAGTGACATGCTTTTCCTGAGAGGAAGAGGAACCAGGCCATTTCCTGCAGTGTTCTTCCTGCCTTCAAATCTAAATACTCTATCAATATTTTTCTACTGGGTGAGTTTTATTTTGAGCAGTGATAAACTACCCTCAGGGAAATTATTTACTTTGCAATAGGGTCTAAATTCAAACATCTCTATTTCTGATTCCTTGAAAATGAAACAAAGGCTGAAGTAAGAAGGACATTAAAATAGTTAATCCAAACTGCAGACTCCAGCGTTTGCCTCTGTTTCTTTCATAACTCTGGTTCCCAGGGTCAGTTGGCATGCTTATTCCCCCTGGATTTGATTGTTAGGTGGATAGTGACATTCTACAAGGCAGGTTTCAAAGGCTGGACCCTGTGAAGGAAAGTGTTCAATAAATCAGAGTGTGAGCTCCATGGGAAAAGGGGTTTGCTTTTTTCACGCTGTATCCCAGGTACAAGAACCAAGCCTGGCCCCTGATGAATGTGTGGTAGATATTTGTTGCATAACTGAGAGGAGAAGTACTTTGCCTATATTGAACTGAGCTATTCTCAAATACTTTCAAAACCATTTACCAGTAACCGCCACTTATAACTTACTTTGAGGTGAGCATATCATTAATACGTTAAAAGGTGTTGCACATTTAAACTACTTTTTGGAGAAGAAAACAACCTATTGAAAAAAACAATATATGAGATTTTAAAAATTCCATTCATTTAACAAAGGGTTATTTACTAAATATTTGTTAAGCGACTAAAATGTTAAGACAACACATATTGTTATGAGGACGATCACGCTGAGGTTAATCAAATGGACATCACCCTCAAGATGCTCGTGGTGTGGGACTTCCCTGGTGGCGCAGTGGCTAAGAATCCAGCTGCCGATGCAGGGGACACGGGTTCGATCCCTGGCCCGGGAAGATCCCACACGCCGCAGAGCAACTAAGCCAGTGCGCCACAACTGCTGAGTCCGTGAGCCACAGCTACTGAAGCCCGTGCACCTAGAGCCCGTGCTCCGCAATGAGAAAAGACCCCGCTCGCTGCAACTAGAGAAAGCCTGCGTGCAGCAATGAAGACCCAACACAGCCAAAAATAAATAAATAAATAAATAAAATGGATTCTTTAAAAAAAAAGATGCTTGTAGTGAATCTAACAGGGAGACAGACACAGACATGTGTTCCTGTGTATTGCACAGAGAATGCTGGGGAGGACCTAGGGGATCAGGGAGGCTGACAGTTCCAGGGAGACTGCCAGGAGGAAGACGACTGTGTCAAACACATATCTGTGTATCCTTACAGCCCAGTAAAGAGTAGATATTCATGTTTGTTGAATGAATGAATGATCCTTTCTTCATCACTGAGCCTGAGTCCTCAAGTTTAAAACAAAGCAAAAAACTCAAAATTAATAAATAATATGGTGTTTTAGTGGATCAAAGGAAGAGACCACATCTACATCCCAGAGGGTAGAAGAAATCGAGGGTCCTGAAGCAGGTGGGGATGAAGTGCAACCTTCCAGGCTCAGGGAAGGAAGTTCGTAAAGCTATGGAGGGGGAGGGGAAAATGGAGAGTGCGGGAAGTCCCCGGATGTAGCTGAAACAGGTGTGGGAGATGAGGATGGAGCGGACCGAGCCTAGGAGTGAGCAGGGCAGGCTGCTGGGCTAAGGGATTGATTCCCGGGTGGGCAAAGGGAGGTGCGGGGAGCGGGTTCACCTCCGGGGAGCACCCTGATCGGGAGAGGGGATGCATTGTACTTGGACCAATGACCCAGCACAGGTGGGAAGCTGGACAGGAGAGGTTCAGACTAAAGGCAGTGAGACCACTTCACTTTTCTATTCCAGGTGGAAACAAGAGCCGCAAGATCTTATTTAGGAGATGGCCAGAGGGCTTTTTTGTTTTAAAAGAAATCCAGAGACTTTAACGAACTGGAACTGGAATGGAAAAGACAGGTGGTTAACTATACACAGGGTCGAGGGGGAGGTGGGAGATGAGGGAAGAGGAGGGATAAAAAATGACTCCAGGGCTTCCCTGGTGGCGCAGTGGTTTAGAGTCCGCCTGCCGATGCAGGGGACGCGGGTTCGTGCCCCGGTCCGGGAAGATCCCACGTGCCGCGGAGCGGTTGGGCCCGTGAGCCATGGCCTCTGGGCCTGCGCTTCCGGAGCCTGTGCTCCGCAACGGGAGAGGCCACAGCAGTGAGAGGCCCGCGTACCGCAAAAAAAAAAAAAAAAAAAAACAAGCCCGAGCCTCAGTGACAGGAGTAAGGAGAGTGGCAGGAACAGCTGGTTTTATTGGGGGTGAGGGGTGAGGGTGAGAGTGTGAGGCTGGATTTAAACTTCTCAGGTGCAGTGAAGACAGCTCGCTGGGCATGTCCGTCGTGCAGTGGAAAGCCTGGGGGTGATCACACAGTAGTAGCTTGAGCAGCAGGTGTCTTGTTCTTTTAAATGATGTTTTTATTTGAATAGTTTATACTGTCACATTTGGCAAGGTGAAAATGAATTCCCCGTCCCAGCCCTGGTTGCCTATTTTTTCTCTCTAGAAGGAACCACTTTTTCCAGTTTCTTGAGGATCATTCTAGAAACATTACATACATATGTTTTGTGTGTGCGTGCCGCGCTGTGCGGCTTAGTGGGATCTTAGCTCCCCAGCCGGGGACTGAACCCGGGCTATGGAAGTGAAAGCCCCGAGTCCTAACCCCTGGGCCACCAGGGGATGTGTGTGTTTTCATGCCCCCAGGAGAGTTAGGTATTTTTGTTTTTTTATAGGCTAGAAGGCTTGTGTGTCTTTGAGACAAAAGGGAAAGAACAAGAAGAGAGGTGGAGACTGTGCAAGAGGAGTTACTGAAGCAAGGTCTGGAGGAGGTGAGAGGACATAATCAGGGATGCAGGCATATGCTTTAGCGGGAGGAGGGGACCCATTTCAGAGTCAGGAAGGGCAGGCTGATGGCAGTAGAGGTTTCTGATGCTGCATCACTTAGAGGACCTATGTATCCTGGCTGAATGGTGGCAGAGATGTGGGTAGAGGCAGATCAGTGGTTGAGGAGGATGAAAGAGAAGATATAAAATAGCCACTGTGACTACTAGAAGGTGTCACAGGGCTGTCAGATCCAAAAGTAATCAATCCAAAAAGGTTTATTTTGATAATTTATAAAAGAAAAATCACCATAGCGACTTAAAGTTATTTACAGATTTAAAAATAAATTTACAGAAATGTGTACACGTCATATTACATTAAATAGCTTTAGTTAAGATGTTACAGGTAGTGTTGAACATACACAACAAAACGTAAATCAAGTTCCAAACCACATAAATGCCCTCGAAGCACGCTCAAAAACCACTGGACGATGGCCCAGGAAAAACTGGCAGAATGAGCTTTCAGAGACCAGCAGTAAAGACGGTCACCCCACTGGTTGCAGGTGCTGCAGAAGTAAGAGTCACCCTAACCTTGAGCTGCGACCAGACACTGACACATAAGACAGAGAGGAAACATGTGAGAGTGCTTTTTTTAAATTTAATTATCCTGGTGGAGCTCATAGAACACAGGACTTGAAAATTTATACTCTGATCCCACACGAAGGTGGGATGATGTTACTTGTGGCTAATTGGGCATCATACTTTCTTTTGCAGGTTACACGCCAGTCAGTCTTCCAGCGTGCTGGGAAGGGAAGGGTGAGGGGCATGGAAGCCATGGCTGTGGACTGCGCTGTCCCTGCCGGCTCAGGGCTTCAGCCACTCGTTGACAGCCCCAGGGGAATGACACCATCCAAAGCCTTGGCGCTGACCCTGGTGTTGGATGCTGCCTCTGGTAAGTGCTGGGCACTGTCCCTGAAGCCAGAGAGGGAACGCCTGGCAGCGGCCTGGGCACGCTTCCCTCAGTGAAGTTGCCAGGCTGAATGATACAGTGGCTGGCAGCTCCGTGGAGATGCTGAAGTTTGAGATCTAAGTGTCAGGGAATGTTGATGACAGATAGGTTTTTGAGGAAAGTGTACAAAAAAAGGTGTTTACCAAGACCTGAGAATTATTATCCAGCTTAAGCAAAGGTATACAGGGGTCCGTTTCTGCTCGTCCCTTTAAGTATGGTCTTAAAAATAAACAGAAATCCCCTCTTTCAGACTGCCTGACTTGCAGCCAGGTATGTGACCCTGAATTGTAAGTTCCAGCAAATGTGTTATTAATCATTAAAAACAGCTAATTTTACTAATCTGGCAACTAGTGACATTTCATGATTACAGGCCTTAAAAATTTAATACAGTACAATTTTTTCTTATTATAGGTTGCTCACACATTAAAATATCAAAGGCACTGCTAGGTTACATGATAAACAAAAATACATCGAGACAGGATTATTTATTGGTTCCTTCAGTTTCTGGGTTCACCGTGATCCCTAACAGCCCAGTTTTGTACTTCACCTTTGGAGAACAGTGTGAAGAAAATGGCACCAAATACGTTGACAGCAGCAGCAAGGCAGAAAACAGTTTGCCATTCTCCAACAGTGTTCTGCAGAGAAGGAAAGAAAAAACGCAAATGAAAGAGGATTTTGTTTGTAGTCCGCTTTAAAAAAAGGTGGTGTCACAAGATTATTTTTATATGGCAGTAGCATTATTCATGAAAACTGGAAACAACCCAAATGTCCATCAACAGTGAGACGGTGGCATATGTGTTCCATGGACTACTTACAGCAACGACGAGTGACCCACAACAACATCGATACGCCTCACAAAGAGTGCACACTGAACGACTCCGCTGATATAAAGCCCATAATCAGACAAAAATGATCTACGGTGTCAAAAAGGAGAGTGGTTCCTCTTGGTGGGGGTGAAAGAGAAAGGAAGGGCTACCTGGAGGCTTTGCGAGGGAGATAACGTGCTGTTTCTTGATTGGGTGGGCACTGGTCACACAGATGTACTTTCTGAAAATCTGTCCAGCTTGTGCACTTAGGATTTGTGCATTTAAAAAATGCATGTTACACTTCAATAAAAAAGTTTACTAAAAGTAAAACATTGGCATGTCCTCAACTCATGTGTTACTAGGAAAGTGTTAGTATTATGCCTGCACGTCATCTCCCAAGTTCTCAGGTATGGGGTGTCAGGGGCAGATCAAGTAAGGATGAGTTAAGATGGACACAGGTTCAGCCTGGCCTGAAAGATCCTGCAGGGCTCTTGAATGGCACACAACACAGAACATAGATGGGATCTGTCGGTAAGAGATCAACGAGACACAGTGTGTAATCCAGTGGTGTAAAAATATCCAGTAGTTATCTAAACCTCTGGGTCGTGTGACTATCTTTAACAACGTTTTTTTTTTGGATTTTCACAATTTCAGTGTAACCAGAGTGCTTCATTTGCAGCAGTTAGAAAAGAAGAAACCAAGCAGCTGATTTGGCAATGAGGAAGAAAAAGGAAAGGCACCAGCAAGTTGGCATGAAGTCATTTATTTAGGAAAAAAGGAAAAACACGGAGAAAGAAAGGAGTACTCTGTGGTCAATTATACTTATCTGAGATGAATGTATTCTGGTGGAAAAATAAATCTTAGAAACCATCTTAAATTTTAGGGACTATTTAGATATGCTTGCTAACAACGTGTTACCATCCTAGAGCAGAAGTCGGTCAGTAATTACTAATTACACGATATACCTGAGAGACAGGTTTAAGACAGCTTCTTAGGATTCTAAGAAAAAGCTGCTCTGTGTGACCTGCAGGATGAAATAATACCCCAGTGTTACCTGGAGGCAACGGGTGACTTAAAATCGATCAACTGTACCAGAAGTCGCACAAAGCTCCTGGTTTGTTTTTTAACAAAAACTCCACCAGTTTTTAGAGAATGCTGTTGTGTCTGTAACGGAATTGAACCTCAGACACACTCTGACCTTTATTTCATTATTATTATTATTATTATTATTTGGCCACACTGCGAAGCTTGTGGGATCTCAGCTCCCCGACCAGGGACTGAATCTGAGCCATGGCAGTGAAAGCGACAAATCCTAACCACTGGACTGCCAGGGACTCCCTATTTCATTATTTATTTATAACAAATAAATTATAAATTATAAAGTGCGGTAAACTTTAATTGTTAGCAATTACAATTGTACAGGTAAATGTGTTTCTCCTTTTTAAAAATAATGGCCTTTTTTAATAACATTAAACAAATGCTGTAACAATAGATCTGAAATCCAGTTCAGTTCCCACTTTACAAACATTCAAGACTTGAATTCAGGAGTCCAGATCTTCCCAGCAGAAGTGCCAGGACTAGTGATAATGAGTGAAGTTACTCGTGGTAGTGTGCTGACTTAGGTTCCTGTGTTGCCACAATGCTCCATGAAGATAAGGGTAAACATCTGTGACGGGACATACCGAGCGGTCCCAACATCCCTTTCTGTTAAGTGAGAGAAAATGGTAACAAGGAGGCACTGATTCACTTGAGTAAGGAATTAGAAATGGTAGAGCACCACATGCAGTGAACACCCTGTGTCTGAAGTCAGAGTATTTGGTAATAAGACAATTTGTAGGCATATACTGAAATTCTAAGGATTAGATAGTGTTAATTTCATCACAGACACAAAACAGAGAAAATTAAGTCTCTTTTGGAGGTTTAAGTCAGCCTCTTGAAGAACACATTTCACTAGTCCTTTAGATTTTCTTAAGCAGTAGAAAACTGGAGTTGGAAAGGGCCTTTGAGGTCGCTGAATTCGATTTCTTACACAATATAACTCGGTGTCTCTGCTTCAGGCCATGCAACCCCGGGCCCGCCGTGTTTCTGGGGCCTCAGTGCCCTGACACCGGATACCAGCCCTTCCCACACCCTGGCTCACTCCTCCAGCCTCCTTTCCCGCAAACTGGTTGTTCCCTCCTCTGTGTCCACAGCAAGAGCATACATTTTTTCTGCAGCTTTGTCACACTGTACTTTCATTACATATAATCTCTATTTTTTTTTTTTTTTTTTTTTTTTTTTTTGCGGTACGCGGGCCTCTCACTGCTGTGGCCTCTCCCGTTGTGGAGCACAGGCTCTGGACGCGCAGGCTCAGCGGCCACGGCTCACGGGCCCAGCCGCTCCGTGGCATGTGGGATCCTCCCGGACCGGGGCACAAACCCGTGTCCCCTACATCGGCAGGCGGACTCTCAACCACTGCGCCACCAGGGAAGCCCTTTTACGTATAATATCTAAATAATGAATTTCTCAAATGTAGAATCTTATAATTTTGCCTTTGAATCCTTAGTATCTGTCACAGTAATAAGTACTCAAGAAATGCCAGTTGAATACACGTTTGACCGTTTCAGGGCTCACTAACTCAAAGGGCAGCCCGTTCCACACAGTAACAGCTCTAAACAGAAAACTTGCCTATGTCTCCTCGTACCTTCTCTCCATCTGGCTTTGTGGAACTACCGAGAATAAGTCACCATCTTTCAAATATGTGAAGACACCTATACGTCTTCCTAAGTATTCTGCTCTTCTAAACGTTCTTGATTATTTCAACTGTTCCTATTCATTCTCACCTGATTTCCTGACACTTTCGTGGTTCCATTTCTGGAATAATTCTACATTGCCAATTTTTATTTGTTCAAACCAAAGATACAAGTTATTTATCTAGCATAATATCACAACTTTTAAGTACTTGTGTGGTTTCAGTTACAAGATCTTCATTGAACTTAGTTCCGTTGTTCTGTCTAAAATTGGAAGTGTTCTTTGAAAATATACTTTCCTACCTATTACGGTATTTATCTTTTTGTTGCTGTAAATAATTGCATAAGAATAGACATTCAGAATTTTATCCTTAATTAAAATATACTCAACTTTGACACAGGCGTGCAGCTTCAAATGAACTGTTTAGAGCTTTTCAGTTTATAGGCAAATTATCTACTTACCTCAGGGGTCAGACTTCTAGCAATGATGGGCCCAATCATTCCAGGTATAGTGGCAAAGGTATTTGTGATGCCCAGGAGGATACCAGCATACCTGCAGAAACATTTTCATAGGGGTTTATAATTGTGTTACACATTTTTTTGGTGGGCGGGGGGCACCGCGCAGCTTGTGGGATCTTAGTTTGCCAACCAGGGATCGAACCCGTGCCCCCTGCAGTGGAAGCGTGGAATCCTAACCACTGGACCGCCAGGGAATTCCCTGCATCACACATTTAAATAGCTTCTGTCCATAGATAGCTAGACCATTCCCAGGCTGTATTCTTGTGAAATTTTATGTCTATATGAAACGTCTTACTGAAATAGGACTAAATATTTGGGGAGTGAAAAACTTACATTTCAATAGTTCTAACATCATATAGAGAAACACAGCCATTGAAATGATCCCTTTTACAGTGAAATAGAAAAGTGCTGATATATGATTTTCATACAAGGCTGTATCTAGATAGGAAGCTTCATGTGCCTTAGAATTTTTTTAAGTTAAAAAGAGAATTTAGGGCTTCCCTGGTGGCGCAGTGGTTGAGAGTCCGCCTGCCGATGCAGGGAACGCGGGTTCGTGCCCCGGTCTGGGAGGATCCCGCGTGCCGCGGAGCGGATGGGCCCGTGAGCCATGGCCACTGGGCCTGCGCGTCCGGAGCCTGTGCTCCGCAACGGGAGAGGCCGCAGCGGTGAGAGGCCCGCGTACCGCAAAAAAAAAAAAAGAGAATTTATTTCCTGATTACAAAATTTATGTCATTGTTAAAAATTTTTCAAAAATATTACAAAGAAAGTAAAATTACTTATAACTCTTCTATATAGAGATAGCATTATGGTAAATATCCTAATTATTTTTTTCTGTATATATTTTTAATATGTTATAGAAATGAGATCATACTGAACACACAATTTCACAACTTACCTGTTCAACTTATTATGTATCTTCTTGTCGCTAAATCCTTGCACACTGTCCCAGAAATAGACAAGTTGGGTTTATATATATTGTAGCGTATGACAAAAATGCATTTTGAACTCTGTCTTTTCAGAATTGTACTGTCCTCAAAGCTAGTACTTTGTGTTTTAAGAGGTACTCGTTCTCTAATTCAAGTTTGCTAATTCTGACTCCATAGTCTCCCTGAAAACTCATGTTTTATTCCCCTTTATTATTTCCAGTAGCCAGTGCAACACCTATGCTCATTCAATATGTGCTGACCACAGAAGTGCGTGTGACCCACAGGTGTTCAGGCCCACGCGTGGTCCTGTGAGGCTGCACTGCAATGACTGCTGAAGCTTGTCCCATGGAGACCAGCACCCCTTCTGCGCTTTGGCGCCAAAGGGTCGTACAGTATGCAACAGTTCGGATTACATGCTAGGGTCGCTGAACGTTATTTTAAGTTGTTGTGTGTATCGATAGTTGTGTGTGTCAACTGAAGAACCTGGGATTTTGTCCTGTAGATGGACCTACATTCTGGAGTTTGTAGACTGAGGCATCATTTAGCATAGAGTTATGTCCCCTGTATTTCCTGCACACTGGTAGTATCTAGACTCGAGATCCTAAAGGGTTCATTAGATTTACGTTTGATATTTTTAGCAAGAAAACTTAACGGTGGTGGTGGAGTTAAAAACTAGTTAAGCACGGACTTCCCTGGTGGCACAGTGGTTGGGAATCCGCCTGCCAATGCAGGGGACACGGGTTCGGGCCCTGGTCCGGGAAGATCCCACATGCCGCAGAGCAACTAAGCCCGTGCACCACAACTACTGAGCCTGCGCTCTAGAGCCCGCGAGCCACAACTACTGAGCCCGTGAGCCACAACTACTGAAGCCCGTGCGCCTAGAGCCTGTGCTCCGCAACAAGAGAAGCCGCCACAACGAGAAGCCCGCGCACCGCAACGAAGAGTAGCCCCCGCTTGCCACAACTAGAGAAAGCCCGTGTGCAGCGACAGGGACCCAAGGCAGCCAAAAATAAATAAATTTATTAAAAAAAAAATTAGTTAAGCAAGTAAATGGCATTTATTAACTTATCACCTAGGTATATTCAAAGTCCAATTAGAGCTTTTAATTGTTTAATGAGATAATCAGTATTATAAAATTGTGGTCAAAATGAAAGAAACTTGATGTTTGTTAGACCATGTAGTCTCATTGTGGGATAATACTATTTCTATTAGGGTTTAGGATCCTCAGTACCTTGCTTGCAGACTAGTTATCTGAAACTCCTCTCCCCATTTCAGACATGGAAAAGTGCCTGCAATGGACTGAACTGTGTCCTCCCCCAATCCATACCTCCAATGTGACTGTATTTGGAGACAGGGCTTTTAGGAATTAGTTAAGGTTAAATGAGGTCATAAAGGTAGGGTCTCAACCTAATAGGATTGGTGGCCTGCCAAGAGGAGGAAGAAAGAGAGATCGGGCTCTCTGTCTGTGTGAGCATATATGGAGGAAGGGCCACACGTGAGGACACAGGGAAAAGGTGACTGTCTGCAAACGAGGAGGAGAGCCTTCACCAGAACCTAACCCTGCTGGCACCCTGACCGCGGACTTCTAGCCTCCAGAACTGTGAGAAAATCAATTTCTGTTTTTTTAAGCTACTCAGCCACGTGGTATTTTGTATGGCTTCCTGAGCTGATTGACACACGCCTAAATAAAATATCCTGCTGAACCGAATGCAGTTATCTATAAACGTCACAAATTTTTACGCTGAAAACACGTGTATACAGGGTACAATAACAAAACCACGTGGCACAGGTCTTTTTGGCTTATGCCCTTTAGGGAGCTGATCTTAAATTAACCAAGCTTGGCAGAACCTGTCCTTTTTTTTTTTTTTTTTTTTAAAACCATTAACACCTTGGCAGCGGGAGGAACCGACCGCAATGTTGCCAGGCCTTTTCAGTGACAGATATTAAGTGCAGATGAATGCTGTGAAATTCTAAATGTCAGCACCAAGAAGCTCATTCAAGTATTTATATTACACTTGGCCAGGAAAGGCCATGAAAGATTGATGAGAGCCTGGAAAAAAGAACATGTTGTATGGACTCCATCTGGATTCTGTGCTATTGGAGTCCTAGAATTCTGTGGGATTAATGGTTAAAAATCTATCCAAATCCCTTGAATCTGGGCAACAAAATTATCCATAGAAAATATCTATTTTAGTCTACAGAAGAAAAGGCTTAGAAAAATACCATGTAGACATATATTTATATGCTAAGAGGAATACTGACTGCCTACTGAAAAACCTTATGTCAGGCAGGGTTCTAAGTATTTTCTATAATTTATCCCACTTTAATAGTAAAATGAACCCCAGGAGGTAGGGATTATTATCTATCTTCATTCTAAAGGTAAGAAAGAGAGACTATAAAACGTTACCCAATTTGCCTGATTCCAAATCCGTACTTAATATTGGGATGTTATATCTATAATGCTGGGGCAAGAGAAAACTGATCTTTCCTACAGATTGAATCCAGTGATGACTGTTTTCAATAAGGCAGCATTATAGATATATAAAATGTCCATCAACAGATGAATGGATAAAGAAGATGTGGTACACATATATACAATGAAATGTTAATCAGCCATAAAATAGAATGAAATAATGCCATTTGCAGCAACATGGATGGACCCAGAGATTTTCACACTGAGTGAAGTAAGTCAGACACAGAAAAGACAAATATCATATATCGCTTATATGTGGAATCTAAAAAAAATGGTACAAATAAACTATTTACAAAACAGAAATAGAGTCACAGACGTAGAAAACAAACTTGTGGTTACCAGGGGGTAAGGGGGGAGGAGGGATAAATTGGGAGATTGGGACTGACATACACGCACTACTATATATAAATAGGTAACCAATAAGGACCTACTGTATAGCACAGGGAACTCTACTCAATACTCTGTAATGACCTATATGGAAAAGAATCTAAAAAAGAGTGGATAGGGAGTTCCCTGGTGGCGCAGTGGCTAAGACTCCACGCTCCCAATGCAGGGGGGCCCGGGTTCGATGCCTGGTCAGGGAACTAGAGCCCACATGCATGCCGCGACTAAGAGTTCACATGCCACAACTAAGGAGCCTGCCTGCTGCAACTAAGACCCGGTGCAACCAAATAAATAAATAAATATTAAAAAAAATAAAAAAGAGTGGATATATGTATATGTATAACCGACTCACATGAAACTAACACAACATTGTAAATCAACTCTATTCCAATAAAAATAAAAAAAATAAACTATAGTCTCCTTGAGGATAGGACACATACCACTTTGGACAGTAGATGCTCAGTTAATATCTGTTGAATAGATTTTTTAAAATAATGTTTTATTTTCCTGCAATTTATCTACTATTCTCAGAGTAAGGGACGAAAAGGATGAACCAAACCAAATTGTTGATTATGAAGATACTCCTCAAATGTGCAAGAAATACACCCCTCACCCCACCGCCTCGCTTGGATACAGCCAATACTCATCACAGTTTCCAACCAATTATAATTATAATGTACGAAGGAGAGCCAATGGTTCAAACCATTTTAATAGTAAATACCAGTTATTGCTCTCATCCACCCATCCATTCGTTCATTTAACAAACAATTCTTAAGTATGTCACTTGTGTCAACCACTATGGAAGACTCTGGTGTCCAACAATGAATTAAACATAGTTCTTGTTCTCAAGGAGCTCACAGTTTACTTAATGAGAAAGATTATGGGCCAATAATGGAATAAAACCTAGTAGCCTGAAAAATCAAACTATGTTAGCGATTCATACCAGGGTTTATAGAAGCACACAGGCGGGGCCTTAATCAACCCTCTGTGTGGGCGGGGGCCATTTGAGGGGACCAGGGAGGGGATGCCTCAGGAAAAGCTTCTTAGAGGAAGTAGTGCTCGAGTTTGGCTGTAAGAGACGAGTGGGCGCAGAGAAAGTACAGGGAGGGGATGAAAACGTGTGAAGTCTCGGCAGCTGTCAAAGTAACAGGACAAGGGCCCACGCGGCACGTCCAGACATGGGAATTGCTGGGCTTGCCCAATTTCCCCTCATTTTCAGCCGTTTAGCTTGAGATTTGAACTCTAATGAGGCCTAGGAACTGTAGCCTGTTAGTATCTTCCCAAACTTTCTTTCACTGTATTACTTTCTTTTTTTTTTTTTTTTTTAAAGAAGATGTTGGGGGTAGGAGTTTATTTATTTATTTATTTATTTTTGCTGTGTTGGGTCTTCGTTTCTTTGCGAGGGCTTTCTCTAGTTGTGGCAAGTGGGGGTCGCTCTTCATCGCGGTGCGCGGGCCTCTCACTATCGCATCCTCTCTTGTTGTGGAGCACAGGCTCCAGACGCGCAGGCTCAGTAGTTGTGGCTCACGGGCCTAGTTGCTCCGCGGCATGTGGGATCCTCCCAGACCAGGGCTCGAAACCGTGTCCCCTGCATTAGCAGGCAGATTCTCAACCGCTGCGCCACCAGGGAAGCCCCCACTGTATTACTTTCTGTTCTAAGTTTAAAGGCAACCACCTGCCCACTGCATTCCTGAAATATGCCTTTGATGTTCAGAAGCTCTACTGTTTTCTGTGATCGTTCATTGGTTTTTAGCTTATTTTTCTAAAACAAACTGTGCCCTTGGAACATTTATAATGAGTACTATATTAAGATGTGATATCGGTGGAAGGTCTTTGTTTCATAAAGGTTTTCTTCTGTATGATTTAATGTGTGTGAGAAAAGTCGAGGTTATAAAAGCCAGATGATTTGCAGTGAGACTGGTGTGAAGTCGTGTGTCACAGCTAGTGTAATCTCTCAAGTCAAATAAAAATTAGATCCCTCATTTCAGCCATACGAGGTTTGTTTTGTGGTTTACATGGAATAACTATGTTATTCTTGTATTATTTTGAATTCCAAGTATTATTTTATTTCTAGTCGTTTTACTGATTTGTACTATATGGAACTTTAATAAAATTACTGTCATTTTAACAGCAAAATAAATAAATAAATAAATAAATAAATAAAATAAAGGACTCATAAAATGTCAGGGCTGGACCAGGGTCTTTCAGACCGAGAGTTCAACCAACCCAGCTGATGCTTGAAGCCCAGTTCCAGGATACTGCCTGCAGGCTGCCCAGTAAATGCTTCAGGACAACACCACATCACCCTCCAAGCCAGCAGAAGCTTACCCAGGTGCAAGCAGGGTTTCACGTTTATGTCTTCAACATCTGCTACAGCGCTTGGCACAGTGCTTGCTTAATGACTAGGTCCATTAATCAGCATGCTATGACACTGAAGTTTAGTGATGACAAATCCACCTAATCGCACATCCAGTTCATCTCTCTCCATCCTGTCTAAAAGGACATCATGGGAGACCTTGCTGAAATCCTGATATACCAAATATACTGTGTATACACGGTCGAAAATGAGGTTGAGAAATTTGCTATTTTGGGGCTTAGTGACCCAGTGGTGGCTCCTTAGTGATCAGTGTTTTCTTTTCCAAGAGCTCACCAATCATCCCTTTAGTATTCTGCTTGGATTGATTTGTGACCCTGATCATGGTACCTGACTCAAAGTTTGCCAGAAAATAATAATGAAGTTTATCGCATTATGTGCAAATGCATTTATTACATTATAAGCGAAGTGTTCTCTCTCTCTGTGCTCTATCTAATCCTCAAAACAATTTTATAAGGTAGGTACCATGGATATTTGTTTTTTCCTTCTCTAGCATGCATTTTCTTTTTTTAAAAAATTTATTTATTTTATTTTATTTTTATTTTTGGCTGTGTTGGGTCTTCGTTGCTGCACGCGGGCTTTCTCTAGTTGCGGCGAGTGGGGGCTACTCTTCGTTGCAGTGCGTGGGCTTCCCATTGCAGTGGCTTCTCTTGTTGTGGAGCACAGGCTCTAGGTGTACAGGCTTCAGTAGTTGTGGCTCGCAGGCTCTAGAGTGCAGACTCAGTAGTTGCGGCGCATGGGCGCAGCCGCTCCGCGGCATGTGGGATCTTCCCGGACTGGGGCACGAACCCGTGTCCCCTGCATTGGCAGGCGGACTCCCAACCACTGCGCCACCAGGGAAGCCCTGGCATGCATTTTCATCTTCTTTTGACAATAGCTCCAATTTCTATTTAATGGTCCAGTTTTTACTTAGTTTTGTAATAAAATCGCATTAACTGAGGCAACCAAAGTACGTTATCTGTTCTCTGCAATGAATTCTTTTTCCTGAGTTTTCAAAATAACTGCTAGTGCCTCTTCAATGACCAATTTGTAAGATCTTTTAAATAAGTCATTGAGAGGCACCTTGATGTAGCAGAAAGATCCCGGGACCACACAGCTAGAAGACCTGGATTCAAGCCTTCGGTCTGCCGTTTGCTAATTGTGACTTTGCAAGTCACACAGCTCCTCTGTGCCCGAGTTTCTTCATCTTCCAAATGAGTTCTTTTCTTTGTGCTCATATCTTGACGTGTTGTGTGGACGTCACCAATGGCTCCCTCGGCATCCATTCCCATGAGGCTTAGGGGCACTGACTCCTTCACCTCTAACTTTAGGGGCGGGTGCTGCTTGTGCTGAAGTCTAATGGCATTCCCTTGGCCATGGGGGTTGGTTCAGGCGTGGATATGTGACTCAGTCTGGTTCCAAATGAAGCCTGTATTTCCATGATGGAAAGAGGAAAAGATCATTTTCTTTCTTGCTTCATGTGAATGAAGAAGCATGTAGGGCTTCCCTGGTGGTGCAGTGGTTGAGAGTCTGCCTGCCGATGCAGGGGACACGGGTTCGTGCCCCGGTCTGGGAAGATCCCACATGCCGCAGAGCGGCTGGTCCCGTGAGCCACGGCCACTGAGCTTGCGCGTCCGGAGCCTGTGCTCCGCAACAGGAGAGGCCACAACAGTGAGAGGCCCGCGTACCGCAAAAAAAAAAAAAAAGAAGGATGTAACCCTCGTTGTTACTGGTAATCATTTTTATTCGCAGATCCAGCTTTAGGATAAAACTGGTATGAAAGGCAGAGTAGAGAGTGGAAAAGAAACGAGTCTTGGGTGAGATTAGTGACAGCTGGATATCAGCTCCTGCTTGAAGCCTCCCGTCTCTGGACTTTACACTAATACATTATGATGTTTAGCCAGCTTGAATTAGGATTTCCATTCCTTCAACTAAAAGTGTCTGAGAGATAACAAACTCCCAATTCCCAGATCCCTTTGACTCAGCTTGTTGAAATCTCAAGCCTAGATCAATTCAACAACACATTTTCAGTCCTACAGTAGGGCTCGAACCCGTATCCCCTGCATTGGCAGGCGGATTCTTAACCACTGCACCACCAGGGAAGTCCCATGGAGGTATTTTATTTTATGTATTATTTATTTATTTATTTATTTATTTATTTATTTGCGGTACGCGGGCCTCTCACTGTCGTGGCCTCTCCCGTTGCGGAGCACAGGCTCCGGACGCACAGGCTCAGCGGCCATGGCTCACGGGCCCAGCCGCTCCGCGGCATGTGGGATCTTCCCAGACCGGGGCACGAACCCGTGTCCTCTGCATCGGCAGGCGGACTCCCAACCACTGCGCCACCAGGGCAGCCCCCATGGAGGTATTTTAAAACCACAATCCTTGGCTTCTCAACTCACCTGAAAACTTTTCTTCAACTGAACCCATCTTACTGCTTTCCTTCTTTTCTCAGTTGAAAGCTCATCCCTTCCACTGGGCACTGGATGTCATTCCTTCCTGCGTTCTACCAGCCTGTCAGTTTTACTTCTTTCTTTTAACTTTTAATCTCTCATCCTTTACTGGCCTTCTTTTCTCAGCATATTAACATACTTAGGTCTCAAAATCCTCCAGCGGCATGTGTCCGTCTTTAGCTTCTTTTCCTTCCCTTCATGGTTAATAGTTTTGAAACAGCTGTTTATTGGCAACGGTTCTCAAATTTTAATGTCCATGAGGACAACACGGAGGGGCACCAAAATGCAGATTCCTAGTTCTGTGATCAACAATTCTGCTTTGTTTTCAGCAAGCACTCCTGCTGATGTTGATGTGGATGGGTTAAGGATCACACTCTGAAACCACTGCAGTATGCTGCCTTCAGCCTAGCTTCCTTCTCCTTCCTCCATGGAAGCACTGTCACCAAGATCTTTAATGAACTTCTCCGTCTGGTTGTCCAATCCAAGGAACACGTTCGTTCTTATTTTACTTGGCTTCTCTGGCGCATCTGACATTGTTGATCAAACTTTCCCTTTGGGGATCCTAATCTCTACTTATTTTTCCTTATCCTTCTCCTGTTGCTTCTTCTCAGTTATCTTTTTTTTTTTAATAATGAAAATGTAAGTCTTTTTTTTTAAATAAGTTTATTTTACTTTTGGCTGCATTGGGTCCTCCTTGCGGCGTGCGGGCTTTCTCTAGTTGCGGCGAGCCACTACTCCTCATTGCGGTACGCGGGCTTCTCATCGCGGTGGCTTCTCTTGTTGAGGAGCACGGGCTCTAGGCGCACGGGCTTCAGTAGTTGTGGCTCGCAGGCTCTAGAGCGCAGGCTCAGTAGTTGTGGCGCACGGGCTTAGTTGCTCCACACAATGTGGGGTCTTACCGGACCAGGGCTCGAACCCGTGTCCCCTGCATTGGCAGGCAGATTCTTAACCACTGCGCCATCAGGGAAGCCCCCTTCTCAGTTATCTCTGCATCAGGCTCTTCTTTCTCTTAATGGATTCCCAGGGTTCTTGTCACAGTTTGCTGAGTAATTTTACCCAAGCCCACGGTTTCATCTGCTACTCATATGTTGACCGCTCCTACGCCTTTATCTCTTGCTCAGCTCTCACTCTTGAACTGAAGACTGGATAGTCTTGGCTTCCTTGACACCACATTCTTGATTTTCCTTCTATCTCCCTGGTTGCTCCTTTTTGGTCTCCTTGTCTGGTTATTTCCCCTCTTTCTGGTCTCTACATATTGGTCAAGACCCAGTCCTGGGGATCACTCATCTTGTCATTCTACTGTCTCTCACCAGGCAATCCTTGTCTTTCAAAACTCTGAAATGTGGATTACTATTCCCTAATTTTCATTTCTGGTCAGACTGATTTTCTGAGTACCGGATCCAAATGTCAAACTGCCTACAACTACTGTTTTCTAAACGTTTTTCACAAATATCTAAAATTTAAGGGACTTCCCTGGCGGTCCAGGGGTTAAGACTCTGCGCTTGCAATGCAGGGGGCCCGGGTTTGATCCCTGGTCGGGGAACTAGATCCTGCATGCCTCAACTAAAGATCCCGCACGCTGCAGCGAAGATCCCACATGCTGCAACTAAGACCCAGTGCAGCTAAATAAATAAATATTTAAAAAAAAAAAATTTTAACCTGTGATTTTTTTTTTTTTTTTTTTTTTTTTGCAGTACGCGGGCCTCTCACTGCCGTGGCCTCTCCCGCCGCGGAGCACAGGCTCCGGACGCACAGGCCCAGCGGCCACGGCTCACGGGCCCAGCTGCTCTGTGGCACGCGGGATCCTCCCGGACCGGGGCACAAACCCGCGCCCCCCGTATCGGCAGGCGGACTCTCAAACACTGCGCCACCAGGGAAGCCCCAACTGTGAAATTTTTTATCTTACCCCAAGACTCTTCTTCCTCCAGACATCCCAGTTTCAGTCAGCGGCACAACTATCTGCCCACGCAAAATACGTGGAAAATACAAAATACATCATCCTTGGTATCTTCCTCGCTCTTCAGGTCTAATCTACTGTCAAGTCCCACCTACTGTAATCACAAAGACCTCAAATCTATCTACTTCTTTACATCTCCTATCCCCATTCCAGGCCATCATCACCTCCTATATGGATTACTACAATAGCCTCCTAATTGGCTTTCCCCACTTGTATTCGTCCTCACAGAGTGACCTTAAAATACAGAGAATGTCACTTCTTACTTGCTTTGGATACAATATAAAACGCTTACTATAGGCTCCTGCTTACTCCCCAGTGGCTTTCTTCCCTGCATCTCAGCCACAAATGATCTTCTCTCAGTTACGTGAAATACACTGTTCTGGACTGAGTGCGTGCTTTCAAAATTCATATGTTGAAGCCCTAACCCTCAGTGTGATTGCATTTGGAGACAGGGTCTTTACGAGGTGATAAAGGTTAAATGAGATCACAAGGGTGGGACCCTAATCTGACAGGGCTGGTGCCCTTTTAAGAAGAGTAAGAGACACCAGAGCTCTTGCCCTCTCTGCACACACCCATGCACGCATACCTGAAGAAAGGCCGAGTAAGCACACAGCAAGGGGTCAGCTCTTCTGCAAACCAGGAAGACTCCTCACCAGAAAACAATTGTGTTGGCACCTTGATCTTGGAATTCTAGCCTCTAGAACTGTGAGAAAATTTCTGTTGATTAGGGTACCCAGTCTATGGTATTTTGTTCTGTCAGTCCAAGCAGACTAAGACACACACCAGTTTCTTCTTCCTGTCATGTAAATTCCTCTGTCGGGAATACTACTTCCGTTTTGCCTAACTTCTTACTCATTCTTCAGGCTTTAGCTTAAATATCACTTCCTCACAGAGACCTTCCCTTGCTCCCTGATCTGCATTATATCCCCCTACTATACTCTCTCAACTTTCTCTTCAAAAAGTTGGTTTTTATTTCTTTCGTGTCCACCACCCTAGACTAAGAGCTCCACAGGCCACAGTTGTGCTGCTTTGGCTGGTAGCTGGTAGGCATTTGATAATTACTTTTTGAAAGAATTAATTAGCATCATAATATATTACAATTGTTTATTTTTTATTGTTTCTTTCCTAACTAGACTAATCTTGCGAGCAGGAGCTGGGTTTTATTTTCTGTAGCACCACGTGGAGGACTGAAGGTATCGCAGGTACTCTCTAAACGTTTGTTGTATGCATCAGAGAACTGGACCAGACCAGGGTCTCACGCTCAAAGGTACAAGGGATCTAAAGGATCCCTTAGATCCCTGAGGATCTAAAGATGCAGATTCTAGTTCAGTAAGTCTGGGGAGATGCCTGAGGATCTGCATTTTGCACAATCATGCCGCTGCTCCGTGGACCACAGTCGGCATAGTAAGAGACAAGAATACTCTAAATCCTTCCCACTTCTAACTTTCTATGATTCTATAAACCACACACTCATAGTTTATAAGAACAATGCCATTTGCTTAACTTATTTCAAGGGAAATCCTTTCCAGATTCCTTTTCTAATCAGTAGCATAAAGGAACAGTCCTTTAATTATTTCCTATTCCTTGGATACTTTTCTCTACTTTGTAAATCTCAAGTCCAAGTCTCAAGCCCGAGCAGAGATTTGTTTAGGGCAGTGGGCTCGCCCTGGTCCCCACGGAAATGGCATCTTACACCTTTACTCCTTCCGCTTCAATGGGCTCTTTATTATTTCAGTTAGGTTTGTATTCAATCTTTCAAACTTTCACTACGTTTAACAAAGTTCTCTTGAGATTAATTTACTTTCCAAGTAAATTAAATTAATTTACTTTTTAAAAAAAAATTAATTAATTTACTTTCCAAGTTAATTTACTATTCTTCTTCTCTTTCCTTATGTTAAACTCCTTCAGTTCTTCTTTTTTTTGGCTGTGCTGCATGGCATATGGGATCTTAGTTCCTTGAACAGGGATTGAACCCATGCCCCTGCATTGCAGGCGCAGAGTCTTAACCACTGGACCATCGGGGAAGTCCGAAACTCCTTCTGTTCTTAACTCACCAATATGTATACTTAACAAACATTTTCCACCTTGTAAAGTTCACAAAATTCTTCCCTTATTTCTTATTTCTCATAAGAAAGAGCTTTAAAGAAAAGTGTTGACTGACACACGGTAAGGTCAACACACAAATAGCGTTTTAGAAAGAATTTTGACATGGTACTGAATATGAAAGTCTATTTTCATTCTTCCATTCATGTAATTGATTGACTGAGCACTGACCATGGCCCAGCACAGGGCCAGGTGCTGGTACTGCTGGGGTTAATAAGACAGACTTGGGCCCTGAACTCTCAGAGATTATAGCCCTAGAGCTTTTGCTTAGGCTACATTTTGTTTCAAATGGTTTTCTTTCTTTGGTTCCCCACTGTTAAGGGTATGTAGCACTGAAGCTCCTATTTGCTTAGTATGATCAGATAAATCAACCACTCAGCAAGTATGGACTGGGGGTGCCTCTCCTGCAGAAGCTGTGATATGGATATACAGGATGTCTCAGTCTGAGGAAGCTTACATGCAAATTGGGGAGGTAAGAAAGAGAAGAGTCACATTTAGGAATAATTACAAATTAAGGTACGGTATCCAGCATAAAATTGTAAATTGAGAAAAGGAAGAGAAAAAAGCACAATGGCCTGGAAAGCTTAATGAAGAACTGGATATGAACTGGAAAGGATTCAGATGGATGGAGAGGAAATGGCAGTGGACCACAGGCCGAGAATGAGCCCCTGTAGCATTATGGAGTGGCAGATAGGACTCCGCCCAGAGTTAAGCATCTCCGATGCTATGGAGCCTCCTGGACTTCTTATATAAAACGAGAGACTGGATTAGAATGCTTTCAAAGGTCCACTCAAGCTCTGTGAGCATCAGTTGTTGGAGCTTATTTAGAAGTATTTATTGAAGGGATGGGAGACAAGGATTAACAGAAATCAGAAGATTCTGTGGTAGTCTAGGTGGGAAGAACTGGGGGTAGGGGAAAGGTGGGAGGGAGACCACTGGTCTTTTCTCCAAAAATAAATTCATATTCATTATTTAAAAAAAAATTAAGTGCATCAAATCCCTGGGTTAAAATATTTAGCTAATCCCCTCCTCTACCTTGTCAACTGGCACAGGCCCAAAGAATATTTCCAGAGAAATAGCTGTAGAAAGAATTCTGGGATTAAAAGTAAGATTTTAGGGGGAAGTTGTGGCTCTATCATTTACTAGCTGTGTGGTGTCATTCCTAGAGTAGTCAAATGCATAGAGAGAGAAAGTAGTAGAATGGCAGTTGCCAGGGGCTGGGGCGTGAGCGGGGGAATGGAGTTAGTGTTTTAATGGGTCCAGGGTTTCAGTGTGGGAAGATAAAAACGTTCTGGAATGGATCATGGTGATGGTTGCATAATAATGTGAATGGATGTACTTGATGCCACAGAACTATACACTTAAAAATGGCAAATTTTATGTTATATATATTTTACCACACTTAAAGAAAATAGTTTCAAGTCAGTCAGAACGAATCTTTATATATCAGTACTCACGAAGGAGCAATGTCCAGATGGTTGATGCTAAATCCAGAGGAGCAAAAGCCTCCCAGTGTTGTGGATATGGTTAGGAACGCAACGGCCAAAGAATAATCACAACCTATAAATCCAGCGGCTACCAGGAATACTGCAGGTCCAATCATTCCTGGAGTGAAAAAATTATAAAAAGAAAAAAAGGAAGCCCCAGCATTAATATTTGCTTGCATCTGAGATTTGATATTACTGCCATCTACTGTAGAAACAGTATACTGCCTAGAAGACTCAGTTTAAATTAGTTTCATGAAAAAAAAATTTGCTGGAAAACATATAGGATTAATGCAACTATTATAAAACGTAAAAAAAAAAATCTCACTATGCAATGTTATTAAATCTACGTGTGACCAGGACTCAAAGTTCTACAATGTTTAAGAAAAGGACAAGAGAATGACTGAAAAATATGGTTCTAGAGAGAAGCAATAGTTGATACAGAATGTGATTCAAAGTTCACATAACCAAAGAAGACAAACTAAATAATAAACTTTGCTGGATAAAGTCAGAAAAACACTTCATCTAGGTTTTGACAACTGAAAACATATGTGGAGTTCATTACAGGCAGTTAAGCATAAAATACAAGTAATACAGGAAGGGACCTAACGAGCGGGCTGCTGTTTTCTCTCTGTGTCAATAGCAGTGCCATCCAACAACTCTCTGTGATGATGGAAATGTTGTATTTGTATATACTGCAACCAATGAACTTATTTTTAAATTTCAATTACATTTAAACAGCCACATATGGCTAGTGGCTACTGTACTAGACAGAGCAGGTCCACAGAAAGCCAAAAAAGAAAAAATCGAATTAAATCTAAAGGGATTTATTTCACTTGTAGATGTGGAAAAATTTCTCCAGAGTTGAGGTCAGTAAGCAGTGGGACTGGACAGCACATTGTAGCTGCAGGTGCTCAGAAGGTGTTTTCAGAATCACATTGAATAGGGTCCCTTTACAATGTAATTATGGAAGTACAGTCATCAGTGACTTTGAGGGTCTCTACTTACTCGAATAATTATCCTACATGGGTTTTTGTGTTTTTTAAAAAATTTATTTCCTGGCCACGCCACATGGCATGTGGGATCTTAGTTCCCAGACCAGGGA
This sequence comes from Phocoena sinus, assembly GCF_008692025.1. Classification (NCBI taxonomy): domain Eukaryota; kingdom Metazoa; phylum Chordata; class Mammalia; order Artiodactyla; family Phocoenidae; genus Phocoena; species Phocoena sinus. Next base: position 80,428,782 of record NC_045774.1, on the reverse strand, counting down.
TCAAATCCGTGCCCCCTGCAGTGGAAGCCACTGGGCTGCCAGGGAAGTCCCTGTCCTACATAGTTTTAAAATTCACTTTTCTGAAATCAGACTCTGAAACACATGATTATTTAAGCTTCCTTTGAGTAACAGCTTTGATTTATAGCTCCTCATTTGATATAATAATGTGAGTATACATTTTTGATTGAAATTTAAAATAGAAAAGGAATGGAGACTTAAAAATCTTATTTTCATTGCAAACTTAGAGTTGAAAACAAAGTGATTTTTAAAATTCTGGGGAAGATGGACTTCCCTGGTGGCGCAGTGGATAAGAATCTGCCTGCCAAGGCAAGGGACACGGGTCCGGGAAGATCCCACATGCCGCGGAGCAACTAAGCCCATGCGCTACAACTACTGAGCCTGCGCTCTAGAGCCCGTGGGCCACAACTACTGAAGCCCGCGCACCTAGAACCCGTGCTCCGCAACAAGAGAAGCCACCGCAATGAGAAGCCCGCGCACCACAACAAAGAGCAGCCCCCGTTTACTGCAACTAGAGAAAGCCCGCGCGCAGCAACAAAGACCCAACACAGCCAATAATAAATAAATAAAATAAATAAATTAAAAAAAAATTCTGGGGAAGATATTCAGCAAAGCATGCCATTTTTTTATAGTTACAAGAGTATGGTAGATATAATAGGATATTATAAATCTTAATCTTCAAAATGCATCATTCAAAAAGAACCATCTTGTAGAGACATGCACTACACGCATTAAGATATATTTGTTTTAATATGTGAACAAATGACTACTATTATCATTTTTATTTTGCCTTGCCTTGTAAACACAGTAAATAATTGTAAACCAAAACCAAACCTGATTCATTTTTACCTACCTATAAGGCTAAAAACTCTTCGAACACATAGAGTTGAAAAATTCCATTTTGCCCTTAAATTGTCAGCGGCCTGACCAGACAGGATCATACATAACCAACAGCCTAAATAAGGGACTGCAGATAAAAACCCATTCTGGAAGGAATAAGAAGATCCGGAATTAATTATGGAGGGAGGAAGAACCAAAACAACATATACACCCACACACATCCACCACCATATGAAAGCAAAGGAGATACATAGCAGTATTCTGTTAATTTTTATATAATACAGCAAATAAGTCTGATTTTTCTAAGGATTATGGGATTCAGTTCAATGCAGTCCCAGAGAGCCTGTCTCAGAGGGAACCAGAGCTCCCATAGTGCAGTATGCTCAGGGTAATCTTGAATATTATTTTGGGACTTGGGCTGTAGCTTCAGTGAGAGAAGACGTCCTCCTATTAGCCTATGGATTTTCCCCCACGGGACAGTTTTCATTTATTTATTTACTTTAAAAATATTTTTTATTATAAAATAAAATTCAGATAGAGAAAAGCACGTAAGTCAAATGTGTAGCTTAATGAATTATTCTAAAGTGAGCACCGTCTAGGTGCTGCTCGAAACTGTACTGCTCTCTTCCGGCTTCTCGCTTGAGGATCCCCAGACCTGCTCCAACCGCCTCTACTGCATGATCGAGCTGGGCAGGGGCACTGATGAGGATGAAGTGACAGCGCTACCTGCAGACTTTGTTCCCTCCGTAGAGTGTCCCCATGGCTCCCCCAGCGGCAGCCCCAGTGGCCCTGGCCCATCTGGCTCCCTCTGCTGACGTCAGGTGGTTTTATTTTTGTCCTTCTGTCTAAGGCAGGATAGAAGGGCCTCAAGTCCTATCCCTTTCCACATTTGACATGGGGTTTGAAGGTTGTGTATTGTGGTTTTTTTTGTTTATTTTGTTCTGAAATTAAAGTATGCAAAATCAAGATGCAGCTAAAAAAAAAACAAACGTGGGCTTCCCTGGTGGCGCAGTGGTTGAGAGTCCGCCTGCCGATGCAGGGGACACGGGTTCATGCCCCGGTCCGGGAAGATCCCACATGCCGCGGAGCGGCTGGGCCCATAAGCCATGGCCGCTGAGCCTGCGCGTCCGGAACCTGTGCTCCGCAACAGGAGAGGCCACAACGGTGAGAGGCCCGCGTACCACAAAAAAAAAAAAAAAAAAAAAAAAAAAAATAAATGAAGGCAATTAAGTACATATACTAATTACCAGTAAGCTATTGATATTTCATTCTTTCTATAGTTCTCCTGGGAAAATTGCAAATAGAAGCATTAGTGGAATGATCTTTAAATTTGCATGCAATTTGTCACTACAGTAGGAGGCAGGCTCTGTTAACAGAGAGCTTAGGAAAAGCAAGGTTGCTTGCAACAAATCCGTCCCATGCTATTGGTAAAGCCTTATTTCAGTTTAACTTCTGTCAATGCAATTGGTGGATATATTTCAAGTATAATGGATCTCTTCTTTCAAAAGTAACTAGAGGAGTTCTTCACAGCTTAGCTGTTTGGGTGACGTTTAAGGTTCGGTCCATGTGGCCAATGTTTTCAGCATGCCTTGGAAGTGAGGTGACGGAACAGTTCACTTTAACACTGTTGACAGCTCTAAGTCCTTGTGACCAATGCAGTTGTGCAGTCAGCCTTGCAATCATCACATTCACCACCCAGGCTTCTGCTTTACTTCCAGGGCTTCCACTCTGTGGCTGAGTAACAGTCCACTGTGGAATATACCATATTTTGTTTATCTATTCACTAGCTGATACATATTTGGGTTGTTTCCACATTTTCATCATTACGAATAATGTTATGAACTTTTGTGTACATGTACCTGTACATGTTTTCGTGTGCACAGATGTTTTCAGTTCTCTTGGGTATAGACCCAGGAATGGAATTTCTGGGTCATAACAATAACTTTATGTTTAACTTTTTGAGGAATTGTCAAACTGTTTTCCATAATGGCGACACCACTTCACATCCCCACCAGCAATGTATGAGGGTTCCGTTTCCTCTACATCCTCACCAACACTTGTTATTTTTTGGTTTTCTGATTCTAATAGGTGTGAAGTGGTATTTCATTATGGTTTTGTGTTCCATTTCTGTATATATATATTTATTTTGGCAAACCAATTTTATTTAATTTATTTTTTAGCATCTTTATTGGAGTATAATTGCTTTACAATGGTGTGTTAGTTTCTACTGTATAACAAAGTGAATCAGCTATGTAGATACATATATCCCCATATCCCCTCCCTCTTGCGTCTCCCTCCCACCCTCCCGATCCCACCCATCTAGTTGGTCACAAAGCACCGAGCTGATCTCCCTGTGCTATGCAGCTGCTTCCCACTAGCTATCTATTTTACATTTGCTAGTGTATATACCAGCATAGTCAATGCTACTCTCTCACTTCGTCCTCCCAGCTTACCTTTCCTCCTCCCTGTGTCCTCAACACCATTCTCTACGTCTGCGTCTTTATTCCTGTACTTCCCCTAGGTTCATCAGAACCTTTTTTTTTTTTAGATTCCATATATATGTGTTAGCACACGGTATTTGTTTCTCTCTTTCTGACGTACTTCACTCTGTATGACAGACACTAGGTCCATCCACCTCACTACAAATAACTCAGTTTTGTTTCTTTTTATGGCTGAGTAATATTCCATTGTATATATGTGCCACATCTTCTTTATCCATGCATCTGTCGATGGACACTTAGGTTGCTTCCATGTCCTGGCTGTTGTAAACAGTGCTGCAATGAACTGGTACATGACTCTTTTGGAATTATGGTTTTCTCTGGTATATGCCCAGTAGTGGGATTGCTGGGTCATATGGTAATTCCATTTTTAGTTTTTAAGGAACCTCCATACTGTTCTCCATAGTAGCTGTATCAATTTACATTCCCACCAACAGTGCAAGAGGGTTCCCTTTTCTCCACACCCTCTCCAGCATTTATTGTTTGTAGATTTTTGGATGATGGCCATTCTGACCGGTGTGAGGTGGTACCTCACTGTAGTTTTGATTTGCATTTCTCTAATGATTAGTGACGTTGAGCATGCTTTCATGTGTTTGTTGGCAATCCGTATATTTTCTTTGGAGAACTGTCTATTTAGGTCTTCTGCCCATTTTTGGATTGGGTTGCTTATCTTTTTAAAAAAATTAATTAATTAATTTATTAGCTTTGGCTGTGTTGGGTCTTTGTTGCTGTGCGCAGGCTTTCTCTAGCTGTGGCAAGCGGGGGCTACTCTTTGCTGTGGAGCACGGGCTCTAGGCACACGGGCTTCAGTAGTTGTGGCATGCGGGCTCAGTAGTTTTGGCTTGCGGGCTCTAGCATGCAGACTCAGTAGTTGTGGTGCACAGGCTTAGTTGTTCCGTGGCACGTGGGATCTTTCCGGACCAGGGCTCAAACCTGTGTCCCCTGCATTAGCAGGAAGATTCTTAACCACTACGCCACCAGGGAAGACCCTTGCTTGTTTTTTTGATATTGAGCTGCATGAGCTGCCTGTATATTTTGGAGATTAATCCTTTGTCAGTTGCTTCGTTTGCAAATATTTTCTCCCATTCTGAGGGTTGTCTTTTCATCCTGTTTATGGTTTCCTTTGCTGTGCAAACCACTGAGTAATGATGTTGAGCATCATTACCTGGGCTTATTGGTCACTTGCATATCTTTGGAGAAATGTCTATTCAAATCCTTTGCCCATTTAAAAAATTGGGTTATTCTTCTATTATTGAGTTATATAAATTCTTTATATATTTATCAGATATATGATTTGCAAATATTTTCTCCCATTCAGTGGGTTTTTATTCTTGATAGTGTCCTTTGAGGCACAGAAGTTTTCAATTTGATGAAGCCCAATTTATCTATATTTTCCTTTGGTCATTGTGTGCTTTTGGTGTCATATGTAAGAAACTGTTGCCCAGCCCAAAGTCACAAAGATGGACACTTCTAAGAGTTTTATCATTTTAGCTGCTAACATTCACATCTTTGATTTATCCTTCATTTTGAAGGCAAAAACACGACCAAAGTTACTTACAAACTGTGCCTCTTTCTCTTTATGTTTTTCTTCAATCTCTTTAAAGACAAAATCCGTCAACATAGAGATAATAGGAATTGCCTCAGTTTGATGAGTTCAGAAGGAACTGGCGGTTTTAGTGAGGGGTCTGTCTTACACAGCTTTGCAACTACAGCTCTGCCAACACCTGGATAACACTGCAGAGCGGTTTCTGTACAAGAACCTTGTGTCTCCCAACACCCCTCTTGGCTCCCAGCAGAGTCGGGCTACCATCCCAAGGGAATATGGTACCACCTGCATTTATCATCTGAGATCCTGGCATGTTCCTGGGGACTAGTAAGACCTTCACAGTTAAAGGGGATACCAGCCAAGATACTCTGAATCAAGAGTTAACACACACAGAGGAAAGGAACAAGCAAGGCTAAAAAGAGCAGTCCCTAGAATTTAGTATATCAGAGTAAAATGGAAGATGCAAAATAACTGAGTCTCACATAGATAAAAACAAATTCTGTATACTCTCTATAAGAAGAAGATACTTATGTTTTCTTACCTCTTGAATATTGAACCTTAGGACCTCCTTCATATAAGTAGGCAATAAGGTCAATAAAGTATAAAAAGTCCAGTTGTAAGAAAAATGTGCAACTACAATAGCCCAAAGTGCTAGTGATTTCAGCATAGGTACCCATGGCACTGACTTCTGTGAGGAGAGCTGAAAAAGAAAAGAAAAAAACAAAAAACAGGCATAATTAGGTTAAGCTACTGCTATGTTCATGCTATGTTTAGATCTGTATCGGATCAGCTAAAATTCCGTCTAGAATACGTTATCAACCTTGATTACTAAATCCCAGATTTTTAAACAACTCTTTTAAAATATTAAACAGCAATAGAAACTCCATGATTCAGATCTGGAGAAAAAACAGAAATGTCATCTTAGAGCTAAAATGTCAAACTAAATACTCCTTATGAATGTCAGCAGTCACCTGCAATATTACTTTCTCCACCTAAAAAACAGAGGACAGTTTAATAATCAAATTCAGAGGCTGACATAAGGGCAAAGGAAAGAGACTGGAAGTCCTACTAGAATTCATATTTCATTCTCCAATCTTTATTCATTTACAATGATCTATAAGAACTGTGCAATAGAAGGTTTTTTATGTAGCCATCTGGAGTAACGGTCTTCAAAGCAGGATGCAAGCGCCCCAGCGGTAGCAAGATAATCCCCCATGGTGTGGAGAGACGTAACAGATCTTCTATCTATACTCACCCTTATTGTACAAAGAGAAATTAAGCTCTATTAATATTTAACAAATAGGTTGGCCCTGGAATATGTCAGACCATCACATGTTGTATGATCTCCCCAATTTAAAGGGGTTAATGGCATCCTTACTTGTTGGTCTGCCCTCGGTGTCATATTACAGCATGTTACAGTTTACACCTGCCTTTTAAAATGGATTTATGAATTTTATTAGCCAGTTTTAATTAAAACAAATCTACAAAATCAACAATGTCTTCAAAAGATTCTTAAGGAGAAAGTAAATAGAAGTCTAATAATGTAAGCACGAGTGAACACCAAGAAAACAGTAAAATTGACACTTTTCCTCTTGAGTCCTTTGTCAGCTACCTCACCAAGCGAAATAATGGCAGGCTCATCAAATACACCGTATTGGGACTTCCCTGGCGGTGCAGTGATTAAGAATCTGCCTGCCAGTGCAGGGGACATGGGTTCAAGCCCTGGCCTGGGAAGATCCCACATGCCACGGAGCAACTAAGCCCGTGTGCCACAACTACTGAGCCTGTGCGTCTGGAGCCTGCGCTCCGCAACAAGAGAAGCCACCGCAATGAGAAGCCTGCGCACCACAACAAAGAGTAGCCCCCGCTCGCCGCAACTAGAGAAAGCCTGTGCTCAGCAACAAAGACCCAATGCAGCCAATAAATAAATAAATAAATTTATTAAAAAAAATACACCGTATTCAAACACACTGCTCCCATTAAACAACATATCATTACTAATTTTAAGTGATAAAAAGGTTTCTCCTATTAAAATTCAAAACTGATGTACATACTGTTTATTTCACCTTACTCACCCTTTAAAGAGCTTATCTTTATTTAATTTTTATAACATCCATACGTACAGCAGTGCATGTAGATAACTGTAAAAACATGCATATATTCAGGTTGTTAAGCCCCTGTCCCCATTGCTTTATTGATGCATGATTAAGTAAAGCCTGAAGACCACTGGCCTGGGAAATCAGTTCCTTACATTTCCTATATCCTGAGGCTCTGCTGTGTCTTCCTCAAAAGCTAGAGCAATCCATGTTTCTACCTCCAGGGTTCACTATTATTTCAAAAAGAGGAAGAACCAGTATTAACCTTCTTGTGGTCTTTTTCTAGGGACTTTTGTTGTGACTTGGTAGATATGCTCTTGTGTTCTGCACTATGTCAAAGATGTAGGGGATGCGGGAGCAGACAAGGAGAGGGGACATTTATTCTTACATAGCAGTGGTTCTCGATTCCAGCTACGCTTCAGAATCACCTTTGACACTTCAAAATTACAGATGGCTGTGTTCTACCCCACACCTGCTGAATCAAAGCCAAAGCCAAACTTCTGAGTGGAGGGCCAAGGCATATATTTTATTTATTTATTTATTATTTATTTATCTATGAATAAGGGATTCATTTTTCTTTTATTTATTTATTTGTTGCTTATTTAGTTTTGGCTGCACTGGGCTTTCGTTGCTGCGCGCGGGCTTCTCATTGCGGTGGCTTGTCTTGCGGAGCACGGGCTCTAGGCGTGGAGGCTTCAGTAGTTGTGGCTCGTGGGCTCTAGAGCAAGGCATGTATTTTAAAAAGCTTCCCTGGTGATTCTACACAGCAGATTCTAATGCTGCACATTAGAATCACCGGGGGAGCTTAAAACACTCCAGGGCCAAAATTACACCGAGACCAATTAAATCAGGTTGGGAGGTGTGTAGGAGGTAGGTGGCTGTATTTTTTAAAGATCCCCAGGTGATTTCGAAGTGTAGCAAACTTTGGGATCCTCTGCTGTAGTAATTAAAGAATTCTGCAACCTCCCCCCTGCCCTCTGCCGCCCCTTGCTTGAAAATCTTAGGACAAAGAGGGAGGAAAAAACCAGTCTAGAGATTTTAGAGTTTAAAGGAATTTGGAATATAGCTCTTTTTACATGGCTGTGAAACTCACAAAGGAAACGAAATCACACTTCTGTGTTGAAAGATACGAGCTTAAATGTATCTGATCTCTGAAAACTAAATATATTCTGAATAATGTATTCCCCCCTCCTGGAAATATAAACTTTAATGTGAAATATGTAATAATTTTAAGACTCATGCTGCATGTATTTACACTTACTGATGGTGATGTTTTAGAAGCTCTGATCATAGTTTTTGTAGCTCTTCACCAGTATTTAGGCGTAATCTTGCTTGTACAAATGAAGCAAAACTGAAGCAAACTGAGCCATACTGGAATATTTTTGCAGTATATCAATTGAATTTTTGATAATCTGATGTTTCTGGAGAATCACTCAACCATAACCAGCTATATGTGGAGAGTGACGTCAGCAAGATGGCCAAATAATATGTCCCCTACTGGTATCCATTGTCCTCTACCCTCAGCAACAATTTGGTATCCATCCACGGGCAAAAGTGCCTTTCTGGGGGCAGAGGGATCTAGAAACATGTCAAGGGACCTGGCAGGAGTCACGCATGCCTGTGTGTTATGTAAAAGACATACAGATCTTGCTCCCAGCTGTGAACCCTGAAGTAGCCTGTGAACCAGCTCTAGCCCCTCTTGGCTGGGAGCAAATTTTCTTTAGATATTAGAGTAAGGGAATTTCTGAAGGAACAATCAATGAGGTCTTGGATCTGGTATAGAGAATGTATCATTAAATTAGCAATAATAGCCCATACAGCTTTTTTTTCATACAAGTTGAAGCAAGAAAGGACAAAACAAAAATGTATTTGTTGTCAGATGAGCAAATTCTTCTAGACTATAAAGGAAGGGTAAGGATATTCAACAACATTTGAGTATCTTCTATATGCAACTTCACAAAAAAAATGTCTTCCTGTCAAATGCAAATAAAAGCAAATTGGTTTAGAAAAAGCTGCATGCAATACATGTTCTTAAGTTAGGTCAACTAAATATTCAAGCCAGAGCCCTCATTTGCTTAAGGCTGCAAAATTGTACACTCTTTCTAAAAGGTATAAAAGAGAAGCAAAACAGTTATAAAACATGCTGTTCTCAAGACTTAAGTAAAGGGACTTCCCTGGTGGTCCAGTGTCTAAGACTCCATGCTCCCAATGCAGGGGGCCTGCATTTGATCCCTGGTCAGGGAACTAGGTCCCACATGCCGCAACTAAGAGTCCACATGCTGCAATTAAAGAACCTGCATGCTGCAGTGAAGACTGAAGATCCTGCGTGCTGCAACTAAGACCCGGCATGGCCAAACAAATAAATAAATATTTTTAAAAAAAGACTTAAGAAAAGAAAAAAACCAAAAGCAGATCTACTCCCACATGCCACAACTAAGAGTCCACATGCTGCAACTAAAGAACCTGCATGCTGCAATGAAGATCGAAGATCCTGCATGCTGCAACTAAGACCCGGCTCAGCCAAATAAATAAATGTTTTTAAAAAAAGACTTAAGAAAAGAAAAAAAACAATACGAGATCTCTTGAGAAAAGAAAACTTCAATGGGTAAAGTGGTAATGTCTTAAAAATTTTTTTAAAAAGAGACCTTCATATAATGTGTTCTGGGATTAGAAGAATTAATATTGTTAAAATGACCATACTACCCAAGGCAATCTACAGATTCAATGCACTCCCTATCAGAATACCAATGGCTTTTTTGCACAGAACCAGAACAAATAATTTTAAAATTTGTATGGAAACGTAAAAGACCTCAAATATCCAAAACAATCTTGAGAAAGAAGAACAGAGCTGGAGGAATGTGCTCCTGACTTCAGACTATATTATAAAGCTATAGTAATCAAAACAGTATGGTACTGGCACAAAAACAGACACATAGATTAATGGAACTGATAGAAAGCCCAGAAATAAATCCAGGCACTTATGGTCAATTAATCTATAACAATGGGGGCAAGAATATACAATGGAGAAAAGACAGTCTCTTCAATAAGTGGTGCTGGGAAAACCAGACAGCTACATGTAAAAGAAAAAACTATAACATTCTATAACACCAAACACAAAAATAATAACTAAAAATGGATTAAAGACCTAAACATAAGACTGGATACCATAAAATTCCTAGAGGAAAACATAGGCAGAACACCCTCTGACATAAATTGTAGCAATATTTTCTTAGATCTGTTTTCTAAAGCCAAGTAAATAAAAGCAAAAATAAACAAATGGGACCTAATGAAACTTAAACGCTTTTGCACAGCAAAGGAAACCATCAACAAAACGAAAAGACAACCTACTGAATGAGAGAATATATTTGCAAATGATATGACTGATAAGGGGTTAATATCCAACGTATATACACAGCTCATACAACTCAACATCAAAAAAACAAACAATCCAATAAAAAATGGAAAGAAGACCTAAATAGACACTTCTTCAAATAAGACATACAGATGGCCAAGAGGCACATGAAAAGATGTTTGACATTGCTAAATATTAGAGAAATGCAAATCAAAACTACAATGAGAGGACTTCCCTGGTGGTCCAACAGGTAAGACTCCATGCTCCCAATGCAGGGGGCCTGGGTTTGATCCCTGGTCAGGGAACTAGATCTCACATACCGCAACTAAGAGTCTGCATGCCACAACTAAAAGATCCTATATGTCGCAGCTAAATATTCTGCATGCTGCAACTAAAAAAAAAAAAAAAAAGATCCTGCATGCTGCAACTAAAGATCCTTCATGCCACAACTAAAGATGCTGCACACTGCAATGAAGATCCTGCATGAAGATCCTGCGTGCAGCAACGAAGACCTCACGTGCTGCAACTAAGATCCAGTGCAGCCAAATAAATAATAAATATTAAAAAAAACTACAATGAGATACACCTCACACCAGTCAAAATGGCTATCATCAAAAAATCCACAAGCAATAAATGCTGGAGAAGGTGTGGAGAGATGAGAACCCTCTTGCACTATTGTTGGGAATGTAAATTGGTGCAGCCACTATGGAGAACAGTATGGAGGTTCCTTAAAAAACTAAAAATAGAGCTACCATGTGACTCTGCAATCCCACTCCTGGGCATATATCTGGAGAAAAACATGGTCCGAAAGGATACATGCACCCCAGTGCTCATTGCAGCACTGTTTACAATAGCCAAGACATGGAAGCAACCTAAATGTCCATCGACAGAGGAATGGATAAAGAAGATATGGTATACATACACAATGGAATACTACTCAGCTGTAAAAAAGAATGAGATTTTGCCATTTGTAGCACCATGGATGGACTTGGAGGGCATTATGCTAAGTGAAATAAGTCAGACAGAGGAAGACAAATACTGTATGATATCATTTACTTGTGGAATCTAAAAAAACCCCAACAAACTAGTGAAGATAACAAAAAAGAAGCAGACTCACAGATATAGAGAAAAAACTAATGGTTATCAGTGGGGAGAGGGAAGGGGGGGGGCATCATAAGGGTAGGGGATAAAGAGGTACAAACTATTAGGTATAAAATAAGTTACAAGGATATATTGTACAACATGGGGAATATAGCCAATGTTTTATAATAACTATAAATGGGGCATAACCTTTAAAAATTGTGAATCATTATATTGTATACCTGTAACTTACATAATACTATACATCAACTATACTTCAATTTAAAAAAAAAAAGAGAGAGAGGCATTGCTTTGGGGAAAATCCCCGGTGTTCTCCTTACTCATTGCAAGTAATAATAAATCCTTCCTTCTACATCTGAAAAAAAAAAAAAGGGACATCTTCAACACAGAGCAGTAGTTGATGATCTTAAAGCACTCACTAGTTACTTACTATAGGCAGTCTATCCATGAGCTAGTCATGAGCTGGCCTTCTGAGTTTACCTGCAGAGTGCCCTGAAGATTTTATTCCTCTTGTAACATTTCTGAATCAAAATTAGAACTATACATGCTGTCATAAATGTAGAATCTACTTATTGCAAGAATGAAATCACATTTCTGCCTATAAGTACAGGCTTTTCTTAGCTGGATAACTGAGAGAGCATTATAACTGGAGGCCCTGCTTGTCTGGCTCAGACCTTCTCTCCACACAGCTGTTAGCGTAAGCTTTATAAAACTCAAGCTTCACTCTGTCACCTCAAGCTTACAAACAGTTCATGGCATGCCTAAAGGATAAAGTCTAAGCTCTTCAGCGGGGTGTACTGGACGCTCCACGATCAGGCTTCTGTCCACGCCCTACAATCTCCTGCCACTATCTGCCTTTGCCTTTTACCTGCGGCAATACCTGACTCTGGCACTGTCCTGGCAGGTGTCACTCTCTCTCCTCTGTCTCAGCTTATGCCACACCCTTGGCCTGGGATGCCCGCACATCTCTCACTCTCCCAATCTGCCTGGTTAACTCCAACTTCTCTTTCAAGACTGTTCAGATACAGCCTTTACCTGAGCTGGCCTGCTTCTAACAGCTGGGCCACAGTGTGCTCCACTGACTGTGAACAAAGTCACTCTATAAGAATGATGGGGCTTCCCTGGTGGCGCAGTGGTTGGCAGTCCACCTGCCGATGCAGGGCACACGGGTTCGTGCCCCGGTCTGGGAGGATCCCACGTGCCGCGGAGCGGCTGGGCCCGTGAGCCATGGCCGCTGAGCCTGCGCGTCCGGAGCCTGTGCTGCGCAACGGGAGAGGCCACAACGGAGAGAGGCCCGCCTACCGCAAAAAAAAAAAAAAAAAAGAATGATGGAATGAGACAAATAGGCCACTCCTTAATCACCTCTGAGCACAGACAAAAACAAAATCTATGGGGACTTCCCTGGCGTTCCAGTGGTTAAGACTCTGGGCTCCCAATGCAGGTGGCATAGTTTCGATCCCTAGTCAGGGAACTAAGATCCCGCATGCCGCTCAGTGTGGTCAAAAAAAAAAAAAAAACACCCCCCCAAAACAAAACAACAACAACAACAAAACAAGAAGGTATGAACCACACAAAGGCGCAAAACCTTCCTCTCCCGGCTAATGTGAGTGACTACTGCTTCCTAACACAAGTCTAAGCTATAACAAGCTGCCCTCTACTCTCTCGCTGGGATGCCCTGTGGTTCCTCATGGTGTGCTTTCTTCACTGAAGCAAAACAAGAAACGCCGTGTTCACACTGGCAGCACATGTACTAAAACTGGAACAATACAGAGAAGATTAGCATGGCCCCTGCACAGGGATGACACGCAAATTCATGAAGCATTCCACACTTAAAAAGAAAAAAAAAAAGGAAGAAAGAAAGAAACCCCTTTGTTCAACTACAGGTATGTTGCTGACAGTCTTTGGCCAGAGACCATCAACACCAGAGCTTTTCCGATCTGTTCCTAGGCTGGCTGAAGACCCCTGCCTTCTCTGTATCAAAGATGTACTGTGTAACCTGTAACACAGCACTGTTCAGCCTGTATTATATTGAAATTCTGTTCATCCATGTCTGTCTCCCTCTGGAGATCACAGGTCCCACAGGAACCATGTCTTGTTCATTCCCTCTCTTTGATTAATTTTTTAGTCCTCAGTACCTGACAAAGAACCTAGGACACAGTAAGCTTTCAAAAAATGTTTAAGGAATGAATGAAGTACAGCAGATGCCGAACATTTCTTGGATCCAAGATTTAAAAGTGGAGCTTCATGTAACACAGTATTTTATGACATTTTCAACGACAATGTCATCTGGTTTAAGAATGCAGTTTGGAGTTCTATGAAACCTAATTCCCCTAATTCCTCTTGCTTCTGAATATTCCAATTTCTGAAGCATATGGAAAAACAGATTAACCTTAGGTTTGGATAATGGACAGATTTAGGCACATATTAAACTAGCTTTAAAAAAATCTAAATAAACTAAAAGGTTTCATAAGTCCATAAAAAGAATAATAAAAATGAAGTTTTAGAAGAAGCAAATTGTTAATCATCAATGCTGAGAAAATGTGAGAAAACATATCAAGTTTCTAAAAAAACTGAAGTATAGTTGACTTACAATATTATATTAGTTTCAGGTGTACAAAAGAGTAATTCAGTATTTTTATAGCTTATGCTCTATACAAAGTTATTATAAAATGTTGACTACATTCCTGTGCTGTACATTACATCCTTGTAACTTATTTATTTTACCTGATAGTTTGTACCACTTAATCCCCTTCACCTATCTTGCCTCTGCTCTGACCCCTCTCCCTCTGATAACCACTAGTTTGTTCTCTGTATCTATGAGCCTGTTTCTGTTTAATATTTGTTCATTTGTTTTATTTTTTAGATTCCACATATAAATGAAAAGACATAGTATTTGTCTTTCTCTGTCTGACTTATTTCACTAAGCATAATACCCTCCAGGTCCATCCATGTTGCTGCAAATGGCAAAATTTTATTCTTTTTTATGGCCAAGTAATATTCCATTGTATATATAAGATATATCAAGTTTTACGTGGCAAGACCCATTTACAATGCATTTAAGTCTTTTAATCTGTTCCTTAGTGAGAAAAAGTGGGTGATTCATTTGATTAACATCTCAGAGAACACTGAGATCTCAAAGTAACTTCCTTTATTACATTGGTGATTTCTTCCAGATTTTTGTCAACCTTTGGCAAAGACCAAGCGATGCCGTATTTCTTAAAATTCAGCAGTTTATAGAGACCTTTGTAGCAAATTGTAAAACTTAAAAAGAAATGCAGGACTTCCCTCGTGGCACAGTGGTTAAGAATCTGCCTGCCAATGCAGGGGACATGGGTTTGAGCCCTGGTCCGGGAAGATCCCACATGCCGTGGAGCAACTAAGCCCGTGAGCCACAACTACAGAGCCTGTGTGCCTAGAGCCCGTGCTCTGCAGCAAGAGAAGCCACCATAATGAGAAGCCTGCGCACCACAACAAAGAGCAGCCCCTGCTCGCTGCAACTAGAGAAAGCCTGTGAGCAGCAACAAAGACCCAGAGCAGCCAAAAAAAAAAAAGAAACGTGAGTGAGTAAATGTTTAATTACTGCCTGGTTTACTATATATAAACATTGAAAATATCAGTAATAATAACTTAGTGGGCAAGAAAAGTCTTACACGAAATATTTTATGTTCTTAAACCAATAAAGTGACTATGAAGCCATTAACAATGCTAAAGAAAAGACTGTATATATTTTAATTTTCCTAACGTTTTCATGTTCTTCTTTTATTCCCACCAAAAGGCAAATATTTTGTCTCCATGGCTTGAGAATTTATGATAAATTATGTATTAAATTATGATACATAATTTATCATAAATTAAATTATGACAGACTATTAAATTATGATAGACTTTTATTTGTCTATCAGACTTTTATCAGATAAAGTCTATCAGACTTTTATCTGACTTGCTATTGTGCTCAATTACGTGAAACAAATCTTACTTTAGTTAAGTATAAATTTTTCCTGAAGGGCTACCCTAGAGGAGCAGACAGGTGTATATCATATTATATTATTATATATCACAATAAATGTGCTGTCCTTGTTAAATCACACTCGTTTAAAATACAGATAAAAACACACTAGTTTTCTAACAACTAACATTTAGGGTATAGCTATAAGATTCCTTTTGTAAATAACACATCTTATTTTCTACTAATTAAGAAGACAGAGGAGACTCACTTGACAATCATTACTCTAGAAGGTTTAAAATGACTTAGAAAAGTAATTTTTCATAGATTTAAACTAGATTTAAATAAATTTCTAGATTTTAAATTTCATAGATTTAAACTAGAAAGAATTGACATTTCTTGGACAAAACAGTACTTTGTACCTTTATTTAATTTGCCTGCTCTATTTTGCCTAGAGTGTGCACAACAGAAATGTCTATTAAAAAAACTGGTACCTTAATTCTGAAGAAAAAAAAAGGTTCTGAAATTATTTTTAAAATGTGCCAAAGTCCTTACCTGATTTCTTAATGATGAAAGAATGTATTCCTTTTCATAGGGGGAGATTGTCTTGTGAGTTTCTGGTGTATCACTAACTAACCAGATCCATAAAATAAACCAAATGATTCCAACTATACCTTAAAATAGAAAAATAAGAGGTAAATGAAACTAGTATGCACCAACAGCAATTTTTCTGTCTTGAAAAAATTATGTAATTATAAACTTAATGAAAAATTGGTTTCAGCTTTGTTTTCAAGTTCTTCTCATAATTCTTTAATGGGATAACTGCTATTTGTATTATCTCCTATAAATTTTTAAGAGGAAAAACTTAAAAAAAATTTCAGTATAACTGACGTATAACATTACATTAGTTTCAAGCGTACAACACAATGATTTGATATTTATATACACTGCGAAATAATTACCACAATATATCTGGCTACCATCTATCACCATACAAAATTACAAACATTTTTTTTTCTTGTGATGAGAACTTTTAGGATTTATTCTCTTGGCAACTTTCAAGTATGTACCACAGGGACTTCCCTGGCGGTGCCATGGTTAAGAATCCGCCTGCCAATACAGGGGACACGGGTTTGATCCCTGGTCTGGGAAGATCCCACATGCCGTGGAGCAACTAAGCCCGTGTGCCACAACTACTGAGCCTGCGCTCTAGAGCCCACGAGCCACAACTACTGAGCCCGCATGCCACAACTACTGAAACCTGTGCGCCTAGAGCCCGTGCTCCACAACAAGAGAAGCCACCGCAAGGAGAAGCCCGTGCACCGCAACGAAGAGTAGCCCTCATTCGCCGCAACAAGAGAAAGCCCACTACAGCAACGAAAACCCAATGCAGCCAAAAAAAACAAAGAAAAAAGTATGTACCACAATATCACTGTGCTGTACATTACATCCCCATGACTTATTTATTTTGTAATGGGAAGTTTGCACCTGAAGAGAACAACTTTTAACCACATGACTCTGCCTATCAGGGCCTACCAGACAAACCTTTTAAAAAATAAAAGTTTACAATCTATTATTTCCACAGGTATCTGCTTTTGTTTATTGATTTTTGTTTTGATTGCAGATATATTTCCTGCATAAATGTTTACACGGCAATCTAATTTATTAAATATGTGTATCGTCCTGCTATTGAGATTGAGAAATGAAAGGCCCTGGGACTAAACAAAGAAACAAAAAAGATTAAAACTGCCAAGTGAGAGCATCCTACTTTGTTTGAGAAGAAATATTTTCAAAATATACATCTTTTATAATAAACAACATAGCAGTTTTTATAGTAAGTATAGCATTTAAGTCCTGGATTCAACAGCAGTTTCTATTGAACAAATATTCCAGAATTAACATCAGGTCACAACTCAGCTGGATCATCTTAACCACATAAACTTGAAAAACAGGTTGTCAGTAAATGTTTCAGAGCTTTGTGGCCTAGGAGATGGGTACTTCAGTGAATTGGAATATACATATTTTAACCAATTATTAGATCACTATTACGTTTTGGATCTATCACATTATAATTTAGGTTACATTTTTGAATAAACTTACCAAAGAGGTAGAAGACGTAAGTCCAATTCATATAGAAGCAAACTATACCAGAAAGAGGAAGAGAAACTACTGTCCCAAGCTGTGCTCCTAGAATAACAACAAAGACTTTGTAAACTTTGGAGAAAAATGAACAAAGAGGGGACACAGGTCTACAGCCTAAAGAAGACGGATAACAGACAATAGAGAAAAGAAAGAGTGATTCAAATCCTATAGGAGTTGAGTTAGTCACATGTAAATATAAACAACCCATTCTCTTAAGGGATCATTTACTAGAAAACCCACAATATGTAAAATGTATACATTAATATGTAGTTATATTAGTTACAATTATGTAGCTACTGATGAATTAGAAGGCATCAGTCAATAGAAGACCTATTATAATATGAGCTAGTAAATGCCACATTACTAGTAAATGTGTTAGAAAGCCAAGTGTTTGGGGAAAGGCTCAAAGATGGTCTCTAAACATAGCCTACTGCAGCACACCTGGAGAAAAAAGAACAAAGCTTTTGGTAATCTAATTTGCCCCAAATATATTACACACAATTGTTTCGGATAAATAAGTGATAAAATTCATTTTAACCACCAAACAGAAGACATCTTAGAAGGTACAGTGGGAGCTAAAATAATCAGACATTGTTTCTGGTCTCAAATTTTAGTCTTATATAGGAAGTAAATATAAACAAGTAATTATTACATGTTAGACAGTGTTGAGTGTCACAGAGCAATATGGAAGTTCAAATGTAGGACAGATTACCTCTGACCTCTAGAGATCAGGAAAAGATGTAAGAAGCAGCAGTGGGACTTTGAAAAGATGGGCAAGATCTGGTCCCATAAGAAAGAAGATATAGAGGCAGGTGTAACAGGGTGAGCAAATGAATGGAAGTAGGAAAGCAGAAAGTGGGTTTGGGAACTTCAATTGGGTGAAGGCAAGGAATAGGAAGGCTAGAAAACCGGGTTGAATAGTTACTGAATATCTGCTCCATGCCAGGCACTATGTGTCAAAAAAATAAATAAAAAGTTTTCATTCAGTGTGTGAGCTGGAAAAATTATAATTCACATATAAAGCTCATGCTATCTTACCTACAGACCAAACGATAGCAAATAAATGCATAGAAAACAAGGTGTCTGAAAGGAGGGGTTGAAAGTCATGACCAGCTTATCAGATGATCAAATCAAATCACAATTTAAGGACAAAAGTGTTCAATTTTCCAGCTTTTTTTTTTTTTGGCTTTGTTTTGTTGAAGCATTCTCTATATCAACATCTGAAAAGGCAACATGTTTTGAAATAAATGATGGCAGACGGAGAAAATGACAGTAGTCAATGAAGCCACTTTGCTATATGCTGGTGAGCCAAAGAAGAACATTAAGAATAAAGTTATACCCCTGCAATTTAAGTTTTCCCCAAAGAAAGCACCTGACATTGCATGATTCTGCTTTGCGCCCTTCCCCCAAGGTTGATATACAGATAACACATTGTAGCGAAAACCTTCACAAGAACAGTTATCTCACCTGCATATGAAATGCTGAGAAGCTTGCTTCTTTCAAGAGGAGGAGCCCACGAAGACCACATGGCATGCATGGCGGGAAATGTGACACCCTGGGAAGGGAAAAAGATATTTCTGAGGAAATACAAGGTAGTTTTGTTCATGTTTTAAATTCAGTTGAGTATTTTGTTGCAAGAGAAGTTTCTGGATAAGACTCACGCTAGAATCAGGTTTCATGGAGTGAGATGTCTTTACAGTGCTGAGTGCAAATACCTCATAATGAGTGCAAATACCTCATAATGAAGTACTTTCAAAATCTGAACAAAGACTTGTGGACTCTGTCAACTGATTTGAGGACTGCAAGGCAAGGGTTACAAAAACTGTAAAAGAATGTACTGAATGAGGATATAAAGGTACCCTCCCACGGTGAATTTCACTCATTTACTTTATTATTATTATTTTTTAAAAATTTATTTATTTATTTATTTTTGGCTGTGTTGGATCTTCATTGCTGTGCGAGGGCTTTCTCTAGTTGTGACCAGCCGGGGCTACTCTTTCGTTGTGGTGCACAGGCTTCTTATTGCGTGGCTTCTCTTGTTGCGGAGCTCGGACTCTAGGCGCGCGGGCTTCAGTAGTTGTGGCACGCAGGCCCAGTAGTTGTGGCTTGTGGGCTCTAGAGCACAGGCTGTAGAGCGCAGGCTCATTAGTTGTGGCACACAGGCTTAGCTGCTCCGCAGCATGTGGGATCTTCCCAGATGGGGGCTTGAACCCGTGTCCCCTGCATTGACAGGTGGATTCTTAACCACTGTGCCACCAGGGAAACCCTCATTTACTTTATTTATGGTCTGAATGCAATGGGAATGTTATCAATATGTAACTTTTAAAAATACTGAGCTAATACTGTGGGATACTAGAAGAAAATTCAGATTCACCTTACTCAACAGGAAAAATGGTCCTACCAAAAAATGGTACTACCAAAAAACACTCAATTAGAGTGTTTACCGGTATTTTTTTCTTTTCTGGTGATAATTAGCCTAGTAAATGCCAATTAGGGGAGGGGCAAGATAGGAGTGGGGGATTAAGAGCTGCAAACTACTATGTATAAAATAAATAAGCTATAATGATATATTATACAGCACAGGGAATATAACCAATGTTTTATAATAACTATAAATGGAGTATAATACATAAAAATTTTGAATTGTTATACACCTGAAATTTATATAATATTGGACATCTACTATACCTCAATTTTAAAAAATACTAATTACTGGTAATGGAGAAGCAACAAGACAGTGAAGGCAGGGAGGCTCACAGAGGCTTGGGAGAGGAGGAGATGCTACAAGGGAACAGGAAGGAATAGATTCTGGTAGATTTGCAGCAGTCAATTCACAGCTCTCCTTGGCCATTCACTAGCTCTGTAGCCTCAGAAAGATCAGTTAACCTCTTAGAACTTCAGTTTATCTGTAAAACATATATTTTACTTAGATGAGGAGAAAAGGAACCTGTTAGTAGGGGGGTAATTTTATTTTGTAGTCAAGGAGGGTTTAGTTTTTTACTTAGATAAGGAGAAAAGGAACCTGTTAGTGGGGGGGGGGTAATTTTATTTTGTAGTCAAGAAGGGTTTATTTGGTACACCCCTATTCGATAAGGACAAAATAAGAACGTCCAGATGAGTGACCAAAGCTTAAATTTAGAAAGCACTTGGCAATTTCCAAAGTTTTCTAGCAGTTATTATCACATCTGAGCTGTGACTGAGGATGGGGCAGGTATTTAATATATTTGATTTATATTATATATTGTATTTGTATGATATTTATATTAAAACCTATGGTTCCACCGTTAGATACAGTGGAGTTATTATTCAAACTCTGATTTTACTACTCCAGTCAGTGTTTTTCCTACATAGCATGATACAAAATAACCTTTAAGCTGTATGCTAAACCCAGAGGCCACTATCTTGCTTGGTTAAAGAAATGTTAAGAGAGAGCGAAATAAACCTATGCCTTGAGAAGTTCAAAGTTAGAAATGAAACAAGATCATTATTTAAGGTGGAGGTACACATGACGAAATGCAAAAGAGAAGTGGAAAGGAAAAAAAATAAGAAATTAAAATTTTAAAATAATTAAAAATGATCGAAATCTTAGGAGGAGAGGAAAAGAAAGATAAAAATTAATAATAACAATTTTAAAAGCAGCAGAGAGGCCAGAAGAATCACAGGACTAAAAAAAAGGTAGCTACATAAAACGATAAATTATTTGTCTCTAAGTTAGAGGACCAGAAGAAAGAACAAATGATAGAGAAGAAGTTCTATGAAAAACAACAAATTTAAAGGAAAACAAGGCAATTTGATAGTCTATTGGGTAAAAAATGTTTTAGACCTGGGCAATCAATGATGGAGCAGAGGTAAACAGTGGCAAAAGTTCAAGAAGTAGGGTGGTCTGTCCTCATGGTTTTAATAGTGGTTTCTTATCTCCTCAGTAGGAGGGAGTAGGGGAAGCTATGAAGTATTCCCCTAGAAAATGTTTTCTCTAGTCTTTGAGTAAAGCTTCTAATTTTGGAGTGCCACCACTCAAGACCTCACTGACCACAAGTGAAATCTACTCATGTTATTTCATAGTCAATCAGTTTCTAACTAAAAAATAAACCCCTATTATCTTCCAGTGTCATTTTTTCTGGTTCATATTCATATCAAAGAATGATATCTTTTATTTTTATTTTTTTTTGCGGTACGCGGGCCTCTCACTGTTGTGGCCTCTCCCATTGCAGAGCACAGGCTCTGGACGCGCAGGCTCAGCGGCCATGGCTCACGGGCCCAGCCGCTCCACAGCATGTGGGATCTTCCCGGACTGGGGCAAGAACCCGTGTCCCCTGGATCGGCAGGCGGACCCTCAACCACTGCGCCACCAGGGAAGCCCAAGAATGATATCTTTAAGGAGACAAGAAAGTGATATAGGGTAAGAAGAATAACAAAAGAGAAAAAAAATTACCTCTCCTAGTCCTTCTAGGGCCCTGAGTGCAATGATGGCTCCAACTCCGAAATCTGCAGCGAGGGGTGTGAACAGGGTGAAGACAGAGGTGCCAAGGACCCCAAATCCCAGCAGCAGTTTCCCCCCACTTCTGCTGGCAACATATCCTGCAGGAATCTGCGTGATGATGTAGCCATAAAAAAAAGACCCGAGAATCCATCCTTGAGTTTCTGCATCCCATCGGTACTTTTTACCCTGTAAAGAGTAGGAGGAAAAAAAACAGCCTTTTAAGACCTTGATGAAATGGCTCCTTTCTCTTACTGGCATGTGAGTACGTATAAATGTAATTTTGAACCACTGTTTTTGTTTGTTTGTTTTTTTGGCCGTGAGGCTTGTGGGATCTTAGTTCCCCGACCAGGGGTTGAACATTGGCCACAGCAGTGAAAGCGCCGAGTCCTACCCACTGGACTGCCAGGAAACTCCCCAGAACCATTGTTTTAGACTGAAGAACATGCAGACTTTCTACTGGGTAGGTGAGTCACCGTGATACAGACATGCAGATTCTAGAAGTGAATCGAAAATCATTGAAAGTCATAATGTTCAGGAAGGCTTGCTGTCTTATGAAACTAGACTATGGGATGAACTGTAGGTATTTTGTAATGACCATGACAAAGAAGGCTCAAAAAAGGTACAGGTTTAATCCAGAAAGCTACGAACAGGATACTGCAGTGGCCAGGCTAGGCTTTGGAGCCCGTCCTGGGTTCAAGCCCAGCTCTGTTACTTACTGGATTTGTGATCTGGGAAGAGTAAATGAAAAAGGCCCATAAAATAAGGCCTGACACACACTAAATATTCACTTAATGTTGGCTACTAGTATGCAAAAATATAGATAATTAAGAGGCCATTAATTAATAGACCATTTCAGACCAAGCACTTCAACAAGAACATAGAGCGATACAAAAGAGCAGGAATTTAAACCAAGCCAGAAACTTCACGTGAGGAGGAAATGTCTTTTAATCAGTAGCAGTACACAGTAGGGTGAAAATGAAGATCTGGTTACTGAGTATCTGACATCTTCAGCACACATAGCACTTACCCACGTGCTAAGAACCATTCAGGATTTCTTTTTACTGTCGATGTAGGGCAAATAAGTAGGTGGATCATGAAAAGTACTTATCAAAAGTAAAGACACAAAGCAAAGCCCTAATTATCCTTGTTTCGAGTACCAATCTACAGCTTCTCTGTAGAATTCCAGGGCTTCATGAAGCGTCCAGCAATTACAGGTTGAGGTGGGGAAAGTGGGTGATGTGTACCCAAATACATATTCGGCAACATTATTGAAGTCCAATGTAAAGATTTTTGATAAGTCATTATTTTGTACATGTGCTTGTTTGGGCAGAAACCCTCTTCCCTGTTGGAGTGATCTTGTCTGTAAATGGCAGGAGAGACTCACCTACATGGGATTTGGCTCCTTTGTGAGCACTGAAGATGCATGAAAATACACTTATAAAAAAGGACAGGGGCTTCCCTGGTGGCGCAGTAGTTGGGAGTCCGCCTGCCGATGCGGGGGACGCGGGTTTGTGCCCCGGTCTGGGAGGATCCCACGTGCCGCGGAGCGGCTGGGCCCGTGAGCCATGGCCGCTGAGCCTGCGTGTCCGGAGCCTGTGCTCCGCAACGGGAGAGGCCACAAGAGTGAGAGGCCCGCGTGCCGCAAAAGAAAAAGGACACCTGGGACTTCCCTGGCGGTCCAGTGGTTAAGACTGTGAGCTTCCACTGCCGGTGGTGCAGGTTCAATCCCTGGTCGGGGGACTAAAATCCCACATGTCGCACAGTGTGGCTACCCACACAAAAAAGGACACCAGCCTTTCCCGCCTGTATTGTCTCCCCATGTGAGACCAAAGAAAATGTTGAAAGTGTGTAAAACTCAATTCTGAACAAATGATGAACATGCACTTATCAATTCCAGTATAATATGAGGGAGGCGAGATGACATCAGCAGCTTAGGTGAGGCATGTATAGATTTTTTTTTTTGAAACGGACCCATTCTTATTTTTCATCCTATAGTTGAGATTAGCTTAATCCTCCTGCAACAGGACCCTTTAAGTAGTACAGCTATTAAATAATGGTCCCACAAAAACTATTTAGCAACATCTAAAACAACCTAATTTTCTAATACGCCAGACGGGTTTTTCCAAATTCTCTTCAAGGACAGTATGTTTACGGAGGAAACTGAAAAACTGCTTTTCAAACAGATCAGGGTGCAGCAGCAGCAGCTACAGTTATAAGTTAACTGTCTAACCAGTTACTGGGAAAACACAAAAGAAAATGATTCAGAGTTTACATGAAGAAAGTGTCTGTGTTTCTGTAGGACGAATAAATTCAATATTTTTCAATATTTTTACTCGGAAGTATTTTAGGATTAAGAGCATTTGCTTGAAAACCAGCACTGACCGTTTGGTTGTGAAGAACTTTTATGGGAGTGGAATGCTCTGCACATTCGTTGGCAGTTCTATTATCTGCTGCAGTCGTGTTGGAATCCACCATATCCACTAACGCCACACTCAGATTCACCCGTAATGAATAGAGAACGAAGAAACCAAAAAAGGCCAAAAATGCAAGGTTGTAACGAGCAGAGCGGCACACTGGAGCTGAAATAAAGATTGGTGGAAAAACTTTCATTTAAAGAATAACTTAGATGATACTGTCTAAATCACTAAAGAGGTCACTTCTTAGATGTACACAAATGAATAAATCATGAATGTTTTTCTGAGAATATTCTCAGATGAAGCATATCTAAAAACATGTACCAAGGGGCTTCCCTGGTGGCACAGTGGTTGAGAGTCTGCCTGCCGATGCTGGGGACACGGGTTCGTGCCCTGGTCTGGGAAGATCCCACATACCGCGGAGCGGCTGAGCCTGCGCGTCCGGAGCCTGTGCTCCGCAACAGTGAGAGGCCCGCGTACCGCGAAAAAAAAAAAAAAAAAAAAACATGTACCAAAGAGAATTTGTTCCCAGTACCTGTAGTTTTGATAAAGATTTAACACATGAGAGCCTGAACTGTAAGACAGTTTCTTAAAACATGGAGGCAACAACTTTGCTCAGAAAAATCTGCATTCCAGAGTCAAAACCAAACCCCCAATCCCTGTCAGCTGGCAAGAGAAGAGAAAAGCAGGTAAGCGGGTTTAACGGCATCACTATTTCTGAAAAACATGTCTCAAACATGGCCAATAAGTCCTCGAGCGTTCAGCGTGGCACGTACATTACTGACCACGGGTCAGTAGCCCTCTCATCATAAACGTTATCTCAGCACAAAAAAATTTACTGCCAAGGCCAGGGCAGGAAACCCCTCCTGATAATTTCTTACCTTGAAAAGTATCCTCAGAGGCTGGGTTTGAATCAGAAGCCATGATTAATACTTAAGGTTCTCCTAAACTAAATGCATTTAAGAGCCCAGAAGCAAACTTGCAGAATCTATGACAGTTGCAGCCCCTGTGACGGTTGCTCAGTTGGTCTTGCTTAAAGGGCCCACAGTAAAAAGCACAGTTAGTGAATGTACCACAATGATTTTTAAAAAAAAAAGGAAGGCAGAGTGGGTTGAAGGAACCAATGAAAGGACGATCATGTGACAGGAGGAGTCTGACCTAGTTTTTCACTCTATAGGCGTATGCACATATTTTCTCTTTTTTCTTCTTTTACTGAGTTGCAGAACTGGAGGGGGGATGAGAATGCAGGAAGCTGACTTAAGGGTGACTGACCCCGAGCGACAACGAGGAAGTGGCTAATCCAGGTTTTTACAACTTAAGTTTGGGCAACACTGAGTGTGTGATAAATATGTGTTGAAAGATACGAACATCTGTTTCATCTGCTAATGACGAGTTAAAGTTAAGTACGTATATATGAATATATGTGTGCTTTTATTTGGCAATGACTTATTAGCATTACACACACACACACACACACACACACGTGTCTGTTTTTCCCTACTCAGGAATCCTGGTGTTTTCATTGACCTCACCTCACACAAGGATACATTTTTCAGAGTACAACGGTCTTGGTACAGATTCAGATCGAAACTTGAATGAATACAGCATAACTGTATTTACGTGTATGTTAATATACTGTGATCCAACTCACTTTTCTACAAGCACTCATACACTTAACAACTGCTATCACTTTTTCCTCTGTGCAAGACTGACATCTTTTAACAGACAACTTTTCATTTGGCATTCTTGCCTCCCTTTTCAGGAGTACAGCTGGCATTAGAACGATGGCACCACTGCCACAGTTCGATCCAGACCTGTGAAAACTATATTTCTAAAGCTTCATTCATGCTGCCTCTGTTACCTGAATCTAGACACACTGGCTCTCTGCCCCAAGCAAAAAGGCAGCTGTCTAGTTAAGGACAGTTGCAGAATGCAAGGCATGTTTTATAGGAGAGCACATTTTCTTTATCATTGCTCTGTGTTGGACGAGAATATACAGAGAAGTCTGGATGGGGGCGGGGCTCATAATCTTTCCAAATTTGGGCAATTAAAATGTGTTACTCTGGGTAATTTGGAGCAGGAAATACCCAGATTAATGTACTGTCTGCTTTGCCAAGGTACCATATACAGAGTTCATTATCCGCTTCAGCAGAGGAGTGAGAAGATGTGACTTACGGTTTAAAGAGCTTCTCTGGTTGCTGTGTGGAGATGACAAAGGGGCAGAAGTGGTGAGGGATGTAGACACAGGGAGATCACTCAAGGGATTATTGGAAGTTTCCAGGAAAGAGGTGATGGCGGCTTAAAGTAGAGTAAAAGCCCAGGCAATGGAGAGAAATGCGTGGATTTGAGATAACTTTAAAGGCAGAACTGACAGGCCTTGCCAACACACTGGACACGGGGGTTAGTGAAAGGGAGGGACACAGTTACCAGCGATGCTCTTACTCTGAACAGCTTTACTTTTTGCTACTCTGACTTGTAATGTTATCACTCCATTCTATCCTTGAGTTGCCTTATTTTAACCGTATGTTATCAGTTCTCCCCACACGATAACTGATTAGGAGTATGATATACCTTACCGTGTGAATATCATGTAGGGGTAGAAGCTTGGGAAGTGGAGGAAAGGTGAGCAAAATGATTTCAAATCCCTAGTGATACTACTTGGAAATCTGACCTAGAAGTTATGGACCCGGCAACGTTAACTTTTGGGGGCACCGAGTCAATAATCAGAAAAGAAAAAGCCAACACAGGAGTCACGAAGTATATGACTATGAGATTTTAAGAACATTACAAATAAGGGGTTACTAGTTTTCAAAAATGATTGTCGATTACAAATCAGTCAGAAAGATTTTGTTTCAAGAAAGTATGGTGACAGCACAAAATGTGCCTGTGAACTTGGCCAGTGTTTGAAATTGGTCCAAGAAAAGCGTGCTTGCGTGACGAGGGGAGAGAACATTCATCCGGCGCCCGCCACACTGAAATCAAGTTCAGAACAAAACCATGCTTGCGTAACCAACGGAGCACCCATCAAAACAAATATCAGCTTCTAAAACATGGTTTAAACTTAGGAATGTGGAGTGGACGGAGCTGAAAGAACAGAGGCTGATTTAGATTGAAGCCGACCTGGTGACGGAGCTCAGCTCCGATTTTCACTGGCTGTATGTCTTTGGAGAAGTTAGTTAATAGTTTTCATTATCAGGTTTCTCAGCTCCCAAATGAGGTGACCGCCACCCACCTCACTGGGCTGTGTGTGCATTAGATGGAATACTGAAGGGCAGTCAGTAAAAGTGGGCTCCTTTCCCGTTTATCCTGGAAAAAGTTATACCAACGAGATAAACGGCTACGATACACATTTGTGTGTAACACGGGACAGAAGACTGACATAAATGTGCTGTGTGTGGGGTAGGGGATGGTCAAGGAAGGCCTCTGGGAGAAAGAACACTTGCACTGGACCTTCATCAATAACCAGGTTCGAGGAAGGAGAGCGATGCAAGCAGAGGCAGTGGCAGGTACAGAAGTATGGAAAACAAGCCAGAAGGAGCAGGAAACAGCAGACGATCTTATGGGGCTGAACTATGGTGCTGTATAACTCAGAGTGGGACACTGGGCACTGAATTTAATAACAAGAACAACAGGTAATGGGGGCAGGACAGGAATAAAGACGTAGAGACTGGACTTGAGGACACGGGGAGGGGGAAGGGGAAGCTGGGACGAAGTGAGAGAGAGGCATGGACATATAGTCACTACCACATGTAAAATAGATAGCTAGTGGGAAGCAGCCACATAGCACAGGGAGATCAGCTTGGTGCTTTGTGACCGCCTGGAGGGGTGGGATAGGGAGGGTGGGAGGGAGGGAGACGCAAGAGGGAAGAGATATGGGAACATATGTATATGTATAACTGATTCACTTTGTTATAAAGCAGAAACTAACACACCATTGTAAAGCAATTATACCCCAATAAAGATGTAAAAAAAAACCCAATAGGTAGTAGTTATTGAGCCCGATGGGCTCGATATCAGCCTAAGTGCTTTGCCTATATTAGGGTCATAAAGATTAGTTGAGGTGGGGTATGTGTAAAATACTTAGAACACTGCTTAGCACATAATATGCCTTCAAATAACTGTGAATTGTTATTATTATTGCTCTTCCTGGACATTAGGAATTGAGGTAATTTGTTACGGATCAAGGTTATTTCTCATTTGTGAGAAATCAGAAGTTGAAAAAAGAAGTTAAGAAGCTGTTGAAGCGGGTGTTAAGTTCCCAGGGAAACACGCAGAATTGCTGAGCGAGTGGACACCCACCCAGAACTGGTGGGCGCAACCTGCCCTCGCGTGTGACCTTGAAGCACGACTTGCCTGTACGCAGAGGCAAGCACCAGGTAAGCAGACAGCTGGCACTGAGATGGTGTGGTGACAAAGCAGGGAATTTAGAGTGCTGACAAGAAAATAAAGGGTTGGACTGTGATTCTGACCCAAGAAGCAAGTGAAATGGAGAGGGATAATGGTTTAGGAAAAAGCACACTGGAATATAAAATCTCAGGGAGGGCAGGAGCTTCTGTTCTGTTTTGTTCACTGCTGTACACCTTCAACGCCTAGAGCAGTGCCTGGGAGAGTTGGCATACGAATATTTAGGGGGCTTAAAAGCAGAGAGGTGTTTCCTGATGGAAATTTCCTGATGGAACTTCACAATTCTACCTATGAAGTTCTCTTGACGATAGATGAAACAGACAGATCTTCTCTCTACTTTTGTATATGTGTGAACTCTTCCATAAAAAGATGAGTGGTCAGTGGGTGGAAGGTCCAGATGAAATGAGAGTGCTCAAAGTGGAGCAGTTACACAGGCAGGTAGGAAGGAATTCTGGTTGTTGTTAAAGCAGTCATGGGAGATGACAAGGCCCAAGGGGTGACTGAGGAGGGAAGGAAGTCATCAGACACATAGGAGTCTGAGAAGTTGAGGGGACGTGGTGCTGGATGAGGTGCCACTCAAGATCACGGTGGGAATTAGAGTGTAGAAGATGGAGGTGTGTGAGGTGGTAAAGCCTATGACGACTGAAGCAAAGTGCTGGGAAGTGGGCAGAGGAGAAAACCACGTAGGGGAAAGGAGCCTAGCCTAATGGCGTTGCGAGTGGAGGGGTGATTGTCTGGAAGCATCAATGTGGAGTAAGGAAAAGTTGATCCCACCAACTACTACAGGATAACAGAAAATCACCCCGTGAGACAGCAGGAGTGGTGAGTCCAGAAGGCCAGGTTTCTGCTGCAGCAAGGAGGTGCCTGAGGTGAGGGAAGGCTGCTGAAAAGCTGAGGATGTCCAGCCTTTCTTCATTGTGGGAGGGTCTGGCAGTGGGGAGAAGCAGGCCTGGCTGAGGGGCAAGGAAGTATTGAGCAGTGAGGGGCTGAGACTGAGGCAGAAATCCACGGTCGGCGGCACTGACCTATGCAAAGACGATGACTTTCTCTAGAGGAGGGGGCCTGGACTGGTGAGCCCCCTGACCAGGGGACTGCATTAAAAAAGATTTCCTGGGGCGTCCCTGGTGGCGCAGTGGTTGGGGGTCCGCCTGCTGGTGCAGGGGACGCGGGTTTGTGCCCCGGTCCGGGAGGATCCCACGTGCCGCAGGGCGGCTGGGCCCGTGAGCCATGGCCACTGAGCCTGCGCGTCCTGAGCCTGCGCGTCTGGAGCCGGTGCTCCGCAACGGAGGAGGCCACGGCAGTGAGAGGCCCGCGTTCCGCAAAAAAAAAAAAAAAAAAAGATTTCCTATCTAAATGGATAAAACAAGTTTGGCTTTTAAACAGGGTAACATTTAACTGGTCTTAGCCTGCCTTATGGGTAGTTCATTCCTGATAAATCCTTATGTATTCTTAGCTCCCAAATTAATACCCATTTACAAGAAAACACCAAATTCCATTAAAATGGACTCAGTTACTTTAATATTAACATTGATTATCACATGACCCAAGGCCATTTCCCTTCCTTCTGTAACATGGTTGCTGTCTACCAGCGCTCCATACCTTATATTTAAGGCTATATTTACACACAAATTACGTTTGTGAAACACAACGCTTATGTAACTGAACCTTGAATGTAACCATCTGCCTCCCACACCAAAATAGTAGAGGTAAAAAACAAAACAAAAAATGAAATAAAGCAGAGGATGTGCCATTATAGCTAGAAAATCACAAGTTCCAACACAGTGTGACATGAAGAATGGGGCCCTTATTCTGTGCTGTTCTCTGAGGAATGCAAAATCCAGTCTTCACTGATGGTGATAATAATGATAATAATTAACACTGACAATATGCCAAACTCTATTCCAAGCACTTTCTATTAGCTTATTTAATCCTCACAATAACCCTATAAATTAGGTGTATCATTTTCCCTGATTTACAGGCACAGAGAGGTTAGGTTAGGCCGCAGAACTACGATCGGCCATTAGGCACCCTGCCTCCAGACCCATGTTCTGCCTTTAAACACAAAGAAATGTCTTAGGAGACCTAAAACTGATTTTTCATAACGTGAATGAGCACATTTTGGTGCAACAGTATGTTGAAAATCCATTTAATCAAATACAAGACACATCTCATTCATACAAAAGTAAACCTTCAACTGGTGGAAAGTGTGAGGAATGGAATTTTTATGTGTGTGCCTAATTCCCTCCTCCCTCCTACCTAAATTAGGCAGAAGAATCTATACACTTCCTGTGGTTTGTCAGTATTGAGCCGCCCTTCCCCCATCACTTTGTTGTTTTGTTTTTAATTTTTATTGGAGTATAGTTGATTAATAATGTTGTGTTATTTTCAGGTGTACAGCAATGTGAATCTGTTATATACATATATCCATTCTTTTTATGATTCTTTTCTCATATAGGCCATTACAGAGCACTAAGCAGAGTTCCCTGTGCTATACAGTAGGTCCTTATTAGTTATCTATTTTATATATAGTAGTGTGTATATGTCAATCTCAATCTTCCAATTTATCCCTCTCCCCCTTACCCCTTGTAACCATAAGTTTGTTTTCTACATCTGTGACTCTATTACTGTTTTGTAGATAAGTTCATTTGTACCCCCCTTTTTTTAAGATTCCACATATGAGCAATATCATATCATATTTGTCTTTCTCTGATTTACTTCACTCAGTATGACAATCTGTAGGCTGAAGGAATCAGGCTCCCTGACTTCAGACTATACTACAAAGCTACAGTAATCAAGACAGTATGGTACTGGCACAAAAACAGAAATATAGATCAATGGAATAGGATAGAAAGTCCAGAGATAAACCCACACACCTATGGTCACCTAATCTATGACAAAGGAAGCAAGAATATATAATGGAGAAAAGACAGTCTCTTCAATAAGTGGTGCTGGGAAAACTGAACAGCTACAGGTAAAAGAATGAAATTAGAACACTCCTTCACACCATACACAAAAATAAACTCAAAATGGATTAAAGGGCTTCCCTGGTGGTGCAGTGGTTGAGGGTCCGCCTGCCGATGCAGGGGACACGGGTTTGTGCCCCGGTCCGGGAAGATCCCACATGACGCGGAGCAGCTGGGCCCGTGAGCCATGGCTGCTGAGCCTGTGCGTCCAGAGCCTGTGCTCCGCAACGGGAGAGGCCACAACAGTGAGAGGCCCGCATACCGAAAAAGAAAAAAAAAAAGGATTAAAGACCTAGATGTAAGGCTGGACACAATAAAACTCTTAGAGGAAAACATAGGCAGAACACTCTTTGACATAAATCACAGCAATATCTTTTTTGATCCACCTCCTAGAGTAATGAAAATAAAAACAAAGAAAACAAAGGGGACCTAATTAAACTTAAAAGATTTTGCACAGCAAAGGAAACCATAAACAAAATGAAAAGACAACCCTCAAAATGGGAGAAAATGTTTGCAAACGAAGCAACCAACAAGGGATTAATCTCCAAAATATACAAATAGCTTATGCAGCTCAATATCAAAAAAATAAACAACCCAATCAAAAAATGGGCAGAAGATCTAAATAGATATTTCTCCAAAGAAGACATACAGATGGCCAAGAAGCACATGAAAACATGCTCAACATCACTAATTATTAGAGATGTGCAAATCAAAACTACAATGAGGTATCACCTCCCACCAGTCAGAATAGCCATCATCAAAAAGTCTACAAACAATGAATGCTGGAGAGGGTGTGGAGAAAAGGGAACCCTCCTACACTGTTGGTAGGTAGGAATGTAAACTGGTACAGCCACTATGGAGAACCGTATGGAGGTTCCTTAAAAAACTAAAAATAGAGCTATCATATGATCCAGCAATCCCACTCCTGGGCATATATTTGGGGAAAACCATAATTAGAAAAGACATATGCACCCAGTGTTCATTGTAGCACTAATTACAATAGGCAGGACATGGAAGCAACCTAAATGTCCATCGATAGATGAATTGATAAAGAAGATGTGGTACATATATACAATGGAATATTACTCAGCCATAAAAAAGAATGAAATAATGTCATTTGCAGCAACATGGATGTCCCCCATCACTTTGGTGTGCATCTCTGAAATCTACCTGACTACGTAAAAGCAAATGCTTGAAAAGCAAACCAGTCAGGTTACTGACAGGTTACTGAGAATTCTGTTGTGTTCTGTCAACCTGAGACATATTCTTTTTTTTTTTTAAATAAATTTATTTATTTATTTTTGGCTGCATTGGGTCTTTGTTGCTGTGCACAGGCTTTCTCGAGTTGCGGCAACCGGGGGCTACTCTTCATTGCAGTGCACAGGCTTCTCATTGTGGTGGCTTGTCTTTGTTGTGGAGCACGGGCTCTAGGCACGTGGGCTGCAGTAGTTGTAGCACACGGGCTCAGCAGCTGTGGCTCGCAGGCTCTAGAGCGCAGGCTCAGTAGTTGTGGCACACGGCCTTAGCTGCTCCACGGCATGTAAGATCTTCCCGGACCAGGGCTTGAACCCCTGTCCCCTGCATTGGTCTTAACACTACAGAAACATACTTTAATTTTAGCTCTCTCAATAAAGCAGCACTACGCATAACACAAAACCATGTCCTCTTATTCATGACGGAGCAGGGAACTTTCAAATTTGTGAAGGATTCAACAAAAACGATTAAGCATTTTGCAAACAGGAATTTCTCCAACGTAACACAAATGTGGCAGTGTTGTGACGAGGAAGAAGGATGGGACTAAAAACTGGAAGAACTGTGGTTAGTCCTTAATATGGCTACAGCAATAGTGGGAACTTAACCTCTCTGGCCCTCAGCTGTTTACATATAAAATGATGCCCACTTGATAGGAGTTAGTCTCTAAGGTCTTTTAACCGCTGTAAAATTTTACGACGAACATTTTATCAGCTTTTCTCTTCTGAAAAATAAAACTATACACATAGGCATAGATAAGGTACAGCTAATTTCATAGAGGTTTGTTCCAGAAACAAACATAAAAGATAAGTAAAACATATGCAAACATACAAAAAGAGAGGTTTTAAGGTCTGCTGAAGGTCTTCAGGCACCAAAAGTGAAAAAAAACCAATTCTGGATGGAAAGTTTTTTTTTGTTTTTTTTTAAACACCTACACTTTCTGGAATGTGCAAAGTAAACATACAGAACATAACTTAAAAAATATAACTAACGGGCATCGTGTTTCTCCTATTAGCTGTACATGGTAGATAGTATGACTAAAGCTAGGACAAAGGGCACTACTGCGAGAAAATGAGGTAATACCTGGTGCCTCTTATAAAGCGGTTACATCCATCTTTGTCTTTTCCATCCCTTCTCCTGGTGCCCCTCTCCTGTCCTGCTCGCAGCACCCCAGACACAGAGCTTAATTTAAAATATTGTTGACGGGCTTCCCTGGTGGCGCAGTGATTGAGAGTCCGCCTGCCGATGCAGGGGACGCGGGTCCGGGCCCCGGTCCGGGAAGATCCCACATGCCGCGGAGTGGCGGGGCCCGAGAACCATGGCCCCTGAGCCTGCGTGTCCGGAGCCTGTGCTCTGCGATGGGAGAGGCCACAACAGTGAGAGGCCCGCGTACCGCAAAAAAAAAAAAAAAAAAAAAAAAAAAAAAAGAAATTAAAATATTGTTGATTAATGCAATACCCTATAACAGTAGGCGCCTCTTCTCTAAAACCCTTATCATATTTTAAATAGCAAAACAAAATGTGTTGCTGCTATTCTTACTTCACTTTTGCTCTCCAGCGGTATGTAAAGAGTAAAAATAAGAAGTAAAATGGTTATAATGAAGACAGCCGCCTCAAGGCATGAGGAACAGGGCTAAGATCTATACACTCAACCCATGAATCAAGCAGGGATTGTTCTTAAAAGGAATGAATTAATTTTTTTCTTTTTCAATCTACTTTATTGAGGTGTATTTTACATACAATAAAATGCTCCCATTTCCAGTGTACAGTTTGGTGAATTTTGACAAATGTATACATCTGTGAATCCCAGTCAAGCTGCAGAACTTTCCCATCTGCATCTTGTACCCTAAAAAGTACCCTAGTGCCTCTGCAGGCAATTCCTTCCTGCCTGTAGCTTCCAGGCAACCACTGATCTGCTTCCTGTTATTACAGATTAGTTCTGCTTGTTTAGAACATCATACTGATGGAGTCATACATTAATATGGTGGTTTCTTTTGTGTCTGAGATTTACCCACATTGTTATGTGTATCAGGAATTTCTTTTTATAATACCACCAAGTATGCGTGAATATACCACAATTTGTTTATCCATTCAATACCTGCTGATGAACTGATGGATACGTTGTTTCCAGTTTTTTACTTTTATGAATTAAAGCTGTTATAAACATTGTTTGGTATTATGGTAATGTATGTTTAACTTTAAAATAGATTGCCAGTTTTCCAAAGTAGTTGTGCCATTTTACACTCTTACAAGCAAAATATGAGAGTTCTAGTTATTCTGTATGTTGGCCAATATTTGGTATCTTCAGCCATTTTAACTTTAGCCATTCTAGTAAGTGTGTAACAGCTCACTGTGGTTTTACTCTGCATCTTCCTGACAACTACTGACATTTAACATTTGAGCTAAAATTTGATTATATTTATATATATGTCTCCCAATTGCAACAGAATATAGTAGTCTCTAGGGAATATCTTTATTATTTCTGTATTTCCAAACTAGATTATTTTGCAGAAGAGGATTATAGAAATCTAACTCGTATGCTATAGAAAAAGATCAGTTTATGGAACTAAGTCTGACTTCCAGGTAAAACGGCATTATGGTACAGTGTTTACATTGAGCGCCCACAAAAATAAGCTCCCAGTTGCCAGATAGAGCTATAATGTTACCACCTCTACTGCCACCATCTGGTAATGATAAAAACAAATTTAGAAGATACCACAGGATTGTACTGTTCTTGGTCAGGAAAAGTCAAATTTCGAATTCAACTCTGTTTCGCATGCACACATCTTTGAAACTATAGAATGCATGCAAACTGATTTATTCTTTAGTTTTAATTTCTTTTAAAGAAGTATAGCAAAATATTTTAATTTCCCCAAATTCAGGGAAGATGCATTGTGAAGTAACTCCTTTCCCATTTGTTACAAGACTTTGTGCACATTACCTTAGTGCTCTACCAATAACCTATCTTGAGGATAACCTGTTTCCTAACTTAAGTCGTAGACTGCTGAGACTTAATCGTAGACAGCTATACGGGGGGAAAAAATGTATGCAGTACTTTTAACCTCTTACCGCACAATTTCAAGATATTCGCTGGGTTATCCAATAATTTTCCTCCGCATACTCAAAAATGTTAACCTCAGTCCTTTTTTGTGTCTCCTCTTCATGCCCAGGGAGCTAGCTACCAGATCACGTGCTGGAGGGCGAAGAGCTGTGGTAACCCGGCAGTGACACGGAGGAAGAGCCCGCGGCTCCGTCCCGTCCTCTATCCTTCAATTGCAGATTTCTCCCCAGTTCGCTCTTCTACGGGGTCCTCCCCTCCGCCCTCTGCCCATTGATTTCAAGATTCTCCCCAAGTTCGTTCTTCCACAGGGACCCCGGCTCAAAACTACCGAAAATCGCCGGGAGCCCAGCGCCGCCAGCGCCCAGCAGCTCCCCGCCCGGGCCCGCCTGCTGCATCTGCCGAGGCCCCCGGGGCTGCACCTGCCGAGGTCCCCGGGGCTGCGCCTGCAGAAGTCCCGCCCGAGCCTCCGCCCGACCCGGCCCGGCCTCACGGTCCAGCCCGCCTCCTGGGCCCCAGAGCTGCTTCTGGGCACCCGAGAAGGCAGGGGCTGAGTGGGGTCCTGAATGGGCTCCGCGTTCTTAGTCCCCTCGCGCTTAAGCAGCTCTGGACACCCTTTACCTCGGGACCGCCTCCCGCCCGAAGACCCTGGTTCTCTCAGCTGCTCACCGGTTTCCGCCCGCGGGGCGCGCTGCAAGAGCGGCGTGCGGTCCTCGCCCTCCTCGCCGTCGCTCGGGGCAAGATCCGGAACCGGGGACTTCATGACGTCTCCAAGGAGCGGCGGCGCCGACCACCCAGCGGAAAAGAAAACTCAGACTGAACAGCCGAAGACCCCCCGGGCCGCGGTGGCCAGGCCGAGCTGGGCCGCTGGCACCGCCCCCGGCCTGGCACCGCCCCTCGGCCACGTCTTGCCTCGGGCCCCGCCCAGGGACAGTTACGCAGACTCCGCCTCTGTCGCCATCTTGGGTTCCGGCAGCTCGGCAACTGGTAGTGGGGGAACGGCGGTTTTCGGGCGTCTGGGCTTGCTGCGGCGCGGTTGGCGCCTAGGTAGCTGGCCCGCCGGGTCGCTGGTGTCCTAAGGAACAGCGTTCCCCTCCCTGGCGCTCCCTTTACAAGGAGCTCAGGGAGCAGGGGTGACTGGGAACCTTGAGGCGGGCGGCAGGGGCTTAAATCGTGCATAATTGAGGGGAGGGCTTGGACCGAACTTGGAGTGGATGTTTTGTATTTGACGTTCAGTTATAGTAGTAAATTGCCGTGAATATTAGCAACCCTGGTACTATCTGCCCGTGACAGCATATTGTCTCTAGGATACCCTTTGAGGCGGAAACGAGGCAATAGAAACATATTGTTGAGTCCTATGTAATTGCCTATTTCGTAGGTCAAAATGACCCAGTATCAGCAGTTTCATATGGTTCACCCTGTAGAATCATGTGACGTATGTCTCCACAGGTCTAAATCGAACAGGTTCTCCTGGCATTTGCTGACTCTAAGGTAGAAGCGCTAGGAAAATGCACTAGCTTGCCTTGCGGGGAGGGGGTGGGAGTGGGACATACCTCTTCTGACCACAGGCAGTTCTCTGTGGGTCATAAAGAACTGGAGATGAAAGGGAAAATGAGATACGGCAGGTGCCCTTGGGGAGTTCATTGCAGCAGGGAAGAAACCCACAAGTCAACAGTTAAATCAGCCAGGTCAGAGGCTTGGTGAGGTCCAGGTGGGAACAAATGAGAGGGTCAGCCTTATCCGGAGGGGAGGGTGGCAGCGACTGCTGGAGGCATCCCTAACCTCCAGATCGGTAAATGCTAGTAAGGTCATCACGTTACAAGGAGGACAAATCAAGCCTTGTTTCTGAGTTACTGAAATTATCCTGTATGAGATTTAAACTGTCCGAGGAGGATTCTGGCCCTTCAGGAATCTTGTAGAGCAATGCCCCTTAAACTTGAATGTAGGAAATCACCAGGAAGTTCCTTTTAAAATTCACGTTCAGGTTTATCAGGTGTGGTATGACAATTAATTAAAAATTTTTAAAAAATCGTTTGGTTTTTAATTTGTTAATATATTATAAATTACATTGATTTCTAAAAAATTGAGGTTTAATTGATTTACAATATATTAGTTTCACGTATACAACATAGTGATTCAAAATTTTTATAGATTATACTCCATTTAAAGTTATTATAAAATATTGCTTATATTCCCTGTGCTGTACAATGTATCCTTGTAGCTTATTTTTATTATACAGAGTAGTTTGTATCTCTTAACCCCCTACCTCTATCTTGTCCCTCTGCCCTTCCCTCTTCCCACTGGGAACCACTAGTTTGTTCTCTATATCTGTGAGTCTACTTCTGTTTTGTTATATTCATTTGTTTTATTCTTTAGATTCCACATATAAGTGATAACAGTATTTGGTGACAGTTAATTTTATGTATCTACTTGGAGGGTGCTTTTGGATGAGGTTAACCTTTAAATTGGTGAACTCTGGGTAAAGCAGATTGCCCTCTGTAATGTGAGTAGTCCTTATTCCATTAATCTAAGGCCTGAATAGAAGACCTACCCTCTGAGCACGGGGGCGGGGGGTGGGGGGGGGTGGGGGGGGGTGGGGGGGGGTGGGGGGCGGGATTCTCTAGCAGACTGCTTTCAGACTTCATTTGCACCATGGGTCTCTAGGCTGCCAGGCTACACGCAGATTTAGGCTGGCCAGCCTTCATAATTGCACAAGCCATTTCCTTATAATTCTTTCTAGCCATTTCCTTATAATTCTTATTATGTCCTGCACGCACACACACACACTATTGGTTGTGTTTCTCTGGTGGACCCTGGCTAGTATATCTGGGATGGGCCTGAGATTCTGTATTGTTAGGAAGCTCACAGGTGACCACAGTTTGAATAGCAAGGTTATAAAAGACTTGAACCAGGGAATAAAGATTCCAACAGACTTGAAATATTTCAAACCACAGGAGGTCCTTTAAAAAAAACAAACAACCCACACTTTTAATTTTAGAAGTTTTAAGTTTACAGAAAAGTTGTAGAGATCGTCCAGAGAGTTTTTCATACCCTTTGCCTTGTTTGACCTGTTGCTGAGGTCTTACATTAGTATGATACATTGATCACAACTAATTAGCCAATATTGATAGATTTTTTAAAAATACATTTATTTATTTTTGACTGCATTGGGTCTTCATTGCTGCACGCGGGCTTTCTCTAATTGCTGCGAGCTGGGGCTACTCTTTTTTGTGGTGCGTGGGCTTCTCATTGTGGTGGCTTCTCTTGTTGCAGAGCACGAGCTCTAGGCGTGGGCTTCAGTAGTTGTGGCATGCGGGCTCAGTAGTTGCGGTGCATGGGCCCAGTTGCTCTGTGGCGTGTGGGATCTTCCCAGTCCAGGGCTCGAACCCATGTCCCTTGCACTGGCAGGCGGATTGCTAACCACTGTGCCGCCAGGGAAATCCTTGATAGATTATTGTTTTGTTTTTTTTCTTTATAAATTTATTTATTTTTGGCTGCATTGGGTCTTTGTTGCTGCACGTGGGCTTTCTCTAGTTGCACTGAGCGGGGGCTACTCTTCGTTGCGGTGCGCAGCCTCCTCGTTGTGGTGGCTTCTCTTGTTGCGGAGCACGGGCTCTAGGCGCGCAGGCTTCAGTAGTTGTGGCTCGTGGGCCCAGTAGTTGTGGTGCACGGGCTTAGTTGCTCCACGGCATGCGGGATCTTCCTGGACCAGGGCTCAAACCTGTGACCCCTGCATTAGCAGGCGGATTCTTAACCACTGCGCGGCCAGGGAAGCCCTGGTAGATTGTTAATGGAAGTTCATACTTTATATTCCGATTTATTTAGTTTTTACCTAATGTTCTTTTCTGTCCCAGGATTCCATCCAGGATGCTATATTATATTGTATTTAGGCATTGTGTCTCATTGGGCTCCTGTAGACTGACAGTTTCTCAGACCTTCCTTGTTTTTACTGATCTTGAAAGTTTTGTAGAGTACTGGTAGGTTTTGTAGAAAGGCTCCCAATTTGACTTTGTTCGATGTTTTTATTATAATTAGACTGAGGTTATGGGGTTAAAGACCACAGAGGTAAAGTGCCATCCTCATCACATAATTTCAAGGGAATATGCTGTCAACATAACTTATCACCGATTGTTATCACTGGTGGTGTTAAGCTTCATCACATGCCTGAGATGGTGTTTGTCAGGTTTTTCCTCAAGTTCCTCTTTTTTTCCCCCTCCCGTTCCATTCTTTTCACTCAGTATGTGCAGCCTCTACTTGAGGGGTAGGGACTTTATGCTTCACCGGTTTGAGGGGCAGAATTGTTTTGTATGGGAGAAGTGTCTGTTTCCCACCATTTGTTTATTTTATATATTTTTTAAAATTAGGGACTCTGATTTTATTTACTTATTTTTACATTTTTATTTAGTATTGGAGTATAGTTTATTAACAATATTGGGTTAGTTTCAGGTGTACAGCAAAGTGATTCAGTTATACATATAATGTATCTCTTCTTTTTCAAATTCTTTTCCGATTTAGGTTATTACAGAGGATTGAGCAGAGTTCCCTGTGCTATACAGTAGGTCCTTGTTGGTTATCGGTTTTTTTTGGCTATGATGTGCAGCTTGCAGGATCTTAGTTCCCCGACCAGGAATTGAACCTGAGTCATGGCAGTGAAAGCACAGAGTCCTAATCACCGGACCTCCAGGGAACTCCCATGGTTATCTGTTTTGAATATAGCAGTGTGTACATGACAATCCTGAACTCCCAATCTCTCCCTCCCTCCCACCCCCATTTGTTTATTTATTCAGTCATTTATTTGTATTAGTATGGACTCATGGTTATTTATCTTATACTTTGGGTTATAATCCAACACTTTGTTATTTATTTTATTGCTCAAATCGTTCTAGCTTTGGTAATTGGGAGCTCTTTCAGTTGGCTCCTGTGCCCCTTTTATATGCCCCTGCTGTGTTTTTTGAGCACTACCTTACTTTCTGATATTACAAGCTGTCCTAGCTCATCCTGTATAGTCTCTGCTCCTGCCATTTCTCCAAGGTGAATGATAAGAAACCAAGATGGGTGGGTGCTGGGTGTACTTCTTGTTACATTGATTCCAGGCCCAATTTTTTTTTTTTTTTTGCGGTACGCGGGCCTCTCACTGCTGTGGCCTCTCCCGTTGCGGAGCACAGGTTCTGGACGCACAGGCCCAGCAGCCATGGCTCACGGGCCCAGCCGCTCCGCAGCATGTGGGATCCTCCCAGACCGGGGCACAAACCCGTGTCCCCTGCATCGGCAGGCGGACTCTCAACTACTGCGCCACCAGGGAAGCCCCAGTCCCAATTTTTTGTTATTGTTTTCTTTTATAATCTTCTCAAGAGGATTTTAAAAAAAAAGTGTAAGATAACACCTTTTTCTTCCTTATTTCTGGCATTTAATTCCTGCTCACTACCATAGAAGATTGTTGTTGATGTTATTTATTTTTTGGTTAGTAATTCCTTTCTTTAACAACACTCTAAGCCAGTACTGTTCAATAGAAATATAACGCAAGACATATATGTAATTTAACATTTTCTAGTAGCCTCATTAAAAACTTAAGAAACAAAAAAAAGGTGAAATTAACTCTATAATATACATTCTTTAACCCAATATACCAAAAATTTTACCAATTCAACATCTAATCAGTATACAACACTTAATAAGATATGTTACATTCTTTTTTTCAGTGCTAATTCTTCGAAACCTGGTGTGTATTTTATACTTACAGCACATCTTCGTTAAGACCAGTCACATTTCAAGTGTTTAATGACCACACGTGGCTTGGGCTACCATTTTGGACAGCACAGTTGTAGACCATGTGAGGACTTATTTTTTTCCCCCCAAATCCTGTGTTTACATGGGAAAACAGTGTCTTCTGAGCAGTGCCTAGTTCAAAAGAATCTAGCTGTTTATTTCCTCTGTAAAATGAAGATTATAATAGAAACAACTATTATTGGTAAACAACTCATAGGGTTATTATGAGGAATAAATAAGATAATGCATGCAAATCATGGTATATGATGGGTAGTCTCAATATATGTTAGCTATTATCATTTTTATTAAGTTTGTTTTGGAAAATGAGCTTACCCATCTTAAGAACTTTATTTATTTATTTATTTTGAAATATAGTTCATTTGCAATGTTGTGCTAGTTTCTGGTGTACAGCAAAGTGATTCAGTTATACACACACACACACACACATATTCTTTTTCATATTCTTTTCCATTACGGTTTATTACAGGATATTGAATATAGTTCCCTTGTTGTTTATCCGTTTTATATATAGAAGTTTGTATCTGCTAATCCCAGACTCCCAATTTATCCCTCCCCCCACCCCCTTTCCTCTTTGCAACGATAAATTTATTTTCTATATCTGTGAGTCTGTTTCTGTTTTGTAACTAACTTCACTTGCGTCATATTTTAGATTTCACATATAAGTGATAGCATATAATGTTTATCTTTCTCTTTCTGACTTACTTCACCTAGTATGATAATCCCTAGGTCCATCCATGTTGCTGCAAATGGCATTATTTCATTTTTTTTTTGTGGCTGAGTAGTATTCAATTGTATTTATATACCACATCTTCTTTATCCATTCATTTGTCGATGGACATTTAGATTGCTTCCATGTCTTGGCTATTGTAAACAGTGCTGCAATGCATGTATCTTTTCAAATTATGGTTTTCCCCGGACATATGCCCAGGAGTGGAATTACTGGGTCATATGGTAGCTCTATTTTTACTTTTTTAAGGAATCTCCATACTGTTCTCCATAGTGGCTGTACCAGTTTACATTCCCACCAACAATGTAGAGGAACTCCCTTTTGATTTTCCTTATACCTCTTTTAAAACACGTATCACATTCTATCTGGAATTACATGGTTAGTAGTTGGCTGTGCAGCTGTTTTAGTTCCTTTTTGTGACTGTAGGTGTCCTAGGAGCTGGTACCAAGTCTCATTTATCTCTGTGAGCTGAGAAGTTCCTAACCATGTTTCTTTCACTGTGCTTATCATGTTTCACAGTGCCTTATCATGTTGGCCATGGTGAAACTACCAAGGTGAGAATTTCAAGTAGGTAGGAATATATAGGGATTAAAAAACTCAATGGAGAGACAAATATTTGAATCACTAAATTTAGAAATAAAGTCGGTAAAGGAATTTTTGGATGAACAGTGTGGCCCTATAAAATCATCCTTTATCCCAGATTTTCCTCTAAAGTAAATAGTTATAATCACAAATGATAAGGATTATTGAGATATAATGGTTATTGAGATATTTTTTTCAATGTTTTAATTTATTTTTTTTCGCCAAACTTGACAGTTGATCATCAGAGAGTTGATTTCTTCGGATTAATTTCAGAATTCTTTGTCATTTTATGGTTTTGAATCTCTAGGATTTAACAACTATTTTCTTTAAATTGTGTCATATTATTTTGTATGAAGAAACATTTCACCATTTGGAGACCTTTTCCTCATAGAATTCTGTGAGTTAAATTCCACTGATCATTTTTTTCCTCAAATTATCTTTGTAACTTATATAGAATATTAGTCAAAATATTTGCTCAGAAAATAG
This sequence comes from Phocoena sinus, assembly GCF_008692025.1. Lineage (NCBI taxonomy): Eukaryota > Metazoa > Chordata > Mammalia > Artiodactyla > Phocoenidae > Phocoena > Phocoena sinus. The sequence continues at coordinate 80,385,095 of NC_045774.1, read as the reverse complement.
AGTTTTGCAAAGGAGAAACACTAAAACTTTAAGTACCACAGATCAGCCTAACTTAAAACAATGACCTAATGTAATTATTTAAGAAAGAGTGTAAAAATATTTTAAAAGGATAGGATTGGTAGGAAAATTTCTATTAAGTCTAAGGTTTCTCTCTAATATATTTTCCTTATAATACAGGCATCACAATTCCTGATTTCAAACTTTATTACAAAGCTATAGTAATTGAAACAGTACTGGCATAAAAATGGTTACATAGACCAATGGAACAGAATTGAGAGCCCAGAAATACCCACACTTATAAGGTCAACTAATATTTGACAAGGGTGCCAATAATATTCACTGGGTCAAGGTTAGCATCTTCAATAACTGGTGTTGGGAAAACTGGACAACTACATGCAGAAGTGTGAAATCGGACCTCTATCTTATATCATTTACAAAAATCAACTCAAAGTGCATTAAAGACTTAAATGGGAGACCTGAAATCGTAAAACCCCTTAGAAGAAAACAGAAAAAAAGCTCCTTGACATTGGTCATGGCAATGATTTTTTGGATATGACACTGAAAACACAAGCAACAAAATAAAAACTAAGTGGAGCTACATCAAACTAAAAAGCTTCTGCATAGCAAAAGAAACAATCATCAGAATAAAAAGAATGGGAGAAAATATTTGCAAACCATCTGTCTGATAAGGGGTTAATATCCTAACGTACCTAAAGGAACGCATAGAATTCAACTAGATAAAAACCAAATGGTCTGATTAAAAAATGGGTGAAGGACTTGAATAGACTTCTTTTCCAAAGAAGACATATGAATGGCCAAACAGGTACATGAAAAGATGCTCAGCATCACTAATCATCAGGGAAATGCAAATCAAAATCATGAGGTATCACCTCACACCTGTTAGAATGGCTATTATCAAAAAGACAAAAGTTAACAAATGTTGGTGAAGCTGTGGAGAAAAGGGGACCCTTGTGCACTGTTGGTGGGAATGTAAATTGGTGCAGCCACTATGGAAAACCATATGGAGGTTCCTCAAGAAATTAAAAATAGAACTACCATATGATCCAGCAGTTCCACTTCTGGATATATATCTGAAGGAAGTGGAGTCAGGATCTCAAAGAAATACCTGCACTCCCATGTTCACTGCAGCATTGTTCACAGTAGCCAAGATATGGAAACAACCTAAGTGTCCATTAACAAATGAATGGATAAAGAAAATATGATGGAATATCATTCACCTATATAAAAAAGGAAATTTTGCCTCTTGTGACAACATAGATGGACCTCGAGGACATTATGCTAAGTAAAATGTCAGACAGAGAAAGACAAACATTGTATGTTCTCACTTACATGTGAAATCTAAAAAAGCTGAACTCGGAAATAGAGAGTAGGACGCTTGTCGCCAAGGGCTGGGGGTGGGGTGAGGAAAATGGGAACGATGTCAGTCAAAGGGTACAAACTCCCAGTTACAAGATCAATAAGTTCAAGGGATCTAATGTATAGCATGGTGACTATAATCAACAACACTGTATTATGTATTTGAAAGTTAAGAGAGGAAATCTTAAATGTCATCACCACACTCGTACACAGAGAGACAATTATACGAGGGGACGGAGGTGTTAACTAACCTTACTGTGGTATCATTTTGTAATATATACATGTGTTAAATCATCACATTGTATACCTCAAAAGCTTACATAAGTTGTATGTCAATGTCTCAACAAAGCTGGAAAAAATATTTCTCCATTCCCTGGTTAAGTATCATCTACATGTACCTTAGTGCTATCTCTGCATAATATAGGTCTGATACTGTTACCCCTTTTAAAAACCCTTCAGTGGTAGCTTATTGCCTGGGTCTTCACGTTTTTGATTGTGTACTCCATCAGTAAAAATTCTGAATATGGACCCAACTTGTGTCTTTTTCTTTATAAATTACACACACACACAGACACACACACACATACACACATTACACTCAACAAACACTCAAAATTAAAAAGGATGAGAAAATATAAATACAAATAGATGTTCTGGTTTTTTCCTGAATTGGTTTGCATATGCTCTGGAGTGAGTGCACCCCACTTTGGAGACTACTTGTCTAGAAAATAAAATGCAAATTCTTTGGTGGAGAACACAAGATCCTTACAGACTGGCACCAGTATCCAGTTATCTTCCACACTTCCTGCACCCGCTTGGTGCTTTACACATTGGACTGCACACCATGTTTTCCTTGTTTGCTTCTTTTGTGCATGATGAGTTCTTATTTGTCCTTAGACTAAAATGTCACCTTTTTTTAAAGATCTCTTGACAATCTCTCCTTTTTTCTTGCTCTAGTGTGTGTTGTCCATACCTTTATTATAGCACATAGTGTTATCTAAGACGGTTTATAGTGTGTGGGTCATTCCTTGAGAACAGGGACCTTGACTTACTTATCTTCCATTCCAGCTCTAAGCAGACAGAACAGCTTAAGAAATATTTACAGAGCTTCGTATTATGTGTGAGGGCCTGTGCTGGGTGCTATGAGAGTGTATGAGATGAATAAACATGATTTCTGCCTCCAAGGAGTTTATAAGTAAAATGTACCTTGAAGGAAATATTTCTTAATTACTGTCCAAGGGAAGTATAAATATTTCTCTAACAATTATGAAAGTTAGAGGACATATTTTTAATTTATATGTTCTAGAGAGCCAGTGGTATATGATTAATGTATTCGAGAGGATGAGTGATAGTATTTTTAGAAAGGAATTTCAAAAACGAACAGTCTGGGCATACTTTCCCATATCCTGTTTACTTCAGGCGGCTGTACTGACAGATGTCCTCAGGCGGCTGTACTGACAGATGTCCTCAGGCAGTGATTGAAATATAAACAAAATAAGGCAGGTAAATGTGAACAGTTTTTCATCATGTTTATGTGAAAGCGTGCACTCAATTATTTTTATAGCAGAGTTTAAATTTCCTCAGTGCTTTTCAACCTAACAATTGAGTAATTATTGTAATGTACCCACAGACACGTGGGAATTATAACTATTTTAACTAATGCATGGCAATTGAATGAAGTGATTTGTCCAAGATTAGTGAGAGCCACTATTACAATTCAGATTTATTGCCTTTTCTAGAATTCAAACCCGAGGATAGTACTTCTTCATAATTTTCTTGATTTTCTACATCTCCTGTGTTACCCTTGCATCTTAAAACTCTTAAAAATTTTGAGTACAATTTGGCTTAGTCTTGGAAGTCATTTCAATGATAGGTATATGATATGTAAAGTTAGTTGCTGATTATAAATTATATGGCATTTTCTTTGTCAGTTTCCTTTCACTGTTTTGCTATAGAGAAGCTGAAAAAGCAGTCACTTAAAAAAGAGATATAAGTAATTTTGCCTCTGTGAAAAGCCTGGAAAAGACCGATACGTAAAATTTAAATACACTGAAAAATTTAGAAGATATGTCGTAGTTTTATCTCTTCAACTTCAGGGAATTTAAAATACATCAATTTTTGCAAATGTTGTGAATTATCAGTGAAGCAGATAGTGAATCAACTGGGAAAATCGCACAAGAAGAAGAAGAAACAGGATGACCTTCAGAACTAAGCTAAAACTGCGTGCAAAGCAACTCAAAATTGAATGACTCAGGCAGATTAGAAGATTAAGGTTCAAATCTGTTCTTCTAACTAGTACGTGAAGCCACAGTGCTGTTGAGTCAGTCCTCCTGATAATCCCTCTCGGTCAGAATTCTCTCCACATATCCGTTCCTGTTTCCTGACTAATGAAGGATATACTGGCTTAGAAACGTTGTTGTTTTATAACAGAAAAAATAATCTGAGATAATGGGATCTGGATAGTAGAAAGTGTTACAACATCACTATAACTATAACACAGAAGCAACTTATTTTTCTGATGGTTGTATTCCTAAAAGTTTTATATAAATTCAACCATATTTAAGATGACACATGAGAGTTTGCTGCTTTTTAGAGAAGCTATGATCAATCCTTTTGTAGAGGGATAGCTGAATTTTCATTCTTTAGGTTTTTTTTTTTTTTTTTTGGCTGCGTTGGGTCTTTGTTGCTGTGCGTGGGCTTTCTCTAGTTGCAGCAAGCGGGGGCTACTCTTCATTGAGGTGTGTGGGATTCTCATTGCAGTGGCTTCTCTTGTTGCAGAACACGGGCTCTAGGTGCGTGGGCTTCAGTAGTTGCGGCTTGTGGACTCAGTAGTTGTGACTCGTGGGCTTAGTTGCTCCGTGGCATGTAGGATCTTCCCAGACCAGGGCTTGAACCACTGTCCCCTGCATCGGCAGGTGGATTCTTAAACACTGCGCCACCAGGGAAGTCCCAGGTATTCTTCTTTTTAGATGTTGGGGGTAGGAGTTTATTAATTAATTAATTTATTTTTGCTGTGTTGGGTCTTCGTTTCTGTGCGAGGGCTTTCTCTAGTTGTGGCAAGCGGGGGCCACTCTCTATCACGGCCTCTCTCTATCACGGCTTCTCTTGTCGCGGAGCACAGGCTCCAGACGCGCAGGCTCAATAGTTGTGGCTCACGGGCCTAGTTGCTCCGCGGCATGTGGGATCTTCCCAGACCAGGGCTCGAACTCGTGTCCCCTGCATTAGCAGGCAGATTCTCAACCACTGCGCCACCAGAGAAACCCCCAGGTATTCTTTTTAATAGGACACATTTATAGTTGTTTTCTGTACCAGTAATTTAAGTAAAAAGAAAAATGCAGTTATGTTGGGCTTATCTTTCTAATTGAGTTCCTCAGGAATAAAAATCGCAATCTTACAACTCACTAGTTAGAATGCTAATAAAACACAATATTAAAATTTAATCCTTTCTGTGTTTAAAAAATTCCATCAGAACTGGTTACATCAGTTGGTGAGGTGTTACCAGTCTCCGTCAATAGACCCCTTTTGGTTTGTCTACAAACAAGCAAGCACCAAAGGACAAAAATCCAAACAACTAAAGCAAAACTGAAACTCAGAGTTTTAGTGATTGATTAATCCCTCCAACTCCAAGTAAAAACCAACATCAAGATACATAATTAATAATGCTATGTAGTGACATCCTTACATATAAGTGAAAGCAGTCAAAGTAGGTCACAGTTTTAACTTACAAGATGTGGCTATAAAATAACGAGATTGTATGAAGAAATGGCTCTTACTAGAGTTTTACAAAGAAAGTTCCAAAAGTATTTTGAGGGATAGAGAATTGGAGAAAAGGCATTTAATCTGTTAAAACTTGTGTTCTCTTTAACATTAATTTGTGTTTATTTGAAAAAAAAATCCCAATAGTCTATTGTTTTATTGTCTCTCAAGTAGCCAAGCTGACAGCTAAGCCACAGTGATGTCCGCAGAGGTGGACCCCATACAACGCTTTCTGTGGAGAAGAGTATCAGTGAGTTGATAGGAAGACACGGTCTTTTATTGGGACTGCAAGGTGGAGCTGTGGGGAGGAATAATCTGAGGGAGAAGAGATGATCAGATTAAGGTCAAAAACTAAGGTTATTAACCTCCTAGAATATCTCTGCACCAACAGTGCTTGTGTGCTGCAACTTATGTGGTAACCCCCCCCCCATTACCACTTTGATCCAATGTAATAGGATACACTGGACTCAGTACCTGTTATGTGTCAGGCACCATGGTTAGCACTGATGCATATTATTTAATCCTGAAAGCATCTATAGGTCTAGGTATCATTATTCTCACTTCATAACTAAGGAAACCTGAACTCAGAGAGAGTGACATTGCTTAAGCACAAAGATTAGAATGTCTCTGTTGCCTGTCTGGGCCTGACCCGGCTCAGCTTTCAAGATCAAGGGTGTTCGGGGTGGTATGGTTGTAGAGAGAATGTATGTCTGTCTTACTCCAAATCCCATGTTCTTTCCATGCTGCTATCCAGTAGATCACCTATGTAATTCTTCATTCACAGGGTGCTAAAGTTTTCTTGGCTTGGGTGTTAGTGCATTATCTGAACCCACCATCAATGGGAAGGGTCTGAGGATGAGGGGTAATTGGTGTGCTAGAGAGTGCATAGGGTTAGCACTGAGGAGGCCAGATTCCATCAAGTCCAAGGGGCTGGCAAAGGGAACTCCAAGAGGGTTAGAAGGCAGGTAGACACAGGATGCCAAAAAACAAGGATAAAAGAGCTTTTGATGACATTTCGTCTTAAAACACACCAAATGGCCCGGGAAGGACAATTTTGAAAACAAAACTCAGTCTGCACTTGGCGGGCTGTCCAAAAGTGGTGCACGTTTGGACTGGGGTAGGGTTCCTGGCTGCTGACCTCATTACTTCTGAGAGCTTTCATTGTGTTTCAGTCATCGTTTTCCTTATTGGCATTTTCTGATTACTTAGGCATAGGAATGAGTAAATAAAATGCTTTGATGCAGGTTTAAAAAAATGAACGCTATCCTACCTTTGTAAAGCTTGGAAGAGACTTTCAAGGCTAGCTTCAGTTGTGTCTGAGTCATTGTTGGCTTTTTTCTGATTACTTAAGCAAGGGAATGTATAAATTGAGTGCTATGATGCAGGTTTAAGGAAATTACTCTACTTTTGCATTAGACTGCCAATACATTAAGCTTGAAAATGAATTCCAGTTACTGCTTAGCTAAGACTCAGTCGTCCCCATACAGTCCCCCTTCATGGCTGTGCAGCAGGTAGTCCTAAACTGAAAACCCAGCCTACGTTCTAATCTACTTTGTTATGCCCTTTGGTCATGAGGGAAACAGATCAGAACGATCCTTAAAAAACATTTCAAAGTACATGCCTTAGAATAAACGTTTCTTTTTGAAAAATTTCAAACATGCATGAAAGTAGGGAGAATAGAATAATAAACTACTATTGCCAATTGATTCTGATGATTATCAGTATTTTGCCATGTTTGTTTCATCTATCTCCCATTCAACTAACTTGTGTCACCCTGGTCCCCCCCTTACTCCATAGCCATCGCCAGACTATTCTAAACCAATTACCAGACATCATTTCATACATTTCAGGTAAAAGGTTAAAAAATGATGATGCTGGGACTTCCCTGGTGGTGCAGTGGTTAAGAATCTGCCTGCCAATGCACAGGACACGAGTTTGAGCCCTGGTCCGGGAAGATCCCACATGCCACGGAGCAACTAAGCCCGTGTGCCACGACTACTGAGCCTGCATGCCACAACTACTGAAGCCCACGTGCGTAGAGCCCGTGATCCACAACAAGAGAAGCCACTGCAATGAGAAGCCTGCACACCACAATGAAGACCCAATGTGGTCAAAAATAAATAAATTTATTGAAAAAACCCCCCAAAACCAAAACAAACAAAAAAACCATTAAAAAAAATAATGATGCCATTATCACACCAAAAGCACAGTATTCTAATAATAATATCATCTAATACTCATCCATATATAAATTCTCCCAGTTGTCTTTTTCCCAAATAGGTTAAACTAAAATTGGCTGTCTCCATAGATCAATGGCACAGAATAGAGAGCCCGCAGATAAATTCACGTACCTATGGTCAGTTAATCTAAGACAAAGGAAGCGAGAATATACAGTGGGGAAAAGACAGTCTCTTCAACAAGTGGTGCTGGGAAAGCTGGACAGCTACATGGAAATCAATGAAATTAGAACACTCCCTCACACCATATACAAAAATAAACTCAAGCTTGTTTAAAGACATAAATGTAACACATGACTCCATAAAACTCCTAGAAGAGAACAGAGGCAGAACACTCATTGACATAAATTGTAGCAATATTTTTTTGGATCAGTTTCCCAAGGCAACCGCCCCCCCCAAAATAAACAAATGGGATCTAATCAAAGTTAAGCTTTTGCACAGCAAAGGAAACCATAAACAAGATGAAACAACCTAATGGAGTGGGAGAAAATATTTGCAAACGACGCAACAGACAAGGGGTTAAGATCCAAAATATACAAAGAACTCATACAGCTCAATATCAAAAAACCAAACAACCCAATCACAAAATAGGCAGAAGACCTAAATAGACATTTTTCCAAAGAAGACATACAGATGGCCAACAGGTACATGAAAAGACGCTCATCATTATTAATTATTAGAAAAACGCAAATCAAAACTACAATGAGGTATCACCTCACACCAATCAGCATGGCTATCATCAAAAAGTCTACAAATAATATGGGACTTCCCTGGCGGTCCAGTGGTTAGGACTCTGCACTTTCACTGCCATGGGCCCAAGTTCAATCCTTGGTCAGGGAACTGAGATCCCACAAGCTGTGCAGTGCAGCCAAAAAAAAAAATGCTTTTACTTAAAAAAAAATTAAAAAAGAACAAAATAATGCCATTTGCAGCAACATGGATGGACCTAGAGATTGTCATATTGAGTGAAGTAAGCCAGACAGAGGAAGACAAATATCATATGATATTGCTTATATGTGGCATCTTAAAAAATGGTACAAATGAACCTATTTACAAAATAGAAATAGAGTCACAGATGTAGAAAACAAACTATGGTTACCAAGGGGGTGGGGGTGGGGCAGGGATAAATTGGGAGATTGGGATTGAAACATACATACTACCATATATAAAATAGATAATCAACCAGGACCTACTGTATAGCACAGGGAACTCTACTCAATACTCTGTAAAGACCTACATGGGAATAGAATCTAAAATTGCTGGTGGATCCAGCAATTCCACCCAGATATATATGGGTATATATCTGAAAAAAACAAAAACTCTATTTAGAAAAGATACATGCACCTGAGTGTTCATAGCAGCACTATTTACAATAGCCAAGACACGGAAGCAACCTAAGTGCCCATCAACAGACAATTGGCTTAAGAATATGTGGCATATACGTATATACATATACGTATATGCCACATATATATTCCATTATATATAATGGAATATTACTCAGCCATATGTAAGAATGAAATATTGCCGTTTGCCGCAACATGGATGGACCCAGAGAATATTGTGGTTAGTGAAATAAGTCAGACAGAGAAAGACAAACACTGTATCACTTATATCACTTATATGTGGAATCTTAAAAAAACAATACAAATGAAGCTATAAACAAAATAGAAACAGACTCACGGACATAGAAAACGAACATCGTTACCAAACAGGATTGGGGTGGAGAGGTGGGGAGGGACAAATTAGGTGTATGAGATTAACAAATATAAACTATCATACATAAAATCAAGGCTTTACTGTATAGCACAGGGAATTACACCCCATATCTTGTAATAACCTATAATGGAATATATAATTTACAAAAAAGTACACTGAGTTACTATGTTGTACACCTGAAACTAACACAATATTGTAAATTAACGATACTTAAATAAAAAAATTAAGAACACAAACAAGGGGTGTTCTTTGTTAAAGAAACCAGACCATTTATGTTGTAGAATTTTCACATTCTGACAGAATCATGATGTGTGAAGTACATGCCTTTTGGATATAGGTTTAGTTTCATCTTCATGTTTGAAAGAGAACACACACAAAAGATCCTATTGGAGGGAAAGACCTTAAGATTCTACTATATTTTACATACGGACAGTTCAATTTAATGTTTTAAAATATAATGCCTACAAGGGATAGACAGGCATTATGTTCTTTTGGAATCCCTCACACATTTCAGATGACAGTTTTCTTTTTGTGTAATTTATCTGATTTTATATTAACTGCTAGGGTTAAAAAAACCTCTGGCCAATGCAGAGTTAAGGCTTTTCAATTCTTTTCAGTGGTGTCTGTTTCTAGGACTTTTAGTGCATGTCAAAAAATGTTTTGAGGGCTTCCCTGGTGGCGCAGTGGTTGAGAGTCCGCCTGCCAATGCAGGGGACACGGGTTCGCGCCCCGGTCCAGGAGGATCCCACATGCCGCGGAGCTCCTGGGCCCGTGAGCCATGGCCGCTGAGCCTGTGCGTCTGGAGCCTGTGCTCCACAACAGTGAGAGGCCCTGCGTACTGCAAAAAAAAAAAAAAAAAAGACGTTTTGAAAATATAATTTTCTAAAAATGCTTTAGGCCCAGTATCCATTTTGGAGAAGCCATGTTGTAGCTCTCTTCAGGAATAATGAGAACTCAAGGGAAATGATTCAAGGGGGTTCTATCAAAGCATCTTACTTTCTGGCTTACAGTTGATGTCTTGGCCATGATATTTCCTGTCCCTTGAAGCAACAATGTCTCTTGACAAATTTTTTTTAAGTGAAGGGTCTGCAACCCTATGGCTTATTACTCCTTAATTTCTGTGTTTTAAATGGTAATGTGGAAGGTATTGTCAGTGTTGTTGGTGATCTTTGGACCTATGTACATAACAGATTGAAAATTGAGTTATTAAGGAGCAGATTTCTTGTGTTTTTTAAAAATACACATTTTATTTTATTTGTTTGGAAGCAACAAACTACTTTAAAAAATAAGGATTTCATTTAGTGAAGACCATAAAACATAATGCATATTGTTATCACTAAACTTCCCGTGTCGTATGTATTTTTGGGGATTGACAATTTTTTACCGAGATGTATTTCTGGAAACTATCCTTCAGTCTAGGCAAAACATACTCGTGCTGTTCAGACCCACTCCTACACATAAGGGGGTCTCTTAAGTTCTTTACCCCGTTTCAAATGAGGGAATCAGTGCAGTCTGCTGTCTCCTAACCAGGGTTGATGTATGTTAATTAATTAATTAACGATTTAATCATTCAGACCCTGCATAAGTTCAAAACGTTATGAAAGTAGTGCCAAAGCATTTAGTACAGATAAATACTTGGGACTTTAGTGTTGTCTAAGGAAACTCTGCATTTCTATAACTGGATCCTTACTTGGGAGTGAATGGAATTGCTGGAGATAGTTTCAGGTGTCCTGAGGTAACAAGATCACAGTAGCAATTATCTCCTCAAACTTTAGAAACCTTTAAAACTTTCTGACAGGAGCTGGGGAAAGGCAGAGAAAATATAAATCTTTTCCTTTCTAATAGTTCATTATAAACCCAACATGTGTGAAAACCAACAATCTGGGTCACCTGAAAATAGACTTTGGAAACTCACTAGCATTTCATTTTATTTTCCATAGTAATCAATGGAACAACAGATGTTAGTTTCTGGATATGGCTCTAACTGTAGATTTTTGATGTATTCTTCTTGGCTTTTTAAAAAAGTTGTAGTGAACTTACAATAATTTACAACTGATATTTTTATCCCCTGTAGAATGGGATTAACAGCTGTCTTCAATTTTATAGCTACTACAGTTTATTCTGTGCTAGGTTCTTTTTCTCATTTAATCCTTATGGCCCCCCTCCAAGGTATTATATCCACTTGACAGACAAGGATCTTGAGGCTTGGAGATGTAAACAATTTACTCAAGGATATAGATGGTGTAGGGGATCTTGACCAATTCACAAGTTTTTATTCAAACTTTAAATAACATACAAGATGGCAACATTCCTGGAGCATTGTAGTGTGCCAGGAATGTTTATTTGCTTCCTTTCTTTCCCCCTTAGATCATGGAGAGGAGAGACGCCCCCTTAATGTGCATTTTCCTCTTCCACTCTTTTTTTTTTTTTTTTTTTTCGGTACGCGGTCCTCTCACTGTTGTGGCCTCTCCCGTTGCGGAGCACAGGCTCCGGACGCGCAGGCTCAGCGGCCATGGCTCACGGGCCCAGCCGCTCCGCGGCATGTGGGTTCTTCCCGGACCGGGGCACGAACCCGTGTCCCCTGCATCGGCAGGCGGACCCTCAACCACTGCGCCACCAGGGAAGCCCCAAGCTGAGGCTTTTGATGGTCCATTTCTATGAAGTTTAAGCAAGTGACATTGAAACACTTGTCTTAGGTACACTCCTAATTATAACAAATATAAGAATTACATTTCTTATCTTTTCATAAGAATTTTTATCAGTAATTTTTTTGCCATTGTCACTTTGTAACAGGAACGTTTACTTTCCTCGCCTCCTTGGTTTGACCCAGAAAGCATTTACTCTGAGGCACAGAAAAAGATGAGGTCATACTATTCAGATCATGTGGTGATACCAGTAACACGTTGCATCAATTGTTATGACCATTAGGTGGCAGGCTGATGCAGAATGACATCGCCCTGGGAAACTGGACAGTACTCAATGTCTGTCTGGCTTCTTCTCTGGCCAGAGGGGCAAGTAGGCTTTTCCTGGATTCAGAATGCAAGCTGGATGAATTCAAGCGTCTGTCGCCTTATGGACCTATCACCCCAATTACCATTCCTCCTCATTTCTGCTTTTAGGCCTTCAAACACAAAAGACTAAGCATCCTATTCCAGGTAAAAGAGTTATTTCCATACTATCGTGATGTGACCCTAGGGCCCTCTTAAATAGACATCTAGAACTCAGAGAGGTCACACTCTAAAATTTTGAGTCCTATAAAGAAAACTTAAAAAACACCAAAGAGGGCTTCCCTGGTGGCGCAGTGGTTCAGAGTCCGCCTGCAGATGCAGGGGACACGGGTTCATGCCCTGGTCCGGGAAGATCCCACATGCCGCGGAGTGGCTGGGCCCGTGAGCCATGGCCGCTGAGCCTGCGCGTCCGGAGCCTGTGCTCCGCACCGGGAGAGGCCACAGCAGTGGGAGGCCTGCGTACCGCAAAAAACAAAACAAAACAAAACAAAAACAAAAAACACCAAAGAGGACTTCCTTGGTGGTGCAGTGGTTAAGAATCTGCCTGCCAATTTAGGGGACAAGGGTTCGAGCCCTGTTCCGGGAAGATCCCACATGCCACAGAGCAACTAAGCCCATGCGACACAACTACTGAGCCTGCGCTCTAGAGCCCGTGAGCCACAACTACTGAGCCCACGAGCCACAACTACTGAAGCCCGCACGCCTAGAGCTCATGCTCCACAACAAAGAGAAGCCACCGCAGTGAGAAATCTGCACACCGCAACGAAGAGTAGCCCCCGCTCGCTGCAACTAGAGAAAGCCCGCGCGCAGCAACCAAGACCCAATGCAGTCAAAATAAATAAATAAATTTATAAACAAACAACAACAAAAAACACCAAAGAACCCAGAAGTGGTGATGGGAATTTACAAACAGAAGGGTTTATTAACTACAGTCCCTGGAGAGACATAACTCGACAAAATTACCTCCTTTTTCAGTGGTTATGAGAAGTCAAAAAGTTTCAGTCTAAATTGGCATTCAGGGCTCCACCGCTGGTGGGGATCCAGGTCTTTTCTCGCTCATTGTACTCTTTCCTGCTCTGAAGTGGTAGTGCCTACTGGCGCTCAGTGTCTCAACCAAAAAAAGCAACTTTGTCCCCATGTTTCTTCAGATTTGACAAAATCTAGTTTTTGCTCAAACCTGTCTGCATTAAATGACCTCCACGGGAGTGATGTTTTTGTCTGGTTCAGTTACTGCCTCTGACGCCTGAGTTACTCCAGACCCCGTGCTACCTTCCCCACTCCACCTCAGCTCCATTTTCAGACCCTACATGTGGCTCTAGTGCTAGCACGTCCCCTGGGGTGTTCCAGCTTGTATCCTTGCTCAGAATTCCAGCTCTGCTTTGTTAGTCCTATCACCACATTACTGATCAGGCTCTACTACTAGCACCTGAACTTCTTGCCTATACTATTCTAAACCTGTTTCAAGGCTCTGATGCTGTCACCATCAAGTCAGTTAAATGCTACTTTTTCATGTCCCTGTGGTTGCTTGATGGAAACTAATTATAATTGTCCCTCAGTTCCATTGGGGATTGGTTCCAGGCACCCCCATATCAAAATCTGGGGATGCCCTTATATAAAATGGCATAGTATTTGCATATAACCTATGTACATCCGCCCTTATATACATTAAATCACTCCTAGATTACTTACAATACCCAATACAATGTAAATATTATGTACATAGTTGTAAATACAATGTACTTCCTATTAAGTAGTTGCCAGTTCCTGGCACATTCATGTTTTGTGTTTTGGAACTTTCTGGAAAATTTTTTTCCAGTATTTTCAATCTGTGGTTGGTTGAATATGTGGGTGCAGAACTTGCAGATATGGAGGGCCAACTTAAAAATACTTTTTAAAATTGAAATATAGTTGATTTACCATGTTGTGTTAGTTTCAGGTGTAGGGGGAACAACTTTTAATCGAAAATTCAAGAGATTCTCCAGAAGACTCTTGGAACTAGTAAGAGTTTTGCAGGGTTGGTGAATCCAAGATCAACATACAAAAGTTAATTGTATTTTTTATACCGTCAGGAATGCATTAGATAATGCAATTTATTATTTAAAAATTTTTTTCACATCTTTATTGGAGTATAATTGCTTTACAATGTTGTGTTAGTTTCCGCTGTACAACAAAGTGAATCAGCTATATGCATACCTATATCCCCATATCCCCTCCCTCTTGAGCCTCCCTCCCACCCTCCCTATCCCACCCCTCTAGGTGGTCACAAAGCACTGAGCTGATCTCCCCGTGCTATGCAGCAGCTGCCCACTAGCCAACCATTTCACATTTGGGAGTGTATATATGTTAATGCTACTCTCTCACTTTGTCCCAGCTTCCCCTTCCTCCCCTGTGTCCTCAAGTCTGTCCTCTACGTCTGTGTCTTTATTCCTGCCCTGTCACTAGGTTCATCAGTACAGTTCTTTTAGATTCCATATATATGCGTTAACATATGATATTTGTTTTTCTCTTTCTGACTTACTTCACTCTGTATGACAGACTCTAGGTCTATCCACCTCATTACAAATGACTCAATTTCGTTCCTCATTATAGCTGAGTAATATTCCATTGTATACATGTGACACATCTTCTTTATCCATTCATCTGTCGATGGACACTTAGGTTGCTTCCATGTCCTGGCTATTGTACATAGAGCTGCAATGAACATTGTGGTACATGACTCTTTTTGAATTATGGTTTTCTCAGGGTATATGCCCAGTAGTGGGATTTCTGGGTCATATGGTAGTTCTATTTTAGGTTTTTTAAGGAAACGGCCTACTGTTCTCCACAGTGGCTGTATCAACTTACATTCCCACCAACAGTGCGAGAGGGTTCCCTTTTCTTTACACTCTCTCCAGCATTTATTCTTTCTAGATTTTTTGATGATAGCTATTCTGACCAGTGTGAGGTGATACCTCATTTCCATAATATTGATTCTTCCAAACCAGGAGCATGGCATATCTCTCTGTTTATGTCATCTTTGATTTCTTTCACCAGTATTTTATAGTTTTCTGAGTACAGGTTTTTTGCCTCCTTAGGTAGGTTTATTCCTAGGTATTTTATTCTTTTTGCTGCGAGGGTAAATGGGATTGTTTCCTTAATTTCTCTTTCTGATCTTTTGTTCTTAGTGTATAGGAATGCAAGAGATTTCTGTGCATTAATTTTGTATCCTGAAGGAAAACTTGAAGGGTATCCTGAAACCTTACCAAATCCATAGATTAGTTCTAGTAGTTTTCTGGTGGCACCTTTAAGATTTTCTACGTGTAGTATCAAGTCATCAGCAAACAGTTATGGTTTTACTTCTTCTTTTCCAATTTGTATTCCTTTTATTTCATTTTCTTCTCTGATTGCCGTGGCTAGGACTTCCAAAACTATGTTGAATAATAGTGGTGAGAGTGGACATCCTTGTCTTGTTCCTGATCTTAGAGGAAATGCTTTCAGTTTTTCAGCATTGAGAATGATGTTTGCTGTATATGGCCTTTATTATGTTGAGGTAGGTTCCCTCTAAGCCCACTTTGTGGAGAGTTTTTATCATAAATGGGTGTTGAATTTTATTATTATTTATAGTAAAATATACATAACATAAAATTTGCCACTTTAACCACTTTTAAGTGTACAGTCCTGTGGCATTAAATACTTTCATACTGTTGTGTAACCATCACCACCATCCATCTCTAAAAGTTTTGAATCTTCTCAAACTGAAACTCCCTACCCATTAAACAATAAATCTCCATGCCCCACTCTCCCCAGCCCCTGGCAACCACCAGTAAAATGTACTTTCTATCTCTATGAATCTGACTACTCTGAGTACCTCAAATAAGTGGAATCACACAATATTTGTCCTGTTGTGACTTGTTTATTCCACTTAGCATAATGCTGCCAAGGTTCAAACATGTTGCAGCACATGTCAGAATTTCCTTTCTGAGTAATATCCCAGTTGTACAAATATGTCACATTTTGCTTATCCATTAATTCATCAAGGAACACTTACATTGCATTCCCCTTTTGGCTATTATGAATAAGGTTTCTACGAACAAGGGTGTACAAATATATGTTTGAGTCCCTGCTTTCAGTTGTTTTGGGTGTGTACCCAAACGTGGAATTGCTGAATCATATGGTAATTCTATGTTTAATTTTTTGAGGAATTGCCATGCAGCTTTTCACCATGGCTGCACCATTTAACATTCCTACCAGCAATACACAAGAGTTTCAATTTCTCCACACCCTTTCTAATGCTTATTATTTTCTGTGGTTTATTTATTTATTTGATAATAGCTATCCTAATGGGTCTGAATTGGTTCCTGTATTATTATTATTATTTTTTTGCGGTATGCAGGCCTCTCACTGTTGTGGCCTCTTCCGTTGCGGAGCACAGTCTCTGGACGCGCAGGCTCAATGGCCCAGCCACTCCGCAGCATGTGGGATCTTCCTGGACCGGGGCACGAACCCGTGTCCCCTGCATCGGCAGGCAGACTCTCAACCACTGTGCCACCAGGGAAGCCCCTCCTGTATTGTTTTGAAGCAAATCCCAGACATCATAAATTTTACCCACAATTATTTCAGTATGTGTCTCTAAAAGATAAAAACCCTTTCAAAAAGTATAACTCCAGCCTAAAGAATTAATAAAAATTC
The DNA here is from genome assembly GCF_008692025.1 of Phocoena sinus. Taxonomy (NCBI): domain Eukaryota; kingdom Metazoa; phylum Chordata; class Mammalia; order Artiodactyla; family Phocoenidae; genus Phocoena; species Phocoena sinus. The sequence continues at coordinate 80,368,330 of NC_045774.1, read as the reverse complement.
TTTAATATCATCAAACACCCAATCAGCATGCACAATTTCAACTGTTTAGAAATGGAACAATCCAGGGTTCTGTTTGGATCAGGAGCCAACAATGCTACTAATTGTTGTCTTTTAAGTCTCTTTAAACCTATAGTTTCAGACACGGTCCCCCCGCTGCAGTGTTGGTACAGCCATGTCTCACAAGGAACTCTGGTCTTCAAGTGCTGGGGTCAAGGCCTCTGCACGCAGTACCCTGGAGACAAGTGAAACTACACTAAGCACAAAGGAAAAGAAAGAAAGGCTGCGGATGAGGCTTGAGCTCCTGTGGTGGGAACGCTTAGTCCAAGCCACTGGACTAGCAGAGAACTTCATGCCCCAGGGAATATTAACGTGTGAGCTCTCCTCGTCTCTGCACCAAGACCCGACTCCACCCAACTGCCTGCAAATTCTAGTGCTGGACACCTTCGGCCAAACAAGCAGTGAGACAGGAACACAGCTCCACCCATCAAAAAAAATTAGATGACCAAATATATGGTAGAGATGAAGGAGCAAGGTAAAAACCCAAAGGACTAAATAAATGGAGAGGAAATAAGCAACCTACCAGAAAAAATTCAGAGTAATGATAGTAAAGATGATCAAAAATCTCGGAAATCAAATGGAGGCACAGATTGAGAAAATACAAGAAATGTTTAACAAAGACCCAGAAGAACTAAAGAACAAACAACCAGTGATGAACAACACAATAACTGAAATGAAAAATGCAGTAGAAGGAATCAGTAGCAGAATAACTGAGGCAGAAGATAAGTGACCTGGAAGACAGAATGGTGGAATTCACTGCCGTGGAACAGAATAAAGAAATAGGAATGAAAATAAATGAGGACTGTGTCAGAGACCTCTGGGACAACATTAAATGTGCCAACATTCAAATTATAAGGGTCCCAGAAGAAGAAGAGAAACAAAAAGGGTCTGAGAAAACATTTGAAGAGATTATAGTCGAAAACTTCTCTAACATGGGAAAGGCAATAGCCACCCAAGTCCAGGAAGCACAGAAAGTCCCATACGGGATAAACCCAAGGAGAAACATGCTGAGACACATATTAATCAAACTAACAGAAATTAAATTCAAAGAAAAAATATTAAAAGCAGCAAGGGAAAAGCAAAAAATAACACACAGCAGAATCCCCATAAGGTTATCAGCTGATTTTTCAGCAAAACTCTGCAGGCTAGAAGGGAGTGGCAGGATATATTTAAAGTGATGAAAGGGAAAAACCTACCACCAGGATTACTCTACCCAGCAAGGATCTCATTCAGATTTGACGGAGAAATCAAAAGCTTTACAGACAAGCGAAAGCTATGAGAATTCAGTACCACAAACCAGCATTACAACAAATGCTAAAGGAACTTCTCTCAGTGGGAAACACGAGAGAAGAAAAAGACCCACAAAACAAACCCAAAACAATTAAGACAATGGTAATAGGAACATACATATTGATAATCAACTTGAATGTAAATGGATTAAATGCTCCAACCAAAAGACACAGACTGGCTGAATGGATACAAAAACAAGACCTGTATATATGCTGTCTACAAGAGACCCACTTCAGACCTAGGGATGCATACAGACTGAAAGTGAGGGGGTGGAAAAAGATGTTCCATGCAAATGGAAATCATAAGAAATCTGGAGTAGCAATAGTCATATCAGATAAAATAGACTTTAAAATAAAGAATGTTACAAGAGACAAGGAAGAACACTGCATAATGATCAAGGGATCAATCCAAGAAGATGAAATAACAATTATAAATATTTATGCACCCAATATGGGAGCACCTCAATACATAAGGCAAATGCTAACAGCCATAAAAGGGGAAATTGACAGTAACACAATAATAGTGGGGGATTTTAACATCCCACTTACACCAATGGACAGATCATCCAGACAGAAATTAAATAAGGAAACACAAGCTTTAAATGACACAATAGACCAGGTAGACTTAATTGATATTTATAGGACATTCTACCTGAAAGCAGCAGAATACACTTTTTTTCTCAAGTGCACACGGAACATTCTCCTGGATAGATCACATCCTGGGTCACAAATCAAGCCTTGGAAAATTTAAGAAAATTGAAGTCATATCAAGCAACTTTTCCAACAACAACACCATGAGATTAGAAATCCATTACAGGAAAAAAAAACTGTAAAAAACACAAACACATGGACGCTAAACAGTGCACTACTAAATAACCAAGAAATCGCTCAAGAAATCAAACAGGAAATAAAGAAATACATAGAAACAAATGACAGTGAAAACACAACAACCCAAAACCTATGAGACGCAGCAAAAGCAGTTCTAAGAGGGAAGTTTATAGCAATTCAATCTCACCTCAAGAAACAAGAAAAATCTTAAATAAACAATCTAACATTGTACCTAAAGCAACTAGAGAAAGAAGAACAACAACAATGGAAACTCAAAGTTAGTGGAAGAAAAGAAGTCATAAAGATCAGAACAGAAATAAATGAAATAGAAATGAAGAAAACAATAGCAAAGATCAATACAACTAAAAGTTAGTTCTTTGAGAAGATAAAGAAAATTGATAAACCTTTAGCCAGATTCATCAAGAAAAAATGGAGAGGGTTCAAATCAATAAAATTAGAAATGAAAAAGGAGAAATTACAATCATCACCACAGAAATACAAAGGATCATAAGAGATTACTACAAGCAACTATATGCCAATAAAATGGACAACTTGGAAGAAATGGGCAAATTGAACCAGGAAGAAATAGAAAATATGAACAGGCAAACCACAAGTAATGAAACTGAAACTGTAATTAAAAATCTTCCAACAAACAAAAGTCCAGGACCAGATGGCTTCACAGGCAAATTCTATCAAACATTTAGAGAAATGCTAACACCTATCCTTCTCAAACTCTTCCAAAAAACTGCAGATCAAGGAACACTCCCAAACTTGTTCTATGAGGCCACCATCACCCTGATACCAAAACCAGACAAAGATATCCCCCCAAAAGAAAAATTACAGACCAATATCATTGATAAATATAGATGCAAAAATCCTCAACAAAATACTAGCAAACAGAATCCAACAACATATTAAAAGGATCATACACCATGATCAAGTGGGATTTATCCCAGTATATACACAAGTCAATCAGTGTGATTCACCATATTAACAAATTAAAGAATAAAATCCATATGATCATCTGAAAAGATGCAGAAAAAGAGTTTGACAAAAGTCAACACCCATTTATGATAAAACCTCTCCAGAAAGTGGGCATAGAAGGAACCTACCTCAACAAAATAAAGGCCTTATATGACAGACCAACAGCAAACATCGTTTTCAATGGTGAAAAACTGAACGCATTTCCTCTAAGATCAGGAACTAGACAAGGATGTCCATTCTCTCCACTATTATTCAACATAGCTCTGGAAGTCCTAGCCACGGCAAGCAGAGAAGAAAAAGAAATAAAGGAATACAAATTGGAAAAGAAGAAGTAAAACCATAACTGTTTGCAGATGACATGATACTATTTGTAGAAAATCTTAAAGATGCCACCAGAAAACTATTAGAGCTAATCTATGAATCTGGTAAAGTTGCAGGATTCAAAATTAATGCACAGAAATCTCTTGCATTCCTATATACTAACGGCAAAAGATCAGAAACAGAAAATAAGGAAACACCATTTACAATTGCAACAAAACGAATGAAATACCTAGGAATAAACCTACTTAAGGAGGCAAAAGACCTGTACTCAGAAAATTATAAAACACTCATGAAAGAAATCAAAGATGACACAATCAGATGGAGAGATATACTGTGTTGTTGGACTGGAAGAATAAATATTGTGAAAATGATTATATTACCCAAAGCAATCTACAGATTCAACGCAATCTCTATCAAATTACCAATGCCATTTTTCACAGAATTAGAACAAAAATTTTATAATTTGTATGGAAACACAAAATAGCCCAAATAGCAAAAGCAGTCTTGAGAAAGAAAAAACAGAGCTGGAGGAATCTGGCTCCCAGACTTCAGACTGTACTACAAAGCTACAGTAATCAAGATAGTATGGTACTGGCACTAACACAGAAATATAGATCAACGGAACAGGATAGAAAGCCCAGAGATAAACCCACACATCTATGGTCATCTAATCTATGAAAAAGGAGGCAAGAATATAAAATGGAGAAAAGACTGTCTCTTCAACAAGTGGTGCTGGGAAAACTGTGTAGCTACATGTAAAAGAATGAAATTAGAACACTCCCTTACACCATACACAAAAAATAAACTCAAAATGGATTAAAGACCTAAATGTAAGGCTAGACAGTATAAAACTCTTAGAGGAAAACACAGGCAGAACACACTATGACATAAATCACAGCAAGATCCTTTTTGACCCACCTCCTAGAGTAATGGAAATAAAAACAAAAATAAACAAATGGGACCTAATGAAACTTAAAAGCTTTTGCACAGCAAAGGAAACCATAAACAAGATAAAAAGAAAACCCTCAGAAAGGGAGAAAATATTTGCAAACTGACAAAGCAAAGCAACTGACAAAGGATTAATCTCTAAAATATACAAGCAGCTCAGGTAGCCCAATATCAAAAAAACAAACAACCCAACCCAAAAATGGGCAGAAGACCTAAATAGACATTTATCCAAAGAAGACATACATATATATGGTCAAGAGGCACATGAAAAGATGCTCAACATCACTAATTATTGGAGAAATGCAAATCAAAACTACAATGAGGTATCACCTCACGCTGGTCAGAATGGCCATTATCACGAAATCTAGAAACAATAAAGCTGGAGAGGGTGTGGGGCTAAGGGAACCCTCTTGCATTGTTTGTGGGAATGTAAACTGATACAGCCACCGTGGAGAACAGTATGGAGTCTCCTTAAAAAACTAAAAATAGAACAAGCATATGACCCAGCAATCCCACTAGTGGGCATATACCCTGAGAAAACCATAATTCACAAAGAGACATGTACCAAAATGTTCATTGCAGCTCTATTTACAATAGCCAGGTTATGGAAATGACCTCCATGTCCATCAACAGATGAATGGATAAAGAAGATGTGGCACATATATACAATGGAATATTACTCAGCCATAAAAAGGAAAGAAATTGGGTCATTTGTAGAGATGTGGGTGGACCCAGAGTCTCTCATACACAGTGAAGTAGGTCAGAAAGAAGAAAACAAATATCATATATTAACGCATATATGTGAAATCTAGAAAAATGGTGGAGATGAACCTATTTGCAAGGCAGGAATAGAGGTGGAGATGTAGAAAATGGATGTGTAGATACAGGGGTTGAAGGGAGATTGGGATGAATTGGGAGATCAGGATTGACACATATACACTCCCATGTGTAAAATTGATATCTAGTGGGGACCAGCTGTATAGCACAGGGAGCTCAGCTTGGTCCTCTGTGATGACCTAGATGGGTGGGGTGGGGGGTGTGGTGGGACGGAGGTCCAAGAGGGAGGGGATATATGTGTACATATAGCTGATTCACTTCGTTGTACAGCAGAAACTAACACAACATTGTAAAGCAATTATAACACAATTTAAAGAAAAAATACCTGTAGTTTCTTTCAATTCTCCTTATTTTTCCTTGCAATTTAGTTGTTGAAGGAATTTGGTTGTTGGATAAAGTATTCCACAGTCTAGATTTTGCTAATACATCCCTGTGTTATTTAATATGCATTTATTAATTTCCTTGCATTTTTTTGTCCTTTTATTTTTTTTCCTATACTGTATTTCCTTGCAATTAAAAAATTTTTTAAAATTCTTTATTTTGCAGTATGTGGGCCTCTCACTGTTGTGGCCTCTCCTGTTGTGGAGCACAGGCTCCGGACGTGCTCCGCGGCATGTGGGATCTTCCCGGACCGGGGCATGAACCCGTGTCCCCTGCATCGGCAGGCGCACTCTCAACCAGTGCGCCACCAGGGAAGCCCTCCTTGCAAATTTGAATCAGATTCAGGTTCAGTCTTTTAGGTGGTTCTGGGTTCTTCTCTAAGGAGACTTAGAGTATCTGTATGTTTCCTAGCAGTCCTTTATGATCATTGTTTCGGTCTGCATAACCCAATATGGTAGTCACATGTTGCTATTTAAATTTAAGCTAATTCAAATGAAATAATAACAAATTCAGTGTCTTGGATGTACTGACCACATGTCCAGTACTCAACAGCCTCATGTTGCCCATGGCTACTGTATTAGGGTGGATATGGAACACTTCCATCCTTACAGAAAGTTCTATTGGGCAGCACTGGTCTAGATCTATTAATTCACCAAGGGTTGTGATATGGTGCTATTCTGATTCTAACCTTTATTTTACATTTTACTAGCTGGAAAACTTCTAAAAAGAGAAATTTCCCCGTACCTACTATTTGCTTACCAGTGATACAGTTCATGTAGGAAAGACAGGATAGAGTTGAATACTTTCCCTTTAACGAGATTGATTCTATCAGTTATAAATAAGTAAACCATGCTTACGTCAACATTATATAATTATTGTTCACTAGAGAGCCAACTAATGAATTATGGTTACACTTCCATTTCTATCTATTTTAAAAAAACATTTGTTCATTTATTTACTGTTGGCTGCGTTGGGTCTTCGTTGCTGTCCGCAGGCTTTTTCTAGTTGCGGTGAGCGGGGGCTACTCTTCGTTGTGATGCGTGGGCTTCTCATTGCGGTGGCTTCTCTTGTTGTGTAGCACGGGCTCTAGGCGCACGGGCTTCAGTAGTTGTGGCGCACGAGCTCAGTAGTTGTGGGTCACGGGCTCTAGAGCGCAGGCTCAGGAGTTGTGGCTTGCGGGCTCTAGAGCCCAGGCTCAGTAGTTGTGACGCATGGGTTCAGTTGCCCTGCAGCATGTGGGATCTTCCCGGACCAGAGCTCGAACCCATGTCCCCTGCATTGGCAGGCGGATTCTTAACCACTGCACCACCAAGGAAGTTCCTTTTTTTAATCTATCTATTTAGTTTTCTTTTCTCTAGAGTTTCTAAATTTCCTTCCCTTCATTACACAATTTTATATTACCATAGTCTCAATTTTCTCCCCCAGTTTTCCATTACATTTATCTTTTCTACTAAGGTCCTTTTTTCCCTTCGAGGCCTTATTCCTGGAATTCTTCCTGTTGGAACATTGGCAGGCGGATTCTTAACCACTGCACCACCAAGGAAGTCCCTTTTTAAAATCTATTTATTTTTCTTTTCTCTAGAGTTTCTAAATTTCCTTCCCTTCATTACACAATTTTATATCACCATAGTCTCAATTTTCTCCCCCAGTTTTCCATTACATTTATCTTTTCTACTAAGGTCCTTTTTTCCCCTTGAGGCCTTATTCCTGGAATTCTTCCTGTTGGAACTTCTGTCTTCATTGCTCTCTGGGGTTATATATACTTTTTCCTGAATCTCATGTCTTCCTTTTTCTTGGATTATTTCATTTGTTTGCTAAATATGTCCTCCAAAAGTAACTTCCTGAAAAGAGTTTGTTGAAGGCAAAGTTTCTGAGCCATTCCATTTCTGAAAACATTTTAATTCTATCGTCATTCTTGTTTGATAATTTAGTTGGACAGAGAATTCTAATTTTAAATTTTGGACACTCATACAGAAAGTTAAGGACAAGCCTTGTTATTATTATTCCTAGTTAATTTCAGTATCATTCCTTGTCTTCCAGTGGACAGGGGTTTCCTCCTCTGTTCTGGGTAAAAAAGATTCTGGTGTTCTGTGCAGGACTCTGTCTAAAAAGGTCTCAAATAGATGATAAATTTAAGTAGACGTTCATTTCATACATAATATTTCTGAAATTTTATACAGTTTGAATGTGTAAAAAATCAAACAACAGACTTGAGGATACGGACTGTGCTCTAAATCAGCAAGTAATGTTTCTCTCAATGCTTCTCCCAAAACCAGCCTCACTGATCTGAGAACAGAGGGTGGAAAAGAGGCACGAATAACGTTCAAAGATACTTGAGGGATTTTATATACTCTTTTGCAGACAGGGTAAGTTTGTTTTCAGTTAGATGAGGGATAATTGCTTCATGTTGGGGAAAGCATGATTTTTCTGTTTTTTGTTGACGTTAAGTATGGTTAAAAGGGGTATATACAGAGGCCTAGTTGATGACGCATGGACTTTGGTAGCTTTGTACTGTGCCGACTTATCCAAGATGAAGCTAAATGTCCTAGAATTCCCCTCCCTGTATGGTTATGAGTTAGTGTTGGCCACAAGAGATACTTTATATGAATTTGGAAGCCAGCAGTGAAACCGAAGTCATATTTTTCACTCTCTGAAGGTCAGTGCAGGGCTCTAGGCGTTGGCCACTAGCCCAGATTGCTGCTGCTGTGTTAGTTGACTTGTGGGTGTGGGGCGGCAGTGGGTCCCGTAGCCCCTCCAGTTCTCAGGGGATCTCCTCCTTGAGCTTTTCTGAATGCTGCGCTAAGTGCATATGCAGCCGGCTTCTCCTGCAGGTTGCCCATGACGTCCGAGTTGGAGGTGTTAATAGAGACATGGGTTCCATGTCTCTTGCCCTCATGCTTCCTTGTTCTGGTCCACATGTAGCTTTTCTGCTCTGGCTGTCTTAGAGTGACTTAGACTCAACACTAGGTGCACAGTCAATGGCTGCTCCCACAATCGCATAGGATCTATCTCCTACAGATTCCTCTTTTCTCAATGAACCACACCCTAAGACATGTCCAGAAGGGACACGGGAACAGTGTAGGGTTCTTATGCCAAAGGCCATTCAGTCTTCATAGGGGGAACATATATAATTTTTTTGTATCAAAACTCATGAATTTTATTCCAAAGAGTTTCTAAGATGCTCCCTTAAAGACTACTTGCTAAAACAATATCATTTTTATTGTTTTCTTTTTAAAAGAAAAATTATTATATATATGTTCATTGTAGAAAAGTTGGCAAATCCAGGTAATTACCTGGATACTGATAACATTTTGCTGAATACCCTTCCACTTTTCCTTCAATGCATATATCTATAATGTATATGTATACATACACACAATTTATTTTTATAAAAATGGAATCATTTAAATTCTGTTTTATAAAAGACTCCCCCCAACAGCATCAGGAATATTTATCTTTAGATAATTAAATAGTCTCCAAAACAAAATAATAGAGTCTCCAATTCAAGAATGTAATTTTAAATTGCTTCACAGTGTTCTGTTGCATAGGCATACCATAATTTATTTAACCCCATCTCTTATTGTTACTATCAGACAACTTTAAGTTTTTCTTACTTAAAAAAAAAATCTAGGAAAAAGATTTTTTTTTTTTTTTTTTGCGGTACGCGGGCCTCTCACTGTTGTGGCCTCTCCCGTTGCGGAGCACAGACTCCGGACGCACAGGCTCAGTGGCCATGGCTCACGGGCCCAGCCGCTCTGCGGCATGTGGGATCTTCCCGGACGGGGGCACGAATCCGTGTCCCCTGCATTGGCAGGTGGACTCTCAACCACTGCGCCACCAGGGAAGCCCAGAATATTTTTTATTAATCCTTTTAAGCAGTTTTCCTTTCTGTGCAAATCTACATGGTTAAGTTTTTCTTGTGTATTGCGAGAAGGAAGGCATAAACAGGGAGGCTGCATCAATTTAAAATCTACACAGATGTCATTTTACGAAACAACTAGGTGGTTCTAAACCTTTCTAGAAGACTTCTTGGAATGCAACATTATCAACTAATCTTTTGGAGTGCTTTTTACATTTTCCTGCCTCTAGAATAAACCTGAATTTATTGATCCATCTTACAAAGTGAAGCTTGGAAAGAATTTTCTCCAGGTTTCCAACTTCCTTTTCTCATCAAAGAGAGCGTTTACCTGTAGACCCTCTGTGGCCCACAGTATGTTGAAATGAGGCAGAATTTCAGTCCCTATCCCGGACCTGCTGAATCACCCTCTGCATTTCACTGTGATTCTCATACACATTAGAGTTGGAGAAGCGCTGATTTAGACTTTGACAGAGCCCACACTTGACCCTGAACAACAGAGGTGAGGAGACCAGACAGGCAGTAACAGCTGTGTCAGGGACACAGGATGTGTACCCAAAGACCCACTTGAACCCTTTTCACTTTACCCAAGCCCTGCCTGCACAGGAAGTCGGCCACTAAAGATAGGAGTGCGGAGGAGACAGGAGGACATAGGGACGTCTGCTAGCTGTTCAGCAGGGTGAAAAAGGGTGGAACAGGAAAGGGAGGAAAGCGAGTTCCTGGACTCCAAAACCACAGTTGGTCTAGGTGCTACTTTCCCCCTTATTTAGCACATAGCTTTGTGAGGAGACACCCTTGGCTGACCTCTTTTCTTTTTGCATTTTGTCCCGTATTAAAATGTGACCATCCAAAACTTTTCTCCATGAATTAGAAACTTTAAGTTGTTAGGGACTGAATGCGCCTGTTTTCCAACAGTTGCTGGCAGTTCCCTGTTTTATGGTGTAGCCATGGTGAAACCTGGGTCATCTGAACATGGTGACAGCACCAAGCAGTGGGGAAGGAGCTACAGACAAGCCAGGACGCAGGAGCTGGAGCTCAGCAACTGCTGGGCACCCTGGGCCACTGGTCTTCCTAAGGATAGGAGAGCCACCCGAATTCTAACGTGTTTACACGAATTGCTCCAGCCTTCACAGTGCTAATGAGTACCTTCTGTAGCAGAAGTGCTTAGCGATAGCCCACAGTATAACGCATCTCCCCCGACAGTTGTTTCTCAGAGTTCTGAGGAGCAACACCTAACTTCCGCATGTGTCAGAATTTTCTTCCTCTTCTTTTTTTTTTTTTTTGGCGGTACGCGGGCCTCTCACTGTTGCGGCCTCTCCCGTTGCGGAGCACAGGCTCCAGACGCGCAGGCTCAACGGCCATGGCTCACGGCCCCAGCCGCTCCGCGGCATGTGAGATCCTCCCGGACCGGGGCACGAACCCGTGTCCCCTGCATCGGCAGGCAGACTCTCAACCACTGCGCCACCAGGGAAGCCCATTCCTTTTCTTTTTTTAAACGGAGAAACCACATTTTTCCTGGAGAGGTAAACGATATACTTGAGTTTTTGTTTCAAGGGAAAGAAGTTTTTCTCTTGTGCCTATTCATTCGTATATATTGAACAACTACCAGAAAATACACCCCTGTTTGGCGTGTGTGTGTGCGTGTTTGCCGTTTCTCTAAAATTCTGACTCATCGTCTGGACGACAATGACTGATTTTTTTCCACCTCACAAGGTTGCTATGAACATCTCCGTACAAGGATGGGCCTGTTCATGCACCCCGGGCACGGGCGGTACAGCGCTAGCATAAACAGCCCGAGGAGCCGGGTGGCCAGGGCAGCAGGGCTGCCGCCCGGGGTTTGCGGTGCGGCCCGGGGCGCCGAGCAGCGCCATTGCGATGCGGCGGGAGGGGTGGCGCCGCCGCGATCCGGCTCATTGTAGAGCCCTCGCTCCGCTCGCAGGCGCGCCCAGTGCAAACTGCTAAGCCTGGAGTCGGGGAGATCCGGGAGGAGGTGGAAGGCCACACCCCGCGCTGCCCGCGAATTTCCTCCGGAGCCCGCGGTCGCCGGGCAGACGCCGCCGAGATGCGGGGCCCGCGGCTCGGGACCGCCGCCCGCCTCTTCTGCGTGTGGAGCGCGGCGCTGGCCGCCGCCCCCAGGTAGGAGCGCGGGACGGCGGGCGCGGGGCGGCGGGCGCGGGGCGGCGGCGATCCCCAGCCGGACCCCGGCCTGGAGATTTGATCATGCATCGCTTTCCCTCGGTTCTTCGCGGGACAGTTGCTCCCCCCACCCGCGAGGTTGTTTAAGCGCCTCTGGCCGTAACTACTTCCTAAAGACAGCATTTTATTTTTAGTCCACGTTGCCTCTGCGTTCTTCTCAACTTTTAGCTCCCAAATAATGTGACTTCTTCTTTTAAACACACACACATATATATATTTTTTCTAAACAAGATGCTTCAATTTTGGCAAGGACAAGGTGTGACCGAGGTAGCTGAAGTATGGGTTTAGGTGCAGACATCGTGGGAAGATGACGAGTGAGACACCTAAGTAGTGGAAAGCACTCCCCCGCTTCCCCCCAGAGGTTTTTGCCCTTGAGCCCTAATCCCTAGCTTGGGCAGGGAAAGTGCTGTTTCAGCGATTTTTATGCTCTGCTCTACCTGGAAATGTCAGCACTGATAGTTTAATTTCAGATGGTATATTTTAATCAGTGGTGTTGATTAGATGATGTTTTCTTGGGTAGATGCCCAAACATAAAGGTTTCAATAAGAAACAAGCAAAATCCGTGTGTGTTAGTGTGTGTGTGTGCGTGTGTGTGTGTGTATATGTGTGTGTGTGTGTGTGTATATGTGTGTGTGTGTGTGTGTGTGTGTGTGTGTGTGTGTCTTTAAGCCAAGAACAAAAAATTACGCTGGGATGATGTCTTCTGTAAAGGAGTTTAGAGGCTTGTACTGATACTTTGCCAATAACTTCTGCGTGTCCCAGTGTAAGCCATCCTGTGCTATTTGTGGTTTATAAAATGGAAATAATAACACAGGCCAGTCCTCTAACAGTGCATGGATTACCGCATTAAAATTGACTTATGGGATTGTATCAATAAAACATGATAGATATAATGAACACTGCTGTATGTTATATATGAAAGTTATGAAGAGAGTAAATCCTTAGAGTTCTGACCACAAGGAAAAATATGTATTTTTTCTATTTCTTTAATTTCGTATCTATATGAGATGTTGAATGTTCACTAAACTTATTGTGATAATCATCTCATGATGCGTGAAAGTCAAATCAATTATATCTCAATAAAACTGGATAAAAAATGGGTTTATGGGGATTATTGTTGTTTCAATAGCATTTCAGTGTAGTTGCTAAATGGAGCAGTGAGGCAATATTAATTGGAACAGTTGCAACTGGCACAGTATAGGGAGCCTATGAAATTTGAGGATCTCAAAAGAATGGAGATGTGACGGTAAGAAACTTTGTTTTTCCCTTGTTGTTGGGAACTCTTTAGGCCCAAGTTTCTGGTGACAGCCCCTGGGATCATCAGGCCGGGGGGAAATGTGACCATTGGGGTGGAGCTTCTGGAACACAGCCCCTCACAGGTCACTGTGAAGGCGGAGCTGGTCAAGATAGCCGCGAACCTTGCCGTCTCTGTCCTGGAAGCAGAAGGAGTCTTTGAAAAAGGTAAGATAACAGCAGAGTCTTAACTCGTCTGCAGTAATGGAGTATGTTAATAAAGCCACGTGCTATGTGATGTAGTGGAGAAGCCCCCCATTTTCAGTGGCTTACACAATACCCTTTTATTTCTTACTCATGTGGAATCCAAAATGATGTTCCTGGGATGCTCTTCCAGGTGGAGATTGTGAGGCCCGGGTTCTTTCCCCTTTGTGGCTCTGTCGTCACCAGTACGTGGCTTCTAATCTGCAGGGGAAGAGCGTGGAGTGTCTCCTGTGGGAGGTCTTTATGGGCCAGGCCTGGACGTGGCTCATATCGTTCCTCCCTCCTCTGATGGCCACGTTTAGCTGCACAGGAGGCTGGGCATGTAGGACAGTGTGTGCCCAGAAGAGGAAATGGGCGTAGTTAACAGTCTGGCACAAAACCATATTTACGTATGGTTTATGCAAACCAGGTATGACCATATTTACTGGATGCAGAGGATTTTACTAAGTAGGCCTGTGGGTAGGAAAAGAAGAACTAAAGTTAAAATCTAGTTTTATGGAATATTTTTTAGTTTTTTAAGTAACAGGAAAAAAGAGAAAAATAATGTAAAAGAAGTCGGAGGCATTTGTAAAAGAACCCACATATCTTGTTTTAAATTTGGGTTCTAACCAGGCCCAGGATTAAATTGGGTCAGTGAATGTCTTCTTTTTCAATACTAAGGGCAGAATAATTTGGGGGGTAAATAGTTAAATAGCTAAACTTTCTTTCACATTAAAATGAACATTTAATTTTTTTCTAATTGAAAGAGTAATATATACTCAGTGCTAGCAACCTGGCAAATACTGGAAGTAAAGGGAATAAACCAAAATCCTACCTGTAATCCTACCACCCAACTGTAAACACTGTTAACTAGAAGCATGTTTAGATGTTCAGTCAGAGGCCAGAAATTGAGGCATAACTTCCTATAATGTTGAGTTATCCTTTAAAAGAATCATTTAAGGGCACAAAATGAAGGCTGGATGAGATTCCACAGTAGCTCATTATATAAATGTTTATCCTTTACCAGCATAGAGAAATTAACACCATCATGAAATGAGATAAAATCAAAGTTTATCTACATCCGAGGTTCTTTCTCCGTTGGGAAGTTGACTGACTGGGTGGGTAAGTTTGGAGTCAGGAAGAGGTGATGCGTGCAGGGGCCAGGCCACTTTGTCTTTCATAGGAGTAGTGTCAGGAAAGCGGGAGGCCTTGTTTCCCTGGAGAAGCAATGCAGTTAGCGCTTAAGATCTGAGACTGAGTCTTAGCACTAGCTGTGTGATCTTGGGCAGGTTACTTAAATGCTCTGAGCTTCAATTTCCTCATCTATAAAACGGGGATAATGTACTTCCCAGGGCAGTTATAAAGTTAAAATCAGTATCTAGTACCTATTAGGCACTCAATAAACAGTAGCTCTTAATATTGTAAATAGGAATACTATTGAAGAAGATGCAGGAAGCATCATTTCCTTTTTACATGGGGGCAGATCTCTTACTTTTATTATTGAACTACTTATTCTGAAAATGAATGAATCTTGGTCTTGTGATAATGGCTAAAGAAAATATTGAAATACTAAGTCACGGCAGACCACACTTAAGGTAGTTCCACATTCATTATTTATTCATTAAGAATTATCATTTTGGCTCTACTTGTGTGACAGTTTTACTACAATGCAAAGGTCCAGAATAACAAGGATGATCTTGATAAATACTTGGGCTTTGCTCGGACATTTGCGTGTGCCTATTCTAGAATTTCTCCTATGTTGTCTTTTCTGCAGTCTCCTTCGTCAGTCTTGTTTCTTTTTTTCTGCAAACAGCACGAACACTGAGGTGCTTGTTACTGTGGCTTGGTTTTAAACTTTATTCTTAGATTTTTCCTTTGGGAGGAAAGTTCGTCATGCTTTTGGGTAAGGCTGAAGTGGGTCAGACGACACTATCCTGGGGGCTTAATGGATCTTTGAAAAAGAAAGAGAGAAAATGCACTACTTTTAGGGGCTGTTTTGGACGCAGTTGACATACAGTTTCATTGAAAATACCATTGCAACCCTTCTCCCTCTTTCAAAGGAGAATGTTAACTTTGTTATCAGGGGCTGTGGGTCATTGTTCTCAGAGCAGATGCTTCCTGTAAAGTTAGGACTTAAGGACCAAGACATTTCTCCCTCCCTGTCCTTACATCCTTTGCTTTATCTGATTTCTCCAGGTGTAACAATATGTAGATAAAGGAGGACTTTCTAAATTAGTGGGGTCTGGATCTTCCTAGGATTCACTTTTTCCTTGCCACATAAACACAAGCAAATAAATACATTTTAGGTCTGATTATTTCATCATTTTCTTATGAGGGACTCCAAGAGGTCCTGCCAAGGAAAGATTGGTTTTAATAAAGGTCTGCCTGCTAGCAGAGCTGGGTAAGGAGGGGGATTGTTTCTGAGTGGCTGTTTCTAGCAGTCCTGCTGTTCTTAGAAATTCCTGGGGCAGGGCGGTGTTTCACCATAACCAGAATGCATTTCTGGCTTAATTTGTGTCAGAAATAGTAATAGCTAAAGCATTAGAATTGCAGCATATACCTTCCTTAATAAAGGCAGACAAGTATGGCTTGTCCTCAAGGAAAAGTTCATTTATTTGTTTGGCAGATCTGGGAAAACTTTTGTTTACATTCCCATCCTTGAGGCCAGTAGCATGGGTTGCATGACAGTTAGTTTGTTCATGTTTAAATATATTAATTTTATATTTATTGGGATCAATTAATTTTTATTTATTTATTTTGGATGAACAATAGCCCTTGAGAAAAAGTGTTTCTAATAAACTTTGAGGAGTTCCCTAAGGGTATATTAATGCGTTTTTAGTGGTGACATTCAGATATTGAAGTGTACTTGTCATTGTCACGAACCCCACTCTCGTCATCCTCTATGGTGAATAGAACTAGGTCCTAATCTTATCTTCTGTTGTACAGAAGAGTTAGTTAAGTAGATGTAATTGATAAAATTCAGCAGGTAGTAATTACCAGAGAAGATGGAACATCTATTGGCGTTTGAAATCAAGTCAGACTGTCTGTTGGTTGGAGAGTGAGTCTGTCCCCTTATTTCTTAGCTTCCTGGCGTTTACCTCTTCCTTTACTGTGATGGTGCCCTGGAGTTCCATGCCAAATCAAGAAAAAAACTGAAGAACATTGGAATTCACAGGTCATAAATGAGAGCCATCTTCTCATCTTTTTTTTTTTGCGGTACGCGGGCCTCTCCCATTGCGGAGCACAGGCTCCGGACGCGCAGGCTCAGCGGCCATGGCTCACGGGCCCAGCCGCTCCGCGGCATGTGGGATCTTCCCGGACCGGGGCACGAACCCGTGTCCCCTGCATCGGCAGGCGGACTCTCAACCACTGCGCCACCAGGGAAGCCCTCTTCTCATCTTTTAAAGCGTGTGAAGGAATTGAATCATTTCTGATATCCTGGAAACCATAATTTCTGCTTTATTTCCCGATCTCTTTTTACAATTTGAAATGTTCATTTGTAAACTTTCATTGTTTTTCCTGAATGAAATGTACTTCAAATAATAAAGAATACACCCCTTTCCTCCACTGATGAATTCTTTGTCGCTGGTTTCACATATACCTGATACAAGATAAAAACCCAAGGAACCACCATACCGTTCTCCATAGTGGCTGCACCGATTTACATTCCCACCAGCAGTGCAGGAAGGTTTCCTTTTCTCCACACCCTCTCCAGCATTTATTGCTTGTAGACTTTTTGATAGCACAGGGAACTCTGCTCAGCATTCTGTAATAACTTAAGTGGGGAAAGAATTTGAAAAAGAATAGATACCTGTATATGTATAACTGAGTCACTTGGCTGTACACCTGAAACTAACACAACATTGTTAATCAACAGTACTTCAATATATTTTTTGATGGTGGCCATTCTGACTGGTGTGAGGTGATACCTCATTGTAGTTTTGATTTGCATTTCAATATAATGTAAAATAAAATAAAATTTCTCCCCCCCACCCTCGGCAAAAAAAAAAAAGAAAAAACGAAAAAAAGAAAAAAACCTAAACAGAAAATCTCAGCTGCAAACTTGGGTGCAAGGCAGGGCATCTCCTGGCCTGGAGGCTCTTCTTATTTATTTATGGCGCCGAGCCTGCTTCCATATTCCCACTGAAGGGTCTGGGTGAGGTGAACTCTATGTGTATGTCTGTATCCTTTAATAACTTGCCTTTTCTTCTTGCCCTAAAATCTTGGAGAGCTAATGGGGTGTTTACCTTCTATTCTTTAAGAATGAAACATTCTTCTTTGTCTTTATTGTCTTTTTATCTCTCTCCCATTGACTATGGGGGTACTTTATTTTCTATCTTGATTCAGCAAGGATGGGAAGTCAGTATTTTATAATTGGAAATACTAGCTGAAGAACTTAAAAAACTCGTCCAATTCAGTTTGGATGGCTTTCTGGTGGAAACAAAGCTCCTGACATACATTTCATGGCTTGTAGATCAAAATCAGTAACTGGTTTTTATGAGCGTAGATGAATTAGTAAGCTCTGTGTGCAGGTCTCCCAGGGAAGGTTTGCACGGGCAGCTGTGCCAGTAGAGCTCATTTTGAACTTGCAGTGACATGAGAATTATTTTTAAACGGTGTGGGTTCTTCTTTCACATGTCTTTGGTATCGTGTGTAGTATATATTAGTAAGAAGGTGGGACCTGAGGATAAAGGACCAGAGTGTAGTCACGATGAGCGTAGGCTCTGAAGCCAGGCTACCTGATGCCCTTCCATCAGTGGTTGTAGGCTGTCACCTTCTCACCAGGCTTCAGTTTAATCATCTGAAGAGCAGTGGTTTCTGCCTTGTACAATTATACGGTTAATGTGAGGGTGAAATGAGGTAATGTTTAAAGCACTTAAACACATAGGACTTACTCAAGAAATTGGTACCTATTGTCATTAGAAGATGATGGCAACAGTTATGTCAGAGGCAATTCTTAGTCACCTGTTGGGATGATCTTGAACTGGGGACTCTATAAAAGACACCTCACTAGGAGGGGATGGGAAGGAACGTAACGTATTAAATATTGAGTTTCCTTATAGTGCCAGGGACTTTATGCACAATTTTTAACTTCAATAACCCTTGGAGGAATGCACTATTATCTTCATTTTAGAGATAAGAAAACTGAGGCTGAGAGAGAATCGTTTTCCTGGGATAACACATTAAATGGTATAGCCTGAATGTGAAGTTGGTTCTGTTGGTACTGATGGTTCTGGAGTTGAAGGTTTTCCACTGCCTGAAAGAGCATGAAATACTTTTTGTTTGCGATATCGATGCAGTGTGGCATCAGTCTTCCTTGAAAATCATTTTCTCGTTTGCTTGTGGTAGTTCAGAGCTGGATCTCATGAGATCTAACCTGGATCTGAGAGTTGCAAGTTGCAATGCCAACTCTCCTGCTAATTTAGTTTGGGCTTCGTAGAATTTTGGAGCTGGTTGGGGTCTCAGAGATAAGCCAAATCAATCAGCTAGTTTATGGCTGAGGAGACTGAGGGGTGGTGTCTGGTGACTTGCCCAGGGTGAAACGCCTTTTGGTGGTAGAGCTGGAAACAGATCACAGGCACCCACATTTGCAGCCGAAGCTACTTCCGTTATACTCTAGGAAACTCTCCGAACATATGGGGAACTCTGTGTGAGACTTAGGGTATATTTGCGAATGTTGCTTTATCTGATACGGAAGAAAATAAGGCTAACTAAGGAGTTTAGAAATGCTTACCTGCATTTTTGTGCCAGTTTCTTGTTTCAGCTCAAGATGGAGTTGCTCTTTATGGACTAATGGTTCTGCAAGGGGTGGGAGTGGGTGGCTAGGCACCTCAGATCTTTTCTAAAACTAAATTCTGTTGCTGTGTTTCTCAAAATGTGAGTCATACTTATTCAAAATGCAGATTCATGGTCACCCTATCAAGACATGGGTAAGGTCTGGGAATCTAAAGTTTATTTTAAGCAGTCATCACAAGTGATTCTCAGCTGCGTTAAAGTGAGAACAACTGCCCTTCGGTTAGAAGGACTCTCATGGATTGTTCCGACCAGAAAACCTGAGGGTGAGAAGCAAGCCTTTGCAAGTTCTGTGATGATTCAAGGCAGCTGAAGGTCCCACCCAGATTTCCGTATTTGCCTTTCAAGTGGCCCCTAGCTCTAAACGTTGGTGTTAATGTAAAGCAGTGGAGAAACAGGTCTTGGGGTTTGATTTTTCAATCAGTGATGGAGTGAAGTTGAAAGTGAACAGACTGATTCTTTAAACTCCAAGCTAAACATGTACGGCTGCTCTTCTAAAGGGGAATGAGTCACTGAGGGCTTGTGGTGGGAGCAGAAATCAGATCCTGTAAGAATCTGGGCGGGGTTGCTGTTTGATCCATTATGTTGTTAAGAAGGATTTACAATGCTGGAACTCCTTGTTTCCCGGATGACGTTTCCCCCCATTAATTTATTATTTATTGATTATTTGCGGTATGTGACACATGAATGAATGGGGGGTGTGACAGAAGAGGAAGGAAGGCAATAGAGAAGGTTCAGAGGTTTCAGAAGGATAAGTATAATGTTAAAAGTCCAGAGGCTGGAGAGTTTTTATTTCTTGTTTGTGTCGAAAATTCAGTGTGGTTGGTAAATAGTGCTGCTTTTGTGTGACCCTGTGCCTGGTACTGTTACCTTTTACACCCAGAGCTGTACAGATGTCCATTCATGAGTGGTCCACCTCTGCTGATGTATTTGGCATTTTGTGGGAACAGTTACTTCACATACGAGAGAAGGGAAGGGTGTGCCAGAGGAAAAGAGCCCAGGACTGGGAGTGGCAGACATGAGAAGGAGACAGAGCTTCGTGTGTGTGTGTGTGTGTGTGTGTGTGTGTGTGTGTGTTTTCTGAAAAGATGTTACATTCTGCTTTAGATGTAAGTGTGGGGAGGCACCCAGGTGGAGATACGCAGCAGATAAGTTTGAAATTGTAACTAGGGGTAGAGTTGAAGGCGTTGTTTTCATAGAGGCAGACAGTATTCGAAGTCTTGGTGGGAAGGCCTGGGATGTACAGGAGGCAGCGCTTATGGAAAGAACAAGCCTGATGACAGGAGCTTGCGAGGAGGGAAAGAAGTCAGTGAAGCTTCTGGCCCGTGAGCAGCCGAAGCAGGGATGGATTGGAGACGCTGAGACGTCTCAGAAGCCAAGGGAAGGAAGAAGACCAAGAAGTTAGGTCTTAACAGTATGTAGTGTCCCAGAAGGTCAGAGAAGAGAAGAGGACAGGAAAAAGGGCACTGGAGATCCTCAACTGAATGGTTTTCAGTTGATTGTCGGGAGCCAAGTTTTCAGTAATAAATAGGTGGTGAGGAAATATAATCAGAAAGTGTAGCCCACTCTTTTTAAATTTTTATTTATTTTATTTTTATTGCATCGTATTTATTTTATTTTATTTTTTGCGGTATGCGGACCTCTCACTGCTGTGGCCTCTCCCGTTGCGGAGCACAGGCTCCGGACGCGCAGGCCCAGCGGCCATGGCTCACGGGCCCAGCCGCTCCGCGGCATGTGGGATCTTCCCGGACCGGGACACGAACCTGTGTCCCCTGCATCGGCAGGCGGACTCCCAACCACTGCGCTACCAGGGAAGCCCGACCACTCTTTTTTTAAAAAAATTACTGCAGTAGCTTCCTAGGTTATCTTTTTTTTTTTTTTCCTCCCTACACTTATGGCTCTATAGTCTATTCTCAATCCAATGGCCAGAAAACATAGGCCAGACTTTGTCATTCCCCATCTCAGTATCAGCCAATGGCCTTCCGATGGCCTGTGAACCCTACGCAATCTGGCTCCCTTTGATCTCGTTTCACACGACTCCCACCTCACTCCCCAGCCTCTCTGGACTTCATGCAGGTCCTACAACACACCAAGCACGCTCCCATCTCAGGGCCTTTGCATTTACTCATCTCTCTACCTCTAACGCACGACTCAGATGTCTTCACGACTCAGCTGCTTCAGGTTTTGATTCAAATATCACCTTTGCAGTAGACCACTGTGTAGAAGTTTCACGGTTGAAAGGAGAGAGGTGGATTGTCTCTTAAAAAACACAGCAGAGGGCTTCCCTGGTGGCGCAGTGGTTGGGAGTCCACCTGCCGATGTAGGGGACACAGGTTCGTGCCCCGGTCCGGGAGGATCCCACATGCCGCGGAGTGGCTGGGCCCGTGAGCCATGGCCGCTGGGCCTGCGCGTCCAGAGCCTGTGCTCCGCAACGGGAGAGGCCACAACAGTGAGAGGCCCCCGTACCGCAAAAAAACAAAAACAAACAAACAAAAAAACACAGTAAAGAGGTAAAAGGGTTGATGCAAAGGGAAGGGGTGGATAATTCAGGGTAAGAAGAGAATCAGGTTCGAGAGCACGGGTGAGTGGATTATCGTTAAAAAGTACTTTTTCCTCTGATGTAAGAAGAAACAGAAGAGAAAGAAATATTTTGAAGTCTGAACTTGAGATGAATAAAATTGAAATATGATTTTAGAAAACCTTGCTATAGTTTCCTCTAAATTGTGCAGATCTGTCATCTCTCTGTAGGAAGTGGGGATAAACGTTAAAAGCAGTGGCTCCCTGGGGAAAGAAACAGAATTGGAGATATTCCCTGGTGCTGCGCTAACCTGGGTCCCTGCTGGATTGTGGGCCATTGGGATGCAAGGGCTGACACCCATACTGGCATCAGGGGAGGGCACACAGGAGAGCGGGGAAGGGAAAGGGACTGTTCATGGTGGACGTATGCCTCACTTGAAGCTTGAGGGGATGGGGTAGAGGCATTTTATTATCACTGTGGTTGTAAGTGTGAATAAGAAGTGGAGTTGTAACTCATCACATCTTGGTCTGGGCTAAGAGGACCTCATATCAAAGGTACAGTGACAGAACTGGAGGAGTGGAAATTGTGGGGGTCCTCTGTCCCTTCTAGTCTTCACTTCCCTTAGGAAAACCCCGTGACCTGACTTTCTTCCTTTGCAAGAGTGAGGGTGAAACTGATCAAAGAAGATTTGGTGGAGGCAGTGGTGTAGGGAGGTGGTGGGCAGGTCTGTGGGTCCTTAGTTCTGAAGAAGTGATTCATGAATTAAAATCTGAAAACCAGAGTGGTAAAGTGCTTGGAAATAAACAGGGAGGAAGGTGTTTTAAGAGCACCGGGTAGGGCTTCTCTGGTGGCACAGTGGTTGAGAGTCCGCCTGCCGATGCAGCGGACATGGGTTTGTGCCCCGGTCCGGGAGGATCCCCCATGCCGCGGAGCAGCTGGGCCCGTGAGCCATGGCCGCTGAGCCTGCGTGTCCGGAGCCTGTGCTCCGCAACGGGAGAGGCCACAGCGGTGAGAGGCCCACGTACCAAGAGCACCTGGTAGCTTCTTTTGGCAGGACGACGTTAGGAGTTAACATTTATGAAAATGTAGCTGGCAGAAACGGTTTAGTATTATAAATTTAAATTTCACTGAAATACGTGTTCCATCTCCTCAGGAAGAGAGGTAAGATTTACTATTTTGCGAATTCCAAACGTTCATCAGGCACCAACTTGTATGTGGCACAATATTGGTGGCGTAAATGTTTGGTGACCACACAGAGTTCCTGTCCTTCTGTTCTTTACGAGGAAGCAAAGCAGATTTCATTTCATGTGCCAACTCAACTTGACTCTAGAGGCTGCTCGGAGTGCTGTGTTGACGGTTTCAGGTCAAGTCTGGGTTTACTGAAATAGTGGTTGGATTAGCTGTGTCTGCCACGCATGGGAACGGGGAGTGTGGAACGAATGCTGCAAATGAGCCTATTGCGTTGAAGACGGATGGTTCCCTGGAGGGCTACATAGGTGCTTGAGGCAATAACAACATGGATAAGAGAAAATATGGAAGAGTGGGTGTGTCCAGATACCAACAGTAAGTGCAGTAAGCTACAGAAGCGTCACAGGAGGGAGTATGAGGTTTTTTGGGACTGATATCGTAGAAGGAATTAGCTGGGTCTGCCCCGTACAGTTTGGGAGACTCTGGAGCCGCATTGGAACTGGGCCCTTAGCACTACTTCTTACCACCTATGTGGCCTTGGGCAGGTCGTTCATCTCTTCTAGTCTCAGTGTCTTCATCTGCATAAAAGCAACAATAATAGTACGTACCTGGGAACACTGTTGTGAGGATTAAACGAGACAGTGCTTTAGAGCTGCACTGTCCAATATGGTAACCACATGTGGTTTTTGAGCACTTGACATGTGGCTCGTACATCTTAAGATGGGCCGTGAGTATAAAATACACACTGGATTTTGAATACTTTTACTGCCAAAAAATACAGCAAAACTCAATAATTGTTTTATATTGATTACAAATTTTATGGTAATATTTTAGATATATGGGATTAAATAAAATGTTATTAAAATTAATTTCACCCATTTCTTTTTCCTTTGTTTTTTAAATTTTTATTCTTTTTCCTTTTTGTAATGTACTGCTTTAGGACGTTTACCATGGTACCTAGCACACAGTAAACACTTGGGAATGTCAGCTATGTTATACCACGCATCTCCCAGCATCAGACATAGCCCTGATGCCTCCCTCCTGAGTGCAAACCTGTGGCATGAGGCTAGGTGTCTGTGTTTTAGCTTTTTTTTTTTTTAATGCCGTGTGTCTCTATTGATGGCTCTTTGATTCTGACTGGAGTGGGCCTTCAACCTTACTCCTCATACCTTGAGGAAGGAGGATGTCTTCCCAAAAAGAACCCCATACCATAGGGGTCGGTAAACTGTTTCCATAAAGGGCCAGATGGTCGACACGGTAGGTTTTGCTGGCCTGTGGTCTTGGTTGCAGCTACTCGGCCATTGTAGCGTGAAAGCAGCCATAGATGGTGCATAACAAGGGAGCGTACTCGCGCACCGACAGAAATTTATCTATGGACCCTGAATGTGGAGTTCGTATAATTTCCACGTGTCACAAAATATGATTCTTTTTATTTTTCCCAGCTATTTAAAACCATTTTTAGTTCATGAACTGTACGAAAACAGGCATGGGCCAGACTTGGCCTGTGGGCTGCAGCTTACCGACCCTGCCATAATAAATGCCATGTACATTTAGTGGCCCAGAGCCTGGTTCGATTGGTTTTTCATATGTATAGAACCTAACATTTAGTTTATTTTTTTTTTAATTTTTATTTTCTTTTGCTGTACGTGGGCCTCTCACTGCTGTGGCCTCCCCCGTTGCGGAGCACAGGCTCCGGACGCGCAGGCTCAGCGACCATGGCTCACGGGCCCAGCCGCTCCGCGGCATGTGGGATCCTCCCGGACCGGGGCACGAACTCGTGACCCCTGCATCGGCAGGTGGACTCCCAACCACCGCGCCACCAGGGAAGCCCTAACATTTAGTTTATATTGTACCATTTTATTTATTTTACTTTTAGTGGGTTTTCATTTGACCTATTTTATACTCAGTGGTCTAAATGGAACAAAACGTTTTTTATGAAACTGTTATTTATTGAGATATTTGTAAGCAAGGGGAAGCAGGAGAGAAAAAAACTTAAAGGAGTATGTAGGGACCAAAGGAAACTTTTTTGTTTTGTTTTGTTTGAAATACTTGTGTTTTCTGTATGGATGGAATTCACTGAAGAGTTCCTTGGCTTAAAAATGACATTAAACCACGAAGCAGAAACATATTTTAAGGTTTTGTCTTCCGTGGATCTGCGGTGGAAACCCCATTCCCCACTTTGTCCATCTGTGATGGAAGAAAATGCTGAATAGTGAGGGTATTGATGAAAGGATATTTAATAACTTGGTAAAGAGGTCGAAACTTTTAGTTGCAAAAGTGATTTCCTTAAGTTCATTATTGTACATTACCGAACAGCAGAGAGCTGCCAAAAGTAATTAACCAGTAAATACTAAGCCAGGTACATATATGGTGGAAAATCCTTTTTTTTCCCGATAGAGGATACTTCTGGACCTAGTTGGATTTCCAATTACACACTCTCCTTCCCTTCAGGGATTTTCTGCAGAGCTGTCTGGTGAGCACAGATGTCAGAAGAGGCAGCATATGGCATTATGGAGTGTGTTTAAAAAGTTAAGGAAAGGTTAGTTTTTGTGTATGCTTATTACACAACTTAAAAATAGCTTTGACTCTATTTGTAAATCAAATGACGGCCAGCTCTCAGGCCTGTGCCAAGTGTGAAGCTTTAAAACAAGGTTTCTTTTGAGTGGCTTTGGTGGCATTGGGAAGGAGGAAGCACTGCAGGAATTTTAAGATCTACTTTCTCTGGTTATACACAAAAATGATCTGAGTTTTACAGAGATTATCTGCAGTAACATTGAGAAGGACTTCACAGAACAGAGTGCGTCTTTAGTCAGTGATTAAGAATGCCATGCAGCATTTGAAGAGGTGGTGACTATTTCCCTTGTCTGCGTAGAGCCCGGAGCTCCGGCTAAAGGGAGAAAAAGGTGTTCACAACAATTTGCGAATACAATCTATTTCATCCCCAACCTAGCAACCACTGAGAATGAGATGACTATTTCTCATCTGCACTTCTACCACCCTGCCCCCGATTTTATATTTTGATGCCGTAAATTACTGCTAGAATGTTAGGACGTTCAAATAAGACTTTACTAGTGCCTAGGAAATTCCAAGCTGCCCTTGTCAATTTAGAGGGAAGACAAGTTGCAAAAAATGTCAAGTACTTCAAGTCGACCTTTTAATAAGGACACGTGAGACAAGTGAGCGGACTTTAAGTTGGATCTCTCTGCACATCCTTTGAGTCACCCCCTGAATCCAGCAAAAATTAGGGGTTTGTGGGAGCCTCTCTGCTCCTACACCCCAGCTTCTGGGGGCAGCTGTGTGTTTCTTGGGTCTGTGATGGACACGGTCACATGTCAGAGCAGTGAGACCCAGGCATGCAGTCTACCCCCTCTTCCAATTTCTCTTTAATGAGAAAACCCCTCAAAGCTTTGACTCTATGAAGAGTCCCATTAAAAACAGAAGTTCTGTGATTGGGATCTCCGCACTTCACATCTGGGTAGTTGGCTTGGAATCGCTGAGATGCTCGCCCTTCAGTTGATCAGCCTACTAGGTTTATTCGGATTGGAGACTCGAAGCTGTTTTTTACTTTCTCCTTGCTTAGTGTCACTTAGATAAAAATGAATTACGCCCCCTTCCCCAACACACACACAGACTCACAGACAGACAGACACAGAGACACACAGACACACACGCAGACACGCAGACACACACAGTCTTTAGTCTGTGAGATTGCCGGTGATGGGAGGTAGCCAGTGTGTCAGGCCCAAAGGAAGCACATTGTCTCCTCCAGTCACTGGGCTGACAAAATAGTCAAGCCCGATGGTTTATCCTAAAGTCACGAAAAATCAGTGACTCTCAATAATCGAGGGCGCTGTTTTGCTGGGGCCCAGCTCCCTGCAGTTTAGTATTTCTGATTTTATTCCACTGTGGGACTGTGTGGTGGGTACCATGCTGTACCACCCGGAACCAGCCTGTCGGGGATGAAGACTCATTCTCTGAAGCTGCTGGGAATGTTGCAGCCCACCGCCCTCCAAGCCAGCTTCCTGGGGGCTGCACCGCTAGGGAGACTCACCCTGCCCCAGGGGAACTCCTCCTTGGGTGGAGGTCCAGCCCCTCCCCACAACTCAGGACAAGTCTCAGGGGTCAGCGCTGCTTCTGAGGGTGCCCCGTGGACGCGGCTCGAGCCTGGGTTGAGGCTCTTCCCCTCCCCTCATCCCCAGTCCTGCCTCTGCATCCCTCCCCTTCTCTAGGTGCTGGTCCCAGGCTCTCGCCCTGCACTTGAATCACCGTGTCCGAGTCAGCTTCCCAGCGTACCCGACCTTAGACGCGTGTGGTTCTTGTTTCCTTTGAAGATGGGTTTTTCCGATCTTGAAATTAGCTTCAAACGTATGAAAACGGTGTAGTGTGAAGAACTGATAAAAAGAGTTAAGAAATTTTCTAGCTTTTATATCCTTTCCAGAAGTTCTTGTATAACACGAATTGTTTCAATTAGCTCCACCATTGCAGCGCCTATAGTGTAACTGAGGGCTGGGAGAAACATCGTGGAAGAAGGATCTAGGTTCTGGTGATGACTAACCTAGAGCTGAGGAGAGCCCGGAGTCCAAGGGGATTGCGATGTTGAACCTGTGTGACTGAGGCAATAAGGGTGTCAACATACACAAAGAGGCTACACAGGCTGTGCAACTTTTATAATAATCAAAGGTGGGTAGAATGCAAGAACAAAAGTACAGCTGCCGTTCTTCTACTGAGAGGCAGTGGCTTAGAATCTTAGCTCCGTTACTTCTTTCCTGTGTGACCCTGGGGAAGTCACTTAATAGCTCTGTGATTCAGGTTCTCATTTGTAAAATAAGGATAATAATACTTAATATTGCTAGTTAATCGTTTTTATTTCAAACGTGTTCCAGTTATCTTTTGCTGTGAATGAACCTCCCAACACTTAGTAGCTTCAAACAGCAGTGGTTTATTATTTCTTACGAGTCTCACTCAGTCCACTTGTACACACAAGTTTGATGATTATTTGCCTGAATCAGTTATTACCATTATTGTTGTGGAATTTTCTAATTCCATGATTCCTTATACGTTTATTTATTGGAATTCTATGGTAAAGAATAACTTTTTCTGAATATATATATATATATATATATGTAGAAATGAATCTGTTTGCTGTACAGCAGAAACTAACACAACATTGTAAATCAACTATACTTCAATAAAATAAATTAAAAATTGTAAAAAAAAAACCCCTTTTTCTTCTCCTTCATTTAGTCATCTATTAAATTATATATCAGCACAAACTCATACTCTTATTTTATTCAGTAGGTTATAATCCATTATTTATTTGAATGTTCAAGTTATCTGACCATTATCATAATAATGTTCAACTTGAACGTTCAAATAATTAAAAATATTTTTTTCAGATTTCCCATATTTTCCCTGTCCACATGCATGGATAGCCTTCCCTATTATCAACATCACCCGCAAGAACGGCACATTTTTTTTTTTTTTTTTTTTTTTTTTACCAAGGATGCACCTGCAATGATGCTTCATAATCACCCAGAGTTCATAGCTCATGTGAGGGTTCACTCTAGGTGTTGTGAATTCTGTGGGTTCTGATGAATGTGTCATGACATATGTCCATCATCATAATATCATACAGAGTATTTTCACTGCCCTAAAATTACCCTATGTTCTGCCTGTCAGAGATCAGATGACAGTATTTATAGGGTCTATTTCTGGGCTGTCTATTCTGTTCCATTGATATATTTGTCTATTCTTTTGCCAGTATCACATGGTCTTGATTACTGTAGCTTTATAGTAAGTCTTGAAGTCAGGTAGCATTATTCTTCCAACTTTGTTCTCCTTCAGTATTACGTTAGCTACTCTGGGTCTTTTGCTTCTCCAGGTAAACTTTAGCATCAGTTTGTTGACATCCATGAAATAACTTGCTGGGATTTTGATTAGGATTTAGGATTGCATTGAATCTAAAGATCGAGTTGCGAAGAACTGATGTCTTGACAGCTAAGTTTCTCTGTTTATGAACATTGAATATCTCTCCATTTATTTAGCTCTTTGATTTCACTTATCAGAGTTTTGTAGTTTTCCTCATCTAGATCTTGTACACGTTTTGTTAGATTTATGCCTATTTCTTTTTTTTTGGTGCTAATGTAAGTGGACCTTGTAATTTAACTTCAGGTTCCACTTGTTCATTGTTGGTATACAGTGACCATAATATTTTTAGTTGAGAAAACACTCTGTCCACAAGTGCTGAGCTACCTGGTAAAATCAGAGAAAACTCTGATGTGTGGAGGGTATTCTCAATTTCCATTTTTTCCCATATTGAACTGTTTATGTGTTTCAGCCCAAATATTTTGCAGGGTCTGCCTATGCCTCTTCTCAACAAATATTTTTACAAGACAGAACTTGTTAGTTGTCTCTATTTATGGTTCTTTTGAGTGTTTCATCAAGTTTAGTTGCTGCACCACTATGGGGCTTCTCAATTTCCTTTCAATTCAGTATAGAATATGCCTCTCCCATTAAAAGCAAGAACTTAATGAACAGAAGTTTCTTCCCCCAAATGAAGATGTTCTCAAAGTATGATTATACAATTTCAAAGTTAAATCTTGTGCAGGTTAAACCCATCTCATATTAATATTTTGCTAAACCAAAAAAAGATCCGGGACAAATACTCAATCAGAATGCGGGGATAACAGTGTGACCCAGACCATTCTGGTGAGGGCTCGCCTGTCTAAAAGGCCTTTTGTGGTCTGGTCCAGCCTCATCTCTACTGCCTCTCCTGCCTCTGGTCGTGTCTCACACAGCTCTTCTCTTCAGTAGACTCCATGCCTTTGCACTTGTTGCTGCTCTGCCTGGAAACTGGTCCCCTCCATTCTCACCTGGCTCGTTTTTCCTTATCCTACAGCCCCAGACTGCATCATTTCCTCTAGGCGCCTCCCGTGGCCCCTCTGAAGTGCCCTCCCCCGCCCCTATTGCAGCCGTTCCGTGTGGACCTATATCTGTTCAATTGTTCTTCCTCCTTCACCTTTTCAAGACATTCTTTGTCCTGTGTCCTAATTATTGAAGAGCGCTGCTCCTTGCTTCCTAGGGTGATAGCTGTTAGATAAACTGATCTGTGCTGTGTGATCAGTGACTTGATGAGTTGCTTATCTGCTTCTGAGAACATACTTGTAGTTCACTGAGGCCCATTGGGGCAGTGGTCAAAGTGGGCTGCACACATCTGGGAGTCACAAGACCATTTATAAGGGAGTAGGTAGAAAATATACTAACTTTTATTTCCATTATTTTATTGAGAAAAACTAAGAAAGTCAGGTTTTCTAATATTTATATTTTGGTTGAGAAAGTGCGTGCATATAACTTTGTAAATCTAACCTGACATGGTACCATGCACCAAATATTCGTATTGATTGAGTACTCCATCATAAACATCTGAAGCCCACTGCCACAGAGGCACACTGACCTGCCAGTGGGTGACTCTTCAAGCTTTCTGGCAGTCTAATGACATATTTATCAAGTGTTTCCTACACGCCAGCCACGGTTCTGTACCCTTTACGGGGATTGGCTTACTTATTCCTTACAGCTACCTTGTGTGATTGCCTTCATTTTGTGGGTGAAAAAATTGAACCTGGAGAATCAGGTAACATGTTCAAGGACAGGGCTAGTATGTGGCTGATTTGGGATAGAACCTGTGTGGTCTGATTGCAGAGGCCACTTGCTTAACCCCCGCTCCATACTGTACCTGTCTGTTCCCATGGGGTGGGCACATGTGGCCTCCAGGAGGAGAGGGACCATGTCTGTCTCGTTCACTGTGGTACCCTTATAAGTGTTTCTTCAATGAATGAAGGAACCGAGGGCCTGTCACCACCTCTGAATTCATGTCCCTTAAATGGGAACTTTGAATAAGTACTCTTTTATTTTTAACTTGAAACATTTTTTCCCTTGCAATAAATAGAGTTGATGAGAAATTGACATGGGTTAAATTAGCAGTCTTTTTAAGGAACTTACATGAAAAATGTCTGCATCATTTTAATACCAATGGTCAGTTATGAGTCCCAGCTCACCCCTGATGTGACTAATGCCTTCCTCTTTTCCCTTTATCATGAGTGTATGAGAAATGAACATTAGAAATGAACCTCAGCTTCCCTCTGTGCACTGTATGGAGTGTCCCTCAAACAGGTACAGCCTTAAAAGGGTAACAAGGCAGTAGCAACTTACACATGGAAAAGAGAAGCAGAACGTAACTAATTTTGGGGGAGAGGTTTACCCACTGATCGCCTTTTAAGTCTTAATTCTTTGGCACAAGGATACGTAATAATCTCTCAGGTGTTCTGGGATTTAATAAAATTGTTTAGGTTTGGCTAAATAAGTTTGTGATTCTGTAAGTCTGATTCCCTCTACATCTGAAAGAGTATTAAGAGAGTCTTACGAGTTTTGTATTATATCACTGTATTTAAATTATGACTGTTTTCTTCCCCGTTTTCCTTTTAGGCTCTTTCAAGACACTTACTCTTCCACCCGTAAGTATTTATTAAAAAATTTGGTTTCAGAAATATACACTGCGTCCGTGAAATAAATGGATTAGTATTTTATTGGCTTTTATATTAATTTACATTCCTTGTGAGTTTGATGGAATTCAGTTCCACCTTCAGATTGTTTAAGAATAATATTACTTCAGGGAGCTTGGATATTAGCCTCTTCAAACTCACAGTGGAGATTTTCCTCTCGTAAAATGGAGAACTTCACTGAGGGAGACTGGCCTGGACTGTTAACATAGGTACCTGGGCGGGTTTGGTCCCGCTTCTGCCTTAACAAGCCTTCCAGTCTTGGGTGTGTACTTAATGCTCCATCCCAGTTTCTTTGTCCTGGAAAAGGGCAGTGCTTCACTGAGCTGAACTGTACCCTGAGGCAAAATAAAACAACAGTAATTGATACTGACCCTGTCTTTGTTTAAAATTTTGATCTTTTGTTTCATAATTTAATTTTTGCATCACGTTTGCTATTTAAAACTATTGAAAATATTCAAAAACTTTAACTGTTGATTACTGAGTTTTTTTGGCACGCTCTTAAATTTTGCAGTTGAGACAAGTGCCTGGCTCACCTCACCATGGTCCCGGTCCTGGAGGAGGGGATAAAGGTATAGTCTGTTTCATAGGGGTTACCTTGGAGGTGAAATGAGATGTGAACACGCTGTAGCATCTGCTACAGAAGTGGAAAGGGTTATTATTTTGTTGAGAGAGTCATAAAACCTGTTTATTAAATATTGTTTGTGAACTAGTCCTGTGTCTCATGGCTTTAATTTGGAAGTTTGTGCTTTTATTACTGTTTTGTTTTGGAGCTTCACACATTTAATATACAGTCGAATAGAACATAGCATCCACCAAGAGGACAATTTGGTGTACTTTTCTGGGACTAGATGACTGATGACTTTGACCTGACACTTATGTAAGGTTGACATTTCCCAATGAGCCAGGTTCCCCGTTAACTCTTGAAGGTTACTTATCAAGCACATTCAGAAACCACATTCATTTTGGGGTTCTTAGAGGATATAGTGCTCCCAAACTGTCCTTTATAAAAATTACTTACATTCTATAACTATTATGTTTCTTACCTATTTTTAAAAAATATTGATTTATTTACTTGGCTGCATTGGGTCCTAGCTGCAGCATGTGGGATCTTTTATTTATTTTTTATGTTTTAAAAAATTAACTGTGTTCTTCCAGTGTCTTTTTATTTTATGTTTTGATATTTATTTTATTTAATCTTTAAAAAATTTTCGGCTGCATTGGGTCTTAGTTGAGGCACGCGGGATCTTCACTGTGGCATGCAGGATCTTTTGTTGTGGCGCACAGGCTTCTCTCTAGTTGTGGCATGTGGGTTTTCTCTCTCTAGTTGTGGCACATGGGCTTAGTTGCCCCGTGGCATGTGGGATCCCTGACCAGGGATTGAACCTGCATCCCCTTCATTGGAAGGCGGATTCTTTACCACTGGACCACCAGGGAAGTCCCAGTGTGGGATCTTTTAGTTGCGGCATGTGGGATCTTTAGTTGTGGCATGTGGGATCTTTAGTTGTGGCATGTGGGATCTAGTTCCGTGACCAGGGATCAAACCCGGTCGCTTTGCATTGGGAGCGCGGAGTCTTAGCCACTGGACCACCAGGGAAGTCCCTGTTTCTTACTTATTATTATGTTTGTACTTACCTTACTAACAAATATACTGTTGTGATAATAGAAAGTGGGGTTGGGGGGAGGGAAGCCCTGAGCAGGCAGACGTGGGGAAAAAAACCCAATCTTAGTGACAATAAGATGTTAGGCTGCATTAATGTGACCTCAGACATTAGGTGCTGGCCCACCGGTGTCTGTGTCCATAACTCTGTTGAAAAAGTATTACAGTAAGAAGATTAAAATAAATCCTGTGTAATATAATTGTCTGATAGCAGAAGGGGTTGAGATTTCAGTTCAGGAATCACAGCTCAACGCATAATAACTGTCTGCTTTCCTCAAAGACGTCTGCAGTGGCATGGCCTGGAGTGTAGCAAGTCTGGAAGGGGCAGGCATGTGGGCGGACGAGGGCACTCTGGCTGATTCCCGTAATGTGCCTATAAGCTGTACTTGTCCCAATTAGCTACAAATTTGGCTACTATTAGCCTTAAAGTCTTAACCATGTGGAATACTAATCCCAACGTCTTATATTTGTCTTTAATATTATGCCATTTCTATTGTATGTAGATATAGCAATTATTTATTGAAAGATTTACCAGGAGTTATATTTAGGACTAGATCCCTTTTTAGTAAAACAAAATTTTAAAGGCTTAGTCATAAAGTGTCTGGGAAAATTTAATAACTCTTGGCAAAAATAGAAGGTTCTGCATTTTTACGAGTGTTCAATTAAAATAGACCCATCTTTCCAGGTTCTCTAGCATTCTGATGCTTGTAGATGTAATATTTTAAATTATTTTTTAACGTCCTCCTGAAGTTTTGCTATAAAATATGAATATATTGGCTGCATTAAAACAAATATGTTTTTAATATCTGACTAGCTCATTGTTTCTGTTTTTGATACAGTAAAATCAGCCTTCAATAAGAAGTAAATAAAAAACAGAATTTACACTTAACATAAAGATTATTGATTGTACAAAACATGCTAGAAAAAGTTTCTTTTTATTCTCTTTGTAAGTAAATCCAACTTAAAACGAGGGAGTGGTTTTTAAAATTAGCATGCCTAAAAATTTTTTTTAAATTTTATATTGGAATATAGTTGATTTACAATGCTGTGTTAGTTTTAGGTGTACAGCAAAGTGAATCAGTTATACATATACATATATCTATTCTTTTTTAGATTCTTTTCCCATATAGGTTATTACAGAATATTGAGTATAGTTCCCTGTCCTATACAGTAGGTCCTTGTTGATTGTCCATTTTATGTATAGTAGTGTATATATGTTAATCCAAACCTCCTAATAAAATTAGAATGCTTTTAAAGTTTAATTACTAATATATTTTAAAATAGCAACTATCATCTTAAATTTCTCAGTTTTATTTTGAAAGTTATTTGAAATTACCATTACTTTTGGTAACTGGAGTTATTAGTGAAATAAGGTAGGCTATTGTGTTGTTTGTTTCCTTAAGACAGTTGATCTTTCAGAGAAGATGGTTTTAGACGGCCCGGATTAGAATAAGGAATCCATTTATTGTCCATCAAGAACCTTTCTGAACATGCCTCTATCATCTACCCGGAGAGTTTGCGTTTATGTATACACAAAATAGACTTAGCCTAACTGAGAATCAACCGTGCTCAACTCAGATGCTCGTTGATATTTTGTTGATCTAAGCCCTGGGTATCGTGTACCCCCAGACTCTTATTCTGCTGCTGGACAGTGTCTGTATATGGGAACTACATCTTTTCCCAGCCCCGTGACCTCAGTTCAACACGTAGGATCCAAAACCTCTGTGGCTAAATAATTGGTTCTTGTGTAAGACATAAGGAAGTCTCTCGTTAGGGAACCCCTTTATTACTAATTCTGGGAATCCTTTTTGGTAATTGTGTCCCCCAAGAAGGTGGAAAGCAATTTACCAGCAGAGATTCAGGAGCTTATATTACCTTCTGGGTCCTCTCCACTGTGGGAAGCAGGTTACAACCCACCGCAGGTCTGGCACAGAGAGAATCTTTCATAAAGGTTGCTTAACATCCCCAGTATTTTCTCCAGTCTCCTTCTCATTATGTCCCTCTACTGTTCCCAATGGATGACCAAGGTCTCTACTGACAGCCAGAGTCCATGGTGACACGCTAAGCTGTGCGGCGATGCCTCATCGTTCATGGGGGCGCACCAGGTCCACTCTGACAAGTCCATATCGTCACCCTAGACTTTCCAGCTCTAGAACTAGCACCGAGGCTCTGAGGATCCCAAATCACCTAAATTTTACATTGGGAGAGGTGGGGTTTCTGACAGGGGAGTGTTGAAAACGAGAATTAGGGTAAGTGAAAGGAGCAGAAAGATAGTACCATCTCCTCTTGTGTCAACTCCCTGAAGGAGGATGGAGTGGGGGACAGAGTAAAATGTTTTGGACACTTTTGTGTTAATTCTAATTTTCTAACTCTTTGACCTCCTCGTGGTTAATAGGTCTCTTTAGTTTCAGACCTCTGCATCATTAATTTGACGTCAGTCTTAAATCTACTCTCTGTTCTGGGGCCTCTGTGCCACTAAAAATGATCCAACGATATCCAAATCGTAGAGAGAAATTCCATCTGATATATTTTTTAAGCACGAACTGTTTATAAGTCTGTGCTGTATACAAGCAAATGATATGCTGGTTCCTGGCATATATATTTTCCTGCTTGCGGTATTAAGGACTCTGTTTAAAAGAATCTGAGGACTGAAGCATCGTTTGAGAGAATAGAATATAAGGATGCAAGTTCCAGGCTAGATTCTCAGCCCTCTAGGGCGTACATCTTTGGTTCATGTTGAATCCCAAGCACCTAGAGCAACCTGGAGCCCGAAGGTGCTCAGTGAATGTTTATTTATTAAAGGAAAGCAAACATCAGTACTAGAGGTCATTTGAAGGTGAGTTACTGATTGTTTCTCCTAACAGTTTACTATGAAAGTATCAAATGTCCAAAACACCTGAAAGAGTTTCATAGGGAACACTCCTATAACCACCGCTTAGAATCTGCTGTTAACATTTTCCCACACTTGCCCCATCACATACTTATGCATCTACTCATCTCTCCGTCCATTTATTGATCTTATTTTTAAAATGTATTTCCAAGCAAATCGCAAACACCAGTATTCTTCTCCCTATTTCCTGCTGGCCACTGTATCGGTGGTTTGTTACGTTTCCTTCATATTCTTATCCATGTTGCTGGCTTTTTGGTGGCTGCTATTTCTGGGAAATCTCCTTGGAGCTCTCTGTGGACAACTCTTATTTGCAAAAAAAGGAGGCAGAACATTAGTTTCAGAATCTCAGGTTTATGAGTATGAAAATGAACTAAAATTCAGGTGTGCTAGTGATCGATCCTTGTGGAACCTGTTATCCCCAAACTCTGGCGTGAAGCAACCACCAACTTTTATTATTTCCCACAGTTTCTGTGGGTCAGGAATTTGCGAGCCATGTCGTCGAGCAGTTCTGAGCTGCCGAAGGCTTCACCAGGCCTGGGGGTCCTCAGTGAGGTTGCTCTTTACGTGGCTGGCAGGTGGGTGGTGGCTATTGGCTTCTGTTCCTCCCACTGCGGGCCTCTCACAGGCCTCTTGAGTGTCCTTATCACATGGCAGCTGACTTCCCCCCAGAGCGAGGAATCCAAGAAAGAGAGAACCAGGCAGAAGCTATCCTGTTAATGACACAGTCTCATTCTACTCTTGAGAGGTGAGTCACTGGGAAATTAGGCTCTACCTTTTTTTTTCTTTTTAAATTAATTTTTATTGGAGTATAGTTGCTTTACAATGTTGTGTTAGTTTCTACTGTACAGCAGAGTGACTCAGCTGTACATATACATATATCCTCTTTCTTCGATTTCCTTCCCATTTAGGTCACCATAGAGCACTGAGTAGGGTTTCCTGTGCTATACAGTAGGTTCTCATTGGTTATCTATTTTATACGTAGTATCAATA
This sequence comes from Phocoena sinus, assembly GCF_008692025.1. Taxonomy (NCBI): domain Eukaryota; kingdom Metazoa; phylum Chordata; class Mammalia; order Artiodactyla; family Phocoenidae; genus Phocoena; species Phocoena sinus. The sequence goes on along the minus strand of NC_045774.1, from coordinate 80,331,563 downwards.
GTGTATATATGTCAATCCCCATCTCCCAATTCATCCCACCTCCGCCCTTTCCCCCTTGGGATCCACACATTTGTTCTCTACATCTGTCTCTATTTCTGCTTTGTAAATCAGATCGTCTATACCAATTTTTTCAGATTCCACACGTATGTGTGAATATACAATATTTGTTTTTCTCTTTCTGACTTACTTCACTCTTTATGACAGTCTCTAGGTCCATGCACATCTCTACAAATGACCCAATTTTTTTTACTTTTTATGGCTGAGTAATATTCCATTGTATATACGTGCCACATCTTCTTTATCCATTCGTCTGTCGCTGGGCATTTAGGTTGCTTCTATGACCTGGCTATAGTAAATAGTGCTGCAATGAACATTGGGGTGCGTGTGTCTTTGTGAATCGTGGTTTTCTCTGGGTATATGCCCAGGAGAGGGGCTCTGACTTTTGAAGGGAGGAGGGTCAGAGAAATTTTGGACATATTTTAAAACCATCACATGAAGGCTCTTGTGAGAGTAGTATATAGTTCATCCCGGGTTTGAATCTCAGCCAGTGACCTGGAGCAACTTCCTTTACTCTTCCAAGCCCCAGGTTCCTGGTGTGTAAGCTGGTATTAGTTAAGAGCACCCACCGGAAGGATTGTTGTGAGGTAGAATGACACGGTGTGCGTAGGCTGAGTGTGGCTTCTGGTCTGTTCATGCTAGAAGGGAGGATTTCCACTAGTGACAGAAACAGTAAAACAACGGTGCCATCAAACTTATCGGGACTGTGACACGATGCACAAGATGCAGGAAGAGAGTGCATCCTAGAACAGGTGAGAGGTCCTGGAGAGGGTATGGCAAGAAAGCAAAGCCTGTGCAAATGTGCCTTTCACCCGAGGCACGGAGGAGAAGGGTATTGTGACCCACAGTGACTGTCAGTGCGGAAGAGTTTGTGCTTGGGATAGGAAGTGACAAGGTGACTGCTGACAGAGCTGTGGGACGTGGTTCCTGCAGTCCAGGAACCCTGTGGTTTAACTGGAGAGCAAACTCCAGGATGTCGAAAAAGAGAAAACAAATTGTTTAATTTTGGTGGTTAGGAAGAGGGATGCATTTTTCAACGTCGCGATTACTTTTGATAATCCTATGTATCTAAAATTTCAATTCTCACTTACAGTTACAAACATTTTTGAGGTAAAACAATGAGACTTTGATACATCTGATGTCTTTTTTTCCCCCAGCTACCTCTGAACAGTGGTGATGAGATTTATGAGCTCCGTGTCACTGGACGTGCCCAGGATGAGATTTTATTCTCGAATAGTACGCGCTTATCATTTGAGACCAAGAGAATGACTGTCTTCATTCAAACAGACAAGCCCCTGTATAAACCAAAGCAAGAAGTGAAGTTTCGTGTTGTTACACTCTTCTCAGATTTTAAGCCTTACAAAACCTCTCTAAACATTCTAATTAAGGTGAGTGCCAGACAGAAATAAAGCTGGGGGTTCAAAACCATCTCACTGAAGCTCTCTTGGAAGTTCTGCTCACATTGTTGGTACTGGGATGTCTTAGGATTCACGTGGCTAAGCTTCCCTCCCAAAGTGGGATGGTTTCTCTAGGAAGGGGGATGGTACAGCACTGGGTTAACGGCTTAGGCTCCAGAGTCAAGCCTGCTTGGGTTCCGGTCCTGGCTTCTTCATTGATTAATTCATTTGTCAAACATTTATTAAGCTTCTGTGTCCTCGATACAGAAGGTGAGTCCCTGCTTAAATCGACTTTTCATTCCAGTGGGTAGTGGACAGACAATAAATAAACATACAGATATATAAAAAAAGAGTGTGTTTGTGTGTGTGTGTGTGTGTGAGAGAGAGAGAGAGAGAGAGAGTGTTTGTATTTGCTGTTTTCTATAGGGTTGTTAGAGAAGTCCTATTTGAACAGAGACCTATAGGAAATAAAAGAATGAGCCTCCACAAACAGAGGGAATAGCATATGCAAAGGCCCTGAGGTGGGAACTTGTTAGGTGCATTGGGGGGAACTGTTGCCCAGGAAGTGAGGGGACAGATATTAGGGAGATAAGATCAGGTATAGGTAGGTCAGCTGGATGAGGGGCTATACAGGATTTTCTCGGCTCTGATATGGACTTTGGATTTTACTGTGAGTGAAATGAAAATTCACTGGAGAATTCTGAGGAGAGGCATGATGTGATCTGAGTTAACATTTTAAAAGGATCACTCTCTGCTCTAAGAAGAATAGGTGCTAGCTCTGTGACCTTGAGGAAATTAATCAACCTCTCTGAGCCTCGGTTTCCTTATTTGTAAAATGTGTAAAAATAATAATACCTTGTAAAGGTTTTTGTGAGGATTATGTGATATGATTCAAGTAAAGCATTTAGAACTGTGCCTGGCACATAGAACATGCTCACTAAACATTAGCTATTGTTGTACTAGGAGCCCCTCTGGCAGGAAATCTTTTGGCGTCCTCTGCCTGAGTACTCTGGGCTCTGGAGGCAGCACGGTTGGCAGACTGAGTGCTTCCAGTGAGGGCCAAGCTGGAGGCAACTGACATCCGGCTGGACCTGGTTTTCTACGTTTAAGCTGAGGAGAGTATTAGACCTTTGACCAATGACATAGAAATAGGGTGACCAGTTTGCTGGGACTCTTTTGATTTTAGTACTGGAAAATCCCCTCAGTCCCAGGACATTGGTTGGCATGGACATACATACACTACCAAATGTGAAATAGATAGCTGGTGGGAAGCAGCCACATAGCACAGGGAGATCAGCTCGGTGCTTTGTGACCACCTAGAGGGGTGGGATAGGGAGGGTGGGAGGGAGACGCGAGAGGGAGGAGATATGTGTATGTATGTATATGTATAGTTGATTCACTTTGTTATACAGCAGAAACTAACCCATTGTAAAGCAATTATACTCCAATAAAGGTGTTAAAAACAAAAAAGAAGATGTGGCACAGGAAAAAAAAAATGTTCTGAGGAATAACAGAATGGAAGGCAAATTTAGGCTTTTTAGTTCAGTATCTTCCTATTCTTAGTTTTTGTTGTTGTTATGAGCTAAACAAACACACAAACAAAAATCAAGCAAACGTGTGTACATATAACTTCAAGCCAAGATGCGTTTATAGCAAATATCACGTTGGTTGGCATGTTTCTTGAATGGAACTGGTATTATTTCAGAGTCAGCAGCTCTGTGAACGTCTGCCTTTGCTGTGTTGGAATAAAGCAGGTCGCCATAGTGAATAGCATTTCTAAATTCATGTAACTCTCTGAGCAGTTTAGGGATGCCATTCATACGGTCCTTCAACATTTATCCACAAATACTGAGAACTTACTAGACGCTATGTGTAAATGGAGGATTTAGAAGTGACTGTCTGCCTGTGTCTGGTTGTTTACAGTCGATCTGCCTCTTTCTGTCTCAGGCGAATAAAGATCAGCCCTGGATCAATTGTCTGTTGTAAGCGTTAACCCAGAACGAACCCTGCTGATTGTGATTTGTGGATTCTTTGGGTTCCTCTCTCCGATTTTGGACTTCGCCTGTCACATTTGGCTTTCCCAGAAGTGCACATTTGGCTTTCCCAGAAGTGCACAGAGAGCCCTTCCTCTTGCTGTTTCTGGTCCCGAGGGATCCCGCTGGCATGGCGGCTGGGTGGTCCCCTTGGCCAGGGCAGGAGAGTTCTACTCGGAACCCGCTGTGTTTGGGACCAGTGAGTGAATGCACATGTGGGTGCCGTACTCACCACAGTACTCGTGGGTCAGAGCGTTGATGTGAATGCCCACACCCTGTACTCCTCCATCTGAAAAGAGCCCTTTGGGCCAGGGTTCACCAGACTGTGATGTTTTCTTTTTCTACATCTTTCAGTATGGGACAGGTGGTTTCTTAGAAAAACTTCCCAGAGAAAAGTGGGACTGTAGTGTAACGAGAGCCCCTGACTTGGACGAAATTGTACTCTCTAGCACAGCACCACCTGCAGGCAAGTGTGGAGAAGGCACCTGGGAACAGCACCACCTGCAGGCAAGTGTGGAGAAGGCATCTGGGAACTACAGGAGGCCCGCTTTTTGGGGCCCATCTTGCCCAGCCAAGAATGACTGACTGTAGGATGTGGCTAAAATATTGATCATCACAGCATGTTCAGACATGTTCAGTGTTTTTTTTTTTGGATCATTGGGTGTTTTCCCTGACCCAGTAACTGACCTTCTCAGGAAGCAAAGGGGCTTCAGGGACTTTTTTATGGTGGAATAAACCTCTTCCCCTAATTCTGGCTTTCTGCAGCCAGTCTGTCCTTAAACTACGGAAGTAAGTGTCTCCAACGTGTGATGTCAGCTGGCACGCTGTTTTCTACCCTGGCTGCCCTTCCTGAGAAGTTGTTGCTCCTGGTATAGGTGAGTGATCTTGTGGGCACAGCTGCTAGCTTGGGGTCTGCCCTGTGCCTGTGCTCTGACACTTTGGCCTGGAGCAGTGGTGGCACCTCATTTAAGCGATTTGATGTCTTTAATTCTACATGCTAGGCACACACCTTGTGCATAATCCAGGACTCTGGGGACTGGCAGAAATATTTGCCTTCTCCAGCCAGGGAGTTTATTGCTTGAGGTGGCTGACACAGGCACCTGATGGAGAGCCCAGGCTGTGCAGAGGTGACTCAAAGAGCACGAGGGGCCACTTTCCCAGTGTCTCCAGCCACGTGGCTGTTCAGGCTGTGACAGGGGCACTGTTCATATCATACTTGGCTGTCCTGTGTGCATCCCAGTAGCAGGTGACCACATGCAAATGCTGGGCTCTGCTGTGATGCCACCATGCGTCACCTGTTCAGATCCTCATGTGCTCTGTAAGGACTTCTGGCATTTCTACATTCTCTGTCTCTTCCTTGTGGGTGATATGCCCAGGTCCAAGACAGGCTTGGGAAACGAGGGATTTATCTCATTCACTCCCAGCCCTGCATATCCTCCAGGTCATCGAAGACTTCAGTTTGGATTTCCTTTGTTTGTAGAGTTGTGGGAGAAATGTGTACCTTCACCAAAATAATACATCGGTGGACTATGTACATTTCTCTCCCTACATTTTAAGTGACGCTGGGAATTATTATTATCATTTTTTATTTTTGTCAGCGTGATGGAAGAAAAATGGCCTTTCATTGTTTTCATTTGCATTCCCTTAATTCTTAGACAGCATATATTTATTAGCTCTTTGTATTTCTTCATTTGTTTTTGATCCTTTGAGCTCCGTAGCCATCCCAGTCTTGACAGGGGCAGGAGAGCCAGCTCTGACTGCACTGCCTGCCCCAGGGCTTGCCAAGGATGGTGACCCGCTTATTCTTGACCCGCTTGTGGTCTTTGGTTTTTTTAAAAAATTATTTATTTATTTTTGGCTGCGTTGGGTCTTAGTTGCTGCATGTGGGCTTTCTCTAGTTGAGGCGAGCCGGGGCTACTCTTTGTTGCGGCGCGCGGGCTTCTCATTGCGGTGGCTTCTCTTGTTGCAGAGCACGGGCTCTAGGTGCATGGGCTCAGTAGTTGTGGCTTTCAGGTTCAGTAGTTGTGGCTCACGGACTCTAGAGCGCAGGCTCAGTAGTTGTGGTGCACAGGCTTAGTTGCTCCGCGGCATGTGGGATCTTCCCGGACCAGGGATTGAACCCGTGTGGCCTGCATTGGCAGGCGGATTCTTAACCCCTGCGCCACCAGGGTAGCCCCCTGGTCTTTGGTTTTAACAATTTGTTTCTGCCTTCCTAGACCACTTCCTACTCAGTTCTCAGCATTGTACTTACCCCGACTTACACAGTCTCCCCCGCTTGCGGAGGGAGGTTTCCTCTGACTTCTAATAACCAGGCCAACCCACTACCTTGAGTCAGAGGGTAGAGATTAGGAATCAGGGATGGTGGTGGGATGAACTGGGAGCCTGGGATTGACATGTATACACTAATATGTATAAAATGGGTAACTGGGCTTCCCTGGTGGCGCAGTGGTTGAGAGTCCGTCTGCCGATGCAGGGGACGCGGGTTCGTGCCCCGGTCCGGGAAGATCCCACATGCCGCGGAGCGGCTGGGCCCATGAGCCATGGCCACTGAGCCATGGCCGCTGAGCCTGCGCGTCCGGAGCCTGTGCTCCGCAACGGGAGAGGCCACAGCAGTGAGAGGCCCGCGTACCACAAAAAAAAAAAAAAAAAAAAAATGGGTAACTAATAAGAACCTGCTGTATAAAAAAATAAATAAAATAAAATTCAAAAAAAAAGAATCAGGGAAAAAATTTGATCCCAGAGTTCATAATCCAGGGAACAAAGAAACACCAAAACCAAAAAGTAACAGTGGGGCTTCCCTGGTGGTGCAGTGGCTGAGAATCTGCCTGCCGATGCAGGGGACACGGGTTCGTGCCCCGGTCCGGGAGGCTCCCCCCTGCCGCGGAGCAGCTGCGCCTGTGAGCCATGGCCACTAAGCCTGCGCGTTCGGAGCCTGTGCTCTGCAACTGGAGAGTCCACAGAGGTGAGAGGCCCGCGTACTGCAAAAAAAAAAGTAGCAATGACAAAAACCACCAAAAAACCCAGATAACAAATGATAACCTTAAACAGTAGTACATGTTAGGGGGGAAACAACGGGCGTATTGGGGTTTCTCTAGGGAGTGGCCACTCCTGCCTCTTGGAGGCATGTGTAGAAGGCAGGAAGTTGGAGTTTATTTCACCATCTGGACAAGGAAGGAAGGGTCTTCCATGCAGCAATGGTAGAGGCCTAGGTGCATGGGCGTTTGGGGCGAACTGCAAACAAGTCTGTCTGTTTGGAGGAAGATGTGCGTAGAAACGTAGATGGGGTCAGCTGACTAAGTCTTGTAAACTACGCAGAGGAGTGTAGACCTCATTCTGCTGGCAAACAGAAGTCATCGTCACCTGGTGGTCTGATATACTGGTCATAGCGAGTGTTTACTCATTGCTTGTAATTTGCCAGGAACGGTGTCTGGTGCTTCAGCCACTTTGCCTCAACCACAGGTTTGCGTTTGGCAGTGGGGAAGATGTGTTGGCGGGGGCAAGACTGGAGGAGAGAGGCTAGTTGCGATAGTTAGAAAATGGTGGCTGGACGTGAGATGTTAGAGGGACAGAGTTGACAGGGCTGGGATGGGATTGGATGGAGGCAGCGTGCTCTGGGAGAGCCTGGGAAGACTCAGGTGTTCTTCATGCATCCCCTTGGTTAAGCACCCCCGTGACACAACTTTTGTTGAGTCAAAAGACACGTGGGTTTGAATCCCGAGCTCCATCGTGTGTTGGTGCTGTGACATTGGACCAGCTGTTTGTGGTTGAGGGCTTACCTACCCCCTCTGGGCGCCCGTTTCCTCAGCTGTAATGGGAGGCTAATCCTGTGCTGTAGGGGAATCATAGTGACTGAGTGACGTGTGAGTGGTGGTGATACGGCAGAGTGCCTTTGACACAGGGACCTGTTATCCCTACAGCGGGGTTTTCTCTCAGCAGCACCACCCGCAGCAGCGTAGGTTTGGTGAGGTACACGTTGTAGTGTTTCACGTAGCAGGAAGTACGTCCCAAGATTTAAAAGGTGGAGCAGAGTAAAGATGGTCTCAGGAGAATATGAGAGAAGTAATTTTTATTCATCGTCTTTGGTAGTAGAGAGCTGACATTTTCCAAGAACTCCCTCTGTCCCACACTTTGCATGCGCCTGGGAGTACTGCAGGGCTGTATTCGTAACCAGGTTGGATCCACATCAGACGGGGGGTTTTACGTCGTTAACACGCATGGTTTTCGTTGTAGGATCCCAAGTCAAATTTGATCCAACAGTGGTTGTCAGAACAAAGTGACCTTGGAGTCGTTTCCAAAACTTTCCAGTTATCTTCCCATCCAATGCTTGGTGACTGGTCCATCCAAGTTCAAGTGAATGTGAGTATAAATACATTTTGAGGGGGAATGTTAAAATGTTTTAAATAGGTCCGGTGGGGAAAATATCTCTGAAGTCATTTATTTAGTGAACAGAAAAACATTAATCTGAGTATCTAGATAATTTAAGTGGTTTTATTTTTAATTTACTTTTGTTAGCAATGGGTTAGCCTGTGTTATAACATGTTAGAGTTTTAATCGTTGTCTTTTTCTATAATGTAACGTTTGAAGGTTAAGACATTTCACATTTTAGTATAAAGCTGATTAAATATTTATTGTACTTAGTTATTGTACACATTGAGTATTTTAAAACTAAGTAATGAGTACATAGCAATTATTTGGCAAATCTTATGTCTCAGAGTAATGACTTCTGATGAGAGATTGGTCTAACCTACTTTATCTTTGTTTTAAAAACTCTAGTGACCTTCAGGTCTTTAATCCATTTTGAGTTTATTTTCGTATATGGTGTTAGGGAGTGTTCTAATTTCATAAGGCCAGACACTATAAAACTCTTAGAGGAAAACATAGGCAGGAAACTCTATGACATAAATCACAGCAAGATGCTTTTTGACCCACCTCCTAGAGTAATGGAAATAAAACCAAAAATAAACAAATGGGACCTAGTGAAACTTAAAAGCTTTTGCACAGCAAAGGAAACCATAAACAAGATGAAAACACAACCCTCAAAATGGGAGAAAATATTTGCAAACAAATCAACGGACAGAGGATTAATCTCCCAAATATACAAGCGGCTCATGCAGCCAACAAACACATGAAAAGAATGCTCAACATCGCTAATCATTAGAGAAATGCAAATCAAAACCACAATGAGGTATCACCTCACGCTGGTCAGAATGGCCATCATCAAAAAATCTACAAACAATAAATGCTGGAGAGGGTGTGGAAAAAAGGGAAGCCTCTTGCACTGTTGGTGGGAATGTAAATTGATACAGCCACTATGGAGAACAGTATGGAGGTTCCTTAAAAAACTACAAATAGAACTACCATATGATCCAGCAATCCCAATACTGGGCATATACCCTGAGAAAACCATAATTCAAAAAGAGTCATGTACCACAATGTTCATTGCAGCTCTATGTACAATAGCCAGGACATGGAAGCAACCTAAGTGTCCATTGACAGATGAATGGATAAAGAAGATGTGGCATATATATACAATGGAATATTACTCAGCCATAAAAAGAAATGAAATTGAGTTATTTGTAGTGAGATGGATGGACCTAGAGACTGTCATAAAGAGTGAAGTAAGTCAGAAAGAGAAAAACAAATACCATATGCTAACACATATATATGGAATCTAAAAAAAAAAAAAGGTTCTGACGAACCTAGGGGCAGGACAGGGATAAAGACACAGATGTAGAGAATGGACTTGAGGACATGGGGAGGGGGAAGGGTAAGCTGGGACAAAGTGAGAGTAGCATGGACATATATACACTACCAAATGTAAAATAGATAGCTAGTGGGAAGCAGCCGCATAGCACAGGGAGATCAGCTTGGTGCTTTGTGACCACCTGGAGGGGTGGGATAGGGAGGGTGGGAGGGAGACGCAGGGGGAAAGAGATATGGGGATGTATGTATATGTATAGCTGATTCACTTTGTTATAAAGTAGAAACTAACACACCAGTGTAAAGCAATTACACTCCAATAAAGATGTTAAAAGCAAAAGCAAAAACAAAAACAAAAGTCTAGTGACCGTAACAGCTACATCAGTCTTCTGCTCCCCTATGCTTCGTTCTGCCCAGCTCCCCCGCTTACTTCTTGTATTTGCTGCCAACTCCCATGGCTCCGAGGTCTAACAGGGCAGGGGCACTAGAACGCCCTCCGTGTCTCTGCCTCGGGTTTTCTCTGGTGCATCACTCTGTGGTCTTTGAAGATTCATTGAATATTTCTAATTTTTTTTGGAATTTATTAAAATGTATATACATGAGAGCTTTAAAAATTCTGTTAGAACAGGGCTTCTCACTTTTGACATTACGGTAAAAAATTCTTTGTTGCGGGGCTGTCCTGTGCACTGTGGGACGTTTAGCAGCATCTCTGACCTTAACCCACTAAATGCCAGTAGCAGCTGTCCCCTCCCTCCAAGTCGTGACAACCAGAGATGTCTCCAGATGTCACCAAATGTCCCCTTCGAAAAATGTCCTCTCCTTCCTCCTTCGAGAGCCACTTAGTCATTCATTAGCGGGTGGCCTGAGGTAAGATAAAAGTACCAAGTACCTAATAAATTAAAACTTAAAAATTTTTCCTTTAGTTAGCATTTTCGGGGGCCACATTTTAAAAGCAGAACTAGGTCCCCTTAGCACATGTTTTTTGAGCGTCTGCGTGAAGACGAGGATCACGCTGGGCTCGTGGAGAGTTTGTGCCACAGAGGAAGTGAGACAGCGTACAAGGAGTTATGGGGGCTGAGAGCGGGGGTGATGAACGCCGGGGGGACCAGACATTGGAGCTTGTAGAAAAGGCGGACAGAGTAGGTGCTTGTGAGACGTAGGAGAGAGGAGGGTTTGTGTCGAGGCAGGGAAGGTGGAGGAGAGCCCCGGGGTCTGGGGACTGGGGAGAACGGAGGGATTGGAGCACGTCGAGGATGCTGGGAGGTGAAAATTAGGAGGCATGTTGTGAGTTTTAAGGAGTTAGGATTTTATTCTCTGTTCCCACGTTTTGGTTTCATTATCATTTCCCCAGGAATCAACTGTTTGTCCATCCATCCATCTATCCATTCATCCATCCACCCGTCCATCCATCCATCTAGCATCCTCCATCAAATATGTGTTGAGGGCTTATAGTGCGGTGATAGGATACCAGGAAGCTTAACATCTGATCTCTGTCTTCAAAGACTATTGTGGGGAGATGACAATTATGACAAAGTTAAGTGACGCAAGGGTGACAGAAGAACACGAGGTGGTGCAATAGCAGAGGACTTGTGAGGCGCTCAGTCAGTGAGGCCTGTCAGGTGCCTCCAAGGAGCGAGTCTCTCTCAGGCCGCCTGGGGATAAAGATGGTCTGTTGTCAGCATGAGCGCCTGTGCTTTGGGGCCAGCGGCTTCCTCTGTCCTTGTGGTCGGCCCCATTCCCTTCGCTTCTGTCCAGCCCCTAGGGTGTTCTCTGGTCCAGATCTGGACTGAGCGCACTGGCTTAGCCTAATAACCATGTCCTCAGAGTACTACAAGCAAGCCTCTGCATGGGTGGCTGGCAGCCTGCAGATGGGTCACTGGGTCAGATGTCCATCGCTGGCCCATTCCGAGGCCACTTCTACACAGTGACCAGGTCTCAGCCTTGTGGGTAACAGCCTCTCTGGGCTTCCTTTGTTCGGTGAGTGGTACACAGAATATGTACCAGGGGAGAGAGGAGACTAGAATAGTGGAGAAAGGCTGGGAGATGTGAGACTGCAGGGTGAAAAAATTACCGGATTTCTCATGTAGTAGTTTGTGGACTTGACCTGTCCGATTGCTTTAATAGGAAAAAAAGATAAATGCTCTTAAGGAAATTCAAGTGCTTGAAAAATTAAAAAAAAAAATCACAAAATCTGGTCGTTGCCCACCTCTTTGGCCTTGTTAAGGGCCACCCTTACCCTTGAACTCTATGCTTTAGATGTATTAGTACTTAAGTTTCTTAAACTCACCAGTCCGTCCTGTCCCAGAGCCTTCCACGCAGGCTGCTCCCTCTGCATGGAACCCTGTTTTTCTAGCTCCTTGCTTTTGTCCTCAGGCATTATCTTCGATGGCCTAGCGCCTCTGGACGTTAGCGTAGCACACTGTGCTTCTCTTGGTCCATTGCTGTCGCTTGATTGGCAGGACCTGATACACAGAGTCCGTATGAGGTCTGTAGGCAGAGTCTTGTTCCCCCGTGTCTTGGAGACTTAGCGCGGTTCTTTGCACAAGGTAGAAGTCAGTACTTGTTAAATGAATGCGTGAAGGCTATACCATAGTCATTGGTCTTGAACTAAATATAATGTCCCCTTTTCCACATTCTATAAACATCTTTATCTTTTTGAAGACAGGCATATTGATCAGGAACCTATTAGTGGTGATATCATGGTTTTTCCTTCCAGCTTTACTGAGATATAATTGACAAATAAAATTGTAAGATATTTAAAGTGTACAATGTGATGATTTAATATACGTATACATTGTCAAAGGAGCCCCCCTAGGTGATACAATGTGAAGGCACACAACTAAGGGAAAATAAGCCCCGTTATTAAAAAAAAAAAAAAAAAAAAAAAAAAAGAGAGACTCCTCCAATGGCCACCAGAGGTCAGTATAGTCAAAGAAATGTTATGACAAGCAGCCTGGATCCAGCCTTGGTCTCTGGTTTATCTTTCCTTGACTCTCGCACAGCATTCAAGGACTCTATATTGTTTATTATTAAACTCTTTTCCTTTTAGCTGTGAATAATTAGTATGGAGGAAATATATTTATCATTTAAACTATCCACCATTATAGACCATATTTTTATTTTCCCAAGGCAGTGACCATGCTTAGTATAAATTTTAGGGAGGGGAAAATAATTATTTTCAGGAGACTGTTTTGAAATCCCATTTTGTCTCTAGAAAAAATATGGCCTGATTTTAGTATTACTACTGAAGGACAATGTATACAGGACTTACCAGGGCTTTGATTTGTAGTGACATGCAGGTAATCAGAGTGGCATTATTATAAAGCAAGTCTTGATGATGATTATTTTTAAGCCCTCTTAAAGTTAGTAAAATTTAGTAAGAACTCTGACTTTTTGGTGTGCTATTTATGCATATACTTGTGTATTTACTAAGGATTAGCTCGCTGTCACCTGGCAGACTGTATAATCTTGGTATTATGAGCCATAAGATTAATTTTTTTTTAATTCTATGACTTTAATTTTTTTTTTTTAGAGCTGCATCTCTTTTTTTTAAATTGAAGTGTAGTTGATTTACAATGCTGTGTTTGTTTCAGGTGTCAGCATAGTGATTCAGTTATGTATACGTATATATCCATTTTTCAGATTCTTTTCCATTATAGGCTATTACAAAATATTGAATGTATTTCCCTGTGCTATATAGTAGATCCTTGTTGTTTATCTATTTTATATATAGTAGTGTGTATCTGTTAATCATGAACTCCTAATTTATCCCCCCCCCCATTTTCCCCTTTGGTAACAATAAGTTTGCTTTCTATGTCTGTGAATCTGTAAGAAGATTAATTTTTAAAAGAACTTTTTGTTTAAGGTAGATTCACAGAAAGTGCAGAGAGGTCCTGGATACCCTTTATGCAGTGGACCCAATTATTTTATCTTATTATTGTACAACCTCAAAGGCAGCCACTTGATACTCATGTGATGTGTGTGTAGTCCTGTACGATGCTTACTTGTCAGTGACATAGAGGAGATCTGTAACTCACTGGACTCCAACTGCTGGCGACAGCACACTGGGTACCAAGGTGGAGCCTGAAATGAGTACTGAGGCGCTGGGTGGAGTAAGAAAAGGAGAAATGAGCAGCAAATGGAATTATTTTGCCTCAAGGGTGCCTTTCCCATTCAGTACAAAGCTGTAGCTACACTTCTGCTTTTTTCCTCTTGCTTGAGTTTGGTGCCCAAGAAAGCTGGTCATGTTGCATGTCTTTGAAGACCTCAATTCTTTGCACTTTCAGTAGCAACAGAGAGGGTTAAATGAGTGATTTTTGTTTGTTTTTAAAGAGAGCATGCTTCTAGTTCGTACTTTTCTACTAAGGAAACCAGTTTGTCCCTTGTACAGCATAATGTATTTGGTGCAAATGGTGAAACTTCTTAGGGTGTGCATGTTCTTGTGGTATAGGATGCCTGCACCAGGCTCCTTCCACCTGGAGCCCTGTGTCACAGACAATATAGTCTGTGTCTTGGTTGTTGGTTAGATTCACTCTTCCCAAGTCCTCTCACTATGAGTAATTATCGGGTATAGAACAACTTCAGTTCTTTGGATGTTTAGCTCCAGTCTTGATGGGTACCAGAATATTTGTGATTCTTTCTAATGAGGGAAGGGATTCAGGAAAATGCTATCTTCTGGGGAGATTCTGGTTTCTCCATCCTCACTCTCGGTAGATAATCTCCCTTTCTACTTTGTAAAGAAAACACATGGCATCAGATAGGAGTTTCTTTAAATTTCTCTGCCACATTTACAGATCTACCTTGTCTGCCACCCATCTCATGCCTTATCCTTTTCTTTTACAGAAAAGATGTAATTCTTCATATCTAAGACCAAAACCTTGATCTCTTCATCGGGCTTTCTTATCCTGCTTTATCAAAAACCTTACAGTCTCCCAATGACCACGCTGGAAACCTCAAAATCTCAAAACGATATACTGAAGCATATTAAAAATTTTTGAGTTTATTTGAGGAGAAATCGATTGGGAATTGGCCAGTTGCCAAACTGGAAGTAGTTGGAGAGTCCCCTCAGACAAGAGGTGGAGAGACTTTATAGAGAAAAGGTGGAAGCAAAGAAAGGAAATCATAGATGACCATAGCTTAAAGCCTAGGTGACTGTTTCTGATTGGTTGTCCTTAGCATTTTGATTTCATAACCGTGAGGCATTCACAGGCTTAGATCCTGGTTTGTTTACGTAGGGCACCCACGGCATGAGAGCCCCATCAGTCCAATGGCCTCCTTACTTAATTAACTTAAACCATGGGTCACTTGACAAATGGCTGTGCCTCCTCAGGGTAGTCTGAAGGTTATTTCAATTTCTTGCAGGAGATGCTATACAATAACTGAGGCTAATCTGATGAGCCTCCGGTACCAGAACCAGCCCGGGGACAAAATTCAATGCGTTCATTCATTAATACATACATTCATTCAATAAACCTTGAAAGCATGCTGAATTAGGTGCTGTGCCCCCAATGAACTCATAGTCTGTTTCCGGTGATGGGCACAAAGCAGATAATTATAGTATACTGTGCTTAAGTAAAGTGATAGAGTTTATACACAGGGGTATTATGGGAGAGAGGGGCTCTAACCCAGCACGGGGAGAGGCGATCAAGAAAAGGTCCCTGGTGGAGGCTGAACCCAGATAAAGGAGTTCAGGATGTTCTGTAGAACATTCAGGTAGAGGTGTCCGGAAGGTGGATTTGAGTCTGAATCTCCCAGCTTGAGGGATGGCCAGAGAGATAAAGGTTTAGGAGTGTTTAGCGTGGAGATGACAGTTAACACCATGAGCGTTGATGAGCTCACTTATCAAGAGCATTGGGTTCAGGATGAGAAGGGCCAACACTTCTGGATCAGAAAAGAAAGGACCGTTAACGCAACAGTCAGAAAGATAAGAGTACCAGGAGAACAGAAGATGTGACAGTGTTTACAGAGTGAATGAAGGGGAGGAGACTAACCAGAGAGATGGAAAGTCTAGAATTGTCAGGGATGGCTGGTAATGTAGGAGGCAGGACGGGAGAATTTTATTTCAAATGTAAACTAAGGTAACTACTTGTTTGTTAAATAATTGCCTAAAAGTTGGTTTCAAGGCTGTTGAAAGGGAGGCCCAAACAAATTAGTTGATTTTCCACGTTTGCCAAAGCTAGCACTTTTTATTCAGTCTAATACATGTTATTTGAGAACTTTTTTGGTATCAGGCAGTCTGTTAGGTTGGCAACTCAAGGGATAAACTATGAAGGATAAAAACACGGTGTAACGTGGACCTGGCTCTCAAAGAACTTACAGCAAGATAAACCATGTACCTAAATATTCAGGATACAGGGTGAAAAGTGACAAAGAAAGGAGGACTAAAGTGCATGGAGGCATAGAGATTACTTTTTAGATTTGGGATCCAGAGACGCAGTAATATTTGAGCCAAGTTCTTGGAAGATGGGCAGAGGTGGAAGTGTGTGTAAGTCGAGTATAGGGGAGAGTGAGAGAAGAAGCACAGTGCATGAAACTCCAGGGCACTGTCAGCCCTTGCAGTATTGCACTGGAATGTGTCCTGCTCCACCTCTAGACTGAAATTCTGATGCTGAGAACTGTAATTAACCTTTACAGAGCCTCACGTGGTGTTTTACATGTAGTACCCACTTGGTGTTTGCTCTATGAACTTAACTTGAGGAACAGACATCATCGTTGTTAAATTCCTTATTCCACAGCCTTACCTGTGCCTTACCTCACTTGTAAAGCAAAAAGTAATGTAAAGACCAGAATTCTTTTTTTTAATATTTATTTTATTTTTATGTAGTTGTTCATTGGGTTACGTTGGGTCTTAGTTGCGACATCTTTTTGTTGTCACGCGTGGGCTCCCAGAGCACGCAGGCTCAGTAGTTGCGGTTGCCATGGGCTTACTTGCCCTGAGTCATGTGGGATCTTAGCTCCTCCGACCAGGGATTGAACCTGTGTCCCCTGCATTGGAAGGCAGATTCTTAAACCACTGGACCACCAGGGAAGTCCCACAACTAGAATTCTTATGTTATCAGTAAAACAGGTATTAAAGGTAGACTGCCTTCTTGATTTAATTTTGAGGATGACAAATCAGAACTTATAAATGAATCAAAGACATGTAATTTATAACATTCCTTTATATGACATGAAAACACTTTAAGATAGAAGTGACAAATGTGGAGATTCTTAAAGACTGATCAACACAAGTTCTTTGGGATCTACTTTAAATGCCACACTGAAGCCAGGTTTTAGACAATTATTTTGTTGGCATATAAGTAGTTTATATTTGTCTTATACTTTGAAATGAACTGTATCCTTCTTTTAGGATTAAAAAATAGTTTGCTGGTGTACAGTTTATTTATTAAAAATTTATTTACTTTTTATCGAGGTATAGTTGATTTAGACTATCATGTTAGTTTAGGTGATGTACAGTTACTTTAGGTTAAACAAATATGATTTAAAAAAAAAACCAATATCTTGTAGCTGCATCTGTGTATTTGCTTTGATAAACTTAGGGAATCAGAATTGGAATACACATTTCATTGGTGGAATTTCTTAGCTATCTTGAAGTGGTTCTATTTAATGTGTTACGTATGACTAGGAACGGAGAAATAGAAATATGAGGAGTTGGAGGAAAAAAAGATATTCTAGGCCACACGTTTTCTGTGGACACTGGGAAAAGGAAATAATTAACAGTAGCTGTTAAAATAGGGTAGAGTGGGCAGTGGTTTAGAGTCCGCACTGGTGGCGCAGTGGTTTAGAGTCTGTCCTGCGATGCAGGGGGCGCGGGTTCGTGCCCCGGTCCCGGGAAGATCCCACATGCCGCCGGAGCGGCTGGGCCCGTGAGCCATGGCCGCTGAGCCTGCGCATCCGGAGCCTGTGCTCTGCAACGGGAGAGGCCACAAACAGTGAGAGGCCCGCGTACCGCAAAAAAAAAAAAAAAAAAAAAAAAAAAAAAAAAAAAAAGGGTAAAGTGTACTGATTTAAGGGTTACAGTAGAAAATACTTCAAGGAATTAGGAAGATAAAGGGTGGTGGTCCATGGTGATTTTGCATTCTTGACTCTTTTATATATTCTTCATTGGTTTGCTTTGATAGGGATAGACAAACCAAATTTGAAGTCATTTCCTGTTAGTTTGACATGTGTACCCTTGCTTGATAAATTCCTAAATTATCTAATTTAATCTTGTTCTCATTTCACAAATGAGGGAAGTCAGGTTAAGCGGTTTGTTTCAAAGACCTGCAGTGAATTAAAGAGACAGGTCACCTTGTTATGTTAGTGAATTGTTAAGAAACACTCATGAATTCACAGACTGCATGTTGCAGATACTGAAAATAAACTTCTACGGAGTTACAATAAATTGTTTCGTTCGTTAAATAATTATAAATGTAATAAAAAATGTTTTCTAAATGTTTTTGTGAGGGAAGCAAGCAAGCAAAGTAATTTAAATAAGAACTCATATATTTTCTTGTCTTTTCTTCTTCTTCCCAATAGGACCAGACATATTATCAGTCATTTCAGGTTTCAGAATACGGTAAGAGTTCCTTCAACTTATTTTGATGGAAAACACATTTATTACTTTCCACAGAGATAAGAGAAATTTCTAAGAGATGTATTATTTAAAGTAAAAATCCCAGTGGATTTTTACCAGGTAAAATCCTAGTATTTCCTATAGGTCTGAAACATTTTTTCTTTATAGAGAGTAAAGTAGGACTAAGATTGGCTGTAGTCCCATTATCCTGCTCTTTGTATGTATAGTTATTCTGTTTTTCTACTTTGCTGTGATCATAACATATTTAAAATTTTGTACGGTGTTTGTTTTTTTTAAAGCATAACCACAGTCATTTCCCATATCTTTCACTTGGTCAACACTGGTGAAGACAGGGTTTAACTTGGGTAAATCCTCTTCCTGCAGGTGCCACATTTTGTAATATCGCATTTGGAAACACGTAGATGTAAGCAATGTGCGACCGCAGTGTTTTGTTGGTGGATGGAGAGGAAGGAAATCGGAGAGTGAAGGCATAGGACCCACAATTTAGTTGTACTTTGAACAGCTGTTTTGAGGTTGCACACAAGCGTTTTCATCTGATTTGTGTTACTTTTTGAGTTTGTGTCTCATTCAGGCAGTAGAAATTCTCTGGAAAGTCGTTTGCTTGCACCTTTGTGGCTCCGGTCCATGAATCCCATACAGCACTGTCACAGCTCAGCCTCACGATCACCTAGAACAGGGAGCAGCAAAGCTTTTTCCTGTGAATTGCCAGATAGTAAAACTTTATGCTCTGTGGGCCACATGGCTCTGTCTTAACCAATCCACTTTGCGGTTGTAGCACGAAGCAGCCGTAGACAGTATGTAAGTGAAAGTGGTTGTGATCCAATGCAGTTTTATTTATGGACGTGGAAATTTGGATTTCATATAATTTTCCCATGTCGTGAAATAGTCTTCTTTTGATTGTTTCCAACCGATTGGAAATGCAAAACCCAATCTTAGCTCATGCTGGTCATTGTTTACTGACTCCCCCATCTGGAGCTGTGTTGTCCGGTTCAGGGGTCACTCACCACGTTGGCTGCTGAACACTTAAATGTGGCTGGTCTAAATGGAGATGTGCTCTAAGCATGTAGAATGCGAAATTTTGAAGACGGTATAAGAAAAGTAAGAAAAATAACTCATTAATAATAATTATTTATATTGATTACATATTGAAATGATAATATTTTAGATATATGGCTTTAGGTAAAAATATTACAAAAATTAATTTCACCTTCTTCTTTTTCCTTTTAAATGTGGCTACTAGAAATTTAAAACTACACCATGTGGCTCAGATTTTGTTTCTTTTGGACAGCCCCGATCTAGAGGAGTAAATCAGAGGTGGCTGAGGCTTCTATAGGCTGTTTTTATTTCACACAGAGGCGGTGCGGGTGCATGTATGTTGTTGAAGGGGGTATGTAGTGGAGGGGCAATTGATTGCCAACCTGTGATGTTTGAGGAGGGGACATTTTAACTTCCTTGGTCTAAGAAATTCCACCTCTGAGTGGCCAGGACCTTGGAGGAGGGTCAGAGTCCTGGAGTGGTCTCGGACCTCAGAGCATCTTGGCACTCCAAGGGTCTTTAGCCTGGAGCTGGAGGTCTGTCCTGTTCTGCTGACTTATTGGTCGTCTTGATTCTTCTCTTGCGTTAACTGAATGGTGAGATGCTTGTTATGAGATGGATCTATTTCATTGGTCAGTGAAGTTAGAGAAGAGGAATATTTCTATAGATTGGAAGGAAATGAAATTTTTTTTTACTCCAGTGAGGCGCTTTATATTAAATAATATTACTATTTATAAAATATTTCATAGCCTAATTATATAAAGCCAACCAAAGTAGGGGTTTCTAATTTTAGGGTTACCTTCGGGAACCAGTACCTGTTGCACAAGAAAAGCATCATTACTTTGTAGCCATATCTCAGTTCTTAACTAGAAATCCTAGGACACAACTTCGTAGTAATCCATCGCGTTAGACTGTCACCACATTTACCTTTGATGGTCTCAAAGGACGGGGATTCTCTGTGACTGCATGTGTGTCACCCTGAAGAGAAAGGAGAGTCTTAGGGTCTCAGGATGTGCTTTTCATAACCAAATTGGAAAAAAGTCCTAGGGAAGGGGCTGCTCAGAAGTAGCTATTTACCGAGTGATATGGAAGTATTTAAACAAGCAGTAAGTGCACACTGGTGGGTGACAGGTGAGTGAAAACCCTGGCCTTCTGGCACTCAGATGGCTTTGCATGTGGATACGGTTTAGATTCTACCGGTGGGAGGCTTCACAGACCCGAGTGTCCATAGCAACTCCCCCATCCCCATCGCTGTCTAGTTACCAGCCTTGTAGGGTTTCTGATTTGAGTGGAATGAAGTACTTTTATCTATGTGTTAATGTGTACTTGGAGCCTAGTGAATCTAAGTGCCAGTGGTACCATTTATCAACTCCCTTAGAGCAGTTCTGTTCTCTAGTTTGTTAAGTTGTAAAATGAGAGGTAAATGGATTGTTTAAAATATCCTTGCTTTTCTTTTCCAGTATTACCAAAATTTGAAGTCACTTTGCAGACACCATTATACTGTTCTTTAAATTCTGTGAGTTTAAATGGTACCGTCACAGCAAAGTAAGTATCATATTGCTTTCTATGACCTTAAACTGTTCTGAAACTGTATGACAAAGAGCTCATTATATACTCCAGAACATTAGCACAATATGTTGTTTATTAAAATACCCCAATGGGCAGGAAACAAGTGTTTATAATAAATAATGAAGCACGGAACATGTCTGCACAGGTCTTTGCACCCATGTCTCTGCTTCCAAGCTGATCCAGTCCTAAAATATTCCCCATAGGCTAGTGTCTTTCTAAGGCTAGTCAAGGGTTTTACCTGATAGATTGTGCCAGATTGAAAAAAAAGCTTTATTTAGTCCTCATTCAGCTGTCTATAATGGAGGTTGAGACTTGGGGGAGGGGTTTGGTTGCCTTATTGCAATTCACAGATGAGTCAGTGATCCACATTCATCATCCATTTCAGCTTTTGGACACAGGGGACTTCCAGCCCCGCCCCGTGTAACTGCTGTCTGGTGGCTTTCATGATTTTGATCCAATGGCTCGAACATCACAGCATTTTGTTTTGCTGAGGCAAAAAGCGTCTTCAGAGTTCCAGACCACTGGCTCTCAAACGTATAGGCTGGGAGTGCCCTCAAGTAATTCCAGGACCGATTTCTTGTAGCATTTTAAATTAAAAAAAATTTTTTTTGTCCCTCCCCATCCCCCGGGGTTTGCTAGGACCTTGGATGCGGTGACACCTGTGACGCACGTCCCTCCTCGGCCGGAACCTGTCAGTGGGTTGGAGTTGGCCTGGGTGACTAGGCCTCCTCAGGAGAGCAGCCTGCGTGCGGGCTGGGTGCCAACCTAATCCTCTAAGGGGCCAGGACCTCGTGGAGCATTGCGGTGCCCTTTCCCTGCTCAGCTGTCCCTCCTTGGTGTCCCTTGCGCCCTCTTCCAACCAGAGAAGGTCTTGCTGTGGGCCCCAGTAAAACCTCAGGCACACTCCCCGTGACCTCCGCAGCCCTTATGGAGAGGTGCTTGCCTTTTCTTCCCCAGGATGGGTGTGCCTTGTAGCATTTATTTTTTAAAATTAATTAATAAATTTATTTTTTCGGTACGCGGGCCTCTCACTGCTGTGGCCTCTCCCGTTGCGGAGCACAGGCTCCGGACGCGCAGGCTCAGCGGCCATGGCTTACGGGCCCAGCCGCTCCGCGGCATGTGGGATCTTCCCGGACCGGGCCACGAACCCGTGTCCCCTGCCTTGGCAGGCGGACTCTCAACCACTGCGCCACCAGGGAAGCCCTGTAGCATTTATTTTTTTTTTTTTTTTTTTTTTTTGCGGTACGTGGGCCTCTCACTGCTGTGGCCTCTCCCGTTGTGGAGCACAGGCTCCGGGCACGCAGGCTCAGCGGCCATGGCTCACGGGCCTAGCCGCTCCGCGGCATGTGGGATCCTCCCGGACCGGGGCGCGAACCCGTGTCCCCTGCATCGGCAGGCGGACTCTCAACCACTGCGCCACCAGGGAAGCCCCTGTAGCATTTATTTTTGATGTGTCAATATCTGTGCTGTTTGTGAAATTTATTTAGCTTCAGAATTTATTTGTAATAGCTGGTAAAAACTGGACCCCATTTCACCACTCATTGCAATATTCCTCTCCTGGTGAGGGTTTGTGGCAGTGGCAGTCAATGGGCAGTGAGTCCACGCACCAAAACGTCTGAGGACTCCTGCTTTAGATTCTTTTGGCAAACAAACCATGTGACACCCATGTGACATAAAGGCAAAAATGTGTCTACCATTTGTATACCAAGTTAGTTCAACTAAGAGGTAGCTTACCATGTGAATTTGGGTTCTGTGGCTGAATTTATGGTTTGGAAAACACATAAATGCCCGCTTTGTCATAATTATTTTCCTGCCCTTGATCTTAGCTGAAGGTCAGGCATTCTGTCTGCGTTTTATTTTGAGTTCTTTGACTAACGCTTATAAAACTTAGTGACTTCAAATCCGCATAAACCATCAATGTCCACATGGATTAGGTTGAAAATTGATACTTTTTTTTTTTCTGTTTTTAGTTTTCAGGGGTGTGCCAGGGATTTAGCATAACCAGTTAAAACAGTGGTTCTTAAACTTTGGTAACTCTCTAGGAAATTTATTGTACATCTAGGGAATTTATTGTACATTTTCAGGGGGTGTGGATCCCCTGAAGCAACAACACTGACAGCCTCTTCCCACCAACTCCGCAGTTTCATCCTGATTCTCATTTGTGGAGCCACTTTGAGATGCTAATGGCTGAGAATGACATGGCAATTGTGACGGTCCCCAGGCAGTTCTTTAGGGCTCAACAGGTTGTGTTCTCAGCTTTTTCTTTAGTATGTGTATCAGTCGAGCTATAGCCAGAGAAGTAGAAGCAGCAGGAGGCATATATTAAGAGATTTACTGC
The DNA here is from genome assembly GCF_008692025.1 of Phocoena sinus. Taxonomy (NCBI): domain Eukaryota; kingdom Metazoa; phylum Chordata; class Mammalia; order Artiodactyla; family Phocoenidae; genus Phocoena; species Phocoena sinus. Next base: position 80,308,859 of record NC_045774.1, on the reverse strand, counting down.
AAGGAGTTGGCTTATTTGACTGGGGGGACTAACTAGGGAAATCCAAAATCTGTAAGGCAGGTTGTCAGGAAGGGCGGCTAGAGCTCTCAGGTACGGGCTGACGTTTCTGTTCACAGGCAGGATTTCTTCCTCTTTAGGGAATTGTCAGCTCTGCGTTAAGGCTTTTCAACTGATTAGATCAGCCTGATCAGATGATCTAGGATACTCTCCTCTACTTAAAATCAACCGACTATAGACTTTAATCACACCTATGAAATACCTTCACCTTGACACCTAGAGTGTTTGATTAAGTGACTGGGGACGACGTTAGCCTAGACACATCAGAAAGCCCATCTTAGCGTTTGGTTTGTCTGTTCTAGGTAGTGAGACAATTGTTGCCAATTAAAGTTCTCAGACATGGCTAGTTCTCATAGTACAGGCATACCTTGGAGATTGTGGGTTCAGTCCCAGGCCACCGCAATAAAGAAAATATCGCAGTAAAGAGAGTCACGTGAAGTTTTTTCGGTTTCCCAATGTGTATAGAAGTTATTTTATTCTAGATCGTAGTCTATTAAGTGTGCAATAGTAAAGCCGAATCTGGCCTCTGTGCCCCGGCACCGAATTAATTCTCGGAGACAGAGTTATGGGTGAAGTAAAAAAGAATAGCTTTATTCCTTTGCCAGGCAAAGGGGATCAAGTGGGCTAATGCCCTCAGAACTGTGTGTCCGAACCCAGGGACGTTTGTGAGGAGTTTTATAGTCAAGGGGCGGGGTTGCTGAAAAGGATCAGGGGGCATGCAGGGCTTGCATTCCTTCAATGCAGGGGTCATCTGGTACCAGGTGATGATGGGCGAACTGTGACCTCTGGAATGAAGCGTGCTTCATCGAGTACTTAACATCTTCCATTTGCTGGGGGTTTTAGTTCTGCAGAAGAGCTCAAAGATACTGTTATGTGTATCCTTTGCGGGGGGAACCAGGACCCTGCCCCGAGGCTGCACTATTGTTTCCTGACCGCTCCTCCCTTGTCTCTGCATCCCCTCCCTTCCCTGATTAGCAGCTGTTTGAACTTGTCCTTTGGAACTCAGTGAAGGGAACACAGAAAGGCTTTTGTGCCCGGCAGTCCCACAGGGTCCTGCTCGGCTTCAGTATAGTTATGTCTAAAAAACCAATGTACCTACAATGATTAGAAAATACTTTATTCCTAAAAAAGGCTCACCACCATCTGAGCCTTTAGTGAACTGTGATTTTTTTTTTTGCAATAGTAAACTCAAAGATTGCTGATCACAGATCACCACAGCAAATATAATAGTAATGAAAAAGCTTGAAATATTGTGAGAATTACCAAAATGTGTTACAGAGACATGAAGTGAGCAAATGCTCTTGGAAAAAGGGCATCAATAGACTTGCTCATCGCAAGATTGCCACAAACCTTCAATTTGTAAAAAACACAGTATCTGTGTGTTTACTGTGCAAAGCACAATAAAACGAGGTCTGCCTGTAGTCCGTTCCGAGTATTTCCTTCCTATTAAATCTTCTTCCTTCAGGTTTCAGTTGCCTAGGGATGATGTCCGCTTTGGGAGCAAAGTAAGGCGGTTCTGTGCCAGGGCAGCGCAGATCTTGTGTGTGAATTCAGATGAGCAGATCCCGACAGGGCCGAGGCCCTTTCCCCAGCGGCCTCCTCCACCCCAGCGTTCATGAGTTCTGGGCCTATCAGTGCATTTCCGGAGGGTCTTTTTTTTTTTTTTTTTTTTTTGCGGTTCGCGGGCCTCTCCCGTTGCGGAGCACAGGCTCCGGACGCGCAGGCTCAGCGGCCACGGCTCACGGGCCCAGCCGCTCCGCGGCATGTGGGATCTTCCTGGACCGGGGCACGAACCCGTGTCCTCTGCATCGGCAGGCGGACTCTCAACCACTGCGCCACCAGGGAAGCCCCAGGAGGGTCTTTTTAAATTCAGATTGTGGATATAATTTACAACTTTGCAACAGATTCAGGAAATCTTTTGACTAGCAAGGTCTCTTATCAGTCTCTAAAAATCGGTGGAGACCTATTCTATAAAAACCGTGTCCTGGAGAAGATGGAAGTGATGATGGTGAGGGTCTGTCTATGTCTCTCCTCCCTTCAGGCTGATCCTTCCAGTTGGGCCTTGGATTCACTCTTCTGTCTGGAGAATCCCAGGCCCACTTCCCCTCTCACCTGTGTCTTGATTTCTTCCATTTGGTATCTTTAACCTTTTGCTCTTTATCTCTGTGTTCAAACGTTTCTGTCATTAAAGGAAACGAGCCCTCCCTGACCTTCATGCCTCCTCCTAGCTGCTGCCCTGTCTCTCGCCTCTTTGAAGAGTTGGAGCTGCCTTTTCCCCTTCTTCACATCCTGTTCGTTATTTAGCCCCCTGCGTTCTTCCTTTCTCGCTCACCGTGATATGGAAACTGCTTTCACCACCGCACAAAGACCTCCTTGCCTCGCCTTGTGTGTACTTTCTTAGGCTTTTACAACTTTTTTCTCCCTTTGCAGCATCGGACATTGCTGTCCTCTCCCATTTCCTTTCTGGTTTTTCTCCTTTCCCTTAGGCTGCTCCTTTGAGACTCTTTGCAGACAACTCTCTTCTGATCACATTGTAAACGTTCTTGTTCCCTAGAGTTCCAGCTTTGGCTCTCTTTTCTCTTTTTACACATTTACTCGGAGTTTTCTTCTCCATGGCCAGGGCTTCTGCTGTTTATAATTTGATGAAACCTAAATCTGTATCGCCAGCCCACATTTCTAGCTTTACAGTCAGATCCCCATGTCTCGCTGCCCACTGGACATTGCCCACTGGATATCCCACAGATATATATATATATATATATATTTTTTTTTTTTTTTTGCATGTGGGATCTTCCCGGACCGGGGCACGAACCCGCATCCCCCGCATAGGCAGGCGGACCCTCAACCACTGCGCCACCAGGGAAGCCCTCCTACAGATATTTTAGTCAGTCATCTTCCCCAAACCTGGTTCTCGGCATCCCTCTCTTGGGTGGACTGCAGGACACTCTCTTTAGCTGGAGTCAGCTGTGCTTGTCTGACTCCCTCAACCCCCATAGCCGGTCAACCTCCAGTGCTGTTGGGTCTCGCTCCTTAATATCTCTCAAATAATCCATCTACCTTTCTCCACCGCCACCTCCTTGATTCAGGAATGTCACCTCTTCAGCTACGGTTGTAGTTTCTTAAAACTTTTTCCTGCCTCTATTTTTACCACATCCAATCTTCCCTCTACTTTGGATCCAGACGTCTTGTTGTTTCCTCTTCTTGTTGGCCTTCTCCGCCTTCTCTCTTTCTTCACCACCTCATCCTAACCACCCCCCCCCACACTCCCTTCTGCCTTCTTCTTTCAGACCATTGCCTTGAGGGTGAAGTTCAAACTTTTTAGTGTATCTTACAGAGTTCTTTTCTAGCTTCATGTCTTTTGAAACACCTCACCCAGCCCCTCATCTACCCTCCCAAAGTCTCCTCCCAGATCTTACTTGTGCTTCCAAGAATGCAGAATGCTTTTGCTGACCAAGAGGGCCTTTACATAGGCAATTTCAAGGCGTGGCTGCTTGCCCTAACCCTCTATCCTTATAGCTCTCAAAGCACTAAAAACGTGGCTGTTCCACCCTTTGAGGTTGTGTCTGTGTCATGGTTACTACCGCACCTGGGTGCCTAGCACAGTGCCAGTCATGGAGAGGGCTTCCAATAAATGCTTTATTGAAAAGAACAAATGGATAAGCAACGTAACTCCTAAGATTTCAGTTCAAGCTGGTGTGTAGCAAAGCAGAGTCCTCCGTACGCAATCAAAAGCCTGTCACTTTGAAGTGAACCAAATTAAGGTGTATGGGCAATAGTTTTGGTCTTGTCATGAATTGGGGGTAAAGAGTAGGACTTGAAATCCAGTTGTTCTTTGGGTGTACTTTGAGAGATGAATTCTGTTGTCTTATCACTTGGATGGTGGTTATTAAGTTATAGATATGATTTTAAATATTTATTTGTATTAGCCATTATGGTCATCTCTGTGAGTAGATGAATAACAATTTTGGTTACTTTTGCTAGAAGCCATCTGTCCCATGAAGGCATAGATAATGTGCAGAAGATTACTGGAAATTTCCTGGAGCACAAGGTTAACTACGCTCATTTTAGTTTTGAAATCTTTAACTGAGATGAATAAAAATCTGCATTTGTTTATTTAGCTTTGATGTGAACGTCCTGCTCACTATTCCCACCTCATCAAAATAACATAAAATTCGCCACGGCAAATGCAATTTCAAACTAACATTTAAAAATATTCAAGAGCTACAAGTCTCCTGGGCATGCAGTTAATGGGCCAGTCCAGATTTCTAAGAATAAAAGATTTTCATAATCTTTTAAAAATCTTTTGATGGGAAACTGTCACTTCCAATTATGATCAGATTTTCTCTGGAGTCTCCAGAGGGTGGGTAAAGTGTGTATTATGAACTGTTTTTGAGGTATTGTAGTAAAAGTCTTCTCATTTTGGAGACTTAATATCAGGATCACCATTTATTAAGCACATTTCTAACTATGTTTTTAGTTTAGAAAATTTGTAATAAGTGTATGTTTTTAATACAATTCTTTTAAGTTAGGCCTCGTGTATTATTTTTCAGGTATACATATGGGAAGAACCAGTGAAAGGAGACCTAAACAACTTACATTTTTACCTTTATCCTTTTGGGTGTGAAGAAAAATATTACAAAAACATTTAAGGTAACTTTTGCAAATATCTTATAACTTGTAATGGGGAAAAACTGTAAGTGTACTTTCTCTAGAAATAAGATTTTATACTGAATTAACCAAAAGCTGAGCATAAGAAAAATCAAGAGCTTTCTATCATTGAACAAATGAGAATTTACCCTTTTTTAAAAAAATGATTAAGTGGAAACAGAACCATTGTGTCGTTGTGACTTAGTTTGGTTTATTTCTAAAATTTGAAGTGCTGAAGTGAAGAATGACATTGAAAATATTTTTTAACAAAACAGATAAATGGATCTGCAAACTTCTCTTTTACGATGAAGAGATGAAAAAGGGTAATGGATTTTTCGGATGGCCTCTCTGAACACATGACTCTGTCTTCTCCTGGACCGGTAGAATTTTAGCCACAGTCACAGAATCACTTAACAGGTTTGTAGACTTTTTTTTTTTTTTTTTTTTGGCGGTACGCGGGCCTCTGGCCTCTCCCGTTGCGGAGCACAGGCTCCGGACGCGCAGGCTCAGCGGCCATGGCTCATGGGCCCAGCCGCTCCGCGGCATGTGGGATCCTCCCGGACCGGGGCACGAACCCGTGTCCTCTGCATCGGCAGGCGGACTCTCAACCACTGCGCCACCAAGGAAGCCCCAGGTTTGTAGCCTTTGAAGTGAAGGTAAAGCTATTTCTGTTGTGCTGCTCTGTCATCTCTTATTATAATCGGTACGTTCATTTGAGGGCACTGTTGCCTAAGGATGCTAGTTAATGCTGAGATTGTCGTGACTGTTAGTCTAACTTGCAGAATGTTTCGTAATGAAGGGGAAACTTATTTTCTTTGAAAGGATGTACCTCAACCACCTGTGGATAGGTATTTATAATTTTTTCCATCTCTCTTTTTTTTTTTTTCCAAACTGAAAACTATATGGAAGGGCTACCTTTTCAGCTGACTAACCATCCTCCTTTTTTTTTTTTGTTTTTTTAAAATAACATCTTCTGAAATCTCACTGCTCCTAGACAGTTTTCTCTGTTAATAATAAAATAAAGGTTAATTACTTGATCTTTCGGTGGCTGTTTTTTAATGGCTTTCACCAATCCCCGAAAGTGCAAAAAGACTATTCTGTCAGTGGCCTGATCTCTGGTGCACATGTCATTGACTGGGGAACACTAATGGTGCTCAGGAAGGGATCCACAGAGGACATGTATGGTCCTCTTTGTGGCCAAGCCAAAGAGGCTTCTGTGTCCTGATATCCTAACCCCTTTGGGAAGTAGCTCAGATGGAGAGATTTGGTGGATAGAAGCTGTGGTGATATATTACTTTTACTTCTAAATGGTGCAATTTCCAAAACAGGTATCTCAAGAAATGCAAGCTCCAATGTATTTTTCAAGCAACATGATTACTCATTGAATTTTTTGATTATGCTACTCGTCTTAAAGGCCATCTCTCAACTTCACAGCACTGTACAGTTGGCATATTTATTAATTGTCTAAAGCAGTAAGATTCAGTTTAGTGAAACAGAATTGGGAAATAGTACTTTCAATGCTTTTCAAAAAATTTAAGCCAAGGTATGTAGATTACTTTCCCCTTTAGATATATGAGGCACACAGAAATTGTTTCTAAATGACCTTTATCTAATTTATTTATAAAAGTAGTTTCCAAAAAATTTTTCCTCAAAATATATTTAATAAGTAATTCAAGTTAGATTTGAATTGCGACATTGAAGTTTTTATAAATTAATTGAAGGATTTAGATGGTAGTCAAAAATTTCAATTTCAATTTGATTTTATAATGACTGATTTTAGTCCTAGCAAAGATGTAGCATTAAAAAGTATCAACTAATCTACTCAATTTTTTGAGAGAATACTGAATTAACATTTATTGACTGAGTCAATAAGTGGGGCTTACAGACCTAAGAAGGACCCAGTCTCTACCCTGGAGTCACAGTGTTTGTGATGGTGACAAGAAAAATATACACATAACTGTAATTCAAGGCAGGATAAATCAGTGTCATGAACACATTCCTGTAGGGATTTAAAACAGGTGTTGGCAAACTTTGTCTGCAAAGGGCTAGATAGTATATATTTTTAGCTTGAGGGCCATATGGTCTGAGTCACAACTGTGTGACTCTGACATTGTAGCATGAAAGCGGCCACAGCCCTTGGTAACCAAGCGAGGGTGGTCACGTTCCAATAAAAACTTCCTTCCAAAGAGACTGGATTTGGCCTCCCTGCCTGTCATAGTCTCTGGCCCCTGCTTTAAAGAAAGGAGGGTCACTTCTTGTTGAATAGATCAAGAGAAGTTTTAGAGTTTCTAGATTGATGGCTATGTGGAGATTTGGGGGGTAGGGATGCGCTCAGGAGAGGTCCTGTCCTGATACCTTGCCCTAAACATCTCTTCCATCTCACTCAATATCTTTTTACAATAAACCAGTGATCTAGTGAGAAAAAAAGTTTTAGATAGCTTCTGATTTTAATAATCTTATAATTTAGACAGTTTTGAAAAGGTAGTTAAGAAACCCCCAGGAATCTGCAAATGGTAACTTGCAAATGAATAGAGGGAAACAAAGAGAGTTCCGGGAGGAGGAACTGGCTGTAGGACAGGGATGGGGGTCACTCAGGGATGCTTTATGGAGAAGCAGAAGATTTAGGTTATTTGTTACAAGATCTGCAGCATTTTCAGTGTTGGGGACGTGTGGGTTGGGGAACGAGATGAGCTGAGACGTCTACACAAGGCGAGAGCTTTGGTTGGCAAACCAGGGTGCCTTCAGGTGACAGTGACTGGACCGGGGCAGTGACAGCAGAGAGCTCGTGTCCAGGAAAGGTCAGAGAGAAAGCAGGAGGCGAAGCTTGGGGATTGCAGAGGGTCCTCCGTGTCTCACATGCTCTAAGCAGTGAAGATCTTGGTCCTTATGAACGTGGGAGGGGTGTGGCGAAAGCAGTGTTCCAGGGGGACTGGTGGGGGTCTGTGTGCAGGAGTGGGGCAGCAGCCCGGGGAACGAGGCCAGCAGGAGGCTTGCGCAGCTGACTCTGGGTGGAGAGCATGTAAGAGATGTAAGACTTGGTGTGCATTGGATTTGGAAGGTGGGGAGAGGGAAGGCAAATTCAGAGATGTTAAGTCTGACGGAATTGTGGGATTAGCAAAAATAGGAAAGGCGAGGCGGTTTCTCACCTTTAGATGTACTGAATTTGAGATGACAGGGATGTACAGAGTAGAAATTTCCTGCAGGGGGTTGGAGGTGTTGAGTATGAGCTCCAGAGCCAGATCAGGATGGCAGCAGGAGTGCTGAGACCTTTGAGGGTAAATGATAATGAGGCTTTGAACAAATTCCCACATTTAGGGAGAGGGAAGTGGGATAAAAAAGGACACCGAGAGGATGTAGGAAGAGGGGTATGCAGTGAAAGAGGGGATTGTGGAGCCGTGGAAGGCAACAGGAGGCATAACAGCCAGACGGGAGGGGAGGCCGCCCAGAGAGACCACGGAACCTGGAGGTTAGGGGGCTGCCGATGATTTTTGAGAGTTCAGTTTCATGGGAACAGCACAGATGGAAATTGGATTCAACGAAACTTGAATCCTTTGCTTCTCTTGTTTGCCTGATTTCAAATGTTTTCTTTTGACAATTAGGTGAAGGTAACCCGTTCTGATGGCAATCAACTGACTCCTGAAGAAAGAAGAAATAATGTAGTCATGACGGTGACGCAGAGAAACTATACCGAGCACTGGAACAGATGGGATGGTAGAAACCAGGACACAGGGGCTGTCCAGATCATAAATCATACTGTCCCCCCAAATGGAATCTTCAAGATTGAATTCCCAATCCTGGACGATTCCAGCGAGCTACAGTTGAAGGTGCCATCTGTTTCCCATCATTATGTTACCGCAGCAACCTTAAAATTGTCATCTTGTGGTAGGCACTCAACCTGTTGGGAGGTCACTTTGGTACACAGGAAGTGGACACATTTTATTTTAAAAGTGATTTAATGATAGTAACTGAGAATTAGACTGAATGCTTCCTTGTAAATTCATTTTGAAGAGCAAAGTAAATAGTGATCCGAAGAGATGACGGAGAAGCCCCCAAACTCCCAGTCTAGGTGATTTTCAGTCATTTGAAATGGTGTTTTGGCAGGAGCTGAGATCAAAGGGGAATATGCTTTTTACATTTACACTCCTTTGCTGGACTGAGGCCCCAGCCATCCCCGCTCCCTTTCTCGTGGTCACTCAGCCCTGTCAGTGTGGCCTCTGAGTTTTTCTCTCACCAGTGGTAGATTGAGTGAGCTGATATGATTTCTTGCTTATAGTTGAGTTCTGTATTGTTGGGGGAAAGGATTCCTTTCCATTTCCTTCTTTCTTTCAGTGTTTCCTGATAATACACCTTTGTTTCGGAATTAAGTTAGGACCGGCCATACATTTTTCCTCTTAGATTATGACGATGAAGACCATTTTACACGTTTACAGCTATCCCCTTCTTTATAGTATAAGCTGTAAAATGATGAAGATGCCATGTCTGGGGAATGTATTGTTTCCTGCGTGAAGAAAAGTGAAAGTGAATTTGCCTTTCACCGATTGTCCAGCAGGTAACATCCTTTATCAAGGTGTTTCTAAGATGAAACTTCATGGTTTGCCTTTTCTTTTGTTATAGGCCTCTTTTCTTGATACTGTGAGTAGCATGGCTGTTCATGATATGTTTAAGTCTCCTAGTAAAACGTACATCCAGCTAAAAACAGAGATGAAAATATAAAGGTAATGATTACAATCACTTGTTAATTATAATTGGGCTGTCTTGCCACTGATACGTATATATTAATTAAAATATTTTTTTTCTAGGCGGGATCACCTTTTGAGCGGGTGGTTAGTGGCAACAAGCAGTTGAAGGAGTTTAGCTATATGGTAATCTCTTACAGAATCTAAATTTATGATCTATTGTAGAATCGTCTGAAATAATGTCTACCTGAATTTGAAACTGAACTTACTGATTTTTAAAATTCAGCCTCACACTTAAAAGAAACTATTATATTTAATGTATTGTATGTTATACAGGCACAATATGTAATATTTACATCCGTTCTTACAGAGTTTTCTTTTTTTTCTTTAATAAATGTATTTATTTTTGGCTGCTGGGCACGGGCTTTCTCTAGTTGCAGCGAGCAAGGGCTACACTTCGTTGCGGTGCGTGGGCTTCTCATTGCGGTGGCTTCTCTTGTTGCGGAGCATGGGCTCTAGGTGCGCAGGCTTCAGTAGTTGTGGCACACAGGCTCAGTAGTTGTGGCTCACGGGCTCTAGAGCGCAGGCTCAGTGGTTGTGGCGCACCGGGCTTAGTAGCTCCGCAGCATGTGAGATCTTCCTGGACAAGGGCTTGAACCCGTGTCCCCTGGATTGGCAGGCGGATTCTTAACAACTGTGCCACCAGGGAAGTCCCTCTTGCAGAGTTTTTTATATCTAAGTTATATATAAATTTACTTTGCAAAGTTTACATTTTTTTCCTTTACCACATTATTGGATTTATTATAGGACATTGAATATAGTTCCCTGTGCTATATAGTAGGACATTGTTGTTTATCCATCCTATATATATATAGTTTGCATCTGCTAATCCCAATTCATCCCTCCTCTACCTTCCCCACTGACAACCACAAGTCTGTTCTCTGTGTCTGTGAGTCTGTTTCTGTTTTGTAGATAAGTTCGTGTCGTATTTTAGATTCCACATATAAGTGATATCATATGGTATTTGAATTTCTCTTTCTGACTTACTTCACTTAGTATATTATCATACTAGGTCCATCCACGTTGCTACAAATCAGCCTCACGCCTTTTTAAGCTGTCCTTTTCATATTGAAATCAAACTCTTTTTTTCTTTCTTCACCCATATTTGCATTTCCAGTTTAAGATGAATAATGAAATCTTGCATTTTGTTTAAAATTTAAAATTCTATGAGATAAGCCACGTATGTTCATTATAGAAAATTATAAAACATAAGGAAAACAAAAACAAATAAAAATGCTCCCCATAAATTGTAGTTTTGCTAATCTAGCTCTCTCAGTGGTGCTCTGCATCCCTTCCACTCAGAAATAGATTCTTGACCATCAAGCTGCTGTTGGCTCAATCACGGTTGCTTTATCTTATCCTTTTCTAATTACCAGCGTGTACTCTCTGTGTTGGTCAGGGAGGTTTACTTTTGTGTGTGTGTGTGTTCAAAAAGGATTTGAAGTTGCTTTAAGTCAAGAATTTGCATGTATGCTTAAAAATTATGATAAACATAGCTGCCATTGAGACTCTCACTAGCTTTAACATAAAATAAAACTCATGTACTCTTCTTTTCAGGTAGTGTCCAGGGGACAGCTAGTGGCTGTAGGCAAGCAAAATGCAACAACTTTTCCTTAACACCAGAAAATTCTTGGGCTCCAAAAGCCTGTATCATTGTGTATTATATTGAAGATGATGGGGAAATTATAAATGATGTTCTGAAAGTTCCTGTTCAGCTTGTTTTTAAAAATAAGGTAAGATTTAAGGTAATGATATTTAAAAGAAAACTTCATATTAGCAAAGTCTGAGAAATGTAATATTTCTTTAGAAAAGTGTCATGAAACCAAATTGGTTAGAAATTTATATTCATTTCTAGAACTATGGATAAACCTCTTCATATTAATTACTGTGTATTTGTTTTCACCTGTGGAATTATTGGACACTGTGCGTCTTCTTTGTAAGTCATGGTTCTTGGCTTTAAGACTTTAATTCAAATCCAGGCTCTTTCAGGATTTCCCAAATGGGGGAGTCAATATTGCTCTGGCATGGAATTCCAATGGCAATATATGTGTGGTGTTGCTATTTGTGTGGGAGTGAAGTGAGGGGTGTAGGAGGGAGTGAGGCATCTGCAGTGATGTGTGGAAGCAGAGCTGGGCTTTGGTTTATCCATTTCATCAGTCTGGAAACTAACCCAGGACAAATTTACAATGAGCTTGGCTGCTTTGCATGTGGAGATCTCTGTGGAGTTTTGTCTCCACACACAGCAGTGATTTTTTATCACCAAAGGTGTGTAGCTTGTGTAGGAAACACTCCTGGGCCCCAACTCTGAGAAGTAACCAGATTGCAAGATTGACAGGTGGAGTTCAATTTTCTCATACATATTAAAATGAGCCATTGTTCTCACTAAAGGCTGTTGCCGTCTCAGGACCTCTGAAGCAAAATAATCATTATTATTATTACTATTATTTTTAATATTTATTTGGTTGCGCCAGGTCTTAGTTGTGGCAGGTGGGCTCCTTGGTTGCAGCTCCAGGGCTCGTTCGTTGTGGCTCACTGGCTTCTTAGTTGCAGCACATGGGCTCTTTAGTTGTGGCATGCAAACTCTTAGTTGCAGCATGCATGTGGGGTCTAGTTCCCTGACCAGGGATCGAACCCGGGCCCCCTGAATTGGGAGCGCGGAGTCTTATCCACTGCGCCACCAGGGACGTCCCCAATCATCATTATTTTAAAGTAGTGATTTGTAGAATACAGTTCTGGTAGCATTTTCCCCCTGAATTTGTTAAAATTTTAAGAAGTAACAGTTGTCATCCATGCCTTTTTTATAGAGAACTGTTAACTCTAACTTTGACTGTCAAAATATAATACAAACTTCTATTTTCTGTCTTATGAAAAGAATTTTTTAAAAGGCAGTGCTGTATTCTGTCAGTTTCAGAGCACAATTTTTGACTTCTAGTGACTCCATTAATTCCCTGAGAAAGGTGAATTTTTTTTAACATCTTTATTGGAGTATAATTGCTTTACAATGGTGTGTTAGTTTCTGCTTTATAACAAAGTGAATCAGTTATACATATACATTTGTTCCCATATCTCTTCCCTCTTGCGTCTCCCTCCCTCCCACCCTCCCTATCCCACCCTTCCAGGCGGTCACAAAGCACCGAGCTGATCTCCCTGTGCTATGCGGCTGCTTCCCACTAGCTATCTACCTTACGTTTGGTAGTGTATATATGTCCATGCCTCTCTCTCACTTTGTCACAGCTCACCCTTCCCCCTCCCCATATCCTCAAGTCCGTTCTCTAGTAGGTCTGTGTCTTTATTCCTGTCTTACCCCTAGGTTCTTCATGACATTTTTTTTTCTTAAATTCCATATATATGTGTTAGCATACGGTATTTGTCTGAGAAAAGTGAATTTTAAAGTAGGAGTAAGGCTTAAACATAGAGGCACACATCTCTGAAAGTGAGAGCAGGTTCTAAAAAAAGTTGCTGTGTAAAGGCTTTGAGGAAGCAGACTGTATAAATAACTTCCAAGAAATTTCTTAGATATGAGAGACAAGAAATTAGTTTCAGTTGTGTTTGCAAAGATAAGTCTTCCATTTTTATATGATAATGTTTACCACATTTACTCTGAAAGAAACTGCATATTTGGAAATAAAATATGTTTCAACACAAGAACATTAATGAATCTTCGTTGATGTTCAGTAATGACTGTGGAATAAATGAATGAGATGTGGAAGGGGCGAGAGATGTAGTTTTAGAAATCATCCACACAGAAGTGCAGGTTGGAGCCAGGGGGTCACTGACGTGCAGAAAAAAGAATGAGAAGTGCAAAGTTTGCATATGATGCAAACTGAGTTACCTTAAACAAGGGGTATGGAAAGGTATTCTTTCTGTTTAACTCATTTAAGATATAAGTGGAGAAGAGTAAACTAGATACAATGGCTCAAGCGGCATGTGAAAGAAAGATGGCATCAGACAAGTTAAACAGGCAAGGAAGACTTTGTTCAAGACATTTGCAATAGGGGAGAGAGACTGAACTCAACTCCACTGAAACAAAAGGCAGGAGGGTTTTTAAGCACTGGTGTGAGTTAATGGAAAAGTACTGGGAGACCCTGGGGGAGGGGTTGGTCTGCGTGATTAGGCCATCTGGTTTGGTAACTGGAGTTTATAAGTTAGGCTTCTCTTCATCTACAGAGACTGGGAGATCAATCAGGGCTCTTTCTTGATGATTACATTTCAAAAGGATGGCTCCCAGGTCTTTGAGAGAGACATTCCTGCTAGTAAAACTGGCTGGAAGCCGGGAGAAGATTTACATCTCAAAGGGACAGAGAAAACATTAACAATTGCACATTTTTTAAGAAAAGGGAAATTAGGTGCTTAATGTCAGGAAGAAGCCTGTTTCTAAAGTTCAGGCAAGCTGAGGGGGACATGAAGGCCATCTTGATCAGGTGGTACAGTCACTGGGGCGAGGGATTGTTGAAACAGAGCTGGGCAAGATGAACGTTCCTAGTAGGAAGAGGCCTTATAACAAAGCCATTGGGTTCAGCCGGGATGAGAGGATGGTTGGTCTTTAAGAAGTACAGGTAGGACTGTGCTTTGCTGAGTGTAGTGACAGAGGAAGTTCAGGCAGCCACGGAGGCACAGAGCATGGGGCCTGACTGGTGTTGGTCTGATGGCCTCGTCCTGGGGAAAGACACCCCTGCGCAGCCCAGCCAGTTCTGGGAGTCCCCGGGGCTGTCACTTGTACGCACTCACTTCTGAGTCCAGGAGGCCAGTGTGCAGGCACTGGCAGCTTCTTTCCTCTTTCCTGTCCCCCCTCTTGAATACTGGCCCTCCTCACGTACGCCAGACAGTGTCTTCTCTTCAGCACTGGCTGGCGGCTGTGGGGTGGGAGGTGGAGAAAGGGTAGAGAAGTGAAGGAAAACTCTGATTTATGCCACAGTGAGAGGTTCCATGACTGGCCGACACTGTGGGGCTGAGGTTTCTTTTCACTCCTTTCCCTGGAGAAGGCCTGTGTATGGTTTTAGAATGGTCCCCGGGCCAAGGTAAATGTAGAATCTTTGCTAGATTTTGTCATTGATCTGCTATTGGTAAGACGTAAGAAATGCTTTGAAAAAGTGTAATGTATCAATCCTGTTTTCTCCCTTTCTTAGATACAGCTATTTTGGAGTAAAGCCAATGCTGAACCATCTGAGAGAGTCTCTCTTAGGATCACTGTGGCGCAGCCAAACTCAATAGTTGGGATTGTAGCTGTCGACAAAAGTGTGAATCTGATGAACGTCTCAAACGATATTACAATGGAAAATGTGAGTTTAGCTATTTTCTCATTACAAAAATACACATTAAAAGAGAAAAATAGTGGAGGCTTCCCTGGTGGCGCAGTGGTTGAGAGTCCACCTGCCGATGCAGGGGACATGGGTTCGTGTCCCGGTCCGGGAAGATCCCACATGCCGCGGAGCGGCTGGGCCCGTGAGCCATGGCCGCTGAGCCTGCGCGTCCGGAGCCTGTGCTCTGCAACGGGAGAGGCCACGACAGTGAAAGGCTCGCATACCGCAAAAAAAAAAAAAAAAAAAAAAAAGAAACTTTGTGTTACTTCAGGTATCTAAAGGAAATTTCATTAGTTCCTTTTCAAGCATAAGTCAGTAATCAGTAAAGCTTCTGAATGAAAAGGATCTGCATTCCAGTTGTTAATGTTGGAAAGAGGCTATTGTGGTCAAGTGTCTTTGCTGTCTTACATGAGAAATGCCACTTAGAGTCTTCCCTCATTTTCATACTGTATTTTAACTGAAGACTCTTGAGAAATTACTAGGAGATGGACTTGTACAATTCTGAATGACATTGGAGAGAGCTTTAGGTAATTATGAAGTACTTTCTATTTTGGTTGTATATAATGGTTATAAATAATTACAGTCCCCATTGAATCAGGAATTTGCAGTATATTGAGGGAGTGAAAAATCATGTTAGCCTGCAGAAAACTTACAAACCAAGAAATATATGAACATCTAGTGTTATATAAACTAATCACCTATTCCTTAGTCATTTCATTTTTATTTGTAAGCTCTTTTGTTTTGAATTTCATTTTATTTTTATACAGCAGGTCCTTATTAGTTATCTATTTTATACATTAGTGTATATATGTCAATCCTAATCTCCCAATTCATCCCTCCCTCCCAACCCCCCTCTTTCCCCCCTTGGTGTCCACATGTTTGTTCTCTACATCTGTGTCTCTATTTCTGCCTTGCACACCGGTTCATCTGTACCATTTTTCTAGATTCCATGTATATGCGTTAATATGTGACAGTTGTTTTTCTCCTTCTGACTAACTTAACTCTGTATGACAGTCTCTAGGTCCATCCATGTCTCTACAAATGATCCAATTTTGTTCCTTTTTGTGGCTAAAATTCCATTGTATACATGTACCACATCTTCTTTATCCATTTGTCTGTCGATGGGCATTTACGTTGCTTCTATGACCTGGCTATTGTAAATAGTGCTGCAATGAACATTGGGGTGCATATGTCTTTTTTTTTTAACATCTTTATTGGAGTATAATTTCTTTACAATGTTGTATTAGTTTCTGCTGTATTACAAAGTGAATCAGCTATATGTATACATATGTCCCCATATCTCCTCCCTCTTGCCTCTCCCTCCCAGCATGTGTCTTTTTGAATTACTGTTTTCTCTGGGTACATGCCCAGGAGTGGGATTGCTGGGTCATATGGTAACTCTATTTTTAGTTTATTAGGAACCTCCATACTGTTCTCCATAGTGACTGTATCAATTTACATTCCCACCAACTGTGCAAGAGGGTTCCCTTTTCTCCACACCCTCTCCAGCATTTGTTGCTTGTAGATTTTCTGATGATGCCCATTCTAACTGGTGTGAGGTGATACCTCATTGTAGTTTTGATTTGCATGTCTCTAATGATTAGTGATGTTGAGCAGCTTTTCATGTGCTTCTTGGCCATCTGTATGTCGTCTTTGGAGAATTGTCTATTTAGGTCTTCTGCCCATTTTTTGATTGGGTTGTTTGTTTTTTTTTAATATGTAGCTACATGAGCTGTTTATATATTTTGGAGATTAATCCTTTGTCCATTGATTCATTTGCAAATATTTTCTCCCATTCTGAGGGTTGTCTTTTCATCTTGTTTATAGTTTCCTTTGCTGTGCAAAATCTTTTAAGTTTCATTAGGTCCCATTTGTTTATTTTATATTTCCGTTACTCTAGGAGGTAGGTCAAAAAAGGTCTTCCTGTGACTTATGTCAAAGAGTGTTCTTCCTATGTTTTCCTCTAAGAGTCTTATAGTGTCTGATCTTACATTTAGGGCTTTAATCTATTTTGAGTATATTTTTTGTGTATGGTGTCAGGGAGTGCTCTAATTTCATGCTTTTACATGTAGCTGTCCAGTTTTCCCAGCACGACTTATTGAAGAGACTGTCTTTTCTCCGTTGTATATCCTTACCTCCTTTGTCATAGATTAGTTGACCACAGGTGTGTGGGTTTATCTCTGGACTTTTCTATGCTGTTCCATTGATCTATATTTCTGTTTTTGTGCCAGTACCATATTGCGTTCATTAGTGTAGCTTTATAGTATATTCTGAACTCAGGGAGTCTGATTCATCCAGCTCCATTTTTTTTCCCCTCAAGATTGCTTTGGCTATTCGGAGTCTTTTGTGTCTCCATACAAATTTTAAGATTTTTTGTTCTAGTTCTGTAAAAAATGCCATTGGTAATTTGATAGGGATTGCATTGAATCTGTAGATTGCTTTGGGTAGTATAGTCATTTTCAAAACATTTATTCTTCCAGTCCAACAACGTGGTGTATCTCTCCATCTGTTTGTGTCATCTTTGATTTCTTTCATCAGTGTCTTATAGTTTTCTGAGTACAGGTCTTTTACCTCCTCAGGTAGGTTTATTTCTAGGTATTTTATTCTTTCTGTTGCAATGGTGAATGGGATTGTTTCCTTAATTTCTCTTTCTGATCTTTCATTTTTAGTGTATAGGAATGCAAGAGATTTCTGTGCATTAATTTTGTATGCTGCAACTTTACCAAATTCATTGATAGGCTCTAGTAGTTTTCTGGTGGCATCTTTAGGATTCTCTATGTATAGTATCATGTCATCTGCAAACAGCAACAGTTTTACTTCTTCTTTTCCAGTTTGGATTCCTTTTATTTCTTTTTCTTCTCTGATTGCCGTGGCTAGGACTTCCAAAACTTTGTTGAGTAATAGTGGTGAGAGTGGACATCCTTGTCTTGTTCCTGATCTTAGATGAAATGCTTTCAGTTCTTCACCATTGAGAATGATGTTTGCTGTGGGTCTGTCATATATGGGCTTTATTATGTTGAGGTAGCTTCCCTCTTTGCCCACTCCCTGGAGAGTTTTTATCATAAATGGGTGTTGAATTTTGTTAAAAGCTTTTCTACATCTATTGAGATGATCATATGGTTTTTATTTTTCAATTTGTTAATTGAAATGGTGTATCACATTGATTGATTGGCATATATGGAAGAATCCTTGCATCCCTGGGAAAAATCCCACTTGATCATGGTGTATGATCCTTTTACTGTGTTGTTGGATTCTGTTTCCTAGTATTTTGTTGAGGATTTTTGCATCTATATTCATCAGCGATATTGGTTTGTAATTTTCTTTTTTTGTGGTATCTTTGTCTGGTTTAGTATCAAGGTGATGGTGGCCTCATAGAATGAGTTTGGGAGTGTTCCTTCCTCTGCAATTTTTTTTCTTCTGTTTTTTTCCTCTGCAAGTTTTTGGAAGAGTTTGAGAAAGATGGGTGTTAGCTCTTCTCTAAATGTCTGATAGAATTCACCTGTGAAGCCATCTGGTCCTGGACTTTTGTTTGCTGGAAGATTTTTAATCACAGTGTCAATTTCATTACTTGTGATTGGTCTGTTCATATTTTCTATTTCTTCCTGGTTCAGTCTTGGAAGGTTATACCTTTCTAAGAATTTGTCCATTTCTTCCAGGTTGTCCATTTTATTGGCATAGAGTTGCTTGTAGTCGTCTCTTATGATGCTTTGTATTTCTGTGGTGTCTGTTGTAACTTCTCCTTTTTCATTTCTGATTTTTTGATTTGAATCCTCTCCCTCTTTTTCTGATGAGTCTGGCTAAAGGTTTATATATTTTGTTTATCTTCTCAAAGAACAATCTTTTAGTGTTATTGATCTTTGCTATTGTTTTCTTTGTTTCTATTTCACTTATTTCTGCTCTGATCTTTATGATTTCTTTCCTTCTACTAACTTTGGGTTTTGTTTGTTCTTCTTTCTCTAGTTCCTTTAGGTGTAAGGTTAGATTGTTCATTGGAGATTTTTCTTGTTTCTTGAGGTAGGATTGTATTGCTGTAATCTTCCCTTTTAGAACTGCTTTTGCTGCCTCCCATAGATTTTGGACCATAGTGTTTTCATTGTTATTTGTTTCTAGGTATTTTTTAATTTCCTCTTTGATTTCTTCAGTGATCTCTTGCTTATTTAGTTACGTATTGTTTAGCTTTCATGTGTTTGTGTTTTTTACATTGTTTTCCCTGTAATTTATTTCTAATCTCATAGCGTTGTGGTTGGAAAAGATGTTTTATATGATTTCAATTTTCTTAAATTTACTGAGGCTTGATTTGTGACCCAAGGTGTGATCTATCCTGGAGAATGTTCTGTGTGCACTTGAGAAGAAAGTGTAATCTGCTGTTTTCAGATTGAATGTCCTATAAATATCAACTAAATCTATCTGGTCTGTTGTGTCATTTACAGCTGTGTTTCCTTATTAATTTTCTGTCTGGATGATCTGTCCATTGGTGTAAGTGAGGTGTTAAAATCCCCCAGTATTACTATGTTACTGTTGATTTCCTCTTTTATAGCTGTTAGCATTTGCCTTATGTATTGAGGTGCTCCTATGTTGGGTGTATATATATTTATAATTGTTATATCTTCTTCTTGGATTGATCCCTTGATCATTATGTAGTGTCCTTCCTTGTCTCTTGTAACATTCTTTATTTTAAAGTCTATTTTGTCTGGTATGAGTATTGGTACTCCAGCTTTCTTGTGATTTCCATTTGCATGGAATATCTTTTTCCATCCCCTCACTTTCAGTCTGTATTTGTCCCTAGGTTTGAAGTGGGTCTCTTGTAGACAGCATATATAAGGGTCTTGTTTTTGTATCCATTTAGGAGCCTGTGTCTTTTGGTTGGAACATGTAATCCATTCACATTTAAGGTAATTATTGATATGTATGTTCCTATTACCATTTTCTTAATTGTTTTGGGTTTGTTTTTGTAGGTCCTTTTCTTCCCTTGTGTTTCCCACTTAGAGAAGTTCCTTTAGCATTTGTTGTTCCTTTAGCATTTTTTGAGCTGGTTTGGTGGTGCTGAATTCTCTTAGCTTTTGCTTGTCTATAAAGCTTTTGATTTCTCTGTTGGATCTGAATGAGATCTTTGCTGGGTAGAGTAGTCTTGGTTGTAGGTTCTTCCCTTTCATCACTTTAAATATATCGTGCCACGCCCTTCTGGCTTGTAGAGTTTCTGTTGAGAAATCAGCTGTTAACCTTATGGGAGTTCTCTTGTATGTTATTTGTCATTTTTCCCTTGTTGCTTTTAATAACTTTTCTTTGTCTTTGATTTTTGTCAGTTTGATTACCCTGTGTCTTGGCATGTTTCTTCTTGGGTTTACCCTGCCTGGGACTCTCTGTGCTTCCTGGACTTGGGTGGCTATTTCCTTTCCCATGTTAGGGAAGTTTTTGACTATAATCTCTTCAGATATTTTCTTGGGTCCTTTCTCTCTCTATTCTCCTTCTGGGACCCATATAATGCAAATGTTGGTGCGTCTAATGTTGTCTCTTAGTCTGTCTTCATTTCTTTTCATTCTTTTTCTTTATTCTGTTCTGCCCCAGTGATTTCCACCATTCTGTCTTCCAGGTCACTTATCCGTTCTTCTGCCGCAGTTATTCTGCTTGATTCCTTCTAGTGCATTTTTCAATTCAGTTATTGTATTGTTCATCTCTGTTTGTTTGTTCTTTAATTCTTCTAGGTGTTTGTTCTTTAATTCTTCTCGGTCTTTGTTAAACATTTCTTGCATCTTCTCAGTTTTTGCCTCCATTCTTTTTCTGAGATCCTGGATCATCTTCACTATCATTATTCTGAATTCTTTCTGGAAGGTTGCCTATCTCCACTTCATTTAGTTGTTTTTCTGGGGTTTTATCTTGTTCCTTCATCTGGTACCCTGTCCTCTTTCTTTTCATTTTGTTTGTCTTTCTGTGAATATCGTTTTCATTCCACAGGCTGCAGGACTGTAGTTCCTCCTGACAGGCTACAAGATTGTAGTTATTCTTGCTTCTGCTGTCTGGTGGATGAGGCTATCTAAGAGGGTTGTGCAGGCTTCCTGATGGGAGCATCTGGTGGTAGCTAGAGCTTGGTGTTGCTCTGTTGGGCAGAGCTCAATAAAACTTTAACCTGCTTGTCTGCTGAGGGGTGGGGCTGAGTTTCCTCACCATTGGTTGTTTGGTCTGGGTGACCCAGCACTGGAGGCTACAGGCTCTTTGGTGGGGTTAATGGTGGACTCTGGGAGGACTCTTGCCAAGGAGTACTTCCCAGAACTTCTGCTGCCAGTGTCCTTGTCCCAGCGGTGAGCCACAGCCATCCCCCGCCTTTGCAGGAGACCCTCCAACATTTGCAGGTAGGTCTCATTCAGTCTCCTATGGGGTCACTGTTCCTTCCCCCTGGGTCCTGATGTGCACACTACTTTGTGTGTGCCCTCCAAGAATGGAGTCTCTGTTTCCCCCAGTCCTGTTGAATTCCTGCAATCAAATCCCGCTAGCCTTCAAAGTCTGACTCTCTGGGAATTCCTCCTCCCATTGCTGGATCCCCAGGTTGCGAAGCCCAATATGTGGCTCAGAACCTTCACTCCAGTGGGTGGACTTCTGTGATATAACTGTTCTCCAGTCTGTGAGTCACCCACCCAGCAGTTATGGGATTTGATTTTATTTTGATTGTGCCCCTCCTACCATCTCATTGTGGCTTCTCCTTTGTCTTTGGATGTGGGGTATCTTTCTTGGTGAGTTCCAGTGTCTTCCTGTCAATGATTGTTCAGCAGTTACTTGTGATTCTGGTGCTCTCACAAGAGGGGGTGAGCGCACGTCTTTCTACTCTGCCATTTTTAACCAATCTCTGTAAGTTCTTTATGTGTACTTGTCAGTGAAATCTAGACTGTATAACCCACATCCACTGATTGATTAACTACAGTGATTAACAACACGTCAGAAAGAAAGATATATATGTATAGGCTAATTTGGTCATCTTGTTGTAAAATCAATCCATTTGAGAAAAGTTATACATTTTTCTTCAGTCTATGCAGCAAACTTTTCTCATTCCTTTTTTAAAAAAACTCCTTTAAAACCAATTGGTCACTTTTTTTCTCTTGCCTTCACTTAAATTCACATTATATTCTAAAAAGTCTGTAGCATTTTGCATTTGATTTAAGTGAATGTAGCATCCTTCATTTTACAGCTTGCTAAATATCTTAATAAATATATTATTTCATTTTTCCTTCCATATATATGTGTACACACACAAATACACACACACACACGCTCTCTTTGTCTCTGTCTCTATATCTCGCTGTACGTTTACATTAAATTTTGTCAGCTATTAAGATTGCTATCCCAGCTTTCTTTTGATTCAAATATACTTGGCTGGTATATTTTTCCATCTTTTTATTTTCAACCTTTTGTAAGTTTTTGTTTTACCTATATCTTGTAGATAGCATATTATTATATTTTGCTTTTGTTTTTTTTAATCTAATCTGATAGTATCTTTTAATAAGCTTGTTTAACCCACTTACAAATTAGTCCTTGCTCTAATTAAGACTTATTTCTGCTTTTTTATTTCATATTTTAAAATTTAGACTACTTCCTTTTTGTTTCTTTTTATTCTTTCTGTGGTTTTGGAAGTTACACATTCTAGTTTTATTTCCATGATAGATGCCCTTAACTCATGAATTGTGCTTATATTTATTTATCCTTATTGATTTCTTAAGATTATCAATATTTGTATCTTCATCTGAGAAGGCAAGCATTTTAGTGTGCTCTCATATTCTTATGCATTCTTTTTGTGTCTCCCTGACTGCACCTCCTTCCCCAACCCTGGCCAGGTCATGTTGCTGTTGTACAGAATTTTTGCCCTTTCAATATATACTCTCCCTTCATTTTTTTTTTTTTTTTTGCTGTACACAGGCCTCTCACTGTTGTGGCCTCTCCCGTTGTGGAGCACAGGCTCCGGACGCGCAGGCTCAGTGGCCATGGCTCACGGGCCCAGCCGCTCCGCGGCATGTGGGATCCTCCCGGACTGGGGCACGAACCTGTGTTCCCCGCATTGGCAGGCGGACTCCCAACCACTGTGCCACCAGGGAAGCCCCTCTCTTAGCTTTTTGTTTTATGTTTTTTGTCTCTTTTGTCTTTTATTTATTTCTTTGGGAGAGTTCCTCAATTGACTCTTTCTGCTCACTGATTATTCATCAGCTGTATCTGATGAATAATCAGATATCATTGATTTGATGGATATCCTACTTTTATATCAGCTGTTATACTTTTAATGTGTATTATTTTCATTTGGTTCTTATATTTTTTCTTGTTTTATATTGCTAATATTTTATCTTACCTATATTTACTATGTTTATTTTAAAGTCTTGAGCTGACTTTTCAGTATTCTGCTTCATACGTTGTATGTTGTCCAGCTGGATGTCTTTTACGGAAATTATACTCATTGGATGGCTAGTTGATTTGGCTGCTACTCTGATAATGTCTGTTGGGGAAGGCTGAACACCAGGTTCCAATCTGTGTATGTCTTGTGAATTTAAAGAGAGGCGAGAGGTTGAACTTCAGGGACTTGAGAACTACTCTTGATCCTCCCAGTGTGCTGTCCCCTTCCACTCAGCGGTTCACTTTTAAGCTCTTAGGGAAAAGCAGCCCAGGAAGCCGTGGTCTCCTGAGGTGATGACCCCAGCTCTGAGGGTTTGGAGGAGTAGAGGAGGAAGAGTGAGTGCTTGAAGGCCAGAGGTCTGTTCACGTTTCCTCACCCTCTCACACCAGAAGGGCAGAGGTGCTCACCTGGTATTATCCTGGCCACACTGCCTGCCTGCTGGCTGCTGGTTTTGGCAGTGAAATTGCAAGGAATGATTGTCCTGAGGCTACCTTCTGAAGAGAAGCACGAGCAGAATTTAAAAACCTCCCTCCAACCGTCATCTGACTGCTATTTGTAGCAGCTTTCTGCCATCTGCTTCCTCCAGCACTCCAAATCGAGATACCCTTCCCTCTCCTGTGGGCTTTCTTGTTCTACTCATCCAAGTTTCTTGCTTGCTTTTATTGTTTCTCCAGAGTTGGCTCTGGAGGAGGGAGTCAAGAGCCTATGATAATAGACCGTTTTGGTTTCTTTCATTCTTGTTAAATTTATAGGTGATACCCAGAGACTCTTGAATGCCTTGGAATAATTTAAGTGTCCTAGATCTTCCAGGACTAACTTTCAGATACCAGACTTCTCTTGCTGCAGCTTTGACAGTGCCTTTCACTGAGCCAGTGAGAAAAGGAGGACTTCTTTATGCAAGAGATGCTTCTTCCTAGATAATTCCATAGATTTGCACCTGAGTGTCAGCAGAAGGACATCTTGCACATATTGGTGTTCTGTGGCAGAGTTGGAGTTATGGAACGAAAACCTTTTCTCTCCATCCTATCTGGCTCTGGCTCTGTTGTCTATAGTTGAGCTAACTATATTGGCTAGCTTGTTGAGATATTATGAAATTTTCTGTTTTCTCATTCCGTTATTTTCTCCTTGGTACTTGTTCTAGCACCATGTTTACTTAACATGGATGTAGCAGTGGTATTGTTAGTATAGCAGAAGCAGTGGTTTGGGTGTTTAATTTTAAACTTGGTGTGTTTTTAAACTTACACTTAGAACCTTTAGTAATTTTCCCCCTATCTTTGTCTTAGTCTGTCAGTCTTAATGCTAATGTAAATAAGGGAAATGTATCAAAATAGTTACCAAAAAGCGTATAATATCTTAACTTTTTTTTACCGTAGTAAAATATATATAACATAAAATTTGCCTCTTTAACCATTTTCAGAAGTACAGTTCAGTGGCATTAATTACATTCATAATATTGTACAACCATCATAACTGTCTATTTCCAAAACTTTCATCACTCTAAACAGAGACTCTGTGACCATGAAGCAATAACTTTCCATTACCCGCTTCCATTAGCAACCCTGGTAACTGCTAATCTACTTCTGATTTTCTGAATTTGCTTATTCTAGATATTTCATATAAGTGGAATCATACAATATTTGTCCTTTTGTGTTTGCCTTATTTCACTGAGCACAATGTTTTCAAGGTGCATCCATGTTGTAGCATGTATCAGAACTTTATTTCTTCTTATGGCTGAATAATATTCCATTGTGTATATATGCCACATTTTGTTTGTTTATTCTTCTATTGATGATACTTAGGTTGTTTCTACCTTTTGGCTATTGTAACTAATGCTGCAATGAACACTGGTGTACAGATATCTCTTTGAGTCCCTGTTTTCAGTTCTTTTGGGTATATATGTAGGATTGGAATTGCTGGGTCATATTCTTATTCTGTGTTTATATGTACCAATTTTACTCACTCTTTTAGCCTATTTTACTCACTCTTGCTAGCAATGAGTACTGTTCTTAAAAAGTAGCATTGCTAATCAGATACATGCAAATATCTCGTTATTGAAGAGCTATCTCATTGATGTAATTTGCATCACTTTGATTATCTATAAGGTTGAATATTTTTCTGCTTATTCATAATTTGCGTTTCCTCTTTTGTGAGTTGTCTCTTTGTGTTATTTTAAAGAATTTAGTTAACTGACTTTTTTAAAAAAAAATTTATTTATTTATTTTTGGCTGCATTGGGTCTTCATTGCTGTGTGCGGGCTTTCTCTAGTTGCAGCGAGCGGGGGCTACTTTTCGTTGTGGTGCGTGGACTTCTCATTGCGGTGGCTTCTCTTGTGGCGGAGCACGGGCTCTAGGTGCGCGGGCTTCAGTAGTTGTGGCACGCCGGCTCAGTAGTTGTGGCTCGTGGACTTTAGAATGCAGGCTCAGTAGCTGTGGCACACTGGCTTAGGTGCTCCATGGCATGTGGGATCTTCCTGGACCAAGGCTCGAACCTGTGTCCCCTGCACTGGTAGGTGGATTCTTAACCACTGTGCCACTAGGGAAGTCCCTAACTGACATTTTTTTAGAACTTATGTTAGCTATCAAATTGAACCCATTTATCTTTGTCAAAAGTATGAGTCATTTTTAATGCTGATCTCTACGTGTTGGTCTTGTCAACAAGCCCACACTTCTTAGGCATTCTGGAATGCTGAACAGAATAAAAACAAGTTTAAAAAAGAAGTGTAATTTTGGCTGATTGAATTATGAACATGGCAGTTACATATTCATTATTCCTCCATTTGTGTCATTTTCAAATTTGATAAGCATATGGGCTGTCTCTTACCTAAGGTATATATCAGAACTGTTGAGAGGGCAGAACACGTTGATACGATTGCATTCATTCCATATATTTTATCTTTCCTTAGGTGGTCCATGAACTGGAACTTTATAACACAGGATATTATTTAGGCATGTTCATGAACTCTTTTGCAGTCTTTCAGGTATGTTTAGTTTGCTATAATTTGAAAAGGTATTAATATATTTTACTGCTGCAAAGTTAATTTCAGAATTAATTATCTAAATTTTGAAATGTTAGCTTCTTATTCAATTTATTTAATTTAACCTTTTATTAAGTGTGTTATATAAGTGTAATTTGAAATGGAAAGATAGTCACCCTTCCAAGTTTTAAAAGCAAATGAATAAATTCACCATTAGACAAATAATGGAATTTGTCATTATAATTTCTTTCTTTTATATCACTTTCCTTGACCTGGAAGTGTCTCTTTTTTCATGTGAGAGAGAGAGAGAGTGTGTGTGTATGTGTGTGTGTGTGTGTGTGTGTGTGTGTGTATGTCTGTGTCTGGGTATGAGAGAGAGAATGTATACTCATGTATGTACCTAAACTCTCAAAAATGAGCAGGAGGGCTTCCCTGGTGGCGCAGTGGTTGAGAGTCCGCCTGCCGATGCAGGGGACACGGGTTCGTGCCCCGGTCTGGGAGGATCCCACATGCCGCGGAGCGGCTGGGCCCGTGAGCCATGGCCGCTGAGCCTGCGCGTCCGGAGCCTGTGCTCCGCAACGGGAGAGGCCACAACAGTGAGAGGCCCGGGTAACGCATAAAAAAAAAAAAAAAAAAAAAAAAAAAAAATGAGCAGGAGTTAAAAAAGAAAGGGAACTACTTTCACATGCTACACAAAAACAAATGAGCAAGGGTGAGTGAGTTAGGAGTATGGGAGTCTGACAATTTAGAGGACAGTTAAACTTTTATTTTAAAAGAAAATTAAAATTATTCTTTCTAGGAGTGTGGCCTCTGGGTGTTGACAGATGCAAACCTTGTGAAGGATTTCATTGATGTTTGTAAGTGAAATCTGACAAAGTGCTTTTAAAGTAATTAAGTCTTTCATCTCACGTGTTTATCGTTACTTATGTAAGTATGAATACTTTCTGGCTGAACATGAATATTGTAATTTTCATTTTCTGTTCTCTTATCCTACAGTGTTTGCAGTTTAATGTACTTGAAAGTACATCTGGACCATGACATGGAGTGTTTTTCACCTCCTGTCTAGATCTTTGTAATGAATGCTTTCCATTTGCTCTCTGTAATTTTTTGACATGGTTATATTTTTGGACATATTGGAAGATCTTATGCCTCCAATTTGTGTTGTAAACTGTGGTGTTATTTTGGAATCAGTTAAAAGGGGCAATGTAGTTTTGAAACATTTTTGTTCTCTAGCTTTTTATTGTTCACCTAGAAAATAGCCCAGATGTCATAAAGTGTGCTGTCGATACACACACACACATACACACGCCCACACGCACTTGTCTCCTCAATCTGAGTTCTTTGCGGGCAGAGTCACATCTGTACATCCTAGTTCCCTGGATTGCTAAATAGAGTTGACCACCCAACTAATTAAAAGAAGTGTGCTTTTAGGAAGGAGTCGTAAAACATTTTGACTGAAGGAAATGTATAAATGAGGATGATTAATTCTAGAAGTTGTTCTCTTTTCTTTCAGGTAAAATCATACGAAATCATCTTGAAAGGCCACAGAACTATCATAGTTTCTATCCATGAATTCCCCGTTTCTGTCACATGTTCCCACTCATTCTATTGTTAGTAATACTTATTGTAATCTTTACCTTTTCTGAGACCCTTCTACCTTCTCACTGTAACAGAAGAAGCCTGATACTCTTACTAGCATATTATCTTGCTAGAAACCTTCAAGTGATTGAATTCTTCCCTAGTCCCTGCATGACACCTTTCCCATTAAACTCAACTCTGGAACACCCTGACTGTTTACCTTACCCCTGTTTCTGCACCCTGATGCCCCCAAAATAACCTTAACTTTGATATGTCACAAAGCATCACTTTTCCCTAATATGATTTGGCTGATATATGAGCTCTTGAGTTGATATGATTCCACATCTCTGTTAATGAAATTATCATCTACCCACATGTCTGCAGAAACCTGGAACTCATCTTTAATTCTTTCCTCTCTCTGTCAGATGTGGAACAGCAGAGTGGTTAAGAAAGGAACTTGCCATTAAATACTTCTGACTTTGAATTCTGGCTTTGTGATCCTGAGAAAATTCATTAAGGTCCCTAAACCTCAGGTGTCTCCCTGAATTAGAGGAATAATAATATTACCTAGATTACAGGGTTGTGAGGAGGTTACATCCAAAAGGATGTAAAATGCGTAGCACGTGTTTGGCACTCACAAGTCTGCAATTACCTATTGTCTTATCCCTCAGATCCAGTTTGTTCATTATTCAGTAGATGATATTAATTGCATGCCTGACGTGTAGGAGGCAATGGAGATTCCAGCTTGGTCTAGTGGGGCAAGCCAGCACACAGAGGAGTATGCTGAGGTACAGCCTGCCCGTGGGTGCACACAGAGGCCATCCAGCTGAGAGGCAGAGCACGGTCGTTTCTCAAGGCTGTCCTTCCTCTCCTCTCACTCATCAGCATGCCTCCTTGGGTGCCGCGGGAGCCCCCTGTTTCTCCTGCCTCATTCCCCCCAGCTCTAAACCACTGTTCGCACTGAGACCAGAGTTACCATTATAAAACATGGGTTAGATCGTGCTTCTAATTTGTTTCAAAACCTTCAGTAGGCCATCATTACTTAAACGATCAAGTCCAAATCCTTCAGAGCGGGATAACTGATATTTAAAAATCTGGACCCAAGCGTTTGTTCTGTTCTCATTTTATGCCACTCTTCCCTAACACACATTGTCATATTCCGGACATGCCTTGGTACTTAGCTTATTTTTTTTCTCTTGTATGAGATACTCTTTATCCGGAGGCGTAAGGAAATGGAATGTAGAAGACAGCGCAGAATGGGTTTTCTCCCCTAGCCGTACCCTGTCCACTGTGCAGAGGCTGTAAAGTCACCTGTTCTCTGCACGGTAGACACTTGGCCTGTGTGCGCTATCGCTCTTAGCATGTATTTGTCCACCTCCTCCATAGACAATGGGTGGAGCTCATCACTTTCATCTTGGTATCTTTGGTACCTTCTAGAGTATAATTTTCTTTTTACACTTCATTTTGAAATAATTTTAGGCTTATAGAAAAGTTGAAAGAATAGAGATAGGTATGTCTATACGTCAGCCTGCCTCTTTTATAAGAAAGAAGCTAATAAACTGGATGATTTTAGCATCTTGTGGATGGTGTAGCCAAAGGCAATCAGCACTGGGGATCTAAGAAGAGGAGAGTAGCAGAATTGAGATAACTTTAAAAATGTGATTTAGGTTATTTCTTAGCAGCTGAACTGTAGGTAGTTTTTCAGGTATTGGTTGTAGGGCCATCAAACTTTTTTTTTTTTTCTGGCTCTTTCATAGTGGCCATGTGACTAGGGTAAGTCACGTGACTTCTGTGGGTCTCAGGTGCCTCTGTAAAACGAGAAGGTTGGACAAGACAAACTCTAAAGGCCCCGTCAGCTGAGAGGTGCTGTGATTCTGTGGACTGGGTTTATGAACATTGTCTACAGTGACTTTTTCCTGACAGTTGTCTGTGTTTATTTTTAGATGACCATATAGCGTTTTTGGAGGAAAATGAAGGATACTTGGTAGATTTTCATGACTTCTCTTCGGGTAGCAGTCCACGTGTCAGAAAGCATTTTCCAGAGACTTGGATTTGGCTAGACACCAGCATGGGGTAAAAGTTTATAAAGTTCTTTGCCCATATATATTTTGTGTGGCCTTAGTTTTAAGTAAGTTTTGCCCTGTTTCTGATGCTTAGGTACAAACATAGAGTGGTAAAGAACTGAATGGACCAAGAGTTTTTTTTTTAGAACGATATTTATTGTATTTAAATATAGTACTTAATAAAGCTGCATGTGAATTGTGGCAGTGAGAGTACCATCGTAGAGAAGACTGGCCTTTTGCTGATGAAGGGTGATTTTAACTTCCCTGAAGTCTTATGGTTCTCTTTGGGGAAAGATTGCTGAGAATCCCTTTGTTGCCTTGGGGTGGGAAGCGCTCATGGTTATTCCCCCTGCCTTGTGGCTCCTCATAAAACATCCCCGTGAGCCACAGGAAGTAGGGGTGTGGATGCTGAAAGGAATTCAGCTTAGCTGACAAACTCTGTGCTACCTGGCGTGATGACTGAACGGTAAATCATGAAATCTACACATATCGTGAGTCAACTATTTACAGAAACTCGAAATAAGTCAAACCTCAAAAAACAAATAACAGCGTAGACTAGGATACAGAGGGGAACTTTTACGCATATCGAGAGAAACAAGTTGGAGTTAAGTTTGAAAAAGTATATTTATTATCTATACAAAATTTATGAAAAATGATATTTATTCTGAAGATATAGACATTGTAGAAAGATTTTATTGGAATACGGATCAGTCTGCAGTGTTATGACCTTATTATGACCTATTCCTTGAGAACTTGGGGTGTACTGTTTTAGGCTTAAACCTTTAAAAAAAGTTAGATATGTAAATGATTTGGAAAATTAAAATTCTTCCTAACCATGGTTTTAGGTTATGTTGGCCAGTTTTGAAATGTGTCAGTTCTCGGTTTTGTGACTTTTATGTTTATCTTGGCTTCAGTTCCAGGACTTACCAAGAATTCGAAGTTACTGTACCTGATTCTATCACTTCTTGGGTTGCAACTGCTTTTGTGATCTCTGAGGATTTAGGTCTCGGACTAACAACTGCTCCAGTGGAGGTAGTGTATTAAAGGGCTGCTGATAAATGGTACAGTGCCACGAAGCGAAGAAAGTGTCAGCTCCTCGACGGATTTAAAACAAGTGATTGCTGATGATGTAGATCACAGTTTAGAGATTCCTTGGCGTTTCCTTCTTGTTTTTCATCTGTTTTACACTTTAGAATGTGAGCTGTATTAAACTGCTAAACATGCTAGCTCTGTATTAAGATTTGGATACAAAGTTTATTATGGACTGAGTCCAACCCCTTCCAGAGGCCAAGAAGAGAGAGAATATTTCCGTGCATCCCTCTTTAAGGACAAGCAGAACTTCTCAAAATGTCCCCTAGCAAACATTTCTTCACATCTCTTCGGTCAAATTACATCTCATGTCGCTTCCTAAACCCGTCACTGACAAGGGGAATGTAATGACCATGACTGGTCTTAGATCAGTGGCTTTCACCTCTGTCATACCTGAAGCCAGCTTTTTATAACAGCTATGCTTTTCGTCCCTCTACCATCTATGCAAAATGAAATGCATGGAAAATACAATATACCTGCACACTCAATTTTTAAAAAATCAATAAGATGCCCTAAGTGAAATAGTGAGGAGAAATAAAAGGAAAGTAATGTATAATAAAATAATATACTTTTCAGTATGTAAGTGACCGGGCCTAGTTGCACTAGAAGGCATAGTAACATATGTGAATATTTACACCGTGCATAGAATCA
The DNA here is from genome assembly GCF_008692025.1 of Phocoena sinus. Classification (NCBI taxonomy): domain Eukaryota; kingdom Metazoa; phylum Chordata; class Mammalia; order Artiodactyla; family Phocoenidae; genus Phocoena; species Phocoena sinus. Next base: position 80,277,396 of record NC_045774.1, on the reverse strand, counting down.
CCCTCTGTGTAACAGTTGTACATCCAGTTTGATATACGTGTATTGTTTTCGCAACTCAAAACCTTGAGTGGCGCTGCCTGAGGTGATGTAAAGTTTTGAAATAGTGAACAAGTTTTGATAAAGTTCCAAAACAAAGTGTAGTTTCCTCTTGATTTACCAAATAGTTGTACATTGACAGGTGTTTTGGGTTTACGTATATGTTGGAATTAGTTGTAAGCCCAGGTCATTATAAGCAGGTACTTAATCTACATGAAGGACCATTCAAGAATCATGAGGGACATGGAACAATTCTTCCTTTTCTGGGACTGTCCTGAGCACGCAGACCTTCACCCACTAAGTGCCAAGAGCCCCCTATGGTGACAGTCTGACACTTCCACAGATGTCCAGATAAACCTCTAAGCAGGGATTAACTGCTGTCAGTGAGAAGCTCCGCCGATGCTATCAGAGTTGGGTGACCAATGAGGAAGCACAGGGTAGCAGGCAAACCATCGGTTAGACTTTTCACATGAGTCTAAACCAGATGCTGTTTCATTCGGCCAGTGGCTTTAGAAGAAGAATGGTAGAATCAACGTGGCAGAGTAGAGGAAGAGAGACTTAGCTGTGGCCTCAGGCATGCTGGGATCCAATTCTGGCTCCTACACTTTGCAGCCGTGTGAACTTGTACCGGTTACAGAGATGTCTGAGCTTCAGATTTCTTTTCTGTAAAATAGGATCAAAACACCTGCCTACATAGGTGTAATGACTAAATGAAATAATTTGTGTAAAGTCCCTGGTTCCTAGTAGCCATTTCATAGAATGTAGTGGGTACTGTGTTAAATAACATAAATCAGTGTGCCCCCGTTCGTTTGGGGTAGGTTGCTGTTTGCTTTCTGTTGGTAGGCAAGTGGACATTTCTATGTGAAGTTAGTCATAAGCGTCACAGGTTTTGTGAGATTTGCTTTTAATTGCGTAAAGCGTGAAGCACTTGGACTTGAATAAAATCTGTATCCATTGTGTTCTTTTCAGCTCCAGTCCTTCCAGCCGTTTTTCATTTTTTTGAATCTTCCCTACTCTGTTATCAGAGGTGAAGAATTTGCTTTGGAAGTAACCATATTCAATTATTTGAAAGATGCCACTGAGGTAATACGCTAATCATCATTTACACTTCAGGAAAAAATGAAGAAAACATGCGGGGATTGGGTTACGTAGTGTTTGGGCATCTAAGCGTTCTATACATTTCTGGGAGATTGAAAATAGCCATACTTTGCCCACAATTTCTTCTGCTTGTTAATGTCGAAGGATATAGCTAGCGTGCCCAAGCATCCTTGCCTTAATTTCTAGCACGGGTTCTCTGCTTTAGTCATGCAACTTCATCTCTGCGGCATGTCTTTCTCTTTCCTGCCCCACCCCCCTGCATTTTTCCCCTACTCTCCTCCCACATCTACAATGTGTTGCCGCTTCTCGCTGCTGTTCTGTGCCCACTGCAGGTGGCAAGAATGGATTCCTTCCAAGACCCGGTTTGAAACTAAGGTGTCTTTCCTGAGGAATCTCACCCATGCTGTTGTGCTTATCCCTGTGTTTATATTCTGTTTTCAAGGCTTTGTCTTTTGAGTCACGGGCCTGGTGTCTCCTTAGCCAAGTCAGTTCCCTGTAAGGCAGGGGTAGGCCCACTGTTTGTACTGTGCCTGCAGTGGTGTTAACGAAATGATTTTTCCTCCCGGAGTAGGGAGGGATTGTAATTAACCTTATTACCTGAAAATGCCATAATCTCTTTAAGCACTATGTCTAGAGAGTAAACTGTTTCTTATTTTCTAATTTTATTGATTTATTTTTTTGCGGTACGCGGGCCTCTCATTGTTGTGGCCTCTCCCGTTGTGGAGCACAGGCTCCGGACGCGCAGGCCCAGCGGCCATGGCTCACGGGCCCAGCCGCTCCGCGGCACGTGGGATCCTCCCGGACCGGGGCAAGAACCCGTGTCCCCTGCATTGGCAGGCGGACTCCCAACCACGGCGCCACCAGGGAAGCCCATAACTTAACTGCAGTTTACTCATCTGTCAGGTAGGAAATATTTTGAGAAACAGATGAGAAAATAAATGGGAAAACAATTCATAAAATCTAAGACCCAGAGAGATGGGATTCTTGATAAGCCTGGCAACTTTGACATATTTTATGAAAGTTTACAACCGACATGTGTTTCAGGACTAGTGTCTGAGTCATACTTTTCTTGGAATAATTTTAGCAGAGGCTCTCAATGAATGTAATACCGTTTCATCCTGTTTGCCTCAGCCTTTTCTGATGGGACTAGTGTCCCAGGATGACTTAGATGAGTCAGGCTGGTGGCAGTACCATGACATGAAATAACCTTTTTGGGTACACCCTTACCACTCAGGCTTTGAAAAATGAGAGAATGTAATGTTAGTGGGAGTTTAATGTTAGAAATGGCACTGAAGAATGCCATTTCCCCACATGTCTTGAGGTAGATGGAGGAAGCGTAGGAAAGAAACTAGGTTTTTCCTGACACCCTTTCACCCTCTCCTTGGCTGAACCTTTCTGTCTTATTTTTCTCTAGTTTCAGGCCTCATAGATTTATCTGCACTTAGAGCCACATTTTACTGGGGAGCAATTTATTATACAAGACCTTTGATGGTTTTTTCTTCCAGGTTAAGGTAATCATTGAGAAAAGTGACACGTTTGATATTCTAATGGCTTCGAATGAAATAAATGTCACAGGACATCAGCAGACAGTTCTGGTTCCCAGTGAGGATGGGGCAACTGTTCTTTTCCCGGTCAGGCCAACACGTCTGGGGGAAATGCCCATCACAGTCACAGCTGTTTCACCTGCTGCTTCCGATGCTGTCACCCAGAGGATTTTAGTGAAGGTAAATACTTGAAGTCTAAATAAATAGAATGGAAATATATAATTGAAAAGGCAACAGAAGGTGGTTTTTCTCTTGGTTAAATTTGTTTTCAAGACTGACTAGGTCATCTTTTCCACCCTCCTGGTAATGCCTAATGGTTTTCTCATCTGAATGTAAAAATATATCACGTATGTTTTTAAAGGTAATTGTCAACGTCTTCTTTAAATTTATAGTACGACTCTAAGGCAAGTTACATTTACAGTCTGTGTGACATTGGGATCCTATTAAATCATGCCAAGTTGATACGTAGATTTTGAATTTTGGAATTCCTCAGTACAGGTAGAAGAGGTTTTGGTAGGTTTTTACAGAGAAGACAGTATGCACAAAAAGACAACTCAGCACAGTAGATAAGCACTTGTGTTCCGGAGTAAGACAGCTCCGGGTTTCATCCCACCTTTGTCAAGGGTGCCTTTGCACAAGGTATTTAACCTCTGTCTTTGGATAATAAAAGGACCTACCTCAGAGGGTTTCTCATCGCCTTTTCATCTTCTCCTTTATCATTTCCATTGCCATTCTATGAAATGTTTTGACTAATTTAATGAGAAAGGGAACATTTGTTAACAGATTTGGAGCGATAATCCAGACACTGTAGGTACTTACCTAACCATATACAGGCCAGATGATTGACTTATTATCTGCATATAGTTCTCTGTAAGCAGATGAGTAGGGACCATGTTAATTGTGTTCCTTTTTATCAACAGGCTGAAGGAATAGAAAAATCATATTCACAATCCATCTTATTAGACTTGACCGACAGCAAGCTACAAACTACTCTGAAAACTTTGAGTTTCTCCTTTCCTCCTCATATAGTGAGTGGTAGTGAGAGAGTTCAGATCACTGCAATTGGTAAGAACAGATTATATCACCGTCGCTACTGGTTTATTTGTATATGATACTGTATATTTTTCATTTATTTGTAGATATATTTTCTTTTTTAAATACTTTTTAAAGTTGAAGTATCGTTGATTTACATTGTTTCAGGTATATAGCAAAGTGATTCAGTTATACATATATTCTCTTTCAGATTATTTTCTGAAAAAGAGTAGTTTATTACAAAATAGTTTATAGTTTATTACAAGATATTGAATATAGTTCCCTGTGCTATAAGTAGGTCCTTATTTAGGTGTATTTTCTTATTTAATCCTAATGAGAAGAAGTTGCAAGAAGTTTTTAGTTGGTGCCAACCACTGATTACGGTAGGAAGGCAAGTGAGATGTGTGTCCTGGACCAGTTCTTCTGTCTTCAAGGTGCATGTGAATCACCTGGGGAGCTTGTGTGAAGGCAGATTCTGGCTTGGTAGGCCTGGGGTGGGGCCTTGGCTTCTGCATTTCTAACAAGCTCCCAGGTGATGCCGATGCTGCTGAGGTGCAGACCACTCTTTTTTTTTTTTTTTTTTTTTTTCCCCGGTACGCGGGCTTCACTGTTGTGGCCTCTCCCGTTGCGGAGCACAGGCTCCGGACGCGCAGGCTCAGCGGCCATGGCTCACGGGCCCAGCCGCTCTGCGGCATGTGGGATCTTCCCGGACCGGGGCACGAACCCGCGTCCCCTGCATTGGCAGGCTGACTCTCAACCACTGCGCCACCAGGGAAGCCCGGAGACCACTCTTTTGAGTAGCCAGACCACACTGTCGTATGGCTGTTCTGTCTCTGTGGCTCTCGACCACTGGTGAATATCCCTTCTGTGGAGCTTTGGAAATACACAAATATCTGGGATCCACTCTCGAGCTACTCAGTCAGAATCTCTTGGGCTGTGGCTAGGGCATGTATGTTTTGAAAAGGTTCCACGAGTGCTTCTGGTAACCAGAGGTTGAGGACCACTGCCTCTAGCAGTTCCCTGTGCAGACACAAATACCCTTTACAGTTTGAAGCTACCCACTGACTAAGTCACCCTCTCCTAGTCACCTTCTGGTAACCCCAAAGTCCTTTCAACTATTAGACAGAGCTTCCACACAAATGGTTTATTTATGTGGTTGTGCTTTGCAAATAACTGAAAGAAATATTTAGATGAATGACATCTAAATATCGGGTTGGCCAAAAGGTTCGTTAGGGTTTTTCTATAAGATGTTATGAAACTTTTTGGCCAACCCAATAGTTTAGATCTTTGAGGTGTCAGGACCTAAGGCACTTTTTCAGAGGTTCTTTTAAATCTCCCCTGCAAGTGTAATGCTTTTTATTATAACCTCAAACAACCAGTTCCTCTAGAGAGGATGTTTTTTGGGAGACTTAGATATAATTCTTAAAAAGAATTAAATAAGCTTTCTATTTAGGGGAATACATTCTGCCTAAGAATCTCCCACAGTGCCAGGGTGCTGGGAGATGATGTGGTACACACACACACACACACACACACACACACACACACACACACACACGGAGGGAAGAAACCTTGAAGTTTAAGTGTGTACCATCGCTCCTTATGTTGGAATGAATCTGCTATTGTTGTTGAAGTGCTCTTAGGTTTAATCTTAAAGCTTGATTTAGATAATGGTTTTTCAAGTGTTTTTTTTTGTTGTTGTTGTTATACGCGGGCCTCTCACTGCTGTGGCCTCTCCCGCCACGGAGCACAGGCCCCGGACGCGCAGGCCCAGAGGCCATGGCCCATGGGCCCAGCCACTCCACGGCATGTGGGATCCTCCCGGACTGGGGCACGAACCCGTGTCCCCTGCATCGGCAGGCGGACTCCCAACCACTGTGCCACCAGGGAAGCCCCTCAGGTGTTATTTTTATATGGTATTTATATATTTAAAAAAAACCTATTTGGTAGCCCAGATGTGTGAATATTAGCTTGCTTCTTTGGATTTTGAGAGTCTAAGTTTATGTTCACTTTGAATATTAAAAACATAACCTACAGTTGTAATAAAAATAAAAAACATAACCTGCAGTGGTATTTATTTCTCTGTGTTAATATCTAAAGTTTGAGACATCATACGCTAGCATGGCTGCAGCCTACCCACCTGAAGATCTTTTTTGGATTCATTTTTTTTGGAGCAGATTTTTACTAGGTATTTGGACTTTGGTGTAAGTTTCTAAAATAAACCACATTGACGAATATTCTTCCCTATACAGTTCAACCATAGTGAAGTCAGAATTAGAACTCAGCCTTTACATTTCTAAATTCTTACTTATTTTCTTGAGTTATGGTGTTAGACTGTGGTTAGAGGAATGTGGGTAAGCGTGTGTTTTGTTTCGCTTTATATTACTAACTTTGAAGAATATTTTTAACCCTTTTGATCCTGAGATTTATTGAAACGCTTATACTTGTTAGTTCTACTTTGTTGTTGATAAATAGAGCACATTGAAAAATACCACAACCCTGCCCTGAAAAGCATCACTTCTCAAGAATTTGTAGTGTATTAGTAAGGAAATCAAAATAAAGTTCTATTTCTGTGAAGAATATTAATAATAAAACGTTTCTTTCCCATGTAAGAACGATGGTTTCCTGATGCAATTCCTGACATTTTTGTTCCGAAATTTTATTTTAAACTTGGTTTTTGCTTATCTGTACTGTATCTTTGAGCTAAGAGTCTCCTAATTTGTCACATAATCTACAAGTTCAGTACCACTGTATTGTCGTTTATTTGACCAGTCTTCCTAAAAGCTTGATGTAAAGTTTCTATAAATACTATGTTCCACACAGTGGAATAGTAATATTGCTTCAAATGCTTTCTGCTCTCAGTGGACACCTCTCTGCCACCAGGAGGTACAGTTACCGAGGATTTGCTGAATGTAATGAACATCTTGTGCTTTCAGGAGATATTCTTGGTTCTTCCATCAGTGGCTTAGCCTCACTCATTCGAATGCCTTATGGCTGTGGTGAACAGAACATGATAAATTTTGCTCCAAACATTTACGTTTTGGATTACCTGACTAAAAAGAAACAACTGACTGAGAATTTAAAAGAAAAAGCCCTCTCATTTATGAGGCAAGGTAAGCATTTTAGAAACATACTTTTATGTGTAAAAATACATTTATTCTTTACTTTTTTTTTTTTCTAGACCGTATTTCAGCATAGACAGCTTTTGCCTTTGCTCTGTGATTGTGGCACTAGATGGTGTGGCATGTGCTAGAAGTGTGAGCCGTGGGACGTCGTCGCCACTTGTCCTCAGCTCAGGGCTCACTGATTGCTGCTAAGATGTTTGTTAAGGATTTTGTTCCTGGAGGGGTTTGTATTTTCATAAGGGATTGGAAATTTAAAGCCACTTAAAGATCTGAAGGAATGAGTATTCATTCCACATTTCTAGAGCATCTCTTAGGGCCAGGGTCACTTCCAGTGCTGAGGAAGCAGGAAGTCAGGCCTTTCCTCCCAGAGAAGTCCCTGTTCAGTGGAGAAAGTCCACTGGTAAACACACGAGGCTTCCTGTGGTGGGGACCTTCTCAGCGTCTTTAACATTTCAAGTAGTTGGGGGGGTTAGGAGAGAAGGGTGTGTATGGCGGCCCCTGCTGGCCACTCGGGAAACGCCACACCGGTGAGGACTCTGCCCTGGCTCCTGGAGAGGCTGATACTGTTTGCAGACGCCAGGCTCTGTGTCTACAAGTTGCTAATAACAACAGATAACATCGGTGGATGCTTACTGTGAGGCAGGCAGTGTTCTAAGCACCTTCCATAATATCTCACTTACTGGTCGCAATCGGTATATGCTTATCATCCTCCTATTTTTACAGAGGAAGCAACTCAGGCACAGAAAAGGTACCTAACTTGCTAGGGTCACGTAGCAAGTGATGGCAGAGCTAGGATTTGAACTCACTCTCTGGCCCCAGAGTCCATGCTCTATTTGTGTCCATACTTAGGAGAAAATGGACCGTTGTGAGGCATTTTTAATAATAATAATAATGTAGACTTGATTTCCTCGAATATTCCAAAAGCCAGCCACCCAAAGTCACAGTTTGGAAGCTTTGTGCTTCCATTAGGGGACCTCTAGCAAGATCTCTGTGTGGCTGAGTTTACCATTCTGCACAGTCTAGGGTACCTGCTCTCCATCAAACTGGTAAAGATTCGAACGGTTCAGGCAATACGATAGGAAAATGCTTGTTCAGTATAATCTACAAATTGAATCAACACTTTCCACCCTAACTTTTAATTTTGTTTTATTTATTTATTTTTACAATGAATGGGTTAAATGCCAATAGAGGCAAGTTGTTAGTGGTTTGGCTAACTTTTCCACAGTTAAGAAGGAGAAAACTTAGTAAAGACATTATTTTAACGTGGCCTTTTTTTCTAGGTTCCCTCATTATCCTAAACTAAATTCTATGTAATAATGATAATAACTAACCCTATTTGTTGTACAAATGTTTTCATTTAATTCTCACAAAAACCCTTGGAGCTAGGTGTGCTGTTATTATTTCCCTTTTGCAGGTGAGGAGACTGAGGCACAGGGAGGCTAAATAACTTACCCATGGTTCCCCTGGTGGTCTGACTCTGTAGTCCATGCTCAGAACGCCATGAGATAGCGTTACTCTGCAACGTTCTTAGGTTGTTGGAAGCAATAGGGGAGGACGTAGGAGGAGTCGGAATTGGGCCAAGATGCTTCAGTGTGACCAAGGTGCAAGAGGTCTCAATGGGTGTTCTGATAAAATAGTAAGAGAGGACCATGGGTCCTGTAGGGAAGGAGAAACCAGACGTTAGAATCTGGGTGTCAGGTTAGACCAGAGGGAGCTGTAAGATGTTGGGTCCAAGGGGCTGAGCTGCAGTCAGTGTCCTGAGTGCCCCCTGGGCTAGGCTGGCAGACAAGGGCTGAATGCAAGTAAGGGAGCTGCGAGTCAGGACTCGCCTTCTGTGTGGGAGGCCAGCGTTGGGATCAGGGCTGGGTGTGACCCGAGTTCTGCTGTGTAGGAGATAGTGGTATAGTTTCCCTCAGATTAGAGCCAGGCCCTGCAGGCATTTATGACATCTCAGGCCCAGGTCCTTAAGTCCTCTAGGAAATTCTCAAAGATCTAGCAATCGGTACTTTCTATACTGAGCTGCCCATTAAAAATTATTCTCCTTTCTGCGTATGTTTGTGAATCAGTCATTTTTTTTTCAGTTTAGCTATTAATTTATTTAAAGAGAATGGTAAAAAATCAGATGTTTTATCATATTCGTAGAAAACATACGTTATTAATTTTTCGAGAAAAATGGTACTTATGTACTAAGGTACTTCCCCTGTGATTTCCAGGTACTCATGTCTTCATATAATGCACCTTTGCATGTCCTCTACCTGGAATGGTCTTCATGAACTGTGAACTATATTTGCTTGATAAAATCTACTGATTATTAAAGCGAATCAGTCATATTTTAAGTATGTAAATACAAGAGCTGCTTTTTCCAGGTTTGGTTATAATTAAGTTTAAGCAGTGGTACCAGGGGCTCTGTTTGGTGTGGTGTGTGCCACGCTAAAATCAGGTGAGATCTTGGCACACTGCCATATATTTAAAGAGATGAGTAAAAAATATTTTCATAGTTTAATTCAGCACCTTTTTAAGACAAGATTCTGACTTGTATTTGAAATTTAGGTTGGCTAGTTTCAGGTAGGGAGTATGTAGGACCTAGACTGGTGCTTTATAACTTGATACACATCCTTTGGGATATTTTAATCAAATAAAGTAAAATATTTTAGAAAATGCCATTGATTGCATATTTTATATGCTTTATGAACTATATTTCAGCAAGTAAATTCTGTCCATTCTATCTCTAAAAACAAGTGTGAAATTTCCCCACTCTCTCCATCCCAGGCTGATTGATCTACTCTGACTTGCCATTGCTGACCTGGCTACTCCAGCAGCTTCCTAAATAGACCCTTTGCCAATATACTCACCCTCCTTCAATATAGTCTCTGCATATTTTATAATAAAAGGGATCTTTTGATAATGTCAGAATCATCACATCACTTCCTTAAATTCTCCAGTGGGTTCCTCACCTGAGCCTGCAAAGCCCTGAGTGAATGCCAGGCCCCATCTGTCACCTCACCTGAAGCCGCCCCCTCAGGGCTCTGTCAGCCTGCGTCTGGCGTGCTCTCAGCTCCATGGCGCTGAGGGCCTTTGCACCTGTCCTGCTTGCTGGATACTCTCCCCCCAGATCTTCCCAGGGCTGGTTCCTTCTCATCATCCAGATGGTGTTTTCCTCAAAGTGGCCTTCCCTGACCTTTTAGCAGCTCTCACTTAAATTGTTCCATCGTATATTCCTCATCACACTTAACAGTGTTTAAAATGTTCTTGTTTTTCTGTTATCTGACTGTCTCCTGCCCTAGAAGGTAAGCGCCCTGACAGAGGGGACTGTGTTGAATCCCTTCTCCATGGGATCACCATATGGGCCCCTCAGTAAGCGAAGAATGGGTGAATGCACTCGTATCAATATTAAATTCTTTGGGCTTTAGGTTGATCGTCCTAATGTGGAGATCGGGTCTAGACGATCTCTCCGGTGTTTCCACGATGCATGGCTTTTTCTCTAAACACCAGAGTTTCTCCCTGGCTTTGGCACATTTTCAGGAGCTAGGAAATGTGACCTGAGGTTTCAACGTGTTACCTTTTGAGCTGGTGAAATGGCTGATGGGAATCAGTCCAATGAGCTCCTCAAAATGTATCTTTTCACATGCGGAACTCAATTATATTTCAAAGGAGTGGACAAAAACTTCTCAGTGTCATGATTTTCATTATGAAATCGGTGTCTCATTTCAGAGACTCTGTTTTTTCTTTTGCTATCACATTTGCCAAAGTTTTTTTTTTTCTTCAAATATACTGTAATTGTTTTTATTTTTTAAGGAATTGAAGTGGCTTTGGCGCAAGTCATGATTTATATTACTTAAATGTCAGTTGTGAACAGCGCATGGTTTTCCTTAAATCATGCTTGGCCCAGGAGCCCAGTAACCTAACTTATTGTTTTTCTGGTCAAAACAATAGCTACATCATTGAATGAAGTGTCTTTCACTGTCAAAAAGAAAAATAGAACCGTAACATGGAAACTCTTTTTGACAAGGACTGGAAATCCCAGACCTGTTAATTGGAGATTTTAAACCACTTGTTTTTCTCAAATATTTAAATTGCAGTGCATGTGGCTCAGTTTTTCAAGTAAGACTCGGACCAAACTCAGCTGAAAACACATTATATTTTCTCTATTGGAATAAAAACAGGAAAAAAGTAGGTTTCAGAATTCTGATGCCGCATTTGGCCATCACGAGAATGGCTAGAGGCAATAGTGAAGATGCTGAAAAAGAAAACGTTGGTGAAGTTCTCACTTTCCATTCATGTCAGAGGGAGTAAGGAAGTTGATAACAAATACTCTTCTTTTAGTACAGAGAATATTTTTATCAGCTTTTAACCAGAGAAAGTGATTGGGCAGCCAATTTTACTTAATTTATTTGTATACAATGTTGACACTTGTGGTAAACTAAGTCAAATTATGTTTAGAATGTTAGTTTTCTATGTGTTTCTATGAGTGCTACTTGCCTCTTTATTGTGATAAATTGTAAATATTTTCCATTCATGGCTATTTCAAAGAAAATGCACCACCCACTAAGTATGTATCTTGTCCGACTCTTTATAAACAACATTTCATGAATCATTATTTTAAATTTTAGAAGTGTCTGTTAATTCTGATTATGCTGTTACTTTGTAACTCAGGAGCTATTCATGAGACTATGAACTTGAAGGCAGTACTCTAATTTCCTCATAAACTTTTGGAGAAAACCATCTTTTTGCCTATCTCGTCTATCATGATGCAGCCGAGGGTTCTCTAATGATGCATGTCTGGCTTAAGACAAGGAAGGACACCTCACGGGAGACCTACTTGGTTTGGGTTCCCTCCTGTTTTGCCCAGGGAGCAGAGCTGGAGGTTTGGATTTTCAGTTTCATCTAAACCAGCTCAGGAAATGTACTCCGTACCTGGAGACTGTGTCTGCAAGTCCCCTTCTCTGGGCTCGTCGCTCCTGGTGGAAGAACTGTGCTAATTGTTGATATTAATGGCAACTCTTGGAGGGCAGCCACCTGAAGGGTAATTTCCATAAACACTGATCTCATCTCCATGATCTCATCTCTCTGAAGGTTTCACAATAACTCATACTTGGAACTGCCATTGTTGATATGATTCAAGGCCTTGGAGGCACTTGGTCCTCACCTGAGGTTGGTCCATCTTCCCACAGAAGTACCTCCTCTAGTGATGGAGGGACCTGGAGCTTCCCTCCCCTCCCCTCCCCTCCCCTTCCCTTCCTCCTATGTCAGATTGAGTTCACACGTCAGCTCTGCTACCTGGTAGATTTACTCCTGAATTGGAAATTGAGGGAGAATGTCTTGGCCTCTTTTGCTCACTTCCTTTGTGAACATTAGAAAATTATTCTGCTTCTCTGTGATCCTTGACCAGCTCTGACAAAGGAAGAGATTATATGTTCAGTTTTCTTCAAGGTTAACTAAAACATGTTAGAGTGAACTAAGGTTGTGTTAATAGTGCCTGTCATTGAATTTTTTCCATTCTTGTTTATTTTACTTTTTGAATATGTAAAACATTAACGTGCTTCCAAAAGTCAAACTTATTCTAAAAGGTGTATGCAAAGGGGTATCTTTCCCTCTCGGATCCCTTCTCCCTACCCTCTGGGGGTAACGTTCTGCGTTACTTTCTTGTTTAGCTTCTCTCTCTCTCTCTCTTTCTTTTTCTCTCTTAGCAGAAATTAACGTATGTTTTTTTATTTTCTCTTTTTCTTACACAAAGGGTAGTACACTACGTGTGCTATTTTAGACTTTGCCTTTTTCACTTAACAGTATATTCAGGAAATTGCTCTTCATCAGTTCAGAGAGAGTCCTCATTCTTTTTCACGGCTGCATGGTACTCCATTGTACACATGTACCACAGTTTATTCAACCCGTCTCCAATTTGGTGGCATTTAGGTAGTTTCCAATGTTTTTGCAGTTACAAATAACGCTGCAATCAGTAGTCTTCTGCATATATATTTTTGTGTTGTTGGAGGTATATCTTCAGATATATCCTTAGAAGTAGGATTACTGGGTCAAAAGGTATAGACGTTCTACCGCACAGGGGTTGTACCATTTGGAATTCGCTCTAGCAATGGATGAGTACTGGTTTCCTTACAGTCTCCCCAACAGGAAGAATGGTCAAGCTTTTGAATCTTTGCTAAAGTGGTGGGTAAGAAATGGTATCTCAATATGTAGTTTTCATCTGCATTTCACCTATTATGAAGTTGAACATTTCTTCCTGTCTTAAGGTCTGTCTTTCTCTCTTTGTTTTTTGTGAAATGTCTGTACTTGTCTTTTGTCCATTTTTTCTCTATAGGAGTTTTTATCTTTTCCTCTAAATTAAAAACATTCTTTATATAATCTATGTGTGAAGATATATAGTATTAATATATAAAAACATATACATAGACTTGTATAGTATTAATGTTAGGAGGATTAGCCATTTATCCATCTTATATGTTGCAAATATTTTCCTTTAATTTGTCATCTGTTTTTCAACTTTGTTTATAGTGTTTTGCCATGGAAAAGTTTGAAACAATTTTTTTGTAGTCAGTTATTTTTTCTTAAAAGTTTGGTGGTTAGAAAGTCTTTTTCTACACCTATGTTACGGAGTGATATCTGTTGTTTACTGAGAGAATGTAAAAGGTACTGTGCGAAGAACTTTTCATATATTAATCATTGAAAGAGCTCTATGAATTAGTAGGAAGCAGCAGCTTTGGAGACAGATTGACCTTGGCTAATGCCTAATTTCAGTTCCTATGAGCTGTGTGACCTTGCACATGATATATTCTAAGTTCAGGTCTCTTCATCTCTAAAAAGCAGATAGCCTCTACATCATAGAGTTGTGGAATTACCCGAGTTAATACCTGAAAAGGGCTTTGACCAGTTCCTGACACCTAGTCACAGTTGGATAAAAGTTGGCTGGTTAGTTACCATGCTGTAATATTTCAGTTTTAAACATAAAGAGTGTAACCTAAACGCTCCCTTCTTCAAATTAAGAAAACTCTCTCATCACTTAAATGCTGTTTACATCTCTTTTACCATAGGTTCTTAAAGATCACCGTGAAACAGTGTCTTGTTTTTTTATGCATTTTGTCTTACTGTAGCTTAAATCAGATACTCAGATCTGGCTGGGGTTTCTTGTGGAAAGGCTCAATGAGAAAAGTTTGGGACCTGGCAAGAGCAAATTCACGAATTTTAAATGACTAATACTCATATTTTCTTAGTCAAATATGAATAATTAATTATAGTTATTGATGCTTCTAAAATGTGGTATTCATAAAGTAAAATGTTTTTGTTACTAGAGTTTATTGGGGATTGAATTCAACATTTCACCAGTGAGTATGTTTGCCAGGCACTACATGGCCATGCTGCTGGGTTCATTTTGTGTGCCCTCCCCTCCTGTAGTAGAATCCTGTAGTTTTCAGGAGGAATTCTTGGTTATCAGAGGATCACTGATAAAGCCTTGAGTTGGAAATGTTTCTGGCTTCTGCTTCTGCTTACTTTTTATTGATAAATTATGGCTAATATCATTTTTAGCGAGTTGGTTTGTTGGGCTTGTCTGGTGACTCTTTCAGTGTTTGGCCTATGATTTCTCAGTCACTGGACTTTGAGACCTGCACGCATTGCTTTGCAAATATGAAACATCTGCCTCTATTTGCAACCATTTATTTGCAAATATGAAACATCTGCTTTTATTAAAGCAGATCTGTGAGCCATAAGCCCTCCCCAATTTAGTTCTATACTGAGACTTCATTACCACCACCATGGTCTTTTTATTTAGTGAGAACTTAGAGTTGACGTTTGGGGCGGACAGGTCAGTTTGGGGGTTTACCTCAGTTGGTCATGATCAAAAATTCTAGAGCCACTGTGTTTAGATTATTTAGCAATTTTCTCCCTTCTGCTGGTGGGTTCTAAGAGTAGAAAGTATTTTACTTCTCGTTTTAGCTTTAAATTTTAATTATGATACTGTAGCTAGTATTTTTCTTAGGGTAGCAAACAATTTTAGATGACTGAAGCATTGAAACCATTGTAGTTTACACTACAGAGTTAAATACTCAGCTTTTAATTTACTTGCTTTTGAATGGATAGAATTGTTGTCTGTGTGATGGTATTCTTCTGACTTTATTCCAGTTTGGGGCTATCGTGGTTCTTATTTTTATGCATTCTACTTGAAACGTCCTGATGTTCTTAAGTCTCCCACAGGCACACGATATAGAAAATATTCAACGTTAGTTGATTTCATGTCTTCTTTTCCCATTCTCTGCCCATGTTTCCTCAATATGAAGTCATGATTAGAAACTTCCATTCATGCAACTTGATTACATTGATATCTGTCTATTTTGGTGTCTTCAGGTTACCAGAGAGAACTTCTCTATCAGAGGGAAGATGGCTCTTTCAGTGCTTTTGGGAATGATGACCCTTCTGGGAGCACTTGGTAAGTGTTTTTCTAATGGAACAAATCCATGTCACTGAATGGGCTCTCACTAGGTCACGATGGGCCATGAAATTGACAGATGTGTCCTCTGTATCAGCTTGGAGGCTGCTTTTTCCATAGCCTGGCTTTAAAAGAGATTCTCCTTTTTAAATATGGTTTTTAAAACACTAGTACATCAGACGTTTTTTTTTAGAAAAAGATAAGTCATAAAATCCCCCTCTTTTTTGGTGGGAAAAGAAGCCAATAAAATATGATGGTGCAGCTGGTAAGAAAAATTGGTTAGAAATATGGAGTATTGTGACATAGGTCTTTTTTAATTGGTTAGAAATATGGAGTATTGTGACATAGGTCTTTTTAATTGGTTAGAAATATGGAGTATTGTGACATAGGTCTTTTTTTTTTTTTTTTTTGCCGTACACGGGCCTCTCACTGTTGTGGCCTCTCCCGTTGCGGAGCACAGGCTCCGGGACGCGCAGGCTCAGCGGCCATGGCTCACGGGCCCAGCTGCTCCGCGGCATGTGGGATTTTATCCCGGACCCGGGCACGAACCCGCGTCCCCTACATCGGCAGGCGGACTCTGAAACCACTGCGCCACCAGGGAAGCCCAACATAGGTCTTTTTTTAATCAGACACAATCAACACTAATTTTGTATTAATACAGTCAATGTAGTTTCTTGCTTTTTTTTTTTTTTTGAAGATGTTGGGGATAGGAGTTTATTAATTTATTTATTTTTGCTGTGTTGGTCTTCATTTCTGTGCGAGGGCTTTCTCTAGTTGCGGCGAGCGGAGAGCCACTCTTCACTGCGGTGTGCGGGCCTCTCATCATCACGGCCTCTCTTGTTGCAGAGCACAGGCTCCAGACGCACAGGCTCAGTAGCTGACGCGCAGCAGGCTCAGTAGTTGTGGCTCACGGGCCCAGTTGCTCCGTGGCATATGGGATCCTCCCAGACCAGGGCTCGAACCCCGTGTCCCCCGCATTAGCAGGCAGATTCTCAACCGCTGCGCCACCAGGGAAGCCCCAATGTAGTTTCTTTAAGGTTATTTTTTTGTGAAAAAACGGTGATGAGGTTAAGTAATGAACCTCCAGAGTTTTCCTCCAGAATGAAATCTCCACATGGCTGATTTTGGATGATTGATTACTCTCTCCTTGTACTATCTTCAGTTCATTTTTCAACCCAGAAAAAGATTGGCATAATTGTGTCAGTAGGGTTAGATAAGGTGCGCCGTGGTAACAACCCTCTAAATCTCAGTGGTTTATTAACAAAGGTTGTACTCATGCAGCACTTCCACTGTGGCTCAGCAGGGGGCTCTGCGGTCTTTGTTTCAGCCACCAACTCACCCTGAGCCTCTAGGCTTGCTGCAGCCGGGGACAGAGGGCTGGAGTATCCAGCAGTGGCGGTTAGAAGCTTCCAGACCGGTATAAGATTTTCTTATCACTTTTCCATGACGGGAGCTGGCCCCATGGCCACGCCTCACTTCAAGTGGGCAAGGAAGTGAATTCTTCTGCGTACCCCAAAGTGCAAGAGAACTGCATCATATTGAATATTAGTAATGTTTGCCACAACTAAATCTTTATAGGATGAAACAGATCTGCTTCATATTTTCTTTTGGCACGAGTCAGGATGTAGATCCATAAATAGAAAGGTTTCAGTGTTTTATTGCCTGATGTTCTTTTCACCTCAGTATTTAATGTTCTGTAGCAGACATTGACATACTTTTTCTTTAAAGGGTCAGATAGTAAATATGTTAGGCATTGCAGGCCCCATAGAGCCTCTGTTGCATATTTTCCCCTTTTCCCTCCACCCTTTCTTTCTTTTTAAAAAATAAATGTATTTATTTATTTTTGGCCGCGTTGGGTCTTCGTTGCTGCACGCGGGCTTTCTCTAGTTGTGGCGAGCTGGGGCTACTCTTCGTTGCGGTGCGCGGGCTTCTCATTGGGGTGGCTTCTCTTGTTGCGGAGCACGGGCTCTAGGCGTGTGGGCTTCAGTAGTTGTGGCTCATGGGCTCCAGAGCGCAGGCTCAGTAGCTGTGGCTCACGGGCTTAGTTGCTCTGCGGCATGTGGGATCTTCCTGCGCCAGGGATCGAACCCATGTCCCTTGCATTGGCAAGCAGATTCTTAACCACTGCGCCACCAGGGAAGTCCCCACCCTCACTATTTTTCTCTGTTTAAAAACTGTTCTTAGGTGGAGGTTGGGGGCTGTGCAGTGGGGAGAGGCACATATAAACAGACTGTGGGCTGTGTTTGGCACGGATAGATTTGGCCTACAGGCTGTAATTTGCTGATTCCTGTCCTATAGGAGAGAAAATATCCATTTCTTCTACTCAAAAGCACGACAGTTTGATTGTGAACTAAACATACTTCATCCACTGCTTTAGGGTCGAGCTAAGTGTGTGATGAGATCTTCCTTGGTAAATACCCGGAACAGTCCAAAGATGAATAACCTTGGACAGTTTAACTCTCTCTGAGTTTCGAATTCTCAACCTTTAAAATCAAGAGGCGGGATTAGATGATTTCTAAGTTCTTACCAACTCTGCTCTTTTGTGAGTTGACCTGGAATTTCCCAGCCACACCCAAGGGGAAGCCGTGCCCACTGGCCCAGCTGAGTTGTTCACTTTGTTGTCTCTTTGTCGTCTTTCTTCCTTTTGTTCTATCTTCAGTGATTGGCCCTTTGGTGAATCTTCTGATGGGGGAAAAGGGTTGTTATTGCTGGTGTGTTTTATTGCTCAGTGTAATTTGGAGGACTGTATAAAGTGTATTTTATGTAATTTTTTCCCCCCTTTTCACCAAGGTTGTCAGCTTTTGTTTTAAGATGTTTCCTCGAAGCTGATCCTTACATAGATATTGACCAGAATGTGTTACACAGAGCATATACTTGGCTCAAAGGACATCAAAAATCCAATGGTGAATTTTGGGAGCCAGGAAGAGTGATCCACAGCGAGCTTCAAGGTGGCAATAAAAGTCCAGTAACCCTTACGGCTTATATTGTGACTTCTCTCCTGGGATATAAAAAGTATCAGGTATTTAATCTTTAATAAATAATGGGTGGAAAATCACAAGGAAGGTAGGTCTTGATGGGTCAAATACATGTCTGGAAACTTAAAGGATTTTGCAATATTCCATCACATTTGAAGTCTCGAATTTGAGTACTCTTCTGCTTTGCATCTGTGGCCACATCCCAAGAGCTGAGAATATATACTTTCTCCTCAATTTAGAGCTTCAACACCTGAGGTCATATGAGAGAGGTATCTTTCTCAGGCTATATTTTATGCCCTCATCTTAGTTCGTGATAGCCAATGGGAAAAACACTAGCAAAAGCTGCACTTCTTATTTTTTATTCCCTCTACGGAATGGTGCCTATTTGCTTGTAGAACCTGAAAAGCAATGTTATTTTAAAAATACATGGCAGATCATTAAACGTCAGTGATCGGGGGTGATTCCCATTGCCTAGGACAAAGGCGGGTGCTTAATAGACACTGAAATGGTTTTTGAATGAATGTTTGAAAATACTTTTTATTTAAATATGTTGGTGACAGGTTATTCTGAATAGTAAAATATATATTTTTTCTTTCCAGCCTAATAGTGATGTGCAGGAGTCTATCAACTTTTTGGAGTCCGAATTCGATAGAGGAATTTCAGACAATTACACCCTGGCTCTTGTAACTTATGCGCTGTCATCTGTGAGAAGCCCTAAAGCCAAGGACGCTTTGAATATGCTGACTTGGAGAGCAGAACAAGAAGGTAACGTGTGCAACCCGTTCTGCGTTATGAAATGTGTAAATGATATGAGAAAGTTTTGAACACCAGGTGCGAAGTTGATTACATTTATGTCTTCTGACTGGGATGAAAATGAGATGCAAGTAAGATCAGGAAGGGTTGACATGGCCATTCTGCTGCTACTCTCCCCAAGAGTTTTCTAGAGAACTTGGGGCCTTGGGTTTTTCCTTCTTTTAGATATGTTCTGCCATGTGTCAGTTACCCTTTGAATCGTCTGATGCCATTTCTGGTTTGGTGGCCTTGAGTGATCGTGAAGGCCTTGGTTTTTGGAGAGACTTGGGCTCAAATTCTGGTTCCGTTAGTTACCTTTAGGAGCTTCAGTTTCCCTGTCTTAAAATGGGAGTAACAGCTGCTTTAGGGTTGCTGTGAGGATTAAATGAGATAAGGTGCAGGGCTTACTTACCACGTCGTAGGTGTTCGAAAATGTGAATTAAAATGCTGACAGAAATGCAAATGTCAAAAAATGCTGTTAGTGAGCTGTATGATTTTTTTTACAGTTTTGGAATGGGCACTGTGATTTTTTAATCATACAGCTGCTTATGGGCTACAACAGGACAAAAAGTACAGGTGTTATTACTTTCCAAATGGCCTCTGTGGGGCAGAAGGGCTGGGTGGGCAGAAAGAGTTTTAGGTCATGTCAGTTTATTTAAAGCTCTGTTAATTCAAGAAGGGGTGATTATGGAAAGTGCTTAGAGACTTCTGAGACTGTAAAAAAGAGTGTGTTATTATTAGCAGTAAGTTAGCTTACATCCTTTTTACCTGTTGCAGTGCTGGGGACTAGAAGATTACTGCATCGAGGCTGAAGTAGTCCTTGACATTTCTGCTTCTCTGCTTGGCTGAGTGGTAGTTATTTCACATTCCACTGAAGTGCAGTCATCATCTAAATAGTAATATTTGAGAGAATGGGGAGGGGGTACCACATAGCATGTTCATCTGGGGGCTAGCAGGAATATCTCTAGGAAGGTTGTTAGGGTGGCCAGGGTCCCTCATTTTTTCTTGGAGTCTTGGATTTTTGAACTTATAACACCACCTTTCAGATAATGAAAAAAGGAGTCTTTCCCGTTAGGGCTGGTTAATGGCAGATTCCCAGAACAGGGTTCTTTCCAATGTGTCCTAATATATTTTGGGATGGTCTGGAATAGAGTATGGTTTTTTAAAAAAAATAATTTATAGCTTTTTGGTCTTGAGCCAAACATATGGAATTTCTCTTGGGAAAATATTTTTATCAAAATGTCCTCAAATATAAGTAAAAGGACAAGGATGAAATTTTATAAGTTTTAATAGTTTAAGAAGTGACATGTAAGTACGTGTGTGTGTGTGTGTGTGTGTGTGTGTGTGTGTGTGTGAGTATGTGTATATTTGCTTGGCATCTATATACACATGTAGAGAAATATGTATACTTTTATGCTAGTCAAGGAGAACTTGGACCAGTGTAGGAATGTTTAATGGTATCAAGTGTAATTTTTCTGTATTTGGCCAGACCATTACTACTTTTCTCCCGCAGGAGACATGCAATTCTGGGTGTCACCGGTGTCCAGACTTTCTGAATCCTGGCAACCAAGCTCCCTGGATATTGAAGTCGCGGCCTATGCAATGCTCTCACATTTCCTGCAGCATCAGATTTCTGAGGGAATTCCGATTATGAGGTGGCTAAGCAGGCAGAGAAATAGCTTGGGAGGTTTTGCATCTACCCAGGTGAGTGATGATCACTTTAAATTTCTTTATAAAAATAATTATGTGTGTAAAACTATTTATAAAATTAAATCCCTCTCTCTCTCTATATATATATGTGGTTGCTTTATTTCATGACTTCATACAATTACATGGCAGTTAAAAAGTTTAGTAACTTAAATCAAAGGTTTAAGTTACTAATTTTAATTTTTTCTCACCTTTGACATAAACATCGTATCTGATACCCATATGGGATAAATTAGTTCCCTGTCTCACTAGCCATTTGTCGTCTCCGGTACCTGGTACAATAGGAGCTCAGTTCTAGTCAGCAGGTGTTTTCTGAGTCTTCCCTGGACTCCAGGTCAAGCAGATTCAAAGGTGAATCGAGGAGAGTTCCACTCCCAAGGAAGGTGGATGGTATCCTACCCGTGGTATCCTTTACTCTTTGGCGGCCTTAATATAGCCTTATGTGCACACATCTTTTTCTTTTCCCAACAGGACACCATTGTGGCCTTGAAGGCCCTGTCTGAGTTTGCAGCCCTAATGAACACAGAAGAGACGGATATCCAAGTGACCATGGTGGGGTCCGGTTCACGGAGTCCTGTGAAGTTTGTGATTAGCACACAGAACCGCTTTCTCCTCCAGACGGCTGAGGTGTGGACAAGGGCGTGCCTCTCCGAATGTCTGTGTAGATGCTTCCTTCTGCCGGAGTACCGCTTTATTTCCTTTCTGTTGACTTCAACAAAGACTTGTTCCCAGAGCTCTGTGCTGGCAGGAAGGAGTACCCTCCTTTGGTTGAATTTGCTGAGCTGGGGAAGGGAGGAGGGGTTGAGAACTTTGGACAGGTTTGGAAAAGGAGGAAACGTGGGCCCTGTCTCACTGGGAGAGGAATGAATACCCGTTGAGCTCCTATTCTTTGCAGGCCCTGTGCCAGATTTCTTGACATGTGCTATTTATTGCATTTACTTCTCAGACCAAGTACCTCTATCCCCACTGTACATATTATAAAACTGAGGCTAAGAGAGTTTAGCTAACTCTCCCAAGATCATGGTGCTAGTAACAGTAGAGCTAGGATTTGAACCCATGATTTCGAAGACCATGTTCCTTTAGGCTGCATCACATGTCCTCTTAGGTGAATTGATAGAACCAGTAGTAGAACTCTTTCTTTAAAATGGAATGAAGGGCTATGCTAAACCCTAACTTTTTTCCCTTGGTTAACTTTGTAGGAAGTTGAGGGTAATGGGTGAAAGCAGTAACTTTAAGGCTAGAACCTGAGGGAGAGGGGTGATGGCAAAGGAAAAAGAAGGAGGAGTGTTGGTTCCAGTCAGTGATGGTGTGCCATTGTGTTCTCAGGAAGGCCAGCGACTTGGATGCTGAGGGAGGCTTGAAGAGGGAGGAATGACTTTCATTTCTTGTCTTTCATGCTACAGCCCCTACAGAAGGGCAGACCTGTCCACAGCACTAACGTGTACTTCCTCAGCCTTCACCCCCCTTATCTGGTTGACCCATAACTTTTGACATGTGAGGCATGTAAAGTTCTTAGAACTTCACAGCGCACACAGCTTACACTCCCAGTGAGGGATAACAGCGGTCTCTCGTGCCGGCTGGAAGGACGTAGGTATGGACAATTAGCCTTATTCACCTTTTTCCACCTTTATTCAGCTTGCTGTGGTACAGCCAACTGCAGTTAATATTTCTGCAAGCGGTTTTGGATTTGCCATTTGTCAGGTATGCAATAATGTTTATTTTTGTTTTGTTAAATAGGACTTGCTATACTAATTCTTTGGTTTGGGGCACTGCTAAATCTTTAACTTAGATGATATAAAATTCGTAATGATTTACTTCTATGACTTAGACAAGATAAATCACTATCTTTAACAAAAAGTGTTGGAGATGTTACTAGCTAGTGAGTAGACAGCAACTATATAGTTTGATAATCTATAGTTTGATAATATTTCTTGAGTATTATATGCTTTTTGAAGTAAGGATTAAAATCCTCCAATATGATTCTTGTGAATTGTTGGGAACTCCCACCTTTTGTAAAAATACAGCTTAGAAATTGTAATACTGGGTAGAGTTTCTACTGTGACTTGATAACCATATAGCATTTTACTTACCATTTCTTAATATTCATTTAACGATATAAAGGTCAACATGGTTTTATAAGTAATTGACTTGAAGATAGGAAATGTGTCCCCTTGCTGTAAAATTTTATATTGTAGTAAATAAAACAATTAGAGCATGAGATGTTCAGTGCTCTGCTCTAGGAAGAAAATCTAAAGAAATCTACCCTTTATGGTGTAATTGGGATACAATAACATGGAAGTAGTATATAAAATACTGAATGGAAGTTACTATGCTTAATAATACATGAAAATCATGGGGACCTAAAACCATGTTATTGGGATGCAAAATAATATGTGATAGTACTAAAAAAGATTATGTGCTTGGTTAGAGAAAACAAACCAAACAAACCCTGAAAGATTTACTGAGAAAGTTAAAAAAAAGAGGCTATTATAGAGAAAAAGTACTTTTTCAAAAACCAGTACAACTATTCTAGTTGAGAGAACAGATGTACTTTCTAAGGCACAATGTGAAGGGTACATGGTCAGGTATAATTTGGAAACTTAGAAATAATGTGAAGATTATTTTGTACGATACTCAAAACACAGTAAATGTTTTTTAAAATCAAGGAAAACTCACAGTTAAAAAGAACGGTATTCAATGAAAAGGACAGAAAGACAAGAGTGAATAATTTGTATTGGTCTTTTTTTTTTTTAAAAAAAAAGTCTTTGTTGAATTTGTTACAATATTGCTTCTATTTTATGTTTTGGTTTTTTGACCATGAGGCGCGTGAGATCTTAACTCCCCAACCAGGGATTAAACCCGTACCCCCTGTGTTGGAAGGCGAAGGCTTAACTACCGGACAGCCAGGGAAGTCCCTTTGTATTGGTCTTTACTAACAAAGACCATGTGAAAATTCTCACTCTCAAGCTGTCTTTTTATGTGAAGAGTAAATCCAAAAGTAAATACATAAGATATTTTAGATACGATTGAAAAATTTTATGTACTTAAACCACCAAATTGGTTGGAACTCATTCTTGATAAACCAAGTGTAGATAAGTTACTGAAGTCAGATGATTTTTATTTGAGATTTGAAGGACACAGCAGTAAATATGGTACCTAGTGGTCAGAATGTTCACCAGTCCTATGTTGCATTAACATGCAGAAAATGAAACGTAGGGACCAATAGGTACTTCTTGTAATGGAGAAAAAATTTGCAAAAAAGCTGGTCATCCAGAAATAGGTATTGACATTTCCTTTAGTTGATATTTTTGTAAGTGCTCTGGAAAAAGGAGGGCAAGGAAAACTCTCAGGTTTGCAATAAATGATAAAAAGCAAAGCTATTGGAAATAAACTGCAAGATTTCTTGACGTTCTCTGAGTGAGAAGTTCAGCTCTGTTGTGGACCAAATATAAATGCTAACACTTAGTTATAGATGAATATTAATTATGACCCAGGGGACAAATCTAGTAGTCGTGTTTGTTCTGTGATGAGATTGGTCTCTAAAGGAAAATGCGTGCCACGGGAAAGGGGGTAATGAAAATCACGGAGACTGTCTCTCCAATTGATGGAACCATTCTTCAACCGCTCCAAGAACACTCTACACTTTTAATTGTAGCTTAAGAAAAAGTTGGAGAATGTCCAGACTGAGATATTCCAGAATGATCAAGGGGAGGAAGGATTATATGATGTAGGTGTGGCAGAATAAAAAGTTGGAACTCTTAGGTTTGAAAGATGATTTGAAAGATGAAGGCTTAGAGAGAGGATTTTTTTTTAAGTATGTAAATCCACAGTAGATACTACACGTTTAGGTCAGAGGGGCATGTGTGTGTGTGTGTGTGTGTGTGTGTGTGTGTGTGTGTGTGCGTGTGAGATTTAAGTATTAGCAAAAAAAAATACAGTATTACATATAATAGTAAGGTTTATGAACCTTAGTATCAAAAAAAGCGGAAGGGGTGAAGAATTTAAATAGATCCCGATTCGACTTGACATGAGGCAGGCCTAGGAAATTTAGAGGACATTCCCAAGCTTCTGATCTTAGGGTCCCTTTGAGGAAAACACTGGTCCTCACACCTCCTCAGGGTCCCCACAGTGCCATTCACATTGGTGGTGGGCACAGAGTATATGCTGAAAAAGACCCAGTTGACTTGAAATCCATCATTTGTTTCATCCTCTTTGAAAAACATGGTGTGATCGAAAAAGGCGGCTTAGCAGTTGAATAGGTTTTTGTTCCACCAAGGCTCTTGGGCGAAAACATTTTGATTTATCTTACTGATAGTTCCAGCTTGTGAAAAATAACTCCAGTTGGGCAGCAGAGCTTAGAAATTAGTGGATGCTTTCAGGAAACTTGGCAATAGTTTAACTTTTTCCCTCAAGGGAATGTTTTACATTATTTGAAAAAAAAAATGCCCATGAATATGGTCCACGATGGTCTCTGATACTTGGGATATTACCTAACAATTTTCAACATCATCGTTTATAAACTTTTATAATTATATTTGTTAATGATACTTCATTAGCTAGTAAAACTAATTCTTTTTTAGGTTGAAGATTACCAGTCTAGTTGGGTTTATCCCAAAGAGAATCATTACCTAATATTTAGGATACATAATGAAGGCAATTTATTGCTAGTAACTTATTATTTATGCTTATTTGTTATTTATTACAGCTTAATGTTATTTATAATGTGAAAGATTCCAGATCTTCCATAATCCAAAGATCTATCCAAGATCAAGAAGCCTTTGATTTAGACATTGCCGTAAAAGATGATAAAGATGATATCAATCACTTGAATTTGAATGTGTGCACAAGGTTGGTATCTAAGTCCCTCCTTTTTCTCCTTCTCCTTAAAAAAATAGATTTGAAGGCTTAATTAAATATATATGGTTGTTTATATATTTAATTATATTCAATATAACTCTGTATAGTTATTGAACTATATCAACGTAAGGCGTTCCATTTAACAAAGATTTCAGTTATGCATTACACTTCAGATTACAAACTAGAAATACTGCTAATTGTATTTAAGCATTTCTCGGCATGCCCAACTTGCTTACAAGTTTTCCTTGTATTTATAACAAGTCTGAATATAAAAGTTTAATAAAACTCAGGTTTAATTTAGAAAAACTTTAACGAATCATGTTGAATACTGCAAAGTTGATTATTTCTTTCTGTTGCTCATTTTTCTGTGAAGTGATTATTCCAGGTTCATATTTAACGTTTAGTTTTGTGCACTTAACTCAAAGCTTCATAAGCGTGTGCAGGTTCGATGAAGAGCATAGTATTTTTTTTCAGACACAGTGAAAAGATTCCAGTTTAGAAGATCCTTGCATTGGATAATTAGGCACTTAACAGCTTCTGGGAGTACTTAATAAGGTGGCTATTAAATTTGCTCTGTGTCCAGAGCATCTGAGGATCTTGTTAAGTCATAAGAAAAAGGTATCCGTTTCAAGACTACTGACTTCATAGATTCAGGGTCTGTGAAGCCGCCTTCAGCTTTCTTGCTTATTCTAACGCACACATAAGTTTGAGAGCAAGTCCTTCAGAAAGTTCTTGAAGCAAGAGACTAAAATTTCTTCCTTGTCAATCTCCCCTCTTAGCTCTGCATGATTTGGTGTCCAGCTGGGTGTTGCTGCAAGATGCACTGGTATTGGGGAGCTGCTGCCTGCCCTTTTTAAATATCCCGTAGCGTCTGGTTGACCTTGGGCTGTTGTTGGGCTGGAGGTCACTGATGTGGCCCTGAGCTGCCAGATCCTCCCAAGGTCATCTGTAGGTGTTTCTCCAGATGGTCAACCTTCTTAGCCATTGCCTGAACCCAGTCTCCTCCATTGCTGCTACCATCCCTACTATCTTGGGCCTTTTTGTTCCTTTTGTTTTTTGGAAAGTATTTTAAAAAATATTATTTATTTTGGCCACGCCAGGTCTTAGTTGCGGCATGCGGGATCTTCTTTGAGGCATGTGGGCTCTTAGTTGCAGCATGCGGGCTTCTTGGTTGCAGCATGTGAACTTCTTAGTTGCGGCATGCGGACTCTTAGTCGTGGCATGCACGTGGGATCTAGTTCCCCGACCAGGGATTGAACCTGGGCCCCCTGCATTGGGAGTGTGGAGTCTTACCCGCTGGACCACCAGGGAAGTCCCAGGGCCTTCCTGTTCCTGATTTTGGTATAAATTGTCAGTGTGTTTGCCCCTTTCCTCACCTGTTTGGGCATTTTGAACCAGCAGCTTGAGGATATCAGAATCTCTGCAGTAGCTTCCTTTTCAGCTGAGAAGAAAGTAGGACTCCCATTATACTTTACTAAGATTGCAACTGGGCTCTGTTCCAGAATAACAACATCAAGTTATTATTATTTAAACAGCAACCACCTACATTTATCACAAACTTACATGCCAGGCATTGTATCAGTGACTTGCACACATGTCTCATTTAGTCCTTAGAATTACTCTATAAAGTAAGTGCTATCATTATCCCTGCTTTTCTCATTTGCTCCTTCAGTCATTCGTTCGCTCAGTAAATATTGGTTTAGTCTCCATTCTGTGCCAGACACAGTGTCAGGATCTGGAATATAATGGTTAGCCAAAAAGACACAACCTTGTCTTCACAGAACTTACTATTTGGAAGAGGAGACAGAAATTAGTAAAAATAAATCCTGAAAACGACGTTACCGAACTGAGGTCTGGCTGCTTGCCGCTCGAAAGTCAATAACTGAGAGGCAGTTGTTGGTAGAAAGGAAAGATGCTTTAATCAGAAAAGCCGGCAATCTGGGGAGAAGGTGGACTCATGTCCTGAGATCAACTCTGAAGATTCAGTCCAGCTGTGACAGTTTTTAAAGGGAAAAAAGAGAGTAATCTCAGTTAATCGTTGAGATGGGGGGTCAGAGCCATTGCCATCCCCCCACCCCGGCCCCCGTTTGCAGGCGTGTGGACTTCTTGTGATCTTTCTTTAGATGTTATCTTGTTCACACAGTTTGTGTATAAGATTACTAAAGGGGAAGCTGGGGAAGAGATCTGGCCATCTGTTAATTACTTATTCTTCATTTCTACTTTTTTGATCTACAGAAAGAACCAACAGGTTAGGCAAGGTATTGTGTGATCAAAAAATTTGAAAAGTGTGCTTGGGCTGGAGATGAGTAGAGCACGGGGGCGCCTGGTTTAAGGTTAGTTACAATGTAGCTTTGCTAATGTGGCAGGAAAAGGGGTTTCCTTGTGAGAGTGGTTTCCTGCAAAGAGCTGCTTATAGCAAGTCTAAAATTCTGCTTTTGAAAAGGGCAAAGAAGAATAGCCTTATGGAGCAATGAGAAGGATTTTACCTCTTAGGGAGGTCAGGTAAAGACACAGAGGAGGAAAATGAGGTGAAACTGAGATTCAGACCATAATGGGGTTTCACTGTTTATAGGGGCTCATGTAAAGATGCAGGATTCCAAGTCTTAATCCAGCATCAGGGAATCAGACAGGCAATAGACTTTGCTAGGTAGAGGACATCTATATCTTTTTCCTTCTTTCTTTTTTTGGAGGACCTGGAGAAGGGAAGTGTTTTAATGTCAGGGCTGGGAACTTTATAAAAAGGATTTAGATGTTGCTACTAGTTTTCTGAGAAAAATCTGCTATGAAATACAAACTACATTTTAAATGAATTCTTTCAATGGCACTTTATAAAAAGAATAGCTGGTGTTTCAGGTACTTTATTCTCATCAGTTGGGTCCAGGCCCTTACTCACCTCAGAAAAGGTTTCTCTGTGGCCTAGTAATTTAACAAATTCTGCCCCTGGCTGGTGGAAAGACCAGGTCAACCAAAGCACTTCTGATGAGGCACTAAAGTCATCATATCTGAGCAGGTGGGCTGTTTTTCTCATCTCTAAAACCCCTCTAGTTTTAATGCCCGTATTGGTTTTCAGTAGCATCTCTTCTGACTGAGTGCCTCACCAGCAGATGGTTTCAGCTGCCCGGCATCACCGAGCCCACTGCAGTCAGCACTTGTACTGTGTGGCTTTTCAATCGCGTTTGGCAGGCATCAGTTTGCTACTTTAAAAAGCAAGATTTTGGGCTTCCCTGGTGGCGCAGTGGTTGAGAGTCCGCCTGCCGATGCAGGGGACACGGGTTCGTGCCCCGGTCCGGGAAGATCCCACATGCTGCGGAGCGGCTGGGCCCGTGAGCCGTGGCCGCTGAGCCTGCGCGTCCGGAGCCTGTGCTCCGCAGCGGGAGAGGCCACAGCAGTGAGAGGCCCGCGTAACCCGTCACCCACCCCCCCCCCAAAAAAAAAGCAAGATTTTCTACGCGCCCTTCTTGCTTTTGCCATTTAAAGGACAACAGGAACCAACTGAACGATGCTAAGAGACTTTCATGTTGGAGACAAACTCCTTTCCATAATGACATTGGGCTGTTTCAGATCCAAACAAAAAGCTCTTGCCATCTATTGATTTTAGAAAAATAATTAGTTCAAAGGAGACAAAATGTTGTTGGTGCCCAGATGCGTTGATATTCACGACGTGTACAACAGGGTTAAAGAACGAGCAGTGTGATAAAGCTTTCCAAGGCTTGTCATTCTCCCGAGGTGGCTAAAGCAAACACAAAATGTGCTCCAAGTATTTGGGAGAAGAAAGGCAAGGACCTTGCCTACTGGTCTTCTTTTTTTCTAAAACCCGATGAAGAAGAGGTTGTTGATGACTTGGCCGCTGTCTCCGGCTAAGTGGTCAAGCGATGCCTCTTTTTCGTTTCCTAGCTTTGAGTTGGAGAGCTTAGGGCCATCAGCTTTCGGGAAAATGAAAAATGCAATGTCGTTTGGTATCAGCCGCTAGAAAACAGATTTGCCCACCGAAGGGGCAAAGTCTGCCTTTCTTAAACCCAGGGGCCCAAGTCTGCTGCATTGCAGGCATTTCATGCTGACTGACAAATGGATCGGTTGTTCTGTTCCTCATGTGGTTGAAAGTTCTAAGAAGTTCAGACCTGTAAGGAAAGGATTTTACCTTTTTACAGTTTTCTGTAGTAATTTTTTATTTCAATGAAATGGTAAATATTTGGAATAACACTTGGCGGTTTTAATATTTATATGAAGATAGTTTGCCAACAGCTTTAGGTTTTTCCTAAAGGGTTCTCTTCTCTCCTCTCCTCTTTGATTTAGGTTTCTAGGCCCAGGTAGAAGTGGCATGGCCCTTATGGAAATTAACCTCCTCAGTGGTTTTACCGTGTCCTCAGATGCCATTTCCCCGAGTGAGACCGTGAAAAAAGTAGAACACGACCATGGAAAACTCAACCTCTACTTAGACTCTGTAAGTAGTAAAACCTAAGTTTCACATTGGTAACCACTGACAAAGCCACTATTTATTGTGTTCAAAATTACCTTTACTTTAAACGTTTTCTTTATGTCATTATTTTGGCTTTTTGTGTCCCTGAACAACTTTCACATGGCAACTATCTGTTGTCCTCACTAAAAAGACATTATTATAAAATTAGTTTAAGGAGAATTACTATGAATGGTGAGCTTGATGAAAGTCTTGATAACAAAATTATTATTTCATACCAGATGTTCAACAAAGAGAATTGCTGTGATATAATTTCCAAAATGCAGTCCAGATGTCAACTGGAGAACTCCTTAGCTTCAGGGAATTGCTAAACATATTTGTGTAAATGCGGCTGATGAAAAAAAAAATGCTGACGGTGAAAGCTGTAATTACATGTTTTAAAATGCTTTCGTAAAAAAAGGCTTTTAATATATCCCCAAAGGGTTAATATTCCTGCATTGAAAAGTTAGGTGCTTAAATCATAGAATATTCTCAGAGGTTTGGTCCTTACACAAAATTATTATGTAATTTTCATGTACTCTTCCCATTACTGTGTGAAAGCTACTGATCCAAGAATAAGGTGCATAAAATATGTGAGAGAAAGGTTAGTGTGGAATTTAAGACTCTACTTGTTATGTCTCAAAACTGCTGGCATGTAAGTTTATTCTTCTGACATCTATATGAAATTCATATGTGGAATCAAAATTGAATTCTAAGTGTTCTTAGGATTTCATGTTACATGGGGGGAATATGTATGTTTCTTACTCCAGTTTTGCCAAGTGTGAATCAATCATATTGTTTCAGCAGTGAATCTACTTTGAAAAATCTAGTTCCTTAATGTTCTTTTTGTTTTAAGACTTCAAAAACCACTCTGGTTAAAAAGCTGTTAAAACGAATTCAAAGTTTCTAGATTCTTTTGCTGTTCAGTGATTTGCATATATTAAAGACTGTTTGATAGCCATGGGCCTAATTTGGGGTTTGAAAAATACATTTAAGGTTTTTTTAAAATAATGTTATTAGGTTTGGAGTGTCCATTACGTTTTGACTGACTAATTTGTCTTTTCACTTACTGCTAATTGGTATGTAATGGAATGTTTAAAGGAATTTATCAATTTCAGATTCCTTAACCAGTATTATTTGCCAAATTGGCATTAAGTGTCCTTCCTGGAGGCAAGGAGGCTGGCCTTTTGTACCCCTGGAGGCAAGGAGGCTGGCCTTGTGTGCCCATATCAGTCAGTTATTGGTTGTGGGCCACACCTCCCACTCTGAGGTTACTTCACTTACTGGATGAGGTGACTCCCGTGAGCTGAGGGTGATTCTCCAGAGAAGGGGGCTGGTGTGAGTCAGTAGCAGCAACCAGGATGGGGTGCAAAGCTGAGACGGGGGATTTTGGTGAAGCACCAGGGCCAGGGACATGCACTTCTGGGCTCCTGCTTACTTCACCACTCTAATTCTCAGTATCCGTTTCAGTAAAATGGAAGTAAGGACAATACCGATCATGCAAGGACTGTTTTACAAGATAAATGATGTAATTTCTATACAATGCTTACCCCAGTACCGGGTGTGTAGAAATGCTCCCTAAGTGTTCATTTCTATAGCTGTTTGATAAAAGGATAAGAGATAGAAATGTCTTTTACTGGGGCTTCCCTGGTGGCGCAGTGGTTGAGGGTCCGCCTGCCGATGCAGGGGACACGGGTTCGTGCCCCGGTCTGGGAAGATCCCACATGCCGCGGAGCGGCTGGGCCCGTGAGCCATGGCCGCTGAGCCTGCGCGTCCGGAGCCTGTGCTCCGCAGCGGGAGAGGCCACAACAGTGAGAGAGGCCCACGTACCACAAAAAAAAAAAAAAAAAAAAAAAAAAAGAAATGTCTTTTACTTTCTCTTGAACGCATAATTTGCCGCACCCTTAAAAGTCTTTTGTATTTTTCAAGGTAAATGAAACCCAGTTCTGTGTTGATATTCCTTCTGTGAGAAACTTTAGAGTGTCAAATACACAAGATGCTTCAGTGTCCATAATGGATTACTATGAACCAAGTAAGTGTGTCCTGGGGTTCGTGAGACTTTGGGAGTTACGCCAGGCACTCATTCATTCATTCACTCATTCTTTCATTCCTTCATTCAGAGTGGTCATCTGCTGGATTGGCTTTGTGAGGGGCGGGTGTTGTTTGGGGTAGTGAAAGAGGTGGCGGAGCAGAAGGTGAGCTTTACGTTTAAACGAAGACAGTTGATAATTTACAAAAAAATAATCACATGGTAGCATTTAGCACATATTAAAAAATGATGTTTTTGCTCATAATGTTTTAGGTTTTTAACTCCCAGCTACAAACTTTACAAAGAAAAAGTGGCACAAAGAGTCCATTTATGTTCAATTTCCAAGGTTCTGCTCCTATTCCAAGCACCCACTCTATCAGGTTCTGGTTTTAAAACAGGGCTTCTTCAGGAGAGAACATGAACAGCGTCTGCAGTGGATGAGCCTCAGTTGGGTTTAGCTGTTTCTTCACTGAGGGAGTCTTGTTTTGCTAAAATTTATTTATTGTAACAGATTTTTTTTATCATTTCAAGAAAACCATAGTCTGTTTGGAAAATAACTTGAGCTTCTTTGACTTTACTGGTAATTTTTTACTTTATAAAATGTTAGAAATTTAGGATGTGAAAGTAGAGGTCTAGTCCGGAGATCATCTAAGTTGATCAGGACGAATCTCTGTTCAATCACAGAGTGACTTTTTGTCGGTGTGTGATCGTCAGGCTAATGTTTCTACTTGTCATCACATTCATCCTGAATAAGCACTCCTGGGACTCAGAATCGTTAGAACACATGAGAATCATTAACATTTTCATGTCGTAGGTAGTTGTAGATAATTACACTTTAAAGTACGCGGAACCTGTCCTCGTGGTTGGGAGTGTTTGGTGGAGTATTCATGCGAGACAATGGTAGCACCAGCTCTCTCTCCTTCTAAGTCAACAAGCCAGTTCCTCTCATCTTTTGCCTCCTGTTGGAGTTCACCCCCAGTTCTTGTGGGACATTTTGGGGACACACTGATGCAGCACTTTTTTTTCTGGTGGAAGGATAAGATCCACTGTGGAGACTCAGTGACAGTACCTAGTTATCCAACTTCGTTACATGATTGTTGAAACATTCTCCAATTTATGTTTCTTAGGTGTGTGGAGAACATTTTAAACATCTGAAAAGCAAAAAAGATTCAGTCTCTGAGATTTTTTTGTGGAAGACAACTTATGTATGAGGGGGTGCATTTAAAATGAAAACATGGGAAAGGTCAGAATAAACCAACCAACCCATTTTGAAGAACCCTAGAGTTAGAAAACGTACTTAAAATATTAAAAAAGTCAATGAAAAATTGCAAAGAAATTTGAAAATAGAAATTGTATTTTTTACAATTTTTTGTAAAAAAATACAATTGTATTTTTTACAATTTTTAAAAATTGTAAAAATAAAAATCATTTATGCTTTATAGTAAGGTTACTGTAGTGCTATTGGTGCTTTATATAGTTTTTAAAAAATATTAGCTTGTACTATAAAATTTACCCAAGTTGGATAGTTTTAGAGAGCTTAACGTTTTAAAACACTGAAACAAGGCATCACATAGGTAGAGTTCTCTTCACACTTTTGCATTTTTAAATGAAGTCCATGGTAAACATTTCTCTTCAGTAGTTCCAATGAGTAGAACCTTACTTGAATGCATAGAAAATGTCACCCTAAAATAAATTCTCAAGGAGGTTAAAACATCCTCAATTTACAGTCTTTCCCGTTCCAGGAAGAGTTTCAGGTTGTGGTTGAACTGCGGCATGCAGCTGTGGTCTATTTTCTCTCTTTTAATGCTGGCCAGCTGCTGGAGGTACAGAAACTGGACTCAAAGCATTGTTTCTCTCTTGGACTTGGTAGTCTGGGCCCCTCTTGAGTATTTCAGTTGTTTCTTGTAAAGAAAAATAAAATTATGTGAAGAACGGAAAACTCAGAAAAGTGTATCGAAATGCTCTTAAGTTTTGGCAAAGTAAATGCTTCTAAACAAAGGAGGCATGTAAACCAACATCTGCTTCTTTGAACAGGGCGGCAAGCGGTGAGAAGCTACAACTCCAGAGCACAGCTGTCCTCCTGTGACCTCTGTGGGGATGCACATGCCTGCGGCCCCTGTGACAGCGTGGCCTCGGCCTCCCTTTCTCACCCTAACGCCTGTCTCCTTGTCTGCTTCATGCTTCTGTTCTCTTTGCAGTGTTGGCTGTGATTTATTTTTTTAAAGACTCCGCCTAACACTTTCATTTCTAGAAGTCACATGTGATTGTCTTGTTTTCATAAGCAAATATTGCCTCTGCTTTGAAAATTAATGTTTTTCTTTTTATGGGATGGGATGGGGGTGTACAACTGGTCCTTGTATGTGTAGCTGCATGGAGTTCTTCCCCTGACTTCTGTGTGGAACAAAAAATCAGAATTATTGCAGCTGTATTCTTTTATTTCCCCCTCTTAAAATCTTTTAGGATTCTTTTGGAGGTGTTATTTTCTCCAGAATAAATGTGTTATTTTAGATGATTCTTTTCATTTTCTAGAGGAAATGAGCCTGGGTTCTTAAGCACTGCTCTACATCAGTGTCTACTTTAGTATTAACGGTGGATTTCCTGGGAACTGGGAGGAAACAAACCCATGGGAGGAGCTTGTTCTGTCCCTTCTGTATCCACCCTAACCCTCCACCTACACCACCCACCCCAGTGGTCTCAGTACATCCTTCTTAATCAGATATAATTTCTTTCTTTAGGATGGAGGTGGTGATTTTTTTTCTTTTAAAGGGAAATGGTGTTGTTCCACTCCAGATGTAGTCACACACCCCAGCCCTTACTCTTCCTCTGTTTTCCCTCTGGAGAGAAGCAGAGAGAGACCGGCTTCTCTGTGTTGCCGGCGGCTCAGAGGTTGAGGTTGTTGGGAAGTACCCAGAGGGGCCCCGGGTGCCCTCCTCTGCGTCCTCAGCCCCACATGTGGGCTCTGTTCAGGCTGGGGGTCAGAGGGCATGGCAACACGTGCCTTACGTGACTTGGACCAGAAGATCCTAGACCAGGAGGCACATGTGAGTCATGGGGGATGCTAAGCCAGGGGCACAACAAAATCCTGTATGAGATGTAGCAGACTGGACCTCCCCATGGTCTGGGAAAGAAGCTGGGGTTTGACAGGGATCAGAGAGATGTGAAGTACTGTACGGTGTTGGCCAGGGTCCTGTGGAACCTTCTAGATTCAGGTGTCAGACCACCAGCTGTCCAGTGACATCTAACGCTTGCTCTGAATCTTATAGAAGGTTCTTGAATTTTGAGCCCCTGTGTCATGGGTTACCCTGTATTCGGAAGGATAATATTCGTTTATCTGGGTGAAGTTGTAAGGAAAGATTCCTTTCTTCCCCCTTCCCTGTTTTTCCTCTTTTCTCACCTTTGTTTCATCCTGCCTTCCCTTCCCTTCTTCCTTTCTTCTTTTCATTTGAAATACATTGAAATATTTTAGATATATCCAAAAAATTTAAAGATTTTTTTACTAAATCTAAAAATTGGTTTAATTTCACTCCTGAACTCTGCATTTGTCTCAAGGGGATGTAGAAACATAATCGTCATGGGCTCCAAAGAAGCTGCATTGCAGTATTTTCAACTGTTTAAAAATAAATCCAAAAATAAAATATGCAAATAATATATTTGAAAGTAAATTTTAAAAAGAATGTTTTTACTTTAGTAAACTTAAATTACAGTGGAATGGATGTTCATGGAATGCTTATGGATATTTTGGACACAAAGGTAGGAATGACTAACATTCAGGTTTTTAAAGCTTGAAACCTAAATGTAGAAAATAGATCCTCAGAGGGTGGTCTATGGAGAGAGAGCAGTTGAATATCAAACACATAATTTTCTTGTATTTACTTTCAAGTGGGGAAAAGTTTTTCCTTGTGTTACACCTTTGAAACAATCCGATCTGAAAAAGGCACTTGGGTTTGGGCTTTCCTGTGCGGGGTTTCGGCTTTTATATGCTTAGGACTTGTTCGGAGATGAAAGTATCTTAGAACGAAGTTGGAGGAGTGTGTTGGCAAGGGATACCCCCTCGCTGCCCAGAGAGCCTCAGACTAACCGTAAATAGTTTATATTCCGTAGCTTATATTCCGTTCATACCGGACTTCTAGTGTAGTATTTTAGGAAACACCAGAATGGAAAGCCATTGGAAGACAGTTTGTAGGTTTTTTAAACCATGTTTGTAGCTTTTTAAAACCATATTTCCTCATTTAAAAACTAGAACTCTAATAGTTTTTGTGAATTATTTCAGATGAAAAATTCACCTTGTAACTCATATTGTAATAATGCATCTCTTTTTATTATAAATGTATTGAAAGAGAGGAGAAGGAAGGGATTGAGGAAGAAGAGAAGAAGGAAGGGGGAGAGGGTCAGCGCAGCTGGAGGTGCATGGGGCATTGCGGACGCGGGCGTCTTCCTCTGTCACGCCTCTCAGAGCGCTGGCTCAGCTGCAGCAGTGCGCTTGGATTAAAAGGGACCAAAAAGCCACAGGCATTAGGCGGAAAGGAGGACACATAGTAGTAATAATTGACAGTATCGACTTCTTTTCTTCACATTCTACGAGTAATAATACTAAAAATCTCTTTTTACCTTTAAGTTTGCTGATGTTGAAACTTTCCCTTTAGAATGCCATCAGTTTCACTTTCTGATCAGTTTCACTTTCTGATATGAACTAATTTAAAGTCCCCACTTCTTTTCCACTGAGTGGGAACCTCATTAAGACAGCAGCGTGTGTGACTTCCAGTTTTGACTGGCCAATGATTCCAGACACGGAACTTTAGGAATAACTAGTAGCCACGTAATTCAAGGACAGAGCAATGCTATTATATTTGGTTTCACCATCTTAATTGCTATAATTCTAAAAAAGAAGTTAAAGCCCATTAAAATACGCTGGGTCAATGAAATGCTTCCTTTTATTGTGTGGTCCTATTATACTTTATGTTTTTTAAAATATTCTAACAATAACATCTTTGGTTTCGTATTTTGGTTATATTATAATCCGTGGAGCATTGTGTTAATATAAAACCCAGATATACGCTTATTGCCTAACAGTTTGTTACTTATATATGCAATGCTGTATTCCACACGTGGGAATTTTCAGAATCGTACATAGCGTAATTCTCCCTGCTCCCATTTTTTTTGAGTCTGGGTGTCATTATTTTTTTTAAAAGTTGTATTTAACTGTAATTTCTTTTTATGTTAAATTTAGTTATAAATATTCTGGCAATATAATGCTAGTTATCTTTATTTTGATACAATTCAATTATTTTGATATAATTCAATTTGATATCATTCAGCATTTCTGGCTGTCCTATGACAATTGGAGCTATGATGTTTCTTCGTCATTCTTTTTTTTTTTTTTTTTTTTGCGGTACGCGGGCCTCTCACTGTTGTGGCCTCTCCCGTTGCGGGGCACAGGCTCCGGACGCGCAGGCTCAGTGGCCATGGCTCACGGGCCCAGCCGCTTCCGCATCATGTGGGATCTTGCCGGACCGGGGCATGAACCCGTGTCCCCTGCATTGGCAGGCGGACTCTCAACCGCTGCGCCACCAGGGAAGCCCATCTTTGTCATTCTTTAAAGGAGCCATTATTAGCCTTCCAGCATGTAATCTGGAGTTCTTTTTAACAGCCTCACTTTTTCTAATTTGCTTGATTAAAGTTTAATACTGTTTTCTATAAAAATATGTTGTAAATACCTCCTTGACAAGGTTCCTTAATGTAAGGACAGTACTTAACTTGGTGTTCATCAAGTGGCTCCCATGGGTCCAGGTGCCATTACATCTTCTTGGCTGCATCATTTACTTGCACTTTTAAAATCTGAGGCACAGTGAGTGGACTCACTCTTGGATAAGATTCAGGACTTTATGTACTCTCAGTAGAGGCTTCTGTTAGACAGAAGAATATTCTGATTTTTTTTTTCTTTCAAGTTCCAGTAAAGCATAGCACCTTTAAGAACTTAAAAAGTTCCTATCATCTATTCAAATGATATTCGTGTTAATGTTAAATATCTTAAGTTGCACCAGGAGTCATTTGAGGTACAATTTTTTTTTATCACTACTTTGAATAAAGAACCGTTATACCACTTTCTTTAGGAAACTAAACAGTAAATATACATTTTTAATTAAGTGTATATTGGTGGTGAGTAGGCTTGTTTCAAAACTATTTCTAGCCATTGAGTTGTGTTTTCACGTGCCTCATCAAAAGACAGTGCCACATTCACTAAAATGTTGCCATTTCATTTCAGTGGTTGTAATACAGGAAAACATATTTCCTAGATGATTTCCGAGTTTCGCACTTCACAGGACATTTACACATTGGTATGTGTGTGTCTTTGTAATAGGGATGATATTGATATATATGTTACTACATATTTAAGAAGAATTCTGTCCATGTTGTCACGAGGCCACGGTTTACCTCTCTTCTGCCAGGGTATTGAATCTGTGGTATAGGATAGTTCCATGTTCCATTTATAGATCATTAAGATTTGTCTTTGATAGATTTAATAGAATGTGGCTCTGTTCTGGTCCTTCAAGCCTTTATTTTTTTTGGACTTTTACTAAGGTGCAGTTGATACAGTAGAGTTGATTTCTTTTGTACACAGGAAGCTTTATAAGATTTTATTCACAAATCTTCTATTTTGAGAAGCTGTTTTGCATATAAGAAGGATACTGTTGAAATAAAACATCATTTTCCCAGAAACTAAAGCTTTGTATATTGAACCAGGGTGATTCTGAATGTTTAAATTTTAAATGTTAAAGTGTTGTTGTTAATTGTACTTGATGATCTATTCAATAGGAAATCATGGTTTATCAATAAAAATGAAAATTTCCATCGATTACTGCCAGTGTTGTTTTTATTTTAGCTTAAATCACATCTGTAGCACATCTCCTTTACCTAAACCTATTTAATGGTGAGGCATGGGATGTCTGAGGGTAGGTTTGAGGAGGGATTATTATGTTCAAGAGTTCGACATGAGTGAGAGGAGAGAAGCTTGACCACCAGCCGCTGCCTCACTTTTGTGTTTTTTAAAGAAGCTTTAAATTTCAGAATAGATTTAGATTTACAGAAATGTTGTGAAAATACTACAGAGTTTCCGTATACGCCACACCTATTATTTCCCCTATTATTATTATTTTTTTATCTTTTGGCCACGCAGCATGTGGGATCTTAGTTCCCCGACCAGGGATTGAACCCGCGCCCCCTGCATTGGCAGCGCAGATTCTTAACCACTGGACCACCAGGGAAGACCCTCCTTCCTCGTTCTTTGTGTTTGGTGTTGGAGTGGGGTTGGTGGAGAGGTAAATGATACACAAGTGAAATATGTGAGGTGAGGGGCCCACTCAACTTCTGGAAATTGTACAGAAATATAGAACGCACAGTTTGTGTACCCAGGAGAATGGAGGCATGGACTCTTGTAACCACAGCCTAACCTTCCAGGTATATTTTCTTGATTTTCTACTAAGTGTTAACACTTTTCCTGCCATGAACTTTCTGAGCTTCTGTGAAATGTTAAGGATAGTATGGTGGTTCTCAGTTGGGGTTGATTTTGACCCCGGGTGACACTTGGCAGTGATTGGAGGTAGCTTTCGTTGTCACAGCTGGAGGTAGTGCTACTGGCATCTAGTGGGTAGAGACCAAGAATTCTGCTAGACATCCTACGGTGCACGCCCACAGCAAAGGCCAAGTATCAACAGGGGCAAAATATCAATAGTTCCGAGGCTGTGAAACTCCTTGGCTAAATGATGCTGGGTGGGCACTTCTACATCACCTGGTAATGTCAGTTAATTTAATATGATTAATTTAATGACACCCTTAAACAAAAAGTCATTGGAATCACCGGGCAGATATTGAGATTAACAAATCTGTTATCTCAACCCTAGGAAACTTAGGTTGGAGACTGGGGAAAGATGTAGTAACTATTTTTTTGAAAATGTCTATAACAGTAGTTTCCAAACTTGAATGATTATCAGACTCCCCTAAAGGACTTGGTTTAACCAAAAAACCTTGGTCTTCTAGGAAATCCTAATTCAGTAGGTGTAGGATTAGGTTCTGTATCGGATTGTTGAACTCCCCCTGATTGATGATCATTTCAGGCTGGGAACCACCGGAATATGTAGTGGTTTTCATGCCATTGTGGACCTTCTACCCTTTAGTGTGAATGTGACTTGTGACTTGCTTCAAGCCAACAGAGTATGGCAAAGGCGACAGGATGTCTATGTGACGGTAGTGTCCCTCTAGCTGGAGTCTCTCCTGCCTTTTCTGAAGATGTGAGCTGCCACGTTGTGGGCTGTGATGGTGGGAGGCCCAGACACCAAGGAACTGAGAGCAGCTTTTAGGAGCTGAGGGCAGCCTCCAGCCTCCAGCCAGCAAGAGAATGAAGCCCTTATAGCTGTAAGGACCTGAGCTCTGCACACAGAAGCGGATCCTTCTCCAGTTGAGCCTTAGTAGAGATTGCAGCCCCAGCTGATGCTTCGATTATAGCCATGTGAGACTAGACAGTGAGTCCTGCTAAGTGCCCAGACTCTTGACTCACAGAAGCTGAGAACAAATGTGTGCTGTTTGAAGCCACTAAGTTTATGGTAATTGGCTGCACAGCAATAGGAGACTAATACACAAGTTTTAAAGTAAGTTAATTCTATTATAGTCAGCCAACTTCTTCCTAACTGGTACACCTGGTGTCGCCATCTTCTCTGCAGTTCAGGGGCTGTGAGCACGGTGGTGTCGGCCCTGGTGCCCAGCATGCCTCCATTGCCCCTGCCACTTCTGTCACTGAACCAAAGAGGAGCTGTGTTCTCTGGAGTCCTCATCGCTCCAAAGCTACACTCATTTCCACACTGAAGTGGGGAGTTTTTCTCCCTGACTCTGTGCTCTACTTTGTCCCTTGGGCGGAGAGGGTCTGCTTGTGGCGCTGAGCTCCCAGAGTGTTCAGTAGAAGCTGTTCTTTCAATGTCTGCCTCTCTTTCTCACTCTCTGGCTCAAACGTAAGTCCAGGCAGCTGGGCTGCACGCCGTGAGGTACAGACACCATACTCTCCTCCCAATGTACCTTCCTTCTGACATACACAATCTCTTTCTCTCATCTCCCCAAAATCTTCAAGCAAATGGACTCCTGGTAGCCCTCCCTGAAGTAGTTTGTTAGACACATTCAGATATAGATACACAGTGGTTAAGAGCATGGGCTTTGGTGCCAGGCAGACCTGGGCTCCAATCTTGGCTTTGCCTCTTGTCAGAGGGGAGACTCTCTTCCCCTCTGGTGTTTATGGGGTGGAATTTTCCCTAAATGTTCTCAGGTTCTCTCTTTCCCTAAACTCACTCCACCCCAAAGGAGACAGAGATCTTTCTGATCTGTCATGTTAGGAAGAGTGCACCGGCCACAGTGGATGCAGCCCACCACTTCTCCACCTGGGGTCCCACACGGACACCCTGCTTGGTTCCCTTGCGCTGACCACGTCTTGCAGGGCCCAGTCCTTCCTGGGATGGGGGAGGAAGTCCAGCCAGAAATGGTCTTCCTTGGGCAAGTCCACTCGATTTTTGCACCAAGCTGTGTCCTCCAACTTGAACTTTATCAGGGATAGAGTGGATATTTTGGTTCCTCCATCGGCTGACTTTTGTCCCCACCAAATGGCGATGAAGGATGCTATGTATTGCATTCCCAGAGACCCCAGCACCTGTACCAAGAGTGTGATCTTGGGCAGGTTTTGCAATATCTGGTATGTATGAGGTGCTTAATAAGTTATGGTCGTGACTCTACGTCTGTATGTGTCAGTGGATAGCTTTGGCTGTATTTACATGCATAACTTTGGGTAGGAAGGAAGAGGATTCTCCAGCCGAGTTGTTGCCTCTGGGTGGGTCCCTCTGAAGCCCACAGCCTGCTCTGATATCATTTCTGATGCTCACAGTGGACCGGAGGGAGTGCTTGGCTGGGATTGATGGGTTCTCTTCTCCTTTCTGCTCCTGCTTGGTCATCATTTCTGCTAAGGCGATTCAAAATGGGGCCTCGAAGAAGGTTCAAGTAACAACGTATTCAAGATGACCAGTGTCGAATCCGGATTATGAAGATTCAGATATGGGGGAATTGTGCCCCTTGATCTAGTTACGAAGGAGAGGCACCACCTCCCAGAATTTGCATTGTCCCCACGAGGACACTTCCTGTGCTGGCGGAGCAACTCGTGGCTGGATCCCTGAGGCTCTCTTTAGGGCATCTCCCTCTTCTTCTGCAGCCTTTCATCTCTGTTCTCCATTCCGACGTTCCCACCATCTCCACTTTGTCTGTCAGTGACTCCCCCTCAGGAATTAGCAAGTACTATATCTCTCTTTTTGCGTTCAGCTTCCTCTTTGTCTCCCATGAGCTGGCAGTCAGAGCTTTCTCTCTTCCGTCTGTTCTGCTCTGAGGTCACGTCCCCAGGGTGGAGGAATGATGAGAGGACTTTGGAAGATTCTCTGCTCTGATTGGTAGTTGGCTTTTATTCCCTTTTGTTTTCTCAGTCTTCTCAAAGTTTAGACAACGGCATGAGTTTAGGATGAGGGAGACATTAACTGGCAGAACACGTGAAAAAGCCCTGATGGCTAAACAAAGTATGAGTCAGTGGCAGGAGAGAAGAAATGCCTCCAGTTTCTCAACAAGGGAGGTGATTCGCTTCAGTAGAGCCTACACGTTTCAGGGTGTTTTGCCTGGTTACCAATGTCACAGTTTAAGAAGGAAGACCAACTGGAGTCCATATGGGGCAGAGAAGCCACAAGAGTGTCAGGATGAAAGAGGAACGGATGCGGGGGACACATAGCTGGTGAAAGAAACCATGTAGAGTCTAACACTTTTCTTCCAATTTCCCAGAGGTTGCCAGCTTCAAGCTCATGTTGTAGAATTGTTACAAGTGGGTAGACTTTGGCACAATATCGAGGGGAATCAAATAGAGCATCCCTAACTCAGATGCTGGTGACTACATGGTCCCTAGAGTTGTTAAGCAAGGCTCATGATCATTAGGGGCTGACACTTTTTAAATTGGTAAAAATAGTAGGGGTTAAGAGGTTTTCTAGTTGAGCCCCTGTTACAGATTGAATGATGTTCCGCAAAAGATATGTGGACGTCCTAACCCTCGGTACTTTAGAATGTGACCTTATTTGGAAATAGGGTTGTCGCATAATGAGAAGATAGCTACGTGAAGACAGAGGCACACAGGGAGGACGCCACGTAATGACAAGGGCAGAGATTTGAGTTACACGGCTGCAAGCCTAGGAACGCCAAAGATTGCCAACAGTCTACAAGCTGGAAAGAGGCAAGCAAGCGTTCGTCTACTGGTTTCAGAGGTGAGCAGGGTCTTTTTGACACTTTGGATTCAGACTCCCAGTCTTCGGAACTGTGAGACAATATTTTACTGTTGTTTTAAGTCACCCAGTTTGTGGTACTTTGATATGGCCGTCCTAAGAAACTAATACAGCTCCCCAGAAGGGTTAAGAGCTGTGTACAAGTTCTACAACTTCTTTTCTTTTTTTTATTCCTCCACAGGTCAAGAGGAAAATTGGGACTTCTGCCTGGTAAGTACCAGGCATTCAGTACCAGGCGGTGGACCAAGCGCTGATGGCTAAGTGCCCACATTTACCCTCTGCTCTCGGCATCCCTGCCCAATGCCTTCACTCCCAGTGGGGGGGACTGGAGGTATTCAAGGCAGTGATGACAAATAGAGTGCCTCTTGAATACCAGCTGCAATCATTTGATAATGACTGCCAGGGATTTTGAGGCCACTTCTGGACCCACTGGGCACAAGAGCTAGAATCAGTGGTGAATGTCTGCATAGGTGAGGCAGGGCCAGGTGGTGTCGCCTGAGCTGGGAATTTACCATTCCCGATTTAGGGTCTCACTGTACAATTTAGCCTTTAATTATATTGCCTTGCACTTGAACTAATTGCTTTTATTGGTGTTGGTCTTGATTCACATACCACATTGTAAGCCCTTTCATCCTATACCATAGACTTTCTCTCTCTCTCTGTCTCTCTCTCTGTCTCTCTCTGTCTCTCTGTCTCTCTGTGTCTCCATATTTATGGTAAATGCTATTTGACTGATGTACCCAGTGTATTCTGTAGGCTCTGAACTGTAGACTTGTAAATAATAAGAAAATAGTGCTAATAAAGTTATGTACTAAAGGACCTGGCATTCTTCTAAACAACAATATCACAGATACTAATTACACGCATATCACACTTATG
This sequence comes from Phocoena sinus, assembly GCF_008692025.1. Taxonomy (NCBI): domain Eukaryota; kingdom Metazoa; phylum Chordata; class Mammalia; order Artiodactyla; family Phocoenidae; genus Phocoena; species Phocoena sinus. The sequence goes on along the minus strand of NC_045774.1, from coordinate 80,233,096 downwards.
CTTTATCTCTCACAGCCCCTAACACTACTTTTAACTCTCTAAGTATTCACAAATGTTTAACTGAATGATAGAATTTGAAATACCTGCAATTAAGAATGTCTCCACATGAAAGATATAGGACTAGAGTTAGAGGAAGTAAAGGGGGAAAGGTTGGAAAGAAAGAAATGCAGGAGATGGAGAAATATGGAATTGTTCTGAGCATAAACATTGTGTCCCTTATTAAATTTCAGTTAGGGGATTCGGAGAATTTCAGCTGATTCCCAAACACTGCAGATATTGTATTTTCACTCTTTAAAATTTTTTTTTTACTGGAATATAGTTGCTTTACAATATTGTGTTAGTCTCTATTGTACAGCAAAGTGATTCAGCTATACATATACATATATCCCCTTATTTTTGGAATTTCCGTCCCATTTAGGTCACCACAGAGCACTGAGTAGAGTTCCCTGTGTTATACAGTAGGTTCTCATTAGTTGTCTATTTTATACAAAGTATCAGTAGTGTATATATATCAATCCCAATCTCCCAGTTCATCCCACCGACCCCCTTTCCCCCTTGGTATCCATACGTTTAATTCTCTACGTCTGTGTCTCTATTTCTCCTTTGTAAATAAGATCATCTACACCATGTTTTTCAGATTCCACATATATGAGTTAATATATGATATTTGTTTGTCTTTTTCTGACTTACTTCACTTTGTATGACAGTCTCTAGGTCCATCCATGTCTCTACAAAAGACCCAATTTCATTCCTTTCTATGGCCGAGTAATATTCCATTGTATATATGTACCACACCTTCTTTATCCATTCCTCTGTTGATGGACATTTAGGTTGCTTCCATGTCCTGGCTATTGTAAATAGTGCTGCAGTGAACATTGGGGCGCATGTGTCTTTTTGAATTATGTTTTTCTCTGGGTATATGCCCAGTACTGGGATTACTGGGTCATATGGTAGTTCTAATTTTAGTTTTTTAAGGGACCTTCATACTGTTCTACATAGTGGCTGTATCAATTTACATTCCCACCAGCACTGCAAGAGGGTTCCCTTTAATCCACACCCTCTCCAGCATTTATTGTTTGTAGATTTTTTGATGATGACCATTCTGACCAGTGTGAGGTGATTGTAGTTTTGATTTGCATTTCCTTAATAATCAGTGATGTTGAGTAGCTTTCCATGTGCTTTTTAGTCATCTGTGTCTTCTTTGGAGAAATGTCTATTTAGATCGTCCACCCATTTTTTGATTGGGTTGTTTGCTTTTTTTTGATATTGAGCTCTATAAGTTGTTTGTATATTTTGGAGATTAATCCCTTGTCGGTTGCTTCATTTGCAAATATTTTCTCCCATTCTGAGAGTTGTCTTTTTGTTTTGCTTATGGTTTCCTTTGCTGTGCAAAACCTTTTAAGTTTAATTATATCCCATTTGTTTATTTTTGTTTTTATTTTCATTACTCTAGGAGGTGGATTGAAAAAGATCTTGCTGCGGTTTATGTCAAAGAGTGTTCTGCTTATGTTTTCCTCGAAAAGTTGCATAGTATCTGGCCTTACATTTGGGCCTTTAATCCATTTTGAGTTTATTTTTGTGTATGGTGTTAGGGAGTGTTCTAATTTCATTTGTTTACATGTAGCTGTCCAGTTTTCCCAGCACCACTTATTGAAGAGACTGTCTTTTCTCCATTGTATATTCTTTCCTCCTTTGTAATAGGTTAGGTGAACATAGGTACGTGGACTTTCATCCTGTTCCATTTGAGCTATATTTCTGTTTTTGTGCCAGTATGATACTGTTTTGATGACTGTAGCTTTGTAGTATAGTGTGAAGTTGGGGAGCCTGATTCCTCTATCTCCGTTTTTCTTTCTCAAGATTGGTTTGGCTATTTGTGGTCTTTTGTGTTTCCATACAAATTGTAAAATTTTTGTTCTAATCCTGTGAAAAATGCCATTGGTAATTTGATAGGGATTGCATTGAATCTGTAGATTGCTTTGGGTAGTATAGTCATTTTCACAACATTGATTCTTCCAATTCAAGAACATTTTATATCGCTCCATCTGTTTGTGTCATCTTTGATTTCTTTCATCAGTATCTTTTTATTTTTTTGTGCTACATGGGCCTCTCACTGCTGTGGCCTCTCGCGTTGCGGAGCACAGGCTCCAGACGCGCAGGCCCAGCGGCCATGGCTCACAGGCCCAGCATGTGGGATCTTCCTGGACCGGGGCACGAACCCGCGTCCCCTGCATCGGCAGGAGGACTCTCAACCACTGCACCACCAGGGAAGCCCTCATCAGTATCTTATACTTTTCTGAGTACAGGTCTTTTGCTTCCTTAGACAGGTTTATTCCTAGGTATTTTATTCTTTTTGATGTGATGGTAAATGGGATTGTTTCCTTGATTTCTCTTTCTGATCTTTCATTGTTAGTATATAGGAATGCAAGACATTTCTGTGTATTAATTTTGTATCCTGTAACTTTACCAAATTCATTGATGAGGTCTAGTAGTTTTCTGGTAGCATTTTTAGGGTTTTCTGTGTAGAGTATCATGTCATCTGCAAAGAGTGACAGTTTTACTTCTTCTTTTCCAATTTGGATTACTTTTATTTATTTTTCTTCTCTGCTGGCCATGGCTAGGACTTCCAGAACTATGTTGAATTATAGTGGCGAGAGTGGACATCCTTGTCTTGTTCCTGATCTTAGAGGAAATGCTTTCAGTTTTTCACCATTGAGAATGATATTTGCTATGGGTTTGTTGTATATGGCCTTTATTATGTTGAGGTAGGTTCCCTCTATTCTCACTTTCTGGAGACGTTTTAATCATAAATGCATATTGAATGCTGTCAAAAGCTTTTCCTGCATCTAATGAGATGATCATATGATTTTTATTCTTTGTGTGTTAATGTGGTGTATCACATTGATTGATTGATTTGTGTATACTGAAGAACCTTTGCATCCTTAGGATAAATCCCACTTGATCATGGTGTATGATCCTTTTAATGTGTTGTTGGATTCAGTTTGCTAGTATTTTTTAGAGGATTTTTGCATCTGTGTTCATCAGTGATATTGGCCTGTAATTTTCTTTTTTTGTGATATCTTTGTCTGGTTTTGGTATCAGGGTTATGGTGGCCTCATAAAATGAGCTTGGGAGTGTTCTTCTCTCTGCAGTTTTTTGGAAGAGTTTCAGAAGGATAAGTGTTAACTCTTCTCTAAATGTTTGAAAGAATTTAGAGAATGCCACCTGGCCCTGGACTTTTATTTGTTGGAAGTTTCTTAATCACAGTTTCAATTTAAGTACTTGTGATTGGTCTGTTCATATTTTCTATTTCTTCCTGGTTTAGTCTTCAAAGCTTGTACCTTTCTAAGTATTTGTCCATTTCTTCTAGATTGTCCATTTTACTGGTGTATAGTTGCTTGTAGTAGTCTCTTATGATCCTTTGTATTTCTGTGGTGACAGTTGTAACTTCTCCTTTTTCATTTCTAATTTTATTGATTTGAGTCCTCTCCTTCTTGTATCTTGATGAGTCTGGCCAAAGTTTTATCAATTTTGTTTATCTTCTCAAAGAACCAGTTTTTAGTTTGATTGATCTTTGTTATTGTTTTCTTCATCTCTATTTCATTTATTTCTGCTCTGATCTTTATGATTTCTTTCCTTCTACCAACTTTGAGTTTTCTGTGTTCTTCTTTCTCTTGTTGCTTTAGGTGTAAGGTTAGGTTGTTTATTTGAGATTTTTCTTGTTTCTTGAAGTAAGAGTGTATTGCTATAAACTTCCCTCTTAGAACTGCTTTTGCTGCTTCCCATAAGTTTTGTCCTCGTGTTTTCATTGTCATTTATCTCTAGGTATTTTATGATTTCCTCTTTGCTTTCTTTAGTGATCCATTGGTTATTTAGTAACATATTGTTTAACCTCCATGTGTATGTGTTTTTTACAGTTTTTTTCTGTAATTGACTTCTTATCTCATAGTGTTGTTGTTGGAAAAGTTGCTTGATATGATTTCAATTTTCTTAAATTTACCAAGGCTTGATTTGTGACCCAAGATGTGATCTGTCCAGGAGGATGTTCCATGTGCACTTGAGAAGAAAGTGTATTCTGCTGCTTTTGGATAGAATGTCCTATAGATATCAACTAAGTCCATCTGGTCTAGTGTGTCATTTAAGGCTTGTGTTTCCTTATTAATTTTCTGTTTGGATGATCTGTCCATTGGTGTAAGTGGGGTGTTAAAGTCCCCTACTCTTATTGTGTTAATGTTGATTTCCCCTTTTATGACTGTTAGCATTTGCCTTATATATTGAGGTGCTCCTATGTTGGTTGCATATATATTTACAATTGTTATATCTTCTTCTTGGATTCATCCCATGATCAGTATGTAGTGTCCTTCCTTGTCTCTTTTAACAATCTTTTTTTACAGTCTATTTTGTCTGATATGAGTATTGTTACTCCAGCTTTCTTTTGATTTCCATTTGCATGGAATATCTTTTCCCATCCCCTCACTTTCAGTCTATATGTGTCCCTAGGTCTGATGTGGGTCTCTTGTAGACAGCATTTATATGTGTCTTGTTTTTATATCCATTCAGCCAGTCTGTGTTTTTTTTTTTTTGCGGTACGCGGGCCTCTCACTGTTGTGGCCTCTCCCGCTGTGGAGCACAGGCTCTGGATGCGCAGGCTCAGCGGCCATGGCTCATGGGCCCAGCTGCTTCGCGGCATGTGGGATCTTCCCGGACCGGGACACGAACCCATGTCCCCTGCATCGGCAGGCGGACTCTCAACCACTGCGCCACCACGGAAGCCCCTAGTCTGTGTCTTTTGATTGGAGCATTTAGTCCATTTACATTTAAGGTAATTATCAATATGTAAGTTCATTTTGCCATTTTCTTAATTGTTTTTTGTGTTTTTTTTTTGTAGCTCTTTTTTCCTCCCTTCCTCTTTTGTTCTCTCCTCTTGTGCTTTTATGACCATCTTTAGTGTTGTGTTTGGCTTGCATTTTCTGTGTGTGTAGCTACTGTAGTTTTTTGGTTTGCAGTTCCCATGAGATTTTGATAAAGCAGTCTATATATATACAAGCTTGTCTTAAGTTGCTGGTCTCTTAATTTCAAATGTAATTCACATTTACTGCATTTGTACTCTCCTCTTTTCACAGTTGCTGGTTTTGATATCATATTTGTGTATGGATGATTTCCTGCTTTTACTGTATGTTTGCCTTTACCAGTGAGCATTCCCATTTTCTTGTTTCTAGTTGTGGCCTCTTTTTTTCCCCCCTGCCTAGAGAAGTTCCTTTAGCATTTGTTGCAAAGGTGTTCTGGTGGTGCTGAATTTTCTTATCTTTTGCTTGTCTGTAAAGATTTTGATTTCTTTGAATGTGTGTCTGAATGAGAGTCTCACTGGGTAGAGTATTCTTGGTTGTAGGTTTTTCCCTTTCATCATTTTAAATACATTATGCCACTCCCTTCTGGCCTGCAGAGTTTCTGCTGAAAAATCAGCTGATAACCTTATGGGGAATCCCTTGTATATTATTTGTTGCCTTCCCCTTGTTGCTTTTAATAATTTTCTTTGTAATTAATTTTTGTTAGTTTGATTAATATGTGTCTCAGCATGTTCCTCCTTGGGTTTATCCTGTATGGGACTCTCTGCACTTCCTGGACTTGGGTGACTATTTCCTTTTCATGTTAGGGAAGTTTTCGACTATAATCTCTTCAAATATTTTCTCAGGCCCTTTCTCTTCTTCTTCTTCTTCTGGGAACCCTATAATTGGAATGTTGGTGCATTTCATGTTGTTCCAGAAGTCTCCAAGACTGCCCTCATTTCTTTTCTTTCTTTTTTCTTTATTCTGTCCTGTGGCAGTGAATTCCACCATTCTGTCTTCTAGGTTACTTATCCGTTCTTCTCTCTCAAGTTATTCTGCTATTGATTCCTTGTAGTGTATTTTTCATTTCAGTTATTGTATTGTTCATCTGTGTTTTTTTGTTCTTTAGTTCTTCTAGATCTTTGTTTAACATTTCTTTTACCTTCTCAATCTGTGCCTCCATTCTTTTTCCAAGATCTTGGATCATCTTTACTATCATTACTCCGAATTCTTTTTCAGTTAGGTTGCCTATCTCCTCTTCATTTAGTTGTTCTTGTAAGTTTTTATCTTGCTCCTTTGTCTGCAACATATTTCTTTGTTGCCTCATTTTGTCTAACTTACTGTGTTTGTGGTCTCCTTTCCATAGGCTGCAGGATCATAGTTCCTCTTGCTTCTGGTGTCTGCCCCCTGCTGGGTGAGGTTGGTCCAGAGGCTTGTGGCATTATCTTCTTGATAGGGGGTTTGATTGCTGTTGTGGTGATCAGAGCCTGCCTGGATATTGAGCAGGGCTTCCCCTTTGCTTTGTGGTTGTCACTGCCCTGTGAGGGGCAGGGTCTGCTCCCTAGTTGTTGGAGCAGAGGCCTCCAGATCTGTTTCTTAGCTGTGTTTCTGGTCTCTGATGTGAGGTATGTGGGACTGGGGCCTTCCCACTGGGAGAGAAGCCACTGAGTATTCTTCCTCTGGAGATGTTCAGCTGTGAATGTGCTCTGTTGTGTTCCCTTTCACCCGTTGTGTGGGCTCACAAAGTACACTGTTGTTGGCTCTGCTCTTGGTCCCACCTTAACTGTGGGTACACTGGCAATTGGCACTGGTGACTCTCAGGTATTGTTTTCACCAGGCCACCAGTGCAGATCCACTGAGATCACGTCCCAGGACTGCAGCAGTCATGCACGTGGACCTGCTGTGGGAGCTGTGGAGGCAGCTCAGACTCTGGTCTGGCCCCACCCCCATGTGTACGTGCCCACAAAACCCACAGCTGTTAAAGCCAGACCCGTCCCAGCTAAAGGAGCACTTGTCCTTTCAGATGTTTTGCAGGTGCTGAATTTAGGAAGCTTTCAGTGGAGGTGTAACTCTGAGGCTTGCCAGCTGTGAGGAGAGATTTCAGCTCTGCCCTGCCTGCCACAGACTGTTTGCTGAGGTCTCCTGTGAGCCCCTGAAACTCCCCTTCTGTCCCAGCTGATTTCCCCGCTGGTGAGGGGGCTTCCCCACATGGGGAAACCTCTCCTCATCTTCAGCTCCCCGCTGGGGGTGCAGGTCCTGTCCTGCTTCCTCTCCTCTTCCTTTTCCCTTCTTCTTTCTTTCATTCAACCCAGTTATGTGGAAATCTTTCTTGTCCTTTCAGGTGTCTGAGGTCCTCTGCTAGTGTTTAGCAGGTGCTCTGTGGGAATTGTTCCATCTATAGATGTCCTTTTTTTTTTGTTTTTGCGGTACGCAGGCCTCTTACTGCTGTGGCCTCTCCCGTTGCGGAGCACAGGCTCCAGACGTGCAGGCTCAGCAGCCATGGCTCATGGGCCCAGCCGCTCCACGGCATGTGGGATCTTCCCGGACCGGGGCACGAACCCATGTCCCCTGCATCGCCAGGCGGACTCTCAACCACTGCATCACCAGGGAAGCCCTCCCTCTGTATATTTTTAAAATGCAGACTTGAGGTATTTTGGAGACATTATCAGGAAGACTTCAGAATAGATTAAATGTGGGAAGTGAGGAAAAGATGAGTCAAAAACTAGGATGGAGGAGGTAAGTTAGGAGTTTGGGATTAACAGATACACACGACTATATACAAAATAGATAAACAACAAGGAGCTACTGTATAGCACAGGGAAATTTATTCAATATCTTGTAATAACCTACAACAGAAAAGAATCTGAAAAAATATATATATTACATATATATATCTGAATCACTTTGTTGTACACCTGAAACATTGTAAATCAACGGTACTTCAATAAAAAAATAAAAATGAAAACAACCTGTGAGATGAAGCAGAGGCATTTATTGAGACAAAGAAGAAAGACTGGAGAAAGAGAAAGTGTGTGTGTGTGTGTGTGTGTGTGTGTGTGTGTGTTTGTCAAGTATTCCACTTGGGTCATTTTATCTCATTGAATTCTCAGTGAAGAGAAACAACATATAGTTATGACCCTCAACTAATCTGCCAATGCAAAGAATAACAAAACATTACCTAATTTTTCCTATACAATGCTCTGCTCTTGCTTTTGCTTTTGTTTGTAATCTAGAGGAACTTAGAAAACTCCAAAGGAATTGCTGGAGAGGAAGAAATTTCCCTCTACCATTCTAGGTTCTTCTGTCTGGTCTAAGAATTATATTGACATGAAACATTAATAGGAGAAAGTGAAACAAAAGCTTAATGGCATGTGTACATGGGAGAGACCCAGGAAAACTCACTAACTCACCAAAATTGCTGAAACCCTCACCTTAAATACCAACCTCAGCTAGAGACAAAAGAGGATGTTGAGGGCTTCCCTGGTGGCACAGTGGTTGAGAGTCCGCCTTCCGATGCAGGGGATGTGGGTTCGTGCCCCGGTCTGGGAAGATCCCACATGCCGCGGAACGGCTGAGCCCGTGAGCCATGGCCGCTGAGCCTGCGCGTCTGGAGCCTGTGCTCCGCAACGGGAGAGGCCACAACAGTGAGAGGCCCGCGTACCGCAAAAAAAAAAAAAAAAAGGGGATGTTGAGGGTGGGGACAGCTATGGGAGGTGACCAGGAAAAGCACAGTAAACAAGGGTAAAGTTGTTATGCAGATTTAAGTCAGTTGCTTTCTCCATTGCTAAGCGTTTCTAGAGATTTGGTCATCCACCTCTTTCTGGTATAGAGGATGATACCTTACAAATAAATGTAAACGTTTCTTACAAAAGCGTAACTTACACTCCGTTATCAGGGTCTTCTCCATGTTTACTGTTTCTTAGAAAATAACCAGCTTAAAATAATTAGTATGCCAAAGAGACATATTTTGGGGCGTCATATTCTGCTCTCCTACAGAATTCATATAGCAAACTCCTTGGTGTGGACCATAGGGTTTGATGAAAAAAACCTTTTAATTTTGAAATAATGATAGACTCACAAGAAGTTGTGAAATAATACACAGAGGTCCTATATGCCCCTCCCCTTGCTTCCCCTGCGGTAACACCTTAAGTGACTGTAGTGCACTTTGGAAGCCAGAATGCTGATGGGCACGACACAATTAACTAGGGTACAGACTTTGTTTTCATGGTCGTTTCACATGCATTCATTTTGTTATATGTCTTTGTGTATAATTCTAGGACATCTTATCGCACGTATATGGTCTGAATTTGTCCCCGCAGGATTCTTGTGATGAAACCTAACCCCCAAGGTATTTGGAGGTGGGACCTGTGGGAGGTGATTAGACTGGAGGACAGAGCCCTGATGAATGGGATTAGTGCCCTTATCTCAGAAGTCCGAGAGAGCTCCCTTACCCTCATCCCCCCTGTGAAGTTACAGAGAAAAACCTGCCATCTATGAACCAGGAAGCAGGCTCTTACCAGCCACCAAATCTACGGGTGCCTTGATCTCAGACTTCCCAGCCTCCAGAACTATGAAAAATAAATGTTTGCTGTTTATAAGCCACCCAATCAGTGGTATTTCGTTAGAGCAGCCCAAAGGGACTAAGACATGTAGAACTGAATAACCACTATTATAATCAAAATACAAGTCCCTTTCATCACCACGAAGGAACTCTCCCCACTGCTTTACTGTGACAGCCTTTTTCTCCTCCCTTAATTCCTGGCAACTATCTCTAATTGTCATCTTGAGAGTGTAATACAAATGGAATCATACCGTATGTGGCCTTTTGAGGTTTCTTTTTTCCATTCAGCATAATGCCCTTCAGACCATCCAAGTTGCCACGTGTATCAATGTTCATTCCCTCTTACTGCTGAACAGTGTCCCAAGATTTGGTTTTGAGAGCCTGCTGGAGTCTTAGGTTGGAGTGTACATCGCCTTGCCAACCTGATAGAATCAGATGAAATAACTGAAGTCAATGTGATGGGGAATAATAAGTGTGATAAAGGAAGAAGAATAACAAGGAAGGAAATTTTTAGCCATTCTCAGGAGAAAACAATGGGTTGGGAACGATGCCTACATGCCAACACTTCCCAAGGTGAATTTACAGAACGCCAGCAGGTCTAATGTGAAAGAAGTGTTCAATGGCAAAGTTTAGAAAATCACAAAAGCTGTCACTACTGTGGAATGGATCTTTAACATGGTAATGCATATTTTGAATTCTAGAAGAAGGACATAATATTCTCCACTTTCCAGACTTTTAGACCAGCACATTAATGTCCTTTTCATAGAATATTTCTATCTGGTGGTTTTCCAGGGAAAGTATTTTGGGTAGAGCTGTTGTAGGTTAAAACACAGTATTTAAATTCTGAAATAACCATGCAGTTTATCACACAGTCAAATGTGTTTATCAAGTTGATTGTAAGGTTTATAATAGGCATAAAATACAATAGAGTTACTCTAGTGGTGGAAATATAACCACCAAATATTCCTAAAGGCAAAAAACAAAACAAAACAAAAACAAAAAAATCCCCCAAAACCTCATAGCACCAGAGAGTGGAACAGTGGTTTCCAGGGGCTGGGGGTTGGGGAAATGGGGAGATGTTAGTCAAAGGGTACAACCTTTCAGTTGTAAGATAAATAATTTCTGGGAATCTAATATACAGCATGGTGACTATAGTTAACATTGTACTGTATACTTGATGTTTGCTAAGACAGTAGATCTTGTGTTCCCACCCCCCCCAAAAAAAGAAGGTAACTGTAATAAGTTGGCTATGGTAATTACGTCACAATGTATACATATATCAAATCATCAGAATGCACACCTTAAATCAGGGGTCCCCAAACCCTGGGGCCGAGGACTGGTACCGGTCAGTGACCTGTTAGGAACCGGGCCACACAGCAGGAGATGAACAGCAGGTGAGGGAGCGAAGCTTCATCCGCCAATCCCCCTGGACCATCCCACCCGCGGAAAAATTGTGTTCCACGAAACCTGTCCCTGGTGCCCAAAAGTTTGGGGACCGCGGCCTCAGATACATGCAGTTTGTATTTATCAGTGCCTCCATAAAGCTGGAAAAAATTTACATAAAATATGCTGCCACTAGGGGGCAGAAGAGGATCGGAGCAAAGGGAAACCTCCCCCAAATTGCTGCCCAATTAAAAAATTCTTTTTATGTACTGAAAATGAAATGAGATCTGAGAGCTTTTTCTCCTTTCTGTGCAAACAGATAATAAATGTATTAAAATATTCTTCTTACTTCTATTACCATAGAAGGATCCTTATTTTGGTATGTACATAATTTATGCAGAAAATTTTTTTGTTTTTAGAGTAAAAAGCATATCCAGACTGGGAGCTCCTTTTTGATTTTATAAAAGTAAATCCTGATTTTCAAAACCTGAGAGCTCATTAGCCTTTTGACAGTTCAGAAAGAGATACTGTTACCATAAGTAAAGCTTGACCTAGAATCTGTGGAATTTTAATCTCCTAATGGAATGAAAGGGTCTCCATTAATCCTCTAACGTATATTTATTACGATCTTTTCCTGCCTAGTTTTGCTTTGTGCTTGAAGTATGTTTTTACCTTTCAATGTTTCTTCTTTTATAATCACCGTTGGAGAAGAACAAATATAACTGAAAAGACAGCAAAATGGACTTGCTAGTGGAGGTTTGGTTGCCTGGTCGGCTTCTCAAAGACTGTCTTTGCTTAGGGCACCAGACCCCACCATGCTCTTCTCTGTTCTGGACTAGCTTAACTGTATAAAAATGTCTTATGAGAATCCTCGTCTGGGAGGATTGTCTAATAGGGAAGTGCATTACTGGGTCTGATATGGTAATGGAGAGACCTTCCCTCTACAGGGACCACCCCCTCTCTTCTTCCTTTCCCTAAAGTGCATGCTTGTCTCTGAGACAATTTTCCTGGTGAGGAAAGTCCTAAAGGAGGGTTGCGTCTCCTCAAAGGTGGCAGTCATCCCCTGGGCTGTAATCTGGGCAAGTTGTGGGTCCTCAGACACCAAGGCAGAAATCAGGAGGTGCAGGAGGGAGCTCCTGCCTTTCTTTGGGTAGTGTTCTCCTGGGCTGGACTTGGGGGTGTTTGGACATGCTTGAGGGGAAGGCTGGGAGGCAGGGAGGGGGCTGAAGATGCGTGAATTATACCACATAAACTGGAGTATCTAGTTGCCCATTTATTCTCCTCCTGTTCTCTCTTAGATATTAGTGGTTTATAAACGTTTTGGCCTTATTTCAGTTGAAGGCAATTTAAGGAAGAGTTAAACCTTCAGGTGAGAGCCATGCCTCCCTGTGAGGCCGTGTGGAAGTTGTAACCTTCACAGATGAGACACTGAAAGCAGGAATTTGAATGTCAGGGTCACAGGACTAGCCCTCTCTCCGCACCAGAGTCCTTGTTCGTTGCCACTGAGAAGGCTGATGGAGTTCTCTCACTCAGAATAGGACATGAGGAAAGAGGGGACGGTGGGGTTTTCTTCCCACACAAAATGCTGCAGAGAGCTACCCTCAAAGCTTCGCCCTTGACAAAGTTCTCTCAAATCTCTCAATTATTAGGTCGAGAGAAGATCATGTAGGTGATTTATCTTTACTTACTATCAACTCAGAACTGACTGCCTCACCCAACTGTTTTCAGGTGAGGAAACCAAAAATTGGTTCTGAGAGATTAAATGATGCCCCCAAAGTCACAGCGTTGAAGTCGGTGTGAGGGCTAAAACTACAGTTTCCTGAGTCCAAGTTGTTTTGACACTGACCCAAGTAGGGAGGATCCCATTTTCTTGGCTAAGTGTTCCTTTTCAATGAGACAGAAGTTGCAGGATACTGGGAAACACAGACCAGTCACTAAAGGTTTCTACTAGCTCTTTATTTTCTACCCAAGACAGTGCTAAACAGTATAAGACATTAACTGTGTAGTCTGCAGCCCTGTGTGGAAAGAGGAATATTTTCAAGGACTCTGGGACCCTGAGCTGTGTGGGTCACTGGGTGAAGGACCAGACATAGAAAGATTCTCCTGCTAGCGCCACAGCCAAGCCCGAGGGTGTGACAAGGTGAGTGCTTCAGAGTGTGTGTGTGTGTGTGTGTGTGTGTGTGTGTGAGACATCAAATCGTTACCCTTTCTCTTTGTACGGTACACTGAAGGGCAAAGTCCTCTTTATTGTTAGTCAGATGTGAACAAAGGATGTCATCTCAGTTCCAAACAAAGAGGCATTGAACAGAAATATCTAGACATTCCATTTTCTCCTCCCCAGTGCACTTTATCTCCTGGGAAAGAGACGCCAAGATGTTGATGACGATTACTTAGTAATCACAGATTATTGACATCACGTGTTCCTGTGAAAAGACAAACCATTGTGTGGCACTGTCCATGTTCCTGGCCTCGCTCCAGCAGGGAGCTGCCTGGGGCAGCCCGTGTCCCCGAGCAGCAGTTAACATCGCCTACCGTGTTTTACGGCGGGTAATCCTTCCATATGCCTTGTAAGATAGGTGCAATCTACAGATGAAGACCCTGACAAAATGAGGTTAAGCATACATCACACGATAGTAGGTGGAGAGCCTAGCTCACAATCTAGCAAGCTGGTTCCAGAGCGTGGGCTCCTAACTTCTACACCACCCTGCCCCCTGCTAGCATTCACCTGACTTCCACAGAGCCCTACGGACCCAGATTTTATTCACAATCCCTTAGGTTCTGGTGTGATCACATACATGGAAGTTACTCTTGTTTGGGAGAGCAATCCATAGTAAAAACTGGAGTTTAATGAAAAGATCACTCTGGTACGTGCTCAAGAATAATGTGAACTGGAGTGTCATTTCCTAAATTTGACTAATTAATACTATTTTCAAGTAATACAGCTAATGTTTATTGAAATATTATTTAGTACTTAACTAAAGGTAAAGCAAGTGCTTTACACGTATTACCTCTTAATCCACACAGCAATCAAATGTACTACTATTGTCCTGGGTTTAAAGATGAACTTAGGGTTACTGTGTAATTTTCCAATGTTATACAGCTTCTTCAAAGCCAACACTATGACTCCAGTGCCCACATTCTTCGCCACTGAGTTATATCAGTGCCCTAGTTGGCTGGTTTGCAGTTCACGATGGACATCTTTCCAACTAGTTAGCTTTCCTGAAAATTTGGGAGCAGGATAAATTTGGTCTCTGTGTTCCCGAATTTTGTTTTGCTAATTCTGTTCTGCTCTGAACCATCTGTGTGCCATTCCTTCTTTCTTCAGTATTTAGCTCTCGTCATCTGGCTTTGATTTGCTCAAACTCTTTCCCCTGTGCGATTTGTATTGTTTTAGTTTCTTTTTCTATGGAAACCATTTTTTCTGTAGTTAACTTAATAATACATGTTTTACTACTTTGAAGTCTTATTCTTTCACTTTAATAATGGAATTTATATAGCACTATGATAGATATTTTCAGTAAAAATTATTTATACATATATAATTTTAAATTTATAACATTTTGGCCCTACAAGTATCCTTATGAATTCTTTGTCAAACTCGCTTGCTGATGTCAACTTTTTCCACATGACACGATTTGAGGGGTGTAGAAAACTGTCTACCTTAAATACTTGTTAATGGAATAGAGAAATAAAGTATTATGTCCAGAAAGTCCTCTGAAAGGTCATCCCAGAAGGACCGTGTATTAACTTGCTGTGTTGTTATAGCCAAACAAGTTGCTTCTGGGTGCAGAAAGTGAGGCAGGACCCTTGGTAAAAGAGGTCTGAGACAGGCAAATTCATCCCCAACATAAAGCATTTTACTTAAGGCGTGTATGATGGGTCAGAGAGCGTGGCAAGTATGAGAGTCTTGAAGTAAGTGGGTGTCAGTAGAAGCAAGGGGTGGGGAGAGAAAAAGAGGAAGTTGGAGAAGCAGAAAAAGCTACATATGTGTGTGGACTTGTGCACATCCCCGTGGTCGACCGCCCAGCTCACAGTACTTCCCTTTCCTTGGTAACCCTTGCCCTTGCCCCCTTTTCCCTGCCAACACCCAGCTCCCATTCAAGTGATAGTGGGAACAGCCAAGTTCACACAACATGTCTTTGCTTTCACAGCTGATTGGGCAAATATGGGCCAATAGGTCCCTTCTCAAATCTCTGAGACCAGGAGATTCTAGACAGTTGGCTGTTCTCCCAAACAGAGGAGACATAAACCAGGACTTCACTAAAGAGGAAGAATGAGGGAGATGCTAGAGAATGGATTTCTTGGTTCTCTCCAGTGTTCTAGTCACAGTTTTGTCTAATCCATTTCTTATGGACAACACTGTCCATAATGTGCTCTACTCTGCCTTGCTTTTTGAAAGTTTCCTAAAAATGTGACTAATTCCTGGTTTACCCCTACCTTCCCTGTTTCTCTTGGACACAGGTTTCACACCGTCTCAGGTTGTCCTACTGGCCCTGGAGATCTGTGCTCTGACAGCCTTGTTTGAGATCTTTAGCTAAATACTTCGTCGCTGGGTGTCTTCCCATACCTCTGACTTTCAATGTATTTGGCAGCCCATTCTCATGTACCATGTTTTGGAATTATAAAAGTCTCTGAATTTTATTAAAAGTGGAGCTTAACTCTCTGTTCTTCATTCTCCTAGTTGGTTTTGGGTGATACGCTGAAGGAGAAGAGACTAGCCTTATAATTTCCAGCAATGAATCTGGGAGGCAAGAACTTTAGCTTTTTGAAATAACAGTCATAGAAGGTTGACTTTCATGAGCAAGAAATGTGAGGAGAATGAATAATATCAGAATACCAAACAACTTTTTTATGGTGAATTCTACCTAAGTAAAGACACCTGTGAGGTCTGCATGAACGACAACACATGGCACGCAGAACTGATGTGAGTTAGCCGCCATTGCCTTTCACAGTCAACCTTAGGGTGCTCTGGAGACCTCTGCTGTGGTCTTATGTGTATTTCTGACTTTGTTTTTGAATCTAGTATCGTCATTTGGTGTTTCCATCTCCAAAATTCTTGGCTCAAATGCTTTCCATATTCTTCCCTGTGACTTTTATTTGGACTCGCCAATCCACTGACTCTACTGTGCTGTTTTCCTTCTACCTACCACGAATCAACTAGTGTCTACTTAGCAGACTAGGTGGGTTTCTGGATTTTTAAGGTAATAGGAATGTGACAGGGCAACAGTTAGTCTTCATTTCCATTAAGGCTTCTGTAAGCTGGAATTATAAAGAGGATATTGGAAATCTATGGATGTACTTTACATTCAGGATATGAGCAGAAGTTGGAATCAGGTATGAATAAGGGAGGTTATGTTTTCCATAGAAGATTGGAAATGTTTAGATAACGATAGTGTTTGGCCCACCGAGTGACATCCTAAGGGAAGTGGTGTAACAGAGAGGCTTAGATGAGGGTTTGTTTCCTTTATAGTTGGTACCTGCAGGAATATTATCTAAAACGAAGTGCTCAATAAAATGCATTAATGGGTAGTATCAAAGTGACGTGGTGGGTGGGGACAGTGGCTGGGCAGAGACGCCCTGAAGCAGTGGATTCTTCCAGGTGTTACCATAAAATAATCCACAAAACATGCGTGGGACTTCCCCTTTCCTTTTCTGACTCTGCCCTTCTCTTATGCTTCTCCTTGTTCATTTTCTCCTCCAAGTTTGCCCTAAGTGTTCATTTTGCCTTGTATAGGATTGTGAGATGTTGTAGATGATTGAAGAGGTTAGTGAGCTCACACCTGCAGAGATGGCCCTTCTTATGCCATGTAGACTCCCTAATATTACAACCGAATATAGAACTATTCAACCAGGGTCATAAGATGAGCATTTGAAATAGAATACTTGCCTTTTTTTTTTTTTTTTAGAATACCTGCCTTTTGAAGCATGGTTACAATCCTATAGTAATTACGATAAATCATACTGCTTCTAGATGTTGCTTCTGGAGACAAATAATGTGCCTCTTAGTTCCATGCATTAAGGAGAAAAAAGGTGCATAGGCTGTTATCAAGACAAACACAATCAAGTGCATATTTTCCAAATTCTATATTTGATTATTTAAATTTTTTATGAAGAGCAATTTCCATAATATGCAAGTCATTGTACATTAGGGTACTGACCATTATGCACGTTCCAAATGAGGAAAGTCAGTTATATCAGAATAATTAAGGGAGAAATCATATCTCATTCTTCTCCAGCTGTGTCTCTTTTTTTTTAATAACATGATTCTGTTCTTTTTTAAAAAAATAAATTTATTTATTTATTTTTTGCTGCATTGGGTCTTCGTTGCTGTGCTTCAGCTTTCTCTAGTTGCGGCAAGCAGGGGCTGCTCTTCATTGCGGTTCACAGGCTTATCATTACCGTGGCTTTTCTAGTTGCAGAGCACAGGCTCTAGGCACGTGGGCTTCAGTGGTTGTGACTCGTGGGCTCAGTAGTTGTGGCGCAAGGGCTTAGTTGCTCCGTGGCATGTGAGATCTTCCCGGACCAGGGCTCAAACCTGTGTCCCCTGCATTGGCAGGCGGATTCTTAACCACTGTGCCTCCAGGAAAGTCCCTTATGTCTCTGTTTATTGTACTGAATGTATGCTTTTCGAGTTCTAGGAAAGAGTCTTTGTCAGATTTATATTTGTCTTCTTTAGTTCTCAGAGCTTGTGAATGATATCAGAGTGGGAAATATTGTGAATTATTCTCAATAATTGGAACTTTGGAAATGAAATTCGTGCTCCAATGCAAGTAAAATAAAATGTTTTGCTCGGAGTGCATTAATTCTAATTTTATTACCCATCTACTTTATGAAGTTTCTTTACTTTTTATGTGGAAAAAGTAAGGAATAGAGTTTGCTCTACACATTTCAATTATGAGAAACTCTACAGTAGAATAAGCCCAAATTAAAGAATGTCTTCCACCTTAGAGCAAATATTTCCATTTCTATTATCTAGGAAAGGGAATCTTTCAGTCCCATTTCCCAAATGAGATATCCCTTTCTAAATAGCACATGCTACAATTTCCATGTGCAAGGTATACATTTAAAAAGCACAAGCTATCTTATAAATATAAATTTACAGTAGGTTTATAAGTATCTAATAAATATTGTAAACCAAACTTAAAATTTTCACATACTAGATGTACCAGATCATGTTTGGTATTTAAAAAAAATCTTTAAATAATGAGATATACACAAAGTAATACAATGGTTACAAAACTTATGAATACCAGTACTTATTCCACCTCTCCAAATTAATACTACGTGATTAATTGCTTCACCATCTCTGTAATTATTTTTATCCCTTGCTGGAATTGCATGGCTACCTACACCACCCAGAGGAGAAGAAGTACCATTTCAGGCTGCAAAGTTACTGGTTTGGGGATTTGGGATTGAATATGGCATCTGAGTGCCCCTTCTAGGATGATCTGATCAAAGCAGGTGCTTTTCAGGATAAGCCTAGAGAGTTCGGTTGGTATGAAATTGTGTTGAGTCTCAAATACAAGATGAGGATTTTAAACTTATTTTGGTAGAAATTATTGTTGAATTTTGATTAGGGGAAGTATGGAATGAGGGCTGGGCTTTAGGAAGATTGTAAAGCTTCAAATTGTTTTCATGGGGATTTGGGATTGAATATGGCATCTGAGTGCCCCTTCTAGGATGATCTGATCAAAGCAGGTGCTTTTCAGGATAAGCCTAGAGAGTTCGGTTGGTATGAAATTGTGTTGAGTCTCAAATACAAGACGAGGATTTTAAACTTATTTTGGTAGAAATTATTGTTGAATTTTGATTAGGGGAAGTATGGAATGAGGGCTGGGCTTTAGGAAGATTGTAAAGCTTCAGATTGTTTTCATTTACTTCAATGTACAAATTCTACTTTGAATAATTATAGAAATCTGACTTTTGTTCTGAAAAATTTCCCCCAGATTTATTGAGGTATGGTTGATAAACAAAAACTGTGACAAATATATATACATTTAAAGTGATAAATGTATATATTTAAAGGTGTACAATGATATATATTTAAGGTGATGTTTTGATATGCATACACATTATGAAATGATTACACAGTCAAGCTAATTAACATACCATCACCTCTAGCTAGTGGGAAGCAGCCGCATAGCAGGGAGATCAGCTCGGTGCTTTGTGACCACCTAGAGGGGTGCAATAGGGAGGGTGGGAGGGAGATGCAAGAGGGAGGGGATATGGGGATATATGTATTCATATAGCTGACTCACTTTGTTATACAGCAGAAACTAACACAACATTGTAAAGCAATTATACTCCAATAAAGATGTTAAAAAAAGAGAACCATGAACAAAACAAAACAAAACATACCATCGCCTCACATAGTTACTACTTTTTTTTCTTTTGTGGTGAGAACACTTGAGATATACTCTCTTGGCAAATTTCAAGTCTGCAGTACATTGTGTTTTGAAATTTTAAAAAATCAGGATTTTTCCAGGTAAAACCAAGAAAATCGTCGAGAATTAGCAAACAAACACTTGTCTTTCTTTTCTTTTTTTGTAGTCAGTCTATATCATTAGCTCTCAAATAGAGTGATTTTTTTTGTCTTCCTTCCCAGAGGACACTTGGCCATGCCTGGAGATGTGTTTGGTTGTCATAACTAGGAAGGGTGGAGGGTATGTGCTACTGGCATCTAGTGGGTGGAGGCCAGGGATGCAGCTAAACATCTTATAGCATATAAACCAGTCCTCCACAGCAAAGAATTACCTGGCCCAAAGCATCCACAACACTGAGGTGGAGAAGCGCTGGTGCACACATGTGGAGGGCATACCCTGGGCAGAACACTGAACTACATTTGTGGTTCCCAGTGCTTGGTCTTTTTGAAAGAGTTGGGTGATTATCTGAATTTTCTTTTGGCACGTATAACATCACATGTAGTTATTATATAGAATGCCCTTTGGAGTTAAGTTTTCAGAACATTATGGAATCTGTAGTATCTCTTTATCTTTATTTAGATATACTTTTGTTTCTGTCATATTTCCTGAAATGTAACAACACGAATATAGTCGAAAACCATTAGTTAGTTAGCTCACATTACAGGTATAACTGGGGTTCCACAAAACTGGAACTATAAAATTTGAATTTTATACGGAAGGACAGCCTAAAGATTATATAGTATTTGCTCTAAATAATAATGTTATAGTTATTTTTTCAAGATAAACTTTTAATAATTAAAAAGTAACAAGAAGCGGTGATCATATTCTTAAAGTGCTCTTAGAAAGTCCACCTAAAGTACTGATTTTGAAGTCGTATTTTAGAAATGAGCAGCTTGAGCCTTGTATCAAGTCTTGTGACTTTGTTACCAGATTTTAGACTTTTAGACTTCTTATTTTGAAAAAATTTCAAACCTTGCAAGAATAGAACAATGAATTTGTGCATACCCTTCATTGTAAATTCACCATTTGTTAACATTTCGCCCATTTTCTTTCTCTCTTCTCTCAATGTGTATGTATGTATATGTTTTATGTTTACTTATTTTCTTGGCCTCCTAAGAACAAGGAGTTCTTTTTTTTTTTTTTTTTTGGCCGAGCTGTGCACAGCCAGGCCCTCAACAGTGAGAGCACGGAGTCCTAATCACTGGACCACCAGGAGATTCCCAGAACAAGGAATTCTTTACATAACCATAATCGCCATTTGAGAAACAATGATGTAAACTGATGAAAGAAAGAGAGAGAGAAAGAGAACGTTTAATTCTGTTATTTTCTTGTTTTTTTTCCTGTTAGATATCTTAATTTTTAAAAAAATTTCGAAACGGAATGTACTGTTCTGACTTGAAATTTGCTGAGAGTATGTCTCAAATGTTCTCACCACAAAAGATAATGGTAACTATGTGAGGTGATGGATATGTTAATTATCTTGATTATATAATTATTTCACAATGTATATATATGTATATAATCATTTTATTTTAAATCTGTATAATTTTTATTTGTCAATCATATCTCAGTAAAGCTGGGGAAAATTTTCAGAACAAAAGTCATTTCCCTACAATTATTCAAAATAGAACTTGTGCATTGAATTAAATAAAACAATTTGAAGCTTTATCGATATTTTAAAGCTCAGTCTTCATTCTGTACTTCCCCCTAAAGTCAACGATAGTTCTAAAAAAATAAGTATAATCAAATTAAGAAAAGTTAAAATCATTATATTATCTAAATATAGCCTTATTCAAAATTTGCCACTGTGCCAGTATTATCATTTGTAGCATGCCATATCTCCTTTAATGTGGAATCTTTTCTGCTTTTTTTGTTTTTTCTTTGGTCATTTATGACTGACATTTCAGGAGAAGACAGGCCAGTGATTTTCCAGAATATCCCTCAATTTGGGTTTGTCTGACCTACATTTTTATTCAGGTTATGCATCTTTTGCAGGGGTACTACTATGTAAACGGTGCTGTGTCCTCACTGTATTATACAGGAAGTACCTAATGTCAGCTTGTCATATTATTATTTTTTCAAGATTTATTTATTTTTTATTGAAGTGTAGTTGATTTATAAATATCTATTAAAAATCATAATAAAAATTATTCTGGTGATGGGAACAGTTTTTCTTAAGTAAAACAAAATGAAATAAAACTGTATGCTCTTCATTATGAAAAAAATGTGTTAGTTTCTGGTGTACAGCAAAGTGATTCAGTTTTACATATATACAACATATATATTCTTTTTCAGATTCTTTTCCATTATGGTTTTTTATTAATGACATTTGATCATTAGGTTAGGGTGGTATCTTCCAGATTTTTCCATTATGAAATTATAATTTGCTCCCTTTGCACTTAATAAATTGTCCGTGGGGAGATATTTTAAGATTGTGCAAATAATCTGTTCCACACAAAGTTGCAACCCATGATTTTAGCACCCAGTGATGGTTCTTGCCTGAACCAGTTGTTGGTTTAAAGATTGCAAAGAAAAGTAACATTCTAGCTCTATTATTCCCTGTACATTTGTTAGTTGGCTTTCTACTTTAAAGAACATAGTCTCTTCATTAATTTGTTGTTTGTTTTGGTATTGGTATGAAGTCATGGATTTTTTAAATTTGATGTGCTATAATCCATGGCTTTCATGATTCATGTTGGTGCTAAAAAATTATTTAAAGTTTGGGCACTGGGAACCCTGTTAGGCTGGCTCCTATGTCCTTCTGATATGTTCTCATCAGTTTTTGAGTCCTACCTTGCGTAATAATATGTTTCAGATTCAACTTATCACTTTCCCTGGATTCAGCCTCTCTTCTTTTAGCTGGAAGTGGCATTTAGAAAGCAAGATCTGTGTGTCAGATGTGCCCTGACTGGGGATGGCTTGGCTTCTAGACCTTTTCAGCAGACGGGGTTAGAAATGGATTTCTTTCTTTTTTTAAATTTATAAATCATTAATTGTGGTAAAATACACATAATATTTACCATTTTAAGCATTTTTAAGTGTACAGTTGAGTAGTGTCGAGTACATTCACATTGTTGTGCAATCAATCTCCAGAACTCTTTTCATTTTGCGAGACTGAAACTATCCATTAAACAAGAACTCCTCATTCCCCTGTTCCTCCAGCCCCTGGAAACCACCGTTCTGGTCTCTGTCTCTATGAATATGACTGCTCTTAGTACCTCATGTAGGTGGAATCATATAGTTTTTGTCTTTTTGTGACTGGTTTATTTTTGATTTCTTTTTAAATGATGAATTCAGTAGGAGTATTTTTGAAGCATTATGTAATAGATTTTTATTAAAGGTGAAACTTTTTTGACAAATGCCATTTTTTGAAATAGATGAAACTTCCAGATATATTTTTTTATAGTTGAAGTGGTGATCAAGTGAATTGGTATCTAAAAATATTTGTCAGTTTCACTAAACAATAAATACTTGGCCTTGGTAACATGAATCTCATCTACTTTTCCTGAAGACACTTATTATTTTTTTCTTCTGTGATGTGTGAGTACTTAGGAAAGAGAATATTATTTAAGATCTATTCCTCTTAAACAGAAAAGGGATAAATCAATTTGTAAGTAGTTAGTAAAACTATCCCAGAGAAGCATGATTTTTATGTCATATTTTTCTAACTGGAGCACTAAAAAGTCACTTAATCATTTTAGAAGAAATATCACATATATCTACGCATCTATGTGTGTGTAGGACAGAAAGATATATTGAAATGTGAAATATCTAACTTTTTACTGGGGTGTTCCAAATATATGAAGTGATGCTTTTAATAATTGACCAGAGATGCCAAAAATTACTGAAGACTGTAAAAGACAGACACTTTGGAGCTGCATGTGATTCAGAAGACTTTTGGATGGGTTCCCAATGTCTGCACTAGACAGAGTATTTGAACAAATTTGGATTTGATTTGTGAAAAGTTTTCTTAACATATTATTCAGTTATGTATTTATCATGTAGTAGTGAACGTTCCTTGAGCACTAGTTAAATACGAGCAGGACATTCTAAGCACCCCTTTCTCTTTATACAGCTAAAAAATTGGTAGACAACTACAACGTCCTTGTTCTTTATTTTACTATTTTATTGAAGTATAGTTGATTTATAATGTTGTGTTAGTTTCAGGTGTGCAGCACCGTGATTCAGTTTTATGTATATATATATATATATGCACACACACACATATATACACATATATATATTCTTTTTCAGATTCTTTTCCCTTATAGGTTATTACAAAATATTGAGTAGAGTTCCCTGTGCTATACAGTAGGCCCTTGTTGGTTATCTATTTTTTTTTTTTTTTTTTTTTTTTTGCGATACGCGGGCCTCTCACTGTTGTGGCCTCTCCCGTTGCGGAGCACAGGCTCCAGACGCGCAGGCTCAGCGGCCATGGCTCACGGGACCAGCCGCTCCGCGGCATGTGGGATCCTCCCAGACCGGGGCACGAACCCGTGTCCCCTGCATCGGCAGGCGGACTCTCAACCACTGCGCCACCAGGGAAGCCCGGTTATCTATTTTATACATAGTAGTGTGTATATGTTTATCCCAAACTCCTAGTTATCTATTTTATATATAGTAGTGTGTATATGTTTATCCCAAACTCCTAATTTATCCCCCCCCTTCCCCTTTGGTAACCATTAAGTTTGCTTTCTATGTCTGTGGGTCTATTTCTATCTTTGTACTAGTTCTTTAAGGTGATATAAATTAGCATTATCTTTTGGATTCGGACTGAAGAACTCTGATGAAATCCACTGTGAAGTACGGGACCAGGCAGTGGGAAGTGAGAACTGGTTCCCCAAAGCAAGTTTTTCATTAAGCCACTTAATCACTGGGCCAGAAGGCCCCTAGCACCTTAAAGATCATCTAGTCCAAAATTCTTTAACTCTGTCTTACACAGGTTGCCAAACCTACATCCTCATTCTTACCTAAGGCTTTTCATTCCATCTTTAGAAAACTCTGACTGCTAGAAAATGATCTCCTTATAGCTTTTACCCACTTATCCTGGTCCAATTCATTGGAGCCGTAGAGAAATGTCTTATCTCTAATCATGACCAGATTTCAAATATTTAAAGACAATATGATTTCATTTTCATAAAGTAGAATCTTTCATCAGTATAACCCAGGGCTCAATTCAAGAGACAGAACAGTTGCAGAAAAGGAAAACAAAGAGAACTGGCAGAGTTTAGGACCTGTTCTCCCACGCCATAAACCAGAACAAGATTTGTTAGTTCTGCCAGCCAGGTGTAGCTTCCCCATCCTACTGCTTCTGTTCAGCCCAGCCCCTATTGGCAGTCAGGTGTATTCCAAATTCCATAGCCAACTCTCACAGTGCTTTGCTGGTTTTAATGGAAAAAAGTTGGCACTCGTGGATAAATATATACTTCCCTTGTAGCAATTCAGGCATGGGCATAACTTTCTGTTTCACAACTAAGCAGGGCACTGGTAATTATCATTCTTGACAAAACAGGAGGGACTAAGTGTGAAGAAGCATTTTTAAGCTGTCATTGGGATGGGAGAAGCTCTGGAATTTAAACGAGGAAGATCAGGGATGTTAAATGGCCTGCAGTGCATGAAATAGTCCCACAAAATAGAGAACTAACCTACTGAAGATGCCAAAAGTATCTTCCTTCCATCATTTCATTTGATTAGAACATTGTACCACGTCTGAAGTGCCGATGGTTATGAAGTCACGTAAAAACTGTGTAAGACATGATGTGTGAATCTAAGAGCTCAGGAAGAAAGTATATCTTGAATTGCTTCCAGTATTCTCCTTCTCTTAATGGTCTCACTGCAAAACAAGAAGGAACAATGCTGCCTACCCAGCAGAACACTGATTTCCTTCCAGGATCCATCCACCACAGGGCTATGCACCTCGGAAGGGGCAGGACCCGTATCCAGCCCAGGGGTCAATGCTGGTGATTTTCAAAATTAGGAGGAGGATACTTTAATTGAAAACATACTGAATGATATGCCTTATCCTGCTTTCTTCCTCCCACCCCCTATCTTAAGATCACTTTATTGAAACAAATAAAATTAAAAATTAAAAGTGGACACAAATTAAAAATATTCACACCTGATGTAAATACCCATGCTCTTTGAAAGACAGACCTGGGTGTGTCTTCTACACTATTCATTTGTCAGATTGAAAAAGGTCAAAATAATAAAGGCTGTGTCTTAATTCCAGCAAACGATTCCAAAACCAGAACCAATTCTACAAGTTTCCTTTTAAAAATTTACAAGTATTTGAATAATATTCATATGACATCCTGTCATGTCACAATATTCAGTCGTGGTGGCCTTTTCCTTTTATCTTTGCATTCTTATTTGAATCATACCATTAATTTTTGATGTTTTTTCCAGCTGGTGTTTCCCAATTCGACCATGGCTTTCGCCTGAAAATAAACACATGCTTGAAGACTAAGGGCAGTGTCGCATGAATGACTCTGTTAGTGGTGACCTTAATTCTTACTTTAACAAGGTTTAAACTTTTTCACAGATCTGTGGAATTTTAGTGCTTGGGCGGACATCAAAGATAACCTAGCATGTATAAATCCCTTTGAATCCTTAATGGGAGGGGGAGACTGGATGGTAATGTGTATTTTGAAGTTGGTATACATTCCGTAAGGGATAGCATGCCATGGAGAAATGCAAGTCACAGGTATTGAAATCAGAACAGGGGTAGCTCTGTTCCCATCCCAGCTTTGGCATTTTTTCAGGTGTGTGATAGTACACAAACTATTCACTTCTGTTTCTTTATGTATAAAATGGGTTTTAAAATATTAGCTCTGCTTGTTTTGAGGGGTTGTTGTGAGAGTTAAATGGAACTGTCACAACAGTCCCAGCAACAATGTCCTGCTAGGTGAATTTATTCTGAGTAGGAAACATTGCAGACTAAAATTTTAAAAAAAACAGCACAAACTCTACTGATTGCTGGAACTACTTTCCCCCTTTTGTCGTTCAATTAACTCAGCGTGCATTATCAACCTCTGCTCAGACATCGCTTTGCTCCGGAAGATCCGCTGCTTCCCCTCAAGTGCCATCTAGATCAGTACTGGGTTCATCGCTCAGTCACGGCACTTACTGGTCCCTGTCTCGGTCTTTGGCAGGGGTTCTCTGTGTGCCTGAGAACCCCGGGGAACTCGGTTAGTAAGAGATTACTGGGCCTGCTCACAGAAATCCTGATCCAGTAGGGCCTGAGACCTGGGAGTCTCAGTGCTCAACAGCAGGGGATTCTGATGAGACCTCTTTGGGCCACACTTTGAGAGCTCATTCATCTCAAGGGTGATCTCCCTGAGAGCCAGGCTCTAATTGCCTACTTTGTGTCCCCTTTACTTAGAATGGGGCTAGGCATATAGTAGGTGCTCAGTTGACAAGTACTTAATGAACACCAACATTTTTCTGAGGTTCAGTTTGTAGAAATATATAATGGCTTTGATCTTCCACACACAATTTATACATGTTACGAAGAGCAATACATTCCCAAGAAATTCTGCCTTTTGTAGCCCAAACATTCAGATTTCCGAAATTACTGTACTCTGTTCAAATAGAAAGGAAACCTCTCAGCATGGTTTAGATGTCAGAGAATTGCAAAGACAGTACTCATTTATTTAAAAATAATTGATCACGTACTTTCAACATGCATCCATTATGTTGGGTGCCACAAAGATAGAGGAATTACAAATAAATGTAAGCAGGATTTCAGTTGCTCAGGAGCTAGACATCCTGGGAAAATAAGATAAAGCCATGTGAAATAGGTCTGCATTAATACGAATGCTGGAGTGGCAGTTAGGCAGGGTACTGGGGGTAGGGATATTTAGGGAGGGACTTATGGGGCTGTTGTATCTTGAAGAACTGGAAACTGAGAGTGGAATCAACAACAAGCGTGGCTCTAGCAGGCAGGCTGTGTTAGAGAGGTTGTGGGAATCTCAGTAAATAGCGCTGCCTCCTCCCTGTCTCAGTGGTGAACAAACAGAAATAAACAGAGGACGAACCAAGACTGCATCTTCATTTCCGATAATGACTACATTCCAGATTCTAGTTTACTGTGAGAGCCAAAAGCTCTGCTAACTGACTCCTGTAGGACCAGCACAATGGATGATGTCCACAGATGGCTTATGTTTTAGGAGGAGGAAAGGACTGAGCTGGGCATGCTCCCCCAAGCTGCTGTAAGTCACTGCATCTCCCTTGCTTTGAGAGATGGAAGGGGCAGCGAGGGGTCAGAAGTGTCCCCCCAGTGGTGCTGCCTCCACCTGGGAGGAAACAAGAGTATGGAGGAAATGCTCCTTCTAGCATCCCTTTGCTTTGTGTTCTCTTCATTAGTGGGCTTAGCCATTGAGCTCAGGGTCCACTGGGGGCATAGCTATCCCCCTTAACTGAGACAGTCTGCTGTCTTTCAGGGCAGTCCTGATTCCACCTTCACCTAGCCACCCCTTAGGACCAACTGCTGTTCTTTTAGGTTTTATTCTGGGACCACTGGTGGGCAATACAAAGTTTTGACCCAGAAGGTACAGAAGTGGGTTAAAATATATATTAACTAAATAAACAGACAACTTTGTGTGTCCAAGGGTGAAAATCATTTCCTCTTCTTATTCCCATTTTAACCTATATCCAGCTGTGTGGTCCATCATCATCTATCGAGCTTTCAGGAGGATTAAATAAGACTTTTAAATAAATCCAATAATAAAGCCTTTGCCTCTAAAGCAGGTATTGATTTTGTTCTTTCCACAACCATATAGAGATGTCCAAAATCTAAATTTAAACTCCTGCAATTATAAAATTCCCTGAAATTAAAGACCCATATCAAAAGACATTAAAGTCCAAAATTAGATTCTCCTGGCTTTGTGAGTTAAAAGTATGAAGAAACTACCGTCCTCCCCATTTCTCATCTGACTCCTTCTCAGAGGTTCTCGGCCCCCGCGTAGACACCTAGACCTTATGTGTCACTCACATGAATGAGTACAGTTGGTTCAGGGCTTCGGAAAATCCGATGCCAAGTCTCTGACAAACTTCCCTTTCAAAACTAGTCCGACGGGTCAACACAGCCTTATAGCACTGCCCTTAACAACTTTAGCAAGTAACCTAGGCAAAATTTTGTTCTCAGAACCCAGTGGGTAGTGTGGACAAAGGTCATGGAAGAAACCCAATAGTGTCTGATGCAAGGAGTATAGATGAAACAAAAGAAAACAATACCAACCAACCAACCAACCAAACAACAGTAACAAAAACTTGGTTTTAGTTTCTCCAGGATACCAATTAATACCAGCTGTCCAGAAACAACAATGAATGAACATAAGGTCAACCGGGAGAAATCTCTCACCAGGTTTGTTTGAGGGAAAAAAAAAATCCACCTTATTTCCACTCGTAGAAAGTGGTACCTAAGATATTGCTGTCTTCTAGCAAAGTTTAGAAATTTGCGGTGGTGGCAGCCCCGCCACCTTCTCCTGTGTGCAGATATTTTGGTCCTGTGCTCCAGGGGCTGTTTCCACTGCCTCTTCATGCGGAATTACTTAGGCCTGTAAAATCCGCCTCCTGGGGAAGGCTTCTTTCTCATGTGTAATTACGTTCAAAATCCACTTGCTAGCCCTTGCTAGTGGGTGACCGCAGACGTATTGACAAACTGTAGTCGGTCATGCTACAGCTCCCTTCTTCAAAATGCAAAATGACATTCTGTGCAGCCAGTCCAGGGCTGCTGACTTAGTTCTGGCACTAAAGACTTAGCTCTAGAACATGAGGGTTCTCAGCAGCACACGTAGAACCCTGCTGCCTTGCAGACCTGGCTGAGATACACAACAGGCTAAAGGACTGGGTGAGAATCGATTCTAACCTATAACTGAATCCTCACCACATCCTGCCTTTGAGGCTCACTGGTTTCTGCTGACACACCTATGGCATAACCCCCTCGTCCCACTGCAGGTTCCCTCGGACGCGCAAGTTTAAGGTCAAGTTCGGCAGTTGTTCTTGAGGCTGCCTCTGAGGGCTCACCTCTCATTTGTCTCAGCCCATCCCCAGTTTGATTTCAAATTGGAAGCCCCACATTCTTGCCCAAGTGGCTCACAGCCTTCCTCATGTTGCTTCTTATTCGCCCCTCGCTTTGCTCAAGGCCGGGTTTGCTGAAGACCCTCACCTTTACTGAGGCAATAGCCCACCAGTGCCTAAAGAGACCCAATCCCACTTCATGCTGTCCAG
This sequence comes from Phocoena sinus, assembly GCF_008692025.1. Lineage (NCBI taxonomy): Eukaryota > Metazoa > Chordata > Mammalia > Artiodactyla > Phocoenidae > Phocoena > Phocoena sinus. Next base: position 80,203,676 of record NC_045774.1, on the reverse strand, counting down.
GCCAAACTGTGTCTGTGCTCAGCTGCATTGAAATGAGTTCCGTGCGGTGATCCAACCCTGGTATCTTGTGGGCAGGCTTTTAGGAAACAAAGGCTGGGGCTCAACTGGGTACTGTGGAGAGGCACTTGGACTTTATAAGTAGTGTTTTTATTGTTGCTGTCTATTGAATTAATTAGTTAATACATTATTTATTATTGAGCTGGAGAGTGTCAAAATGAACTGTGTACATTTTTTTCTTTTTACAAATATGGGCAAAGGCGGTACGTGGGTTGATTTAGAGTGGATACAGAACTTTTTGGAGGCTATTCCAATAATGCTGGCCAGGGAGGTGGCAGGGACAGAGGACATATTTTTGAGACATTTTCAGTAATGAGAATGGATAGGTGCCAGGCTCAGTGAGACCCCCAAATCCTGCAGAGCAGTTGCGATTGTAGACTTAGGAACACTCTTCATCCCTTTCTCTCTGCCCTAAGGCTGTCGATGGGGTTAGGGCACATCGCCTAGGGGGTCAAAGGAGAAACATTTATGAGGTGACAGTGGAGTGGTTATAACAGATGTCATGGGAGATTGTTAGCATGCCTGAGCTCTTCTGATGTACAATTGGAATGCGTGTCTGTTTTCCCTCTCAGTAGTTGAATGATGCCCTCCTGGCCTGAGATATGATCCATCCTGAAGGTAATTCTAGACATCTGGTGCTAAGACAGCGCTCTTGACAAATAGCTAACATTTTAAATAAAGGAAAGTATTACATCAGGGGATTCCATGTATTTCTCAAAACCAGATGACACCGAAGCCACTAGATGTGTCATTGTTAAATGGTCTTGTGGAATCTAGAGAGGTTGTAGTAATGAAGAGAATTTTGCAATTTCTCCAAATTTCTAAGCCCTAATTTAAAGAGCATTCCCTGACAGACTCATCTCCTGCCTCCTGTGAAAGGAGAGAAGTTACTTTTTATCCAATGAATATTTGGCTATCATGTTAATGATGTCCACCAGTTTTCTTTAGACACAGCTGTTTTCTTTCATTCCAGGAGAGCTGGGCATGAAGTGTCTCACCCACTGTCAGCACTTGGCTTTTAGAACCTGACCAGAATCCAGATAGACATAAATTCCCAGCCATCTCCTAATGAATTGCAGCCTTACAATCCATAAGTGCTGTGAAGTATCTTGGCCGAAACTGGGCAGCATGCAATTCACTCCAGAAGAAATGGGGATGGGATGTTTTTGTCTCAAGGGATTTTCCCACTTCTGTACACAGGGCCATTTGTAACTCATCACTGAGTATTTTTTTTAAAAATAGATCTTTATTGGAGTATAATTGCTTCACAATACTGTGTTAGATTCTGTTTCACAACAAAGTGAATCAGCCATATGCGTACACATGTCCCCATATCCCCTCCCTCTTGCGTCTCCCTCCCACCCTCCCTATCCCACCTCTCTAGGTCATCGCAAAGCACTGAGCCGACCTCCCTGTGCTATTCAGCTGCTTCCCACCAGCCAACTATTTTACATTTGGTAGTGTATATATGATGATGTAACTCTCACTTCGCCCCAGCTTCACTTTCCCACCCCATGTCCTCAAGTCCATTTTCTATGTCTGCCTCTTTATTCCTGCCCTGCAACTAGGTTCATCAGTACCATTTTTTTTTTTTAGATTCCATATATATGCATTAGCATACAGTATTTGTTTCTCTCTTTCTGACTTACTTCACTCTGTATGATAGACACTATGTCCATCCACCTCACTACAAATAACTCAATTTCGTTTCTTTTTACAGCTGAGTAATATTCCATTGTATATATGTGCCACATCTTCTTTATCCATACATTTGTTGATGGACATTTAGGTTGGTTCCATGTCCTGGCTATTGTAAATAGTGCTGCAGTGAACATTGAGGTGCATGTGTCTTTTTGAATTATGGTTTTCTCAGGGTATATGCCCAGTAGTGGGATTGCTGGGTCATATGGTAGTTCAATTTTTAGTTGCTTAAGGAACCTCCATACTGTTTGTATCAATTTACCTTCCCACCAACAGTGCAGGATTGGTTCCTTTTTCACCACACCCTTTCCAGCATTTATTGTTTCTAGATTTTTTGATAATGGCCATTCTGACCAGCATGAGATGGTACCTCATTGTAGTTTTGATGTGCATTTCTCTAATAATTAGTGTTGCTGAGCATCTTTTCATGTGCCTCTTGGCCATCTGCATGTCTTCCTTGGTGAAATGTGTATTTAGGTATTCTGCCCATTTCTTAACTGGAATTTTTGTTTTTTTGATACTGAGCTCCATGAACTGTTTATACATTTGGAGATTAATCCTTTGTCTGTTGTTTCATTGGCAAATATTTTCTCCCATTCTAAGGGTTGCCTTTTTGTCTTGTTTATGGTTTCCTTTGCACTGCAAAAGCTTTTAAGTTTAATTAATTCCCATTTGTTTATTTTTATTTCCATTACTCTAGGAGGTGGGTCACAAAAGATCTTGCTGTGATTTATGTCAAAGAGTGTTTTTCCTATGTTTTCCTCTAAGAGTTTTATAGTGTCCGGTCTTACATTTAGGTCTTTAATCCATTTGGAGTTTATTTTTGTGTGTGGTGTTAAGGACTGTTCTAATTTCATTCTTTTACATGTAGCTGCCCAGTTTTCCCAGCACGACTTATTGAAGAGACTGTGTTTTCTCCATTGTATATCTTTGCCTCCTTTGTCATAGATTAGTTGACCATAGGTGCGTGGGTTTATCTCTGGGCTTTCTATGTTGTTCCATTGATCTGTGTTTCTGTTTTTGTGCCACTACCATATTATCTTGATTACTGTAGCTTTGTAGTATAACCTGAAGTCAGGGAGTCTGATTCCTCCAGCTCCGTTTTGTTCCCTCAAGACTGCTTTGGCTATTCGAGGTCATTTGTGTCTCCATACAAATTTTAAGATTTTTTTGTTCTAGTTCTGTAAAAAATGCCATTGGTAATTTGATAGGGCTTGCATCGAATCTGTAGATTGTTTTGGGTAGTATGGTCATTTTCACAATATTGATTCTTCCAATCCAAGAACATGGTATATCTCTCCATCTGTTTGTGTCATCTTTGATTTCTTTAATCAATGTCTTATAGTTTTCTGAGTACAGGTCTTTTACCTCCTCAGGTAGGTTTATTCCTAGGTATTTTATTCTTTTTGTTGCAACGGTGAATGGGATTGTTTCCTTAATTTCTCTTTCTGATCTTTCATTGTTAGTGTATAGGAATGCTAGCAAGTTCTGTGCATTAATTTTGAAACCTGCAACTTTACCAAATTCATTGATGAGCTCTAGTAGTTTTCTGGTGGCATCTTTAGGATTATCGCTATATAGTATCATGTCATCTGCAAACAGTGACAGTTTTACTTCTTCTTTTCCAATTTTGATTCCTTTTATTTCTTTTTCTTCTCTGATGGCTGTGACTAGGACTTCCAAAACTATGTTGATTAAGAGTGGCAAGAGTGAATATCCTTGTCTTGCTCCTGATCTTAGAGGAAATGCTTTCAGTTTTTCACCATTGACTATGTTGTTTGCTGTGGATTTGTCATATATGGCCTTTATTATGTTGAGGTAGTTTCCCTTTTTGCCCACTTTCTAGAGAGATTTATCATAAATGGTGTTGAATTTCGTCAAAAGCTTTTTCTGCATCTATTGAAATGATCATGTGGTTTTTATTCCTTAATTTGTTAATGTGGTGTATTACCTTGGGTGACTTGCATATGTTGAAGAATCCTTGCATCTCTGGGATAAATCCCAGTTGATCATGGTGTATTATTATTTTAATGTGCTGTTGGATTCTGTTTGCTAATATATTGCTGAGGATTTTTGCATCTATATTCATCAGTGATATTGGTCTATAATTTTCTTTTTTTGTGATATCTTTTTCTGGGTTTGGTATCAGGGTGATGTTGGTTTTGTAGAATGAATTTGGGAATGTTTCTCCCTCTGCAAGTTTTCTGAAGAGTTTGAGAAAGATGGGTGTTAGCTCTACTCTAAATATTTGATAAAAGTCACCTGTGAAGCCATCTGGTCCTGTACTTATGTTTGTTGGAAGATTTTTAATTATGGTTTAAATTAATTACGTGTGATAGGTTTGTTTATATTTTCTAAATCTTCCTGGTTCAGTCTTGGAAAATTGTACCTTTCCAAGAATTTGCCCATTTCTTTGTGGTTGTCCATTTTATTGGCATATAGTTGTTTGTAGTAGTCTCTTATAATCCTTTGTATTTCTGCAGTGTCAGTTGTGATTTCCTGTTTTTCATTTCTAATTTTATTGATTTGCATCCTCTCCTTTTTTTTCTTAATGAGTCTGGCTAAAGGTTTATCAATTTTTTTATCTTCTCAAAGAACCAGCTTTTAGCTTTACTGATCTTTGCTATTGTTTTCTTTATTTATATTTCATTTATTTCTGCTGTGATCTTTGTGATTTCTTTCTTCCTACTGACTGGGTTTTCTTTGTTCTTGTTTCTCTAGTTGTTTTAATTGTAGGGTTAGTTTGTTTATTTGAGACATTGTTTTGTTTCTTGAGGTGAGACTGGATTGCTGTAAACTTCCCTCTTAGAACTGCTTTTGCTGCATCCCATAGGTTTTGGGTCGTCGTGTTTTCATTGTCATTTGTTTCTATGTTTTCTTTTTAATTTGTTCTTTGATTTCTTCGGTGATCTATTGGTTATTTATTAGTGCACTGTTTAACCTCCATGTATCTGTGTTTTTCACAGTTTTTTTCCTGTTATTGATTTCCAATTTCATAGCATTGTGGTCAGAAAAGATGCTTGGTATGATTTCAAGTTTCTTAAATTTTCCAAGACTTGATTTGTGACCCAGGATGTGATCTATCCTGGAGAATATTCCACGTGCACTTGAGGAGAAAGTGTATTCTGCCACTTTTGGTTGGAATGTTCTATAAATATCAATTAGGTCTCTCTGGACTATTGTGTCATTTAGGGCTTGTGTTCCCTTATTTATTTTCTGTTTGGATGATCTGTCCATTGGTGTAAGTGGGGTGTTAAAATCCCCTACTATTATTGTGTTACTGTTGATTTCTCCTTTCCTGGTTGTTAGAATTTGTATTATGTATTGAGGTGCTCCTATGTTTGGGTGCATAATCATTTATAGTTGTTATATCTTCTTGGATTGATCCTTTGATTATTATGTAGTGTCCCTCCTTATCTCTTGTAACAGTCTTTTTTTTTTTTCAGTCTTTATTTTAAAATCTATTTTATCTGTTATGAGCATTGCTACTCCAGCTTTCTATTGATTTCCATTTGCATGGAATATCTTTTTCTATCCCCTCATTGTCAGTCTGTGTGTGTCCCTAGGTCTGAAATGGGTCTTTTGTAGACAGTATATATATATGGTTCTTGTTTTTGTATCCAGTCAGCCAGTCTGTGTCTTTTGGTTGGGGCATTTAATCCATTTACATTCAAGGTTATTATTGACATGTATGTTCTTATTACCATTTTCTTAATGTTTTGGGTTTGTTTTTGTGGGTCTTTTTCTTTTCTTGTGTTTCCTGCTTAGAGAAGTTTCTTTAGCATTTGCTGTAAAGCTGGTTTGGTGGTGCTGAATTCTGTTAGCTTTTGCTTGTCTGAAAAGCATTTGACTTCTCCATCAAATCTGAATGAGATCCTTGCTGGATAGAGTAATCTTGGTTGTAGGTTTTTCTCTTTCATCACTTTAAGTATATCCTTCCACTCCCTTCTGGCCTTCAGAGTTTCTGCTGAAAAATCAGCTGATAACCTTATGGGGATTCCTCTGTATGTTATTTTTTGTTTTTCCCTTGCTGCTTTTAATATTTTTTTCTTTGAATTTAATTTTTATTAGTTTGATTAATATGTGTCTTGCTGTGTTTTTCCTAAGGTTTTTCACATATGGGACTCTGTGTGCTTCCTGGACTTGGGTGACTATTTCCTTTCCCATGTTAGGGAAGTTTTCCACTATAATCTCTTCAAATATTTCCTCAGACCCTTTCTTTTTCTCTTCTTCTTCTGGAACCCCTATAAGTCGAATGTTGGTTCATTAAGTGTTGTCCCAGAAGTCTCTGAGATTGTCTTCAATTCTTATGATTCTTTTTTCTTTATACTGCTCCTTAGCTGTTATTTCCACCATTTTGTCTTCCAGGTCACTTATCCATTCCTCTGCCTCAGTTATTCTGTTACTGATTCCTTGTAGCATATTTTTCATTTCAGTTATTGTGTTGTTCATCTCTGTTTGTTTGTTCTTTAGTTCCTCTAGATAGTTGTTAAACATTTCTTGTATTTTCTCAATCCGTGCCTCCATTCTATTTCTGAGATTCTGGTTCAGCTTTACTATCATTACTCTGAACTCTTTTTCAGGTAGATTCCCTATTCCCTCTTCATTTATTTGGTCTTGTAGAATTTTACCTTGTTCCTTCATCTGTGATATATATTTTTGCTGTCTCTTTTTTTGTTTTGTTTTGTTTTTTGAGGAGGATTGTGTTCCTGTCTTACTGGTTCTTTGGCCTGAGGCTTCCAACACCGGCATTTGTAGACTATTAGGTAGAGCTGGGTCTTGGTGCTGAGATGAGGAAGTCTGTGAGACCTCACTCTGATGGATATTCCCTGGGATCTGAGGTTCTTTATTAGTCCAGTGGTTCGGACTCGGGGTTCCCACTGCAGGAGCTTTGGCTCAATCCCGGGCTTGTGAACCAAGATCCCACAAGCTGCCTGGGGCGGCAAAAAAAAAAAAAAAAGAAAGAAAAAAAAAGGAGAACAATAACAAAGTAAAAAAATAAAATTAGACTAGGAAACTAACAGATATGTTAGGAAGAATATAAAAATAAAAATATAGATGAATCAACAACCAGAAGGTACATGAGTACAATAGTAAAAAAGAGAGGAGGAGGGAAAAGAAAAGAATAAAAGGGGGAGGAAGGCCTTGGCTGTGGAGGGCAGGGCCTAAGCGAGGGCAAGATTTGGGCAGTGGGTGGGGCCAATGCTCATGACCCACAGGGCTGGAAAAGGCCCTGGGGGCTGTGGAGGGTGAGGCTTAGGCTCAAGGAACAGAAGGGGCCCAGGTGTGCCTTCCGCCTCTGGTCTCCGAGGGCAGGGGACCTCACCTGGGAGCCCAGCAGGCTTCCTGGGCTCGAGTGGGTGGGGCAAATGCCTTCCTCTCCTCTTCTGCTCCTCTGGTCTGGGAGGCCCCCTCCCCCCTTCCTCTCCTGATCTCCCCAGCCTCCCACCTATGCCCCCAAGGACCTATGCAGCCTGGAGGTGGCTTTGGAGGGCAGGGGATCAGCCTGGGAGCTCAGCAGTTTCCCTGGGCCAGAGTGGGTGGGACAATCACCCTCTAGTCCTCTCCCATTCCTCCTGGAGGGCCCCTCCTGCCTGCCTCTCCTGATCTCCCCCGCCTCCCTCCTATGCCCCCAGTACCTACGCGGCCTGGATGGGGCTTTGGGGCGGGGGTGGGTACCAGCTTGGGAGCTCAGCAGGCTCCCCGGCCGGAGTGGGGCAGGCGATCACCCTCTGCTTCTCTCCCGCTCTTCCCAGAGTGTCCCTCCCACCAGCCTCTCCTGATCCCCCTGGCCTTGGGATGCTGATCCTGTCTGACCTCCATTTCTCCTCCCTCTTCATCCCCCTACGTCCTACCGATTCACTTTGGGGTTCCTCCCATCTCCTTGGGCATTAGAGTCCCCCATCAGTGGCTGGCAGGCACCCTAGTTGTGGGGAGATGCTAACTCTGCATCTTCCCACACCATCATCTTGACTCTGCCTCCATCACTGAGTATTTTAGTTAATAAAGTGATTTACTAAAGTCCTAGTTAGAAGGGAAACATCCAGAGGAAAACAAGATTCGTTTTTTACGTTATTTAAAGGAAAATGTCACTTCATAGTTACCACCAAAGTGGGCCGGAGGAAGAACTGAGCCATGCTTACAGATAAGGCTTTGGGTCTAACACTGAGGAAGGTACAAGGAATGAAGAGGCTCTAGTCCCTGCCAAGAGGAAATTTGCAATGTCAGCTGGGCCTCCCTACTGTCTGCCATTGGCTGGACCTTTAGGACACGATTCCTTTGACAGGCTGCTGACCCCCATACCTAACCTCCAAAGCCTTCAGTGGAGACCGTTTTTGTATATCCTGTGCCTCAGTCTCCACAAACCCTACCGAACTAGCTATTTGCAACTTTATTAAAGGGCCCAGGCAATTTGAAAAAGGGAATTTAATCAAAGGAAGGGGAAAGTAAAATAATGTACTTTGTAAGACTTTCTCTAAAGTTCAAAGTGCAAGTAGTTAGAAAGAGGTTAAGGCCTTCCTCCTGAGAAGGTTTGGAGCACAAGTCTCTCTCAGTGGGTCAAGGGTGGGTGGGGAGACCCTTTCTGCAGCCTTGCGTCCTCTGTGATGGACGGTGGGTGGGGGTGGCCTGATTGTCTTTCCATTACTCCTGTGAAACCCAGCAAGTATTCCCATATCTCCCAATGTTAAGCTTTAATTCTCAAGCACTGGATAGTCTAAACTCCTAAAGAAGATAAAATTATTTTTTTGTCTTATAATTTGCAGGCTGTTTGTCTCTGTGTGCAGAACAGTATTATATTTATTCCTGTCTCCAGATCAACATACTTTAGGGACTGCAGGAGTAAGAAAGTATCTACATGCTCTTTTCTGTCTCTTTTTTTGCAGATACAAAGGTAATCTGTGAGATGACAGTTTCAACAAAGACTTTTCTTAGTCAACGAGTTTATTCTCTGTTTCCATCTGAAGAAGAGGGTCTCTAGTCCAGTCACATCATTTCTAATCTTGTCAGTAAACCTAAATATCTTAATTATTTAATTAGCACTTTTTGGATTACTAATGAAATTGAACACATTTCCATACATTTGTCTGCCCAGTTGTATATCTTTAGAAATTGCTTGTTCAAGTACCTTCCTATTTTCCTGTAGGCATGTCATATTTTCCTTACTAATGTGTAAAGGTCTACATTTTTGATAGTGCACGCTATCATGCAAAGTGAATGTGTTTTCTCCTCTTTAATGTACAGTAACTACTGTGTCCTGAGAAACTTAGGTCCTTCTAGATAAAGCCCTTCCAATTCTGTTCATGGTAGAATGTCTTAGTTCCGAGGAACAGGATAGAGAGTCTGTAGTGAATAAGAAGTACAATACCTTATTTATATACTGTTTTACAATTTAAAAAGAAGTTTTATACAGGCCATCACATTTGGAAGCAAATGAGGTGTTCTCTGAGTTCTTAAACCAAATGGAATGAAGTCTCTTCATATATCTCCCAGGATGTGAGTTGCACTGGATCGTTATTGTTTGTATTTCATGGGATGTTAGTCTCTTTGGCCCTGGGTCCTGCATGGGGTGAGCTGCTAGAACTCTACCCCTGGTCAGTGCTGAGTGATCAAGAGAACGGAGCCTCTTCTTTGGCTTTGACGTTCAATTTGGCAGATTCAGGACTGGGCTGGGATTTAATGTATCTCAATTGGAGGTGCCACTGCATTTTTAACAATTATTTTTAATTGCGGTAAAATATATGTAGCATAAATTTACCATCTTAACCATTTCTAAGTGTACAGCTCAGTGGTATTGAATACATTTACATGGTTGTACAACTGTCACCACTGTCCACCTCCAGAACTCTTCATTCTGCAAAACTTAAACTCTGTATCTATTAAATAATAATTCCTTATTCTTCTGTATTCTTACCATCTGGCAACCACAATTCTGCTTTCTGTCTCTATGGATTTAACTACTCTAGGCATCTCATATAAGTGGAATCATAAGTATTTGTCTTCTTGTGACTGGTTTATTTTACTCAGGACATTGGCATTTTGGGTGGAACAATTCTTGGTTGTGTGCAGTTGTCCCTTGCATGATATTTGGTGCCTTGTGTGACCCTGGGACACCTATGGAAACACCACTGTCTTGTGCCAGTCAAAACTGAGGGACGGGGGGCTTCCCTGGTGGCGCAGTGGTTGAGAGTCCGCCTGCCGATGCAGGGGACACGGGTTCGTGCCCCGGGCTGGGAAGATCCCACATGCCGCGGAGCGGCTGGGCCCGTGAGCCATGGCCGCTGAGCCTGCGCGTCCAGAGCCTGTGCTCCGCAACGGGAGAGGCCACAACAGTGAGAGGTCCGTATACAGCAAAAAAAAAAAAAAAAAACTGAGGGACGGGAGTGCTTCTTTGGCTGGGTCTCCAAATGAAACCTCCAAACCATCTGAAGTTGATTCTCTCAAAAGCAAATATGTATTTGAAATGTAAATAACTCCTTTTCCCAATCCGTGTAAACAAGCCCCAGATGCCACTCTCTCAGACCTGAGAAAGGCAAGCCAAGTTTCATCAAAGGCTCTTTCAAAGTCCAGTTCCTTACCCGGCACTTGTAAACAAGTTTAAATGCTCTGCTTGGAGTGCGCAGTTCACATGGTTCACATTGCGCTGTTTGGAGCCCTTGACCTCTTGCAGGGAAAGCAATGACACCATCAGCTTCTCTGCCTCCTCAACCCCCTCCCCAAACAGCCGGTTTTGATAGTTTCACTTAATGCTTTCTGTGTAAACATTTTACCCCCATGTTTATTAATTATTGCGTTTTCCAGTATGTGTTTTTTTTTTTTTTTTTTTAAGCAGGAATAACTCAGATAGCTTTGAAATTGTGCAACTAGCGAGCTTGTCTTAAAAAGCCAGAGAGGAAATTGGACTTGAGGTGAACAGCCTTCCTGGTAAAAGTGGGCACCTCCCGTAACTCTGGTCTTTCATGAGGCTCAAAGAACAATGGATCTTGGGGGGGAGGGGTCTTACCCTTATTGCCACACATACTCATCAACAAAGCCTGTATTTTTAAAAACATGTTAGTATTATAAAAGTAATGTGTCTATTATTAAAATATAAAAACAAAGAAAATGATGAGGAGAAAGAATAAGAAGAAAGAGAAGGAAAAGGAGATCATGTGTAATCCTAGCATCACAAGTATTTATGGCTCACTTATTGGTTTATCAACTTCTGGTACATTTAATGCATTTGAAAAACGCAGTTCCCATTTATTTTCTACTTTTTTTTTTTTTCAAGGGGAACATTATTGCATTCAGTTGTGCTAAACTGATTGATCATACAATTACGGAGCTAAAATTGAATTCGGTGATTGATCAGTCCACCTTGCGCATTCTATAATGAAACTCTGGAGGCAATTAAGTGTCTTGTTAGTGATTACACAACCCATTGTAACCTTGTTTGGTAACCCTTCAGTTGGTATGGTTGATAATTTCAATAATGCTTTAAAGTAAGTCAGAAAATTATAAAATCGACCTCTTCAGGCTGCGTTATGAGCTGTGTATGCTGTCTGCAAGTCTTTGTAGCTCTGACTCTCTGCCTCTGAGGTCTCATCCTAATTCTTCTTGGTTCAATCTTATAATGTGTTTTCCCCAACTCACCCTTAGCAACTGCTTTTAGAGGTTATCTGATGTTATGTTAACTAACTGCATATATTATACCTAGAAAGGGAAGTTGCAATAAGTCATGCTTCAGTTTGGTATGAAAAACAAGCTCAGAACAAAATCTGTGTCTGCCCTTTATCTTGGGCCATCACCAGATTTCTCTAAGTCTTAGCTCCCATCTCTGTAAAATGGGATAATAATGATAATGGGATAATAAGATCAATTATGGCTCTTATATGAAACTAAGGAAGTTCTTGGATAACCTTTATGATGGCAAGTTCGAATTTTTCTCAAAATTATTTAATTAGTAAGAAATAAGAGCCTCCGGGATGTTTAAAAGGCTAAGAGGAGCTTAAAGTTATTATGTAACTTATTAGATGTGATAAGTTAGACATATTAGATGTGATTCTCATCTTTGAGGAAGGAAGGCACAACTGAAAAACACATGGTCAAATTAATGTGTTTAAGTTAATACAGCCACTGTGTATCCGTGGTGATGTTTCCTTTTTAGGAGATCCCATTAATGTGACTTAACCATGTAGTTGGTCTCTACCACATGATTAAGGCACATCTTCTTGAGGATTCTCTGATGGTTATTTGTGCACTGAGTCTTCCTAGTCAGACTCTACATTTCTGGAGAACCTGATCTGTTAATTATGTTTTCCATATATGCCTTGATGGATACAGCACATATCAGGCCCATGCAGAGCCCCATGTGTATGAGTTCACACCCCTCTGCAGTGCGGTTTTCAGTGGAGTAGTTTGCAAAGCCCTGCATAGTAATATAACTTTACCTGCAGGGCTTGCTGGGTGGTGGGAAGAGGATGGTGACCATGAGTGATTTGGGGATACAACCTTAGGCATAAATAAAGGGTAAAGAGGGAACAGAAGGATGGGTGGAAGGACTTCAGACTCCCAAGACAAATTTTGCCTACATCTAATTTTGCCCAGAAGCAGGCCTGGAGGTAGAGAGTTTGCCTCACATTCAGCTGTTTGGAGAAGAGCTCCTTAGAGAGAAGGGCACGTGTACCGTCTCACAGGTCACTCTGCCCTGCTGCCTCTTCTGGAATGCTCATCTTGCCTGCATTTTGTCATTCAGGTCTGGGCTCAATGTCATTTCTCTGAAAGGCTTTCCCTGTCCATTCAATCTAAGGTTGTCCCATCCTCTACAACTCTTTTTTTTTTTTTTTGAGTTTTATTTTATTAATTAATTTATTTATACAGCAGGTTCTTATTAGTTGTCTTTTTCATACATGTTAGTGCATACATGTCAAGCCCAATCTCCCAATTCATCACACCACCACCCTCCCACCCTCGCTTTCTCCCTTGGTGTCCATACGTTTGTCCTCTACATCTGTGTCTCTATCTCTGCCCTGCAAACTGGTTCATCTGTACCGTTTTTCTAGATTCCACATATATACGGCAATATACGATATTTGTTTTTCTCTTTTGGACTTACTTCACTCTGTATGACAGTCTCTAGATCCATCTACGTCTCTATAAATAACTCAGTTTCGTTCCTTTTTGTGGCTGAATAATATTCCACTGTATATATGTGCCACATCTTCTTTATCCATTCGTCTGTCGATGGGCATTTAGGTTGCTTCCATGACCTGGTTATTGTAAATAGCGCTGCAATGAACATTGGGGTGCATGTGTGTTTTTGAATTATGGTTTTCTCAGGGTATATGCCCAGAAGTAGGATTGCTGGATCATATGATGGCTCTATTTTTAGGTTTTTAAGGAACCTCCATACTGTTCTTCACAGTGGCTGTACCAATTTACATTCCCACCAACAGTGCAAGAGGTTCCCTTTTCTCCACACCCTCTCCAGCATTTGTTGTTTGTAGATTTTCTGATGATGCCCATTTTAACTGGTGTGAGGTGATACCTCATTGTAATTTTGGTTTGCATTTCTCTAATAATTGGTGATGTTGAGCAGCTTTTCATGTGCTTCTTGGCCATCTGTATGTCTTCTTTGGAGAAATGTCTATTTAGATCTTCTGACCATTTTTTGATTGGGTTGTTTGTTTTTTTAATATTGAGCTGCATGAGCTGTTAATATATTTTGGAGATTAATCCTTTGTCTGTTGATTCGTTTGCAAATATTTTCTCCCATTCTGAGGGTTGTCTTTCTGCCTTGTTTATAGTTTCCTTTGCTGTGAAAAAGCTTTGAAGTTTCATTAGGTCCCATTTGTTTATTTTTATTTCCATTACTCTAGGAGGTGGGTCACAAAAGATCTTGCTGTGATTTATGTCAAATATATGTTCTTCCTATGTTTTCCTCTAAGAGTTTCATAGTGTCCAGTCTTATATTTAGGTCTCTAATCCATTTTGACTTTATTTTTGTGTATGGTGTTAGGGAGTGTTCTAATTTCATTCTTTTATGTGTAGCTGTCCAGTTTTCCAAGCACCACTTATTGAAGAGACTGTGTTTTCTCCATTGTATATCCTTGCCTCCTTTGTCATAGATTAGTTGACCATAGGTGTGTGGGTTTATCTTTGGCATTCTGTCTTGTTCCATTGATCTATATTTCTGTTTTTGTGCCAGTACCATATTGCCTTGGTTACTGTAGCTTTGTAGTATAGTCTGAAGTCAGGGAGTCTGATTCCTCCAGCTCCGTTTTTCTTTTTCAAGATTGCTTTGGCTATTCAGGGTCTTTTGTGTCTCTGTACAAATTTTAAGATTTTTTGTTCTAGTTCTGTAAAAAATGCCGTTGGTAATTTGATAGGGATTGCATTGAATCTGTAGATTGTTTTGGGTAGTATAGTCATTTTCACAATACTGATTCTTCCAATCCAAGAACATGGTATGTCTCTCCATCTGTTTGTGTCATCTTTGATTTCTTTCATAAGTGTTTTATAGTTTTCTGAGTATAAGTCTTTTACCTCCTTAGGCAGGTTTATTCCTACGTATTTTATTCTTTTTTTGCAATGGTAAAACAGAGTGTTTCTTTAATTTCTCTTTCTGATTTTTCATTGTTGGTGTATAGGAAAGCCAGAATTTCTGTGCATTAATTTTGTATCCTGCAACCTTACCAAATTCATTGATTAGTTCTAGTAGTTTTCTGGTGACATCTTTAGGATTTTCTATGTATAGTATCATGTCATCAGAAAACAGTGACTGTTTTACTTCTTCTCTTCCAATTTTTATTTCTTTTTCTTCTCTGATTGCTGTGGGTAGGACTTCTAAAACTATGTTGAATAAATGTGGCTAGAGTGGACATCCTTGTCTTGTTTCTGATCTTAGTGGAAATGCTTTCAGTTTTTCACCATTGAGTATGATGCTTGCTGTGGGCTTGTCATATATGGCCTTTATTAAGTTGAGGCCTATTACCATTTTCTTAATTGTTTTGGGTTTGTTTTTGTAGGTCCTTTTCTTCTCTTGTGTTTGTCACTTAGAGAAGTTCCTTTAACATTTGTTGTAGAGCTGTTTTGGTGGTGCTGAATTCTCTTAGCTTTTTCTTGTCTGTAAAGCCTTTGATTTCTCTGTCGAATCTGAATGAGATCCTTGCTGGGTAGAGTAATCTTGGTTGTAGGTTCTTCCCTTTCATCACTTTAAATATATCGTGCCACTCCCTCCTGGCTTGTAGAGTTTCTGCTGAGAAATCAGCTGTTAACCTTATGGGAGTTCCCTTGTATGTTATTTGTCATTTTTTCCTTATTGCTTTTAATAACTTTTCTTTGATTTTTGTCAGTTTGATTACTATGTGTCTCTGCCTGTTTCTCCTTAGGTTTATCCTGCCTGGGACTCTCTTAGGTTCCTGGACTTGGGTGGCTATTTCCTTTCCCACGTTAGGGAAGTTTTCGACTATAATCTCTTCAAATATATTCTCGGGTCCTTTCTCTCTCTTTTCTCCTTCTGGGACCCTTTAATGTGAATGCTGGTGTGTTTAATGTTGTCCCAGAGGTCTCTTAGGCTGTGTTCATTTCTTTTCATTCTTTTTTCTTTATTCTGTACTGTGGCAGTGAATTCCACCATTCTGTCTTCCAGGTCCCTTATCTGTTCTTCTGCCTCAGTTATTCTGCTATTGATTCCTTCTAGTGTATTTTTCATTTCAGTTATTGTATTGTTCATCTCTGTTTGTTTGTTCTTTAATTCTTGTAGGCCTTTGTTAAACATTTCTTGCATCTTCTTGATCTTTGCCTCCATTCTTTTCCTGAGGTACTGGATCATCTTCACTATCATTATTCTGAATTCTTCTTCTGAAAGGTTGCCTATCTCCTCTTCATTTAGTTGTTTTTCTGGGGTTTTATCTTGTTCCTTCATCTGGTACATAGCCCTCTGCCTTTTCATTTTGTCTGTCTTTCTGTGAATGTGGTTTTCATTCCACAGGCTGCAGGATTGTAGATTTTCTTGCTTCTGCTCTGTGTCCTCTGGTGGCTGAGGCTATCTAAGGAACCCTATCTAAGAGGGTTGTCCAAGCTTCCTGATGGGAAGGACTGGTCTGTGCACTTTTATGTATATATATTTATACCTGAATAATAATAATAGCCCCCTGTTTTAAGGGGCTTTCCTGGTGGTCCAGTGATTAAGACTCCACACTTCCACTGCAGGGTCCACAGGTTCGAGCCCTGGTCAGGAAAGTTCCCGCATGCTGCAAGCTTGGAAGTGCTCACCTCCTGACATGCTGTGCAACCTGCTCTGGCCGTGACCACGACTCCAGTCCTGGCTCTGGGTCTGGCCCGGCTCCTGCCCTCACTCAGCCTGCACTGCCCAGCCCTTCCCTGCCCCTCACAGCGACTTCTCTCCTCCACATCTCTGAAGCAATCCCTTTCTGTTGCATTGTTACTTTATTTCTATGTGGTCTTTGTCATTAGATGAAATGATACAAATTCCTTTATTAATTTACTTACCTTAGTGTTCTACTTTCTTGTTCATAGTAAGGTTGCCAACTCCTAGAGCAATACCTGGTACTCAAAAAGTGGTGGTTGAATAAATAAACAAATGAATTACCTGCAATATCAATTAGCTATAAGGAGACATCCAAATATTTTGTGTATTTAAAATTTTATTATTAAATATTTATTTAGAATTGGAGCATTTGTTTAAGCGCTGGAACTGCTTAAGTATAATTTTTTGTAGGGTAATGAAACTTGAGGTATATTTTTATTATGGTTCCTATTACGTTACTGCTGGATGACCACAAATTATTGTGGTTATGAGAATGGGTAAAAGCAATATAACTCAGGGAACAAAAAAAGGACCAGGTTTAAGACTCCTTTATCTCAGTTTTCTCAACAGTCAAGTGGCATAGTTGGAGGACTGATGGTCTCAAGGGGTCTCTCTAATTTTGTGAGCTCTTTGTAAGAGGAAACAAGAAAGAGCAGAGAGAGTATGGTACATGCATATAAACAGACATGTTAAAACATTTCTTTAGAAAAAATAAGGCATCCTTTTAAGCCATTGTGAAGCATGTCAATTGATGAGCTGATTATAGCTCAGTTATTTATAGGAAGAGCTTACAGGGAATATGAGATAGGAGGCAATTTCCAACAGCTTTCATTATTGAATAGACAGCTGTCTAGTCAATACAGGAATTTTCCTTTAATTTAGATTCTAGTTGATGACATAAGTTGGCTAATCGAAGCATACTGGGAAATTTGTGCTAAACTAGAAGATTTTTAAAAAATCGTTTGTTTTAATCAGAACTCATGCCTCTAAGTCAAAGAATACATTGTTTCTGCTCTCCTTTCCAGGCACAGGCCATTGCTTTTCTTTTATCTGTTTATTATCTTGGCACTGGCACTAGGTTTGCTAAGTGTGCTAACAGAAGAATTTGAAGTAGAAGACAGTGGAAGGCTAATGCTTCATTTATAGATGCAGATATTTTACCCCTCCTCTTTTTAAATCCACCACAATGAATAAACAAAACAATGACAATGCTTAGTGAACAGAGTAGTTGAAAACACATTTACAGTGGCATCATTGTGGATTGTGATAGCAACACGACAAATGAAGATGTTATATGCTGTCTAACTTAGATGGAAGGTCTCTGGGCATAGGTAATCAATTTGATTAGATAACAGGTCTTTTCTACTTTCTCTATAACATATTACCTTTACCATATAAGAAAATAAATTTTCATCTTTCTTATGCTTCTAAATCTTAATAAGCATTAAATTGAATTTTCTCTAAATAAAAGAAAAAATATTGGCTTATACAGTACAAATCCCAGGCAGGAAATTCTGATTAGTTAACTTCATTTATTCCTCGGTGTTTATTTAAGTAAATCTGTAAACACCATAGATGGTTTTATAGGGAGACACAGATGTGTTCTAATTGCTCAACAAAATTATTTCTTTGTGAATTAAAACATGATGACTTTAATGAGATTTCCTTTAAAAACTTATCTTCAGAATATGCATATGCATCATTATCAGAAAAGCAAAGTAGCTGAGTGGGAAAAATTCTGGACTGGTGGTTAGAACATGTGGGTTCAAGTCCTGGCTCTGCCCCCCAAAACGGGAACTTGTTATGAGTCTTCCTGCAGCTTACTTATTTATAAAATATCCTGATTTGGACTTCTTCCTGCCATATAAATGTATGGATTTTAAGATTTATGTAAAAATTGTATTGATCTTTGTAAAAACAAATTTGAGGAAATGAGAATGAAATCGGTTTACAATGGTTTAAGATTGCCATTGATTCATTGTATTAGGATTTTCTAATTCTTGCCTCATCTTTTTATAAGGGAACACAAACTCCTTATAAGCTTTAGGGAAAAATATATTTTTTTCCTACCCAGGTGAGGGGTAGAGTTGATTTGTCCTGGCAATGGTGCTCCTAGTGAGAAACATCATCCAACTAAAGAGTGCTCTTCCCTTGGCCTCCACCTGAAAGGCAGAAAGAAACTGGAGAATAAACTAGAAAATCCTGAGATGTGGTTTAGCAGTCCCAAACCTTGGTGCCTTCTGGGCTCTGTGCTGTGTGGCTTTGGGACTGTGCCAGCAGCGTGCTCTGGTACAGCCTCTGTGGTCTAGTGTGTGTGTGTGTGTGTGTGTGTGTGTGTGTGTGTGTGTGTGTGTGTGTCTAGAGGGTGGGTAGAGGGTGGATGAGAAATTCATCTTTGTGTGCCTGGCAGGATAGATTGGTTTTGGCCTTCTTTCTTGAAGAATTACCTTCATTAGATTTTTAATTACTCCCTCCCAAAAGGACAAATGAATAAGACTTTTTTCCAAAGAGTTACCATTCAGTGCCAGTGATCAAGCATTACTCCATACCACTCCATGTGATAGAGGATGTGGTCTGATACTTAATCTAAGTACAGGCTCCACTTTTTTTTCTGGATAGAGTGAAAGGACTTATAAAGCTTCTTTATTATGGAATGACTTCTTAGAAAACTGTCTTCTCTTTTCCTTAAAAACCAGAATTACTCAGACTGAGTAGGATAAAAAAAAAAGTCCTGACATTAAGCACATCTTGGCCCCCAGTAGCTATTTTGGTAGAAGGTGATGAATGTGTTTTAGTGGATTAATATTTCTGAAACATGAGCAGGGTCAGTCTACAGCAAAGTCAGCAGGATTGTCACTCCAGGGACCTAGTCAGGACTGCTGACCTTGCTGTAGCATTCAGTCTTGCTGGGAACAAAGCCTACACCTCTCAGTTACCCTTCCACATTTCTTTTCCTTGGATTTTACCCCATGGAAAATGGATGGTGTTGGAATAAGTGGAATGAGTATAACAAACCAATCCTTTCACTTATATATGTTAGCTGTATGCTATCCTTCTGTGTAACAAAATGCTTAAAATTAGTTATTCCACTTACCTAGAATTACACAGTTGTTGAGGTGATATTTCTTATATAATGTCATTTCAATGTCCATCAAATCAAAACAATATAGCTGTATGATTTGCCTACAGATATGAATGGCTACTGGTATTTTCAATAATTTTATGATATTCTTAAATTAGTAAAGCATAGGACTTCAGCAAAATGGTAGAACAGGTGGTTTTCAACTTCAGTCTCCTTCACAGAAGATGAACTAGCAACTGTCCATGCCTGACACCTTTGTGAAAATTCCAGAGCCTGGAGATGAGACTGAAGTACCATGGACCACAGAGACCAAGGCCTGCATTAGGAAGGGTAATAAGAGCATTTTCACTTTGACTGCATTGTTCCTCC
This sequence comes from Phocoena sinus, assembly GCF_008692025.1. Classification (NCBI taxonomy): domain Eukaryota; kingdom Metazoa; phylum Chordata; class Mammalia; order Artiodactyla; family Phocoenidae; genus Phocoena; species Phocoena sinus. The sequence goes on along the minus strand of NC_045774.1, from coordinate 80,184,159 downwards.
TGCAGGATGGAACAGCTCCACATGGAGAAGCCCTCCCTGGGCTTGTGGTTTCTCTGAGGGTAAAAGGATCCTAAAGTGGACATTCAGTTTCCCCTGCATGCTTTCTGGGAAACTCACTTGGGTCTGGCCTCACAGGGACCACTGAGGGAAGTGGTTGGGCTGGACCACTGGAGATTAGACAGAGGTAGAGAAGTGAGGAGGAGCCTATAGCAATCAGCCTACAGATCTTGGTAGATTACGTTCCTGCTGGCAGTGGTGCCTGAGCATAGATTCCTGTCAGTGGCTCTGCCCATCTGCAGAGCTGAGATAGTGGCCCTGTCTGTCCAAGGAACTTGATTCAAGGAGCTTGATTCAACATTTCTGCCTGTTTGGGCTCTCAGCCAATGGGTCATACTGGCTGTGGAGCCCATTCTATGACCCCATTTGTACAGGGTAGTAATTTAGCAGCCCCACCCAACTGCTGAGCATAGTCCCCAGTCCCATCTGACCAGAAAGGCTGGCCAGAGATTCTGGCAGCCATGGAGCCTATCCTACAACACCACTCAGGCAGAAAACCTAGTCATCAACTCTGCCCAACTGTGGAGCATAAACTCTGGCCATGCCTGACCAGGGAAACTGAATAGTGACTGAGTAGCCTTGGAACAAAGCCTGTAGTATTGCCCTGCTGTAGAGCCGAGCCTAGAGCCCTACTTGATTGCTGAGCACACCCAGAGATGTAGCCCAGCCCGTGACAATGGCCAATTCCAGGGCACAGCCTGTGCCCCTATCTGACCAGGGAGCCTGAAGAGCAACCCCACCCAAACATGAAGCACAGCCTCCAGCCCCATCCAACCATGGGGTATAGCTGGAGGCCTTGCCTGACCAGGGAGCCTGGGCAAAAAGCTCACCAAAATGGAGCACAGCCAGTGGCTGATTTCAAGCTATATTACAACGCTATAGTAATTAAAACAGTATGGTCCTGCCATAATAACAGACACATACACCAATGAAATAGAATAGAGAGCCCAGAAATAACCCCTACATATACAGTTAGTAAATATTTGACAAGGGAGCCAAGAATACTCACTGGTGAAAGGACAGTCTCTTCAATAAATTGGGTTGGGAAAATTGGACAGCTACATGCAATAAAATGAAATCAGACCCCTGTCTTACACCACTCACAAAAATTAATCAAATGGATTAGAGACTTAAACATAAGTCTTGATACCATAAAAACTCTTAGAGGAAAATAGGGAAAAAGCTACTTGAATTTGGTCTTGGTGATGGTTTTTGGGATATGCCACCAATAGCATGAGCAACAAAAGCAAAAATAAACAAATGGAATTACATCAATGTAAAATGTTCCTGCACACAGAAGAAAAAATCAAAAAAATAAAAAGGTGAACATATTTGCAAACCATATATGTGATAGGGGTTAATACACAAAGTATATGAAGAACTACAGATCAATAGGAAAAATCCCCAAACAATTCAGTTAAAAAATGGGCAAAGTATCTGAATAGACATTTTTCCAAAGAGGATGAACAAATAGCCAACAGGTGCATGAAAAGGTGCTCAGCATCACTAATCATCAGGTAAATGTAAATAAAACCACAAAGAGATATAACCTCACACCTATTAGAATGGCTATCATCAAAAAGACAAGAGCCAACAAGTGTTGGCAAGAATGTGGAGTAAAGGTAAAACTTGTACACTGTTGGTGGGTATGTGAATTGATTGAGCCACTATGGAAAACAGTTGGAGTTTCCTCAAAAAAAAAAAAAAAAAAAAACTACCACATGATCCAGCAATCCCACTTCTTGGTATATATCCAAAGGAAATGAAAAATTGAAAAGATATCTTCACTGCCTTGTTTATTACAGCATTATTCACAATAGCCAATACACAGAAACAAGCTAAGCATCCAACAGTGGATGAATGGATGAAGGAGAAGTTGTATATATATACACAATGGAATATTATTCAACCTTGAAAACGAAGGAAGTCTTGCCACTTGTGACAACATGGATGGACCTTGAGTGCATTATGCTAAGTGAAATAAGTGAGTTAGAGAAAAACAAATACTGTATGATATGTGGAGTCAAAAAAAAATGACTTAATAGAAACAGAGTAGGATGATGATTGCCAGGGGCTGAGGTTGGAGGAATTGGGGAGATGTTGTTTAAGGGTATAAACTTAACAATTAGTAGATAACTAAGTTCTGAAAACCTAATGCACAGTGTAGTGATTATAGCCAACATTATTACATTATAAACTTCAAAGTAGTTAGGAGACTAGATCTTAACTGTTATCACCACAAAAAAAGAAATCATAATTATGTGAAGTGATAGAGGTGTTAGCTAATGCTACTATGGTGATAATCTAATCTCAAAATGTAATATATAAAATCAACACATAGTACACCTTTAACTTGCACAACATTATATGTCAGTTACATCTCAATCAAAATATTTTGTATCTTAAAAAAGCTCTGTCACAAAAGTCTGAAAAAATTTTCCATCTAAAGATTTCCACTGCAAACATTTTAAGAAGTTCTCAAATGAAAGAGAAAAAAAATACAGGAGTTGCTACAAGAAATAAGGGAAGTAAGAGTCATCTAATAAAAAAAACTAAGACCAAGAAAAGAAAAAGAGAAAATATAATCATTAAAACAAGGAACTAAAATTCTAGGGACTTCTCTTGTGGTGCAGTGGTTAAGAATCCACCTGCCAACTCAGGGGACACAGCTTTGATCCCTGGTCCTGGAAGATCCCACATGCCACGGAGCAACTAAGCCCACGTGTCACAACTACTGAGCCCATGCATCGCAACTACTGAAGCCTGCACGCTCTAGGGCCCACGTGCCAAAACTACTGAGCCTTCATGCTGTTACTACTGAAGCCCACGTGCCTAGAACCTGTGCGCTGCAACAAGAGAAGCCACAGCAATAAGTCTGTGCATTGCAACAAAGAGGAGCCCCTTTTCGCTGAAAGTAGAGAAAGCCCATGTGCAGCATTGAAGACCCAAAACAGCCAAAAATAAAAAATATAAAAAATTAAAATTCTAGAAAATATTTACATCTGGAGAAAGATACAGAAGAAAAGAGATTGAAAATCAAATAGATCTGAGTTCATGAGTACTTAACAAGCACCAACAGGGGAAGATAAATGTAGTGGTAAGTTTAAGTTTAATAGGAATTAATAAATATGAGGATGAGTCTTATGTTAAGGAAAATCAATGTCAGAATAAAAATAAAATATATAATTTTTTTAATCAGAAGAAGAAGACTTGACCAATCTGATTAAAAACAGGAAAGCAGGAAAAAAGAAAAAAAAAAAGAGAGAGAACGCTGTGAAAGAAAAGTAAACAGAAAATATGAGACAAGATAATAGAATAAAGACCTAATATAACAATAATTACAATAAATGGAAATGGTTAAAGTTACCAAATAAAAAGGCAGGACTCCTAGGTTGAATTTTAAAAATACTATATATTTATTGTGATTGAGTTATATGTACATTTACAAAGGGATAACCAACAAGATTACACACTACAGAATCCTGGCAACAGCCCAGGAGGCCCCTGGGAACAACTGAACATTCAGTGGAACATCTTCTCGCCTGTCACTGATAGACAGCCAATCAATTTAGTGCATATGCATGTGCAAAATTTATGGGAAAAGCTTCACTCAGCCAATATGCAACAGATTGCAACAAAAGGCAAACTATCTAAAGAAAATAAAATATGATCCTAAAAATGTTAGTGAAACAAATAGTTTATTTTTGTCTATAAGAATTGTATGAAGAACAATAAGGTACAGAAAAATTGAAAAGGAAAGGATGAGACAGATATACAGATAAGTATGACATAAGAAAGATGGGATGGTAAACATAATATCTAAAAAATTAAAATGTAAGATAAAACTATCACAAGGGACAAAGAAGAATGTTACTTATAAAAGACCCCTAGAATAATTGAGAAATATATCAATCAACAAATGAGTGTACTATAAGGGGAAATTGAGTAATCAGCAATTTTAACTGTAGATTTTAACAGACCCTCTCAGAAGTTTACATGTCAAGCAGGGAAAAAATATGCAGTAATATCTATGACCTAAACAATATAAATAATAAGCTCCAGCTGTTAGATACATAGAGAACTTTTCACCTAACAGAATATTCAACATTTACAAGTATACAATAAACATTTAAAAAGTTAAATCTTATATTCAGCCATAATGGAATATTGAACACATTCCACAGTACAATATTCTACATACTGAATCTTCTAAAATAATAACATAAAATTAGAGACTAATAACAAACAAATAGCTATTTTAAAATCTCATCTATTTGGAAATATATGTTACCAAATTATCCTTGCGTTAAAGAGAAAATCAAGAAATATTTAGAATTGATTGATAATGAAAACCCTGTTTTCAAACTCTGTGAGATATAATTAAAAGAGTTAAAAGGAGATTTAACTTTAAATACATTTATTAGGAAACAAAAAAAGATTAAAAATAAATTAGTGAACCATTTGACTCAAGCCATTGAGGAAGGAGCCACAGAGTAAACTTAAAGGAGAAAGAAAGAAAGAAATAATAAAGACAGCAATAAAAATCAGTAAAATAGAGAACAAATATTAAATAATGAGAAAAGTAATAAAACCAAAAGCTGATTCTTTAAGCAGATTAGTAAGATTGACCAACTTCTAGCAAGACTTAAGAAAAAAAAGTTATGCAAATAAAATCCAGAATGAAAAATGGAGAGTATAGAAACTTGGGAAGTAAAAAATTTTATGAACAATTATATATTAATATACTTGAGAACCTAGATAAAAATGATAAATTGCTAGAAAAATTTAAGATGTCAAAATAGCTGCAAGAAGAAATAGAAAACTGGAATAAACCAAAGAGCATTAAGTTAAAGAATCTGAAAATATAGTCAAAGATGTTCCTTCTGCCCCACTCCTCCATGCCTCAAAAAAAAAAAAAAAAAAAGGGAAAGAGAAAGCAAGCCCAAATAGAGTATGTGAGTTATACCAAACTTTCAGTGAATTATTAAATTCTGCATTAATACAAGTTGTTCCAAAAAATAGTAAAAGAGTGTAAACAATTATTTTAAAATTCAAAACTAAAACAGTGCAAAAAAAGAAATATATAGCTTCATGTTACTAAAACACAGTTACAACCAATGGAAGTAACTAAGACAATCTAGCGGGATAAAACACTGACCTAGAAAATTTAAAGGCCCCAGGAAAACTTATATTGAATGATTTTGTCTTGTTTTGTTTTTCCAACTTTATTGAGATATAATTGATAAATATTATTGTTTAAATATACAACATGATGATTTGACACATTTATTTTTTGAAATGATTACTAGAAGAAGGATACTTTTACATCCATCACCTCATATAGTTACCTTTTTTTTGTTGTGTGGTGAGAACATTTAAGATTTACTCTTGGCAACTTTCAAGCATACAGTACAGTATTGTTAATGATAGTCACCATGCTGTACCAATGATAGATTCTCAGAACTTATTCATCTTATAAGTGAAAGTTTGATCAACAACTCTCCATTTCTCCCAACTCCAGCCCTCTGACAACCACCAATCTATTTTGTCTGTGAGTTCAACTTTTTAAGATTTCACATATAAGTGAGAGCATACAGTATTTCTCTTTCTGTCTGACATTTCACTGAGCATAATGCCCTCAAGGTTCATCCATATTGTCATAAATGGCAAGATTTTCTTCTTTTTTATGGCTAAATAATATTTCACATATATATGTATCTCCAATTTTCTTTATCCTTTCTTCTGTAAGTGGACACTTAGGTTGTTTCCATATCTTGGCTATTGCAAATAATGCTGCTATGAAGACTGGGGTGTATGTATCTTTTCAAATTAGTGTTTTAAATTTTATTCTTAGAATTATATTGTTTTTGATGCTGTTGTAAGTGGGATGTTTTCTTGGTTTCTTTTTCAGATAGTTTATTGTTAGTGTGTAGAAATGCAACTGAGTTTTGTATGTTGATTTTGTATTATGCAATTTACTGAATTTGTGTTTTAGTTCTAATACTTTTTGGGGTTGATTTTTAGGGTTTTCTATAAATAAGATTATGTCATCTCCAAACAAAGGCAATTTCACTTCTTTCTTTCTGATTTGGATGTATTTTATTCCTTTTCCTTGCCTGATTGTTCTGCCCAGGACTTTCAGTCCAATGTTGAATAAGAGTTGTGAGAATAGGCCACCTCGAGTTGTTCTTGATCTCAGAGGAAAAGATTTCAAACTTTCAATGTTGAATATAATGTTAGCTGTGTGTTTATCATATACGGCTTTTATTATGCGAAGGTATGTTCCTTCTATACCCAATTTGTTGAGAGTTTTTATCATGAAAGGATGTTGAATTTTGTCAGATGCTTTTTCTGCATTTATTGAGATGATTATGTGATTTTTATCCTTCATTTTGTCAATGTGGTATATCACACTTATTGATTTGCATATGTTGAACAATCCTTGCATCTCAGGAATGAATCTCTCTTGATCATAGTGTATAATCTCTGTAATGTGCTGTTGAATTCTGTTTGTCAATATTTTGTTACGAATTTTTGCATCTATATTAATCAGGGTTTACTGGTCTGTAGTTTTTTGTTTCGTAGTGTCTTTAACTGGCTTTGATAATAGGGTAATGCTGTCTTCATAAAATGAGTTTGGGAGTGAGATTGGTTCAAACTGAGATTGGTTCAAATTTTGGTTCAAATTGAGATTGGTTCAAATTTTGGAAGAGTTTGAGAAGGATTGGTGTTAATTCTTCTTTAAATGTTTTGTAGAATTCATCAGTGAAGCCGTCTTGTCCTGGGATTTTCTGTGTTTGGAGATAAATGATTACTGATTCAATCTCCTTACTTGTTATTGGTCTGTCTAGATTTTTTATTTCTTCATGATTCAGTCTTGTTAGGTTGTATGTTTCTAGGAATTTATCCATTTCTTTCAGGTTATCCGACTTATTGGAATAAATTATTTATAGTAGACACCTATGATCCTATATATGTCTATGGTATCTTTCATTTCTGATTTTGTTTATTTGAGCCTAGTCGATCTTATCTATTGTTTTTCTGGTCTCTATTTTATTAATTTCCTCTCTCATCTTTGTTAATTCCTTCTCTCTGCTAACTTTGATCTTCATTTTCTTCTCCTTTTCCTGGTTCTTTGAGTGCAAAGTTAGGTTGTTTATTTGAGATATTTCTATTTTCTTAATATATGTATTTATCTTATGAGATTCTAAGAACTCCTTTTTAAACATTCCATAGGTTTTTGTGTGTTGTTTCCATTTTCATTTGTTTTGATATATTTTCGATTTCCTTTTAGATATCTTCTTTCATCTACTGGTTGTTCAGGAGTGTGTTGTTTAGTTTCCACATGCTTGAAAAATTTCCAGTTTTCTTCTTGTTGATTTCTAGGTTCATACCATTGTGGTTGGAAAATATACTTGGTATGATTTCAACTTTCTTGAATTTGCTAAACCTGGTTTTGTAGCCTATCATATGATACATCCTGGAGAATGTCCCTGGCTCATTTAAGAAGAATGTATATTTTTCTGTTGTTGGATGGAATGTTCTGTACATGTCTATTATGTCCATTTGGTCTAAGGTATAGTTTAAGTCCAATGTTTCCTTGTTGATTTTCTGTCTAGATGATCTATCTATTGAAGAAAGTGAGGTATTGAAGTTCCCTACTGTTATTGTATTATTGTTTATTTCTCCCGTCTTTTATTCTCTTGCTTCTTTTATTCTCTTGCTTCTTTTAGGATTCTCTCTTTGTTTTTGATTTTAACAGTTTCATTATCATATGTACTGGAAAAGGTAGTTTTTTAAAAAATTAATTTATTTTATTTATTTATTTTTGGCTGCGTTGTGTCTTTGTTGCTGCGTGTGGGCTTTCTCTAGTTGCGGTGAATGTGGGCTACTCTTTGTTGAGGTGCTCAGTCTTCTCATTGTGGTGGTTTCTCTATTGCAGAGCATGGGCTCTAAGTGGGTGGACTTTAGTAGTTGTGGCACATGGGATCAGTAGTTGTGGCTCGCAGGCTGTAGAGCGCAGCCTCAGTAGTTGTGGTGCATGGGCTTAGGTTCTCCGTGGCATGTGGGATGTGGGATCTTCCCAGACCAGGGCTCAAACCCATATTCCCTGCATTGATAGGTGGATTCTTAACCACTGAGCCACCAGGGAAACCCAAGAAGGTAGCTTTTCATTGAAATAATGGAGTGATCTATTAGCTTCATGAACACTGACATCCATAGCTCTCCCCAGGTTTGGGAAGTTCCCAGGTATTATTTCATTAAATAGACTCACTGTGCCCTTCTCCCCCTCTTCTTTTTGTGGAATTCCAACTATTCAAATATTTGTACCTTTTATGGGATCATATTGACTTTCTTTGCTCTTTTTCATTCTTTTTTCTTTGTTTTTCTCTGCCTGGGTTATTTCAAAGTTTCTATCCTCCAACTCACTGATTCTATCTTCTGTTAGGTTGATTCTGCTATAGATTATTTCTGTTGCATTTAAAATTTTTATTCACTGAATTTTTAAGCTCCAAAATTTCTGTTTGGTTCTTTTTTAAAATGATTTCCATCTCTTTGTGAAATTTCTCATTTTGTTCATGAATTGCTTCTCTGATGTCTTTGTCTTTGTGTTTTCTTATAGCTCTTTGAGTTTCCTTAAAACAGCTATTTTGATTCTTTTTTTCTTTTCTTTTCTTTTTTTTGTGGTATGTGGGACTCTCACTGTTGTGGCCTCTTCCCCTGTGGAGCACAGGCTCTGGACACACAGGCTCAGCAGCCATGGCTCATGGGCCCAGCCTCTCCGTGGCATGTGGGATCTTCCCTGACCGGGGCACGAACCTGTGTCCCCTGCATCAGCAGGCGGTCTCTCAACCACTGTGCCACCAGGGAAGCCCTATTTTGATTCTTTATCAACTAAATCTCAAAACTCCATAGCTCTGAATTCAGTTATTAGAGGATTATTGTTATCTTTTGGTGATGATATGTTTCCTTGTTTCTTCATGTTCCTTGGAGTTTTGCACGGGTGTCTTCTCATTTGAAGCAGCAGATACCTCCTCAAATCTTTACTTGCTGTCTTTGGGTGGAAGATATTTTTCATTTGTCCTTCTTGTATCTGGTACTTTCTCCAACGTTGCATGGATATATTTGCTCTGTATGTCTTCTCTCTGCTGTGGCAGAATTCCTAGGCATGTATGTTTTCTCTGGTTCTTACAACTTTCCAGTCTGGTGCTGTAAATCTCTCTTTTGTATTCTGGAACAGGGCACTATATCTCAAAGCTTGTGGATTCTCCCTTGTCCACAGATCTTGGCCTGTTTCCAGAAAGGACTCCCTGTTTACTGGAACTCACTATGGCCTTTGTACTCAGGAGCTGCAGAAGGAGCTGGCAGAACAGTGGGGAAGGAGATGTGGTTTTAACACTTGGGTCATCAGGGATGCCCACAGGTTAGGTAGGCAGATCCTTGTGTGAGATTTGCTCAGTGGCTTGTGGGTGGGCTTCCTGCTGGAGTTAGCAGAAACCGTGTCCTTTTAATGCCTTTTGACATTCTTATCTGCCCCTTTCCTGATCTCTTCCCTCCCCTTCATTATGGAGTTCCCTCCTCAACTCTCTGGGTGCTGCTGGGAGAGAGAAATAGGTTTCTCCAACATTGTCCTGCACAGCTGGGTAGCTGCACACTCAGTCACCACTCTTCCTTTCTCCTGTAGGATGGGGTTCCTCTGGCTGGTTCAGCCCCACACTGCACTGCCTTTGGCTAAGTTCCTTTTTCTCTCTCCAATGCATTCAAACTCATATATATTTTTCTCCAATGGAATGGTAGTATCTCCCCTCTGGAAGGTTGGACTTCTACAAAAGCTCTTTCATCTAGGGGTGTCTACCCAAATCACCACTCTTCTCATTTTTCCTGGCCATGACTAAGAGAGGCTCTGGTTAGTTTGCAAGCTCCTGCTGGTTCCACATGCAGTCCCGACTGGGGTCAGTCTGTTTATTGCCTGATGCACAGGTGAGTAAGACTCCTCCTGGGTCTCTTGCCACAAGGTGCTGTATCCTACAACTACCACAGATGTACTTTTATTCATGGATGGATGCAGCATTAGTTGTTAAGAAGGGGGACAAAAAGGAGGGATGTATTATGCCACCAAGATGCTGACATTGAAATAGGAACACCAGCACTAAAATATTTTGAATGACATTTTGACAATATAAAATTCCAGATTCAAATCTTTTCCTCCAATACTTTAAGAAATGACATTGCTATTTGCTTCTATTGAGAAATTTGATGTCAATATGAATCTTGCTCCTTTGTAGGTGATCTACTCTTACTGGAATCTCTAAAAGTTTTATCTGTTTTTAATATCCTAATTTCATTTGCATATCAATGTGTGGTTTTCTGGTTTCTTCTGTTTGCACAGAATTGCCCCTTTCAATATGAGGTCTTTCATCTTTCTTTGATACTAAGACATTTATCTCCATTATTTCTTCCAGTTAAAAATTGGAAGTTCTAATCTTTTCATTTTAAAATTTCCTTTTAAGGCTATGTGGATGTTGCTACTTCTACTTTAGCCTTTCATGTCTCAGTTTTTCTCATTTTATCCTTTTTGGGGGATTGCCTTAACTAAGTTTTCTTATAATTCATCTTTAAAGTATTTGCCTCCTATTACCCCAATCCACTACATTCTTTATTTTGACTACTTTATCTTCATGTGTAATATTTCCATTGGGCTGTTTAAAATATTTTTTCTTTCCTTGTTTCAGTTTACTCTTCCTTTATCTCCTAAAGAATATCTATCATATCTAATTTAAAATCTTGATTTGTTTGTTCCAGTAATTCTTCTTCGAGTGGTAGAGGAAGATCTCTTTCCAGTTTGTTCACTTAAAAAAATAGATGTTATACTCCTCAGATGCCTTGTTTTCCATTTGAGCCTGTGTGTCCTTGCTCCTCTGGGACTACCAGCTGTTCTTCATGGTAATGAATGTTGGGGAGGGGATGAGGGTAAGTCCCTAGTCAGTGTCAGTAGCAGCAGACTAGGGAGAGGGGAGGGGAGGAGACCAGGAACTACAGAGCCCTAGCTGATAATTCTTGCTTGCTCCATCCTCTTACCCACTGTCTAGTCAGGAACTTATCTTGAAGCCCACGGGGAGAAGCAGCATCAGAGGAGACAGCTTCCTGGATTATAATCCACAACCCTGGGCTTTGAAGAATTTAGGATGTGTGGTGCTATGTTTTTTTCAAACTTCTTTACCCCATCTGGGTTTGTGTGCTGCTCTGATATTTCCTCTTGGTGATCACAAATGGCCTCAGCGATTGCTCAGAGTCTCTCAAGGCAAATTGGAGTAAGGCAAGAGCAGAATTTAAAAGGCTTTCCTCCTGCCTATTCTTTCACTACTGGCCCCTGGGCTTCAGCTACCCAACTCTCACACAAGTCAGTTTATGTTGGGCTTCAGTCTCTGGGTTTTCTTATCTTTTTATTTGTTATTAATTGGTGCAATCTGTGTTCCCCTCAAGCATCTATAATTTCTCTAGAGTTGATTTGGAGGATGGAGCCAGAAGCTTGTCCTAAATTAACTCTTGGCAGGAACCAGGGCTATCTTGCAGTTTCTTTTCCCATAGCCCTGCCTCCATTAAAAGCTGTTCAGAGTGTAGGGAACAAATGTTTGGGAGCAAATTCAAGAAGCCAACCTCTTTTCAATCTGTGAAAAGTAAATCATTCAGGCAGGTGGGGACCCCTATTCATTCTTTTAGTATGAACAAGAAGCCTCAATTTGACAGTGACATTTAGTAGCAAAACCTCCACCCTTTTAAATTTTTCCAAAATAACATCTAGGAAATACATTTAAAAATGGATGAAATTTAAGCAGCTTGGTTGGAATGGGAGAGACTTTTGGCCAATGAGGTGTAGGGTAAATAGTAAATATCCTTACAGTTTAAGCCACCATGAATTGTGTATTCTATTAACTGCAGTCAAATAGATTCCAAATGAAACCAAGTCTACCTAATAAGTAAATTAAAGCATGTTTCCTTCAATCTCCATCTTGATTTAATATGCTTAGTAAGTTTTTATCACAAATAAAATGTCAGCTAGCCAACACAAGTCCAAATACATGAACTTTTACCTTTTCACCATATTTTCACTTCTTCTTTGGATACCTCACTGTGCTTGTAGGTAAGACTGGTTTTGTGGGAAAATGTTTTGGGTAGTATTCTAGAGCCTCTGTCTCAGAATAATGCAAATCAGAATGGTGTTCCAAAACCTTGTTTTAATCACATAGCAACTGCTGACATAAACAAAATGTAATGTTAAAATACATAATAAAGCATATTTATTTGTATCACTATTTTTATTAATAGGAGGAATTGTATTTTCTTCTGATATGTTTTCAGAACTTGGTATGCAGCACCTAATGCTTTTTTTTTATGGTATGGTATGGTTGATGTACAATATTATATAAATTTCTGGTGTACAACAGTGAGTCAAATTTTTAAAGGTTATATTCCTTTAATAGTTATACAATATTGAGTATATTCCCTGTGTTGTACTATATATCCTTGTTGCTTATTTACTTTATACATAATAGCTTGTGCCTCTTAATCCCCTCTCCCTATTTTGCCCCTCCCCCTTCCCTCTCCCCACTGATAACCACTAGTTTGTTCTCTATATCTGTGAGTCTGTTTCTTTTTTGTTATATTCACTAGTTTGTTTTATGTTTTAGATTCCACATATAAATGATATTATACATTATATGTATTTCTCTGTCTGACTCATTTCTCTTAGCATAATGCCCTCCAAATCCATTCATGTTGCTGCAACTGGCAAAATTTCATTCTTTTTATGGCTCAGTAATATTCTATTGTGTAATATACCACATTTTATTTATTCATTCGTATGTCAATGGACACTTAGATTGCTTCCATATCTTGTGTATTGTAATAGTGCTGCTATGAATATTGAGGTGCATGTATCTTTTCGAATTAGTGTTTTCCTTTTTTTTTGGATAAATACCCAAGAGTGGAATTGCTGGGTCATATGGTAGTTCTATTTTTAGTTTTTTAAGAAAACACCATACTGTTTTCCACAGTGGTTACACCAATTTACATTCCCACCAACAGTGTACAAGAGTTCCCTTTTCTCCACATCCTTGCCAACATTTGTCTTTTGTAGCACCTAATACTTTTTCTGACTCTGATGTGATATTTTTGTTTCAAAGTCCAAATTACAGGGCTTGTGCTCATTGGTTTTGAGTCCTAGGACTGGTAAACTTCTACTTTCAACTTTTGTGAATGTCAGGGCCTTGGGTGAGAGGAAGGGGTCTAGAGTCTGGAAGATGGAATTTTGAACTAGCAGAATGTAAAGTCCATTTAGCTGAGAACTTTGGTGGTGGGATTTCATGGATCAAGAGATAGTATAGAAGCACACTGTAAATAACAAATATTTATTCCTAGATATAAGAATTTTATCATAGATAATGTGTACGTGCATAAAATATTGTTTCCTGTCATTTTATGGTGTATCACATTGATTGATTTGCATATATTGAAAAATCCTTGCATCCCTGGGGTAAATCTCACTTGACCATGGTGTATGATCCTTTTAATGTGTTGTTGGATTCTGGTTGCTAGTATTTTATTGAGGATTTTTGCATCTATATTCATCAGTGATATTGGTCTGTAATTTTCCTTTTTTGTAGTATCTTTGTCTGGTTTTGGTATCAGGGTGATGGTGGCCTCATAGAATGAGTGTGGGAGCGTTCCTTCATCTGCAATTTTTTGGAAGAGTTTGAGAAGGATGGGTGTTAGCTCTTCTATAAATGTTTGATAGAATTCACATGTGAAGCCATCTGGTCCTCGACTTTTGTTTGTTGGAAGATTTTTAATCACAGTTTCAATTTAATTACTTGTGATTTTTCTGTTCATATTTTCTATTTCTTCTTGGCTCAGTCTTGGAAGGTTGTACCTTTGTAAGAGTTTGTCCATTTCTTCCAGGTTGTCCATTTTATTGGCATAGAGCTGTTTGTAGTAGTCTCTTAGAATGCTTTGTATTTCTGCAGTGTCTGTTGTAACTTCTCCTTTTTCATTTCTAATTTTATTTATTTGAGTCCTCTCCCTCTTTTTCTTAATGAGTCTGACTAATGGTTTATCAATTTTATCTTCTCATAGAACCAGCTTTTAGTTTTATTGATGTTTGCGATTGTTTTCTTTGTTTCTATTTCATTTATTTCTGCTGTAATCTTTATGATTTCTTTCCTTCTGCTAACTTTGGGTTTTGTTTGCTCTTCTTTCTCTAGTTCCTTTAGGTGTAAGATTAGATTGTTTATTTGCAATTTTTCTTGTTTCTTGAGGTAGTCTTGTATAGTTATAAACTTCCCTCTTAGAACTGCTTTTGCTGCATACCATAGGTTTTGGATCATCGTGTTTTCATTGTCATTTGTCTCTAGGTATTTTTTGATTTCCTCTTTGATTTCTTCAGTGTTCTCTTGGTTATTTAGTAAGGTAATATTTAACCTCCATGTGTTTGTATTTTTTTACGTTTTTTCCCCTGTAATTCATTTCTAATCTCATAGCATTGTGGCCAGAAAAGATCCTTGATATGATTTCAATTTTCTTAAATTTACTGAGGCTTGATTTGTGAACCAAGATGTGATCTATCCTGAAGAATGTTCCATGAGCACTCGAGAAGAAAGTGTAATCTGCTGTTTTTGGATGGAATGCCCTATAAATATCAATTAAATCTATCTGGTCTATTGTGTCATTTAGAGTTAGTGTTTCCTTATTTATTTTCATTATGGGTGATCTGTCCCTTGGTGTAAATGAGGTGTTAAAGCTCCCCACTATTATTGTGTTACTGTCAATTTCCTCTTTTATAGCTGTTAGCAGTTACCTTATGTATTGAGGTGCTCCTATGTTGGGTGCATACATATTTATAATTATTATATCTTCTTCTTGGATTGATCCCTTGATCATTATGTAGAGTCCTTCTTTGTCTCCTGTAACATCCTTTATTTTAAAGTCTATTTTATCTGATATGAGTATTGCTACTCCAGCTTTCTTTTGATTTCCATTTGCATGGAATATCTTTTTCCATCCCCTCACTTTCAGTCTGTATGTGTCCCTAGGTCTGAAGTGGGTCTCTTGTAGACAGCATATAGATGAGTCTTGTTTTTGTATCCATTCAGCAAGCCTGTGTCTTTTGGTTGGAGCATTTAATCCATTCACATTTAAGGTAATTATCGATATGTATGTTCCTATGACCATTTTCTTAATTGTTTGGGGTTTGTTTATGTAGGTCCTTTTCTTCTCTTGTGTTTCCCACTTAGAGAAGTTCCTTTAGCATTTGTTGTAGAGCTGGTTTGGTGGTGCTGAATTCTCTTAGCTTTAACTTGTCTGTAAAGCTTTTGATTTCTCCATCAAATCTGAATGAGATCCTTGCCGGGTAGAGTAATCTTTGTTGTAGGTTCTTCCCTTTCATTACTTTAAGTATATCATGCCACTTCCTTCTGGCTTGTAGAGTTTCTGTTGAGAAATCAGCTGTTAACCTTATGGAAATTCCCTTGTATGTTATTTATCATTTTCCCCTTGCTGCTTTTGATAATTTTTCTTTGTCTTTAACTTTTGCCAATTTGATTATTATGTGTCTCTGCATGTTTCTCCTTGGGTTTATCCTGTATGGGACTCTCTCCAGTTCCTGGAGTTGGGTGGCTATTTCCTTTCCCATGTTAGGGAAGTTTTTGACTATAATGTCTTCAAATATTTTCTTGGGTCCTTTCTCTCTCTCTTGTCCTTCTGGTACCCCTATAACGCGAATGTTGTTGTGTTTAATGTTGTCCCAGAGGTCTCTTAGTCTGTCTTCATTTATTTTCATTCTTTTTTCTTTATTCTGTTCTGCAGCAGTGAATTCCTCCATTCTGTCTTCCAGGTCAGTTATCTGTTCTTGTGCCTCAGTTAGTCTGCTATTGATTCCTTCTAATGTAGTTTTCATTTCAGTTATTGTATTGTTCATCTCTGTTTGTTTGTTCTTCAATTCTTCTAGGTCTTTGTTATACATTTCTTGCATCTTCTTGATCTTTGCCTCCATTCTTTTTCTTAGGTCCTGGATCATCTTCACTATCATTATTCTAAATTCATTTTCTGGAAGGTTGCCTATCTCGACTTCATTTAGTTGTTTTTCTGGGGTGTTATCTTTTTCCTTAATCTGGTACATAGCCCTCTGCCTTTTCATCTTGTCTATCTTTGTGTGTATGTGGTTTTTGTTCCATGGGCTGCAGGATTGTAGTTCTTCTTGCTTCTGCTGTCTGCCTTCTGCTGGATGAGGCTATCTAGGAAATTACTTCCTGATTCATGGGCTGCAGAATGGATTTGAGTTCACAGGCCTGGTAACAACATTAATCTCACTGTATATCTCTCAGAATTCTTGGGGCCAAGTGCAGTGTCAATGAGCAGTAATATTTTGAAAGAAATCTTTTTCTGTGAGCAGTAGGTTTCAACAGTGAGCTAAAATATTCAGTCAACCATGTTGTAAAGAGATGTGCTGTCTTTCAGGCTTTGTTGTTCATTTATAGAGCATAGGCAGAGTAGATTTAGCATAATTAAGGGCCCTAGGATTTTTGGAATGGTAAATGAGCATTGGCTTCAGCTTAAAGTCACCAGCTGCATTAACCCCTAATCAGAGAGTCAGCCTGTCCTTTGAAGTTTTGAAGCCAGGCATTAACTTCTCCTCTCTAGCTATGAGAGTCCTAGTTGGCATCTTCTTCCAATAGAAGGCCGTTTCATTTACATTGAAAATCTGTTGCTTCGTGTAGCCACCATTAATAATCTTAGCTAGATCTTCCGGATAATTTGCTGTAACTTCTACATGAACACTTGCTGCTTCACCTTGCATTTTTGTGTGATGGAGATGGCGTCTTTCCTTAAACCTCATGGACCAGCCTCTGCTGGCTTCAGACTTTTCTTCTGCAGCTTCCTAATCTCTCTCAGCCTTGCACTAGTTCTGGCTTCAGCTTAAGGGAATGTTGTGGCTGGTTTGATCTTCTATCCAGACCACTAAAACTTTCTCCATATCAGCAAGAAGGCTGTTTTGCTTTCTTATCATTCATGAGTTCACTGGAGTAGAACTTTTAATTTCCTTCAAGAACTTTTCCTGTGTATCCACAAGTTGTCTGTTTGGCATGAGAGGCTTAGCTTTCTGCCCATCTCAGTTTTTGACCTGCCTTCCTCACTAAGCTTAATCTTCTCTAGGTTTTGATTTAATGTAAGAAATGTGGGATTTTTCTTTCACTTGAACACTTAGAGGTTATTGTAGTGTTATTAATTAACTTAATTTCAATTTTACTGTGGCTTAGGGAAGAGGGAGGCCTGAGGAGAGGGAAAGAGATGAAAGAATGGCCAGTTGGTGAAGCAGTCAGAACACACAACATTTATCAATTAAGTTCACCATTTTATATGGGTGTTGTTCATGGTACCCCAAAACTTATAACAATAGTAACACCAAAAATCACTGACCACAGATACCATAACAAATAAAATAATACTGAAAAAGTTTGAAATACTGTGAGAATTACCAAAATGTGACACAGAGACACAAAGTGAGCAAATGCTGTTGGAAAAATGGTGCCAATAGACTTGCTTGATGCAGGATGGCCACAACTCCTCAATTTGTAAAAAATACAGCATCTGCAAAGTATAATTAAAAGAGGTGTGCCCCCTCACCTCTGAGTGTGGGTGGAGCCTCTGAGTGTTATGAGATATCATACTCAAGATTAGGTTATGTTATATGGCAAAAGGAAGACTATGCTGAGTGGGCCTGACCTAATCATGTGAGCCCAGTAAAAGCAGAGGGATTTCGTTGACTGGCTAAAGAGTAGGGAGTCAGAGAGAAGTGCTCTGAATGGCTTGGAAGAAAGTAAACACCTATGTTGTGAAGTGCCAATGGTGGCCACATGGTAAGGGACAGGGGTGACCTCTGGGAGGCGGGAATCATCCCTAGCTAACAGCTATCAGGAAATTGGGCTATCAACCCCACAACTATAAGGAAATGAATTCTGCCAACAACTAATGAACTTAGAAGAGGATCCTGTAGGTGAGGACTGTAGCCCTGGCTGACATCTGGATTTCAACCTAGTGAAATCCTGAGCAAAGAATACAGCTATGCCTTTCCTGGATTCCTGACCAACAGAAACTGTGAGATAAGATGTTTGTGTTGCTTTTAGCCACAAAGTTTGTGGTGATTTGTTATGCAGCAATACAAGACTAAAACAAATGGCAAAAGTGCATTCAGAGCAAAAGGGCGGTGCCAGTTCTGCATTTGCTCTGTGGTAATCGTTCCTGTCCTGATGCTCTGTGCTCAATTGTTCATTTCAGTAATGTTGGCTATGATAGGCTAGATGTTTACATCCTGTGACTAAGCATAAAATCACAGGTTTAGAAAGCTTTTTGAATTTTTCTCTTCTCTTTGGGTCCTTATTGAAGCTTTGCAGCACAAGCTTTATCTCTCATCCGAGCATTCCCAGTTTAATATAATTCAGAAGATGGTTACTTAAGTGCATAGCAAAAGCAAAGGCATTCCATGTCCTTTCTTGCTACTCCCTTCAAGTCTTTTCATAATTTCTAGGTGTAGAAAGTCAATATGGAAAATATAAGGTGCTTTATTGCTTAGTGAACAAAAAGGTGATAAACTTAGTTGCTCTCACAATCAGTAGAATGTAAAGTGCATCATAATCTAGATGAGAGTCTAAGTCAATAACTTGCAATATAATTATATATAAATAGGCTTAGAAGACAATAAATACCATAAGTAAAAGACTAGAGGTCTTGGGAAAACCTTTCATAAGAATATATAAGACCTTTATGAGCAAGTCCTAGAGTCTTGTTATAGATTGAATTGTGTCTCCCCATAAGATATATTGAAGTCTAAACACCCAGGTCTTAGAATGTAAGCCCATTTGGTAATAGAATTTTTGTAAATATAATTAAAGATGACATCATATGGGAGTAAGATGAGTCCCTTATTCAATTTGTCTTTACAGCCTTGTGAAGAAAGAGACACAGAGAGATCACCATGTGAAGATGGAGGACTAGAGTGATGGAGCTACAAGCCAAGAAACCTCAAAGATTGCTGTCGAACCACCAGAAGCTAGGGGGAGGCATTTAATATTCCCCTACTGGTTTCAGAGGGAGCATGGCCTTATCAACACCTTGATTTAGACTTCTAGTATCCAGAATTGTGACAATAAATTTCTGTTGTTTTAATTCACCCAGTTTGTGGCATTTTGTTGCAGTAGCCTTAGAAAACTAATATCTGCTAAGGCTTTTACTGAGTTTTGAAAGTCTGACTTGCATCTGGCTTTATATGGTCTGAAGGTATTATGTACAAGGGGTCAGTCAAACCACAGAGCTTAGCTAACTGCTAACCACAGAGTAGAAAGTGGCTGGGTTATCTCATAGAAATTCTCCTCCCTTCCCAGCCAGTCCTTCCAGTTTCAGGTGTGTGTGATCCCAATTAATAGTTTAATACTTCATCAAGATATCCACTTGAGACACTTTAACTTGATTAGCACTGACTTTGGTTCAAAAAATGCTAGATCTTTCCCCATTTATTTACACATTACCTATAAATGTCTACCTCCTTCCAACTTTTAACAACTTCACTTTCTTGAGAATAATTTTCTACTATCAACATATTTGCTAATATATTGAACAATGTTTCTCAACGTATGTTCCATGGACAATCAAAAGGTAGAGTTTAGTGAAAGACTTCTTAGGCCAAATTCATTTAGGAAATGGTGAACCAAGCAAAGCTAATCATGTTTTTCCTCTCTTCCTTTATAAAATTTCTCATGGCTTTTACTATGTTCACATCTATAAGGAATCTTTAAGGGATAAGATGAAGATGGGGAGAGTTTTACAGGATCTCCCAAAGTTATTTAGATACTACATTTTTTATTTTGAAGAAACATCTTGAGGACCAGTGTTTCTCAAACTATATTTTGAGAAATGCTGACCAAATCATAGGATTTTTGGAGGTGGAAAACAATGTGGAGGAAATTTATCCCAATCTTGAGACTTTAAGTTATAAAATCACAAATAATTAATGGCACAACTTAAAACTCAGGTGCTCTGAAGCCCAACATTGTCAATGTCAAATATTTTGTACAACTTACACTTAAAAACAGAGCTCCGAAAATCACATACATGTATTGTGGCAAAGCAAAATAATTAAATGTACGTTGTAAAAAATTAAATAATTTTGTACAACTTACACTTAAAAACAGAGCTCCTAAAGTTACATACATGTATTGTGGCAAAGCAAAATAAAAAGATCAAAGCATTATTATAAAGGAATTTACCAAGAACTGCTATATTTCCCCCATCCCATTTGCTGGAAGTCAACAAGAGCGTCTAGCACTTTGTAGATGTGCTAGATCAGTGGCTCTTTAACTTTTGGGGGACATCAACTTATCTTGATGTTGATGATAATTTGCTTTTCTGTAATTTTCAAGTTTAAATTAAATATAAAACTGATGCTCTTCTAGTCCCTAACTGATGGGTCAAATTCTCATAAGTACCATCTCATGCGGAGCCCAATTTTTAATTCACATGTGCCCAAGCATTTTCTGCAGCCTGATTAAATTACATTCCCAACTCCTTTGTATACTGTTATTTTTCAAGTGTTATTAATGCTATTGTATTTAATAAAATACTGATTACACAATAAAAAAAAAACAACTGATGCTCTTTCTGTTATCTGAATAACACTCTCTAGAGTTGTTAGCATTTCTTTTTGATCAGAACTACGCCTGTTTTTCATGAGAGGAAAGTGTTACCATTATATTTTGGCGTTGTCTGTCCATGCAGAAGGCAATTCAGAAACAGATGGGGACCAGGAGGTCTACAAATGGGAGTCAGGAGAGTCAGAGAGTGGAGATGGAGAAAGAGCCTTCCAAATGAATGATGTAGGAAGAGCTGAGTCAAACCTGAGCTTTATTAAAGTTTCCTGTTTCTGTCCTGAAATTTGGAAATATTAGCATTCTGCTTTCCCCTTGGGGTTCACCCCAGCTTTTTCACAGACAAGGGAGGCAATGGCACGCAGCCTTGTTCCACTGTCAGTCCCAGCGAGCCTGCATCTCCAGCCCTCGTGTTCTGTGTGCCTGCCAGCAAGTTGATAACTCCAAGAAGCTGATCTCATCTTAGGCACTTGGGAAAGAGTATGTGTCCTAGGACTGGGAAAATCTTTGTCAGCTCAGTCTATTGGGAAACATCAAAGATAACCATGGCAGTCTTCTCAAATCATTTTTCTTCTGTCTTATCTTCCTGACCTGATATAGAAAAACCCATAAAACTTAAGGATTATATGGACCTTTGGAGAGGTCTAGGATCTAGTCCATGGGCTTAAAACCATCAGTCCATGGACCATTTGAAGGGCCATGGATGAGTTTCAAAGAGTCTGAGAATCCCTGAAGTGGTATGCAAATTTTCTAAGTCCATTTTTCTGGGAAAAGAGTCCATAGCTTTCATCAGATTCTCAGATAAGTTGATGTCCCCCAAAAGTTTAAGAGCCACTGATCTAGCCTAACTTTCCTCATTTAGAGGGTGGAGGAAACTGAGTCTGTAAGAAGTGGAATGACTTTACTAATAAAATCATACAACTTTTAGTGGAAGTTAGGTTTGTAATACTCTTTCAGTCCAATTCAAATGAACCATCTAGCATTAGATGAATGACTTAAAAAAATAACATTTATTTGTATTTGGGCATTCAAATTTTGATGAGGTTCTCAATAATTGTGAGACATTTATAAGTGAAAAGATAGAGTTACTCCCTCTGCTATGTTCTTGTTCATATTTTTTCCCTTACTCCTCTGTGAAGCATCTATTTTCCCCTAGTTACCTAGAGCCCGCCCTCCTCAACAAGAGAAGCCACAGCAATGAGAAGCCTGCACACCACAATGAAATGTAGCCCTCGCTCACCGCAACTAGAGAAAGCCCGCACACAGCAACGAAAACCCAACTCAGTCAAAAATAAATAAATAAATTTATATATAAAAAAGAATGATATAATATGCCACCCATGATTTATTCTTAAACTCTTTTGCTCATCAATTGGTAAAATAATGTATTAAGGGAGTGGCAGGATGTTACCTTGACAAAGCCAGGAGGATTCAACCAGGAGCCTTCTCTGGGTTGACCAACTGTGATGGTCAGAAGAAATTCAGAAGAATCATTGGACACTGTCCATGGAGAAGCCTTTGACTCAGACCTTAACTGTGATTGTGGTAGCTGGAAAAAGGGATTTAGCCAAGAACCAAGTATACAGTTGGAGTCACTTCCAGCATAAGTTACAGCACTGAACCCCAGATCTCAGGCAAGTGTACTTGTATCAATAAATTTAGCCTGATTCAAGATTATAGTCTCTTCTCTTTGGTCTCAGGTTCATATTTATGTATATATTAGTAAAAATTTGCAATCTTTTGGTATGTAAGCTATTTCCTTCTAGGGTCAAACTTTGTCTTTCCCTCTCTGGAACATGATGAGTTATGACCCTACTTATAGGTCTAATGGGAACAAGAGATAGTTACAGTGGGTCTTGTTAAGAATGGACACCCCTTTGCAAGACATCTGCCCTAGGGGAGGCATTACTTGAGCTTCACGCAAGGAATGGTTAGTCACCTTAGACCTGGGAGGGCAAGCTACTTCTGCTGGCAGCTAGCCCTGCCTGGGTGTTAAATACTCAAGTAAGGGAGCCATTAGAGTTGAAGCTGATTCAAGGTTACACAATAAAATAATCGGCTATCTTCTGTGATACAGTATAGTTTCCAGCAAATCATTCTTCAAAAGTTGTGTTGCTGCACATAATTTATACCATCTTTCTGAGGAAGAGACAAGTAGTGGAAAATCAAACCCAAACAAAGAAAACACCTTGGTCTTAGAGTCAGTTCAAGAGGATAAGGGCTGCAGTATCCTTCCAGTTGGTCTTGGGACTTCTGTTGTTAGAATACCAGCTTTAAAATGGTTCAACCATGAATACCCACATGGACCAAGTTCAAATACAAAAGGCTAACTTACATTTATTGTACTGTATTCATTTTCACCACAAGCTTTAGAACATTTACTTTCTGTTAAATCCACTTATCTAAGCAGTTGTTGACAACAGAAACATCCCTGAATTTTTCTTTTGTTTCCTTTGTTCTTCGTGGTTTTATCTTCCCCCAAACCTGCATCCTTCCTGTCTCCACCCCAGCTGAGATGTTAGCAGACAGCATGTAAACCAGAAATGCCTTTAGATATCTTCATTTTTTCTTTCCCAAGCAAAAAGGAAAGAAATAGTTATGGCCTCTTGGCTTTTATTTGAGTGTAATTGTCCCTTGTGTACCTCTCAAATTCAGCTGCACTCTCATAGCATAACATCTACTTTCATTCTTCTCATCTCCACTATTTAAAAAAAAAAGTATATTTAAAAATGATTCACCTACCTTACAGACCCATCATTTTTGGAAAAGGAAAAGACCCACATTAGATTATCTTCACACCTAGTGCCAGAGCTGTCTCCATAATGCATTTGCAAGCAATAATCTTGGTTCATTTAAAAAGTTTTAAGCACTAACATTTGCAATATTCCCTTGGGGTATGATACACAAAGTAAGAGGCCTCACATAGGAAAATTTTCTTCTTTTCCCATTATAGACATACTTTACCCCCATATAGAATATTTAAGAATAGATATAGGAGTAATATTTTGACTTGGTTCCTATTTTAAGATTTTCATACTCTAGGACTTTTAATTGAATAAACTCCCTTCTATAAATTCTATTGGAATTAGAGCTTTTCTGCATTACATGCAGCTACCCTGTTTTTCTCTCTCTTTGCTTTTTAAATTTTTTAATTTAACATCTGTAGAACCAAGGTAGGTACTAAAATGTCAATGATATCCAATATTATTTACTATTTTTCACTTATTTACATGAATATTGCCCTACAGTTTGATGACATCCTTGATTTTAATTCTTTCTGTGTGGTGTGTTGGCTGTTTCAGAACTATCCTTAGCCTCTCCTTCAAGATTCAGCCTGGTTTCTGTGTCCTTCACAAAGTTTTCCCTTGCTAATCAGACCTTATTAGTCTCTCCTTTGTCTGCATTTCTGACATCGTTCCTGACTTTGGCAGATTCGTGTTGTTATTCAGTTTCCATGCATGCTCGTGCTATAAAGTGGAAGATAACCCACTGTAAATTAGGAACTTGGTCTCGTCCACCTCTGTCAGTGAGCTCACTGAGAGTAAGCCGACATAATACATGTGCTGCTAGGTAGGGGGGTGAATTTTAAAATTCTATTTTCTTATAATTTGATCACTTCTTTATGATTCGGGCTTAAAAAACTTTAATAATCTAATTGTTCATCTAATTTAATATACTCAGATTTATAGTAAAATACTTGAGGCATTGTGACTCCATGGTTTGGAATCCCATCTGGTAGAGCCGCAGGTTTCGATTTATCTCTTCAGTTTCCTCTGTAAGGAACTTTTAATTTGACACATGCTTTGCTTATTTATTGGATATAAATTTAGCTATGTACCATGTTACACTTGAGCACAAAAATTGCAGAATGCAATTAACTAGCTGCTGAGATAAATTTCCACTAATTGCGGAAAACTTATTCAGACTCTTCCAAGAAAATCCAGTTCAATTCAGTGATTTTTTGTTGAAATTCAGGATTATCTTCTTAGTTACATTTCAGTTCACTGGGTCTATTAGGCTGTTCTTTCTTGCCTGCTGTCTCATGGAGATATATGTTTGTGTGTGTGTGTACATGTTTGTGTGTGTAGGTGTGTGTTTAGGTGTGTATGTTTCATGGTTGCTCTTTTTAAAAAATTGTCTAAGAAAGAGAAGGAACAGATGGGCTGTAGTTAGAGGAAGATTTGGGGTCAAGGGGATGATGGTCTTTAACATGGAATAAGCTTGGTCATGGGTACAGGCTGAGAAAAAGAATGCAGCAGTGAGGAAGAAGTATAAGATTGTCTAAATGCCATAGGGTTCTTAAAGAGGGGTAAGAGGTTGGGGTACAGAATAGAGCAGAGAGATTCACTGCAAAGAGGAGGAAAGACAATTGTATGGAAATGAGAGGGGAAAATGGGAAGATCAATGTAGAGAGATAAATTTCTTACCCTGAACACTGGCTAGGCAGAGCAAGGTTAGGGACTATAGGACATTCTTCCAATCTGCTCCTGCCTATGTATAAGTATCAACTCAGAGATAGTCAGAAAACCCACTCAGAGCAGCTTGTGTCAGTGACTTATTTTTCTGGTGATGTAGTTAAGGCCATCAACCCAAGAAAGGAGGGAGAGGCAGCAGGACTGAATACTTGAAAAAACTGATGACGATATGGACGAGCCTCAGAATGGAATATGGGAAGAAGCCTCTCACGGATGGAGAATTATCTGTCAGCACTGAAAATCCAACTGGGGTTCTAGGCCATAAATAAGTAGGTGTTCAAATTTGTTCGTCTCATGGTTTGTGAAATCTTTTTATCCAATGGCACTTAGCAACTTGTATATGGAGCCAAGAGGAGGAACAGCTGGATTGGCCCCAGAGTTGGAGTAATTTTAGAAAGGCAAAATAGGAAGAGAGTTTGGCTTATTAGTAAAAGCATGTTTTAAGTGACGATTATAATAAACAGGGAAGAAAAATAGAAAGTGAAGGAATCAGCCACATTGGAAGACTCATTTAGGCTGAAGAATAAACTCAGCAGGAAAAAGGGAATGACAGAGCAAGGTGGACAAGAGAGCAGTGCTCTGAAATGTAACATCTTAGGGCTGGGGAAGGGCTAGGTGAAGACAGGGTGCCAGGCAGGGCCATGGGAAGAAATGGGGGAAGCAGGGTGGAAACGAAAGTTATGAAAAAAGGAAGTGGTCAGGGAACAGAGAGTTTGGGAGGGCCCTCTAAGTACTGAATTCCTTCAGGATAATGACCACCAGGATGCCACATAGCCTTGTTTCCTGACCAAGAAATGAAGATGGATGTTCCTGAAATATTACCCAAGCAAAGAATAAGTTAGTCTCTTATTCATGTTGCACAGCACATTGCCTGGGTCATTGTTAGTGCTCAATAAGTCTTTGTTGAATGAATAAATGACCTACAGGTGATAGGAAAGTTTATGTTCTTCCGATGCACTTACTTCTCACATGAGACAAAGCAAATCATATTCCTTTGTTTTCACCCAAGAAACGATTAAAAGTAAGTGATGCTTAGAATTTGCAGAAGGTGTGAGTGATCTTGGCTTAAGTATTTTTCACCACTATGGACTTCTGTACCTGAACTTAGAATAAAAAAGACAGTGAAGCAGGTCAACTTGTGTAAAATTCATATTTTCCATGAAATGCTTTTGTGGCCTTGGCCATCAGGATCTGGAAACACAGGGCAGTAATGGGGTACAGAGTGAGGTTAGGGTCTTTTCTGTGTCACAGCTGTGTCACCCAGCCCTATGTGGTTGAGAGGACCATTCCTGCATTTGGTTCCACAGAGAAAGGAGTCAGTCCCTGCCCCTTCTCATCTTCAGCTTCCCTGTCCACTGCTTTCAGCAGGGCCGATGAGCAGGTTCCTGTTCCATCTCCTGTCTACTCCTAGTTATCAGGGTGGAGAAGCTAGAACAGGAATTTCCAGGAGTGGCCTCTTGGCTATGAGATTCCACAGGGATAGAGGAGAGGAGCTGGGAGCAGTCATTTAAAGAGAACTGGTCCAGGTGAACAGGTGGGCCAACTACTTGGCTGTAACACGCCAGAGTTACAGACTGAAGAAGCGTATCCAGAGCCTCTGGCTGAACCTCAATGAGCCCTGGGCTATAAGGGCAGCTTTTCCAAAGATGAAGCTGAGAAAACATCAGCCTTTCCTTGCGGTGTGTATGGCAGCTTGGATGGTGGTAGGAAGCCCGAGGGCAAAGAGGGTGTTTGGGCACGTTGAGCTCCTTGCCAAGTCACGCTTGATTGCAGTGCAGAATGCTGGCCCATGCATTCCAGCTGCCCAGCGGCATTCACAGAGTCGTCACCCCCGGGCTTCATCTCCAGTCTTGACTTTACTTCCTTTGACACTTGACCTCCTGGTGCTACTTTTTCTTGCCTTGGCTTAGCTCTTCTAGCTAGTAATCTCTTTGGCTCCTTTTTCAGTTTTTTGATATTTGGCTCATCTTTCTGGCAAATTTATTTCCGATGACCTATCCTTTGGGGATGGTAATGGCATGGAAAAGGTGAGAGGAGGATCTGAACAGGTGCAGGAGGTATTTTACTGACTTTATTATGAGGATCTCATTGATATTCCAGTTATAAAGAATTGGTAGTAATATCAGACTTACATAGCTGTATATAAATAAGGCTACTTTTGTATTATTGGCTTAAATATCAAATATTTGGAAAGCATTCACAATGCGTTTGGCAGATTTGTTAACATTGCCTGGGGTGCATCTAGTTTCGGAATCTCTGCCACAGCGTTTGCTGTGTGTTACTGCTCAGGGATTGTTAACAAGCCACCTGCTTGCTAACAATCCCTGTGCATTTGGGATAGAGAAGAACTGTCAGATTTTATTACTTGTACCCCTTTGTACCTTACATGGTTGGTGTTCAACTCAGTGCAAATCTAGATTTCTGAGATTCTTTTTTTGGCGGTACGCGGGCCTCTCACTGTTGTGGCCTCTCCCGGTCCCTCTTCCAGTTCTTGCTGTAGACGACTTCCTTGTGGACAACTTACCCACACATTTTACTTCTGCAGATGTGCTTTCATTCTGAGTTTTTACGTTTCTGCCCTGGCATGCATTTTGTTCTGTCATCTTACTGCAACAGAGAAGAATAATTCTGCCTCGAGCAGTTTGGAATTACCACAAGGCCAAAACAAAAGGGCTTTTTGTTTTGTTGTCATGGCATGTTCAGGATTTCACTAGTTGGTCTAGTAATAAATTCTAAATATTTAAATATTTTAGAAGTTTAAATCAATTTTCCATTTTATCTTTTCAAAAATTACTTTAATCATATTATTCCAGATAGGACCTATAAAAAGCTTTCCTGCTCTCAACATTTGCTTCTCCCTAGAAAAAGGAGCCAAGGATTTAATGTCAGTAATTTTTATCTGTTGATTGATAGTTTGATTGCATTTTGACTGAAACTCATTTGCTTTAAAGCATTATCGCAGTTGGCAGATGTCTGTTAGGACTTTCACTTTAATTAAAACATTAAAAGGTTTTCTCTTTCCTCTTAAACAGTTTTAGGTACCAGCTAGATGAGGAGATAAAATGTAAACACCACCTCAAGGTTACAATGGATATGGTGTTTGCAGGGTAACTGGGTGAAGGTAGAGATGATAAAGGATAAGTGACACAGGAGGTGGTCAGGGCATCTTCCACAATGCTCCCTACACCCCCGTGGGAGCGGTCACTGATTCACGGGAGGATGTTGGGAATCTTTAATTTGTCACCAAATTCTTTCAGAACTGAGAACTACTTGGCTGTGAGTAACGAAAACCCCAAGTCAGAAATGTTTCTCCAACATACAGTTTTTCAGGTAGGCCATTTCTGTGACTCAAATTGTGTAAATCCCCTCCCCCCAAAGATATGTTGAAGTCTTAACCCCCTTGCCCTGACCCCTTTGAATACATTATTTGGAAATAAGGTCTTTGCATACATAACCAAGTTGAGATGAGGTCATCCTGGATTAGCGTGTGTCCTAACTGGGAATTTTGGACACAAAGACACACAAGGAGAATGCCATGAGATGATGGAGACAGAGATGGGAGGGATACATCTACAGGACAAGGAAAGCCAAGGACTGCCCAGTCTAAGGGAAACACAGATTAGAAACAAAGCTTCATTTGAAACTAAGGAAGATGCTCATTCTTCCCTTTTCTCACTTACTACAGAAAGCTATTAAGTATAAATTCTTCTTCTATCTCTTCCAAATGTATGTAAATCTCTTTAAAAGCTAAATAAGTCCCCATCCTTCTGCCCCCAGGAATGTCTTTCTCAAGGACTTGAAATACAATCATTAAGGAAGATAATATCCCTGCCTCCCAGTTTCCTTGGGAGCCTAACTTCTGCAGGTCTTTCACTCCTGCCATAAAGACACGAGATGTTTCATTTTCCCTCGGATAAAGTCAATTAACAAACAGAGATGGCCACCCCAGTTACTAGGTGAACCTAGGATGAACTGTGTGTGACAGGTGGAGTTGTTAAGTCCTCTTAGATGAGGACTAGTCATTGTTTATCTTGAGAACATGTATGGAACGGGTTGTATCTGCTTGGCTCTGTAAAGGGTGAGATTTGTGTCTGTCTCTACAGTTTCTTAGTGGATTGCCTGTAATGGGTCTCACATTCTGGCTTAATGCTTAATTAATAATAAAATTGTTTCTTTCTCTTCTGCTTTATAGAGGCATTTTCTGGGTTGGGAGGAGATTTTGTTTTTAATTACATTTTCCCGACACCAGTGACCACCAGAAGCTTGGAAGAGGTAAGGGAGGATTCTCTCCTAGAGCCTCTGGAGGGAGCGTGGCTCCGGTGACACACAGAATTCCATCTTCTAGCCTCAAGCACTGTGAAAGCATAAATGTCTGCTGTCTTAAGCCACCCAGTTTGTGCTAATGTGTTACGGCAGCCCTAGGAAACGGACCCATCCTTCGAGGGCAGGTATGGCAGCTCTGTTCCACAAAGTCCTCAAGCCTGAGACCTCTAGGTTTTTGTTCTTCCAGCTGGAGGGTGTGCTCATAGTCTAGATGGAGATCTGACACCAAAACCCTGCATTCCAACAGCAGAATTGGGCTAATACCAGTTGTTACTTAACTAACATTCCTGAAAGCTGTCACAGGAACTTCTACACCAGTCTCATTGGGTAGAGCTTAAGGGTCACACATCCACCTACAGCTTCCTTGAAATGTAGTGTTTATTCACTGTGGCCATGTGCATAGTTAAAAATAGGTTACTTGGAAGAAGGGGAAAAATGGATATTAGGGACCACTTGTAGTTTCTGAATGTTTCCACCTGCTCTCTGCTTGAATACATACATCACAAATTCTTTCTTACTTTCCTAACCTGAATTTGCCACCTCTCACAACTTTTTCTCTCCCCAGGATGGTCAGAGTCATATTTTGTAATTTCTACTGGTCTGATGTAATTTGGTTTGTTAAAAATTATTTTCATATTCACACCACACTCCCTTCAATCTGACATCCTGAAATGCATTCCCATGACTGAAAAACAAGGCCCACTTCAGGCAGAAAGTGTTGCACCAGCAGGGAGACACTGGAAGTGCTTCACTGATGATGTCACTGTTACCACGAACGTGCTTTCCCAGTGAAATATTGAATTCAAGTGAAATTAAATATGAAACTGTCCTTAAATAATCCGTACATGACCTAACTAAAAATAAAGCTATTATATTGCTGCATGTGGTACAGATTTTAAACTAAACTTTTGTCTTCCACAGGCATGGATATTCTAGAAAATATAAAAGAGAAGATCTTTAAAATGTTCTAAGCCTTATGTGAGAATTTATAGAATATTTTAATATTTAGCTTTTATAGTACTATAAAATTAAATTGATGTGGTCTCTTAAAAAGTCTAAATTTAGTTTTTTATTGACTATCAATTTTGAGGGGTGGAGTAAATTGTTGTGATGGGATTTCTGGGTTTCTAAGTTTGGTCCTTCAGTTTCATATTATATCTAAATCCTCACGCCAAGTAAAGTTCCCATCTGTTTCACAAAACATTGAAAGGCATTTAAATAGCATTCACAAATAGGTCTTTGAATGAAGAGGATTTTTCTTCTTCTTTTACACGTTTTGAATCCTTTGTTGAGCTCTCTTCTCACTTTAGTCTTGCTGTTTCTGTTTTGTTTCAGCAATGTGTACAGCACATTCTTGTTTGCAGTAAAAAGTTGTCATATGGATTGTTTTGACTGTTTCCATGACATGCAAATGAACAAGGATTTTAAAAAAATGTTCTTGGCCCTAAAAGAAACCATATTTATTTACACATCTAGGTAACCAGACCTCCTCTTAAACTTTATCACTTGTTCTTCTTCTAGCTGAAAAGAGAACATTTTTGTACTTTTATGAGAGATTGACAAAATACCTGCTAACTCTCTGACTTCCTGCTAAATATCACTGTGGACTTTTACCTGTTTTATGGCTTTTTAGCTATTAATAGTGCTTTGGACAAAGGCTACCCCAGGGCTGCCTACAGTCATTGAGCAGAATTTGGACTGAGTAGGGCCTTCAGATTTCCACACAGCCAAATCCTCTGTGGGATCTCTAAGGGCCGCACTGCCCATTTGGAGTAGCAGAAGGAGGAAAACACAGGGTGTTCATATCACAATAAATGATCCTGTCATATATGTCTGAAGGTCTGAGCTAGTTGTGCAGATTTGGGAGCCATTGGTGTAGAGATGATAGTTGAAGATTTCTAAAAGGAAGAGTTCAAACAAAAACCTTAAGAAACTCTGGAGAGAAGGAAAGGGGGCCAGAGAGGTCAATGGTGATAATGACTGGCTACTGGGTCTCCCGCTAAGAGACCAGTTTCAGTGTGTGTAAGAAAAAGGAGCCTGATTTTCAAGGGATGAAGAAACAAGTGAATGGGGAGATGCAAACAGGGGTACAGATGGCTTCTTAGGCAGGTGGGTGGTGAAGGGGAGAAACAGGATGGGAGAGCCAGGGCAGGTTACCAAGGGGCAGACAGTTTTTCCCCAGACTAAGAAGGTTCTTGGTAGCCTTGTGTGCTGAAACAGAGGAGAGATCAACAATGCAGGAGAACTGAACAAGGTCAAGGGGAGGCTGTTTTGAGTAGGGGAAAGGGCACAGGATTTAGACTCTGACAGTTCTTGCTAGAATCCTGGAACTATACCATTTTGGGCAAGTTAATCGATCCCCTGAGTCAGTTTCTTCATCAGTAAAATGAAGATGAAACATAGTAAAACAGACTGATCCTAATATATAGGGGCTTAAGGAGACATGAGGAGATTGTCTGATGGCAACGCATGTGTTCTACGAGCAAAGAAACAAGACCCCGAGGAATAGAATGACTTTCTTAATGTTATGCAGGTAGTTAGAGAACTAGAACCTGCACCCAGAATTTCTCATTCTCAGTCGTCTTCTCTTTTGTCGCAGTGTTGACAGATAGGAGAAACTTACAAGATGAATATTACCGGTAAAGTTCTATGTTGGCTTAAACTATGTGACTTTAGGAAGGTGGAGAAGACAGCTGGCTTGACCACAGTTCCTACGGGAAAGACGTAGGGGATTTTAGTTCCACAAGTGTAATAGGAGTCAACAGCACGAGCCATTTCTGAGACGGGTGATATGGGCACAGCCCTTACTACCGCTAGGGACGCCCAGACCGACGGGGTCTGGCCACGCCGGAGGGCTCTGTCCAAAGGGTGTCTCTTCCAAGAGGGTCGCTGGGCACTTGATGTGAAACTAGAGAGTGGGGAGGAGGGGGTTGAGGCAGAGATTTACTTTGGAGAAGAGTCTTAGGGATAAAACCATAATATTAAAAAAAAAAAAACTGTCCTGGGAAAAAAAGGTAAACTTGTATCTTCACAGAGATCTGTCTGGGACCTTGGAAAGGAAGCTTTGGAACAAAGCAGAAAATGAGGAAGAACCAAGAATTTTAGGCATTAAAACATGACTTGGAGTTACGTCCCTGTGACGCAGTGCTTGAGGGGAGATGAATAAGCATTATCAGGGCTTGTGTAGGGGCCACTTTTTGTTCTTTTCAATAAACTTTATTTTAGAATAGTTTTAGACTTACCGAAAAGCTGCAGAAATAGTAGAGGATTTTCAGCAAGCCCACTCACAGTTTCTAGGGACAACTTCAAGAGAGGAAAGATCTATCCAGGACTGAAAGAGTGAAAACTGTCTCAGAGTGAAAAAGGGAAAAGCAGCCCTGTCATTCATTAGGCTGGGAAGACAGACCCAGATAAATCAGCTCCCAAGGTCTTACAACAGCTGTCATGTGCTGTCGTGACCCTGTCTTTGAGTGACTGCCTTTTATGAATGATGCCCCCAGATCTTCTTTCTATACCCATCTATTACTGGGGATATTTAATTGCTAAGCCGACCTTGCTTCATGACAGCATCCGGTCCTTAGTTACCCATTTTCCCTAATCTTGTCCCAGAAAGAGCAACCAACCCAGAGCTGGTCCCTACTTCTCTTAGGTTCTCTTTTCACAGAAGTCAAGCTTTACGAAAGACTTCTCTCTTCCGTCCGTCTTGCTGTTGTTCCATGGTAGCTCTGCAGCGCACTCCCTTGCTGCATCTATTAAATAAATCTGAGTTTGTCAGACCACATTCTTGTCCTTGGTGGCGTTTGCCTGCTGAGGCTTTAACAACTTGTACAATAGGAGGTCTGGGGGCATCTGCGGTACCTTTTAGGGATTTGAAGCTGACTTTGTGCATGAGAAGATTGGAACGCCCTATTTGATGTGATTCTGCAGTCAATAGATGAGTGAGATAGCAGCCTTCTGGAGTGTTGGAAGGGGGGCTTGGTTGGTGAAGACGGAGCAGAAAGGCTCTGCTTTACTAGTTTCACACTTTTAGATACTGCTTCTGTTTTGGTCAATGGACAATTAGTTATGGCCATAAATCTAGCAGCCCCCTCTCTTTCTGTAAATTCCATTGATTGAGCAAGTAGAATGCACTGGGCAGTGTGCTAGGTCCTTCCAGACATTATTTCTGGGATATCTTCACAAAATTCCAGTTTTCAGATAGGGAAACTGAGGTTCTGAAAGGTTTAATGACTTCTCCTGGGTCATAAGTAGCAGAGTTAGTATTTGAAATTAGGGGCTGTGTGGCTCTGCACTCTTAGCTACTGTTAAGCTGTTGCTTTACAGATTTTCAGTAGCACCCAGTATGGCAGGTTTCAATTGTGGGTTCTCCCTACCTTACCCCCTAACTCCTGCCAGAGTTATATTTCAAAAAAGCATTTTAACTTTTCTTAATTGCAAACTAGATCATTAGTAGACAGGGTACCTGCTTTTCCTAGATGTTCCCTGCACCATGGCAGAGGTAGCAGCACCTGGGAGCCTTCTGTGCTCCAGTTTGTCTCCATACAGACCAGCATCACCAAAGCCATCAACCCCCCAAGCTGACCTAGTATCCCTCTCAAATTGAAGTGTGTATTTAACATGATTGTAAGTTTTAATTAAGTCTTCTAAATCTCCGATATCTTTTTGTAAATCTTTTGCTTAATTAGGAGAAGCCAGTGGTAGTGTTTCTCTGACTTTTGGGTTCACTTCCTAGAAGAACCTTGAACTACCCTCGATCTGGAAGAAGTTGCTTGGGACATGGTACAAGTTGACTTTCAGGGTAATTCTTGTGTCTGTGTCCCAGTGAAATGTTCTTTTAATGTTTGGGAGACACCCAAAGGGAACCAGAACTTTCTTCTCCTTAAGAATCCTTCTCCTTAAGAATTCCTTCTTTCCTTAGGAATGACTTACACTATTTCAATGGGCCAGCCAGTAATTTTTTGAGGACCACAGCACTCACATGGGCCCTTCCCTACTCCTCTTCCTTAAAAATCTCTAGGAGCAAGTGCTTGCCAGAAACGTGAGTTCTAATAGAGCTCCTGAGGATACCAAGTCTCTCCTCAGGTTTGGTCACTTTGTTCTTTGTCAAAGTCTTCACTGGTAACAGAGTCTCTGTTAACTTTGTCCCTACTCTGGAGTCAAGTGACAGCTTAACCACTGAAGAAATGATTCTCCTGAGTAGAAATGACAGAACATTTCCATCTGGTAAGTAGAGAAGTTGGAGGATGGGAAACTATAGCGGCAAGAGGCTTGAGATGGGAGATGGGAAATATTTGATAGTCTTTATAAGGCAATCTTGGATACTGGCAAGATGACTTCACGGGGGGTATGCAATAGGAAAATGTGATATTTATTATAAATGTGTTTGGAGCAATAAATGCTTTATAGGGAAAAATCCTATTCTTTGCAGGAAGTTGTACTCCCTGACCTAAAAGGTCTTTTTCCTTATCTAATACATCTGATTAAATCAAGGCTTGTGACTTGTGAGGAAATGTATCTAGAGACTACAGCTCCAACAGAGGAAGGTCAAAAGACCAAATATTACTTTAGAATGTATTCCTTAGTAGGAAGCAGTCGAGTCCATAAAATAATCAACACACACATGCAAGATTTGAAATCAGAAAGATCTAAAATAAAATCCCTACCTTGTTTCTCTCTGTGTAATTTTGAGCAATTTCCATAGTCTCTCTGAACATCAGTTTTCTTATCTACAAAAGTGAGACAACAATAATCTTATAGGGTTTTCACTAATAAAAGTCCTAAGTTACATTTAGGAAAATTTATTTCATAATTAAAAGGACATAAGTAAGAGGTATATAGGGGACAAAAATGATAATTTTAATTATTATTATTTTGGTCCTATAAATAAGAAGGGACCCCAAAGTCAAAGAACAGGTGGATGAGAACAGAAAAATTAAACTCTAGGATGAAGAATTCCTTTAAAATATAAGGCATGCTAAAATTCATGTTAAAATGCGATGGACAGTAGTTTATAGTAACAAAATCCATTTTGTGGGGACTGAAAGAATAGTTGGTGGCCCTTGGTTAGGGTGCTCTCCAGGGAGCAGCCTGAGTCTCCAAAGGGCAGCTTAGCACCACCCTTTGGCAGAGGGAACCCCGGGAGGGATGAGTAGGGAGTTCATGAATGCACCTGGCTCTATAAACTTGTGTTTCCCTTCCCAGATGTTTCAAGAGTCTGACAATCAGGAACCCCTCTTTGGTTGATAGAAAGGCTTGCAGGAGTGTTCTTAGAGTCCAATTACAGGAATTTAGTTCCACTTATAATTAGCCAGTTGTTGCTAAACTGAGGGCAAATAAGGAAGGGTCTAATGACTCAGATGGTAGTCGCAATATAATTTAACTTTTTCATAAAGATCTTCACGACGTTGCAAATTTTGCTCAGGTGATATTTGATCAGCGAACAAAATGGCCCAGATCGGTGGGTCACTTCCATGAGTCTACATCATTAAGATCCATTTTCCTTCCCCTTATTTTAAGACGTAAATCCCCATTCCTACAAAAAAACTTCTTCACTGTCTCCAGCCCCAGGGATTTGATCACTTGTTTCCAAATTATATTCAAAATACACCTAAAGTCTCACTACAAACTTTCCCCAGTTTCTCCTGTTCTCACTGATCTCTCCTTCCTTTGGACCACGTAAGTTAGCACGGTTGTTAACTGTTGCATTTGGGTTATTTTTCTTTCCCTGACTGGATTGTAAATGTAAGAGCTGGGCTTACATCTCTTCCTTTTTTGTGCTTCCCATGGTGTAGATCTTTGGAGGTGCTCTATAAATAATTATTGATTACATGATTTTGGGCACAAATGTTAATATTATAGTATGCTGAAGAAAAATAAATTTATTTATTGAATTAGCACAAAAATACATGCAAAGAAAGTATGAAAAAGGGCAATTCTCTTTTAACTTACTTCGGTTTTGCCTTGATTTAGTGGGATTGGTTTTTGACTAGTCCAGCACAAAAATAATCTGTTTTTCAGAAGTCTTGGTTAGAAAGGACTCCACCATGGATCTTTTAAGTCTTTCCTTCATATATGGTTTATTCTGGGGGGGTGGGTAGTAGTACAAGTTCCTGCCCCTGTTCTTATTTTAAAAAAAATATTACTTTATTCCAGTGAGTACTGGTTGTTCTTTTCAAAGAAAGCAATTCATGATGACACTGTAATACATCCACTAGATGGCAGGCAACTGTTAGAGAAAGAAGAGGGAGAACCTGAATTATTATTTTTGGGGGATTGGTATATTTCCACTGAGCTGTCTCAGTCAACAGGCCTTGCCAATAACTCCATAATTTCTATAAAGTTCTTCAGCATTAGCTTTCCAGAGATTTTAAAAGCGATTGCAAAACATTCCATGAAATATACCAGCCAGATATTTTTCCACTACCACATTTAACTCTAGTCTGACCTTTTATTCCCCCTAATTTTCTTAAACCGTAAAGGGTGTCCTTGATCTGCCATGGGAATTCAACTAATTTATAGTGAACAGAAATGCATTATTCAGAGAAATGGAGAAATTACATAAGTTCTCATAAGAAACCTTCAGGTTAAAGTTTATTTTGAGTTATTACTTTTCAAAACAATAGAGTGAAATACAGTTTTGTCTCTAAGCGTCTCAGGGCTGTTTGAGATGATCATGAACCCTGTCAGAGAACTCTCCATTCCACCTGTGTGCTCACCTCCTAAAGACGTCAGAAAAGTGTGCCGGTGTTTGCACACCTTGACAAGCCTGGTAAGATTCCCTGCACCTTAGTGATGTGTATTTTCATCTTTCTTGGCTACAGTTTTCATGTGTCAGTCTTCTAGGGATGTTAATAAGATTCAGAGAAAGCTCTGAAAGCTCTACCTGCACCTGCACCTCGAAATTAAGTGAAATAAATGAGACCAATTCAACTGTGCTGGCTCCCATTGTTTCCGGAACAATGAGTCACGGAATTCCCCATCACTATGAATGACACTTATGGTGAATTAACTAATTCATCAATTAATTTATGGCATTCAGACTATCCCTTAGAATTTATGTGTTATATTTAAAAAGCTACTGAACAGATATTACTATAAATGGGCTGATTACAAAGATTATATTTGTTGTCACCAACGTTAGCAACCATGTCTTGTCTAGTTAGCTGAAAATGAAAGTCTCTAACAATAGCTGGATAAATAAGCCTTTTGCAATTTTAGAAAATTAATTTTGAAATTAAGAAAATTTGACATAATGACTAAACTCTCCCCATCAGACAAATTTTGACTATTGTAAGAACAGAAATGAACAACACGTGCATTGCACAATTTTGTGATCCAAGGTTCTTTCCTGGCAGAGTGTTGAGTAACAGATGAGAAGTGACGTGCCTGGGGATGAAGGTGCTGTTTACCCAAGTGCAGCACCTGTATGCTACCATCCTCAGCTGTTAGGAATTTTTGATGGATATGAAGAGACCAAAGCCCAGGATTATTGATTTGGCCTCCCCCAATCCCATCCAGTAAATTAACCACAATAATTGGTTATATTTTATGCATTTAATTTCTACCTTTTCAATGTATAATGTATTTAAAAATTTCCCCCAAATCTGAGGATATTTATTTAGTAGAATAAAACAAACATGTGATTGTAATTATTACTGCATCTGTACATAGACCTACTAAAGAGGTTTTTTTCTGGCAGCAACCAAAGCTGGCCTTTGGCAAAAACCTGTTAATTTAGCCTAAGGAGTCATTGGAGGAAAATACATTGAGTGAAAATTTATTAAGCAGTTTGTTCTTCAGTAAATATTTACTTAGTGTCCAATATTGCCAAAACAAAATAGATCCTTGAAAGAAATGGAAGGCAATGAACTCAAAATTCTTGCAACAGTTTCCACCCTGGTCCTCAAGACCTTTGGAAACCACTGGAAAGAATCTCACAATTAGATCAAGATGGCATAGTAGGAAGATCCTGAGCTCACCTCCTCTCACAGGCAAACCACAGCTACTTACAGAGCAACTATCTCTGAGAACAACCTGATGACTAGCAGAAAAGATTTTCCATAACTAAAGATATAAAAGAGGAGTCACAATGAAATGAGGGGCAGAGACAGGGTCTAGTCAGGACCCACATCCTGGTGGTAGTGACAGGAGGAAATAATAACCACTGAGGTCCTCCTAAGGGTGAGGAGTCCAATCCCCATATTGTGCTCTTCAGCCTGGGGCTCCTGTACCAGGAAGAGAAGCCCTCAAAACATCTGACTTTGAACACTGGAAGGGCTTACACTTGGGAGAGCCGAATGGCTGTAGGAAACTGAGGCTCCACTCCTAAAGGGCAAAAACTCACTTGCTCTGAGTTCCAGTGCAGAGCCAGCAGTTTGAAACGCACTGACATAGACCTATTTGTTGACCTTGGACAGCCTCCTGGAGGGGCAGGGGACAGTTGGGGCTCCTCATAGTGACTGAGACACTGGAGACATCCACTTTTGCGATCTCATTCTACCATGCTCACACAGGTGCTGGTGGGTGTTATTTTGGAATCCTCCCTCTAGTGTATTAGTGCTGGGGGCTTGTCCCGTCTACCAGCATGCTTGCAGCACTTGCACACTCTCAGGCTTCATACCCAGCCTTGCCAGGGCTTACCCCACATACCAGTACACCTGTAGCAGTTGCATGCCATTGGGTTAGTCAGTCAGGCTGGGGGCCTATACCACTCACCAGTGGTCATGTGACGCTGGGACTCTCAGCCAGCTGTGCTGGGGCTCTGCTTGCCAACCAGTTAGCCCCCAGTAGTCACATGCCACTGGGATTCAAAACCAGCTGTGCCAGGGGCTTGCCCTGCCCCTGCAGCACACCTGCAGCAAGAGCACAAAACCAGACATTGCAATCAGCCAGGCCAGGGGCCAGCCCTGCATTCCAACATGCTGACAGCAGTTAGGACCTCCACAAGAGAAAGGTGCATGCAGCCCACACAGAAAGACCCCTGAAACATCTGCCTCTGGTGGCCAGAAGGGAGTGTGCTTCTGGGCCCCATAGGACATTTCTCTATAACGCCACTTCTCCAAGATAGGGAGATGTAATGAACATATTTAATACAAACAAACAAACAAAAAACCCACAGAGAATTAGGCAAAATGAGGAAACAGGAGAATCTGTTCCAAATGAAAGAACAAGACAAAGCCTCAGAAAAATAACTAAATGAAATATGCTAAATGAAATAACAATCTACCCAATAAAGAATTCACAGTAATGATCATAAAGACTCTCACATAACTCTGGATGAACACAGTGAGAACTTCAACAAAGAACTAGAAACATATAAAAAAAGATCCAATTAGAGCTGAATAATACAATAATTGAAATGAAAAATACACTAGAGGGAACCAACAGTAGATTAGATGATATAGAAGAACCGAACAGTGATCTGGAAGACAGAGGAGTGAAAATCATCCAAGCTGAACAGACAAAAGAAAAAAGAATTAAGAAAAATGAGGATAGTTTAAGGAACATCTTGGACAGCATCAAGTATACTGACATTTGCATTATAGGGGTCCCAGAAAAAAAGAGAGAGGGAGAAAGAGGCAGAGAATTTATTTGAAGAAATAATAGCTGAAAACTTCCCTAACCTGGGGAAGGAAACAGACATCCAGGTCCAGGAAGCACAGAGATTCCCAAACAGATTGAACCCAAAGAGATCCACATCAAGACCTATTATAAGTAAATTGTCAAAAATTAAAGATGAAGAGAAAATCTTAATATCAGCAAGAGAAAAACAACCAGTTACATACAAGGGAAGTCCCATAAGACTCTTCAGGAGAAACACTGCAGGACAGAAGGGAGTGGCACGATACATTCAAAGTGATGAAAGGGAAAAAAACCTCACAACCAAGAATACCTGGCAAGGTTATCATTCAGATTTAAAGAAGAGATAAAGAATTTTATATACAAGTCAAAAGCTGAAGGAATTCATCATCATTAAACCAGCCTTTCAAGAAATGTTAAAGAGACCACTCCAAGTGAAAAAAAGGCCACAACTAGAAATAAGAAAATTATGAGAGAAAAGATGACAGAAAAGATCTCACTGATAATGGCAAACATAACAAATGTAGTGGATTAACCACTTATAAAGCTAGAAGGAAGGTTAAAAATAAAAAGTAGTAAAATCATCTATATCTACAATAAGTAGTTAAGGGATACACAAAATAAAAAGATATAAAATATGACATCAAGAACATAAAATGTGGCAGGCAGAATAAAAATTTAGGACTTTTAGAATGTGTTCAAACTTAAGGATCATCAAAATAGACAGCTATATATATAGGTTGGTATATATGAACCTCATGGTAACCACAAAAAAAACTTTTCATAAATACATAAAAAATAAAAGAGAAAGGACCCAAACATAGCACTAAAAACAGTCATCAGTTCATAAGGGAAAAGAGCAAGAGAAGAAGAAAGAAACAGAGAAGAACTACAGAAACAACCAGAAAACAACAAAATGGCAATAAGTACATA
The DNA here is from genome assembly GCF_008692025.1 of Phocoena sinus. Classification (NCBI taxonomy): domain Eukaryota; kingdom Metazoa; phylum Chordata; class Mammalia; order Artiodactyla; family Phocoenidae; genus Phocoena; species Phocoena sinus. The sequence goes on along the minus strand of NC_045774.1, from coordinate 80,143,100 downwards.
CCTATCAATAATTACTTTAAGTGTAAATGGACTAAATGCTTTAATCAAAAGACATAGGATGGCTGAAAAAACAAGACCCATATATATGATGCTACAAGAGATTCACTTCTGATCTAAAGACACACACAAACTGAAAATGAGGAGACAGAAAAAAGATAGCCCATGCAAACAGAAATGAAAAGAAAGCTGGGAAAGCAATACTTAACATCAGACAAAATAGATTTTAAAACAAAGACTGTAAAAAGAGACAAACAAGGACATTACATAATGAAAAAAAGAGTAATCCAAGAAGAAGATATAACAGTTGTAAATATATATGCACCCAATATAGGGCACCTAAACAAATATTAACTGATTTAAAGGGAGAAACTGACAGTAACAAAGTAGGGACTTTACCAACCCACATACATCAATGGACAGATCATCCAGGCAGAAAATCAATAAGGAAACACCATCTTTAAATGACATTTTAGATATAAATAGAACGTTCCAACCCCAAGCAGAAGAATACATGGAGAATACATATTTTTCAAGTGCACATGGAACCTACTCCAGGATAGATCCCATACTAGGCCACAAAACAAAGCTCAATAAATTTAAGAAGATTGAAATTATATCAAACATCTTTTCTGACCACAACACTGTGAGACTAGAATCAACTACAAGAAAAAACTGCAGAAAGAAAAAGCCTAAAACCAAACAGACATGTGGATGTTGAACAATATACTACTAAACAACAAATGGGTCACTGAAGAAATCAAAGTGGGAATCAAAAATTATCTGGAGACAAATGAGATCAGAAACATAATGATCCAAAATTTATAGAACACAGCAAAAGCAGTTCTAGGAGGGAATTTTATAGCAATACAGGCATACTTCAGAAAACAAGGAAAATCTCAAATAAACAACCTAAACTTAAATCTAAAAGAACTAGAAGAAGAACAAACAAAACTCAAAGTTAGTAGAAGGAAAGAAGTAATAAAGATCAGAGCAGAAGTAAATGAAATAGAGACTAAAAAAATCAGTAGAAAAGATCAATGAAACTAAGCTTGTTCTTTTAGGAGATAAACAAAATGGATAAACGTTTAGCCAGACTCATAAAAAAAAGAGGGCCCAAATAAAAAAAATCAGAAATGAAAACAGAGAAGTTACAACTGACACCACAGAAATACAAAAGCACCATAAGACATTACTACAAACAATTATACTCCAATAAAATGAACAATCTAGAAGAAATAGATAAATTCCTAGAAATGTACAAACTCCCAAGACTGAATCAGGAAGAAATAAAAAATATGAGCAGACCAATTACCAGTAATTAAATTGAATCAATAATTAAAAAATCCTCCTAGAAAACAAAAGTCTAGGACCAGATGGCTTCACAGGTAAATTCTACCATACATTTAAAGAAGAGTTAACATGTATCTCTCTCAGACTACTCCAAAAATTAAAGAGAAAGAAACACTTCTGAACTCATTCTACAAGGCCAGCAACACCCTGATACTAAAACCAGACAAAGACACCACAAAAAAATAAAAATGCAGGCCAATGTGACTAATGAACACAGATGCAAAAATACTCAGCAAAATATTACCAAACCAAAGTCAACAATAAATGAAAAAGATTATACACCATGATCAAGTGGGATTTAACCCAGTGATGCAAAGATGGTTCAGTATCCACAAATAAATCCATGTGATGCACATTAACAAATTGAAAAATAAAAGTCATATAATCATCTCAATAGATGCAGAAAAAGCCTGTGACAAAATTCAACATCGATTTATTATAAAAACCCTCCAGGAAATGGGTATAGAGGGAACATATCTCAACATAACAAAGGCCATATATGACAAGCCCACAGCTAGCATCAGACTCAATAGTGAAAAGATGAAAGCATTTTCTCTAAGGTCAGGAACAAGACAAGGATGATCACTCTCACCACTTTTATTCAACATAGTATTGGAAGTCTTAGCCCAGCAATCACACGAGGAAAAGAAATAAAAGGAATCTAAATTGAAAATGAAGAAGTAAAACTCTTTGCAGATGACATGATACTCTATATAGAAAACCCTAAAGTCTCCACACAAAAGCTATTAGAACTAATGTATTAGTATAGTTATGGGATACAAAATTAATATACAGAAATCTGTTGCATTTCTATACAGTAACAACAAACTATCAGAAAGAAAAATTAAGAAAACAATCTCATTTATAATGGCATCAAAAAGTTTAAAATACCTAGGAATAAATCGAACCAAGGAGGTGAAAAACCTGTACTTAGAAAGCTATAAGACATTGATGAAAGCAACTGAAGATGACAGAAATAGAAAGATATATTATTCTCATGGATTGAAAGAATTAATACTGTTAATATCACAACACTAGCCAAGGCAATCTATAGATTCAATGCAATCCCTATAAAATTCCAGTGGTAATTTTCAAAGAACTAGAACAAATAATTCTCATATATGTAGGGAAGCACAAAAGACCCCAAATTGCCAAAATGATCTTGAAAAAGAAGAACAAAGCTGGAAATATCATGCCTCCTGACTTCAGACTATGCTACAAAGTGACAATAATCAAAACGATATGGTACTGGCACAAAAATGGACACATAGATCAGTGGATCAAAATAGAGAGCCCAGAAATAAGCCCATACTGATATGGTCAATTAATCTATGGCAAAGGAGGCAAGAGTATACAAGGGGAAAAGAAAACATCTTCAATGAATGGTGTTGGGAAAACTGGACAGCTACATGCAAAATAATCTAACTTCTTTACCACACTATATACAAAAGTAAACTCAAAATACATTAAAGAATTAAATGTAAGACCTGAATCCACAAAACTCCCAGAATGAAACATGGGCAGTGTGCTCTTTGACATTGTTCTTAGCAATACTTTCTTTGGATCTATCTCCTCAGGCAAGAGAAAAAAAATAAACAAATGAGAGTACATCAAACTAAAAAGTTTTTGAATAGTGAAGGAAACTATCAACATAGTGAAAAGACAGCCTACTGAATGGGAAAAGAAATTTGCAAATGATATATCAGGTAAGGGGTTAATATCCCAATTATATGAAGAACTCATACAACTCAATATCAAAAAACCAAACAACTTGATTAAAAAATGAGCAGAGGACCTGAATCGACATATTTCCAAAAAATAACTTACAAATGGCCAACAGACACATGAAAAAATGCTCAATATCACTAATCATCTGGGAAATGCAAATCAAAAGCACAATGAAATATCACCTCATAGCTGTCAGATGGCTATTATCAAAAAAAACTACAAGTGACAAGTGTTGGTGAGGATGTGGAGAAAAGGGTTCACTAGTACACATTTGGTGGAAATGTAAATTGGTGCAGCCACTATGGAAAACTGTATGGAGGTTTCTCAGATAATTAAAAACAGAACTACCATATGAAGCAGCAATTCTACTTCTGGGGATTTTTCCAAAGGAAATAAAAACACTAAGTTTATGTTTTTATATGTGTACCCCTATATTCTTTGCAACATTATTTACAATAGCCAAGAAATGGAAGTAACCTATGTTCATTGTTAGATGAATGGATAAAAAATAGTGGTATATATATACCACTCTTTATACAAATATAAATGGAATATTATTCAGCCATAAAAAGAATAAAATCCTAGAGGGTATTATGCTAAATGAAATGTCAGACAGAGAAAACAAACACTATAAGATTTCACTTATATGTGGAAACTAATAAACAAAACACATGAACAAATATAACAAGACAGAAACAGATTTATAGATACAGAAAACAAACACATAGTTGCCAGAGAGGAGGAGGATGTTGGGATCAGTGAAATAGGTGAGGGAGATTAAGAGGTACAGAGTTCCAGATATAAAATAAATGTCACACAGATGAAGTGTATAGCATGGGGAATACAGTCAATATTACTTTAACATCTTTGTTTGGTGACAGATGGTAACTAGACTTATCATGGTGATCATTTTGTCATGTACAGACATGTTGAATCACTGTGCTGTACACCTGGATCTAAAACAGTGTTGTAGGTCAATTATACTTTAATTTAAAAAGTTGTGTTTTCTTCCAGAGATCCTCTGAATGGAATGCTCTCTGTAATGGGTTGAATGATTGCCCCCCACCAAGAGGTATGTTTGCATCCTACCCCCTAGAATCTATAAATGTTACCTTATTTACTGATGTAATTGATTTAAGTATCTTGAGATGATATCAGGCTGGGTTATTCAGGTGGGCCCTAAATTTAATGAAAGTTCCTTAAAAGTGATAGAAGATGGAAGAAGAGATTGGAGTGATGTGACCACAAGGCACGGAAGCCAGCAACCACCAGAAGGTGGGAGAGGCAAGGAATGGAGTCTCCCCCAGAACATCCAGAGGGAGTATGACCCTGCCAATGTCTTGATTTCAGTCTTCTGGCCTCCATAACTGTGAGAGAATAAATAAATTTTTGTTGTTATAAGTCAAAAAAAAATATACTCAATATCACTAATTATCAGGGGAAAATAAATCAAAAGCACAATGAGATATTATTTCACACCTGTCAGAATGGCTGTTATCAAAAAGACAACAAATAACAAGTGTTGGTGAGGTTGTAGATAAAAGGAAATCCTCATGCACTCTTAGTAAATTGGTACAACCATTATGGAAAATGGTATGGAGATTTCTCAAAAATTAAAAATAGAATTACTATATGATCCAGCAATTCCTCTTCTGGGTATTTTTCTGAAGAAAACAAAAACATGTATTTGAAGAGATATATGCACTCCTATGTTCATCACAGCATTATTTATGGTAGCCAAGATATGGAAGCAACCTAAGTGTCCATCAAAAATGAATGGGTAAAGAAGATCTGGTATACATATAATGGAATATTACTCAGCCATAAAAAAGAATGAAACCTTGCATTTGTGATAACATGGATGGACCTTGAGGGTATTATGTTAAGGGAAAGAAGTCAAAGGAAGACAAATGCCATATGACTTCTCTTATATGTAGAAACTAAAAACTCAAACAGAAACAGATGAATAGATACAGAGAACAAACTGGTGGTTGCCAGAGGGAAGGGGGATTGGGGAATGGACAAAATATTAATAGATGAAGGGGATTATGAAGTACAACCTTCCAGTCATACAATAAATAAGCCATGGGGATGTAATGTACAGCATAGGGAATAATTACTCTGTATGGTGACAGTTGGTAACTAGACTTATTGTGGAGATCATTTCATAATGTATATAAATGTTGAACCACTATGTTGTACACCTGAAACCAATATTGCATGTATGCTTCAATAACAAAAGCTACAATCAATGTGAAACAGATTGGCAACCTAATTTTAAAAATGGAAAAAAATAATCTCACCGTTAGATCTAGCTGGCCCAATCTCTGCATGTCTTTTAAAGATTGTCTATTGTGCTAGGGAGTGTTCTAATTTCATTCCTTTACATTTAGCTGTAAATTGGTACAGCCACTATGCACCCCAATGTTCATTGCAGCACCATTTACAATAGCCAGGACAAGGAAGCAACCTAAATATCCATCAACAGAGGAATGGATAAAGAAGATGTGATACATATATATAATGGAATATTACTCAGCCATAAAAAAGAACAAAATAATGTCATTTGCAGCAACATGGATGGACTTAAAGATTGTTAGACTGAGTGAAGTCAGACAGAGAACAACAAATAGCATATGATATCACTTACATGTGGAATCTAAAAAAAAAAAAGGGTACAAATGAACTTATCTACAAAACAGAAATAGAGTTACAGATGTAGAAAACAAACTTATGGCTACCAGGAGGTAAGTGGAGGGAGGGATAAATTGGAAGATTAGGATTGACATATACACACTACTATATATAAAATAGGTAACTAATAATGACATAATGTACAGCACAGGGAATTCTACTAAGTATTTTGTAATGATCTATATGGGAAAATACTCTAAAAAAGAGTGGATATATGGATATGTATAACATTCACTTTGCTGTACACCTGAAGCTAACACAACATTGTAAATCAACTATACTCCAATAAAATATAGTTTAAAAAAACAGAATAAAGATTGTCTGCTTTACAGCCATCCTATGTGCCCATGCTCCTCATTCATATGTATTCCCAGCAGCCAGCTCAGTCTCTGACAGTTTGTGGTTGCTAAATGACTGATTGTACATGCTGTGGGTCCTTGAAATGGATGTTGAGCCTTTTGTTCATATTTTGATTTTTCATTTAAAGTCTAACTGTCTGGCTTTTAAAATTTTATTTGTATTTTGGAAATCAAATTTTATTTTGGTTAACATATCTTCCTAGATGCTCTGAAACCAAATTTGAAATTCTTTTTGAAATAGTTACCTGGGTGATTTTCAGTTTGGTTTTCTGCCTTAACTACCTGGTGATCACAACTTCCTAGATTGCCTGAGAGTAGAGTGACTTTATAATTGGTTGTTTCCAAATCAGGACACTTTTGAGAATGAAAGGGCATTTAATTAATAATTATGCCAGACAATAGGTGAAAATTGGAACTGTCCTTGGCAAACTGGGATATATGATCACTCTACTTAAAACCTCCTTTTTAGCCTGGCTTGTTCTTGCCCTTTCTGCTCATATTTGGGGGGGTCAATTTATTTAGATGACCAGTTCCAATGTAGTTGATGATCTCATAAGACTTTCTGACTTTTCTTGTCAGCTTATCAGAAAGTCTTAGCACAGTGGGTGACTGAGTTTTTTCTTCTTTTTATTTTTAATGACTTTATTGAGGTAGAATTTACAGATAAAATCGCACATTTAAAGTATACAATTTGATAAGGTTTGACATATTATACTCCTGTGAGACTATCACAATAATCAAGATAGTGAACATATCCATTGCTCCCCAAAAGAACCCTCCTTCTTACCTCTCCCCCACCCCAAAAGACATTGTGAAGCAAATAACAAGAAAAGCCACAGACTAGGAGAAATGTTTTCATATTACATATCTTATGAAAGACTTATGTTCCAAATACATATATTTTTTAAAACTATTGAGACAATAATAAGAAAACAATCCAATGAAAGACAAAAATACTTGAACAAACACATCACCAAAGATGATCTATTAATGATAAAGAAGAACCTGAAAGGATGTTCAACATTATTAGTTGTTAGGGAAATGCAACTTAAAACCACAAATTAAAATCACCACACCTTTATTACAATGGCTACAATTAAAAAAAAAAAGACTAACCACTTTCCTACACTGCTGATGGGTGTATGCCCAGGAGTGGGATTGTTGGGTCTTATGGTAGTTCTATTTTTAGTTTATTAAGGAACCTCCATATTGTTCTCCATAGTGGCTGTATCAATCTACTTTCCCACCAAGAGTGTAAGAGGGTTCCCTTTTCTCCACAACCTCTCCAGCATTTATTGTTTATAGACTTTTTGATTATGGCCATTCTGACTGGTGTGAGGTGATGCCTCATTGTAGTTTTGAATTGCATTTATCTAATAATTAGTGATGTTGAGCATCTTTTCATGTGCCTCTTGTCCATCAGTATATCTTCTTTGGAGAAACGTCTATTTAAGTCTTTTGCCCATGTTTTGATTGGGTTGTTTGCTTTTTTTTGTTAATGAGCTGCCTGAGCTGTTTGTATATTTTGGAGATTAATTCTTTGTCAGTTGCTTCATTTGCAGATATTTTCTCCCATTCTGAGGATTGTCTTTTCGTCTTGTTTAAGGTTTCCTTTGCTGTGCAAAAGCTTTTAAGTTTAATTAGGACCCATTTGTTTATTTTTGCTTTTATTTTAATTACTCTAGGAGGTGGGTCAAAAAAGGTCTTGCTGCAATTTATGTCAAAGAGTGTTCTGCCTATATTTTCCTCTAAGAGCTTTATAGTGTCTGGCCTTACGTTTAGGTCTTTAATACATTTTGAGTTTATTTGTGCATATGATGTTAAGGAGTGTTTTAATTTCATTCTTTTACATGTAGCTGTTTTCCCAGCATCACTTATTGAAGAGACTGTCTTTTCTCCATTGCATATTTTTGCTTCCTTTGTCAAAGGTTAAGTGACCATAGGTGTGTGGGTTTATCTCTGGGCTTTCTCTCCTGTTTCATTGATCTATATTTCAGTTTTTGTGCCAGTACCATACTGTCTTGATTACTGTAGCTTTCTAGTATAGTCTGAAGTCAGGGAGCCTGATTCCTCCAGCTCCGTTTTTCTTTCTCAAGATTACTTTGGCTATTCGGGGTCTTTAGTGTTTCCATACAAATTGCACAATTTTTTGTTTTAATTCTGTGAAAAATGCCATTGGTAATTTGATAGGGATTGCATTGAATCTGTAGATTGCTTTGGGTAGTACAGCCATTTTCACAATATTGATTCTTCTAATTCAGGAACATGGAATATCTCTCTATCTGTTTATGTCATCTTTGATTTCTTTCATCAGTATTTTATAGTTTTCTGAGTACAGGTATTTTGCCTCTTTAGGTAAGTTTATTCCTAGGCATTTTATTCTTTTTATTGCAATGGTAAATGAGATTATTTCCTTAATCTCTCTTTCTGATCTTTCGTTGTTAGTGTATAAGAGTGCAAGAGATTTCTGTGCATTAATTTTGTATTCTTCAACTTTACCAAATTCATTGATTAGCTCTAGTAGTTTTCTGGTGCCATTGTTAGGATTTTCTATGTATAGTATCATGTTGTCTGCAAACAGTGACAATTTTACTTCTTGTTTTCCAACCTGTATTCCTTTTATTTCTTTTTCTTTGATTGCTGTAGCTAGGACTTCCAAAACTATGTTGAATAAAAGCAGTGAGAGTGGACATCCTTGTCTTGTTCTGATCTTAGAGGAAATGCTTTCAGCTTTTCACTGTTGAGTGTGATGCTAGCTGTAGGTTTGTTGTATATGGCCTTTATTATGTTGAGGTATGTTCCCTCTATGCCCACTTTCTGGAGAGTTTTTATCATAAATGGGTTTTAAATTTTGTCAAAAGCTTTTTCTGCATCTATTGAGATGATCATACAGTTTTTATTTTCAATTTGCTGATGTGGTGTATCATGTTGATTGATTTGTGTATGTTAAAGAATCTTTGCATTCCTGGGATGAATCCCACTTGATCATGGTGTACAATCCTTTTAATGTGTTGTTGGATTCTGTTTGCTAGTATTTTGTTGAGGATTTAAGTTCATCAGTGATATTGGTCTGTAATTTTCTTTCTTTGTACTATCTTTGTCTGGTTTTGGTATCAGGATGATGGTGGGCTTGTAGAATGAACTTGGGAGTGTTTCTTCCTCTGCAATTTTTGGGAAGAGTTTGAGAAGGATGGGTGTTAGCTCTTCTCTAAATATTTGGTAGAATTCACCTGTGAAGCCATTTGGTCTTGGACTTTTGTTTGTTGGAAGATTTTAAATCACAGTTTCAATTTCATTACTTGTGATTGGTCTGTTCATGTTTTCTATTTCTTCCTGATTCAGTCTTGGAAGGTTGTACCTTTGTAAGAATTTGTCCATTTCTTCCAGGGTTTCCATTTTATTGGCATAGAGTTGCTTGTAGTAGTCTCGTATGATCCTTTGTATTTCTGCAGTGTAAGTTTTTACTTCTCCTTTTTCATGTCTAATTTTATTGATTTGTGTCCTCTCCCTTTTTTTCTAGATGGTTCTGGCTAAATGTTTATCAATTTTGTTTATCTCCTCAAAGAAGCAGGTTGTAGTTTTATTGATTTTTTCTATCGTTTTCTTCCCTTTATTCATTGTGATAACATTCACTGCTGGCGTTTTAGGTACTGTCTTATTTCTGCCTTACCCTTTTGGCTGTCCAGTTCCTATTTCTCCCTTTTATCCTCAGGTGTCAGTCTTCATTGAACTTGTTCTATAAAGCCTTACCTGATATTCCATGTGTTTATTTTAGTCCTCCTTTTATTCCCTAATCATAGCATTTAATAGACCATTGTAATAGTTTGTTCACTTGTCTGTCTACCCCACTAAAATGTAAGCTCTTTCAGGACAGGGGGATTGTGTGTCTCCTTCTCTAATATACCCAGCATGTAGACCAAGTAGCTGTTAAATATTTGTTGACCACAACCTTTGTATATTATGACTTTGAGGCAATAGAATGCACTCTTCCCTACTTGAAGAACCTGGAAAAGCCTGGTCAAGAACAGGGGGACCCTAGATCTCCCAGTATGGTATAAAAAATGGATCCCTTATATAAAAATACAAAAACCCTCTGAGGATTGTGTAAAGGAACTCTCTGATGGGAAATGTCTGAGTTTGAGATTTAATTGTTCTACAACATTCTCCCTCAGTTCTTGCTTTTCCTTGTGGCATCTATCACTTCAATTCCCTTGCACTTGCGCTTCTTGACCCTCAAGGTTCAAGTTTTTCTCTGTCATAAATGTGAAAAAGTATTCTTTGCTTTTACTACACTCAGCTGAAAGAGTATGCCTTATTTCCTTAGCATCTGGAAAATATTCATTTTGGACAGCTTATATAATTTAAGGACAAGTATCAACTTCTTTAAGCTGAGTCTTTTTCCTTATTTAGCTTTCCTTGCTGAGGATCTTCCTCTTAGATGTGGTTGCTGGTATGAGATGAAACCCACAACAGAGCTGTAGATCACTAACAAATGACACTTTGAGGCACCATTGGATGAGTCCAACTTTCTCAATTCAAGGTTTTAGTTCTGCTCTCCTCTGAAATCTGGGGTATAATCTCATCAGGTGAGACCCTTAGCATACATACCTATGTGCATACATACATACAATATTCAGAACAGAAACCCTGACTGAATTACCCATTGCGCTTAAAAAATGTAATAGTCCTTGTTATACCATAATCATGACTTGCACAAAACAAGAGTGAAACTAATCATTGCACATGATCCAATATCTAGACTTAAATTCCTTTGGATATGTTTGTATGACCTGCAGAGACTGGTAGGATATTCTAGAACAGGTCTCTGAGTGTGGTCCCTGGACCAGCAGCAGCAGCATCACCTGGGAACTTGTTACAAATGCAAATTCTAGATCTCCGCCCAGACCTCCTGAATCAGAATGCTGGAGGTAAGACCCAGAAATCCATTTTTAGCAAGCTCTTCAGGTGAGTCTGAAACACTTTCAAATTTGAGAACTGCTGTTTTAGGAGAATCATCTCCATTCCAGAATAATATATAGAGAGTTGATTGTATTCAACTATCAAGTGCTTTGGTAATGGGTAGAACATTAAATAGCAACTAGTAAAACTTTACCTCTTCCAGCAAGTTTCACTGCTAATGTTCAAATAGTTTTGACTGTAGTAGATCTTGGAACAAAAATGTTAAAAGGAAAAAGAGAAATTTGAGTTCACCCACTATCCCTACCCTCTAGGGCTACTGCTAAATCTGTAGCCCTGAGTTTAGTAAATTTTGTTAAAACTCCAAAATAATGATAAAATATGAAGAATTTAGATATAATTAAATTTCATTAGTCATCTATATGACTCATACAAGAATTTGTTTTTCTCAAAAATTTTAATTGAATGTAGTGTCCAAAAAGTTATTTTAGTAGAAGAATTTTCAGAATGACTCTTTCAAGGAAAAAATTGCCAAGTACCTCACTATTGAGCTGGTGTGAAGTCTGGTTGCCACAGAGCAACAAATAAATAATACAAGTGAACACAACTGCCAAGGCACTTGTTAGAGTTTATTCTCCAAGGAAAATAGTTAATTACACTGCATAGTCTTAAGGAGTAGATTCAGTTTTTGTTATTTATAGTTTTCTCTGAGTCATTGTTTTTTTGTAATTATTCTTAAATCTCTTAGGGAGCTCTTAATGATTTTAAAGCATTGAAGTTGGAGGAAAATAAAATAATAACTACTTAATAAACAAACACAGAAAATACCAAATGCCATAATTTTGCTCCATGTGTTTTATCCAAGTGTTTTACCTTATTTCCATACCATTTATACAAACATTTGCCCCTTTGCCAGCACACCTGAATATATTCTTTTCAAACAATGCTTTTACCACTTACAATCTGTACAAAAATGTGGCTATTGTAGAGGTATTTTGCTTTGATTTTCCTTTTTTAAAAAATATTATTAAAACTTACAAACAATGTTTTAAATTAGTAATGTTTTCTTATTGACTCCCACCGTCATATTAGAAGTGCTTTCCCCCAAGGGAACAGAAAGAACCTTTGACCCAAGACGTGAAATATTTTAGATCAAGAAACACTTTTAAGAATGTGACAAACTATTATTATTTTATAGGAAAACAAAATATTTTTTCTCAGCTATTAACATTTTAATTCAAATGTTCTCAGCAATTCAGCTCAAATACTGGAAATTTTAATGCTTGCCAAGGATGTTTGGGAAAAGAAAGGCTTTGTTTAAATAAAATAGAGTAATCTCTAGGGTTAAAAAAATCTTCTCATAGAGTTTCCAACACCTATCTTTGTTTTACTTTCTGGCCTCCTTCCATACAGCTTTACTACAGATGGTGAGGCCACAGGGAAAACACAAGGTTTTGGTTTTCATTTGCAAAAGAGACATACCCAGGTTAAAATTCTCTGTTTCTTCTGCTACATTACCGAAAGTGGTCTTGTCTTGACCCTGTAAGTTAATTTATAAGAACAAAGAGAGGAAAAAAACAGAGGTTTTTAAATCCATGTAATAGACTGGAGAAGAGATAAAATTAATAGAGAGAAAGATGGACCCAGCATGGCTGGTGGAAATGAGAACCATCTAACTACCAACTAACACATGTAACATCCAGCTAGCACTACTACCAGAAGATTACTAAAATAATACAGTGATCCTGGCAGAAGCTATTTTAAGTGTACATATTGAATCATTTAATGTACAATATAAATCACATCTCAGATTGCAATTTTAACACTAAGAAGTGCATATTTAACATGAAGAAATTCACTTACTTATTAACTGAATTTGATCTATACATGATTATTCTAATTATTTTTCATTCCAAATCAATTCTAAATTATCACAAATTCTGGATGAATTAGTTCATTAATTAAAAACAAGAACAGTAATTTGAAAAGATATATGCACACCAGTGTTCATAGCAGCATTATTCACAATTGCCAAGATATGAAAGCAACCTTAGTGTCCATTAACAGATGAATGGATAAAGAAGATGTGGTGTATACACACACACACACACACACACACACACACATACACACATATACATGCAATGGAACACTACTCAGGCATAAAAAAGAATGAAATTTTGCCATTTGCAGCAACATGGATGGACTTGGAGGGCATTATGCTAAGTGAAATAAGTCACACAGAGAAAGACAAATACTGTATGATATCACTTATATGTGGAGTCTAAGAAATTCAACAAAATAGTGTATATAAAAAAAAGAAGCAGACTTACAGATGTAGAGAACAAACTGGTGGTTACCAGTGAAGAGAGGGAAGGGAGGAGGGGCAAGATAGTGGTAGAGGATTAAGAGGTACAAACTGTTAGGTATAAAATAAGCTACAAGGATATACTGTAAAACATGGGAAATATAGCCAATATTTTATAATAATTATAAATGGAGTATAACCTTTAAAAATTGTGAATCACTATATAGTACTCCTGTAACATATAATATTATACTTCAGTTATACTTGAATTTTTAAAAATTTAATTAAAAAACCCCCCCAACAATTCAAAAAAACAAAAACCAAAAACCAAACACAAGTTAGGTGCTGAGCAGATATTATACTGCTGGTGGATTTCTGGTGCCCTTCTGCTTCCATGGTTGTGCTTCCTGCCTCTTTGAAATTTAGCAGACCACGTGATCAACTTGGAAAATGGATGTTAATAGAAGTAACTCTCCAGCTTTTCCCACATGTAAAGATGAACCTGCCACCATATGGGTTCCTGAGTTACTAAAATAAGCCCTCCCTCCCCCAACTTGCATTGAACATGTAACATGAGCAAGAAATAAACTTTGGTTGTTTTAAGCTACTGACATTTGAGGGCTGTTTTTTACCATAGCATGATTTGACCTCTACTGATTACTACAGAAAAATAAAATTAGATAAGAAAATTTTCTCTGTAGCGTAACATTATAGCTATGTCTCCAGTAGTGTAGTGGTAGCAGTAATTGTTGTTTTTTGGCTGTTGTTATCTGCTAAGACTAATTCTTTGCTAAAGCTAATTGGTACTCTCTGTGAAAAGTTTTGTGATAGACTTTCTCACCTTTAATTTACTCCTCCTTAACTTGCTTTTTCTCCCCAACCTTCCTGCCCTGCACCCCCCTTCCCAAAGCCTCGTGACGTAGGCCCTTTGGGCTGAGTTTCTCAGGGACGCCCATGCTGCCCCCAGCTCCTCTTGGCCTTGGTCTACAGTCCAACCTGGGAGCTGGAGCCTGGGTGTTTGGGGACATCTTGCCTCAGTTGTATGGCTCTTTCCCATGGGATTGATTCTGTCCATGGGAAATTCAGGAATTTCCCATGAGCGGAATTCAGGACTATTCAGGAATCAATATTATTTTTAATAATAATTTACTTGCATAGAGTAGGCACTTAATAAATATGTAATAAGTAAATTTAAGAAGTTACCTAGGGCTTCCCTGGTGGCGCAGTGGCTGAGAGTCCACCTTCCGATGCAGGGGACACGGGTTCGTGCCCCGGTCCAGAAGGATCCCACATGCCGCGGAGCGGCTGGGCCCGTGAGCCATGGCTGCTGGGCCTGCGCGTCCGGAGCCTGTGCTCCGCAACGGGAGAGGTCACAACAGTGAGAGGCCCGTGTACCGCAAAAAAAAAAAAAAAAAAAAGAAGTTACCTAACTATAGAATAGTGATATTTATCTTGGCAAATATGCCCAGGTTAATGGGTATAAGTCTTTAATTATAATATATATGGAGTATAACTTGTATTCAAATTGATTTAATCTCTAAGAAAATCAATAATACATTTCTATTTTAGATACAATAATGAAAGCAGATGGGAATTATTTTTTGCAACAAAGAATCAGTTTTAGAAGTGGAGTACCATAGTCCAAATCCTGATTTTACCACTTACTCTGTGCATGGCCTTGGCAATTCCCTAACCAGACTGAATCTTGGCTGTCTCTTTTATGAATGCTCATCTCAGAAGAATCTAAAAATAAAATGCTTTAAAATTACATGTAAAGTTTGAGCCCCCTGCCTAACATATAGTATGCTCTTAATAATATTATTTAGATCCTATTTCATGTGTCAAAAGTAGGGTTTATCTTGAGACTTTCAGTTTATAATTTACACAATAATTCTGTCAATCTTTATGATTATATTCACAATCACCAAGTCCTACCTATTATTACCACTAGTGAAATGTTCTCTAAATGCAGATAGTTAGCAAAATTATTTTTATAATAAGAAGAAATTTATTTTTTAGTGTAATAAAATAATGTGGAATCCATAGTTATAGAATTATCAATAAAACAAATCTTTTTGTGTTGGAATTCATCTGCCAGAGGAAAAATATGGTCCCATTTAACAAGGGAAAAAGATATAATTTGAAAAAATTATTTTCAAATACACTACTTGGATGCAATGTAATTCTTACAAAATGGAATTTTGATGACATGGTCAAATGAGTTCAAAACATTAAATTTTACATATGGTTTAAAAATAAATAAGGGGGGAAAATACAGGTTACACTGAGCTTGGACTTTATTAAATGTCAAATATTTAAAAATAATTTGTGGCATTTGTAAACTTAGAAACTGTGTGCTCATTAAATATTTCCATGGTGTTCCCATACATGTTTAACTTAGTTCATTTTTAACCTTAATCTCAATCATTCCCACTTGATTTAAGCCTTAAGACTTATACAATATAATTCTATAAATTTTAAATTCACTGGTGTTTTCAAATTGGATTCCACAGCTATGAAAAGAAATTTAGAGCTCAGTTTCTTTTCCCCATTTCAGTAGCCAAAAGTGAGAAAACTCATCATAGTAGAAAGTGCTGCTAGAATAAAATTAAATGATAACAAACAGAAAGAATGCTTTGGCTGGCAATGAGTTTGGACTGGATGAAAGAACCCAAGTGCACAGCCCAGAATCATGGCTGATATTATTGCATCAAGACATTTCTTAGAATTAACCCAAGCTTTACAACACGCCCACCTCCTAAGCTCTGCCCCCAGCAGTCCTATGATAGTTGACTGGTTTTCCAAATATGAAGCGTTTTAGCCACATAGTACTGATATTTCAAAACCTGAACAGCTAGTGGCACACTCACAATGATCAGCTACTGGCCTTAGTTTAAGATAGCTTTTTGAAGTTATCTTAATCTGTACTTGGTTAAGCTCCAGTTATGACTTGCAGTCTCAAACTGTTTTGTTTTTGTTTTTCCAACATCTTTATTGGGGTATAATTGCTCTACAATGGTGCGTTAGCTTCTGCTGTATAAGAAAATGAATCAGCCATACGTATACACATATCCCCATATACCCTTCCTCTTGTGTCTGCCTCCCACCCTCCCTATCCCACCCCTCTAGGTGGTCACAAAGCACAGAGCTGATCTCCCTGTGCTATACAGCAGCTTCCCACTAGCTATCTATTTTACATTTGGTAGTATATATAAGTCCATGCCACTCTCTCACTTGGTATGGTCCCAGCTTACCCTTCCCCCTCCCCATGTCCTTAAGTCCATTGTAAATAGCACTGCAATGAACCTTGTGGTACATGACTCTTTTGGAATTATGGTTTCTCTGAGTATATGCCCAGTAGTGGGATTGCCGAGTCATATGGTAGTTCTGTTTTTAGTTTTTTAAGGAACCTCCATACTGTTCTCCATAGTGGCTGTACCAATTTACATTCCCACCAACAGTGCAAGAGGGTTCCCTTTTCTCCAAACCCTCTCCAGCATTTATTGTTTGTAGACTTTTTCATGATGGCCATTCTGACCGGTGTGAGGTGATGCCTCATGGTAGTTTTGGTTTGCATTTCTCTAATGATTATTGATGTTGAGCATCCCTTCATGTGTTTATTGGAAATCTGTATATCATCTTTGGAAAAATGTCTATTTAGGTCATCCACCCATTTTTGGATTGCGTTGTTTGTTTTTTTGATATTGAGCTGCATGAGCTGCTTGTATATTTTGGAGATTAATCCTTTACCAGTTGCTTCATTTGTAAATATTTTCTCTCATTCTAAGGATTGTCTTGTTTAAAGTTTCCTTTGCTGTGTAAAAACTTTTAAGTTTCATTAGGTCCCATTTGTTTATTTTTGTTTTTATTTCCATTACCAGGACGTGGGTCAAAAAGATCTTGCTGTGATTTATGTCAAAGAGTGTTCTTCCTATGTTTTCCTCTAAGAGTTTTATAGTGTCTGGCCTTACATTTAGGTCTTTAATCCATTTTGAGTTTATTTTGTGTATGGTATTAGGGAGTGTTCTAATTTCACTCTTTTACATGTAGCTGTCCAGTTCTCTCAGCATCACTTATTGAAGAGGCTGTGTTTCCTCCATTGTATATTCTTGCCTCCTTTATCAAAGATAAGGTGACCATATGTGCATGGGTTTATCTCTGAGCTTTCTATCCTGTTCCATTGATCTATATTTCTGTTTATGTGCCAGTACCATACTGTCTTGATTAACGTAGCTTTGTAATATAGTCTGAAACAGGGAGACTGATTCTTCCAGCTCCGTTTTTCTTTCTCAAGATTGCTTTAGCTATTCAGGGTCTTTTGTGTTTCCATACAAATTGTGAAATTTTTTGTTCTAATTCTGCGAAAAATGCCATTGGTAATTTGATAGGGATTGCACTGAATCTGTAGATTGCTTTGGGTAGTATAGTCATTTTCACAATATTGATTCTTCCAATCCAGGAACACAGTATATCTCTCCATCTCTTTGTGTCATCTTTAATTTCTCTCATTAGTGTCTTATAGTTTTCTGCATACAGGTCTTTTGTCTCCCTAGGTATGTTTATTCCTAGATATTTTATTCTTTTTGTTGCAGTGGTAAGTGGGAGTGTTTACTTAATTTCTCTTTCATATTTTTCATCATTAGTGTATAGGAATGCAAGAGATTTCTGTGCATTAATTTTGTATCCTGCTACTTTACCAGATTCATTGGTTAGCTCTAGTAGTTTTCTGGTAGCATCTTTAGGATTCTCTATGTATAGTGTCTTCTCATCTGCAAACAGTGACAGTTTTACTTCTTATTTTCTGCTTTGGATTCTTTTATTTCTTTTTCTTCTCTGACTGCTGTGGCTAAAAGTTCCAAAATGATGTTGAATAATAGTGGTGAGAGTGGGCAACCTTGCCTTGTTCCTGATCTTAGAGGAAATGCTTTCAGTTTTTTCACCATTGAGAACAATGTCTGTTGGTTTGTCACATATGGTCTTATTATGTTGAGGTAAGTTCCCTCTATGCTAACTTATTGGAGAGTTTTATCATAAATGGGTGTTGAATTATTTTGAAAGCTTTTGCTGCATCTATTGAGATTAACATATGGTTTTTATCCTTCAATTTGTTAATATGCTGTATCACATTGATTGCTTTGTGTATGTGGAAGAATCCTTGCATTCCTGGGATAAACCCCACTTGATCATGGTGTATGATCCTTTTAATGTGCTGTTGGATTCTGTTTGCTAGTATTTTGTTGAGGAATTTTGCATCTATATTCATCAGTGATATTGGCCTGTGTTTTCTGTTTTTGTGACATCTTTGTCTGGTTTTGGTTTCAGGGTGATGGTGGCCTTGTAGAATGAGTTTGGGAGTGTTCCTCCCTCTGCTGTATTTTGGAAGTGTTTGAGTAAGATAGGTGTTAACTCTTCTCTAAATGTTTGATAGAATTTGCCTGTGAAGCCATCTGGTCCTGGACTTTTGTTTGTTGGAAAAGTTTTAATCACAGTTTCAATTTCAGTGCTTGCGATTGGTCTGTTTATACTTTCTACTTTTTCCTGGTTCAGTCTTGGAAGGTTGTGCTTTTCTAAGAATTTGTCCATTTCTTCCAGGTTGTCCATTTTATTTGGCATATAGTTGCTTGTAGTAATCTTTTCATGATCCTTTGTATTTCTACAGTGTCAGTTGTTATTTCTCCTTTTTCATTTCTAATTCTCTTGATTTGAGTCTTCTCCCTTTTTTCTCTTGATGAGTTCAGTAATGGTTTATCAATTTTGTTTATCTTCTCAAAGAACCAGCTTTTAGTTTTATTGATCTTTGCTATTGTTTTCTTAATTTGTTTTTCATTTATTTCTTATCAAATCTTTATGATTTCTTTCCTTCTGCTAACTTTGGGGATTTTGCTTTAGGTGTAGGGTTAGGTTGTTTATTTGAGATTTTTCTTGTTCTTGGGATAGGATTGTATTGCTATAAATTTCCCTCTCAGAACTGCTTTTGCTGCATCCCATAGGTCTTGGGTCATTGTGTTTTTGTTGTCATTTGTTTCTAGGTATATTTTGATTTCCTCTTTGATTTCTTCAGTGATCTCTTGATTATTTAGTAGTGTATTGTTTAGCCTCTATATGTTTTTATTTTTTACAGTTTTTTTCTGTAATTGCTATCTAGTCTCATAGCGTTGTGGTCAGAAAGATACTTAATACGATTTCAATTTTCTTAAATTTACCAAGGCTTGATTTGTGACCAAAGATATGATCTATCCTGGAGAATGTTCCATGAGCACTTGAGAAGAAAGTGTATTCTGTTTTTTTTGGATAGAATGTCTTATAAATATCAATTAAGTCCATCTTATTGAATGTGTCATTTAAAGCTTGTGTTTTCTTATTTATTTTCATTTGGATGATCTGTCCATTTGTGAAAATGGGGTGTTAAAGTCCCCTACTGTGATTGTGTTACTGTCGATTTCTCCTTTTATGGCTGTTAGCATTTACCTTGTGTATTGAGGTGCTCCTATGGTGGGTGCGTAAATATTTACAATTGTTATTATCTTCTTGGGTTGATCCCTTTATCATTATGTACTGTCCTTCTTTGTCTCTTGTAATAGTCTTTATTTAAAGTCTATTTTGTCTGATATGAGAATTGCTTCTTCAGCTTTCTTTTGATTTCCATTTGCATGCAATATCACTTTCCATCTCCTCGCTTTCAGTCTGTTTGTGTCCCTAGGTCTGAAGTGGGTCTCTTGTAGACAGCATATATACGGGTCTTGTTGTTGTATGCATTCAACCAGTCTATGTCTTCTGGTTGGAGCTTTTAATCCATTTACATTTAAGGTAATTATCGATATGTATGATCCTATTACCATTTTCTTAATTGTTTTGGGTTTGTTATTGTAAGTCTTTTCCTTCTCTTGTGTTTCCTGCCTAGAGAAGCTCCTTTAGCATTTGTTGTAAAGCTGGTTTGGTGGTGCTGAATTCTGTTAGCTTTTGCTTGTCTGTAGAGATTTTAATTTCTCTATCGAATCTTAGTGAGATCCTTGCTGGGTAGAATAATGTTGGTTGTAGGTTTTTCCCCTACATCACTTAAAATATGTTGTGCCACACCCTTCTGGCTTGCAGAGTTTCTGCTGAAAGATCAGCTGTTAACCATATGGGGATTCCCTTGTATGTTATTTGTTGCTTTTCCCTTGCTGCTTTTAATATTTCTTTTGTATTTAATTTTTGATATTTGATTAATAAGTGTCTTGCCGTGTTTCTCCTTGAATTTATCTTATATGGGCCCCTCTGCGATTTTTGGACTTGATTGCCTATTTCCTTTCCCATGTTAGGGAAGTTTTCAACTATAATCTCTTCAGATATTTTTTCAGTCCCTTTCTTTTTTCTCTTCTTCTTCTTCTGGCACCCCTATAATTCAAATGTTGGCATGTTTAATGTTGTCACAGAGGTCTCTGAGACTGTCCTCAATTCTTTTCATTCTTTTTTCTTTATTCTGTTCTGTGGTAGTATTTCCACTATTTTATCTTCCAGGTCACTTATCTGTTGTTCTGCCTCAGTTATTCTGCTATTGATTCCTTCTAGAGAATTTTAAATTTCATTTATTGTGCTGTTCATCATTGTTTGTTCGCTCTTTAGTTCTTTTAGGTCAGTGTTAAGCGTTTCTGTATTTTCTCCATTCTATTTCCAAGACTTTTGGATCATCTTTACTATCATTACTCTGAATTCTTTTTCAGGTAGGACTGCCTAGTTCCTCTTCATTTGTTATGTCTGGTGGATTTTTATCTTGCTCCTTCATCTGCTTCATTTGTTTAACTTAGTGTGTTTGGGGTCTCCTTTTTTGCAGGTTGCAGGTTTGTAGTTCCCATTGTTTTTAGTGTCTGCCCCCAGAGGGTAAGTTTGGCTCAGTGGGTTGTGTAGGTTTCCTAGTGGAGGGGACTTGTGCCTGTGTTCTGGTGGGTGGGGCTGGATCTTGTCTTTCTGGTGGGCAGCGTCATGTCCAGTGGTGTGTTTTGGGGTGTCTGTGACCTTATTATGATTTTAGCCAGCGTCTCTGGTAATGGGTGGCGTTGTGTTCCTTTCTTGCTAGTTGTTTGACATGGGGCGTGAAGCAATGGATCTTGCTGGATGTTGGGTGGAGCTGGGTCTTAGTGTTGAGATGGAGATCCCTGGGAGGGCTCTTGCTGATTGATATTACGTAGGGCTGGGAAGTCTCTGGTGGTCCAGTATCCTGAACTCGGCTTTCCCACCTCAGAGGCTCAGGCCTGACACAAGGCCGGCGCACCAAGACGCTGTCAGTCACATGGCTCAGAAGAAAAGGGAGAAAATAAGAAAGAAAAATAAATAAATAAAATGATTAAAATAAAAAAATAGAAAAAAGTTATTTAAAAAAGTGTAATAATAATTAACAAAAAAAGAGAGGAACCAAACCAATAAACAAATCCACCAATGATAGAAAGTGCTAAAATCTCTACTAAGATAAACCTAAAAATCAGAAACAAGTGAGTTGTAGACAGCAAACCCAAGTCTACAGTTGTCCCAAAGTCCACCTCCTCAATTTGGGATGATTCGTTGTCTCTTCAGGTATTCCACAGATGTACATCATCAAGTTGATTGTGGAGATTTAATCCGCTGCTCCTGAGGCTGCTGGGAGAGATTTCCCTTTCTCTTCTTTTTTCGCACAGCTCCCGGGGTTCAGCTTTGGATTTGGACCCCACCTCTGCATGTAGGCCGCCTGAGGGCGTCTGTTCTTCGCTCAAACAGGACGGGGTTAAAGGAGCCGCTGACTCAGGGGCTCCGGCTCATTCGGGCCCGGGGGGCGGGAGGGAGGGGCACAGAGTGCGGGGCAGGCCTGCGGCGGCAGAGGCCAGCGTGGACATTGCACCAGCCTGAGGCGCGCCGTGTGTTCTCCCGGGGATGTCTGTCCCTGGATCCCCCGGGACCCTGGCAGTGGCGGGCTGTACAGACTCCCGGGAGGGGAGGTGTGGATAGTGACCTGTGCTCGCACACAGGCTTCTTGGTGGCGGCAACAGCAGCCTTAGCGTCTCATGCCCGTCTCTGGGGTCCGCGCTTTTAGCCGCGGCTCTCGCCCATCTCTGGAGCTCTTTTAAGCAGTGCTATTAATCCCCTCTTCTCGCACACCGCACACCGGGAAACAAAGAGGGAAGAAAAAGCCTCTTGCCTCTTCGGCAGGTGCAGACTTTTCCCTGGACTCCCTCCCGGATAGCCATGGTGCACTAGCCCCCTGCAGGCTGTGTTCACGCCGCCAACCCCAGTCCTCTCCCTGTGCTCTGACCGAAGCCCGAGCCTCAGCTCCCAGCCCTGCCCGCCCCGGCGGGTGAGCAGACAAGCCTTTCGGGCTGGTGAGTGCCTGTCGGCACTGATCCTCTGTGCGGGAATCTCTCCGCTTTGCCCCCCGCACCCTTGTTGCTGTGCTCTCCTCCGCGGCTCCGAAGCTTTCCGCCTCTGCCACCTGCAGTATCCGCCCACGAAGGGGCTCCTAGTGTGTGGAAACCTTTCCTCCTTCACGGCTCCCTCCCACTGGTGCAGGTACCGTCCCTATCCTTTTGTCTCTGCTTATTCTTTTTTTCTTTTGCCCTACCCAGGTACGTGGGGACTTTCTTGCCTTTTGGGAGGTCTGAGGTCTTCTGCCAGCGTTCAGTAGGTGTTCTGTAGGAGTTGTTCCACGTGTAGATGTATTTCTGATGTATCTGTGGGGAGGAAGGTGATCTCCACGTCTTACTCCTCTGCCATCTTGAAGGTCCCTCCTACATACATATGTTAATGGATTCTTTACTCTGTTGCGCAGATAAGAACTGCAGAGTGAATTCTATAGGAATTTATTAAGTACTCGCATTTGTTAATTATTTTCCTTACGAGGGCAATAAAGTAATTAAATATGGTCTTTAAGGCCAGAGTATCTAGGTTAACTGGGCTGCACCACTACCTACCTTCTCTGTCCCTGGTATCCCCATTTGTAAAATATGCTAATAGTACTTATTTTATAGAGTTATTAGGTAGAATGCTCAGAACATACTTAAGATAAAGCAAGTACTTAAGAAATGTTAGCTTTCATGACTGTTAACTTACCAGCTAAGCACTGAGGACACAAACTAAGGAAGACAAATTCCTGTGCTCAAGGAGCTCACAGTCTGCTGGGAGAGACGGATGATGCAGCAATGCAGCTTGCCAAGTACTATGTAGAGGCAGATGCAAGGTACCCTGGGAGAACATCAAACAGAAACCCAACTCAGTGCAGGCAGTGGTCTGGGATGGCTTCCCAGACACCCAAGCCACATCTCAGAAGATGAGCAGGAATCTGCCAAAGAATGAAGGAAAGGGGTTTCCCAGTAGGAACAGCATATGCAAAAGCAAAGATGTGAGGGCAGGCTGCCTTCAGAATGCCACAAAGTGGGTAGAGGACGAGGAACAAATTCAAAACGGAGATTGAGTCTTGAAAGAATTTTATAAGAAGGACAAAGCAATTTGACCATGCCAGGCCAACAGTTATCGATACCAATAAGAGAACAGATGAGGAGTTCCCAAACTCCATTTCCTTTTATTTTTTTCTGGCAAAGACTTTAGTGTCAAGGCTAATAAATGTGTGGGTGTGTGTGAGCATTTGTGTGTGACTGTCAGAAGAAGCAACAGCTGTGAGGAGAAGGATGCTTTGTTTTCTGAAGGTTTGGGAACCACCTGCTGAGAAACAGACTAAATGTCTATAGTTATTTGATTCATAATATCTATAGGTTTTCTTTCCAGGACAAATTCATATACTTGGGAAAACATGGAAAGAAAGTCAAAGGACATTACAAACATAGAAACAATGTTATTTTATTATTTAGTTAATAAAATGCATCATACATACAATAAGAGGTTAAATTTGAAGTCTTCCTTTTCTCAACTTCTGTAGAAAGCCCCAAACTGAAAAAAAAAGGATGTTAAAAGTCCTGTACATTCTAGAAAAATGAGCGAGACCACCTATGCAGAACTTGCAGCTAATGACACCTCCCGACTCTGCCCCACCCCAAATGTAGATCCTTAGTTAAACACCCATACCAAGCATATATAAGGAGGCTCTTAAATGTTGATGGAGAGTTTGGTAGTATTAACTTTCTTAAAGAAAGTTGTTAGTGTGTTATGATTTTTTCCCTTCATCTTATTTTCCCATTTCTGTAAACCAAGTGACGAACAGGATCAGAGAATCCCTCAAAAAACTTGACCTCAAGAGTTTCAGTTACAGAGACTAGCGTGTGACATACTCCTGAAAACTCAAGTGAGAAACTGGCTGGAGCAAATTGGTTCTCCTTGAAAGGGACACTGCACAAAAGAGCCAGCTGGAAAGGTAAGGCGACCCCCAGAGGAGTACATGGGGGGTGGAGCCCCAGATGCCAGAAGTTATGGGAGAGCTGTAAGCAGGAGAAAAATGAAGCACACTCGCCCTGTCAGGGAGCTGCTGGCTGGAGATGCCCAGCGTCGGATTACAGCTGCGCCCTCCAAGAAGACCTCTCAGCCCTTTACCTCGCTTGCCGCCACCCCCCACCCCTCCAGCTCAGCCCAGGATGAGCCGCAGACTGCGTAGAGAAACTGCATGGGAAAGCAGTGAGGGAAACACTAGTTAGATTGGACTTTGGGCTGCACAGGACAGTAATCCCCGAGAGAAGAGTGAAATGGTGCCCCACGTTTGCTACATCTCGCCACCCGGAGACAGCTTCCCGGCCACAGTGCAGGGAGGAAGACCCAGGCCGAGCCTGGCAGGTCCCCAATGCTGAGAAGACAGAGGGGACATCTGCGAGGCCCAGGTCACTAGGGTTGAAGGGCAGAGTGTGGGAGGGGAGACAGCCCCACGGAGGTCCTCAAGGGCTCAGACGAGGGCTGATCAGCGTGTGTGCATGTGGGCATGTGTATGTGTGTGGAGACTACCCGGAGATGGATAAAATGCCATCCGAAAGCAGCAGAGAGAACAATCCCCCGTCTGAAGAAGTCCGTGCTGCCACCAGGCAGAGCGGAAAACGTGGTAACATAGCATTGAGTGTCTCCTCAGAAGTGGAGCAAAATTGGCCCTGGACCAAGGGCTGCACTGGTCGTGCCTAACGAAGCCTTACAAACAAGACTCAGAAGGATCAAGGTGTTTCCAAGTAACAACTCTCCCCATCCAAAATTTGTTCAGAGATCAAGTTACCCCGACTGTTCCCAGGCAAGTGGTTTTATTGCCCTCTTCAGCTTTGCGTCTGCCCTCCTACTTCCAGAAATAGGTAAATTAGAGTAGAAGTATGAAACCAATAAAATAGAAAGAATCAGTTACCTTGAGGTAGAACGGATGGTTTTATAAATATGTATCTGTCATTGTGCTGTATTGACTGCAAGAGCTCTTGCAGCCTCTTGGACCATGCGGATGAGAGCCACACTAGGGCCAGCCAACCCAAGGACTGAAATGAGCCTGGGTTTCAGAGCTACGAACGTGGTGGAGCTGTGATAGCAGCTATGGCCAGCCTGCTGCCTCTGAATTTGATTTTCTTGTGTTCAAGACCATGTCATTTTGTAATCTATGACACACACAGCTGAAACTACCCCCGACTAATACAATTCTCAGAAGGTAGAGTATCCAGCCAAAGAACAAGGCATAATGTCTTCATTCCTACAAAAATTCTTTTGGGGTGTAAACACATTTGTTAACAAGTATTCCTGAGTAATTGTAGCTTAAACACATTTGTTAATATGTATTCCTGAGTAATAACAACTCAATTTACTTTAAATTTTTAACAAGGTTTTGTAAAGAGTTGTTGAATGTTATTATTGTATTTATAGAATGTTATAGCAAATACAGTGAGATAGGAAGTCAAGAAACCTGGGCTTTCATCCAGCTCAGCCTCTTAGTAGCTGTGTGAACTTGAACGGTTCTGTTTCTTCTGTAATTGAGGCAGGTACCCTGAACAGTCTAGCTCTGAAATGAGTGATTGGGATGATCTCATTTGATCATCACCAAAAGACTTGGAGGCAGTAGGCTATGTATCCAGGGTAAAGTACAGAACACTCAAACGAAGTGAGTATTTTAAAACAATAGCCTCAGAGAGATGCCGTTTAATATCAGTCTAAATATGTACTTTTTACTACAGTGGTCAGCCAGGTTCACAGAGCCCAAGACTTAAGAAAATGGCAAAAGAAGAAAGGACTTGAGGGCAGCCAGAGCCACTCTACACGATGTGAACTGTGTACATTGTATCATTGAGTAGTTGATTCCTGATTAAGAGAGTATACAGGAGGAGCTTCCCTGGTGGCGCAGTGGTTGAGAGTCCGCCTGCCGATGCAGGGGACGCGGGTTCGTGCCCCGGTCCGGGAAGATCCCACATGCCGCGGAGCGGCTGGGCCCGTGAGCCATGGTCGCTGAGCCTGCGTGTCCGGAGCCTGTGCTCCGCAACGGGAGAGGTCACAACAGTGAGAGGCCCGCGTACTGCAAAAAAAAAAAAAAAAAAACGAGAGTATACAGGAGACTCTGATACCCACATCAAGCTCCCCTTTCTGAGGAAGCAGAAGCAGTTCCTCATCAGTGTGAAGGGTTTGATTTCTCTTCTGGTCCAACTAGATTTCTCTTTCATGCCCTATTGAGCTGCCCCTCCAGGTTTGCGGTGTTCTCCTCCCATGTGGCTTGCACTGATCAGGCCTTTTTCTTCACTGCCTTGATTGCTCTTAGCACAGACCTTAGTGGGCATCACAAATTCTTAACCTTCACTTTAGATATCAAGTCTTTATCAAGTAATCATTTCCTTGAGTGTAATCTACACCACGCTAGACACTGCTTTTCTTTGTAACTTTGTGAATAGTCTCTGTGTATCTCTGCCACTCCCTCTTTCTCCCCCCATCCTCTTTACCTCTGCATCTGTGATCACTTGCTTTGAGTTTCAGTAATGGAAAGAATTATAAAGTCCACTTGTGATGTGAGCAGTCAGTTATTGATAGCGAGACAGGCTGGGACCTGGGACCCTTTGCTGCAGGGCTGCACCTGGACACACCTCTCCTCAAGCAACAAAATTCAAAGAAACTATATGGGACTAAAAATAACTGCATGTCTGTGCAGTTGGGGCAACTTACAGACAAAAAGATACAAAAGGCCAAAAAAAAAAAGAAACAAACTGTCACTTCCGAAGAGCCTGGAGCAGAAGCAGGGTGTCAGGAGAAAAAGCAGGGTCCTGCGCATGCCCCCTGCACACAACACCACCTCAGGGGTGGGCAAAACACCTAGGTCACCCCTCCAGCCTGACCCCTGGACACACCCCTTCCCTCACCCCATACAAGGAACCAGCTCAGGGAGCGATCAAGCAAGGGAGCCCATTGTTTGTTCTCCCACCCGCTGCTGCAGGAGGGGCCTCAATACAGCCTGGCCTGAATTTCTTGTTCGGCCTCTGGTCACATTCTGTTGATTGGGGAAGGCCGAGAACCCTAGTCGGTATCAACAGTAAACTAAAACTGGATTCCCTTCACACCCTACTGCTACAACACTTTCTGTATGACCACGGGGAACATTCCCTGGGAGCAGTGGTACCAAGGTTTTACGGATTAACTTCTTCATGATCAACATTATATGGACCCTGTCAGTACTGGCCAACCAGGAATCATTTAACTTAATATTTGTATCCTAGGTCAAATCCTCACCCCTAGCTTTGTCGCCCAGCTGGACATCCAAATGAGTCCTGTTCTCACCTTAGTCCCAGTAGCAGAAGTCTCACTGTGGCAGAAGAAAGGAGAAAAGTCAAGCTGCATCCTGCCCCGCTGCCTTTTCTCTCTGATTATCCTAAGTAGCTGAATTTCTCCCTAGGCTTATAATATCAAGGAGTCAAAGTTGACAGTATTACAAGCATACTTCACCCCACAGAACTCAAAATTGAACCATGGTAGCCAAGGTTTTTCCTCCCTCAATCAGACTTGAAATTCATGCTAGGACTCATTTCACAGTAAGAAAAAGATTAATCATCTCTTGTTTTTTTAAAGGCATCTGATGTAATCATTTAAAGCGTGTTCTGCATACACACAAAAGAACAGATGTTGAATACGCTCTTTCAAGATTAATAAATGTCAAGGATTTTCCTCTATAGTATTTGATAGCTATGGGAATTTTTAAAGTACAGAATGTCCAGCACTACACTTAATCACACATGTATGCTGAACTACCACCATTTGCCAAATGAAGCATAGTTATTTATGTTTGATGAGTTCCAACAATGCATTAAGTTTCATTCTGAAAATTTCTAGATACAGTGTAGATTGTAAAATTAGACATTGTCTCTACTTCACGAGATGTAATCCAGGTTTCTTATAATTTCTACGAGGACAAGAGGCATGAATCTTAATAAGAATAAAATAGCATTAAACTGGGTAATTTGTAATATTGTAGCTTAGTTTTTTATCTAGCCTGCTAAACTTGACCTCCATTCGAAGAGAGTTTTGCCTAAAAGATAGATAAAAAATTAAAATTTTTCTTTCATTTGTGCTAATGGACTTCTCCTCTCCGTAAGGTATCCAATAGTATAATTAACATGCAGGGTGAGGTGAAGGTGTATGAACTGCATATAAAAGACTGTGCAGACGTTACACAAAACTTGGCAGTATCTCCAGTTGCCTGAACATTTTAAGTATTTATTGCCTTCAACTACCTGAAAACAAAATACAACCTTATAAACTCAAATTCAGTTAGTGACAAAATTAATAGAATATAATTATAGATACTATACCTAGGCTCCTATTGTTCAAAGAGTATTCCTCAAATAAATACAATCCTAAAACTATATTTAATTTAATATTTTCTGATGATTCTAATGGCAACTTGGGTCAGTTAATGCTTCAGTGCCATCACTGTGAACATTGATTAGCATTGTACAGTACTCTAGAAAACACTGTGATGTCATTAACATTTATGTTCAAAATGCTGATTTAGATCTCTGATAAATAAGAATTTGTCATATTACCTCAGGAAGAGTAATAATGTATTCTGATTAAGCGTTGAACCATAATTTTGTTTTGCTTCTGCCTAGGGTGTAAAAACCTGTTAAAAAGAGTGTCACTTGTTACCTAACAATGAGAGAAAGCCACATAAAACTATAAAATCACTTTTCTTGAACCCTTCAGAGAGCTGGCACTTCAGGACAACCAAGCAACCTGAAATCCCAGGAGGCTTCACCAAGGAGAGCTGGAGCAAAGA
The DNA here is from genome assembly GCF_008692025.1 of Phocoena sinus. Classification (NCBI taxonomy): domain Eukaryota; kingdom Metazoa; phylum Chordata; class Mammalia; order Artiodactyla; family Phocoenidae; genus Phocoena; species Phocoena sinus. The sequence goes on along the minus strand of NC_045774.1, from coordinate 80,113,585 downwards.
TGGTCCCAGCTGTGGCAGAACATGGGGGGAGGATGAGGCTTCCATTCAAGTGGGTAAAAAGAAATCAACTAGCATTCGTGCGTGCTTCCTTGAGAGCAGAGGTAGCTGCACACACAGGGAGTTCCCACACACTTTCAGGCTTTATTTGACAGATGTTCAACTGAGACTCCCAAGAAATACTGGCGGCACGGCAGGAAGACTCCCTCTGGGAGAAAGAATGAGCCACTGCTGTTGGAAGGCATGGAGTCCTGCTCCTCTGGTGGACCCTTCCTTCTCTCAAAAGGCTCAAACTTCTGGTCGGGGGGGCAGTAAACACTGTCACCTCCAGCAGGACAGACCCTGCTTCCTGAAAGTCTAGAAGAAGATACCTCTATCCCCGGGTGGGGGTGGGGAGTGGTTGGAGGGCAGGAAACAGTCCTGAGTCAGGATCCCACACCAGCGCTATTAGAGGGCTCCTGCCTCTGGACTAGGGCAAGAAAATCTGCACAACACCTGTCACAGATACAGGAAGAAAATTGGCTGCTTGTTGTGAGGAGGAGGGTCACTAAGAAAACTCCTCTCCCAGAAGTCCAGTCACAGCGGTCTACTTGAGCCCAAGTGTGCGCCAGAAAAATAGAAGACCCCCCTGCCCTGCTCTCCACCAGTCTAGGAAACACTGAGTAACAAGCCACATCCGCCTACCATTTGGGCAGGGGTAGGACAACGGTGCAGCTAAAAGTTAAGTGTTGAAGGCAAACATTGAGATAAAACTTCAGGCACCAGATCTTCATTCTACGAACAAGACATCATTCGAGTAATTTGGCATGCTGGAGATAACCATAGCAACTACAAAACCCAAACCCAGTTTCTCTACATTAACTCCTATAATGAAATTAAATTAGATACCAATAACAAATATATGTGGAAGATCCGTGAAGACATGAAATTCAAACAACAAATTTCTGAATAAATAAATCAAAAAAGGAGTTGCAAGGAAAATTAGAGAATACTTTGTATTGAATGAAAATGTAAATACAACATAGCAAAATTTGTGAGATACTGCCAAAACAGCATCCAGTTGCTAAATCAATATCCAAGCTTCCAGCATAAAAAAAATTTGAAGAAGAAATTTAACCAAGAGCCATCATAGGAAGAAAATAATAGAGATTAATGCAATTAAGAACGGAAAAACTATAGGGAAAAAAATCAATGAAACCAAAAACTGATTTCTTGAAAAGATCAATAAAATTTATAAATTTCTCACCAGAATGACCAGGTTAAAAAGAGAAAAGATAAATAACAAACATCATGAATGAAAGAGGACACATTACTACAGACCCCACAAACATTCAAAAGATAGTAAGGAATATTACTAAAAGAACTCTTGGACTTCCAGAGCAGGGGACACAGGTTCAAGCCCTGGTCCGGGAAGATCCCACATGCCTCGGAGCAACTAAGCCCATGCGCCACAACTACTGAGCCTGTGCTCTAGAGCCCATGAGGCACAACTACCGAGCCCGCATCCACAACTACGGAAGCCCATGCACCTAGAGCCTGTGTTCTGCAACAAGGGAAGCTACCGCAATGAGAAGCTCACGCACCACAAGGAAGAGTAGCCCCTGCTCGGTGCAACTAGAGAAACCCTGTGCACAGCAACAAAGACCCAACGCAGCCAAAAGTAAATAAATGGATTTAAAAAACCCAAAAAACTCTATGCCCAAAGACTTAACAACTTAGATAAAATGGACAAATTCCTTGAAAGACACAAACTTCCCAAGTTCACTCTAAAAGGACTCGATAGCCTGATTCGTCCTATACCTACTAAAGAATTTGAATTCATACATAAAAATCTGCAAACAAAGAAAACTCCTGGTCCAGATAACTTCATTGGCAAGTGCTATCAAACATTTAAGGAAGAAATACAATTAAAAAAAAAATCTTCCAGATTACAAAAGAGGAAGGAACACTTCTCAATTCATTTTATGAGGATAGCATTACCCTGACAACAGCACCAGAAATAAATATTATAAGAAAAGATAACGATAGATGGCTACCTGTCATGAACTCTCATTGTATCCTTACAGGGTGGAAGGGGCTAAAGATCTCTCTAGAGCCTCTTTTACAAGAGCACTAATCTCACTCATGTGGGTTCCACCTTCGTAACTTAATCACTTCCCAAAAGCCCCAGCTCCTATTATCACCACCTTTGGGAGTTAAGATTACAGCATATGAATTTTTAGGGGACACAACCATTCAAACTAAAGCAATTATTTACATATAAAATCCCTCCCCCCAAATCTACAAAAACTAAAAGAATGTGAGTTTAGAAAGTTTATAAGATATGAGGCAAGTATACAAAAATTCAAATGTATTTCTATATGCTAGGAAAGAACAACTGGAAATTAAACTTTTTAAAAAGTATATAATAGCATCAAAAACCCTGAATTATTTAGGTATAAACCTAACAAAATTGTATTTTGCAAGATCTAGGTGTTGAAAACTACAAAACATTGATAAAATTTTAAAACTCTGAGTGAAGACATACTGTGTTCATGGTTTGGATGACTCAGTATTGTGAAGGTGTCAATTGTCCTTAAACTGACCTATACATTCAATACGATTCTAATCAAATCCTAGAAGGATATTTTTATACAAATTTACAAGGTGAATTTCAAATGGATATGGAAAGGCCAATAGATATAGGAAAGACCTACATATATAGTCAATTGAGTTTTGACATAGGTGCAAAGGCAATTCAGTGGAGAAAAGAAAGTCTTTTCAACAAGTGGTACTTGAGCAATTGAATATCCATATGCAAAAACAAACAAAACTTTGACTCACATTTCACATCTTAAAAAAATATTCAAAACAGATAATAAACTTAAATGTAAAACAATAGCAGAAAAATTTTGTGATATCAGGAAAGATCGCTTAGATACAACACCAAAAGCATGATCTGTAAAGAAAGGATCATAAATTGGACTTCATCCGGATTAAAAATATCTGCTCTGCAAAACACACTGTACGAACAGAAAATAGATCAGAGATTGCCAAGGGCTGAGAGTAGAGGAAAGTGATGGCCACAAGGGGACTGAGGTAATTTGGGGGGTGTTGGAAATCTTCTATCTTGATTATGTTGGTGTATATATGCCTGTATGCATTTGTTCAAAGCTATACAGCTAAGAGTGAATTTTACTGTATATAAATTATACCTCAATAAACAACATATGTAATTATATAAAATGTTAATATATCTTACTACCCTTGTGTTTTTTTGAGATGAATCCAGAAGAGTACTTTTTCTCTCCAAGAAAATCAACAAGCACAGCATGGATTTGACAAAGTTTTGATAAGTAGACAAATGGAATAGAACAGAGAGTCATGAAAAAGACTCCCTCATATATGGAAACACGGTTTATGATAAAGGTGGCAATATAGAGCAGTACCTAAAGCCTTTATTTAATGAATGGTATAGTGACAATCTGATATCCACATGGAAAAAAATGAAACTTAACTCCTACCTCCCACCCTATGCGATAATCAATTCCAGACGGATTATGCATCTAAATGTGAAAAATAACAATAAAATTTCTAAGATACAACACGTGAGATTATTTTATGACTTTTGTGTCAGTAATTATTTCCTAAATAAGAAATAAAATATCATAATTATGAAGGAAAAGATTGATTAATTGGACAATAGTAAAATTAGTAAATTTTTTTTATCAAAGATGGCATGAAGACAGTGAAAAAGCAAGCCGCAGACCAGTAGAAAACCCTCACCACACATACAATTCACACAGGGCTTATTACCATAATATACAAAAAGTTTTTGTAAATTAATTAGAATAAGACAGACAACCTAATAGAAAAATTGGCAAGAAATTTCAAAGGCATTTCACAAGCAAGATATCCAAATGTCTGATAAACACAAAAAGGGTGTTCAAACTCACTACTCACTCAAGAAACACAAGTTAAAACCACAATGAGATACCACTTCACATCTACCAGAATGGCTAAAATAAAGTGAATGAAAATGTCACATTTTAACTAAGATATGAAACATGAGGAGGGCTTGGATGCAGGGCGATGCAGTTGCAACAATTCCCAGAAGAAACACTAAGGAGCAGCTGGCTGAAACAGGCAACAGCAGTGCAGATGGAGGAAAAGGAATGTGTGTGAGAGAGCATGTAAAAGAACTGCCAGAAATTGTTAACTAGTTAGATGCAAGGGGAGAGAAGGCAGAAACGAAACAATAATATTTCAAGCAAATAAGGGAAGCTGAACCACCACATACTTCAAAAAATTTTCATCTTCTTTCGCTGTAAAGAAAACATCATGAATTACAATCAATGCTTTGTTGGATCTTTGTCACACCCAGAAGTATTTATGTTGTACACATTAGACACAGTGCCAGGATAGTGATTTTAGAAACGCTGCATCCCCATATTTACCTAGAAAGAAGAAAATTATATATTGAATATTAAGTTTTTTCTCCATTTGCTCTTAAAGCATTTTTACACATATAGGCAATTACTGACATCATTGCCTCATAAACCATTCAACTATGTCACCCCACAAAATTCGTCTTCTATAAAGTTTTCTAATTATGAAGACCAATAAACCATAGTCTTGAATGACCCAATCTTGTAGTACTTTTCTCTGCTGGACTGACACCAATTACCCAAGACCTTATCAAGCTTCATCAGAGAGCTCTATTCACTTAAATATTTCTAGGCTAAATTAAGATACATTTTGTTTAGTTTATGGTAAGCTTGATTTAGCTGTTTATCATTTAAGATTCCCAGGTCACCAAACTTTCAGCCACAAGACCCAGCTGCTTTATGTCTTAAGTGAGTGGCCACTGGTCAACAGACATGTTTTAGAAGTCAAAAGGCTGAGTGTGAGTCAGGCTGAGTCTGCGCTGGGCAATTAGAAGACAGCTCATGTCTTCCATTACTTTGTTTTATTGTGATTTGTTTTGTTTTGAGGAATCTCCCTACATAAAAATGTGATCTTACTTTCCCAGTCTCCCAGTGTCCCTATCTTTCCCTGGAATCCTTCTTCTAGCTTTGCCTTCACATTTGCTCCAATGTTACACACTATCATATCTGAACCTTAAAACTTTTCTCCAATAAAATAAACCAAAAACTATGTAATCAATAGTGTACTTCAACCTGAAGTACAACCCCAATATTTCTAAAGAGTTAACATGTGAATTGCATTCACAGTTCGACCTTGGTATTCTTCAAGCCTCTGTCATAGTGATCAGGGTCTACACAGTCCAAACTAGTCAAAACAGACTAGTCTAGTCCAAGCACTTCCCCTGTGGTGTCCTCGGGGCAGAAGTCCAGCAGGAAGGACAGGGTTTGGGACTTCAGATGCAGAGCTCTGTGTTCCCCAGACCCAACTCATGAAAGAAGCCAGCACTTGAGAAAGGTGCGCAAAAATGTTTGCTGATGAAGTAAGTTAATGCAACTTCACAGTTTTACTCCTACACTCCAGACTCTGCAGGAAATGGGTGTCCTTTTCTAAGGCTGAAAGGCATTTACTCTCACCTTGTAACAGTGGAAACATCAAATGGGGAAAAAAGAGACTTGAGTTTTTGGTTGTTGCTTTCTTTAAAAATTTGACCCATTAAGGGACACAAAATTGTCAATGTTTCAACTACACATTAATCTAGGTTCTTGTAACCCACACATGAGCTCAGGAGTAAATTTGGTCGTGCAAAGGGGTTTATGGAATGAGTATTTAGAGAAAACGATGTCATGCAAATTGCAGAACTCCAATATATTAGCAAGTAAGGAAACATTACATCTGAAGGAAAAATGCAAAGTAGAAGAAAAAGAATAAATCGCAAAAGGTAAGTTAAGGGATGTTTGAAAGTATTATTAAGAAATTTTAACATCATTAATACTAAAACTAACTAATGTAAACGTGGAGAAGGAAACATAGACTGAGAGATTCCATCAACAGCTCTAAATCTCCCTGGCTTTCCCCATACCCCTTCTTCCGAACACTGCTATTAACATGTCTAACTCACATCAGTGAATCCCGTGAATACAAATTCCAGTGGTACCATCAGAGACTATTTCAAGCAAACATGAACTATATGAAATACTTTCTGATCAGCAACATACTCAGGTTGTATTAAAAATAGATATGACCTTCTTGGAATTTTTGTGTATACTCCAGCCTTTAAAAATTTTAACATAGGCAAGCACAGATTGGTAGTCACACTCTAAAAGTTGCAAAAGTCAGGAAAGTCAGTCAAGAAAGAATCACCAGCTCTGTCCAACACTTCTAACAGGAAGGTAAAATGAGAGATTAGAATTAACCACTGACTAATTAGAAATCACCAGTGACCTTGATAAGGACAGTTTGGCTGAAATGGTGGGAACAAATCTCTAGTTGGAGTAGGTTCAGAAGAGAATGTAGCTCTCCCTCTTGGCATTAGGTCAATCTGTCACAAGCCAGAAATTTAAGGTCAGTCTGGGGAAACCTTATCTGTATTGTTCACTACTCTGTAAACACTAGTGCAACACATGCTACAGAGCAGATGCTCAATAAGTACGTGTCAGATGAATGAATTAATGGTACCCCTTGTATCTTGATGCTTGAATTCCCTCATCGACCAGAGGCCAATTTTCTTCTTTTCACCTTATATCCCAAGTCCTCCCTTCACACCCAGTCTCTGAATAAACTAGTTATGTCTCATGTATCCCAAGAGAAACTTAGGTCTCTACCTTCTTTTCTCCTTTAACAGCAATGTATTGAGTACCTATGATGCACTGAAGAGTGTGTTAGGGAAACCACAGAAACAACTGAAACCTGCCCCCTTGCTTTCAAGGGGTTTGCAGTCCTCACACTAACGACAATATGCTGGTCCTCACAATAACTAGATCCCCCTTCCTTACCCTCATCTCCACATCACCGAGTTCCCAACACTCGCTGCTCTTGGGCCCTCTGGGTACATATTACCAGCACTCTCACTTCCACTAACAGAAAATGCCTGGATGACACTACATGCTCACAGTGGGAATAATAGTGGTACAGACCAGTGCAACTTAGACCCTTAGATGGGCTGGTCTAATCACTTTCAGATCTTCCTTCCCCATATCCAAAAAATCAGACCAGCTATCTTACCTAAATGAAATGGACCTTGGAGTCCCCATCTTCAGTCTACTGCCATTCATCTTGCTTGACCACTGACTAGCCCTGATTCCATTGTAAAGGGGGGGGGTAATTTGCTTATTTCAGATTTGCAGATACTTAGATTCTAGATAAGTGGATGTCTCCTATAAAAATATGTTCACTAAAATCTAGAGGAACAGATGTCTGCTCTAAATAAAATTATATTCTTAACATTCTCACCATATAATGATTTCAGTCCATACAGAAAAATTCACACTTAAAGTTCCTACCTTCTAAAATGTAAAAAGATATAAAATTTGTACCCCAAGGCAAAGAGACACTTTGCAAAGGTCATTCCCTTCTATACTAGTGTTTTTGGAAAGACACAATGGAAGAAAGATTTGGTTTTCTGAAAATATATGCTCTTAACTAGGCTATAAAAGGAAGTTATTCATCCAAAAAGGAAAAAAGTCAGGAATATAAGGATCCAAAAGGAGATATCTTTAGGGCTTTCAGGCAGTCTTTGCTTAGAGCTGGTTTTTCTACTAAAAATTAAATATCTCCTTTTTTTTAGAAGATAAAATGTATGTAGAGATATTACTGTGAGGAAAAATGTTTACTAATGTAATTTATAAAAGGTATATCACTTTAATAAGATGTACCCATAACAATTAAAACATGCTCATTTTTCCTTTCTTCCAATAACAAATCTAGGCTGGACTGTCTTAAGGTAATAATTCCTTAGTTAACGATTCCAAATCATCATGAGAAATTAAGAAGTTTAAGATTCTATTCTCCAAGCAGACTATCAGTCAAGTACTTACGTAAGTTTAATAAATTTTTTGCCTATATGCAAAATAATTAACATGACTATAATTCTCAATTTTTCTTGATTATATTCTTTTCATCACGCTTTTCTAGGCATGATCTGACAACTGTTAAATTTTCCAAGGAGAGAAATAATGATTTTAGGAATTCACCAGTTTCAAAGGATGATTCTCTCATAGTATCAAAATATCATTCTATCTTAGTTTTATCTTGTTCTTTCATCTGGAGCTTATTCGTCTGCTGTCTCATTTTGTCTAATTTTTTGTGATTGCGGTTTTCATTCTGCAGGCTACAGGGTTGTAGTTCTTCTTCCTTCTGCTGTCTGCTCCCTGGTTTATGAAGCTGTCTAAGAGGCTTGTGCAGGCTTCCTGTTGGGAGGGTCTGGTACCTGCCCACTGGTGGGTGGAGCTGGGTCTGCCCCTGTGGCACGCAGGGCCGTGACAAGGGGCATGTCCAAAGGGCTGTGGGCTCAGAAGACTTTAAGTGTCCCGTCTGCTGATGGGTGGGGCTGTTTTCCCTCTCTGTTGGTTGTTTGGCCTGAGGTGACCCAGCACTGGAGACTACAGGCTGTTGGGTGGGGCCAGGTCTTGGTAAGAAAATGGGAGCCTCCAGGAGGGCTCACACCAGTGAGTACTCTCCGGAGCTGCCGCCCTTTGTCCCTGCAGTGAGCCACAGCTGCCCCCCGCCTCTGCAGGAGACCCTCCAATACTAGCAGGTAGGTCTGGCCCAGTCTCTTGTGGGGTCACTGCTTTTTTCCCTGGGTCCTGGTGCACACAAGACCTTGTGTGTGCCCTCCAAGAGTGGAGTTTCTGTTTCCCCCAGTACTGTGGAATCCCTGCAATCAAACCTCACTGGGCTTCAAAGCCAGATTCTCTGGGGCCTCCTCTTGCCATTGTCAGATCCCCAGGCTGGGGAGTCTGACGTGGGACTCAGAACTTTCACTCCTGTGGGAGAACTTCTGTGGTATAATTATATTCCAGTTTGTGGGTTGCCCACCCAGTGTGTATAGGATTTGATTTTATTGTGATTACGCCCCTCCTACCATCTTGTTGTAGCTTCCTCTTTGTCTTTGGATGTAGGTTACCTTTTCTGGTAGGTTCCAGCATTTCTCTGTAAATTGTTCTTCAGCAGTTAGTTGTGATTTTGGTGTTTTCATAAGAAGCAGTGAGCTCACATCCTTCTACTCCACCCTCTTGTCTCCATGTCTATATATTTCTTTAAATAATTCACAGAACATAAATATTGCCCTGAAAATAAGAATGCTAAAGTTGTTCTATGCGGTGATTTATAGCTCAGTGTTACTCATAGATCATGAATTCTCCATGTTATTTTTCAGGGATTTATCTTGAATTTAGCAAAGTATTTACAGTAGTGTATCCTATTTGTTATTCACTCATAAGAAATTTGTGGGTTAACCATTTGGAATTCTGAAAAGTATTTTTGTACTAATTTTTAAAATACTACTATTACAAATTTTGATACTTGAAGAGTACTCCCCAAAAGAAGTCACCTGCATTCATCACTGATCTTTTCTGCTCCCCTGCCCAATGGATAAGGGAGAATTATTGTTCTTTCTTTATTTAGTTTTCGGCCACACCATGCGGCATGTGGGATCTTAGTTCCCCAACCAGGTATGGAACCCATGCCCCCTGCAGTGAAAGCATGGAGTCTTAACAACTGGACAGCCAGGGGAGTCCCCTAAAGATACTTTATCATTTCTTTTCCTTCTTTATTTATTGATTAGAATTCTTTTCATTGCAAATGATATAAACCCAATCACAAATGAGTTAAGTAAAAAGATAAAATTTTGTCTCCTCTAACTGGAAAGTCCACGGGAGAACTTGCCTCAGGCATGGCTTGATAAAGGAAATAAAGGGATAAAATGGCACCAATACCCTTTATTTCTAGAAAAATTGTAGTATATTTTTATTGGACTGGCTTAGGTCACATGGGCATGGCTGAACCAATCATTGTACCCACAGAAATATAAGAAAATAATTAGCTGAGGCCTGGATTGAGGTTTGGGGATAGGCACCCAGATGAAAGTTGGGGCTATTGGCAGAAGGAAGCAGAGGTGCTGAGTGGCAAACAATCAACAACCACAACTCCAACCCAGGGTTCTCTGTGATGCTTCAGACAGTCCATTCATATGCACAAGTTGCTTTTCCCAAAAGATGTCCCAGTCTAGGAAGGAGATAAGTAACAAATTCATAATTCAACTTCATCTGTAAAATCAGGAAAATTCCATCTTCCTTAGCTAGATAGACAGGTAATAGATGGCATATTACATGTTACATATATGATACATATATCACATGTCGTATATATTGGAGGATATATATATCCCCTATGGTTGTTGAGATAATGCCTGGGAAGAACTCGCACATAGTATCTGCACATAGTGAGCCTTCAAAAGATATAAATGTCTGTATTATGACTGGTATTGTAACTACCACCTTTCCCACTCCCTGGACTGTCCCAGCTTCCCACCATCAACAGCTTTTCTTTCCAAGACTGCCCATGGGTGATGAGCTAGGGAAGGAGTGGGGAGAGGGAGCTTGAGACACCAGGGAGGGTCTCTGGGACAGGATGTTCACTCAGAGTAGAATCCCCATTCCTCAGCTCCCTGGTGCCTCTTCTCCACTCCTACCCCTCCCAGGCTTTTTCCACATTCCTTCCTCTCCTGTGAGTAATTCCTTTGCCTTCCTTTCCCTCTTATCCAGCCCACGTTTCTGAGAATTCAAAGAGCCTCTGAATCTCCCAACCTAACATTTCAGCCACTGGCCTTTCTCTATAAATTCCCTAGTCATTGGGGCTACTTCAGATGCTGGTGACTATTGTCAAAAGAAATGGACTGGGAAAGGAGGCATTATCAGGGCCCTGTGAAAGGAGAAATATTTGAGATATAAATTAATACCCTAGAATATTATCCAGTCACAATTTTGGTTTTTGTTATTCTTTTTGTTGTTGTTATTCTAACGGATGTTAAATTAACATTAGCATTTCCAAAACTCATCCTTCCACCAACATATGTAGAGTTGAATTTTTATTTTCCAGGAAAAAAAAAGAGGGAGGTAAGTTTAGATTATATCTTTACCTTGGGAGAAGTATTTTCAACCCAACACTATCCATTGAATGGGACATTTATTATCTTTAAAGCAATAAATCCCTCACTGAATAAATTATTCCACATCCCGGCAGTGAAAATGATGCAGCCATTAAAAGAATGAGGTAGAACTCTATGTGCTGCTATAAAACAATCTTTAAGACATTGTTAAAGTTAGAAAAGCAAATTATAAAATGATTTATTCTCGTGCATATGTGTTTTTAAGATAGTGCTATTTAAATTTTTTAACATGTTTTTAAATTATTCATTGACTTTTAAAAAATAAATTTATTCATTTTTGACTGCATTGGGTCTTTGTTGCTGTGCGCAGGCTTTCTCTAGTTGTGGCGAGCAGGGGCTACTCTTCCTTGTGGTGTGTGAGCTTCTCTTTCCAGTGGCTTCTCTTCTTGCAGAGCATGGGCTCTGGGCATGCGGGCTTCAGTAGTTGTGGCACGAGGGCTCAGTAGTTGTGCCTCATGGGCTCTAGAGTGTAGGCTCAATAGTTGCGGTGCACGGGGTTAGTTGCTCCGTGGCATGTGGGATCTTCCTTGACCAGGGTTTGAACCCATGTCCTCTGCCTTGGCAGGTGGATTCTTAACCACTGCACCACCAGGGAAATCCCTTCACTGACATTTATACATGAAAAATTTCTGGAAGGAATTACCTCTGGTGAGTGAAACTGTGGGTTGAGTGTCAAATAATCACTTTTAACTGGATATACCTTTTTTTGTTTGATTTTTTGTCGTGTGTTCATCATTTCATAATGTGAAAATAAAGAAAATTTAGTTCTTTAATACATTTGAAAGTTTATGTCCCTTCAAAACTTATGCAAGTTATGTCAACAAGGGACACAGATTTAGGCTTACAAAAATAAAATGTGGCTCAGGCATGGGAAATTAATTCAAAATCCTGTCCTTAAACAGTCTTCTCTCCCTGCAGGGTCCTGAGAAATATGTATACACAGAAGGCAATATACACGCAGACGGGAATGGCACCAAGTAAACACTTTATTGCTCTGAGTCTGTGACCCTGCACGCTAAGCCAGTCTAGACCACCAGGAGACTCCTTTTGCCTAGGTTAGGTGAGCCTATGTAACCCAGAATCAAAACAACACAAATGGTCTCTTTTTCCCCTTTTCTTCCCATGTCTTCAACCAAATATGAGGTTCTCCCACTCCAAAGCACAGAAGGCTGATACAGAACACACCAGAAAGAAAAACAGTCCAGGCAATAGGGCATTTGCCCATGCCCCAGGCAGTGAAAGCTGATCTACAGATCTGAGCCCAGATTACTCTTGGGAAACAGGCTATCAACTGGGTGGCATCAGCGGGAGGCTCACAGGACAGTTGGACCTCAGGACAGAGACAGACCATACCCAGAACTGTTGCCCTAGGCACCATCATTGACCCTGTACAGGAACCTCCACTTTGGGGTGTGGTCAAGTGCACTGTCCTGAACCATCCTTGGTCAAAGAATAAGGAAGATGACCCACTCCTGCTGGGAGATAACCCCAACAAAATAAACCTACTTTGCAAAGAGTATTTCTTCAAGATCCAGCTATTTGTGTGGAGACACCATCTGGTTGGCAAAGTCACTTTTTAAAACGTATTTTCAAATGGTCACCAGTGTATTTACCTTGATTAAATGTGTCATCTTTCATTTCAGAATTAATTTGAGTTAAATTTGGCTAGTATTCTAAAGACATTAACGTTGAGAAGCCAACTGACAAAAAGCATCAAATCAAATGGAACTCTAAGGACTACTTCTTTGAAATGACAACATCATCTTTAAGTGTTTTTCCACATGAGATAGCACTTTAATGCCCAATCCCAAACATTATGTCTCCACACACACAAAAAAAACCAAACACCTAAAATAGAGTCAGATGTGCAGGCTATGGCAGATGTTTCAAATGTTTGTTGGTCTAACATTTGAAATACTGGTCAAAGGTATTTATTCATAACATCTTTAACATCCATATATTCCAGAATTTCAAATAGTGCCTAGAACATAGTAGGCCACCAATAAATATCCGTAGGAGGAATGAATGAACACTCAAAAGTTAAGAAGTCTTAAACCAAAAGAATATTTTTTCTATTCTGTGAACCCTGTTTATTACCATTTTTATTCAATTATCTCATTCTTTTATTGTATCTCTCTTAATTATATTGTGGCTTTGATCATCTTCAGAACTGAAAATGTTTCCTGATAATATAACAGATAATAATATACACGTGCTATATCACCCCACTTCTTCTCCATCAAATATATATTTAAGAGACTGTTGCTGCTATTTTGAATTTGTTAAAGAATTTAATGAATATCTTTAATAACTCAGAATTGAAAATGTATATTAAAAATATCAGAAAAGAACTCAGATAAAAAATGTCTAAAGGAAGTAGAAATGTAAGCATAAAATAATAAATAATCAGAATCAACAGTAAAGAATTAACACTATACAAAATCACATCTATGCTGTAGACCCTGGAGAACCAATGTCAAGACTCTTCCAGGATACAGAGGAAAAAGGACTAAGAGAAGAACGTGCTAAAAAAGAGAATGATGGATGTGGAGGGTAAAGAAGAGAGATCTGGAAATATAGACATGATAAAAGACTGGAACTAGTGGAACTGAAGCTGCAATTTCAAACACATATGATCAGGAAAGGTTAGAGTTTGAAAATGAAACTGATTCATAGTGGTAAAAGGGAAATGTCTATGTAAGGGAACCAAGACCTATATAAATCCTGGTGGATCTTTTTTTAACTGAAATTCATATTGAGATCATTGTAAACTCATCTACAGCTGTAATAAATAAGACAGGGAGATCTCATGTACCCTTTACCCAGTTTCCCTTAATGGTAGCAGCTCACAAAGTGTAGTATAATATCATAACCAGATTATTAACATTGAAAAAAGTCCACCAATCTTATTCAGATTCCTCCAGTTTTACTTGTACTCATTTGTACGTGTATATATTTGAATTGCATGTGTATTTGGTACAATTTTATCACATATGTAGATTTGTGTATCCACCACCATAGTAGAGATGCTGAACATTTCGCTCAAAAAAGAAAAAATATCAGTCTGGATCTTTTACATAACCCACACAGATGGATACGTCTCAATGTGTCTGTTTTCTGATGCCAACTCAACTGGTTAAACATAGGCATCTCTGGTTATTAGTATTCAAATTTCATGGCAGTGCCTGTAGACTCAAAGATCTGATCCTAGGTCAGTGTCAGCTGTAGCAAAGATGTTTGTTTAGTTGGAGGGACAGGATACCAGGGTTGCTAAAAACCAGAAGCCCCTATTGGTGTGAACCACCCAGGATGTAATCAGCACAATGTATTAGAGGATTATTTGGCATGCGTGTAGTTAAAAATAATGGTAGAATGATAGACTGGGGCCAGATTGTAAAGTGTAATGTATACCGGACTAGATACGTTAAATTCTGTTCTATAGCAATGGGAAAACATCAAGAGATTTTAAATAATACAGTGACATGATTTCGACCAGGAATCAGCAAACTGCCCAAGGCCCAAACCTGGCTCACTGTCTGTTCTTCTAAATAAAATGTTATGGGAACATAGCCACACCCAGTCCTTACGTATTATCTATGGCTGCTTTTGCTCTACAATGGGAGAGTTGAGTAGTTGCAATGGGTACCAAGACTGTATGACCCATAAAATCTAAAATACTTACTATCTGACCCTTTACAGAAAACCTAGTGTTTTAGAAAGAATTCTGGTGGCAGAAAAGATTAGACAGAGGGCAAGGAGACAACTTACAAGGTTCATCACTTGTGAATGTTTTCAGCATTTCCAGTGAATGAAAGGTGGGGAAGACTTCTCTGAGACTGAAAATCTGCATTCTTACTGAACACTGCCAGTACCTTGTAAAATCCAGGGCTGGAAGAATCATGAATCACTACTTATAAATTATCTTCCCAAATTCCATACTCCTTAGTCTTCTAGAATAATTAAAACTTCATCAAAATGCCAATCTTTCATACAATTTCATTAAAAAATCCCCAAACTTCTTTCAAGTACTTATAGTTAGGCTTACATTTACCAAGTGCAGAAGCTGGAACACAAATTATATACATAAGACAGTTCCTGTCCTTGAAGATTTTGGGGCCTATTGAGTCACAAGTAAATTTCTCAGTTTCCAAGTAAAGTAGTAACAGTGGCCTCCTAAGAATTAAGGAGACTATACTAATTTTTTACTTTGTAGGAGTACCAGTATCAATTAACCAATTAAATCTTCTCTTTCAACCTAAACTGTGAATCATAAAATGTCTACATCAGTATGTCCCAACCTGTTTCATGAGAATATGGTTCTATTTCAAAAAACATGCAAACTTCCACTTACTTCTAAAGAATCCCAAAGCACATTAGAAGTGAAAAACTCTAAGTCCCAGATTAAAAAAAAAAAAATTCTGCCTAGTTGTTTCCCAAACTAAATTGGACGTAGAAGTTTTTTTGTACCTTAACACCTATTAGCAACCCAGAATTCCCCATAATTTGGGAAATGGTAATTATATAATTCCAAGCAGAAGAATTTAAATTAACAATTTTCTAAACAGAAGTATTATGTTTGCCTCTCTGGTGTTTGATACATTGTAACAGCTTAGATATTCATTTACCTGCCTGAATGTTTCACTGTTTGAGGTTATGTAGGCCCAACTGTAATCCCATTACCTTGGCAAAGAAAGCGGCATTGGCCTGTGTTTAGAAAAAAAAAAAATGACCATATGCCAAAGGAACTTGGTTAAGTACAACCAAGTTTAAAGAATTGTTCAAATGTGACTTGTGACTTTATCAAGAATCCATTTATAAGTGCTGCTGTCTCTATCATATTTCAAACCACCAAATGGTTTCTACTATCTGCCACTCATAAGTATGTATACATAAACATTTTTAATTAAATATGTTATTGATACATACCATATAACCAGAAATGTATACAAATTGTGAATTATCACAAGATGAACACACTGTCAGAAGACCTGTGGAATGTGAACAATGGGTCCTCATTAACGGGTGAAGAAATGAAAGCTTAGAGATATTATCTGACTTAGACACACAGCTGGTGGGCGCAGGAATTTGGAACAGACCACATCAATCAAGTCCCCTGGGGTTACCCAGTAGAATACTGCAAGCCCAACCCTGCCAGACAAAGAAGTACAAAAAAAGCATAAATGATCTTATACATTTGCTGGTTCGACTCTTAATTGTGTTTTGCTTGCCTATGCTATACCAGATCTGCAAGTGATCTGAACTTCTGAATCTCTGATTCTTCCATTTCTTACTCCCAGACCTAATTGCTCTTCCCTGACTCATCTGATGTCCTGGCTTCCTGACCTCCATCTTGTTCTTGGCCACATTGAACTACTGACTCCCAGGTCTTCATTTCCTGACTCCCAAATCACTGGCTTAACTCAGACCCTGACAGCTGTCTGGCTCTCTCCTGACCCCCTGCTGGCCCAACCCAAGCCTGCTGCTGCCCACACAACTGCATCACAGACACTCCCAGGGGAGGGGTTGACATTTTTCACTGAAACCTTCTCAATCATTTGGAACTTTTGCCAATCAGGCAACTGTCCTGCTGCTGACTTTCAGGGTCACTCCAGGATTAAGCAACACATTATGTTTCCTAGGAGAGAAGGATCACATGTCAGTTGTAACTTAGCCATACTGGCAGTGACTACTTTTAGCACAATCTATTCAATTTACTTAATTTAAGATGAGATTAAGAAATATGGGTTGGGGGGGAAGCCTTGTGTCATTTTCCCCTTTGTCTTCTCTTTTGAATCCTCAGCTGTCTTTTTTTTTTTTTTTTTTTGTGGTACGCGAGCCTCTCACTGTTGTGGCCTCTCCCGTTGCGGAGCGCAGGCTCCGGACGCGCAGGCTCAGCGGCCATGGCTCACGGGCCCAGCCGCTCCGCGGCATGTGGGATCCTCCCGGACCGGGGCACGGACCCATATCCCCTGCATCGGCAGGTGGACTCTCAACCACTGCGCCACCAGGGAAGCCCTGATACAACCTTTCTAGTAAAGAGTTAGACAATATTTATCAAGAATCTTAAAAATGTAGTGACATATTCCTACTATGTGGTTATTTTATTTTTTTGCGGTACGCGGGCCTCTCACTGTTGTGGTCTCTCCCGTTGCGGAGCGCAGGCTCCGGACGCGCAGGCTCAGCGGCCATGGCTCACGGGCCCAGCCGTTCCGCGGCATGTGGGATCTTCCCGGACCGGGGCACGAACCCGTGTCCCCTGCATTGGCAGGCAGACTCTCAACCACTGTACCACCAGGGAAGCCCCCCTCAACTGTCTTTAATTAATTAAATGTGTTAACATCATGAGTTTGGCTTCTGAAGCTACTTAAATTTCTTGAAACAAAGTGAATTGAGCAGATCTTCTTAGTGTCCATAATCTATAGAGCCACGGAGGTCCTGTGTTCTCGTGTCATTTGAATGTTCTTAACCTTGACATCGAAAGCTGAATCAAAATGAACTCAAGGTTCTTGGCTCTGTCAGAACTTCCTGAAACCCATTAGGACCCTGTAGGGCTCCTCGGCACAGAAGCCTTTGTGCGCCCTTCATTTCTTGTAGGGAACAGACTCTAGCCTCCATGACCTTCCCTGAGTTCCAAAGGGCAGATTCAAACAGTTGCTAAACCAGGAAGGGAGGGGATGCAGAGTCAAGGGAGGAGCAACCAGGAAACAACAGTGCAGCCTTGGGGCAGGGTCTGCCTCAAGGGATATGCATAACAATGTCTTTAAGCTCTTTATATAATTAAAACCCAATAAATGGAAGATGTCAGCATTCTTTATACCAGAGAAGACCACCTGAGGCCAGATTAAAGGAACCAAAGGAGCTCATCCAGAAAATTACCTGAGACCAGATTAGAGGAGTGCAGGCCCTGTGCACACCCTGAACTTGTCAGCAACTCCACCCTTGAACTCTTACTATAAAAAACCTCATCAAATCCTCTCAGGTGGGGACACACAGTTTCTGGGGCAGGAGCCCACTCTGTCCCCCTGTGCCTGTGAAAGCAATAAAGCTATTCTTTTCTACTTCACCCAAAACTCTGTCTCCGAGATTCCATTTGGCACCAGGGCACAGAGGCTGAGTTTTCAGCATCACGCCCACTTCTGAAAAAAGGTCCACACTGACCTCTGCACACCCATGGTGATCCCCTGGAGAGGGTGACACTGCAGCCTGAGAACCAGTGGTTATTGAAAAAAACTGCTGTCATTGTCTTGGGTCAGTTTAGTTTCCAATGGCTGTGTGAGATGAGCCCTTAATCCAATGACCGTTATTAGACACATTCAGAAAAACCTCTACAACTTAAAACAAAAGATATTCTAACCAGAATAGAAAACATACAGTTTTTATTAATCACAGAGAAAAGGTAAAGAGATATAAACAACGAACAGGTTTGGTAGAAAGGAGATTACACTGCAGGAAAATCATGATAAACGTGCACCAAACCTGTTGAGAGTTTTTTAAAGGTTTGTAAACAATTATGCCACCTTCCAAATAGATTATTTCATGCTAATTGCCATTGGTGACCATTGTAACTTCTCCACAGTGTCTACTCATTGCCCCAGGTATCTCAGCTCTAAGAATGCGAGTCTCCCGCTCCAAAGGGACATTCAGCTAAAAGACGACCATTTGTTGGCTTTTACTTTGCGGAGTCACTATGCCAAGTGACTTACATTACTTCCCGTATGGTTTCCTCACGGCCACTCTTATTTATAAATATTTTTAGTAAGTGAGACAGAGAGAGGCTAAGTAACTTGCCCACAATAACACAGTAAGGAAGAGCAAAAGAAAATGGAGAGAAAGAAGGAAGCAGGAAAGGGCACATAAGGAGGAAACTATAAAATCCAGACAGGGGGCTTCCCTGGTGGCGCAGTGGTTAAGAATCCACCTGCCAATGCAGGGGACATGGGTTCGATCCCTGGTCCAGGAAGATCCCACATGCCGTGGAGCAACTAAGCCTGTACGCCACAACTACTGACCCTGCGCTCTGGAGCCTGCAAGCCACAACTACTGAAGCCCATGCACTCTAGGGCCCTAGTGCCGCAACTACTGAGCCTGCGTACTGCAACTACTGAAGCCTGTGCGCCTAGAGCCCGTGCTCTGCAACAAAGAGAAGCCACCGCAATGAGAAGCCCGCGCACCGCAACGAAGAGTAGCCCCTGCTCGCCGCAACTAGAGAAAGCCCGCGCGCAGCAACGAAAATCCAGCACAGACTAAAAACCAGAAAAACAAAAAAACCCAGACAGGTCCATAGTGAATACTGGAGGGTACGTGTATGCCCTTCAGCTGTTTTCAAGCTGTGGGTACGGACAGCGATAGCTTGTAGTCAGACAAGATAGAAAGCTATAAGATATGACATAACATATCACACGTATAAGTCAAGAAGAATAGGGGCCAAACTGAATGGAATATATAATCATTGTTGTGTGGATTAGAATTTGAGTGTTGTTTTAGGCTGTTTTTGATTTGTTTTCTGGGTTTTCTGTAATGGGCATGTAAGTTTTTAAATAATTTTTTTTATAAAAGGATTTTCTTCCAAAAAAGGGGGGTTGGGGTTATGTATCTCACTCTTGTCATCAGAATCCAGGCCAGTGAAGATAGATACATGTTAAGAGGAAATACATTTTCAAACTTCAAAGATAAATCAAAAGGGTTCAGTATTCATCCTTAGAGCAAAGGCAGATTTATCAAGCCAAATATTTTAAATACTTATTTAAACCACTAGGACTCCTTTGTTCCCTAAGACAGGTGCTAGATTTATTTGTTTGAAATCTCCCCATAACCACAGTAATAAGTAAATACTCTGAGGATATGCTCTCTGGTCTGAGTTTTTTATTTAAAGCTAGACCTGTGAGTGTTTTTAGTTAATTACAACTAGCAGGTCCCCATAAATCTTGAGAACAGAGCTTAACTGCCAAGAGAGTACCAGCTTCAGGGGCATTACCATGAGATTTTATTTGACGTTCATTATTATTCAAAAGGAATTTGTTTATAAGAGAAGGTATCCAAACCATCAGAGGCAACAAACAAATGCCCTGCGTGGCTGAGTCTATCAGGTATTGATTCATGAGTCATTTGGAAAGCTCCTTTGAAGACCCTCAGGCAGTACAAATTTTGTTCAGTTCTGCTTTGCTCTTTGCACCAGAAACCACAGTCTCAGGAACAGAAAATGAAGAAAGTGTTCTCTGGACTGTTTAAAACACACATGCAACTGGATTCATGAGGGAAGACTGAAATAACAGGCATAATTTTTCGTGTGTGATGGTTTGAGAACTGCATCTCTCTTTTAGGTTTGTATATTGAATACCCACCACAGCACATCCTCACTGATTTAGAAGACGTTAGATAATATAGAAACATAAGCACCAGCAACTTTGTGTAAGAACAAAACCTCTCAAAAGACTGTAAATGATAACGTTACTGCTTACCTTCCCAGCCACCTGGAGTGGAATTTGTCATCAATTCTTTACAGAACCATGTCATATATTTTATTAATATGGTCTCTAATTATGATTAACTGGGGAATCCAATCTCTGCCCACACAAAGTTAAGCATTTGCAATTGGGAACGATTAGAGATGGTTTCAACATATTTCAAGGAGAAGTGTTTTCAGAAACATTCATAATGTGTGTCTCACTGGGTGAAGCCTGGCATCTGAATCCCCTCCAGTACTGAGGAGAGTCCCCACGTGGGTGTGAGGGTTGCCCAGGTCTGCACAAGACTCTCCCCAGAGGTTCATTGCAATGGGGTAGAGTTATATCCAAATGGCAGGCTTCTACCCACTAATAATTTGGTATTTTTCTCTCAGGAGAAATAAGGAAACTTTTGATAATCAACAGGAAGCAAAGGTTTTCATTCTCATGACTTTTTCGATCATAATTCTAAGTAGTCAAATCAATATATGTTATAAAACTTATGTTTTATTTAATTACAGAATCCATTGGCTCTACTCACCTTTCTAGGATAAAAAGGAGCCTTTCGCTTGTATGTGACTTCCTGGAAGATCTTTCTTCCACTGAAAATGAAGCCTACCTTCTAGTTGGTGCCTATCAAAAACAAATCGTTTGTTTCCAGTCCTGGGCTTAACTAGCCAAGCTTTGCTGATTCTAGTATGATAGAACCGTTGTCCACTTCTTCCCCTTCTCTTTGTCAGTCCAGATGACAGCCAGTCTCCCGTTTCTTGTCCTCCCAGAGCTACACTGTGAATATTCCATGTCTAGCACTTGCGGGTCTGAAGCCCCCACCCCCTGAATGTGTCAGTGCCACTGTTCCCGACCTCCAAACACATTGTTCCCGACCTCCAAACATGCATCCAGAACCCACAGAGGTCTTCACCATGTTTTTCTCCCCAGCTTCACCTCCCTTCCTGCTTCACTTCATGGCCTTCCTTGCTAGACCCATTCTTTCAATTGCTCCTTTGCCCCTCTCCATAACCCCCTCCACCTGCTGCTCCAACCTCACTGCAAAACACCAACCCTGGGTAACCCAACTGGCCACTTTCACTGTACCCACACACGGGCCACTGATTACTTCCTGAGAATGGTACTGTTTCCCATTCATACCAGATTATTTATAACTGCTTGTCATGGTAGCTCAGATCTCTACATACTATTCCTCCTACCTGATACCCATTTCTCTTCCCCTAATTCTTTGCTAATCCTATTTGCAAAGGACTTGCTTATGAATATAATCTCTGAGAAGCAGCTATTGGCTCTTTTCTACCTGCAAACTCCCCCATTTAAACGTTCTTCTATATGCCAAATTATCCTGAGCATGTCTCTAACACAGCATTTATCTAACTCAACGTAATTACTGGCTTACCCATCGATCTTCTGCATTAGACTGTGAGTTCCAGATGGAAAGAATACCACAGAATTGGATTCCAGCCTGATAAGTTATCAGAATTACCAAAGGTGCTTTTAAAGTACACATTCCCAGACATTATCTTGATTTACTGCATCAGATTATCTAGAAGTGAGATCCAAGAGTCTATATTTATAAGTAGTTCCTCAGGTAATTTTAGTAATTAACAAGATTTGATTATACTTGCCTAGAGTACATTCTATAGTACTTAGTACTATACAGTAGCTCCGTAAAAATTTTATAGCAGGACAAAAGGGGCAAAGCGTTGGGAGAAAGATAGCTTCTAAAATGGCTTCCAGTTATCTCCACCCCCACCCCCACCCCCCCCCCCCCCCCCGCCCCCAACCGGTATCCACATCTTCTGTAATCCCCTCTCCTTGTGTGTGGGCTGGATCTGCTGACATGCTTCCAATAACTAGAGTAAGATGAAAATGATGAGATGGTACTTTCGAGATTAGGATTGTTAATAAATCAAAAATACACATTAAATAAGGTGCATTTAGACAGAAACACAAAAAAACAAGGTTACGTATAGAGCAGGTGATGAAAATATGACTAGAAGCTCACAGGAACCTAACCCTGTATTTCCTCCAGGAGCAATGACTCAGTATTTGCTAATTCTGTGGTGATTTTATAGAATATAACTACTGCAAGTAAATAGAATCAAATGTACTAGAAATTTTGCTTTAAACCCTTCATCTGTTTGTTTATTACAATACAATTTAAATGTGGAAATGGTGAGAGCTCAGTGTCTTAGTAGAATAAGGTTTGAATGTGATGATGGAGAAGTGTGTGTGAAATAGTCTTTCTTATAAGCTGATATGAAATATAATTTCTTATAAGCTGATATGAAGAGAAGACAAGGTAGCATGGTAGTCAAATGGAAAATGAGGGCCAAGACTTATCCATCTGGTTAGCATATCTATATGTTGAAAGAAGAGGCAGTTCAGTTAGATTTTTTATTTTTTATTTTTTTGCTGTACGCGGGCCTCTCACTGTTGTGGCCTCTCCCGTTGCGGAGCACAGGCTCCGGACGCGCAGGCTCAGTGGCCGTGGCTCACGGGCCCAGCCGCTCCGCGTCATGTGGGATCTTCCCGGACCGGGGCACGAACCCACGTCCCCTGCATCGGCAGGCGAACTCTCAACTACTGCGTCACTAGGGAAGCCCCAGTTAGATGTTAAATATGGAGAAAAAGTAATTATAGATCAAGTCCTGGACAAGTTGGGGGAAAGTGGGATCAACAGTTATTTGATAAATTGGTAGATTGTCTTTGAAATCAGGGATACGGCTACCTTTGGAAGAGAAGGGAATTAGATAAGGAAGAATGAGTGCTTAGATAACATTATAAGTGAAAAGTAGAAAACTGAGAAGTTTATAGTTGAGATGCTTGATTTTATTTAATGTTATTTCCTAGGAGAAGAGAGGGAGGATGAATAGAAGAATATAACAAGTTGGCAAGTTCTGGAATGGTAAGAATGAAGTTTGGTCAAAGATAACATTTCTTTTGACACTGATCTTTCTATAAGACTGGGTACTTGATTTTCCTATGAAGTAAAGTTTAAGTTCTAATAAGGATTTCTTCTTTACAAAGTGTATCTCTCTTAAGTTTCTTGACTGTTCATGAACCATTTAGTTGTTCTGCAAGTATTCTTTAAGCTTTATTGTGTCTACCTCAGTCCTCTAAACTCACATCCACCTATACAAATGGGAGGAATAGCAGAAACCAGCAACTCATTGTTAAAGTTTCCAGTTGGTATCGCTTATTTCGAAGTTAGTTTCTCAGATACATCCTTAAAATAGAGCCATTTAAAATGAAAATGTTAGCAGTCACCAAGAGCAAGAATTCTTTCAAATTTATAAATTGATTCATAAAACTATGCTTAGGTGTAAGAATGAAAATGAATTAATCAATAAATATTCAGCCGCAAAGTACAGGGAGATCAGCTTCGTGCTTTGTGACTGCCTGGAGGGGTGGGATAGGGAGGATGGGAGGGAGACACAAAAGGGAAGAGATGGGGATATATGTATATGTATAACTGATTCATTTTGTTATAAAGCAGAAACTAACACACCATTGTAAAGCAATTATACTCCAATAAAGATGTAAAAAAAAAACTTACTGAAAAAAAATATTCATTCAATGTCTATATATGCATGGTATATTTTATTTTATTTATTTTTATCTTTTTAACATCTTTATTGGAGAACACTAAACGAGAACACTAGCCAACATTTTTTAAATGTTTCTGATTACGTGACCTCTGGGAGACTAAAGTTTAGGTATTTTTTCCACAATTTTTGTGCCATATGCTACTGTTTTTCACCAAGTGGAGCATAAACATGACAGTTTCTACATAGCCAGGTGACTTAGCATTTATGGTGGTCAAAATCCCTATGAAACCAGCTGTCTGTCAAACAACCCCTTGTCTGCAATCTGTTCTGCCCCATTTTTATAGCTGACCTAACCAGAGTGGTACATATTCATTAGCCTGATCCGTGTGAAAGGTGAACAGAGACTCACCCCTCATCCAGCTCACCAGGATCGATGCAGTGGCTTTTCCAGAGTAATTAAATCTCGAGTTCATAGCTAGAAATCAGCAAGTGTCCTGAATTTTTTCCTCCTTCCCTTCTACTTCCTTCCTTTTTTTCTGTCCATCTTCAAACTCTGGCCTCTATTCTCTAAGTTTCTATATTGAGTAGGAAAAGAACACAGAAGATTCCTTTCTGAGTGAATCAAAGAATCATGCCAATGGGGAAAAAAGATCATAAAATTTTTTCAGTCACCTGCAAGTAGATCCAAGCTTCAACAGATCCATGTGCTTGGTTATTCCCTAAACTTTCACAGCAGAAATATTCCCCAATCTACTCCAACTCAACTCTAGAACTGGTATCATTAGGAAAGACTGAAGGAATTGCAAATAACAGAATTCTGTCTCATTTTTTAGTTTTCTCATATACACGTTGTTGGCTGTCCATAATGATGACCAAAAGATAGTTAAAAGAAACAATGTAAGCACTTTTTTTCCTAGACCTGTGCAGAAGCTTTTGACAAAAAAGTCCTCATAAATTATGCCTTTAAAATAATCATGAAAGGCATATATCCAGCTGTATGGTACTACAAAAGTCCATTTATTTTTCTGAATGACACCTCTCTCACTTGTGAAATTACTTTATTAATTCCCTCTTCACAGAGTTTTTGACATCATTAATATTTCTATGCTGAAACTAGTAGATTACTATACAATATCATTCTTAATATTATGTTATGAGACAGTAAAGGAAAATCTTTCAATAAGTATGGAATTTTCTGTATGGCTCCTGTGGGATAAACTTACCTTTTAATACAGAAAGGTAATAACACAACAGTTCAAATTACTTAATTAAAACAACTATAGTTAATGCAGCAAAACCTATTATCCATGTGGTAAGCAGCCCCTAACATGGCTCTTAATGATGCCCAACACCTGATATTCACGCCCTTGTATAGACCCTTCCCCTTATATGTAGCTGGACCTAGTCATTCAATTTAGCAAATAAAATGTGGCAAAAGTGACAGGATGCGACTTTCAAGCTTAGGTTACAGAAGGACTATTTTTTATCCTGTTTGCTCTCTCTTGAGTACTCGCTCTGATGGAGGCCAGCTGTCAGGTTGTAAGCTGCCCTGTGGAGAGCTCCACATGCAAGGGGACTGAGGGAGGTCTCTAGCCAACAGCCAGCAAGGAATTGAATCCTGCCAACAAACACATGGGGGAGCTTGGAAATGGATCCTTCCCCAGCCAACACCTTGAGTGCAAGACCCTGAGTTGCACCCAGATTTTTGACCCACCAAAGCTGAAAGATAATATGAGTTTGTTATTTTAAGCTATGAAGTTTTGGAGTAATTTATAACACAGCTCTAGTTAACAAATGCAATCCATATTAGCTGTGTTCATGGAATATAATTATGAGCAATTAAAGAGATTTCAGGTTTGCTATTGATGGCTTATGATCAGTTGTCAATGTTCCAGTGATTCTGATTGAGAGCTTATGCTCCGTAGAAGCACAAAAGCCCACAGTTCTATGAGATGGAAGCAGACTCTAAATGGGCTACACTGCTTTTCTCAAAAGAAATTTATTCCCATCGACTTATTTTATACTTGGTAAACTTCTCTGCCTACTTTGTAGAACAGTATCTGTAGAGTCTCCTCTTACTTAGAATAGACCCTTCTGTAAAACTTTTGCCAAGACTTCTGCCAACCTAATATATGTCAAGAAGCCGGGACCTTTCCAAAAAACCAAAGCCTGTTATTTAATCCTCTCTGGATGAGATGGCATGCTTCCTTCTACTGAAAAATGGAAGCTCATAATCATATTTTCATTTGACTTTACTGCTAGGAAACTTAGAGTTAAGCTTAGTTAGTAAGGAAAAATAATAAAACTTAACATGTCCAAATAAGCAGTAGATGATCTATACCCTGTCTTGGGCTAAAGACATACACTTTAAAACCACCCAGCTGGTTTTAGCAAGGGGGCATGAAAACATTGTTTTCCTTCCCTACTTCCTCTGATAATTATAGAAATATTTTTGAAACAAATATATTTCCTTTTCAATACCAAAAAGAAATAACATTAATCTTTTGTTCCCTACTTGTAAGGTAAAGGAACTTGCTTAAAAATGTATCTCAAAACCAAAGTTGAGGAATCAATAAAAAATAATATTGACCATACCTGTCCCTGGGACTGGAATCTGCTTCCAAGCCAAATTTAGTCTCCCAGACTAAAGTTATCTGGGCATTGGCCAACATCCTGTGATGTACGTAGGGCCCAAATGGTACAGAAACCAGTAATTGACAACGTGGAGAGTGAAGCTCTGCTTCAAGAGTATCACACAACACTAAACGATGTAAACTAAAGACACAGAATTTATCAATTATTGCCAAAATACCTAAAATTTCTGGGGTTTTTTGGGCAGCATATGTAGCTATAAAGGAAATATTCCACCATTTAGGAAGTAGGGAATATCTGGAGGTGACTCTTTTTTCTTTTTTTTTTTTTTGCGGTACGCGGGCCTCTCACTGTTGTGACCTCTCCCGTTGCGGAGCACAGGCTCCGGACGCGCAGGCTCAGCGGCCATGGCTCACGGGCCCAGCCGCTCCGCGGCATGTGGGATCTTCCCGGACCGGGGCACGAACCCGTGTCCCCTGTATCGGCAGGCGGACCCTCAACCACTGCGCCACCAGGGAAGCCCTAGGTGATTCTTTTAAATAAGTGTTAATTAGGTTTCAGCTGAGGTATAGATGCTGACAAAAACGTGCCTTTCATGGAGGTTTTTCTATCCACACCCCCATCTCCCACTCCCTGACATTCAACTTCTAGTTTTCTCAATATATGTTGGCTTTGGGGTATCCTTGGAGAGTCTTAGACGACAGGTCTTAGAAACCATAAGTGACCAGAGTCAATTTCCCCTTTTCATTGCTATGATCAAAAAGCTAGAGCTGTGAATTGAACTATTTTACTAGGAACAGTTTAAGATCAAACTTTTGCTCTTTGAATCACTGAACTGCCAACATTTTTTATTTGCTCCTGGGGCTAGTTTATGTTGGAGGAGCATAGGGTTATCAAATATTAAAGAAGGATAAATTGTATTACCCTTGGATGGCTACATTCTTCCTACCAAATGTATCATGTCCTAAGTTGTACAAAAGTTGCTGTTATTTTGAACAACCCAGTAATATTGACCTTGATGGATACAGTACATTGCAGGAGGCAGGACCAAAGCATTGTGATTTCCTAGCTATCCAGGAAAAGCCATATTCAACACATTTTCCAGTGACTTACCAAATTCCCATTAGAGTTGTATTAGTTTGCTAGAGCTGCCATAACAAAGTACCACGAACGGAATAGCTTAGACAGCATAAATTTACTGTCTCAGAGTTCTGAGGCTGGAAGTCCAAGATCAAGGTATGAACAGGACCATGCCCCTCTGAAGGCTCTAGAGAGAGATTTGTTCCAGGCTTCTCTCTTAACTTATGGTAGTTTCTCGTCTTGTGGCAGCGTAACTGCTTCACATGGCATTCTCCCTCTATGCATGTCTGTGTTCAAATTTCCCCTTTTTAAGGAAACCTG
The DNA here is from genome assembly GCF_008692025.1 of Phocoena sinus. Taxonomy (NCBI): domain Eukaryota; kingdom Metazoa; phylum Chordata; class Mammalia; order Artiodactyla; family Phocoenidae; genus Phocoena; species Phocoena sinus. The sequence continues at coordinate 80,085,518 of NC_045774.1, read as the reverse complement.
TCATATTGGATTAGGAGTCCACTCTACTCCAGTATGACCTCGTCCTAACTTAACTAATTACATCTGCAACAGCCATATTTCCAAATAAGGTAACATCCTGAGGCTTTGGGGTCAGGACTTCAATGTATTAATTGGGGGGAAGGGGGCAATTCCACCCATAACAGTGTCACTAAGCACTTCTGCTAACAAGTTATTTTGATAGACCACGGTGGCTCCTTTGGACGAGTGATGGTGCAAGAAGCATTCCTAGAAGAGAAGCCTGAGCTGGTAGCCAGGACAGAGCGGGAGATTTATCTACACAGAAGACATCCTGATACCTGTTTAAAAATCAGAGGTAAACCCTGGGGTGAAATTGAATATCGAGTAGGGTCTAGGGAACGGGGCAGAAAAGAAGGTCCTGGCATTCACACCCAGGATCCCTGTCGCCAACGGGCCTTTCCTGAGGGGATTGTATCCAGTCCAAGTTTCTCCCAGCAGCGCATTCTATGCATAATTAAATACACATAGCCACCAGACAAGAAGGCAAAGCACATTTTTTTTAGCATAGGGCATAGGTATCCCTCATTTCATAGGAATTTTGCATAATTCATTTGAGCTCATTTATGTCTGTTCAATAAGCTGATAGAAAACAAAAGCCAAACCCTAGATCCAAAGGAAACACCTATTTTAATTATGCACAAAATTAAAAGGAGGTCAAACTGGGAGCACAGAAAACAGGTTGCTGTAGAAACATCTCAGGGAATGGTAATAAACTGAAAGGCAACTGAGTAAAACCCCCTTTAAATGTTACATTTCTTAGCTTCATCACCAGGAAGCCACATAAAAACATCTAAGAAAGCACTGTTTTAACTCTTGTTTTTCTCATTTAGTTCTAACCCTTTTCAATACGTGGTAGAAGGAAAAAACTGGGAATCAGGAGTCCTGGATTTCTTCTGCTACGAAGATGTGTGACCTTGATCGACTTCTTTAACCTCCTAAGTTTTAATTGCCTCAACTTTAAAACAAGGAGCTGGTTTAAATTATCTCAGATGACATTTGCAGCGTTACCTTCTATAAGTCCTTGAAGTCAATTCTGCTGGTTACTAAATTCTAAAGTCCAGCAAACCTCCTTGGCACGGAACACTCCTATTTGTAAATATGTGTACATCAAAAAAGGGGCCTATGTGATGAATGGGGTGGCCTTGGCAACAAGCCTAAAAGCTAAGCAATCACAAGTGATGATGTTTAATACTTACTTCAAATATCAGAACCCTTTTTTTAATACAATTTGGAATAATACTACTTTCCCCAAGAATTTGCAAACACTCAGAAACATCTTGTGATCTTTCCTCATACCTTGTGACCTGACAAATAAGCTGTTAGAACAGCAGCAACATTTCAACGTAGCAAACTTGTCACCTTTATAGTGAGCAGCTGTGACCACTAATGGACTCAAAAGCTCCTCCTGGTCAAACTCATAAATACTTTCCCCCAAATCTGAGTTCGTAAATCAGAGGTCAAATACTTTTATTTCCACTCAACCATTCCCAAATTTACATTATTAAATAAGTGACTTCTTCCCATCATAGCATTTACAAGCTACAAAATTATAGACAGTAAATCTAAGGTACAATTCATCTTTGGAATTATTTTTGGACACATGAATTGAGGCTGCTACAAACAGGCAATGAATTAACTTCCCCATTAGCTCGGGCAGGGCAATTTGCTATCCGCTTATTACCTATTAAAGACCAGAAAAATGTTGTAAGCGTTTCTGTTGATGTGGTCAACTTCAGTTCTTCGGTTTTGCTTCTAGAATGCTTCTAGTCTCAGATTTCCGGAGGAAATACATGCCAAACAACCAAAATCCTTTAGCGACTCCACTGCACAACCCAAAAGTAACATGAGAGCTCCTTTTCCTATTTGCCACATGACGGTTCTTTGCAGTTCACCCGGCAGAAAATGTAAGATTTCAATGGTAGTCCATAGGAAAAACCAAGCTGAAGGATGGGGCTAGGGGCCCAATTGAGCTATGAATCCAGGGTGATCTGAAGTCCAAATTGCAACAAAGAGGACTTGTAAATCTTGTGTTCAATCAAGACTTATGTCTAAATCCCAAGGATCAATGTAATGGAGAGAAGCAATAGCAGAAGCATGTGAGGTGCATCTATACGTTGAGTCTGGTGGGTGAAAGCATCATGGTCCATTGAGGCCCATTCCCTGTGAAGTCAGATGTCAGACAGTGACTGGGGATCTGAGGACCAGAATCCCGCATCTGTTGTAAAGAGAAAAGTGGGAAGCTTACAGTAGCTGGGTAGAAGGTCGAGGTCTTCTAGTTCCAGAGTAGAAAGCTAGAACGTCTCCAAGAATCAAAGAAGTCTAGGAATTTAGAACTGTATCTCAGTAAACCCAGAGCCTTCCACAGGACCAGCAGATTCTGGAATTAGGAAGTATAATTCAGACACCTCTCATCCACCTAAACAGCCCCCCTAACCCCCAGGATAGTAGGGATGGAGCTGTTTTTTTTTTTTTTTTTTTTTTTTTTTTAATTTTTATTGGAGTAGAGTTGATTTAAAATGTTGTGTTAGTTTCAGGTGTACAGCAGAGTGAATCATTTAAACATATTACATATATCCACTCTTTTTTTAGATTCTTTTCTCATATAGGCCATTACAGAGTACTGAGTAGAGGTCCCTGTGCTTTACAGTAGGTCCTTATTAGTTATCTATTGCATATACAGTAGTGTGTACATGTCAGTCCCAATCTCCCAGTTTATCCTCCCCGCCTCCGCCATTCCCTGGTGACCATAAGTTTGTTTTCTACGACTGTGGCTCTACTTCTGTTTTGTAAAGGATGGAACTCTTTTTTTTTTGCGGTTCGCGGGCCTCTCCCGTTGTGGAGCACAGGCTCCGGACGCTCAGGCTCAGCGGCTATGGCTCACGGGCCAGCCGCTCTGCGGCATGTGGGATTCTCCCGGACCGGGGCATGAACCCGTGTCCCCTGCATCGGCAGGCGGACTCTCAACCCCTGCGTCACCAGGGAAGCCCAAGGATGGAACTTTTGATGGCTATCTGGTTTGGCTCTCCCCATTTCAAGAACTCCACAGAAATGATGCTAGAAAATAAGCCTCTTGACAGTAAGACCCAAGGTGGTGTCAGGGCAGGCAGGAACTGACTCTGCTTGTCAATAACATACTAACAAGTCCCGCCTTCCTCTCTAACCTGCAATCTGCCTTTCCCCTCCGTCAAGGTCTTCTGTTGAGGCCGGTGAGAAGCTCAAGTGGAGAAGGACAGAGCAACGTGGAAATGAAATCATTATTAAAAACCATTCAATAGCACTAGTGAGATTCTTAGACTTTTTTTTTTTTTTTTTTTTTGCGGTACGCGGGCCTCTCCCATTGCGGAGCACAGGCTCCAGACGCGCAGGCTCAGCAGCCATGGGTCACAGGCCCAGTCGCTCCCGCGGCATGTGGGATCTTCCCAGACTACGGCACGAACCGGCGTCCCCCGCATTGGCGAGCAGACTCCCAACCACTGCGCCGCCAGGGAATCCCCTCTCAGACTTTTAAACTGAAGGGTTTTAAGAATCGAGTCCCAACCAAATGAGGAAACTGAAGCACAGAGAGGGAATTGTCTCACTCAAGTTCACACAGCCTGTCAGTCACAGACAGGACTGGAAACAAAGCATCCTGCCTCTTAATCCAATATACATCCCACCACAAGACATGGCCATCAAAGCAGATGGTACCAAAATAAAGTTTGGGGGCCAGTAAGCATCCCAGGGACCCATGGTTATTTGTCCCACTTGACAGCTAATTTATTTGGAGCTGACTGTATTCTTTTCTAATCACTATTGTGCCAGAATTACTTACGGCTTTCTTTTTAAAAAACTATCAGTCCTAACACTGCATTTCATGACATCTAGAAACAAACAAACAAAAAATAATGGATGCGTTTGGATCTGATGTTTCAGAACACTCCAGGAGGAGAATGACAAATACTAGAATGAAATATTGTGCAGTCAGCCTAAGAGGTCCCAGGAAGCCCAAATTTACATGTAAGAGATGACCTGTTGCCAGGCATACCCTCAGAAAATGCCTGGAACTCAAAGGGCACCATTTGAAAAACAGTCATACAGATGCATTTTTCATACACCGCACTCGTAAAGCTTTGTTCCTAGAACAAGCTAACATTTTTCTAATTCCCAAATGTAATGCCAATACTTGATGGAAAAAAAAAAAAAATAGGTGGCAGCAACACACGTTAGAATGGGCCTAGTTTATCCAGGTCAATAAAGTAGGATCCCAGATGACTCCTCACGTGAATCCTAACAGAAGTGGTTGGTTGGTTTCCAGATGAAACACCAGCTTTAGAAGCCAAAATGATTCTATGTCCCAGACAGTATATGATAGGACACTATACACAGTGGGCGGAAAAAGTGTCCATTTCCCCTTCTCCTGCCAGGTCACTGTGGCCATGTCAGGACACCCTTGCACATTCCCAGTCGCCTCCTGCTGTCTCTGAGGAGTTTCTGTCCTGTGGCAACTGCTCCACCAGAACAAGAATTAAGCTAATTACTATGTGAAGTATACATCAGTAATCACCCATGGAAAGTTCTTGGCAAAGCAAAGCAATGCTGAGTCTGTCTCTTGGATTATTTATAATTCAAGTGCTCTGCAATGATTATGGAAAACAGTATGTTAGGAATATTGACAACTTGAAGGTAAATGTTAGGTTGAGAAAACTATGTACCTCGTTCATATAAAAAAAACCCCAAAAAACCAAAAAACCAAAAAAACAAGACCAAAGGAGCATTTCATCTCTGGTCTGTACATTTCTGAAATCCTAAGAAGTGGCTTCCTATGAATTCTTTTAATCTTCACTCTCTGGAACACAGGGCAACAGTAAGGCAGATCCAGCTATAAATGAAAGCCACATAAATGAAAGCAATAGATAGAATTAGTACTCACTGCTCTGAGCATATGTTGACCAAGGGCTTTCCCTGTGGCCAGAGCCTATTTTACATTCCATTCTTTTTTCTTTTGCTCTTTCAGCCATTTCTTTTTATTTACAGTTTGTGTTTAATGCAAATCAATTCCATAACATGAGAAGTTACTATGAATCAAAGCGTAAATACACAAACACAACATACAATCCAAAATAGATGCACAGCATTCAAGTATGAAACAAAAGAGAATGTTCATTCACACACACAGTAGCTTGAGATCTGTTGGATATGGTTGTTCCAGTGTAGATTCCTAAAGATGGGAAAAAAATGACTTTGGTTATCAAGACTACTGTGGCCATATTAGATTTTGGAACATCTAAGCATCAGTGTGTGACCATGCGAAGAAAAGACTTTAGGGAGTGTTTATTTTTAAACAGGTTTCTGTGCATCAAGGCAGTTGTGAAAAGGGTTACTTTCCAAAATCAAGCCCACTTTAGGCTTAGGACCAGGTTTTAACTATCTAAAAATATTGAATTATAACAGAAAATGTTCCAAATGTGGCTATTCTGATTCAGTTTCAAAAGAAGTATTTACATAAAAGAGTATAAAAGTTTTTCTGAATTTAATGTAAGCAAACTTCTGGTCCTTCCCTTGCCAAATATATTTGATTTATAGTTTAGCTCCTTCACGTATTTGCCTTTTTAATTTCAAGATTTGTCAATCTCACCTTCAAAACAGATCATTTTTTAAACTGTAAAAATTATTTGACATATGCAGAAATAAAAAGCATTTTGAAATTAGTTGAGATCAATTAATTCTACTCTTTGTTATCTGTTTAGCTAAATGAACCTAGTGCACTTTTTGAATAAGAATAGTTGATACGTATACAAGCAAAATGTACTCATTATGCTTGGACTTGGGGTAGATTCCAATCCATCATTGCCCTGGTACATATCCATGACTATATGAAAATTCAAATGCGACGTCAAACCCAACCCCCAAGGGAAAGAGTTCAGTTCCCAAGAGAACAATGATAGCTTAGCATAAAATTTTCTCTAGAGCACATCAGCATTAAATTACTACTGCTGAAGCAACACATTGAGGATTTACGGTAACACCTGGAAGTTCCTTCTAATGTACATATAAATAGAATCACAGAAGCTTTCTGTTTTAACCTCATTGTTTTATGGCCTTATAAATTTAATGAACCAAATGAAAACTGAACCTCTGTTCCACATCCCATTCTTTATCTCTAAGTAAGATAAAATCTATTCTCACTTTCAAAGTAGAGTTTTATGTGTCCCTACTTCTTAAGCCACATTTAAGGAAATCATCTCTTAACTAATTTTGGTTGTTGTCTCTCCATCTTGTAAAAGAAACTCCAGCAGATTTAATATTGACATTCATCATCTAGTCAAACCCTTCACATGCTCTTCAAACCAATCAAATTTGGGATCCTCAACAGTTTCTGTCCCTAAAATAAGGTGTGGAACTAGCAGATTTGTTCAATGAAGAACTGTTTTTTTTCCCTTGTCACACTGGATGTCTGGATGCCATCTGATTTGGGTTTACAGGATGGGGAAGTATAGATGTTTCCTGGCCACAGTAGAGATGTGGAATGGAGACCGAGGTCACCAAGAGACTGGCTGTTGACTGCAGAGCACCGTCACTTGCCTTGGTGTATTTACTGGATTGGGGGCAGCTGAGGTGTGCTGGGAGGAGTTACTTGAAGGTGTTACAGCATTTGTTTGATTTGAATAAATCTGAGTAGGTAAGAGCAGTGCCAGAAGCAGCAGCCCCAGTCCGAGCCTGGTCACCATCACTGCCCATATCCGCTCCGTCGGTGCTCAACGTGTCTCACTGGATGCGGGGAACGTGGAGGATTGCTGTCTCTGAGCCGGCACAGGCTAGGTGGGCTCTACACTCCCTTCTAAGGAGCACCCAGCCTCTGTTCACTTGTAGTTTTTGCTCATACTTTGTGAGAGTTTTTTAACACTACTTTGCTGTATTTTTTAGATTCCACATATAGGTGACCTCATACAGTATTTGTCTTTCTCTGTCTGACTTATCTCACTAAGAATAATACCCTGCAAGTCCATCCATATTGTTGCAAATGGCAAAATATTATTCTTTTTTATGGCTGAGTAGTATTCCATTATATCTATCTATCTATCTCACATCTTCTTTATCCATCTGTTAGACATTTAGGCTGCTTCCACATCTTGGCAATTGTAAATAATGCTGCTATGAACACTGGGTGCATGTATGTTTTCAAATTAGTGTTTTCTTTTTTTTTGGACATATACCCATGAGTGGGATTGCTGGATCATATGGTAGTTCTATTTTTAGTTTTTTAAGGACCCTCCATACTGTTCTCCATAGTGGCTGTATCAATTTACACTCCCACCAACAGTGCCTTTTCTCCACACCCTCTCCAGCATTTGTTATTTGTGTTTTTTGATGATGGCCATTCTGACCAGTGTGAGGTGGTATCTCTTTGTGGTTTTAATTTGTATTTCTCTGATGATTAAGGTTGTTGAGCATCTTTTCATGTGCCTGTTGGCCATCTGTATGTCTTCTTTGGAAACATGTCTATTAGGTCTTCTGCCCATTTTTAATTGGGTTGTTTATTTTTTGATGTTAAATTGTATAAATTGTTTAGATATTTTGTACATTAACCCCTTATCAGTCATATCATTTGCAAATATTTTCTCCCATTACTTTTAGGCTTCAAAGTTAGTTCCGTCACTATCACCTGTATTTCTAATACGGTGGTGAAAAGAAAAACATTACTGAGGCAATAAGCAAGAGCATTTTATACTTAACAGAGGTAGGCTATTACTTACATGATTATCATTTGTAGACTCTTGAGAGTGTCCACTTCTCCCCGGATCTCTGTTTTTGATTGGCTGATGGCTACCATTCTACTATCTGTATCCCTTTGGTTATGGTTTTGTTTCTACTGAGAGACAAGAAGCAGAGAGAGAAACACTTGCATCTCATTTGTCGTTTCTACCTCTCTGTTAATGAGTTGATAAAATTCTTTCTTTTGTTTTATACAAATGAGAGGACATAAGATACGTCATGGGTGGAGTCTGGATAAGAAAGCAAAAGGAACCCAGTGAAAGAGGATAGAGAAAGGCATTTTAATATAAATGTCACCTACTTCCTAACTTTGCTGAGAAATGATTTTATATGTTAACAGCCAGCTTTGCAGAAATAATGAGAAAGTCACTAGGAAACACTTTCTGGATCTAACCAAGGCCTCGCCTTCATTTTCCTGGGTAGATTTAAAGTCCCTTTAAATCACTTTTGGGACAGTGTTGATCTAACTTCTTTCCAAACCAGTAAAATGTATTTCTCAAACACACCAATGTCTTGCTTTTGGATTTCTTTAACTACACAATGACTGAATACTTTTGAGGTCAATGACTATTAATTTTCACCAAAATGGAGCTCTTCAGTAGTCTACACAAAGATTATAAGAGACTGGCTTGACTACATGTTACATGTCACCAAGCAAATGCTTGCAGACTGGGTGGCACGCTTACAATTTGACTGCCGACCAAAACCGTGCTGATTTCTTAAAGGAAGTACTAGTGTTGAACATTTCTTCCTACATTAGGCTTAAACACTGAAAAAACATTTTTTGACTGTTAAAAGATGTATATGTGGTAAACAGCATCACCACCTGTCACCTGCCACTTAAACCCTGAAGCAAACATTTCCCAGTCACACCATCAGAGTAGGTGAAGCCCAGGATGTGACAGGGGAAATTCCCTGGACGCTCATTCTGTTGCTATCATTAGCTGCTGTGAGGAAGCCTTGTGAGACCCTGGGAAGTGACTGCAACATTAACGAGACTTTCCAGATGCTCTTGAATATTCTTACCCCTGGGCTAGAAGGAAAAGAGCCCCTTGGAATGGGGCCACTTTCTGCAGGTTTGGCAGCTGCTGGTAGCTGAGTCTGAAGTTGGAGGAAGGAGTTGGGACAAATTCTAGTTCCAGAAGCTATAGGGGAAACACGTTTCCTTTCATGGGACTTAAAGTCATTCTGTGAGGAAAAACGGTTTCTAATTTTAATTTATTTGAATAATTCTAAGAATTACTGCATTAGACAATCATGGAGTTGGAAGATTCCTTAGACGTCCAACTGCCTAGTTTTATAGATGAGAAAATTAAGATCCAGAGAGGGTAAGGGATTGCCAGAATGAGGGGCCAGATTTGTGTAGGGGCTGATGATTTCTTCCCTGTTGAATTTTGAATAGTTTTACTAAATGAGAGTCTCAATTTGGCAAACATAGGAATTTTGGTTCTATGTTGTGTTATGTTAAGTTACATGATCACATTATGTTTTATGCTATGTTGAATGTTCCATTGTTGAAACCAAATAAAATTTCATTTCTAGTGCTATTTTCACAGTCCAGATCCACAGAACTGTTTGTTTTGTACCCCCTTTTCCAACAGTGGGGCTACTTTCTTTCTTCCCTTTTCCAAACAAATTCCTCATGGCCCTAAACGTTAAATAGAGCTTGAACAGCAAGCAGTGTTTGTCATGGTCCTTAAAAAGATGGTTCTCCCCAGCCCCAGAACGCCCACTTCGGTCTTCCTGAGACTGTCCCCCACTGGACTCTTGTGCAAATGTAAGAGTGAGTGGTGGTGAGATTTTTCTCTCTCAGCTCCTGGTGTTGCATCAGATACTCTGAGCCTCTGGTTTGCTATTAGATCTTGAGGTATGACCTCATGTCCTGCGACCTGGGTTCCTGTGTGCTTAGTTCTACTTGCTTATCCAGATCTCTCTGTTGTCTCAGGGCCCTTGACACTCAGCCTTCTCGTCCCTACTCCTGTACCGAGAAAGCAAGCTTATCCTTCTCTCATTGTCTTGCTGTTGATTTGATCTCTGTGAAAACTCGTACTGTTTTTTTTAACATTTTTTTTTTTTTTTTTTTTTTTTTTTGCGGTACACGGGCTTCTCACTCTTGCGGCCTCTCCCGTTGCGGAGCACAGGCTCCGGACGCGCAGGCTCAGCGGCCATGGCTCACGGGCCCAGCCGCTCCGCGGCATGTGGGATCTTCCCGGACCGGGGCACGAACCCGTGTCCCCTGCATCGGCAGGTGGACTCTAAACCACTGCGCCACCAGGGAAGTTTTTTTTAAACTTAAACTTTAAAATGCTTCACCATGATACAATTTTTCATGTCTTTGCAATGAAACAATTGAATGTCACGTTTCCCCTTTATCTTGTTAATATTATCAAAACTATTAAGGAGCACTGATAAAATACTAAAACAATCTCATTTGCTTAGTGTATCAACCCAGGGTGGTTGTTGTTGTTGTTGTTTTGGCTTAATATCCTTATTCAATTTAATTGTGGATTAAATTTTTGATTTTGTCTTTAGTTAAATGTTTCCAGCTACCTCTAAAAATGGCAGCCTAATAAAGACTGACAGATCATATGTACAGACAGGCAATTTTAGAGCAATTTTTCTTTTACCCTAAAATCATGGTAAAGTGTTATTCTTTTGAGAGCTACTTGTCAGATAGTGATATAGAACAATAACTACTTTTTCTCCTTGGCACTGTGAGAAAAGATATTTTTAACCAATGTTTCCTGAGCTCTTTTATTAAATCTTGCCCAGAAGCAATCTTGTACAAATCCATAAAAACTGAAGCTTCTTTTTCGTTTAAATCTTAAAAAAGGAAAAGTGAACCCCCTGCCCCCAACACCAGCCGCTTCCTCCTCTGGGTCCTTGATCCCTGAGAGAATAAATCAGAACACAGTTTAAACATCACAATTTTCAACAACAATTTACACGGGCAGCTTCAAAATCGGGAGTGGGTTATATTCCAAAAGAATGTAAATTAATTGCTTTAAACCCAGAATTTAAGGTGTTTCAGATTGGAGAGTAAATTGGTATGGTATTTCGGGGAAGAGGAAAATTTAGCAATGTAAATTAAAATTATTTTTCTACTCTAAGAAGATTCAGTAATTCCACTCCTAGAATTTAACCCTTGTGAATAAATGATCAAAATTTTCCAAAATGTATATGTAATTATGTTAATCACAATGTTGCCTGTAATAGTGAAATACAGAGAACAATCTACAAGTCGGACAATAGGGCAATTTATTAATCATATGCATTCATGCAGTGGATTCTAAGTAGCTTTAAAAATGGTAATATAGTTACATCTTCTTTATTTGTGTTTGGCATGGAAACATGCCTGTAATATATTAAGTAACAATATTAAAGACAGTATTTATGCTTTATAATCCCCCTTAGAACAGGTACGTGTATATATACAAATATAAAATCCACACAGATGATTTCTATGTGGTAGAATTAGAGATAATTTTCTAATTATTTTGTTAACTTTATGCATTTCTTATTTAAAAAATGAATGTGTTGCTTTCATAGTCAGAAAAAGACAATAGTATTACTTTTGGTATTTGGGTTAACAAAATATTGTTATATTACTAAGCAGTTTTCATAATTGATTATTTCACACAGAGAATGTAGAGTGTTAGCGGTAAAACTTCTTTTTGTCTACAGAGTGTATACTTCCTCCCCTTTACATAGTAAGATTAAACTTTGAATCTTTTGAGCTTTTAATCCTGTGCCTGTTATAGGGCTACGGGTGGGTTGAAGCTACAAGGGACTGGGTGGGCTTTTTTGGGTGACAAGCACTGCAATGGCCAAGGGACAATTTGGCAGGCATCCAGAGGGGCAGGAAGCCTCCAGTGATGGCGACAGGGCATTCAGAAGTTCATAAGATAAAGCCTGCTTGTATTAAACATTACCAAAGTGATACCAACCCTAAATTAAAGTAGAAGCTATTCATTTTGCATCAGAGCCCCTAACTCTTTTTACATGAAGCCAGAGAAGGGCTATTCTGAAGCACAGAATACCGTTCTTACTGGCTTGAAAGATGAAACTCTCCTTAGTCATCCTGAGGCATTGCCACAGTCCAGATGTATAGTTTATATCTTCCAGGAAATGTCTGAGGAAATTACTTCCTCCCAGAAGTATAAGATTATATTTTCCCAAGTTGACTCTTCCTGGCTGCACTTTAAGCCTCTAATGATTCCTTAGTGCTATTCCTTAGTATAGTAAGCAGTACTTCTTTGTGCTTCTAAATGCAGATAGTAGGAGGTGAAACTACCAGAATCAGAGGTGAGGGATTATCTAAGGAGTAGAACCAATAGGTCAAATTCTCACCCAATCTTTCAGTCAAAAGAAGTCAAAAGACTTCTCATCCTTAAATGAGAAGACAGTGTTTTGTGTATTTATAGAAACACATGTAATACATATGTCTATACCTATATTTATATCCACATGAATGTACACACATATGACAAAATTCTCTCAATAAAGCCAAGTGAGGAAGTTCAACTATGGCTGAGTCTACAAGACCACAAACATCTTGACAAAAAAAGAGCAGCAGTGGTTAATTAATCTGCTCTGTTTACACAAATTACCCTGTAGTAGATGTAATCAGGGAAATAAATATGAAATAATGAGGCTATCAAAAGACTTAAAGGGAAGATAAAGATTCGCTATGGAGGTTGGTCTTTGAGGAAAGACCTGAGGTAGACAAGAATCTTTCTGGAAGAAAATTGCAAATGTGGATGACTGAAGAAGACAGGTAAAGAATTACAAGTGAAGAAACGGTATGAGAAAAACAGAAAGGCAAGATGGCTATGATTTGTGGGAGCTGATAAGACACCACGGTTAGTTGTGTGAACAGTCCTTTGTTTTATGGGACTTGCAGGATATTAATCATCCTTTTGGCAGCTGGGTATTAAAAGCCAATAGCTCTTCCCAGTCATTGTGACAACCAAAAATGTCCCACAAGTTTCCAAACATCCTTGATGGGAGATTTATTATTCTGCCTTAAGAACCATTGGGCAAGATAATGAGCGCTTCTGAATGCCAGGATGAAAGGCCAGGATGCCATCAGATTTTCATGTATGAACTACTTCTGTTTTTATTTTTCTATTTCCTTTAGGAAGTCACACTGTAAAACTATACTTTTCTCCGTAGTATTTACAACACATCCATATCCACTATTAACTGTGGTGAATTCAGTTTAGAGTTAATTCTGATTCCTATGGCAACCATTATATGCTGCCTTAATGTCAGTTTTTGCTGTTTATAATTATCTTTATTTATGGCAGGTTTGGGTGAAACTTTGGGGCACCAGTGGGTTCAGCAAACATCTGGAACAATTTTTCAAAAATTCTGGATTTACTAAAACCCAAACATTCTGCCAAGCACCTCTTCTCACCCCCTTTCTCCAAACTTAAAAAAAACCAAACATATATTTTAGAGAACATTGATTCCATGTGTTATTAATTCATTTTAGTTCATATCATCAAAATAAAAAAAAAAGCGATTTGGCAACCAGGAAGCCCATTGAGCCTTTAAAATAAATAAATTTTTAACAACTTGAAAAAATGTCACATAAATATATTGAAATAGCAAAAGGATAAAGTTTTGATGGAGAATGATTGGAAATGAAATTTGGCAAAATTATTTTTCCACACTAATTTATACTTTTCCATCCAACTTCCAATCCATGATCTGGAGAGAATGAATTGGGTTAGTTAATCTAAAAAAAATGCTGTATCAAATTCTCTATGCTGAGACATGTAGCATTATGGAGAAAATATTAAGAAACCAACTTGAATCAAATGGTCTATTAACTCTTAATATTGGGGATTTTTTACCATGTAGTTGGCCATAATTACATAAGAAACTCTTAGGGCAAATTGGAAAATGTAAGAAGTAACAAGAATAATAGTAATTTGAGAAAGGAAATGAATTTAGTCATGTATTAGCTTATAACTGTGATATGTTAGTTATTCCAATAATTTCAGAGGTCGAAGATTAGCTTGTTGATGTTCATTGATGATAAAAGTGCACACACACACAGAGCTCTATAAATATACCTGTTCATATATTAGTGAAAAATCCACTACAGCACTTATGCTGAGGCAAATGAATTGCATAATATAAGGAATGGTTAAAAGCCCTATTTAAAATCTGTCCATCTAAATAACTGAAGAGAATTTTCAGGAAGATTACAGAGATGACTTTTGCGGGTTTGAAAATAAGAACGCTGACATTAGACTAAAGACTAAAGATACAGACACTTTAATAAACTTGGTGTAAAATGTTAAATATTATTAGTATGGGAATGCAAATTTGAATGAGATAACCATTTTCCATTTCATATCAGAAAAGATATTTAAGCTAAGAATATCCTATGATCTTCCATATCTTTCTTCAGTATTATTCAAGGTCTCCAATAGAAATGTTCATGTACTGCTGATAGAAAAGTAAAATAAATTTGAAGATGCAAAGTAAAAAGGTAATAATCTTTAAACCCAGTAACTCTACTCTTTTTTTTTTTTTTTTTATGCAGTACACGGGCCTCTCACTGTTGTGGCCTCTACTGTTGCGGGGCACAGGCTCCGGACACGCAGGCTCAGTGGCCATGGCTCACGGGCCCAGCCGCTCCGTGGCATGTGGGATCTTCCTGGACCGGGGCACGAACCCGTGTCCCCTGCATTGGCAGGCGGACTCTCAACCACTGTGCCACCAGGGAAGCCCAACTCTACTCTTAAGAATAAATCTAAACACACACCCATACACACACACTCATATGTTTGAGGCAAAAAGTGTAAAACAATCTAAGTGTCCAAAAACGAGGAAGAATTAAACATATTATAATGTCTATACAATGGAAAGTTGTGTGATGTTAAAAATCATGTTGATGAAATATTTATGATAAGTTAGAGAAATGGTTATATAAAGTGAAATACAACTTTTAAAATTGCATGGAAAAAATATGGTATACGAAAGTTCCTGATTTTACTCTATCCACCCCAGAGCTTTGGGTTAATGGAAGGGGCAGAACTTAAGTACTCTACAGCTCCTAACTTTATATTTGCATACTGTTAGCACTCAATAAGTGGATACTATTTTTCATGTTAAAGCTTTCGAATTAATTGCATGCAAAGTTAATTGTTTTTCTTTAATAAGAAAAAGGAAATCATTAGGGGAAAAAGCAAGGCTTCTTGTATTTGAGAATAAAAGTTATCTTGTTAATTAGTTTTAGAGAAAAATAAAGATTTTTGAGAAGTCTTCCTAGTTTAAATTACAATTTGAGTTAGGTTTAATCACCGTGAAAACAGTTTCTTCAGGCTTCCCTGGTGGCTCAGTGGTTAAGAATCTGCCTGCCAATGCAGGGGACACGGGTTGGAGCCCTGGTCCAGGAAGATTCCACATGCCACGGAGCAACTAAGCTCATGAGCCGCAACTACTGAGCCCACATGCCACAACTACTGAAGCCAGCATGCCTAGCATCTGTGCTCCGCAACAAGAGAAGCCACCGCAATGAGAAGCCCGCGCACTGCAACGAAGAGTAGCTGTCACTCGCTGCAACTAGAGAAAGCCCGTGTAGCAACGAAGACCCAACACAGGCAAAACAAACAAACAAACAAAAAACCCAGTTTTTCCATTGAAGGTAAATTTTTGTCATTTACGATTTTACTGTGTATAGATGGGGTATTGAATTTGAGGGGCAAATTGCATGTCCTAATTAGGCCAGAGTGGTCTTCTACCATTGCCAATAGGAGGAAGACATCCCTCCAAGATCCCATTATTCCTCTTTTATATGTCTATGGGTCCCTATCTCTATTTCAGTGGTCTGAGGAACAGAAGGAAGGTCTCTGATTCGGTCCTAACTCAGTAGGCTGACTCTCTTAGAGGGCCTGCTTCCTGAGTAGAAGCCTCCTTAGTAGGCTGTGCTGGAAACACAAGATGGGGGAGGGCTCCCTGTGTTCTGGAATGGTGTCCTGCCTACCCTGGAAAGGCAGACTTGCCCAATTTCTAAGGTACCTCTGATTTAAAAGAGTTCCTCACAAATTGACGGGTGCCTTCAGGGTCAAAGTTCTATCAGTTCCTGCGCCAAGGCATTTCCAGAGGCTGCACCAGGGAGAAGAATCAGGAAACATTCTGATGCTCATCATCTTACAGGTGAGCAATGATGGAGAGCTGGGCCCCAAAGGACACAGGCCAGTGGGTAAGACTGATTAGGAGTAGCCACACTGTCTCCTGAGGGAAACACGGGTCACAGGAAGACGCAAAGTTGTCCTGAGCTCAGGGATTGGGCTCAATCCCCCAGCTCCAGCCCTCCCAAGAATGGGAGTGCAGAGTCCTATTTCAAGCTCCAGGAAACGCTATGCCTTGGAAGACTAAGCCTCCAGTGTTTCGGCTCTGTCAACATTCTGTACTGTTGTTACGTTGGACTGTATAAGACGACTGTCTTTTTTTTTTTTTGCTGTACGCTGACCTCTCACCGTTTTGGCCTCTCCCATTGCAGAGCACAGGCTCCGGACGCGCAGGCTCAGTGGACATGGCTCATGGGGCCAGCCGCTCCACGGCATGTGGGATCCTCCCAGACTGGGGCACGAACCCGTGTCCCCTGCATCGGCAGGCGGACTCCCAACCACTGCACCACCGGGGAAGCCCCCAAGACTGTCATTTTTATAGGTCACAAATGGTTGGCTATTGGCAATTTTATAAGGTTTAATCTAATAGTTCTTGGGACACAGTGGCTCCATGAAGTGTAGGTCCAGACAGGTTCAGGCTTGTACCTTGTATGTTAGTCTGTGTCCCTCAAGAAGTAGATGCCAAGATGGAATTAAACATACAAGAATTTTATTGGGGAGGGGAAGTGCCTGTATGAAAGGAGAGAGATGGAAGATGCTAGTCTGATCCCAAGTGAGTGAGTGAGGGAGAGCAGGTTGGGCGCCAGCCTCCTAGACTGCTGTGTGGTATAAGGAAGATTTGGCAAGGTCTTTGGGGAGTTCTTAAGTCAAAGCCAGCCAAAAAATGTGTCCCATATCTCCCCCAAACAGGTCATTGGCAGAAGGTCACCCATGGGAGGTGTGGTCTTGGCACAAATGCAGGGATGGTTTTCAGAGTGCGGCCACTGGGGCCTCAGTTGATGACGCTCCTGTAGGTGGAGGTCCACCAGTCTCATTTTCATAGCTGCCGCACCTTGAGACACAGACATGCATATAGCACCTGATTCGTCCCTGGCCTCCATCACTGTCCCTTTGCTCTCCACTCTTGTTCTAACCCCATTCCAGTCTTGTTCTTCAGTGCTTCTTGAGGCCACCCAAATCTACCTTGACTTTTATGGAGAGGAAGTTGGGGGCAGGGAAAAGTACTGTGGTCCTTTCTGTTTCAGAAAATCATCGGCTCCTTATGCAAATTGGCCCACAACTTCCAAGAGCTAATAGAGAAAGGACTGCTTTAATAAATATAACAAAAGCAAACCCATTCCTTATTTCCAAGGGTGAGGTTCAGTGTGACAAAAACCTGCAAAACAAATAGAGATCACATGCATTGGATCACATTTTGAAAGCCTGCATAGAGTATATAACCATTTTGTTTCATAAAGGTGAAATATGGCTATGATAGGGTTCCCAGCTGCATATAACAGTGTTTAATAAGAAAACCCACATAATAATAAAATTAACACAAACCAAATGTGCAAATATAACCTTATATTATAAAATAACCTTTATAAGTTACATTTAATTTTCATTATTGAAATATAAAATTGGAAAGCGAAATTTTTATTGGGAAAGTTAAAATGGAAATTTAATTGCTTCAATGACAAATTAAACAAAAGTTTATTTGACTCTGACTTAGTTTTCTGCTAAGGACAATTGGGAGAAGAGAGGTCAGTCAAGTTATCTGGGTAATTTCTCATTTCTCTCCCTAGTATAGATCAGATCTTTTGGGGGGAATCTTTAACCGTGATCTTAAAAAGGACATGTAAATTAAACTTATGTGAAAAAAAGAAAACCCTCAAAATAAATGTGGAAAGGAGGGATGAAAACAGAATTAGAATTCTTTTTTCCCTAAGGGGAGACTAAAACCATCCCCATAAAGCATCCAGGAGATCTGGCAAATATGCCCTTGCACGTTCCTTACACTAGACGCAGTCTTACACAATTCTTCCATTCACTCATGGGCTCACATCTGTTGGCCACCCATGCTCCCTGAAGACAGTTTATGGCATTGGATTGCATCAGTGAGGCGTGATGGATGATAGGGAGGACATCACCAGGGAGGGAGTACTCTGCCTTTGGCTTGATTTAGAGTCAGATGTGAAGGAAAGAGGAGCAGTAAATTTGGAAGCTATGTTGGAAGAAACTAAAATTTGTTTTTAATCTCTGTAAGTTCCAGAGAAGGAATAAAACCTGCAAATATGATGATAAGATGATTGGACTAATTTGTAAGGTAATTTATCAGAACACGGGAACTGGGAGTTCAGCTCTGCAGGCATGGGGAGATGCTTAGGAAGGACTGCGTTTTAACTTCCTCATTTGGGAGTACTTAAATAGACTTCAGACTCTGATTCTACAAGTGCAATTGGAAAGGCCGAGAAAGGACAACCTTCTTTATACTCTGCTTTGCGATCCAGCTAGATTTTGATGTGATAGTGGAACAAAACCTCCTTAAACAGGAGGTTAAACAGAAATGAAAATGATTTAACACATAGCACATAAATTTAATTAAGGATACTAGATCGTAACAGCATCACAGAAAACTTAAATCAACAAGTTTTGGAGGGATTTGTCAAACTCTTTCTGCCCATGCTACCCATTAATAAAGCTTCATCTAGAGCTGAGAGCTGTGAAGAAAGAGATCTTTTGCAAAGATGATTGTGGTATTCCTTTGATTTTTATGCTATCCTGCAAATGAGTTTGTGCTGGTGTCCACTGGCTTTGTTGACTGCATTTTTGTGGCAATATCTCTCTACTTATTTTTAAGGAATTTCCAGTAGACTTTGCAAAGACCACGTAATACTTCAATGGTGCTATGTATTCATCTAGGTGAATAAGATCCTAAACTGGCAATTAAATTTATGTTTACAGGATCAAAGCCAAGAAGTGCATTTCATAACTATTTTGACAATTTGATGATATAGTATATGTAAAACCCTGTGCTGGATATAGTAGTGGATACAAAAATTGCATCCTTTATAGATCCTGGCCTTGTTCACTTGCAGTTCATATGGAAGATAGGACATGTACCCAGATGATTAGATTAGAAAGTATAAAATAAAACATATTGCAAAAATATTATGGATGGTTTGGGAAATTCAGAGGAGGTGAGAAATTACTTGCATGTGTGGTGGAAGTGAGGATCTCATTAGAGATAGGGGAAAGTATTCTAGGAGAGGGAAAGCATGAACAAGTAGAGATGATGCAATTTCAATGTGTATCAAAAGGAGCAAGTGATTCAAATGGGCTGGAGTAAAGGAGTCATTAAGAAGAGCGGTGGGAAACAATGTTGGAAACACAGGATATGGGTCATATCATAGGGACCTGAGAATGCCAGGGAAAAGGGACTGTCTAGGTAATGGAGAATCACTGAGGGTTTCTGAACAGGTAAGTCATTTAATGAGAGTTATGATTAAGAAGAGTATACTGTAGGGGCTTCCCTGGTGGCGCAGTGGTTGAGAATCTGCCTGCCGATGCAGGGGACACGGGTTCGAGCCCTGGTCTGGGAGGATCCCACATGCCGCAGAGCAACTAGGCCTGTGAGCCACAACTACTGAGCCTGCGCGTCTGGAGCCTGTGCTCCACAGCAAGAGAGGACGCGATAGTGAGAGGCCCGTGCACCGCGATGAAGAGTGGCCCCCGCTCGCTGCAACTAGAGAAAGCCCTCACACAGAAATGAAGACCCAACACAGCTAAAAATAAATAAATGAATATTAAAAAAAAAAAAGAAGAGTATACTGTAAAATGGATTAGGATTGGGGGAGATTCTGAGAGCAGAAAAACTTATAGGAGACCTTTCCAATATCATAGACAATAAATGATAAGGACTAAATTAAGAGAGAGAGAGAGGGCTGAGATGAGAAAATTATTCTAAAAGATATCACAGGAGTGGAATTTATAGAATTTAGCTAAAACTTAAGTATTATGGAGGATAAGAGAAAAAAGAGTGAGAGGTGATGCCAAAATTGTAAATCTTGATGCATGGAAAGATGACCGCACTATTAGTGGGAGCAGAGAAGTCAAGAGGAAGATCTAGTTGGGTGGAAATGGGGCAAATATACTGAGTAGGAGGTAAAGATGGGACAGGTGGAGCCCTCTAGGAGGCAGCTGGAAATACAGAACTGAAACTTGGGAGAGAGAACATGACTTGTATTTCAGATTCGGAGATCATCTTCATAGAAGTGTTGACTAAGGATAGGGGATTGAATGCATTGCTCAAGGGGAAGACAGTTGAGAAAAAGAAGTGAAAATGCAATGAAACTTGGATCATAAAGACCTACATTCCAGGAACTGAAGTACGAAAGAAGAGAGAAATGATGACGTGTGTGAGGAGACCCAGAGAACAGTCTCTCGCTGGAAGCCAAGGGAAGAGCAACCAAAAGGAATGTGATCAACAGATGAGAATGGGAGAATGGGGAAAAGACCACTGAATTGTATGTTTTCTTTTTTTAAAAATAATTACTGTGTACATGTGATTTTTAAAACAATTAATTAATTAATTTATTACTTATTTTTGGCTGGGTTGGGTCTTTGTTGCTGAGCACAGGGTTTGGTTTCTCTAGTTGTGGCGAGCGGGGGCTACTCTTAGTTGCAGTGCGCGGGTTTATCACTGCGGTGGTTTCTCTCATGTGGAACATGGGCTCTAGGCGTGCAGGCTTCAGCAGTTGTGGCATGTGGGCTCAGTAGTTGCGACTTGCAGGCTGTATAGTACAGGCTCAGTAGTTGTGGTGCATGGGCTTAGTTGCTCTGCACATGTGAGATCTTCCTGGACCAGGGCTCGAACCCGTGTCCCTTACATTGGCAGGCGGATTCTTAACCACTGCACCACCAGGGAAGTCCTGAATTGTGGTTTTAAGTCCTCTAGCTTTTTCATTTGAAAATTTTTTTGGGGGGGTCTGGATCATTCTTAATGCCTATTAGTTTTGTCCTAACCTAGGCAGCTTGCTTTAAAATTTGCCCTAAAAGACACAGTTGGTTTAATATGTGTAAAGTCTCATTTTCAACTTCTCCATTAAAAAATAATAACCATATATTAATTTTTCTTATGCAAAGGCACCATACTAAGCTCTTTATATGCATTGTTTTAATTTAATCTTCATAATGAATTGTGTAGCTTTATTCTTCTATTTGACAGATGGGCCCGGAGAGATTAAGTAGTTTGTCCAAGATCATGATTGGTAAATGAACAAGTCTTTCCATCTCCTGGTTCTTATCCTTAATGACTAGTCTATATTACTTCCCTAATTTCATGTGCTTTCACACATGACAGTACCAATAACCTGAAAAGTGTGTATTCATGACATTATTAGGTAGAGCGTTTTTGTCAAGGTGCTTTAGCATAGAAGGTTAAATTGCTTCATTGATGACGGTTTGTATATATTTTCTTATAAATGTACCTTATTTTCCAGACTTCCTTCATTTCTCTTCATTTATAGCATATGAGCCAAATGTTCATTTTATAATGGAAGAGTCTTAGATACACAGTGTCTTTATAATATCAAGATCTAGAAATTGCCAAGAGAACTTGAATATAATATGATATATGAGATGTTAAAGAAAAAAAAAAAGCAATGTATTATCCTGGTCTTTCAGAAATGTGACATCAAGTTCTCATTCACAATTTACAAAGCCCAGAACTCTGGCACTTTGGGTTCACATGGAAGGACAGAAACATTCCTATTAAGTTTGAAATATCCAAGAAAACAGCAAATGTGTACAGCTAATAAAAACTTTAGAGTGAAATAGGAGGCAAAATAATAGTGTAAACAATTTCCCATTTTTAAAAGCAAGAAAATAATTTTGGAAAAGACTACATTTTGATCAACTCTCTAGTCATAACTCACTTATAGCTAGAGTGTTATTTGAATCTTATGATCATTTTTCATTAAAAAAAATTATGCTTCCCTAACACTGCACCAGTGGACTTGGATATTCTGCCTGTTGAATAACCAACCATTATTTGGGCAAATACTCATATCCATCCAGAAATAGATTATGCAGAATTTGCATTATCATGATCTCTCATATTCTACCCCACCCTTTCTTTCTACCCTGCAGATTCCCCTCTTCTTCTTTCAGTGCTCTGAGTATTTCCATTAGAGGACAAAACCAAGAGGAAAATCTTGGAAGAGTAGAGAGCTATCTTTTTTTGATCATCATCCATCAAGAAGGGGGATTAAAAAATATGCAATCCCTCTCCTCCTTTTCATAACTGAATCAAGAATTGGCTATTCTAATGCCTTGACAGTGTGTACCTGTACCAAGTAGCCCACTGTACAAGTGTCTGTTCATTTCTGTTCTCTATTCTGTTACATCAATCTATGTATCTGTTTTTGTGCAAGTACCATACTGTTTTAATTACTGTAGCTATATAATACAGTTTGAAAACAGGGAGTGTGATAGCTTCAGCTTTATTATTCTTTCTCAAGATTGCTTTGGCTATTCGGGGTCTTTTTTGTTTCCATACAAATTTTAGAATTATTTGTTCTAGTTATGTGATAAATTGCATTGATATTTTAATAGGGATTGCATTAAACCTGTAGTTTACCTTGGGTAGTATGGTCATTTTAACAATGTTAATTATTCTAATCCATGAACACAGTATATCTTTCCATTTGCTTGTGTGTTTTCAGTTTCTTTCATCAGTGTCTTACAATTTCCTGAGTACAGATCTTTTACTTTCTTGGTTAGATTTATTCTGAGGTATTCTTTTTTTGATGGAATTGTAAATAGGGTTGTTTTCTTAATTTCTCTTTTTGATAGCTTGCTGTTAGTCTATAGAAACACAACAGATTTCTGTGTATTAATTTTGTATCTTACAACTACACTGAATTTGTTTATTAGTTCTAATAGTTTTTTGGTGGCATATTTAAGATTTTCTATATGTAGTATTATGTCATCTGCAAACAGTGACAGTTTTACTTCTTCCTTTCTAGTTTGGATTCATTTTAAGTCTTCTTCTTGCCTGATTGCTGTTGCTAGTACTTCCAACACTATGTTGAATAAAGGTAGTGAGAATGGGCATTTTTGTCACGTTCCCAATCTTAGAGGAAACGCTTTCAGCTTTTCACCATGGAGTATGATGTTGGCTGTAGGTGTGTTATATATGGACTTTATTATGTTGAGGATTAAACATACCCACTTTATATCCACTTTGTTGGGAGTTTTCATTATGAATGGATGTTGGATTTTGTCAAAAGCTTCTTCTGCATCTATTGAGATGATCACATGATTTTTATTTTTCAATTTGTTAATGTGGTGTATCACAATGATTGATTTGCAGATATTGAACCATCCTTGCATCCTTGGGATGAACCACTTGGTCATGTTTTATGATCCTTTCAAAGTATTGTTGAATCTGGTTTGCTAATATTTTGTTGAGGATTTCTGCATCAAAGTTCATCTGTGATTTGGTCTGTAATTTTCTTTTTTTGTGTGGGGTCTTTGTCTGGTTTTGGTATCAGGGTGATGTTGGTTTCATAGAAGGAGTTCAGAGGTTTTCCTTACTCTTCAGTGTTTTGGAATAGTTTGAGAACGATAGGTGTAAACTCTTCTCTAAATGTTTGGTAGAATTCACCTGTGTAGTCTTGGACTTTTATTATTGGGAGTTTCTTAAATTATTAATTCAATTTCATTACTGGTAATTGGTCTGTTTTCTATTTCTTCCTGATTTAGTCTTAAGAGATTCTACATTTCTAGGAATTTACCCATCTCTTATAGGTTGTCTGTTTTTTTTTTTTTTTTTTTTTTTGCCGTATGCGGGCCTCTCACCGTTGTGGCCTGTCCCGTTGAGGAGCACAGGCTCCAGACGCGCAGGCTCAGTGGCCATGGCCTAGCCGCTCTGCGGCATGTGGGATCTTCCCGGACTGGGGCACGAACCCATGTCCCCTGCATTGGCAGGTGGACTCTCAACCACTGTGCCACCAGGGAAGCCCTGTTGTCTGTTTTATTAGCATAAAACTGTAGTAACATTTTATGATCCTTTGTATTTTTGTGGTGTTGTAACTCCTTTTTCATTTCTGATTTTACTTATATTTATCTCTTTTTTAATGATTTTGGCTAAAGTTTTATCAATTTTGTTTATCTTTTCAAAGAAACAGCTCTTATTTTCATTGTTTTTTAATATTGTTTATTAGTCTCTATTTCATTTGTTTCTGTTCTGATCTTTATTTTTTCTCTCCTTCTACTAATATTGAATTTTGTTTGTTACTCTTTTTCTAGCTCCTTTATATGTAAGGTTAGGTTGTTTATTTGAGACTTTTCTTGTTTGCTGAGGTAGGCTTGTATCACTATAAACTTCCCTCTAGAACTGCTTTTCCTACATTCCATAGGTTTTTGTATGGTTGCATTATCCATTTTTGTTTCCAAGTTTTTTAAATTTCCTTTTTGATTTCTTCAGTGACCCACCAGTTGGTTAGTAGCATATTGGTTGGCTTCCACATGTTTGTATTTTTTTTGCAGTTTTTTTCTTGTAGTTGATTCTAGTATCATATATTTGTGGTTAGAAAGTATGTTTGA
The DNA here is from genome assembly GCF_008692025.1 of Phocoena sinus. Classification (NCBI taxonomy): domain Eukaryota; kingdom Metazoa; phylum Chordata; class Mammalia; order Artiodactyla; family Phocoenidae; genus Phocoena; species Phocoena sinus. Next base: position 80,060,988 of record NC_045774.1, on the reverse strand, counting down.
TAGGATTCCAATCTTCTTAAATTTACTGAGACTTATTTTGTAGCCTAGCATATGCTCTTTCCTGGAGAATGAATGTTCCATGTGCACTTGAAAAGATGTTCCATGTGCATGGCTCTTTTTGGTTCTACTAATGTTCTATTAAGTTTTTCTGCTCTAATGTGTCACTTAAGGCCAGTGTTTCCTTATTGATATCCTGCCTGGATGATCTATCTGTTGATGTAAGTGGGGTGTTAGAGTCCCCGACTATTATTGTGTTACTGTCAATTTCTCCCTTTATGTTTGTTAATATTTGCTTTATATATTCAGGTGCTCCTATGTTGGGTGCACACTTATTTACAATTGCTGAATCTTCTTGGATTTGTCCCTTTATTATTATATAATGTCCTTATATCAATCTTGGTAAAGTGGTCACATGTTGGAGACATCCTAAGGGGTCCTGCGGTGCACTCCTCTCTGGTCACCAGAGCTCTGGGGTGCTCTCTACTTTGGCTGCTTAAGCCCTTCTGTTGTGGTGGAGTGACTACTGTAGGCATGCTGGTAGGTGTGTCTGGCCACTAGTCTGGTTGGTTGCCATGCTCTACCTAGTGTGCAGACTGCTAACTGCTGGTGGTTATGTCTGGGTCTTGGCATGGCTGGCTTCACAGCCTGGGGTGTTATGGTGCTGTTGCTGGCCCACTGATGGGTGGAACCATGTCCCAGGGTGGCTGGCTGTGGGGTTGTTGTCTTGGAGCTAGCGCCAGCCTGCTGGTTGGCTGCATTGTGGCCTGGTGGTTATGGGGTTGTGACAGCCTGCTGATGAGCAGGGTTAGTTTCTGAGATGGCTGGCTGCAGTGTATAGGGTATTTTAGAGCTGGTGTTGGTTTACTGGTGGGTGGGGCTAGATTCCGGGTGGCTAGGTGAGAGGCCCAATATGTCCTAGAGGTGGTGTCAGCCTTCTTGTGGTGGGCAGGGTCCTGACACAGCTGGTTGTGGGACTGTGTTGGTCCTTGTATTGGTATTTCCCCACTGGTGGTTGAGGTTAGGTCCCAGGGCTATTGCTGGCCTACTATTGGGCAGAGCCAGGTCCTGATAACTCTAGCTGTTGGGTCCTGGGTTTCCTGGAGCTGTAGGGTCCCAAAGGCTGGCTATGGGTCTCTAGGTGTCCTGGGGCTATTGCCAGCCAGCCCACTGGTGGATGGGTCTGGGCCTTGATGCTAATAAGCAGGAGGAACATTCCAAAATGGTGCTTACTAGCACCCATATCTTCGTGGTAGAATGAACTTCCCCAAATTGCTGCTGTCAGAGTCCTTTTTCTCAGGGTAAGTCCCAGTTGCCCATGGCCTCTCAGAGAGGGTATCTAAGATCAGCAGGTGGATCTGACACAGGCTCCTTTCAAATTATTGCTTCTGCCTTGGGTCCTGGAGTGTGAGATTTTGTGTGTACCCTTTAAGAGTGGAGTATCTGTATCCCACAGTTCTCTGGCTCTCCTGAAAATAAGCCCTGTTGGCCTTCAAAACCAAACATTCTTGGATCTTGTCTCCCCAGTGAAGGATCCCTGGGCAGGGGTGCCTGATGTGGTCCTTAGACCCCTTGCTCCTTGGGGAGAAGCTCTGAAATTGTAATTATTCTCTGATTTGTGTGTTGCCCACCTAAGGATGTGGCTGTTGACTATACCCCATCCCCACCCCTCCTACCCATCTTGTTGTGATTCTGTCTTTATATATTTAGTTGCATAAGATCTTTTCTGCTAGTCTTCAGGTTGTTCCAATCAACAGTTGTTCTGTAAATAGTTGTAATTTTTTAAAACATCTTTATTGGAGTATAATTGCTTTACAATGGTGTGTTAGCTTCTGCTTTATAACAAAGTGAATCAGTTATACATATACATATGTTCCCATATCTCTTCCCTCTTCTGTCTCCCTCCCTCCCTCCCACCCTCCCTATCCCACGCCTCTAGGTGGTCACAAACCACCGAGCTGATCTCCCTGGGCTATGCAGCTGCTTCCCACTAGCTATCTATTTTAGGTTTGGTAGTGTATATATGTCCATGCCACTCACTTTGTCACAGCTTACCCTTCTCCCTCCCCATATGCTCAAGTCCATTGTCTAGTAGGTCTGTGTCTTTATTCCCTTCTTACCCCTAGGTTCTTCATGACTTTTTTTTTTCTTAGATTCCATATATATGTGTTAGCATACGGTATTTGTTTTTCTCTTTCTGACTTACTTCACTCTGTATGACAGACTCTAGGTCCATCCACCTCACTACAAATATCTCAATTTCATTTCTTTTTATGGCTGAGTTATTCCATTGTATATTTGTGCCACATCTTCTTTATCCATTCATCTGATGATGGACACTTAGGTTGTTTCCATGTCCTGGCTATTGTAAATAGAGCTGCAATGAACATTTTGGTACGTGACTCTTTTTGAATTATGGTTTTCTCAGGGTATATGCCCAGTAGTGGGATTGCTGGGTCATATGGTAGTTCTATTTTTAGTTTTTTAAGGAACCTCCATACTGTTCTCCATAGTGGCTGTATCAATTTCCATTCCCACCGACAGTGCAAGAGTGTTCCCTTTTCTCCACACCCTCTCCAGCATTTATTGTTTCTAGATTTTTTGATGATGGCCATTCTGACCGGTGTGAGATTATATCTCATTGTAGTTTTGATTTGCATTGCTCTAATGATTAATGATGTTGAGCATTCTTTCATGTATTTGTTGGCAATCTGTATATCTTCTTTGGAGAAATGTCTATTTAGGTCTTCTGCCCATTTTTGGATTGGGTTTTTTGTTTGTTTGTATGTTATTGAGCTGCATGAGCTGCTTGTAAATATTGGAGATGAATCCTTTGTTAGTTGCTTCATTTGCAAATATTTTCTCCCATTCTGAGGGTTGTCTTTTGGTCTTGTTTATGGTTTCCTTTGCTGTGCAAAATCATTTAAGTTTCATTAGGTCCCATTTGTTTATTTTTGTTTTTATTTCCATTTCTCTAGGAGGTGGGTCAAAAAGGATCTTGCTGTGATTTCTGTCGTAGAGTGTTCTGCCTATGTTTTCCTCTAAGAGTTTGATAGTGTCTGGTCTTACCGTTAGGTCTTTAATCCATTTTGAGTTTATTTTTGTGTATGGTGTTAGGGAGTGTTCTTATTTCATACTTTTACATGCACCTGTCCAGTTTTCCCAGCACCACTTATTGAAGAGGCTGTCTTTTCTCCACTGTATATTCTTTTGTTTTGCGGTATGTGGGCCTCTCACTGTTGTGGCCTCTCTCGTTGCAGAGCACAGGCTCCGGACGTGCAGGCTCAGTGGCCATGGCTCAAGGGCCCAGCCACTCCGCAGCATGTGGGATCTTCTCAGACTGGGCCATGAACCCATGTCCCCTGCATCGGCAGGTGGACTCTCAACCACTGTGCCACCAGGGAAGCCCTCCACTGTATATTCTTGCCTCTTTATCAAAGATAAGGTGACCATATTTGCGTGGGTTTATCTCCGAGCTTCCTATCCTGTTCCGTTGATCTGTATTTCCATTTCTGTGACAGTACCATACTGTCTTGATTACTGTAGCTTTGTAGTATAGTCTGAAGTCAGGGAGCCTGATTCCTCCCACTCCATTTTTCGTTCTCAAGATTGCTTTGGCTATTTGGGGTCTTTTGTGTTTCCATACAAATTGTGAATTTTTTTGTTTTAGTTCTGTGAAAAATGCCAGTGGTAGTTTAATAGGGATTGCATTTAATCTGTAGATCGCTTTGGGTAGTAGAGTCATTTTCACAATGCTGATTCTTCCAATCCAAGAACACGGTATATCTCTCCATCTATTTGTATCATCTTTAATTTCTTTCATCAGTGTCTTATAATTTTCTGCATACAGGTCTTTTGTCTCCTTAGGTAGGTTTATTCCTAGATATTTTATTCTTTTTGTTGCAATGGTAAATGGGAGTGTTTTCTTAATTTCACTTCCAGATTTTTCATCCTTAGTGTATAGGAATGCCAGAGATTTCTGTGCATTAATTTTGTATCCTGCTACTTTACCAAATTCATTGATTAACTCTAGTAGTTTTCTGGTAGCATCTTTAGGATTCTCTATGTAGACTATCATGTCATCTGCAAACAGTGACAGCTTTACTTCTTTTCTGATTTGGGTTCCTTTTATTTCTTTTTCTTTGCTGATTGCTTTGGCTAACACTTCCAAAACCATGTTGAATAAGAGTGGTGAGAGTGGGCAACCTTTCCTTGTTCCTGATCTTAGTGGAAATGCTTTCAGTTTTTCACCATTGAGGACGATGTTGGCTGTGGGTTTGTCATATATGGCCTTTATTATGTTGAGGAAAGTTCCCTCTATGCCTATATTCTGCAGGGTTTTTATCATAAATGGGTGTTGAATTTTGTTGAAAGCTTCCTCTGCATCTATTGAGATGATCATATGGTTTTTCTCCTTCAATTTGTTAATATGGTGTATCACGTTGATTGATTTGCATATATTGAAGAATCCTTGCATTCCTGGAATAAACCCCACTTGATCATGGTGTATGATCCTTTTAATGTGCTGTTGGATTCTGTTTGCTAGTATTCTGTTGAGGATTTTTGCATCTATGTTCATCAGTGATATTGGCCTGTAGTTTTCTTTCTTTGTGACATCTTTGTCTGGTTTTGGTATCAGGGTGATGGTGGTCTTGTAGAATGAGTTAGGGAATGTTCCTTCCTCTGCTATATTTTGGAAGAGTTTGAGGATAGGTGTTAGCTCTTCTCTAAATGTTTGATAGAATTCGCCTGTGAAGCCATCTGGTCCTGGGCTTTTGTTTGTTGGAAGGTTTACAATCACAGTTTCAATTTCAGTGCTTGTGATTGGTCTGTTCATATTTTCTATTTCTTCCTGGTTCAATCCTGGCTGGTTGTGCATTTCTAAGAATTTGTCCATTTCTTCCAGGTTGTCCATTTTATTGGCATAGAGTTGCTTGTAGTAATCTCTCATGATCCTTTGTATTTCTGCAGTGTAAGTTTTTTCTTCTCCTTTTTCCTTTCTAATTCTATTGATTTGGGTCTTCTCCCTTTTTTTCTTGATGAGTCTGGCTAATGGTTTATCAATTTTGTTTATCTTCTCAAAGAACCAGCTTTTAGTTTTATTGATCTTTGCTATTGTTTTCTTAATTTCTTTTTCATTTATTTCTGATCTGATCTTTATGATTTCTTTCCTTCTGCTAACTTTGGGGATTTTTTGTTCTTCTTTCTCTAATTGCTTTAGGTGCAAGGTTAGGTTGTTTATTGGAGATGTTTCCTGTTTCTTAAGGTAGGATTGTATTGCTATAAACTTCGCTCTTAGAACTGCTTTTGCTGCATCCCATGAGTTTTGGGTCGTCGTGTCTCCATTGTTATTTGTTTCTAGGTATTTTTTGATTTCCTCTCTGATTTCTTCAGTGATCACTTGGTTATTAAGTAGTGTATTGTTTAGCCCCCATGTGTTTGGATTTTTTACAGATCTTTTCCTGTAATTGATATCTTGTCTCATAGCGTTGTGGTTGGAAAAGGTACTCGATACAATTTCAATTTTCTTAAATTTACCAAGGCTTGATTTGTGACCCAAAATATGATCTATCCTGGAGAATGTTCCATGAGCACTTGAGAGAAATGTGCATTCTGTTGTTTTTGGATGGAATGTCCTATAAATATCAATTAAGTTCATCTTGTTTAATGTATCATTTAAAGCTGTGTTTCCTTATTTATTTTCATTTTGGATCATCTGTCCATTGGTGAAAGTGGGGTGTTAAAGTCCCCTACTATGATTGTGTTACTATTGATTTCCCCTTTTATGGCTGTTAGTATGTGCCTTATGTATTGAGGTGCTCCTATGTTGGGTGCATAAATATTTACAATTGTTATATCTTCTTCTTGGATCAATCCCTTGATCATTATGTAGTGTCCTTCTTTGTCTCCTGTAATAGAGTTTAGTTAAAGTCTATTTTGTCTGATATGAGAATTGCTACTCCAGCTTTCTTTTGATTTCCATTTGCATGGAATATCTTTTTCCATCCCCTCACTTTCAGTCTGTATGTGTCCCTAGGTCTGAAGTGGGTCTCTTGGAGACAGCATATTTATGGGTCTTGTTTTTGTATCCATTCAGCCAGTCTTTGTCTTTTGGTGGGAGCATTTAATCCATTTACATTTAAGGTAATTATCGATATGTGTTCCTATTCCCATTTGCTTAATTGCTTTGGGTTTGTTATTGTAGGTCTTTTCCTTCTCTTGTGTTTCTTGCTTGGAGAAGTTCCTTTAGCATTTGTTGTAAAGCTGGTTTGGTGGTGATGAACTCTCTCAGCTTTTGCTTGTCTGTAAAGGTTTTAATTTCTCCCTCAAATCTGAATGAGATCCTTGCTGGGTAGAGTAATCTTGGTTGTAGGTTTTTCTCCTTCATCACTTTAAATATGTCCTGCCACTCCCTTCTGGCTTGCAGAGTTTCTGCTGAAAGATCAGCTGCTAACCTTATGGGGATTCCCTTGTGTGTTATTTGTTGTTTTTCCCTTGCTGCTTTTAATATGTTTTCTTTGTATTTAATTTTTGATAGTTTGATTAATATGTGTCTTGGCGTGTTTCTCCTTGGATTTATCCTATATGGGACTTTCTGTGCTTCCTGGACTTGATTAATTATTTCCTTTCCCATATCAGGGAAGTTTTCATCTATAATCTCTGCAAATATTTTCTCTGTCCCTTTCTTTTTCTCTTCTTCTTCTGGGACCCCTATAATTCGAATGTTGGTGCATTTAATGTTGTCCCAGAGGTCTCTGAGACTGTCCTCAGTTCTTTTCTTTTTTCTTTATTCTGCTCTGAAGTAGCTATTTCCACTCTTTTATCTTCCAGGTCACTTATCCGTTCTTCTGCCTCCGTTATTCTGCTATTGATCCCATATAGAGTATTTTTAATTTCATTTATTGTGTTGTTCATCGCTGCTTGTTTCCTCTTTAGTTCTTCTAGGTCCTTGTTAAATGTTTCTTGCATTTTCTCTGTTCTATTTCCAAGATTTTGGATCATCTTTACTATCATTATTCTGAATTATTTTTCAGGTAGACTGCCTATTTCCTCTTCGTTTGTTCAGTCTGGTGGGTTTTTATCTTGCTCCTTCATCTGCTGTGTGCTTCTCTGTCTTCTCATTTTGCTTATCTTACTGTGTTTGGGGTCTCCTTTTTGCAGGCTGCAGGTTTGTAGTTCCCATTGTTTTTGGTGTCTGCCCCCAGTGGCTAAGCTTGGTTCAGTGCGTTGTGTAGGCTTCCTGGTGGAGGGGGTAGTGCCTGTGTTCTGGTGGATGAGGCTGGATCTTTTCTTTCTGGTGGGCAGGTCCACGTCTGGTGATGTGTTTTGGGGTGTCTGTGGCCTTATTATGATTTTGGGCAGCCTCTCTGCTAATGGATAGGGCTGTGTTCCTGTCTTGCTAGTTGTTTGGCATAGGGTGTCCAGCACTGTAGCTTGCTGGTGGTTGAGTGAAGCTGGGTCTTGGCACTGAGATGGAGATCTCTGGGAGATTTTCACCATTTGGTATTACGTGGAGCTGGGAGGTCTCTTGTGGACCAGTGTCCTGAAGTTGGCTCTCCCACCTCAGAGGCACAGCACTAACTCCTGGCTGGAGCACCAAGAGCCTTTCATCCACATGGCTCAGAATAAAAGTGAGAAAAAGTAGAAAGAAAGAAAGAAACAGGATAAAATAAAATAAAGTAAGATAAAATAAAATAATTAAAATAAAAAAAATTAAGAAAACTATTTTTTTTAAAAGTAAAAAAAAAATAAAAAAATAAAAATGGACGGACAGAACCCTGGGACAAATGGTGAAAGCAAAGCTATACAGACAAAATCTCACACAGAAGCATACACATACACACTCACAAAAAGAGGAAACGGGGAAAATATAATATATCTTGCTTCCAAAGTCCACGTCCTCAATTTGGGATGATTCGTTGTCTCTTCAGGTATTCCACAGATGCAGGGTACATCAAGTTGATTGTGGAGATTTCATCCACTGCTCCTGAGGCTTCCTGGAGAGATTTCCCTTCCTCTTCTTTGTTCTCACAGCTCCCAGGGTTCAGCTTTGGATTTGGCCCTGCCTCTGCGTGTAGGTCACCTGAGGGCGTCTGTTCTTCGCTCAGACAGGACAGGGTTAAAGGAGCCGCTGATTCAGGGCTCTGGCTCACTGAGGCCGGGGGGAGGGAGGGCCACGGCGTGAGGGGCGGGCCTGTGGCGGCAGAGGCCGACATGACGTTGCACCAGCCTGAGGCCCGCCGTGCGTTCTCCCGGGTAAGTTGTCCCTGGATCACTGGGCCCTGGCGGTGGCGGGCTGCACAGGCTCCCGGGAGGGGCGGTGTGGAGAGTGACCTGTGCTCGCACACAGGCTTCTTGGTGGCGGCAATAAGCAGCCTTAGCGTCTCATGCCCGTTTCTGGGGTCCGTGCAAATCGCCGTGGCCCTTGCCCGTCTCTGGAGCTCCTTTAAGCAGCGCTCTGAATCCCCTCTCCTCGCGCACCAGGAAACAATGGTCTCTTGCCTCTTCAGCAGCTCCAGACCTTTACCCGGACTCCCTCCCGGCTAGCCGTGGCGCACTAACCCCCTGCAGGCTGTGTTCACGCCGCCAACCCCAGTCCTCTCCCGGCGCTCCGACAGAAGCCCGAGCCTCAGCTCCCAGCCCCGCCCGCCCCGGCGGATGAGCAGACAAGCCTCTCGGCCTGGTGAGTGCTGGTCGGCACCCATCCTCTGCGCGGGAATCTCTCCGCTTTGCCCTCCGCACCCCTGTTGCTGAGCTCTCCTCCGCGGCCCCGAAGCTTCCCCCCTCCGCCACCCGCAGTCTCCGCCCGCGAAGGGGCTCCTAGTGTGTGGGAACCTTTCCTCCTTCACGGCTCCCTCCCACTGGTGCAGGTCCCGTCCCTATTCTTTTGTCTCTGTTTTTTCTTTTGCCCTACCCAGGTACGTGGGGAGTTTCTTGCCTTTTGGGAGGTCTGAGGTCTTCTGCCAGCGTTCAGTAGGTGTCCTGTAGGACTTGTTCCACGTGTAGATGTATTTCTGGTGTAACTGTGGGGAGGAAGGTGATCTCCGCGTCTTACTCTTCCGCCATCTTCCTCAACTCCCAATAGCTGTAATTTTGGTGTGTCCCTGGGAGTAGGTGAGCTCAGCGCCTTCCTACTCTGCCATATTTGCCGCTCCCTACATTTCTACTTTTAATAGCTAGAAAATATACGTTGCTTCTTTTGTTAGAGTTATAGCTTTAGTTTAAAGAGAGCAATATTTGTGGCCACTATTTGGGAAAGTGCACAGTGGATTTGCGGAATAGCAGGTGGTACATGTTGATTGAAGGACGGAGTACGTGAAGCCAGAGACAGTGAAGACTCTAAGGCCCAGAGAGTTTCTATGATTTTACAAAGGTCCCACTAATAGTAGCTGAGAGAGTGAGGCAGCCCTCAGGCCTGGAGAACCAGTCTTACAAACTTCACGCTCCTTACTGTTCTGTGTACGTTGGGGCAGTTCAGCAACGGCTTATTCACCCAACAGAACAGGAAAGGAGGCATGGACCACAATTTGATTGGAAATCTGTCCTGAAAAGGGAATTGATCCTTGGGGAGTTATGCTGGGTGATCTGCTGGCTTCTTCAAGTAGGCATTTTAATGCAGCTAAAATAAATAAATATGGATATAATGGGTAGCTTTGAAAGAGAAAGTAATTATACAGGGCTGCATATAATGATGTATACAGCTAAGGGGGTTGAAAAAGGAGAAATTATGCAGGCTACACAGCCCAGTGTACAGTAATGGATATTCATTTACAAAAGTGTATGAAAGCTAAAAAGTCAGGAACCCCTTTGGTCAGTCTTAGCAAGGTGTCATATTCAAAAGAATCACCACTTAGATATCTCAAAAATCTTTGAAAAGCTATTTAAGTGTGTACTAAAGACTAGTGAAAAGATTTTAGGGTGTATTGCATTTATCACACAGAAAAATATCTTAAAATACTTCCTCCATCAGTCTCACTATATATTACTACTGTTTGGCAGTGACTTTAGCCTCTCATAATATTTTGTCAAAGCTCCCTAGCATTCACTTTCCAATCTCAACTCACACTGGCTCTTCTTTTCACCCTCTTCTATCTTTCTGCTTTATTTTCTTCCTCTGCAAGAGGTTACTCAGCCACGACACACCAAACGGCTAGGGAAGCATGTACTGAAATCTCCTTGGAAGGGAACCCTCTTTGGAAGGAAGGCTCTGTGAATCTTACATAATCAGAATATAATTGGGGTCCCATGTGGCCCAGTGTCTGGGTCATATCACTGTCAAAGAAGCAGCAGCCTGACTCTAGAAGCCAAGACAAATACTGTTGATCTTTAAGTGTTTTGAAAGAGCCCAGTGCACAGGTTTCATACACTTTATGTAGAAAGTTTCCTAAAAATATTTCTACATCTCTCTCTCTCTCCCTCAAAGTATCCCATTTGAGACAATTGTGAGGAATCCCCAAGTAGGGGAATTCATTAGGTCACCACTAGGGGGAGTGAGAGGGAATGTGAGAGTAGTTTGTGATATGCCTTGTAGAGGGGTCATTCCTAGCATTCTTTCATTCACTCAGTCTACAAGTGTTCATTAAGCCCCAACTAGAGGCTGGGCACTGTGGTAGGGCCTAGAGATGCTATAGCGAATTTGACACAGTCCGTCAGGAAAGGAGATATCAAACATTAAAATTGTGATGAGTGCTATAATGATATCTTACATATATTGAATGCTAACTTTGTGCCAGGTATTGTGCTAAAAACTGTACATTTAACCTTCACTTAGTTGTCTACTATTTTCAAGAAACCAGTATGATAAATACCATTATTATCTCCATTATACCAGTGGAGAAGCTGGGTGTTACACAATAACTTACCCAGGGTCACACATTGGAGCCAGGATTTAAAACAAAGTTTATCTAACTTTTGACCTAAAGTTCTTAGCCAGTGTTAAAGTACTGCTGCTTTCTAGAAGGGAGGGAGAAGACAGAGAACAGGAAAGGATGCCATCATGGAAAGGAACTGAAAAGATTCTGCCCCTACCATTCAGAAGTTGGGCTGACCTCAGGGAATCAAGAGAACAGAATGTACAGAGGAAGACCCTTTGGGGCTGGGTTCTGGAGCACTCAGCTGATGCTCTGGAAGAGGCTATAAAACAAACAGGCAGCTTGGCCCCTAACTTGAGAAGCAGGGTAGGGGGCATGGACCTCAGTGAGGAGGCCTAGTCTGGGGAGAGACCTTGTGCCCACTGTGTGAGCAGTCATTTAAAAGACTGGCATTTGGTAGACTTCTCAGCTTCTCTCTGAGATGTGATAAATTCAGCAAGCGTACGGCCAATAGCATCAACTCTGGCCTCAAACAGTCCTGCCATAAAGATGCAACTCACAAGCTGTGTGGCTTTGGCTAAGTACTTAACTTCTCTGTGCCTCAGTTTACTAATGTATAAGATGAGCAATTTCAGATGAGGAGGTCTAGGGTAGTTATAAAGATTATATTATTTATAAAAATTGCCTAGTCCAGTAACAGAGGCAGAGTATACCTGCAATAAATGATGGGTATTATTATTACAGGTTGTTTGCAGGTTAAATGCTTCCTGTGTTGTTTTCTATGAACCGAATTTCTTTCTGAGGCTTTGTTTTTGAGAATGTACACACAGAGATCCTCTTGGACAACCCAATGTGCAGTGTGTTTTTGGCATACTAGATGGGGCATTATTAACTTTTATTATTATTTTCATCAATACCTATAGCTGATGTTTATGGGCCACTTACCACATCAGCCGGTATGCTAGGGAGTTTGCAAACACCGTGGCATTCCATCTTCACAGCAAATCTGTGAGGTGGACACTCTTATTAACCCTATTTAAGTGACGGGGATGCTAAGGTTCTGAGATCTAAGTGACATGCCCAGTGCCACATACTGGTAGATTTTGGTGCCAGATTTTGAGTTCAGTTCTGCCTCCTATGCTTGAAAGGAGCCCTTTTCAAGGTGGGGGAACTGGTCCCTGGGGTGGGCAGTGTGGCAGTCAGAGCCGCTCCTCCTGGCACACGCATCTGTGGCCTCTTTTCTGATCCCCTGGTTGGGAGCCTTTTCTTGGCACACGTCCAGGGCATGCAGAAGAGCTGGATGAGCCATGGGTGGGAGACAGGGGTAGGCCTGCTCTAGGAGGGCTGGGGGCTTTCAATGGATGTGAAGTATTTCATGATCGATGGCCCACCTAACATCTTTAAACATGCCTGCGGGCCTCTGAGGTGAAGTATTAGGAAAGGAGGAATGTCCAGGGAGTAGCAAGGCCTGGGGCAATTCTAAGCTTTTCCTGGAGTGAGAGCTTCCAGGCAGTCAGGCTCCATTTCTTCCTGGAAAGTTTTCTTTCTTTTTTCTTTTGGATACTCTATCTGACTGGGATTATCACATTTTGATTTTCTTGGAATGCCTCAGAGCTTGGTGGAGAATGGAAAGCTGGTGTGAACGTTCTTTCCCTTCTCAGGGATTTGGAGTCTTATTACTGTACGGTTTTAGCTTTCCATGATTTGTTTTTTAATGCTGTGGTCTACATAGAGCTAAGGAATGTGTAATGCTATCATTTTGCTTTCCTGAGATTTCCTTCAGAGCTTTTATTGTTTATAACTTTAAACTCACTTTCTTTCCAAAAAATGCCTTTGAGGTGGCTTCCAATATGAAACAAATATAATACAGTACAATTATAAACTAACATTCAAATACAGATCTGAAGTTAAATACAGGGTGATAAATAGACGTAGTGATTATCCGGGATGAGTAACTTACTACATCGGAGGTTTAAATTTAACTTGGAGTTTCTTGTAAATCAAGATAAGGATGACATAATGGATTTTACAGTGTCTTTGAACTGAAAAAAGGAAGTTATTCTCGTCGAAGAGAATTCTTCTGGCACCAAAATTCTAGTAGACGAAATGTGTAAGCTTATGTGTTATAGAAACATATGAAGGTATAGAAACAACTTTGCCCTTAAAACATATAGATATATAGGTACAGATGTGCAAACATAAACACATGCGTATTAGTCCCTGTGTGTGAATACACACCGACATACCTACATACATACGTGCATATTGTGGTAGGCAGACAAATGGTCACCCAAAGCTGTCCACATCCTATTCCCTGGAATTTGCGAATATGTGAGATTAGGGTAATTAGGTTGCATGTGAAATTAAGGTTGCTAATCATATGAGTTTAGTTTAAGGAGATTATACTGGAGTTTCTGTGTTGGCTAAATATAATCACAAGGGCCCTTAAAAGTAGAAGAAGGAAGTAGAAGAGGCGTCAGAGTGATACCATATGAGAAGGACTGAATGTGCTGTTGTGGTTTTAAAGATGGAGGGAGAGGTAAGCCAAGGAATACAGATGGTATCTAGGAACTGAAAAAGACAGGGGCATGGATTCTCCTCTAGAGTTTCCAGAAAGAAACAGAGCCCTGCCAACACCTTGATCTTGCCCCAGGAGACCTATGTCAGACTTCTGACCTACACAAATAAAAGATAATGAGTTTATGTTAAGCCACTAACTTTGTAGTAATTTATTTCAGTGGCAGTAGAAAACTAATGCACACACAGAGAAAAATTTACACAGACACAGCTAAAACAAGGAGAAGAGCAGAAAAAGAGAGAGAAGAAAGAGAAAAGGGATCAGTGAAGATATTTCTATAGGAAATGAAGATAATGCAGTTTAGGTACCTTGATTGCCAAAAATAGCACTTAGATCTCATATATAAATGCAATTAATTTCTTGACTTTTGGGTATCTAACAGGGTTTTTAATTTTAGTCCAGACTACATTAGAATTCTTGATTTTATTCCTTCTTCAAAACTTGTTCCAACAATGATGTGCTGGAGCAGACTTCTCCCAGGTCCTGAAAGCTGACTTGGGACCATCTCTCATTCACTGATGTCATGTCTATAGAATGAGTTGGGCAATGGTGGGAGTATCCACATCCTGAAATCAAACACGAAGTTTTCTTCCAAAGGACTTTTACCTCTAAAGAGTTGGCTGTTACACATTTACCAGTATACCACTGCTTTCACAGACTTATCTACCTCAGTAAATGGTATGACTATGCACCTAGTTGCTAGATACTTAGGAGTCATCTCTGTATATCTAATCAGCCAATAGCTAATCAGTTATCTAGTCCTGCAACCTCTACCTCCAGATCATATAAATCTTTTTCTATCTCCATGTTATCACTCAAAGCTACCACTACGTCTTGCCTCAACCATTGCAGTGGGCTTGTAATGGACTCCCTGCACTCTGCTGTAGGCCCTCTACCATCTTTTAAAATATAGGTCATATCATGCCACTTCACATCTTAAAATTCTCCATTATCCTTAGAGTAAAAGCCTTAACTCCTTAACTCCATTAACTCCAGCCTGTAACACCCTCCCTTCCTTGCCTTTTTTTTTTTGTATCGATTTATATATTTTCCTTTCTTTTTTTGCCTTTAATCTTTTTTTTTTTTTTACATCTTTATTGGAGTATAATTGCTTTACTATTGCGTGTTAGTTTCTGCTGTATAACAAATCCAGTTGCATTTTGTCTTCTCTCCAAACAGCTCCCTGCGTTCTGGCCACGCTGCTCTTTCCACCAAGCTCATGTCTGTCTTAAGGCCTTTGCCACAGTGGTTGCCTTTGCTGTGGACGTCCCTCTCCTTCCCCCAGTTCTTTATGTGGCTGCCCCTTTCCCGTTATTCAGGGCTTAGCTTGAATGTTCCCACCTCAGTGAGACCGTCCCTGACCACCCAACCTACAATAGTCTAACATTCCTGTAATATCACTCTGTATCATTTTCATCTTAGCACCTGCTTCTACCTACTGTTTCTTTGTTCACTTATAGTGCCTGGCCCACAGTAGACTCAGTAAATTGCTTGTTGAGAGAATGAATTAACTTAGAGTGTTTAAAACATTGGCTAGAAATATGTTCCATAGACAACTTCTTTCCTGTCTGGGGCCCCGTGGCAGCAGGTGGCTAGTAAAAACTGTCAACCCTAGTGTGGGGCAAGGAGGTGGAAAATGGCTGGCATAGCAGAAATGTAAGTTAGAGGGTCCAACGGCCGAGGGAGCTTGGGTGAGAATATTGCAGCTTTGGTAAAAGGCATCCAAGTGTCAGATATCAGGATAGGAATGGTGGCTGAGTGCTAATCTGTAAGCAAGAAAAGCGTGTAGGCTGAATGCATGGGTCAGTCCTGGCCCAGACAGACAGGGGGCCAGCCTGGTGGCTCATGCCACCCTCCCTAGGTCCATCAGCTGTGCTGATCTATCCTGAGCTCTTTCTGAAGGACTCTTCCTGGTCCGACTTTGCTATCATAAAGGCCTGACTCTCACATATCAGTTATCACAACTGAATTTCCCTTGTGGAGAAATTTCGGGAGAGATAAATACTCCACTGCTAGAGTTCATGGCTCTTCCAAGTAGGATTTTCATACTCTCTAGGTATAAAAAGGCAAACTTTTTTTCATTGTTACATTAATGAGTTCCTCTTTTCAAAAATTTTTATTGGAGCACAGTTGATTTACAATGTTGTATTAGTTTCAGGTGTACAGCAAAGTGAATCTGTTATACATATATCCACGTGTTTTTAGATTCTATTCCCATATAGGTCATTACAGAGTAGTTAGTAGAGTTCCCTGTACTATACAGTAGGTCTTATTAGTTATCTATTTTATATACACTAGTGTGTATATATCAATCCCAATCTCCCAATTTATCCCGCCCCCCAACATTTCCCCCCTGGTAACAGAAATAAACCCAGTTAAGTTTGTTTTCTACATCTGTGACTCTATTTCTGTTTCGTAAATAAGTTCATCTGTACCATTTTTATAGACTCCACATATAAGTAATATCATATGATATTTGTCCTTCTCTGACTTACTTCACTCAGTATGACAATCTCTAGGTCCATCTGTGTTGCTGCAAATGGCATTATTTCATTCTTTTTAATGGCTGAGTAATATTCCATTGTATATATGTACCACATCTTTATCCATTCCTCTGTTGATGGACATTTAGGTTGCTTCCATGTCCTGGCTATTGTAAATAGTGCTGCAGTGAACACTGGGGCACATGTATCTTTTCAAATTATGGTTTTCTTTGGATATATGCCCAGGAGTGGGATTGCTGGATCATGGTAGCTCTAGTTTTAGGTTTTGATTTTTTTTTTTTTTACTGTATGCGGGCCTCTCACTGCTGTGGCCTCTCCCGTTGCGGAGCACAGGCTCCGGACATGCAGGCTCAGCGGCCATGGCTCATGGGCCCAGCCGCTCTGTGGCGTGTGGGGTCCTCCCGGACCGGGGCACAAACCCGTGTCCCCTGCATTGGCAGGCAGACTCTCAACCACTGCGCCACCAGGGAAGCCCTAGTTTTAGTTTTTTTAAGGAACCTCCATACTGTTTTTCATAGTGGCTGTATCAATTTACATTTCCACTAACAGTGTAGGAGGGTTCCCTTTTCTCCACACCCTCTCCAACATTTATTGTTTGTAGACTTTTTGATGATGGCCATTCTGACTGGTGTGATGTGATACCTCATTCTAGTTTTGATTTGCATTTCTTTAACAATTAGTGATGTTGAGCATCTTTTTATGTGATTTTTTGGCCATTTGCATGTCTTCTTTGGAAAAATGTCTAGGTCTTCTGCCCATTTTTTGATTGGGTTTTTTGATATTAAGTTGTATGAGCTCTTTATATCTTTTGGATGCTAACCTCTTTATTGGTCATGTTATTTACAAGTATTTTCTCCTAGTAGGTAGGTTGTCTTTTTGTTTTGTCAGTGGTTTCCTTTTCTGTGCAAAGTTTAATTGGGTCCCATTTGTTTATTTTGTTTTTATTTCTTTTGCCTTAAAGACAGATTCAAAAAATATTGCTACAGTTTATGTCAAAGAGTGTTCTGCCGCCCAGGAGAGATCAGCTCGGTGCTTTGTGACCACTT
The DNA here is from genome assembly GCF_008692025.1 of Phocoena sinus. NCBI lineage: Eukaryota > Metazoa > Chordata > Mammalia > Artiodactyla > Phocoenidae > Phocoena > Phocoena sinus. The sequence goes on along the minus strand of NC_045774.1, from coordinate 80,044,052 downwards.
AGAGGGGTGAGATAGGGAGGGTGGGAGGTTGGGAGACTCAAGAGGGAAGAGATATGGGGATATATGTATATGTATAACTGATTCACTTTGTTATAAAGCAGAAACTAACACACCATTGTAAAGCAATTATACTCCAATAAAGATGTTTAAAAAAAAAAGAATGGAAACTGGGGGACTTCCCTGGTGGCACAGTGGTGAAGAATCCACCTGAGAATGCAGGGGTCACGGGTTCGAGCCCTGGTCCAGGAAGATCCCACATGCCGCGGAGCAACTAAGCCCATGCACCACAACTACTGAGCCTGCGCTCTAGAGCCCATGTGCCACAACTACTGAACCTGTGTGCCACAACTACTGAAGCCCGCATACCTAGAGCCTATGCTCTGCAACAAGAGAAGCCATCACAATGAGAAGCCCGTGCACCATAACGAAGAGTAGCCCCCATTCACCACAACTAGAGAAAGCCCAACACAACAACAAAGACCCAACACAGCCAAAAATAAATAAATAAAATTTAAAAAAGAGTGTTTTTGCCTATGTTCTCTTCCAAAAATTTTATGTTTTCAGATCTTACCCTTAGGCCTTTAACCCATTTTGAGTTTATTTTTGTATGTGGTGTGAGGGAGTGTTCTAGTCTCATTCTTTTACATTGTAGCTGTCCAGTTTTCCCAGCACCACTTATTGAAGAGATTGTCTTTTCCCCATTGTATATTCTTGTCTCCTTTGTCGTATATTAATTGACCATAAGTGCCTGGGTTTATTTCTGGGCTCTCTGTTATCTTCCATTGATCTTTGTGTCTGTTTTTGTGTCAGTACCATATTGGTTTGATTATCGTAAGTTTGTAGTATAGTCTGAAGTCAGGGAGCATGATACCTCCAGCTTTGTTCTTTTTTCTCAAGATTACTTTGGCAATTTGGGGTCTCCTCTGGTTCCTTATAAATTTTAAGATTACTTATTATAGTTCCGTGGAAAGTGTCATGGGTATTTTGATAGGGATTTCGTTAAATCTGCAGATTGCTTTGGGTAGTACAGCCATTTAACATTATTCTAATCAAAGAATATGGGAAATCTTTCCATTTCTTTGTATCATCTTCAGTTTCTATCATAATGTTTTAAAGATTTCATCGTATAAGTTTTTCACCTCCTTGGTTAAGTGTATTCCTAGGCAATTTATTCTTTTGATACAATTTTAAATGAGGTTTTTCTTTTTACTTTTTCTTTATGATATTTCATTATTAGTGTATAGAAAAGCAACAGATTTCTTCCATTAATCTTGTATTCTGCAACTTTACTGAATTCATTTAGTAGTTTGAATAGATTTTTGGTGGAGACTTTTGGATTTTCTATATGTAGTATCATGTCATCTGCAAATAGTGACAGTTTTACATCTTCCCTTCTAATTTGGATGCCTTTTATTTCTTTTTCTTGTCTGATTGTTGTGGCTAGGATTTCTAACACTATGTTAAATAGAAGTGGTGAGAGTGGGCATCCTTGTCTTGTTCCTTATTTTAGAGGAAAGGCTTTCAACTTTTCACCTTTGAGCATGATGTTGGCTGTGGGTTTGTCATAAATGGCCTTTATTATGTTGAGATATGTTCCCTCTATACCAATAATATACTCTCTCCTTTTTCTTTTCTACTGTTCCTGGGAAAAACTACATCTTTCCTTCCCAGATCTTTCCCATCTCCAATCTATTTGTAAACCACAGGAAAATTAATCTTCTTAATACACTAAAGACACACACATATATGTCTTACTCTTTAAAAAAAACCCCTCAGTATCTCTCTGATGAACCCAAACTCCAGATGTGAATGTTTCTGGTTTCTCTCTGTTCTGGCTCTAGCTCCTTGGCCTCAGAGCTCACCCTGAACACTGCACTACTTCTGAAGTAGAGAAGGCTCTCTCCACTTCCCTGCCCAGAATGACTTTCTCTTCCCACTTTGCTGAATCTCACCTGATCCCGATGAAGTCCCAACTCTTCTGTACAGCCTTCTTGTATTTCATCTTCCTTCTGAATTACTCATTTTTGGAAAAGCTATGGAAATAATTGTCTTAACAACCACCACCTTCAATTGTTATTCATTGTGTCAAGTATGTTTCTTGGCTTAATAACTCTTGTTATGGGCTGAATAGTTATGTCCCTCCAAAATTCATATGTTGAAACCCTACCCCCACAATGTGATGCTACTGGGAGGTGGGGGCCTTTGGGAGGTAACTAGAATTAGATGAGGTCATGAGGGCAGAGCCCCCATGAATTGGTTAGTGCCCTTATAAGAGTCAGGAGAGAGCTTGCTGTGCTCTTCTGTCCAAAGGAGGAGTCAGCACCTACATCTTGGAAAAGAGCTCTCACCAGAACCTGACCATGTAGAAAACTATTCCTGGACTTCCAGTTTCCAGAACTGTGAGAAATAAATGTCCATCACTTATAAGCCACCCAGTCTATGGTAATTTGTTATGGCAGCTTGAACTAAAATAATTGGATCTCTGATTTCTTCTATAAACATAAAATATATAATAAATGATGAGGAATATTGCTGTTATCAAAAGTAATAGATACTTCTGTCAGCACTCTAGAATAATAAAAGTATCATTTAAACATAATTTATAGCTTCTAAAGCCTTTATTATTTTAGGTTAAAACTTACCAAGTTTTTTCTAAAATATAATTTTACTTTCAAATAAATTATATACATAAACCTAGTTAAGTACACGCTTTTCTTTGAGGAGTAAATTGCTTTTTAAATAAGAAAGTGAAGAATACATTACATATATTGCTTTAGTACAGATGAATAAATTCTTTTAATACTTTGCAAATAAAAGTCTGTGATTAATGAAGATGTTTTATGGAAATATTTAAAACTGTCTTGTGTTTATACATGAATTCTCTTCACTATAAGTATTTTTGCAGAAAAGGAAGAATATTTTGTGCTGGGATATCCCTTTCTGCTCTACCTATACTTTGTTGAATTTAGAAAAGCATGTGCTGTATCAAGTCAGAGTCTGCTTTACTTGTCATTTTGATTAATATTGACTTTCTGAGCTACCTATTATTTCTTCACTGAACTACAGCAAGGTTATTATATGACTTGATTACTTTGTAACTCCTCAAAACCTAAAGAGGACTATATTCAGCTAAGCGTGAGCACGTTTATTTTAGTTTGACTCAAAATGCAAAAGCAAGGTTTGAAAAATTCACTCATTCATTACTTCAGCAAATACTTATTGAGTGATTACAGGTGTCACACACTGTATTAATTCCTGGAAAATCCCTGACTTCATTGAGCCTTGTCAAGGGGGAAATTAAGGAAGCAAAACAAGCAATTACGGCACACACACATATTATGATAGGGTGAGATAGAAGAACTAGAACAGGCTCCGGAGTACCCTGAACCCAGGCACCAGGGAAGACTTCCAGGATAAGATGACCTTCCCAGTGACGTGTTATTCAGAGGGGACAGCGAATACAAAGGTCCTGTGGTGAGAGAACAGTCTTGGAATTTAGGAATGGAGAGGTGACGGTAGGGATGGAGGGAAAAGCAAGGCTGAAGGTTGGAGAAGTTCCAAGGGTGTTCTGGAGGGAGCCATGTTGGAGAAGTTTGGAACCTTGAAGAGAAAGTTTTCCCCACTGAAGCTTTCCTGCTTTTTCTTTTTAATCTTAAGAATTTTAAGGAGGAAGTTATCTCCAAGTTAACCAGTCAACATTTTTAAAATGTAGAGCTTGTTTATCCTTTATATTGGAAGAGTCAAAGATTCTGTCCTTCTTCCAGACTCTTAGGGAGTTTTTAAGCATGGGAACATGGACAACAATTACAGTGGAAAGAGTTACTGAGCCAAGTTGCTGGAAATGAATACTTCTGCAGCAAGACTTTATCCCCTGAAAGAGCGCTTGCCTGTCTGTGGAATGGAACCTTAGAGCTGTGGAAATAGTGCTTATATGGGGCTCAGAATTCTTTAATAAGAGGAAAAATGTGGTGTGCTGAGGGGAATGGGAAGTATTGGCTATTATCAAGCTTGAAGAATCTGAAATCTTGTCAGCTGTTTAAAAGAAGATTTTTGAAGTCAATTGTTGGTAATCATGATCATAATTAGATGTTTTCTCTACCATTTTTCATTATTAGTGACTCATATCCCTTACATTGAATTTTCTACATGATGTGTACAGAGACAGAGGACAATGAAGGAGGATCTGAGCTGCCACAAGGAAGCTTTGCCTTATTTTTTGCTCTAATGGCCAAAATTTGAAGAACTCTCATTTGATGTGAAGAGCTCTTGAGCTGGTTCCAAAGGATAATTGAGTCCAATTTGTATGGAGAGATGGAGTAACTGAGACAGGTTCCAAGCTTCCTTCTAAGGATTTAGAGTACAGAATGCTTATTTCAGGAACAAAAATTATGCCAAGTTTTCTTTTTCCTTCCTTTTTCCTTAATGTTGATATAGATTTAAGCTTTGGCTTTTCAATATATATTTGAAGTGACTGTCCATATGGAACACCATACAGTAGAAGAGAAAAGTGTTTCCAGATGATGTTCCTTTGTAACCAAATAAACGTTAGACTTGACAGAAGTCAGAGGGATTTTGCCACCTGATATTGTAGCTCCCCAGAATGACTGCCTGCTTCTGCCACTGCAGTAGACAAAGGAGGTGGCAGGAGGCCACATCCTCATAGCGTTTTCTCTCCATTTTCCGCCTCAGAGACTACCGAGCCTTATGGATGGGAAGCCAGTGTCTTTCCTGATCTCTGGGCAGTCCTCATGTCTTCCTCCTTCACTGTTACAGAAGCTACCTTCATGAAATGTGAAAGGCTCCGGTGAGAGCTGTGCCTTTCGCCTGTAGGAAAGATAACAGGTTTTACTTAACTTAACAACCTTCTGAACTTGCAGGAGCACTATGCTTTAGTTCCCTGCAGAGTTGAAATTGATGCAGCACTACGTAGGATGTTGCCCAAACTCCTAGAAGTCTTTGGTCTGAGAGATTACCAGTCTTCGACCAAGATTTTCTTGCTCCGTTCTTTATTATGAGATTATATCTTTTCTAACTACTTTCATATAAGGATGGTGATAGTAAATGGTAGGAATTTTTATTTTTTAAATTAAAATTTAGGGAAAAGAGAGTTGGCAATTATTTTGGTCTGTATTTTTAAAAATGGTCAAGAACTCTGAAGGTTCTGAGATTTTACTCTACTTGCAAGCTAATAAGTTAGTGTGTTATAGTTTGATGGATGCTGGCAGAAGACAAGTGACTCCTCATTCAGAGACAAAGGACTTTATTTTTCATAACACAACATGCAGCATGGGCATCAGCACATGTGCATTAGTTCCTTGAGTCCTAAGGGAAGTATACAGAGGGCCTGATGTCACTAGAACACGCAGTGAGCTGCATGAGAGGAGAGGGATTCTGAGTTTAGGGAATTTGAATCTTTTGTAATGGACAGCAAGCGTGCCTGCCTTTGGTAGGAGAGAATGCCACCTTTATCCTGCAGGACTATGTGCAACAGATACATTCTTGGAACAATTTTGGAACAAGAGATGGTAAATGTCACATGTTGAAGCACAAAAGTAGCATGGCAATTTTCACTCAACAAAAGGTAATTTTTCTGGTCAGTCAAATCTCTAAGTCTGGAAACTACTGAATTGAATATAATTCTAGGGAATAAGGAGAAAGGAAAGAAAAAAACAAAAATGAGAGAAGGACAGTTACTTCGTGCCAGTGTGTGGAAGTGACAGAAGTTCTTCCTGAGATTCCATATCTAACTGATGCCTAATTCTAATTCAGCTTTTAAAGTTAGCTTTATGCTCTCTGTGCTATTAATACAAATATTAACTTTAGTTATTTTCAGCAGTGTTTATTGCCATAATGCTTCCGAAGTCTTTCCTTCAGAAAGACATTGTTTCCAAATGTAGACAATTTGGACCACGTCATGTTTATTGAATCAGTGGCTTTGTGTTACTAACTTTTGAATTGTTATTAATAATATGAGTATTAGCATTCTTTAATGAAAAGGCATGATAATCTTACATTTTTGTGAGTGTTCATTGCAGTTTTCAAAACAATTTCAAAAATGACTATGAAAGGGGGAATGTGTATTTTGGGGGGAGAAAAATGTATGACAATTTACTACAAGCATCTTACATGAAGTCTTCCTCTATGTAACTACTCTGATTTTTTATATTAAGATTTCAGTTTTGTTAGGATTGAATCCAGTCAGAAATAGCTGTGTGTTTCCAAAGAACACAGGCTAAGGAAGGTTATGGATACTGAGTACGTGTCAGACTTACTTGATTGAAGAAAGGGGAAACTTCTGTAGAAACTAGAAAAAAAGACTTCAGGCATCTGTGGCAGGAGCCATTTAAAAAAATAGATTTCCAGGCAGTATTTCCATAGAGGATACTAGAATATAGTTGATTAAACTGCTAAGAGTTTTGGATTTCTAAATTACTTTTGTAAATGTGTACAAATCAGATTTTCAATAGTAAAGTTTAAAAAAGTCTTCATGACAGAGTATTCATGAAGTCCTTGTAATATGCCAAGCGATGGATGAGACACAAATGACATAGTTTTCACCCTTTGGGGAGCAACTGCCATGAACTACAAAACAGGAAAAAAAGTTTAAATGAAAATTTTATATATTCTGTCCAAATAATAGAGGTACAAAGTGCTTTAAGGAAAAAGAAGGAAAAGAAGAAAACAAAGCAATGCTGGTTTTCCTAAGGGAATTATTCTGTTTGATGGCTGACTGCAAAACCGTACAATCCTAATGTATTTTCTCTTCAAATGGGGAAGCTTGACATGCTGCCATTCACTGTTAATCACAGCACTAGATGAAGGGTTTTCATTTTAAGAAACACAAGAAACATTGACAGGACTGGTGGCATCGTGGCTAGTAGGGAAATAGATGGGGAAAAAAGGTGAAGCACATAAAAGAACAGTAAAATTCTGTCTTTTGTGATATAATAGGGAAGGACAAATCTGACTCCATGTTAGGTGTGTTCCTTTTACTTTAACCTTTGTGCTCTGTTGCTTGTGCTTAGTTATTGCTGCTCTGCACTTTTTGTAGAAGAATGTTGCTTATAGTATGAAATATATAGGACAGCCCATTCTCAAGGCTCTGACTTTAAGGGTGTAACACTTTCCCATTCATATAGACATAAAAAGTTGCAGAGGGCTTCCCTGGTGGCGCAGTGGTTGAGAGTCCGCCTGCCGATGCAGGGGACGCGGGTTTGTGCCCCGGTCCGGGAAGATCCCACATGCCACGGAGCGGCTGGGCCCGTGAGCCATGGCCGCTGAGCCTGTGCGTCCGGAGCCTGTGCTCTGCAACGGGAGAGGCCACAACAGCGAGAGGCCCGCATACCGCAAAAAAAAAAAAAAAAAAAAAAATGTTGCAGAGCAGAAAATAATATTTGTCTTGTTGGAGGTTTACGGGAACAAAGTAAATTATTAAAATAAATAACCTCAGCTATCCAAAGTCAAATCAGAGATCTCATACTCTGTAATATTCTCAGCCCAAGTATTTGTATTCTGTGACATATATGTAACTGAAATTAAAGTAATTCATAAAATATCTATTTTTTTTAAAGAAAACTTTGTTTCTTCTGTTGAGAAAAAAGTTACTTTTAAATTTATTTGATGTTTGTAATATATGAATACATTTAGTTTTGGTGAGTTAATATTTTATAGGTAGCATGAGATAAACAGGACAAGCTATTCTCATAAAAGACACACCCTTTTAAAAAGTAAATTCGTTTATTTATTTATTTATGGCTGTGTTGGGTCTTTGTTGCTGCGTGGGCTTTCTCTAGTTGTGGTGAGCGGGGGCTACTCTTTGTTGTGGTGCGTGGGCTTCTCATTGTAGTGGCTTCCCTTGTTGTGGAGCATGGGCTCTAGGCGCATGGGCTTCAGTAGTTGTGGCACATGGGCTCAGTAGTTGTGGCTTGTGGGCTCTAGAGTGCAGGCTCAGTATTTGAGGTGCATGGGCTTAGTTGCTCTGTGGCATGTGGGATCTTCCCGGACCAGGGCTTGAACCAGTGTCCACTGCGTTGGCAGGTGGATTCTTAACCACTGCACCACCAGGGAAGCCTCAAAAGACACATGCTTGTCTCTTTATTTAGCAAGTTGAATTTAAGGGAAGTATTTAGAACACTACGCCATGTTAATTAATAGTTTCTTAATCACTCAATTCCAGCTAGCATCCATCATTTTCTGCAGAAGCTAAACATGTAAATTGATTTCTGTTGAGTAAAACGCTTTCCATTTCAAAGATGGAACTACATTTTTTTAAAAAGCACTTTTCCTGGTTAGAAGTCTGGTTGTTTCTTCCTTAAATCCTTCTTTAAGGATTTTCTGACAGCTCAGTGATAAAGGTTGACTATTTCCCCCAGACACTCCCATAAGCTTGTGGTGGAGAGACTGGCGTTTTATCCAAATTCTCTCAGGAAAATCTTTTGCCAGGAAAACATACAGACCCTTCTAATGTTGCTTTCAGAATTCTTTACCTTCAAATGTCCCTGGAACAGTCAGTTCATGGCATAGCTGCTAGGTTCATCTGCTCAGGGCGCTGGTGGTGCCAAAAAAAGTAGTTTTGCCTTTAAAAATCAAACGTGCACTAGCGTGGACCAAACTGTCAAGAAGAAGTGTTTTAAAAGGTACACCATATGGGTTTCTGGGGTGCAACTAAGGGAAGAGGACTGAGACACTCCATCACGCAACATATGATAACTGGCGAAGTTCAGAGTTGCAGGACATTGATCAGAAATCATCAAATAATCCATTTTAAGAAAATGGGGTGATGGTTGGTTTTAAGAGACAGCTAAGAGCAATGCAATGGAAAAGAACATGTTCAACATTTTTTTAAACTGGATTTTTAAAAATTAATTTTTATTGGAATAGAGTTGCTTTATAATGTTGTGCTAGTTTCTGATGTGCAGCAAAGTGAATCAGCCACATGTAGACAGATATTCCCTCTTTTTTGTATTTGCCTCCAATTTAGGTCACCACAGAGCAATGAGTAGGGTACCCTGTGCTATACAGTCTGTTCTCATTAGTTATCTGTTTTATACATGGTAGTGTATATATGTCAATCGCAATCTCCCAGTCCATCCTACCTCCCCTTCCCCGCTTGGTATCCATACATTTGTTCTCTATGTCTGTGTCTCTATTTCTGCTTTGTAAATATGGTCATAGACAGCATTTTTCTAGATTCCACATATATGTGATATTATATGATATTTGTTTTTCTCTTTCTGACTTACTTCACTCTGTATGACAGTCTCTAGGTCCATTCACATCTCTGCAAATGGCACAATTTTGTTCCTTTTTATGACTAATATTCCATTGTATATATGTACCACATCTTTATCCACACCTCTCTTTTTTTTTTTTTTTGTGGTATGCAGGCCTCTCACTGCTGTGGCCTCTCCCGTTGCGAAGCACAGGCTCCGGAAGCGCAGGCTCATCGGCCATGGCTCACGGGCCCAGCTGCTCCGCGGCACGCGGGATCCTCCCGGACCGGGGCACGAACCCGCGTCCCCTGCATCGGCAGGCGGACTCCCAACCACTGCGCCACCAGGCAAGCCCTATCCACACCTCTCTTGATGGACATTTAGGTTGCTTCCATGTCCTGGCTATTGTAAATAGTGCTGCAATGAACATTGGGGTGCATGTATTTTTTTGAATTATAGTTTTCCCTGGGTATATGCCCAGGAGTGGGATTGCTGGATCATATGATGTTCTATTTTCAATTTTTAAAGGAACCCCCATACTGTTCTCCATAGTGGCTGTATCAATTTACATTCCCATCAACAGTGTAAGAGGATTCCCTTTTCTCCACACCCTTTCCAGCATTTATTGTTTTCTGATGGCCATTCTGACTGGTGTGAAGTGATACCTCATTGTAGTTTTCATTTGCATTTCTCTGATAATTAGTGATGTTGAACATTTTTTCATGTGTTTGTTGGCCATCTGTATGTCTTCTTTGGAGAAATGTCTATTTAGGTCTTCTGCCCATTTTTTGATTGGGTTGTTTGTTTTTATGATATTAAGCTACATGAGCTGTTTGTAAATTTTGGAGACTAATCCCTTGTCAGTCTCATCATTTGCAAATATTTTCTCCCATTCTGTGGGACGTCTTTTCATTTTGTTTATGGTCTCCTTTGCACTGCAAAAGCTTTTGAGTTTAATTATGTCCCATTTGTTTATTTTTGTTTTTCTTTCCATTACTCTGGGAGATAAATCGAAAAAGATATTGTTGTGATTTATGTCAGAGAGTGTTCTGCCTATGTTTTCCTCTTAAGAGTTTTATAGTGTCTGGCCTTACATTCAGGTCTTTAATCCATTTCGAGTTTATTTTTGTGTATGGTGTTAGGTAGTGTTCTAATTTCATTCTTTTACATGTAGCTATCCAGTTTTCCCAGCACCACTTATTGAAGAGGCTGTCTTTTCTCCATTGTATGTTCTTGTCTCCTTTGTCATATGTTAGGTGTCTATAGGTGTGTGGGTTTATCTCTGGGCTTTCTATCCTGTTCCACTGATCTATATTTCTGTTTTTGTGCCAGTAACATACAGTTTTGATTACGTAGCTTTGTAGTATAGTCTACAAAGCTATAGTATCATGTCATCTGCAAACAGTGACAGTTTTACTTCTTCTTTTCCAATTTGGATTCCTTATTTCTTTTCCTTCTCTGTTTGCCATAGCTAGAACTTCCAAAAGAATGTGGAATAACAGTGGTGAGAGTGGACATCCTTGTCTTGCTCCTGATCTTAGAGAAAATGCTTTCAGTTTTTCACCATTGAGAATGATGTTTGTTGTGGGTTTTTCATATATGGCCTTTATTATGTTGAGGTAGGGAAACAGTGCCTTTGGTAACTGTTTGGGCATCCTGAAAATAGAATGCATCTGTTGCCTTACTCATTTTGCAGATAATATCTCTGAAGTATAATATAATAAATGGGTTTTAAATGTTAGTAAAGAGTAATTACTATTTTTATATTAATAGCTTCATATTTATATATTAATAACTGAAACTCTATCAGTTAGTACTTCCATTTGTAAGCAAGAAATGATTTTTAGAATGTAAGTCCTAAAGGGATAAAACTAGGTAATATCTGAAGCAGCAGGGAGCTCTTCCTTGATTCCTTGATTTGTTTATTTTTCCCCTAGCCATTTATTAATCTGACAAGTATTTGTGTTTCCTACTATGGGCGAGGTTTAGTTCTAGGCATGGGAGAAATTGCTGTGAGCAAGGAGACAAGCTCACATCCTCGTTTTTTGTTTTGATTTTTCAAAAGTAAACATAACATGTGTACATGCACAAATATTATAGTTAAAGGTTCTATGAAGAAAAAGAAAGCTAGTAAAGGGGACAGGAAGTGATGGGGAGGTTAGGTCTGACAAAATATGTCAGGATTTGTGATTGTTAGGGGCTCTAGAGGGAAGGAAAGGGAGCAGTAATGGGGGGTGGGAGGTGCTTTTCATGAAATGCGTAAGACTGGGGAAGGAGGGGGATTGTAGAGCAAGCGGGGAAAGTGTCAGTGGGAAGTCAAAAGTTCATATTCAAATGGAGACGTTGAATTGTCAGTTGGATAGCAAACCTGGAGCTGGGGAAGAAGTCAGGGAGTCAGGTTTCATATGTAAATTTGGGATTCATGAGCATATTAATGGTATTTGACACCACAGGATTGGCTAAAATAACCTCGGAAGTGAGAATAATGAGTATAAATGGAGGAGAAGGCTGAGGATTGAGTCAGGGGCACTCCACCAGTTAAAGGTCAAGCAGAGAAGGAGCAACCAGCAATAGAAACTGAAGTTGTAGCCAGTGTGGTGGGACGAGAACCGAGAATGTGTGCCCTACAAGACAAGTGGCAAAGAAACTGTAAGAAATCATTGATGACAAGTGCTGCAGAGAGTCAAACGAGTCATGAGAAATGACTTAAAATTGTTTAAATGGAAGATACACAAAATAATTCAGGAAGAAAGAACACATGACAAAGACTGAGGGAGATAAATATTAATATAGTAACTGGCCATTCAGTCCCTGCATATCTTTGATACAACTTCCCCTTGGAACATTATCTATCATGATTTAAATCTTGAGAAGAGGCATTTGCCTCAATGAATCCCAAAGGAAACTTTGCTTTGTAATACAAAACAAAACTTTGGCAGTTATATCCAAAGACTCTAGAGATGGTAGTCCAATGCCATTTGATATAATTTAAAATCTCTGCATTCTACCTTCCCTCACATCTAATCACACAGCAGACAGTTGTTGTGCATTATTTCATTGTAATATATGTCAATACATGTAATATCTGCCCACTTCTCTTCATCTCCTCTGCCAATTTCCTCCTTCAAGCTGGTATTATCCCTTGCCTGGACTACTGCAACTACTTCTGTGTTAGGTCTTTGGAGAAGCAGCCACCAAGGTGAGATTCTATGTACAAGAGATTTACTGGGGAAGATTCCTGTAAGGGATAAACAGGGAGGGAATAGAAGTAGACAGAAAGAGCTTTCAGACCTTGAGACAGGTCTGATATCTGTGAATAAAGAGGGAGGCAGAAAACTGTCAGACAGAGGGGCAATTCTGAGAAAGTTTCGACCAGGATTGTGAGGAGTCCACAGCCAAAGATGCCCATTAGTGGAGTCTCACATCCCATAGGAATGGGCTAGTACTAGTACCACACCATGCCCAGGCATTAGCAGGAATTGACCATGGCTTGGGTAAGAGGGGCAGAGGTAGGGGCCTGGGGGTTTGACTTCAGCTCAGTTGTGGTGGTGGGGCCACAGTGGAGGCCTCAGTTGGTGCTGTCAGTCAACTAAGCCCTTCACAGCCAATTCTCTTAAAGAAGATTTGAGTTTAATATGGTTGGAATCATTAAAACTTAGAAACTTAGAGAAGAGGTCCCATAGAACTGAAACTTAAAACCTTTGAGGCGATACTAGCTGGATGGTGCTGTTACCTTTGAGACTGATTTTGAAGGTGCTGGAAAAATTGCAAACAACATTCAGATGTTTTTGCAGGAGGCCACTGCTGCTGCTGCCAGGGTGAAGAAGCTTTGCTTACCAGGAACTGCCATAGACAGGAAATCCTCAGGAAACAGACAGGAAAGAGCAAATGACTTCTTTCTCCTCTAGCCTTCCAGTCTCCTTCTAGAGCCCCTGTTTGAGGACCATAACTGGGAAGGAGCTGGCAAAGCAGAAATGTAGTTTGCATAGTTCCAAAAGCAGTATCACAAGGCAGAGTAAAGAACGGTGTGTTTGGGGCTGAGAGACAATAACTTAACACCTTAATAACGGGCACACCATGTGACCAATTTTTTGCTGTAAGGGAACTCCTGTGTCTTGTCTTGTTGACCTGAAATAAATATAACACTAGATAATACTCCAAAAAAGATGGGTTTATTCAGAATCAGCAGAGAATTGCAATTTGTGATCTGCAAGGATGGTGAACCTTGTGCAAGTCCCCACATGGTAAGGGAAGAGAATACTTCTATAGAGAAAAAGGAAGTTGGGAGGGCTATAGTAAGAAAGAGTCTATAGCTTTTCATTGGCTGAGTCCTTGCCAGGAAAGAAGAGGAGTCTTTCTTCTTCCTGTTGGACTCTGTTATCATCAAAGGGTGTGAGAGCTCCCCCTTCTGGTCTCTTAATTCTATTCAATTGAGGTTTTTGTTAATTAATTTCTACATTTCCCCCTTTTGACCAAGGTCTTTCTCTGGAAGCTTGGTTAATCAAGAGTCAGGTTTTCTAGTTTCTTCAGCTTTTTGTCCCTCAATGTCAGGAAAGATTTTACCTGGGTAGTGCCTTATATCAGAGGGAAAGTGTACAAATTGGAAACCTATTAAGATCAATTTGAGTAAAAGGAAGGAATAGGAGGGAGAACTCTCAGGTACTTTTTATCTAAAGTGCTTATGTTATCAAGTTCATAGACATTGGAGATCATCTGAAGCATTGTGTCATCTTTAGAGCTTTAGTGGCAAACCTCCAACAGGCCCGGTCTGGATATCTTGGGAAAGCTGTCTCATCAGATGTTGTCTGCTTCAGTTCTAGAAAATATTTACTTTCAGGTCACCAGATGATGTGCAGTTCTAGAAAAGCAGTGTTTGGTGCTTTTCTTAGGTGTGTCATGTGAATCCAAGAGTCTATTCCTTGGAGTTTGGCAGCACGAGGATTGGTTAGCAGTACCTGATAGAAGCCTTTCTAGGGAGGTTGCAGAGAGTTTGGGAGGTGTCTTTCCTGATAGGTGAAATCTCCAGCTTGCAAGATGTGATGCTTAAAGTCTTCATCTTCCAAGGGAGCACTGTGAAAAGATTGCTTTATCAAAGCATGGTTATTTTTAATAGAAACAATTACACCTTAGCAATTGGAGTATCTTGGAGTATCTTTCCTTTTATCAGTTGTGGGTCAAAAGAAGCCGGAGCCAAGTGCAGTTAGTGTCCTCTGACTATCTCAATGAGTGAAAGTTTGAGTTCCAAAAGCGGGGGATCTGACATGTAGAAGAACCAACAGCAGTGCTTTTGGCCAAGGTATTTGGATGGCCTCTACGAATTTTGCCAATGGAGTCTTAATAACGTCAATAGTGTGTTTAACTGAACCAGAGGATTGGGGGTGGTAAGCATAGTGAAAATGTTGTAAAACCAGCTTTGGCTGTGCAGTGCAGATTTTGCAGACTTGTTGGAAGTACCTGGCCAGGAAAATGGGTTCCCTGGTCACTATGAAGTGCCAGAGGAGAGATAATCTTTTTCTAAAGGACTTTAACCACAGAAGAGGCAGTAGCCTGTCTTCAAGGAAAGGCTTCAGTTCGTTGTGAAAACCTACAGACTATAACAAAAATATATTTATATCCATTAGTCAGAGGAAGTTGTATGAAATCCATTTTCCAGACCTCAAATGGTCCATTAGGCAGTTTAAAATGTCTGGCAGCAGTATGAACTGGCTTCTCTGGGTTGTACATCAGACAAATGGGACAAGTGGGGAAGGCACATTTTGTGGCCTTGTTAATGTTTCCTCACCAATATTGATTCGTGAAGGCTATCATTTTGTCAGTAGACCGATGGTTTAATGCATGTACAGTGGTGAAGAATGGGAATTTAGAGGCTCCGGTAGGACTGGGTTGGTATTTGGTCCAAATCAGAGCTTTATCTTTTTTTTCTTTTTTTTTTTTTTTTTTGCGGTATGCGGGCCTCTCACAGTTGTGGCCTCTCCCGTTGCGGAGCACTGGCTCCGGACACGCAGGCTCAGCGGCCATGGCTCACGGGCCCAGCCGCTCCACGGCATGTGGGATCTTCCCAGACCGGGGCATGAACCTGTGTCCCCTGCATCGGCAGGCGGACTCTCAACCACAGCGCCACCAGGGAAGCCCTTTTTTTTCTTTTTAATCAAACCAACAATTGTTGAATTTCCAGTCTTATTTTTTCTTTTCTGAGGTCAATTGTTGGGTTTTTCTAGCCAGTTTTTCTAAGTTATCATTTGGGATAATCCTTTGGACCATGACAGAAGTTTTGGCTGTTATTGGTCCCTTTAAGGACAGCATTTCTAACAGAAATGTCATCAAGGTGATTTCCCTAATCTCCAGAGAGTCAAGTTGAGAATGTCTCTGAATCTTAATAATAGCTAAAGTGACAGGTAAAAGTATCACATTCAATAATTCCTGAGCATAAGGGCCATAGAAAATATTATTTCCACTTGAAGTAAGGAAGCCACAGTACTTCCACAACAGTCCAACTCTCCATCATGAGCTGCTCCAAAAGCGTATCTACCGGGCTTCCCTGGTGGCGCAGTGGTTGGGAGTCCACCTGCCGATGCAGGGGACACGGGTTCGTGCCCTGGTCCGGGAGGATCCCACATGCCGCGGAGCGGCTGGGCCCGTGAGCCATGGCCGCTGGGCCTGCGCGTCCGGAGTCTGTGCTTGGCATTTTGTCCTTGGCTAAAATACAAGCCTGTGTGAGAGCATATAATCCAGTCTGTTGGACTGAAGTCGCCATAGGTAAAGATGCTTCCTCAACGACATCAGAAAGAGTTGTAATAGCATAGCATGTAAAAGCATATCATCTTTTTATATTGTGGCCTTTTAAATAAGAAACATAAGTGAACCATGAGAAGTCAGTGTTACCCAATGGCATTTCTTATAGGTTGTCACAAGGGGTCAGGAGGTGTTCTGTCAGCATGAAGCAGTTGTGAGGGAATTTGCCGATTAAAGTGGGGAGAAGAGTAGCAGGTTTAAGGTTATTACAATGTAAAAGAGTTATGTGAGGAGCAGTTAACCAAAGGACTTCCGAGGTGAGTTGGCTGACTGAGAGATGTTGAGTGTGTTGGGAATTCAGGAGAGCTTCTACTGCAGGAGGTACAAAAGTGGTTAAAGGGGATCCCACAGCAATTTTCTCAGTGGCCTTAACTAAAAGGACAATGGGAATCATGGCTCTAAAGCAAGGGAGATAACCCTGTGCCACAGGGTCTAGTTGCCGGCTATACTACCTGATGGGTTGATGGTGGTCCCTATGTTTTTGGATGAGTACCCAAAGGGCATTCCCTTCCTTTTCATATACAAAAATGAAAAGGGGAATCTAATAGTTGGGCTGTCCAGGGGTGGGTGGGTTCATCAAACTCTCCTTTAAGGCCTCAAAGGCTACGTTGTCCAATTCTTCCCATAAGATTGGGTTGGGATTACTATTGTTGGGTAAAACATATAGAGGTTTGGCCAGAAGAGAGAAATTTGGAATCTAATATTGGCAATAACCAACTAGCCTGAGAAGACCATACAGTTAGCACTTAGTTTTGGGTTTTGGGAAACTTAGAACACCATGAAGCCTATCCGGATGTAGGTGTAACCCTTGTTCTGATATCAGATGCCCTAAATATCAAACCTGGGTTTGGGCAAACTGCATTTTTTTCTTGGTGACTTTATGTCCTTCTAAGGCTAAAAGCTTTAGCAAGTATTGATAGATGTTGTCTTCCTGTGAGGAGGCTTGAGAAAGAGAGCAAAGAAGCAAATCACGTACATATTGCAACATATCTCTAGGGAACTTGATATCATCCAGATAAACCTTCAGGATTTGGGACAAATAAGGACTCTCAGTAAAACCCTGAGGCATTACTGTCTAGGTGAATTGATTTCTTCCAAGGTGAAGGCAAAAAAGTATTGCCTAGCTCCATCAACTGGAATACTAAGGGATGCACTGCATAAATCAGTTACAGTAAAGAATTTGCCTCCAGTAGGAAGGGATGTTAGTAGTGTATGAGGGTTAGAAACAACAGGGTGTGGAGGGATAACAGTGTTTACTGCTCTGAGATCCTGGACAAACCTCCACCCTCAGCCCTTAAGTTTTCTTAGTGGTAAAATGGGAATGTTACAGGGGCTAGTACAGGGATCGTGAGGCTTTGAGACTTGTAATCTTCTATTATGAGCTTTATGCCTTGAAGGGCTTCTTTACTTATTGGTATCGATCACTTCTGGGAAGAGGTTGTAAAGGGTTTATTTGAATCTTGATGGGAGGTGTGATATGAATATTGCCAACATTAGTTGGAGATTTTGCCCATAAGCAAGATAGTAGCTGATTCAATAGGAACAAATTAACAGTGTTTTCGGAATCTGCTATACTACTGTTAGAGATGAAACAATTTAAACATGTCAAATGGTCATTTAATTCACCCAGTTGATTATTTTGATGACTACTGTCAAGTTTTAGAATTATTTCCCCCTTTCAGAAGAAAGAAATTCTGGCATGATACTTCTCTAAGAAATCTTGGCCTAATAAATAAGTAGAGGCAGAGGAACTAAGGAGAAAAGTGTATCTCTCAAAGGGCCTAAACAAAGGAGAATGGGTTCAGAGACAAGAACCTCTTGAGGTTCATTATAGATCCCACTATTTAAACTGTTTTAATACTCAGAGGCAGGGTCTGTTTTATAGCAGTGGGGTTGATCACCAAGAGTGTGGCTTTGGTGTCATTTAGGACTAGAAGAGATTCATCCCTGATCTGGAGAAATGTTTCTCCAAGCCCATTAAGAGGGAGGGTTGGGAAGAGCCCTTGTAGTTCCTTGGAGCCCCATCATTGAGAATTAGGAGGATGTTGGGAAAGGCTAGTTAGTGGGCTGAAGGTTCCTGAAGTGCTTAAGTTTGTAATAATCTCTCTTCCAATGTCCTGTCTCTTTGCAATAATAGCAGAAACTAGAAGAATTCTGATGTTTGTCCAGGTGCCTTCATTTACTGAATTTGCAGCTTAAGAATTTTGGCAGTCTTTCTTTGAGGTGACTCATCTACAGAGCAAGAAAGCTAGTTTGCCAAATTAACTAATTCTGGGGTGGACATAGTTTCCCATTTCATCCCAGTCCTTTTTACTAGAAGGGAAAGGTCCCAGTTCAGCCCATTAATAAACATAGAGTAAAAGCTACCTTTTCTTTAAAACCTAACTGAAGTCGATTGCAATTATCATGATAGGTTCATCATATTTTTGTGTGCAAGCCCAAATTCTATTCCAATCAACAGGCTTTAGAAAAGCCCTAGGAGTTACAAGAGACAAAGAAGGACACTACATAATGATCAAGGGATCAAACCAAGAGGAAGATATAACAATTATAAATATATATGCACCCAACATAAGGCAACTGCTAACAGCTATAAAAGAGGAAATCAGCAGTAACACAATAATAGTGGGGGACTTTAACACCTCACTTACACCAATGGACAGATCATCCAAACAGAAAATTAATAAGGAAGTACAAGCTTTAAATGATACAATAGACCAGATAGATTTAATTGATATTTATAGGACATTCTATCCAAAAACAGCAGATTACACTTTCTTCTCAAGTGCGCATGGAACATTCTCCAGGATAGATCACATCTTGGGTCAGAAATCAAGCCTCAGGAAATTTAAGAAAATTGAAATCATATCAAGCATCTTTTCTGACCACAGTGTTATGAGATTAGAAGTGAATTACAGGGGAAAAAACATAAAAAACACAAACACATGGAGGCTAAACAATACATTACTAAATAACCAAGAGATCACTGAAGAAATCAAAGAGGAAATCGAAAAATACCTAGAGACAAATGATAATGAAAACACAATGATCCAAAACCTATGGGATGCAGCAAAAGCAGTTCTAAGAGGCAAGTTTATAGCTATACAAGCCTACCTCAAGGAACAAGAAAAATCTCAAATAAACAATCTAACCTTACACCTAAAGGAACTAGAGAAAGAAGAACAAACAAAACCCAAAGCTGGCAGAAGGAAAGAAATCAAGATCAGAGCAGAAATAAATGAAATAGAAACCAAGAAAACAATAGCGAAGATCAATAAAACTAAAAGCTGGTTCTTTGAGAAGATAAACAAAATTGATAAACCATTAGCCAGACTCATCAAGAAAAAGAGGGAGAGGACTCAAATCAATAAAATTAGAAATGAAAAAGGAGAAGTTACAACAGACATGGCAGAAATACGAAGTATCCTAAGAGACTACTACAAGCAACTCTATGCCAATAAAATGGGCAACCTGGAAGAAATGGACAAATTCTTACAAAGGTATAACCTTCCAAGACTGAACTAGGAAGAAATAGAAAATATGAACAGACCAATCAGAAGTAATGAAATTGAAACTGTGATTAAAAATCTTCTTACAAACAAAAGTCCAGGACCAGATGGCTTCACAGGTGAATTCTATCAAACATTTAGAGAAGAGCTAACACCCATCCTTCTCAAACTCTTCCAGAAAATTGCAGAGGAAGGAACACACCCAAACTCATTCTATGAGGCCAGCGTAACCCTGATACCAAAACCAGACAAAGATACTACAAAAAAAGAAAATTACAGACCAATATCGCTGATGAATATAGATGCAAAAATCCTCAACAAAATACTAGCAAACAGAATCCAACAACACATTAAAAGGATCATACACCATGATCAAGTGGGATTTATCCCAGGGATGCAAGGATTCTTCAATATACGCAAATCAATCAATGTGATACACCATATTAACAAATTGAAGAATAAAAACCATATGATCATCTCAATAGATGCAGAAAAATCTTTTGACAAAATTCAACACCTGTTTTTGATAAAAAGTCTCCAGAAAGTGTGCATAGAGGGAACCTACCTCAACATAATAAAGGCCATATATGACAAAGCCACAGCAAACATCATTCTCAATGGTGAAAAATTGAAATCATTTCCTCTAAGATCAGGAACAAGACAAGGATGTCTGCTCTCATCACTATTATTCAACATAGTTTTGGAAGTCCTAGCCACGGCAGTCAGAGAAGAAAAAGAAATACAAATTGGAAAAGAAGAGGTAAAAATGTCACTGTTTGCAGATGACATGATACTATACATAGAGAATCCTAAGGATGCCACCAGAAAAGTACTAGAGCTGATCAATAATTTGGTAAAGTTGCAGGATACAAAATTAATGCACAGAAATCTCTTGCATTCCTATACACTAATGATGAAAAATCTGAAAGAGAAATTAGGGAAACACTCCCATTTACCATTGCAACAAAAAGAATAAAATACCTAGGAATAAACCTACTTAGGGAGACAAAAGACCTGTATGCAGAAAACTATAAGACAGTGTTGAAAGAAATTAAAGTTGATGCCAACAGATGGAGAGATATACCATGTTCTTGGATTGGAAGAATCAATATTGTGAAAATGACTATACTACCCAAAGCAATCTACAGATTCAATGCAATCCCTATCAAATTACCAATGGCATTTTTTACAGAACTAGAACAAAAAAATCTTTAAATTTGTATGGAGACACAAAAGTCCCCGAATTGCCAAAGCAGTTGTGAGGGAAAAAAATGGAGCTGCAGGAATCAGACTCCCTGACTTCAGACTATACTACAAAGCTACAGTAATCAAGACACTATGGTCCTGGTACAAAAACAGAAATATAGATCAATGGAACAGGATAGAAAGCTCAGAGATAAACCCACGCACCTATGGTCAACTAATCTATGACAAAGGAGGCAAGGATATACAATGGAGAAAAGACAGTCTCTTCAATAAGTGGTGCTGGGAAAACTGGACAGCTGCATGTAAAAGAATGAAATTAGAACACTCCTTAACACCACACACAAAAATAAACTCATAATGGATTAGAGAACTAAATGTAAAACTGGATACTATAAAACTCTTAGGGCTTCCCTGGTGGCGCAGTGGTTGAGAGTCCGCCTGCCGATGCAGAGGACATGGGTTCGTGCCACGGTCCGGGAAGATCCCACGTGCCGTGGAGCGGCTGGGCCCGTGAGCCATGGCCGCTGAGCCTGCGCGTCCGTAGCCTGTGCTCCGCAACGGGAGAGGCCACAAGAGTGAGAGGCCCGCGTACCGCAAAAAAAAAAAAAAAACTCTTAGAGGAAAACATAGGAAGAACACTCTGACATAAATCACAGCAAGATCCTTTTTGATACACCTCCTAGAGAAATGGAAATAAAAACAAAAATAAACAAATGGGACCTAATGAAACTTAAAACCTTTTGCAAAGCAAAGGAAACTCCAAACAAGACGAAAAGACAGCCCTCAGAATGGGAAAAAATATTTGCAAACGAATTAATGGACAAAGGATTAAACTTCAAAATATATAAGCAGCTCATGCAGCTCAATATTTAAAAAAACAAACAACCCAATCAAAAAATGGGCAGAAGATCTAAATAGACATTTCTCCAAAGAGGACATACAGATGGCCAAGAAGCACATGAAAAGATGCTCAACATCACTAACTATTAGAGAAATGCAAATCAAAACTACAATGAGGTATCACCTCACACCAGTTAGAATGGGCATCATCAGAAAATCTACAAACAACAAATGCTGGAGAGGGTGTGGAGGAAAGGGAACCCTCTTGCACTGTTGGTGGGAATGTAAAATGATACAGCTACTTTGGAAAACAGTATGGAGATTCCTTAACAAACTAAAAATAGAATTACCATATGATCCAGCAGTCCTACTACTGGGCATATATCCAGAGAAAACCATAATTCAAAAAGACACATGCACCCCAATGTTCATTGCAGCACTATTTACAATAGCCAGGTAATGGAAGCAACCTAAATGCCCATTGACAGATGAATGGATAAAGAAGATGTGGTACATATATACAATGGAATATTACTCAGCCATAAAAAGGAATGAAATTGGGTCATTTTTAGAGACATGGATGGATCTAGAGACTGTCATACATAGTGAAATAAGTCAGAAAGAGAAAAACAAATATCACATATTAATGCATATACATGGAACCTAGGAAAATGGTACAGATGAACTGGTTTGCAGGGCAGAAATTGAGACAGATGCGGAGAACAAATGTGTGGACACCAAGGGGGGGAAACCATGCTGGGGTGGGGATGGTGGTGTGCTGAATTGGGCAATTGTGATTGATATGTATACACTGATGTGTATAAAATGGATGACTAATAAGAACATGCTGTATAAAAAAATAAAAGAAAATTCAAGAAAACAAAACAAAACAAAAAACAAAATGCAAATCACATCACATCAAAAAAAGAAAAAAAAAAAAAAGAAAAGCAAAGCCGTAGGAATTGCTCAGTGAAGTCATCTAGTCTTTGCCTGAGCCTGTTCATAGAACAAGTTAGCAGGCTGGTCTCATTGTAATTCTAGAGACCTTTCAGGATTTTCCCAGTTAGCGGTTTTCATTCAGTGCTGGGCCTGTCCTTTACTGACAAGGCTGTGAACTCGTTGATATAAGAGAAACCAGGTTGATAAGTTTGAATGACTGTATTAAATTCCTCAGCAAATTTGTGAGGATTCTTTGACTATGGCTCTTAGTTCAGCTTTAGTCCAGGGAATACAAAAAATTAAGGATTTAGCCTCTGGATTCTCAGAAGGCTAAATTTTATTTATTTTGTTAAAAATTGAAATATAGTTGCTGTACAATATTGTGTAAGTTACAGATGTACAACATAGTGATTCAAAATTTTTAAAGGTTATATGCCACTTATAGTTATTATAAAATATTGGTTATATTCCCCATGTTGTATGATATATCCTTGTAGCTTATTTTATACCTAATAGTTTGTACCTCTTAATCCCCTACCCTTATCTTGGCCCCTTCCCTCCCCTCTCCCCGCTGTTAACCACTAGTTTGTCCTCTTTATCAGAAGATTTAATTTTAAAGGGACAGGTTCTGACAAATGCAGAGGTAAGGGAAGTGGGGAGAGTTTCAGAGAAAAGGAGTTTGGCAAGATAATTAGTATGGGGGGATTGAAGGTATAGAGGAGGCATAGGCAGCATAGAAGAGAAGGAGAAAGATGGTGCAGGAGGTGAAGTCTGACCATGAGGAACTGAGGGAAAGAGACAAGGTGGCGCCAGAGGTGGAGCCTGAGACAGAGAAGCCACGGAGGAGGAGCCTGCAGCTTTGGGAGTCATTTGGTGTTTCCTTCATCAATTGTTTGCCTCCATTATTCTTAAAATTTTATTTTTCAGAGAGTCAATTTTAGACTCCTGATAATGTTAGGAAGCCTCAAAACACCAGTTGAAATAAGCATTCTACTCAGTTCTGGAAATTTCTGAGCCATTGTAGTAAGTTCAGTTTGAAAAAAATTAAGTTTGGAAATATCACAATTTCCCATAATGGCTATTGATATTCTAGATTGCCTTTGGTCAGGTTGGTTAATTTAGTTAGAAATGGGCATAAGGAAGGGCCACGATTTTTAAACATAAAATTGGCTGAAGTCCCTGTAGGGTGGAGGGGGGACCCATGAGATGCTTAGATAACTGGGATCCCATTTCTAAGAGAGTTTGCCTCTAAAGAACAATTTTCAAACAGCTCAAACAGCTTACAGAACAAACAGCTCAATTCAAATATCTTGCAAGCTAATCCCAGCCAGTCCTAAGGAGAGAGCTTGGTCCCAGAGGAGCCAGTCTGAAGGCTTTTAGACAGCCCCTTCCAAAGGAATATGTTAAAGGCTGAAAAACCAGCACAGTTTCAGAGAAACAACCCCTGGCCTTGAAGGAATGGGTTGAAGGCTAGCCAGTTTCAGTGAAACAGTCGATCTTAAAATCAGACTGAAGTTTCACACAAGCACCCACATACAGAACAAGGTCTTAACCAGAAAAAAAAAAACTTTTAAATAGATAAGGATAAAATCTGGAGAACTTCAAATGCAAAGAGGGTGTGAGTTCAGATCCAAGAGGAAGACATGCCTTCAAACTCTAGGATTAGTGAGAAAAGCAGTGAGTGACATTGGGCTCAGTTGTGGGTACTGCCCTTGTTTACTCACCAGCTCTGGAGCCTTTGGAGAGGTCTTCTCTGGACCCCATATGGACAACCAAGATGTTGAACTGAAACATATACACTGCCAGATATTTCTCTAGCAAAGTTGGGTTCATTCAGGATTGGCTGAGAATTGCAGTTTGGGGTCTGCAACCACTGTGAGCTGTGTGCAAGCCCCCGGCACAGCAAGGGAAGGAGAACAGAACACTCTGATAGAGGGGAAAAGGAATGTGGGAGGGCTGAAGTAAACAAAGAATCCATGGCTTTTCATTGGCTGAGTCCTGTCCAGGAAAGAAGAGGAGTCTTTCTTCTTCCTGTTGGGCTCTGCTGTCTTTACGGGTGGTGAGAGCGCCCCCTACTGGTCTCCTGAATCTATTTAATTGAGGTTTCACTTTATTAATTTTTTATAGTTTCATCCTTTATGCTGGATCCACAGTAATCTCTGGGCCCCCTTGATGGGAGTAGCCTTGGGCCATCAGTCCAACTCCATGCAGAATACAGTAAGATAGCACGCCAGGGATGTTTCTGCTCTAGAGACTATCCTGTCGGTTCCAGTTCTCTCAGGACCAGAACCAGTATGCTGTCTCACAGAGAGAAATGCCCCCTTTCCCTTTCCTTTGGAGCTTGACTTTTGTTAGTGAGTCCTGCCACTGAGGCCTAACTCCCTGCAGCATCAGCATCCTTTACCAAGGGACCTCCCTTAGCTGTTCTGGTTGCCTCAAGATTCTTCAGTTTACTCCCAAGTAAGCACTAAAAGCAGTCTGTCCCTGTATTCTCCCCAGGGTGCTGCACATAGTAGATGCTCATTAAATGTTGCTTGACCTGACAGAATGAGTTCAACAGCCCTGGACATCCAGTGATGTGTGTGCAGAGAGGCCATTTACTGCAGGAGTTCACAAATCCCTTTTTCTTAGAGGCCACATAAGTAAAACTTTTAGAATTTGCAGGCCAAAAGGCAAAATCAAGGATATTATGTATGCACCTATATTAGGGTTGCCAAATAAAATATTTTTAGTGTAAGTATGTCCCATATAATATCTGGGACATACTTATACTTAAAAATTATTTGTTGTTTATCTGAAATCAAATTTAACTTGGCATCTAGTATTTTTATCTAACAAATCTGGCAACACTACCTTATATAATAATTATTTAAAATGTAACCATTTAAAAATGTGAAAACCATGCATAGCTCCTAGGCCATAAAAACCAGGTGGTTGGCCAGGTTTGGCTCAAGGACTGTCGTTTGCTGAGCTCTAATATATTGTATCATTCAGGCTCCAGTTTTAGGAAAAAGAAACCACTGGCATAAAGGAATATAATGTAGAGACATAAGTGCTTAAAAATCACTGGACTAGCTGGAAGAGCAGGCTTTACACTGGACCTCCAGATGAACCCTAGAACAACATGACAGAACAGGCCTGCCAAGGAGCCTGCCATCTCCGTCTGTCTCCAGTATTAAGGTCCTCAGCCTCTGAAGAAAATCCTCCTGAACCTGATTCCCCCCCAAGTTTTCATCCTGTTTCTCATATTGCTTTCACTCCGAGAACTCTTGAAAGCTTAGTATATCTATACTCTCTTCTCTTTCTTACAACTTAACTTCCTGTATTTCCACAGCTGTAATTTCCACAGCTTCTTCCCTTTCTACTCCAGAAACATAGCATCTTACCTCTGATGGGGGAATGCTGAAGCCACTGCCAGAACTGTTGATTTCAGAGCCACCTGGTGTCTCCTAATCAGCACCAGTTAACTATATTTCACTTCAATTTACTTTTACTTCAATTCTGAATATAAGTCCCATGGACGTGCATCTGATTGGCAGATTCTGAGTCACACCCAGAACAGTAGCAGAAAAGTGTCTGAGCGACAAAACTTTTCGCTTTTTGCAGAATATGGAAAGCTGATTATAAAAAAGAGCAGGTTTGATATGGAACAAATCTATTTACCATTCCTGCTACCTTCCTCATTCTCAGGCTTCTCTTAGGATTCTCGCTACCTGGGCTGGCACTGCACAGAGGGTTTTGACTTGCATCTCTGAAGACATGGGCCAGTTTTGCAATGCTACACGGGTGAACATAAATATCCTCCTTTTCAGTCTGAAACCTTGTCAATCCCCTCTCTTTTATTTTTGTTAGAAAGAAGAGAGAGCCTTTGCTCCCTATGGCTTTGTTTACTGCTGTGAGTAATTCCCTAAATCCTGTGATTTTTTTTTACTCTATCATTATGACTCCAGCCTCTCAATTTAAGTTGTTTAAGTATATTCTTTCTCCATCCAATGCAAATAGAGCATAGAGACAAGGCACCAGACATGAAGCAGATTTCAAACAAAACCATGTAAATGAGAAATTCAAATGAAGCATAAGCTTGCTATGCCTGAGCTACACTTAACATAATTGATTCACTAATGACAACCATTCATAAAGACTTTGGGAGAATTCGGGCTAAGTTTGAAGTTACTTCCTTTCTCAAAATATCTTTGTGTATGCATTCACTGAACCTTCTTTTTGTTTTTTCTCTGAGGCAAACTGTTTATCCTTTCTCCACGACTAATATTTCAGCCTATGCTCTGGGTCCTGTTTCTTTCCAATGCCTTCATGCCTCTTTAAGCAATCATTCCCTTTTTTCAGTGCCTTTATTTTTCCCTCTCTAGAGGTATCTTTCTCTCTTCTGCAAATACATTCAGTCCTTTTGACTTTGTATAAATCTTTTGATTAACATCTCTTGAATTATTACCCATTCTCCTCCTTTTTCTTCCACAAAAGTTCTCAAAAGAGTGGTCTACATTTATTGCCTCTACTTCCTACCTTTCCCTTCCTATCCTGCAATATTGCTTTTGTTCCCAACAACCAGTTGAAGTTGTTCCTCTCAAGAGCACAGTTTGATCTCTTGGTAGGTGACCAACGGTCCCTTCTCAGATTTCCTTGTTCATTTTTTTCTAGCATTTGAGGCTGTTAAGCCCCCTTTACCTATTTCCTAGTATCTTTTTCTTCAGTCTCTGTCGTGCTGCACTGTCTTCTTTCCTCCTAATATGTGGCTATGACTGTCTGATTTCCTCCCCTTTGCCAACCTTGTGAGCTTGTTCCATCAATGATTCCTTTTCTCTCATTTTATCTTCAAGCGTTCAGTTTCAGTGACCACATCATTTGCCTGCAAATATGCTTCAGTCTCTGTATTCACAGAAAAGAAAAACCCTTCTCTCTTTTTTTTTTTTAAGAAGGTATTGGGGGTAGGAGTTTATTAATTAATTTATTTATTTTGGTTGTGTTGGGTCTTCGTTTGTGTGCGAGGGCTTTCTCTAGTTGCGGCGAGCGGGGGCCACCCTTCATCGCGGTGCGCGGGCCTCTCACTGTCGCGGCCTCTCTTGTTGCGGAGCACAGGCTCCAGACGCGCAGGCTCAGTAGTTGTGGCTCACGGGCCTAGTTGCTCCGCGGCATGTGGGATCCTCTCAGACCAGGGCTCGAACCCGTGTCCCCTGCATTAGCAGGCAGATTCTCAACCACTGCGTCACCAGGGAAGCCCCCTTCTCTTGAACCTGATTCTACCACAAATTTTCATCCTATTTCTCACATTGCTTTCACTTTCAGAATTCTTGAAAGTTCAGTATGTTTATACTCTCTTCACTATATTTACAACTTAACCTCTTGTATGTGATTCCTATAACTTCTGTCTTTCTCTACTCCTTGAAATTCTTTCCTTCCTTGCACTCTTTGATCTGCCATGTACTGGTCATTTTACTGTCTTTTGATGGTTCCTTTTGTGCTCCTTTTGTTGCATGTTCTCCTTTTCACTCCTAAAAGTGGATATTTTCTAAAGCTAACCAATTGTTTTATCACTCTGCAATCTTGCTCTGGTGGTCTCATTTATGCCTACAGTACTGACTCTGGGATGACTCCAACATCGCCATCTCAAGCTCTTTCTGAATTCTTTTGTCATGGTTGTTTGAATGGACACAGTTTGAGGACTCTAAGACGTATATGGAAAGGAATCTGGTTTTTGAATTATAACTAATACAGACATGACGTTTAAAAGATTTTAAAAAATGGACCAGGATGGGAGCTGTGGGCAGAGGAGGCTTTCTGGAGTATCAAGAACTTCTAGGAGTCATTTCAAGTTCAGTCCTTCAAGGAGACTTGAGAGAGTTAATATGGGAACATCAAAAATCAACGTTCAGGGCTCAGGTTGGGAAAAGGAGTACAAGTGGAGAATGGAGCCAGGAGTTCGGTCTTCTCAATAAAGGACTGAATGGGAGCAAGCGTAAAACAAGCAGTGAATTTCCCGACTCATTTCTGCAGATGGTTGTGGGGAATCCGTGGGTTGTTGCAGATAGCAGATGATACGTCCTGGGTGGTGCCGCATGAGGTCAAGGTGAAGATTTCAGGCAGTCAAGTCCAAAATTCTCTCTGGTCCTTATTTCTATCTGCCTGTTATACTTTCCCACATAGATTTCACTTTGGAAACTAATGTTCTTTTTTTTTTTGTTCCTAACAATAACACTGCCATCTTACTATTAACATTATCCAGAGCCTTTAGCCTCTGAGCTCTCTATCAACTCCCACACCTGATCAGTTGCCAGATCTGGCCAGCTCTTCCTAATACATCTTCTATTTGTTTCTTCTACTTCCAGTGTCTCCCCTTATTTACTCTTGCCTGGACACATCAGTGGTTTTCTAATTGATCTCTTCATGTGTACTATTGGAATTTGAGTTTTTGAAAAACAATGATGAGATTTTACAACCATGCCAATAGCTTGCTTCTAAGACACATAAGATTTAAGGAGTACTAATTGGATGACGATTCTGGAATATAAGGGTGGTTTAGTAAGTTGTGTTCTTGGTCAACTCTTGGTATGGTTCCCTGAGATACCTTTGCCCCACTTAGATGCTCTGTAAGTGGACCCATATGTTTGACATCATGACGTTGGTCTGCAGTCTGCTTATGCCTACTCTCTCCAGCCTTTACTTTTTTTTTTTTTTGCGGTACACGGGCCTCTCACTGCTGTGGCCTCTCCCGTTGCGGAGCACAGGCTCCGGACGCACAGGCTCAGCGGCCATGGCTCACGGGCCCAGCCGCTCCGCGGCATGTGGGATCTTCCCAGACCGGGGCACGAACCCGTGTCCCCTGTATCGGCAGGCGGACTCTCAACCACTGCGCCCCCAGACCTTACTTTTTATATGCAGTTATTTATAACTCTCACAAGTTTCAGCATAAAAGGAAACTGATGTACTACAGATACACACAAACACATTTGCTCTACTTGTGATATAGACGGAAAGGATGTTCATCCCTCTTAACGGTGGTCCTTAGAGATTAATCTTTGGGCACCTGCTTTTGTATATATGCACTATCTTCACAGTCATCCCACACTCTGCTGAAACATGGAAATTCATCAAACACAATTATGATTGACACTTCAGTCTTCATGGAAAATAAATTCTATTGCCTAGAATTTAAGGTCCTACACAATTTTACCCCAGTCTGATAAGTGGCCATGAATCCTTTTTGGAGCAAGACAAGATATAAATAAATGAACAAATAATTTACCAATATTTCTTTGCAAAGGTTTCCTTATCATACTTAGAACATGGTAAGCTCTCTTTTATTTCTGCAACTCTTTTTTTGTCCTAATGCGTTCCTGCGATGCCCACTCCCTTCTTTAGGCCTTTTCTTTAAAGAACTAGGTTCATAGTCACTGCCTTCTCTGCCTGCCCCAGCTCATCATATGACTTTTAATGCAATACAAATCTTTTTCTTTTCTTACTATTTAAAAAAAAATATTTTTATTTATTTATTTTTGGCTGCATTGGGTCTTCGTTGCTGCGCATGGGCTTTCTCTAGTTGCGATGAGCAGGGGCTACTCTTTGTTGCGGTGCGCGGGCTTCTCATTGCAGTGGCTTCTCTTGTTGCAGGGCACGGGCTCTAGACGCGCAGGCTTCAGTAGTTGTGGCTCGCGGGCTCTAGAGTGCAGGCTCAGTAGTTGTGGCGCACAGGCTTAGTTGCTTCTTGGCACGTGGGATCTTCCCAGACTGGAGCTCGAACCCGTGTCCCCTGCATTGGCAGGCGGACTCTCAACCACTGCGCCACCAGGGAAGCCCTATGTGATACAAATCTCGATATTGATTGTAACTTTTGTTCTTTTACCTCCACCACCTATCATGTCCCAAGTTTTAGTGAGTCCCCTGTCACTGTACCCAGAAATAACTGGGCCACTGGAAGTTTTTATTATTAATTAATTTTTATCCAGATGGCCAGACCTTTGAGATTTAATAGCATATTACTCATTCTTCACTGAAAATTTTTATCTTACCTCAGTTGTGTTAATGTCTTAGCCAGCTCAAATCATAGAGGGTCAGCAAAGCAGCTGGGAATCACAGATTCATTCCCCTGCCCTCCATTATCCCAGAACTTCCTCTGCAGAGGTGTAACCACGATTGGTCTCAACAATTTTTGCATCCATCTCACTGTTGTCACCAATTTGCGTAATCATTTTGTTGAAAATGTTAATAGTAGGCTCAGAATGCTGAAAGGAACCATACACAGGTGCCACTTGGGTAAATCCAAAAGATTTAATCATCTAAAATAAGCCAAAGGAAGTCAGCTCAATTAGAGTACTTAATAGAGAAATCACAACATTATTTAATGACAGATGGAGGTGTAAGCTTATGGAATCCCCAACTGGAACTTACCAGTGAGCAGAGAGTTGCACATGTTAAGTCTGAGTGAGCAAGGGTAACATCAGATCTCATAAGGTTCAGAGTTGCACAATGTACAATAGATTGCAAAAGTACAGTGTACGCTCCATACCTTTAGCCCTGAACATCTTATCCATCATTCCCAACCTCCTGAGCTGTCTTAGCTTGGGCCAAACACATTCCTAAGTTAATTTCTGTGGAACTGTAGCAAAAGTCTATAATCCAGGTGTCTTTGGGAAGCTGGAATTTGACAAGCTTTTAGAACTGTCACGAGGTCCATTCTGTGTAAGATTTATAGTCCTGTAGCAATTCCTGTTTCTATCTTTTCCTTTGTCATCCTAACAGATTTTGCTACCTAACAGTGTCATTTATATTTTCATAAGATTTATATGATCAAATAAATAATACATTTTTATACATTTTGTATCCATGATGCCTAACGTACTGTACTGCATTTTAAAATGTCATTTCATAAGTCAGACAGAGAAAGACAAATACTGTAAGATGTCACTTATATGTGGAGTCTAAAAAATAAAACAAATGGATGAATATAATAAAACAGAAACAGACTCACAGATATAGACAAAAAACTAGTGGTTACCAGTGGGGAGAGGAAAGGGAGGAGAGGAAGTATAGGAGTAGGAGATTAAGAGGTGCAAGCTATTAGGTATAAAATAAACCTCAAGGATATATTGTACAACATGGGGAATATTGCTTATATTTTATAATAACTATAAATGGAGCATAACCTTTCAAAATTGTGAATCACTATATAGTATACCTGTAACTTATCTAATGTTGTCCAGCAACTATATTTCAATAAGAAATAAATTATACTGACAAATTTTTTTAAAAAAATATTATTTTATTAAGCATTTTTCATGCACTTACTGAGTTTCAGGCACTGTAGTAAATGCTGGACACGGGAATAGACTACAACTTGATCTGGGGCTTGAAAGGGTTCAGCATTTGAGCAATCAGACAAGAGCAGCTGTGCAGGTGCACTTCTCAGCTCTCCCTTCAAGAGAGAACTTGCCATTCCGTGCAGTTACCAGGCATCTCCTGTGCCAGTGGGATCTACAGCAGTATTTGAGCTGAGGTGAAACTCTCCCCGTGGAGCTCCCCCAACCATGGTTGAGAATGGGGAGGTACTGGGCCTGACTACTGTTGTCTAAAGCAAGACTCCTCCACAGGTAATCTTTTTTGCTGCATTTCCCCACTGGCCTGGCCAAGACTTTCTTCGCATTGCTCTGCAGTCTGAAGCACTTCTTACCCAATCCTGCTACCATCTCCTTTTCCATGCACAGGTGGCAGATGTGCATCACAGTGTAAAAGCTTCCCCTGCCAACTCCTGTTCTTTTCCTTGTGTTTCGTAAACTCTACCTCCAGTACGTTTCTTGTACTTTATCTTGGCGTCTGATTGTAAGAGGACCTGAACTGATAACACACAGATACACAAAATAATTATAAAAAAAGTGTCCATCGACAGATGAATGGATAAAGAAGTTGTGGCACATATATACAACGGAATATTACTCAGCCAGAAACAGAAACGAAATGGAGTTATTTGTAGTGAGGTGGATGGACCTAGAGTCTGTCATACAGAGTGAAGTAAGTCAGGAAGAGAAAGACAAATACCATATGCTAACACATATATACGGAATTTTTAAAATAAAAGGGTCTGAAGAACCTAGGACAGGAATAAAGATGCAGACGTAGGGAATGGACTTGAGGACACGGGGAGGGGGAAGGGTAAGCTGGGATGATGTGAGAGAGTGGCATGGACATGTACACACTACCAAATGTAAAATAGACAGCTAGTGGGAAGCAGCTGCATAGCACAGGGAGATCAGCTCCGTGCTTTGTGACCACCTAGAGGGGTGGGATAGGGAGGGTGGGAGGAAGACGCAAGAGGGAGGGGATATATGTATACATATAGCTGATTCACTTTGTTATACAGCAGAAACTAACACAACATTGTAAAGCAATTATACTCCAATAAAGATGTTAAAAAAGAAAAAAGGAGGCAGTGTTCCTTGTAGAATTAGTGGACTCCAAGATTAAGCCAGGGAAAGTATAAGATGGTGTGGGATAACATGTAGGACCAGAAAGTAAGGAAGTAATCAGAAACTGATGGGGATATGTTGAGAGGATACAGAAACCAACTTGAAAGAGCTCTACATGGTAAAATTTGGACAAATTGCACAATAAAATAGTGATAGTAATGGATTATACCCCGTAGAATAAAGTTTCTGAGTCCAAATTGATATAAATAATGGAATGAATAATTATGTGGGTTAGAAAGGACTACTATTCCTTACAATAGGATTCCAATGAATAAATGTAGAAGAAATGATAGAAATAAAAATTACTAGTAGGCAAAACTGTAATAACTGTTCCAGGCAAGAAAAAAAATGTGGTAACTATTATAATTAGGAGAATGTGCAACCTATAAGGGAATCTTTTCTTGCCTTCCACAAAGAGACTTAGATATTTCTCACTTATGTTTTCTACTTTACCTTGTACAGGTTATGCCTATATTATAAAACACTTATATTATATTATAACTGTTTCTGTTTGTCACTTCATTAGATTGTGAGCTCCCTGAGAGACAATGACATTTTATCTTTCTGTACCTAAGTGTCTTTTATTAAGTTCAGTGGTACCAAAAATGCTTGCTGAGGAATGGAGAGGGCTTTGAGGAAAGAATCACAGAGGCGGAATCAATGATGTGGGTTTTGAAAAATAAGTTGGCGCTTTCCAGGTGAATAAGAGAAGGATGAGCATTTGATAGGACCATCTTCTAGAATCATGTGCTAAACACAGGGACGTGAACAAGTGTTCAGGGAGGGGCAGGTCATTTATTGCGCTTGGGGGTGTTGAGGAATAGGAAATGATGATAGATAAATGAACTTTGCACATAGGTTGTGCTGCATGTTTGTACATAAAAGCTGTATGTGTCACTTCTCAACAATGTTCTTTGAGGAAGTGTGTGTGTGTGTGTGTGTGTGTGTGTGTGTGTGTGTGTGTGTATGTACATTGTAACGCGAGGTGAGGTGACCAAAATAAAGAGATCTGGATATATTTCATTCTACGTGAAAAGCAGAAGAAAATTACGGTCAAAACATATGATCTGTGACCATGAATGTTTCAATTTCCTATAAAGGGACCAAGATAAAAATAAATTTCTGTTTGCTTATGATACTACAGCAATGCAAAACACTCTCCTTCGTTGGTGCACACCTCCTATTATATGCCAAGTCCTTCCAGGTGTTCCTCTGGAGTAACTTAGGAGCCACTCCTTTCTTTCCATATTCACTCACCACTCTTCTGCAGGCACTATAAGCTCCCTATTGAACCTCTATACTATGTCCCAACGTCTCCAACTCAGGCCTTGCAGACCCTTATTCACAATTGCAAGAAAATATCCCACAAGAACTGTTTGTATGACATTGCCTTCCTTGGTCAAGAACTTAACGGTGGTTTTCTGTTATCATTTATCACATATATAAAGTTTTGAGCTTGATCGCCAAGATTCTCTAATCCCTACTTTCATGTATCACCATCTGACCATTTTTAGCTCCATCTCTTGGTATTTCTCAACATGGCCAAAGACATCCCTCAATTATTTTCTATACAGTTTATTCCTTTTAGCCTCTGTAATGCTATTTTTTCCTGTTGGGAAAATTCTTTCATTTCAACCAGTATATTTCCTTATTAACCTGCCCACCTTTACTCTGAGTATACTCAGGTATGTATATGTGTACCTATATACACGCAAGCATCCACACACATAAAATATGATATATATGTATATCTAACATATGTTTCATACATTTTGTCTCTTATTCATATATGTTTTATTTTCCTTCTTTTCTAAGTATAGGTAAAGACTGAGTCTTCTAAGGCTCTTGGGTATGTCTGGTAATATTGGTAGCTGTTGTAAATTCCACAGGCTCTTCAGGAATGAAGTGATGAATACGAGTATATCTCTCTGATAATATATTTTTAGACCTTGATTGCCTTCATTCTTTCATTTTCAAGCACCTCCTCCATAGAGCTCAGCGTTTTTCTTCCCCGACAGATCTCAAAGGCTGCGGATGGGTGGACGTGGAGGTGAGGCTGGGCAGAGTAGTTATGCTCAGCAACCCCTAAGGGACCACACTGTAATCAAGGGGAGACGTGAAGACATTCTCAGTTTGAAGAGTTTGAAAGCATTTTCTCGGAATTATGATTTGCTCCCCCCAGGGCATATGTCTCCTCTCCACCCTGCCAAAAATCACTAATCACCATATTGTGTTACTCTTTAGACGGCTCAACAACTGGATTTCTTTTGAGGCTCAATTTCATGATGATTAATCATTGTTTCACAAGTAAAAATTTAGATTCGTTTGAGTTTTTCTGAATATAACTAGTGAGCTAGAAAGAGCCAATGCTAATAATTAGGCAAACATCAGAGAAGAAGAGTGTCCGTTTTTTAACCATAAGAATGACAGCTAATACTGAGCAGTCTGAGGCATGAAGCACAATGCTTGTCAGTCAGCAAATACCGTAAGAACACTGCACTAAGAGGTGAGACCTCGGTTTGTCTTCTCAGCCCTGCCACTGTCTTTGTGGGCTTGGGCTCCTAGATCTCACTGATGCATTTGTAGCATGAAGCTAAGGTGCCTTACCTACTTGTAATTCTAATAACCTCTTCGAATTGCTGCTTGCTGCCAGGCATGGCACAAGATGAATATGAAGTGAATAAGACTTGACTTCCGCTTTCAAAGTGGTAGAGGATCTTAGAGAAATAGTACCGTGGGTCTGAACACCTTCCTTGGAAGTTGTTATTTATAAAAGAAATTTACAGTTTACAATGGATGTAAACACACTGTCAACAACTTCTCAGAAGAGAGTATCTCTTTCTAAAAAGTAGAAATATTATAATCCAACCTTTAAAAATTCACAAAGTTTGTCATATTGTAAAGCACAAGTTATAGCCTCATTTATATTAGAGCATATACTTTTAGAAACTCATCAAGATAGGAAATAAAAACCTGGCACCATTATGTCTAAGCAATCTGTGCTTTCCCTCTCCTCCCTCCAAATCAAATATATCAGCAATTCTGTTTTTATGAGGAAGAGAGGCAGAGAGAAGGGTAACAGAAGGAAGCCTGTTGTGTCTCTGGAGTTTGCTTCCTTCCATGTGATGCTCTGTCAGATACCATGAGATCGTACATTTCCAAAGAGCAGGACTTAGTCTTTTTTCACTTGTCTCCCCAGAGTTCCTGGCAAAGGCTAGATAGTCACTAATTATTTGTTGTCAAATAGAGGAGTTCAAATGATTGGAGAATTATATCTCATATTTGTTAGTGAGCTTAAGTAATGCCAAGATTTTAGATAATCATCTCCAGTTCTTTCCTGTTGCTCTTCTTGTTACTTCCCACTTCTTACTTTGTTCGGTGTTAAGTTAGGCTCACATAAGCTACATGTACAAAGAAATCCAAAATTCAATGGCTGAGAGACTACGGTTTCCTTCTTTCCCACTTTATCTGGGGTGAGTGCTCAAGGCTGGCAGCCGGCTCTGCTCCGTGCAGGGGTTTCTGGAACCAGGTGAAGAGTGGCGGTGTTGCAATGGTCAACAGGTGACTTTCAAAATCTCCTAGCAAGAAGGGGGGAAGAGCAAAAGTCTGGGGCCAGAGGATTCCACCTAAGCAAGTGATATAGAATCAGACAAATAATCTTTGCTCTAGTCTGCTGGTGAAGCTGTGGGTCTAATCATATAACTACACAAAGGGAATGGGGACTGCTGGTAGCTCCATCCCAGCCTGGCAGCTGTTTTCACAACTGCAGCTTTTACATGGAAGAAAGGAAGAACTTTATTCTCTTTCCTGGTGCACAGCTAGCAGTCTCTGCAACGTCTTTTCCTTCCAGCAATTTGCCATGTTTCTCTTACAGACTCAGACTCTTGAAAACACTTTGAGGAAAACCTGTTTTCTTTTTTTTTTCTTCAGGCACTGATTTCCATTTCTTTACAGTTTTCGTGATACTACTCAGGTGAAAGGTATTATATCCCATCTCAGTTACTCTGACCTTTGGGGAGTCCTTAGCTTATTCCTGAGTTCTTGACATTTACTAGTTTTATAGTAAAACAACTTTAGATTTATGTTGCCAAATTTCAGAAAAATCTCACATCAGCGGTCTAAACCAAAGAATACAAAGTGCTTACAATACTGGAAGATTGCCCTGAGCTGAATTTGAAAGCTAATATGGTTCCCTGGGTTCATTAGAATAATTAGACTTTGGTTTGATACATTCCCGGTGCAGTCTGTTCTAGTATAACTGTGATATACTATGTTACTGCCTTTTAGAATTTAGTAAGGAAGAGACTTTTCTAGTTTTGTAATTCTGAATTATAATCTATAAATAGATATTCTTTAATAAGTCTAACGTAAATTAGAATTTATAACAAATCAATTCTGGGTGCTTGTACACTTGTGCTCCAAGAAAATAGCTGGATGTTTACCTCCCGGGGTTAAGGTTCTTGATCTTTATAATAACAGAATAAGGAGCATCCCTAAATATTCATTCTTTTGTAAGGTAAGTGTCTCCAATCTAGCTAAAGTGTGACAATTTTGAAAAACACTATCTGTGAAGATATTCTGGGTAAAGTTCAAAATCTTAAATGTGCTTGGTTTCTGAGGAAAAAGCATGTGTACAAAAGGTGTGTCTGATATGGTTAACATCATAATATTTATCTCAGAAAACACTGTGTACAATGCTGTCTGTGAAAAAATAAAATCTCTGTTTATAAAAGAAAAGAAAATAGCTAGATACAAGAGACAGGTCTGTAACAATTCAAAGGACTTTTCTCTTTCTCTTTATGTTTTCTCCTTTACATGGTCCTTAACCTTTGAGGATACTGCAGTTCCATTTATATTTGGCAGAATAATTTCAAGGAAAGCTGGAATGAAAGATCACTTATGTTTTAATGGCTCTGCCTGTCGACAGCTGGCTTTCTGTTAATAGCAGAACATGCTGTATTTGCACACAGAGGGGCGTACAACACACATTTCATTATTTGTATATCCTTGGGGCCATCTGCGTTATTGATTGCCAGTTTTAGAGATGCTGACAAGTGCAGTTAGAGGTGCAGAAGACTTTTTTCATAAACTTTTTCTTTGAATTGTAAAAGAAAAACGTGATGTATAGGTACTAGAACAGAAAGAAAGATTTTTACTTGCTTTTCTTCATAACACAGTTTTTGGTCCAGAACAATTATCTTTCATTACAGAATTATAGAAAACGATGCCATGGTAAATAAATTCTCTATTAATTGCTTATAGATAATGACCTGAAACTCAAGGACTTTCAGGCCAGGGCTAGTCTGATATGATTAGTATACTTGGGCCTAAGAAAGCCTTTACAGAAGTTTATGTGGGTAGAAAAAGCTCTGTGGGAAAATAATAATAATAATAAAACTGTCACGCTCAACACTTTATATCTACTCTTGTTTATGCAAGGATGGCTACAATCCTTAATTGACTGCTTTCCTTAAGAAAAGCAGAGTGGGTTTCCCTGGTGGTGCAGTGGTTGAGCATCTGCCTGCCAATGCAGGGGAGTACGGGTTCGAGCCCTGGTCTGGGAAGATCCCACACGCCGCGGAGCAACTAGGCCCGTGAGCCACAGCTACTGAGCCTGCGCGTCTGGAGCCTGTGCTCCGCAACAAGAGAGGCCACAACAGTGAGAGGCCCGCACACCGCGATGAAGAGTGGCCCCCGCTCGCCGCAACCAGAGAAAGCCCTCGCACAGAAACGAAGACCCAACACAGCCAAAAAAAAAAAAGAGAAGCAGAGTGATGAGAAGACACTTTAGGGAAACCATTTAAAATTGCCCCTATTTTCCTTCTAATGGAGGAAGGAAAGTTTAAAAGTTCAAATCTTTAGTCTTTAGGATTTTCACTTTGAAATTTACCTTTCACCATTTTCATGCCATTAACCCTAGCTGAAATACTTTTTTTTCCCCAAACTCAGTATTTAAGAGTTTAAAAAATATAAACAATGATGGATTGACAGAGAAGCTGTGCTCCCTGATATTTA
This sequence comes from Phocoena sinus, assembly GCF_008692025.1. Taxonomy (NCBI): domain Eukaryota; kingdom Metazoa; phylum Chordata; class Mammalia; order Artiodactyla; family Phocoenidae; genus Phocoena; species Phocoena sinus. Next base: position 80,005,067 of record NC_045774.1, on the reverse strand, counting down.
CATCTTTATAATAAAGAAATTTGCAGTGGGATTGTGGGGACTTGATGAAAGAGAAAGGCGACAGGATGAATCAGCTGTGCTTCCTTTGTAGGGTGTCCAGAAGGGAAGATGAAGGGAGAACTCTTCACTCAGCTTTTGAGGAGAATGCGTCCTCCTGCCCTTTTTCTGTTCTGGCTCTGTGTTTATTTAGTCTCCGGGGTCCTGACGATGTGGTTTCGTCTTCCCATGGGGAGCCACGCAGGCTGGCAGCCCACCTGGGGGTTTTCCACAGTGTCATCGCATGTTGGATGCATGGATGGTGTCCAAAGGCAGAAATGAGCTAATACATTTTACCGTAGAATGTTGCTCTTAAAAAGTGTTTATTCCTCATGGTTCTTTGTTGAGACAAGAGCAGTGTGTGGGAAAGTGGAAAGTTTCGGGAGAAGTGGAGAGTATCAACACCTGCAGAATCAGATACCAGCACTGCCTAATCCTGGGAACATTTGCCACGGGCTTCAAACGATGAGACCTTGCTCCTGGAAGGGATAACGGAGAAGGCTCTGTGGCTGTGTATTCTCTGTTTTTATTTTTAGAATTCAAAATTTATGACTTAAAAGTCACATGAATAAAATGTATTATTATGTCATCTTCTTAGTCTGAAGATTAAGAGGGTGACCTAATGAGGTTCCTTTTAAAAATATTTATTTATAAAGGGAAAGCTGGGAGTTGAGGTGTGGATGAGGTAGCTTTTTTAGCCGTGATGGTTCAAATTGTTTGGTTCCAGCACCCTGCTTGATATTTCATAGAAAATGGAAATAGGCTGTGGCTTTTCCTTTAAAAATCAGGCTTCTTTAGTTCTTCAAGGATGTGATGGGAAAAGGCCTGTAGTTTGTTTCTGATTGGTGGTGTGACTACAGAAATTGAAGATTCTTTTGGGGGCAGAAAACAACACTGCTACTCAGATAGATAAAAGGCAGAACTTTTGGGAGAGAAGGCTATCCCTGGGGAGTGTCATACAGGGGACCACAGCTGGGGAAGTTTCCAGCAAGCTGGAACTGTCAGGGAGCTCGTATGGCAAGCTGGGTGGGTTTGCGAGGTTCCCATGGGTCCCTGTGGATTCCAGCTGCCTTAGGGGCACAGGAACTGTCCTGAGTTTTGGGTATCTGGCTCTCAGGTGATGAGTGCTAGTACATAGTGGGCCTGAGTGTGAGAACCTGATAGAAGGGCATGGGGGTGTGGACTTAACTGACTGCTCAAGATAAGGGGAGCTGCCTGGCCAGGGCCTCAAAGGTCGGTCAAGACAGCTTTAAAACAACAACAAAGCCTCCTAAGACCCCAATGTTACAAGATATAACAGGTTTCCCATAGTAAAATGGTTTAAATATGAGTGTTAATTAAAAAAATAGGTTGCATGCAATGTCTAGCTTCTGCCTATGTATACACCCAACTCTTCCCAGCACCATATAAGTGAGCAGGTAAAAAATCAATGCCTGGGTATGGATCGCAAGAGCAGTGAAGAACACCCCACTCCCATGTGTTTCCTTCCTTCTGTCACTGGATTTTCATTTTATTTTATTATTTTCCAAGGCCGTTTGGAATGGAAGGGAGGGTGGAAGGCTTTGTGTGTGTGTGTGTGTGTGTGTGTGTGTGTGTGTGTGTGTGTGTGTGTGTCAGGGTAGGGTAACTTTGAATATCATGGTACTGCTGTTGAGTTAGGGGTAGAAGCTCAGGTCTCCTCCAGAACTTCCTTCCTCTGATGTAATTGTGGAGGCTGAATTAGCCCTCTTCCTGAAAACCTAAAAAGTGAGCTGCAGGAAAATTAGGCTGCATATTTATGACCAGTTGAAAAAGGTTGGAGTTTTTCTCCTCTGTTTCTGGGGTCCTGCCTGGGGCTTTAGTTGAGTCTGTTCCTGGACATGTGTGCTGGCTTTGAGCGAGCCTCAGGGGACCTCTGCCTGGTCTGTGGGTAGATACTTGACTTCCAACAAAGGTTCAGGGTGCTCAATTAGACCCATAAACTACATTCCTAATGCCCAGTTAAGAAGGGAGAGCCCAGACAAATCAGTCAAAGGCAACCATATTTTCTTGGACTGTTGTAAAATGGGAAGGAATCTAACGGGGAAGCCCAGAGCTAGTGCAGTCCTGACAGATCTTCACCGAACCCTGTTAAATCTGGTTCTGCAAAGAAAATATCATGTGATGTAAAGGTTCTCCAGAGCCTTACCTCTTGAATTCAGGCCAAGACAAACTGCCTTAGCCTGAGGCAAATCCTTGCATTTCATGTTTAAAGATTTCCCAAGGTCTGCATGAAAGAAGGATGGACTGGACAACTCTAGGTTTGACTTCATTCTGCTTCTCCAGCTGGATTCTCAGTTTAGTTCAGGGACTAGATGATCTTTACTCTGGTAGTGAGGTATTTGGTTGGACCTCAATCATTGACTGAGTTATTGTAGACGTGGCTTTGAGTAGAGCTTCCTTCCCAGGGGTATCCATAATTTGTAGTAATGACAATTACATTGTAGGTTCCATCCCTTTGAATCTTGAAATTGAAACCAATTTGTAAACAAACAGTAAAAGCAGTATGTTTGGCCTTTTGTCAAACTTACTTATGGGACTTTATGGGCTGCCTGAGAGTACATTTAGGACCTCTAAAAATTATTTGTTATTTGTACAAATGGACTCTAATAAGTACAATTTATTGTCTAGATGCAGAAAACAGAGAAAAATTTAGAATAAAAAGATGCCTTCTGGAAATGTTTCACGGGAACCATTGAGATATTTGCCAGAAATTCAGAGTGATACTAACTGGACATCGTTATCTGTCTGTGATGCTGAAATAGAACTTCAGGAGTGGAATTCCAGAGAAGATATGGCAGGATTTTCCTACCCTAATTTAAACCTGGAGCAAGGAGAGAAGAATACGGAGAACAGACGTTTCATTGATAGGGAAACTGGAAAAGAGTTCTGTCTTCTGGGGACTCAGTGATAAACCGGATCTGGGGGGAACCCAAGGGCTACAAGTGGCGCACCCAAGTGCTACCGGATACTTCTTGTGCACAATTTTACATCCCTTCAGCCTCATTTCACAGTCTATACATGGCTGTGGTGACTAGTTCTGGACTGCTTTTGAGCAGATATAACCAGAAATCAGCTCATCCCAGCCCCGTGTTGTATGCCTCTCCCTTCTTGCCCTGAGGCTTCACTGACACTGAGGTTTGGGGACCAACAGAAACCATCCGGAACTCAGACATACACCAGTGCCAGGAAGTGTGAAAGCATTTGCACTCAGCAAGGCAAGACTTGACCAGTGGGGTACAGGAGCCTAGAGATAAGTCCTTCCTCTTTCCTTCCTGATACACATCCATCCTATAACGCTCCTTAGGAAATCTGTGGGTTTCTGCCCACCACAACTTGAAAATTACCCTTTGTATTGGCTCTCTCTTCTTCCACATATACTCTCCTGTCCTTCATCCTTGTTTTCTGAGATCATATTCCTAAATAAATCATGCCTACATTAACCATTTTCCCAGACTATGCTTTCGGAGGACCCCAGGGAAAGATTATTTAAAATTCTATAAATTCATGCTAAATGACAAAGCACACTAGAAAAATGGGCAAAGGAATAAGCTGGAAGTTTAACAAAAAGAAAAAAAGACATGTAGATTTTAATTAATAAGAAATATAAATTAAGGCAAAACCACAAATTTTTGTTTTAGTCAAATTTTGAGATAAAATTTTACCTAAGAATGGCAAACTAAGAGAAAATTGATAACATTGTTATAGTAAATGTCTGAGGAAACAGTCTCAAACTTAGCAGTGAGGATGGCAAACTGAAGGTGAATTTGCTAATGTCCTTTATGGAAGTCAGTTCTCCATGGATATTCTCACATTTCTGCACGGTCTGGGTTTTCTGAGCAAGGGGCTTGTTTGAATAGCAAAAGTCTTGGAAGCTAGAGGCTGTGAATTTCTCCAGAGAGTTGAAGAAACTTACCTTTCCCAGAGAGACATTTGCTTACCTTCCAGGGTTGTAAAGCATTCTCTCTCTCTCTCTTTGCTCTGCTGAGGGGGGCAGGTGCAGCCACCTGATATAAGCTATGTGTTTCTTAACTTCAAGGATCCTTTTCTGTGGTGCAAAGCCTGCCGCCTGTGCAGGGGAACATCTTGTCTCCACTGTGTCACCCTGTGGGGAAAAAATGCAAGATGCCACTCTGGCTGCTTTTCTTGCTGTAAGTGATAAATGGTCTGTTCTCTGACCCAGAGAGCTGACGTTTCTGTCAGTACAAACACACACACACACACACACACACGCACACACGTATATGTCACCATGGCAGGCTAACTTGTAAGCTTATAGGTAGGCTAAAATCTCTGAGCTTTTGCAGTTTTGGACTCAACGTATCTCTCAAGATGAAAGGTGAGTTCGTTTTAAACCTCTAGAAACCTAATATTTTATATGATGGCATAGGGGCACATGTGTTGGGTGCCTGCCCGGCATCCATTCCTTCCCTTTGCAATGGCATTTTCTTTTGGAGAACTACCCACCCCTATTGCATAGCTGCACAGTTTTTTTGGAGTGTGTGTTGGGGTATTGACTCTATCCCAGTTCCCAGAGTGAGTCCTCACAGACCTAAGCAAATCTGCCTCATATGACACAGTTGCCATGATGATTGGCTCAGTAGCCAGCCCTTTGACTATCAGTGTTACTTACTTGGATACTGTGTTGCTTAAGATTTATTGGGCCAAGCAGAGGGAATAGGTGAAATAAATGGCATCTATTCTAAGGTAGGATGAAGAGAAAATCTCTTTATCTCAGTGGTGTGGATACAGATGCACAGCCTGGAACTGCTGTAACCATTTGTAAAAATGGAGAGAAATTAGGCTAAGGTTTAAGTGTTAATAGAAGACTGTGAAAGAATTAGAGAAAAATGGAGCCAGCACCCTGATTAAACCATGCCTGAATTCCCTGTGAATTTTCAAGTTATGTGAGTAAATAAAATCCTATATTGTTTACGTCAATTTGAAATGAGTTTTCTAATATGTGTAATAAAAACCTACCTTACTGTTAAAGGGGATCAGAAAGGAAGGGAGCAAGGAGGCCAATACTCATAGTCTACCTGTCTGAAATTCCTACCCTCAGAGATATTCCTTTGTGTTAAACTATTGATCTAGTGCAGAACCATCTAATAGAACTTTCTGTTATGATGGAAATATTCTACATTTGGGCTGCCCAATATGGTAGACATTAGGGAAATGTTGAGGAAGTGAATTGATGAAGTGAATCTTAAATTTCACTTAATTTTTTTTTTTGCGGTATGCAGGCCTCTCACTGTTGTGGCCTGTCCCGTTGCAGAGCACAGGCTCCGGACGCGCAGGCTCAGCGGCCATGGCTCACGAGTCCATCCACTGCGTGGCATGTGGAGTCTTCCTGGACCGGGGCACGAACCCGTGTCCCCTGCATCGGCAGGCGGACTCTCAACAATTGTGCCACCAGGGAAGCCCACTTAATTTTAATTAAGCTTAAATTTAAATAGCTGCATGCAGTTAGTAGCTATCATATTGGGCAGGGAAAATACAGATTCCACTGTTAAAAAGCAGAGTACCTAGAAAAATAATAAGTTGGACTCATCACATTTTTAATAACTCATTAAAAACTTCTTCTTGGGAAACTTAAACTTGGGCCTGGAACACAGGAGGTTTGGTGTATTTGATAATTTGATTTGCATTTGTTTTGGAGTTGGGTCATATAGGAGAGGCCCAGAATAGGGAAACACTTTTACCTTTTCTTCCAGTTGGAAATCTTACCCTTCAAGGATCCACTATTCTGTGAAATTACTTTAAAAAAAAAGAAAATAGTTGCCAATTTTTCTTGATATGGGCAGTGTATTTTCTTAGAGCTTAGTTTCACATCAGTGGGAATATAAACGAGCGGTATAAATAAATATACCAGGAATTCCTTACAAACAAAGTAAATGATGTGTTCTAGATGTGTGGATTTTGAAAACAGACTATATTACATCAATGAATCTAATCAAGAAATAAAAGCTAGGTCCTATCAATTTTCTTCTCTCGTCCCTTCCTTTTTTCCCTTCTTTTACTTCCCTATCTGTACTAATCTGCCAGGGCTGCCATAAAAAAAAATACCACAGACGGGAGGGCTTAAACAACAGACATTTATTTTCTTACGGTTCTGAAGGCTAGAACTCCAAGATTCTGCTGTTCTCAGGTTTGGTTTCTCCTGAGACTGCTCACCTTGCTTTGCAGATGGCCACCTTCTTGCTGTGTCCTCACATGGCCTTTTCTAATGTGGCAAGCACATCTCTGATGTCTCTTCCTCTTCTTATAAGGACACCATTTCTATTGGATTAGGGCCCCATCCTTTTGATACCTTTAACCTTAATTTCCTCTTTAAAGGCTCTATCTCTAAATACAGTCATATTAGGGGTTAGTGCTTCAACAAATGAATTTGGGGTGAACAAAATTCAGTCCATAAACCTATCTTCCTTTCTTCCACAGGTATGTGTTAAGGACCTATGTTATGAAAGGCACTGAGGTCACAATAAGAACGAGGAAGCTATCATCTCTGTCCTAACAGAGCCCCAGTCTCTCTGTGTGGAAGAGAGAGATAACTTAACAAGCAACCTAGTTAAAAATGTACTATGAGTTCTCATGGGAGAAACATTATGAAAACACATGAGAGGGGCATCTAAACCTCTCGGGTGGATATGAGGGGAGGCTTTTGGGAGTGACACCAAGATGATATCTGAAGAAAGAGTAGGAAGGAGCCCAAGAAGGGGGTGCTGGCTTTGGAGGAGGAATCCAGAGGGAACAGGAAGGGTGAAGGCATGGAGGGGAGATACAGCTCAGTGCCAACAGAACGTGGTGACAAAGAGAAGAGGCAGCACTGATTGAACTCTGTGGTTGCTTAGATGGGCTGGGATGGTATAAGGGGATGGGTGATGGCCAGGCCAGCATTTACGCCCTGTAATTCCAGGAGAGGTCGGGCAGGAGAGCCGGAGAGGCCATGTCAGTCGCGTCAGGCCGTTTGAAGGATTTTTTGTTGGTAACTTGGTGCTATTTCCCCTTCACCTCTCTCTTCTGTGTTCAGGGACTTGAATCCTGGAAAGTACATTTTCCAGACTTCTTGTCAGCAAGGTTCCTATTTAAATTTTGTTGATGGGAGGCATTTATATTCGACTTGGGAGTCAGGGAGAAGCCAAGGCACTATTTCAATGTAAAGTCTGGTGTCCTGAGAGTGACCCCCTCCATTGCTGCAGGCAACTGAGACCATCAGTGCTGTCTCCCTGAGATGCCTGCACAGCCCTAGCCTTCCAACAGTTTTTGACATCTCTAATTCCCAGAATTAAATCCCTTCCTGCTCAAAATACCTGAAATAATTCTTGTTTTCTTGATCAGACTCTGACTTATGATATGGCCATTGGGCTGAGCATTCCATATCAGATGCTAAAACTTAGTTCTACCAGTCCTCTGAGATACTTTCAGAGCCAGCTCCATTATTCCTCACACCCAGCCTTTCCTTCCCACCCTACTCTAGCCATCATCAGATTGAATCCAATCTCCTTTCCTTCTCTTTCTCTTAAACCTGTGCCTGTATCTTCTGGAACTCTCTACCTCTGTTTAGCAATCCCACTGCATCTTTAGCATCTCCTCTGAATGCTCTTTCTACCTCCTCACTAAATTAAAAATCTGGCTGTCCTCGAGGATACCGATTTCCCTTGGAGCGATGTATCTCAGGGCCAGGAAGTGGGACATTGTTTTCCAATGTCCCACGGCTGTTTCCAAATCATTTCTCCTAGTTCACCTGGAGTAATTACAGCTGCTGATACCATGCCCCATCTTCTCACTGCGGGTCTACAGTTAAAGTCACTTGGTTGCATGAACCGTTCAACCCTTTCCTCCCTCTTTGATATTTTGTTTGTAATGTTTCCACCCAGGGTTGTTTAAAGTTCATCATATGTAAATCATTTAGAAAAATGGCACAAAGTAAGTTCTCAGTGAATATTATCATCGTCATCTTCCTCGTTTCCCTGCTTGCACCAGAACAAGTAAATATTGCTGCAAAAAATCACACAACTGTTTTATTGGTTTCTCTTTGAATTCATGATTTCACCCCTGAAACTGGCTCTCAACCCTGCCCAGCCATCAATATTGTTCTTTGTAAAGCTTACTTTCCCATTCAGGGAGATGACATTACATTCTCTTCTTTTTTTCCTGTCTCACACCTTTTCACTTTAATTCTCAGCTGATGATCTCAGTTCACACTTAATTATAATGCAGACAATACAGATTAATTTGGAATCTCTCTCATCTTCCTTCCACCAAATCATTTCTCTTTAATGCATCTGCACCCACTCCTCTTTCTTCGCCCCTATTTTCATAAGGGAAGTAGCCCTTCTTTGATCACAGCCAATCCTTCTACTTGTTCTTAGCATCCCTTTTCCCATTCTCTCTCTCTTTTTTTTTTTTTTTTTTTTTGCAGTACGCGGGCCTCTCACTGTTGTGGCGTCTCCCGTTGCGGAGCACAGGCTCTGGATGCGCAGGCTCAGCGGCCATGGCTCACGGGCTTAGTTGCTCCGCGGCACGTGGGATCTTCCCGGACCGGGGCACGAACCCGCGTCCCCCGCATTGGCAGGCGGACTCTCAACCACTGCGCCACCAGGGAAGGCCTCCCATCCTCTCTTAAGATCCTTCTCTTCCTGTTACCCACTCTCCCATTACCACCAACTGAAAAAAAAAAAAAAACAACTCTCGCACACACCCTCTTTCTGTTCCCATCCATGGTAAGACTTCTAAAGTCGTATTCTGCAGTTACTGTCCCCACTTCCTGATCTCCAACCGCTTTCAGCCCTTTCCAGTCTGGTACCTGAACCCATACCTCTGCAGAGACCAAGTGCACTTCTGAGGAGGTCAGTATCTCCATGGAGCCAACTTCGGTGGCCTTGCTTGGTCCTCATGTTTATCACCCTCACAGTAGGATTCAGCCCAGTTGAAACATTTTCCCCTTCTTGAAGAATTTTCATATTTTGCCATGAATGACCCCATGGATCCTTGGTTTTACTCAAAGTTTTCTATTCTTTTCCATCCAACCTGGGGCATGGCTGAGGAGCCACGTATCTGCATACACATCCCGGCTCCGCTATTTTCTAGCTATGTGACCTTGGGCAGATTACTTGACTTTTCTGTATCTCAGTTTCTTCATCCATATAATTAGGATAATAGTGCTTTAGTTATGCGATTATTGTGAGGATTATATTAACAGTGTGTGACTTGTACTAAGTTCTCAATAAATGTTAGATATTATTATATGCTTAAAACTCTCAGATTTATATCTCTTGTCTAGACCTTCTAAAGTTTAGATTCATATGCACCTGCCTATTTAAGAACTACACATGGATGGCTAGTAGGATCTCCAGATTAACATGTTCAAAAGAGAGGTAAAAACTAGTTGGATCCTCAAATTAACATGTTCCAAACAAACTTCAGAATTCTTCATTAACCACCAAACCTGTTCCTCTGTGTTAACTCTCTCACTAAATGGCGTTATCTTTATCTATTCAGCAAAAATTCTTTATGAATAATACATAATCTGAAATTAGGAAATTGAACTATAGGTAGAAAAAAGTAAAACCATTGTAGTGTTTCGTGGATTAGATAAATCTACCATCAACCCAAAGTGCCTTGTTAAACTTTCATGATACAAAAATCTGCTGAGTGTGTGTGTGTGTGTGTGTGTGTGTGTGTGTGTGTGTAGGCATTGGTGTGTTTGCTTGCTAGAAGTTAGGAGGAAAGTGACATGCATCCTAGAAATAGAAGATCTGGTCTCATGACTTCCATTCTGCAGGAATATTTTTATTTACCTGGGCAGCTAAAACACATAGTACACACAGAATCACACATATCTTTGAAACATGTATGAAACAACCATATGCTATCAAAATAACCTATAAATGTCTGTCACTTCTTCATGATTACATTTAACACTTGTTCCATTTCTAGTATGTTTTCCAAGTATATTTATAACATTTTCTCTTAAGTGGTTATTTATTTTCTGCAATATTCAGTTTTGCTGGCCCGTGTTTTTACAACTCTTCTTTGATTGCTTTCATAATGACTCCAGATATAGATACAAAATTCTTTATGGTACATTATCAAAGGAAAGAAATTTTGGATTCACAAAGAAAATAAATACCTTGGACTTTCATGGTCTTATAAATGCAGCCGTCTTTTAGTGATCATTGCAGACACTGCAATATTAATTACCAAGCACATATTACGTTCCAGCCACTGGACTAAACAATTTTTATGCAGTGGGTCGTAGAAGCATCACATTAATTCTACCAAGTAGGAGTATTATTAACTACAATACCAGATGGAGAAAGTGGGTTAAAAGATGCTAATTAATTTGCTTTCATTAAGGTCACAAAGCTAGTAAAGGACACAGCCAGCATCCAGGCTCATATCCTCCTACCTCCAAAGCCAGTGTTCTTTATTATTAGCTTAATTTAAAACTTTACATAGTGATTACAAAGAAATAGTTTATTCAGTCGTGTGCCCTAACAGTTTATTAACTGGCCTATTCTTTCGATTTAAATTTTGTCTTTTTTCCAGTTGATGAGTTCTTCATTTTTTTGAGACTTTACATGAGCAGCTTTATTAATTCTTTTTACACATTGGACAGAAAACTTCATTACCTCATTCTTCATTATTTACCCAACAGTAAGATTCAACTTGTAAGTTCCAGCTAAGTGTTTATAGATCACTTTTTGTTGTATTCACCGTCTCTCTTAGTACTATGGTTTCATTGTGTGATGATCATTTTGAAGTCTGCATTTATTGCAAAGGTAAGACTTTCCACATATTAGTTCTTTTACAAATTTAGCTCAATTCCCAGATCATGTCCTCGGGCTGCCAAAATGGCTGTGTGGCAACGCTGAAGACTGATGATAAATCGGGAATGTTTAGATTGAGACTTGTGAAACTGGACTGAAGCACTTATCTTTAGATCCAATTTTGGTGATGTATGTATTATGACTCCTGGCAAGGAAAAAGCAGTTTCTCGTGGATGGAAATCTTTCTCTGAAGTAGACTCTCACAGAATCTCCAGAGGGAGCAATGAAAAGAAAATGTTGAATTCTCTGACTTTGTTATTGAAGAATATAATAAGCAGTGTCTTCTACAGCAGCTTTACCAGTCATGCAGAAAATGTCTTCATAGGGCTGTTTCCACAATGTTGGCTTTCAATGAACGTTTAGGGAATCATTTTTACATTGTAGTGTGGAAGATATTCCCACAGGGAGCTGACACGATGAAGGCCAGGGAAGTAACTTTCCTATGACTAGACTGGATCAGAAATAGGACTGAGGTCAGTGAGCCAGAGTGATTTGGCTAGAATACTTCTTAGATTTTGTTGCCTGTCAGTCTTAATTAATCAACACCCCATGTCTTTCTGTAACAGATCTTAACCAAATTAACATATGCAGCTAAAAAAAAAAAAAATCAAACAATTGAACAGATCTGGGTAAGGAGAAAAGCTGGGTAAGGAATTAATAAAGACAGCAGCAAGACTGATGCCCATAACACATCATCCTGAAGAGTGCCTGGAGAATGACCAGGAATGTGGCTCTGAGTTTCCTAGAGGGCAAAGGAAAAGTGAAAGATAATTATAAATGTCAGCGTCCATTATAGAGAAGCCAACTAATGGGTAATGAGAAGCATCGATATTTCTGATATGGAGACTTGAGTTTTCCCCCAGAGGCACTCACAAACAGCCTAAAATCCCTAATGACACCATACTGAGGCAGTTACATATTGTGCTGTTTGAATATATCCTTTGGAGGAAGGTGAGTACATGAATCAGCCATATCATTGAGAGAAAGCGTTTCTGTTGCCATAGTTGGGAGTGGGCACTAAATAATTTGGCCCATATATTTAGCTCTGAGATGATATGGTGTGTTTCAAGGGAAAAATTAGACCAATTAGTTACAGCATACGTGAAGGGACTGCATATTCTTAGGGCCATAAGTATTTTCTAATTAAAAATCATCTCTTGTTATTACACAGTAGTATATGTATATTGTAGAAAATCAAATGATACAGATACATAAGAATAAGAAAGAAGACATTTTACCCCTACCCAGAAAAAATGATCAGTGTGCCTTGCAAAAACTGTAAAATAGATAGCTAGTGGGAAGCAGCCGCATAGCACAGGGAGATCAGCTCGGTGCTTTGTGACCACCTAGAGGGGTGGGATAGGGAGGGTGGGAGGGAGGGAGACGCAAGAGGGAAGAGATACGGGGATATATGTATATGTATAGCAGATTCACTTTGTTATAAAGCAGAAACTAACACCATTTAAAGCAATTATACTCCAATAAAGATGTAAAAAAAAAAAGTCATATAACGCATAATGTTTTGTAAATTGCTTTTTCCAGTTACATTGTTAGTTAAAATATTTAATTTTTCATGTCAAAAAGTTTTGTCTTCTAAAAACCAGTCCACATTCCATTTCCCAACTTCCCCCCAAATGTCCTTTATATAAATGGTTTGTTGAAACCAGAATCCAGTCCAGGTCCATGAACTGAATCTTGTTTTTATGTCATTTAAAGTTTGTTAATCTAGAACGGTGCTTTTTATCATGACACTGACTTGCTGAAGAAACTGTGCTAGTTGTCCTATATATTTTATCTTCTGGATTTATGTGGCTGTTCTCTTATAGAAAACCTCCTATATTTCCTAATGAACTGGAATGAATTCCAATTAAACAATTTTCGCTGGAACACACCATGGGTAATGCTGTGTCCTTCATGGTGCATCAAATCAGGAAACACATTATATCTGGTTGTCCCACACTTAGCAGTGCTGAGACTGACCTGTGGATTAGGGTGATGAAAGCCTGATCCCCTCTTTGTACAGACGTGTTCTCTCATTGAACTGTGTAAGTAATCAGTAGTGTTGCTTTGTCACTACATAAGTGTACAGTTCTCCATCAACAATTTATTGAATGTTTTAATGAAAATTGGTAATCCTTAAATGAATGAATATTTTTTCTATCATTTGATATTTATCTACTGGCATTTCTCCAGGCCATAGAAGAATGGGTCCAATTAGTCTATTTAGTTACCTTGAAGTACAGTTTCTACAGGAAAATCAGGATACCTACTTAACTCTTTCACTTTAATTACCAATTTTTGAACTATGAAGGTGGCTCAGAAGACACCTTAGAGAATGACAGCTGAATTTTCTGGCGTCTTTTCCTGAGCATAATGTTGTGGATTTCCAGGGGATCCACGTGTGTTAACTTACTAGAATCATTATTCTTTGTGTTGTTCGAAAGTTCACAACTTTAGCCAGTGGGAGCCCCTTCGTATTAGCTCTCATATCCTATGACCAACCCACTAACCTTTGAAAGCTTCTTGCTTCCTGTCACAACACATCTCAGACTCACCTGTACCATCCCTGCCCCAGTCTTGGAATCAGCTATTTGTCCAAGTGGAGAATGGTATTAGAGATTAAGACATGACATGAGAACTACAATGGTAATGTTTGCTTCTAACGACTCTAAATATTTTTTCCAAAATGGTTTTTAATAAGCACTGGCAGCTGAAATTTCACAGATGTGTCCACCGGATATTATCTGGTATAGCTAGGATACTTAGTAAGGGCAGATGTTTATAATAAACAACCAGTCCAAAAGTAGAATAAGGGCCTCTTAAGAAAAGTGAGAGGTCTTTTTTGTTGTTGTTGTTATAATGAAATCTTCAAAGTGACTCTTTACTTCCGAAAAAGTTCATCATTGGGAATTCGTGAGTTACAAATCTATGAAGAGATTGAAATACTGGCAGAATGGCACAGAATATAAAAGGCATACATAAATAAAATGGGAAGGCTATGAATTCTTGTAAGGGACAATGAAATCAGCATTTTTTAAAGAGAGTGGCGCTATATATTTTGACATATTTCTTAAGATAGAACCTGATTTGTTAGTGAATATTTCAAATAAGGGTTGCATCTGTATTTCCTGTATGACTTTGTAATGGAAACACTAAACTAAGAGTGACCTTAAGACTTCCAAGAAGCTCCAGATTTGTACAGGTAGATATATTTTGAACCAATCTGATTGGATCTAATTTTTAAAAGACAAGTGAATTCAGCAATGAGTTTCTCTGTTCATATGACTCCTAGTCTGGATACAGCTGTAAGGATAAAGTCAACTTAAGAATCCTAGGATTTGTCTGAGAATCCGTATTTAAGTTATATATATATATAAACATTAAAGAAAGCAAACTGTCGAGATTTATTTATGAACATGAAGGAACAGAAAAGACTAAGAAATTTCTTTACTTTGAGATTATTAAGCAATTACTGAATGATTAGGGCACTAGGGTATAACTTTTGAAGTGCCTTACTTTCCTATGTTCTAGTTGCAGTTAAACATTTTTTCTCAATTCTTTACTTTTTAGGGATACCATTATCAAATTCTCAATGCACTTAACCTCTCAAGTTTTCAGGATAAGAATCTCATGGAGCAATTCCACAGGAAGCCAGACACAAGTTTGCTCAGTTTTCTTTTTCTTTCTTTTTTTTTTTTTTTTTTTTTGCGGTACGCGGGCCTCTCACTGTCGTGGCCTCTCCCGTTGCAGAGCACAGGCTCCGGACGCGCAGGCTCAGCGGCCGTGGCTCACGGGCTCAGCCGCTCCGCGGCATGTGGGATCCTCCCTCCTGGACCGGGGCACGAACCCGCGTCCCCTGCATCGGCAGGCAGACTCTCAACCACTGCACCACCAGGGAAGCCCTGCTCCGTTTTTTTTGCCAAGACCTCCCCGTTTTTCTGCCTCTGCCACCCCTGGTGGCCTGGTGGGAAAGCTGCCTTGCACATCCCTCAGGCCCAAGTGGGTTCAAGACTCAACGTCTCCTACCGGGGACCCTCCCGATACCGAGGACTGGAAGTCGTTCCTCTGAACTCTCCCTGCTTCTAAGCGACCGTCACTCAGACTGATCTGTGCCTGTGTGCTCCCAGGATTTCGGGTCGCCAGCTATAAACAGTGAGTGGAGGAGAGCTGTTGCTCATCTAGTCCTCCACATGGGGACCTGTCTTGGGGCTGCAGCCCCAAGGAGGAGAACCCACACTCTGCTGAAGATGGAGGTAGCGGGGCAAGGCCGCTGTGGCTGCAGGGCCTCCAGCTTCTTCCATGAACAGATGACTCAAGTGGAAGCAACTTGCTTACTTACGCACTTACTCTGCCCGGACTACTGCCTGACCCTGAGCAGACGGGCAAACATCACACATCATCCAAAATGGACAGTGGGAGCATTGCTTTCTGATTCTTCTTCACCTCGTAAACTGTCTGACGCAAAAATTTTTATTTATTCTTCCGCCAAACACAACTTATTTCCATCTACAATTATTTTTTAAGGTAAGAAACGTGAGTCAACTGAAGAAAGGCCTGTGGCCTTGAGCTAGGGAAGGGTGGCACTGTGCCACTCGACTGAGCCCCCGGGCTGTGGGGATGAGCTTGGGCCGCGCAGGACTGGACCCGGGTCAGCGGGCCTTCTCCAGGGCAGCTCTGCAGCACTGCACGCACTGCTGGTAGATGGTCTCAAAGTGAACATCACTGCTGTCATAGCGATCTTCAAAAAGGAGTTGTTTTTGTGGCTCGTAGCTCCCAAGTAGTTCAATTTTCGCTCTGCAGTTTTTAACTTGGTTACTTTTTCTATTCAAATCTCTACGGTTGCTTTCATCCATACGTAGTATACAGTCAAAAGCAGCGGCAAAGTCTTCTTTGGTAACCTGCCGGGCAACGTGACTCATGGGAGTGCCATGCTTCTTCATGCAAGCCTGCCCGCTGGTAATCAGGAGGGTTTCCTAGTTCATACGTGGACGTCACTGCACTGTCCATCCTCCAAGTATCTGAAACGCTTTGATCAGTTACAAGTTTCCTGAAGACTGCTTCTGCAGTTGGTAATAGACAGATGTTACCCAGACACACGAACACCCCCGACTTGGTCACCTGCTCTGCCATCCTCCCCCCCGCACCAAGAAGTCTTAATTTTGATGACTGAATGAATGACATTCTCGCCTTTGCATAAAAGTGAAATTAAGGACAGCAAGTCTTCAGTTCCCAGCCAATTTAGTTATTATGTATATCAGAGGTTAGCAAAATCTCAGATAGGAGAGTTGTACCTAAGTTCAGCTTCTTTTTTCTTACGTAGTATTTTTGTTAAAGACACAGTTCTGCAGTTCATGAAAATCTTATAATTTGAGGGCCTCATTCATCAAATGGCCAAATCTGTAAGTTTAGCTAAGATATAGAAAATGGAGCTCTTTCAAATCAGAAATTTGATCCACAATCATTACCAAATAATGTCTCTGGAATCTACTTTTTTTTTTTTTTTTTAAAAATCAGAATATAAAAGTGTTTACATGTAATGAATGCTTTCTTTGGATTCTCCTTGAAATGGGATACTTTTCACTTTGCTCGACCTTTTCTTCTTTAAATTTCTTAGACTTTCTTAAGACAAGAAATTGTAGGACTATTTCCTAGTGTCTCCTATTGTCAGGATAGGTTTTATTTATTTATTTATTTATTTTGCTGTATGCGGGCCTCTTACTGTTGTGGCCTCTCCTGTTGCAGAGCACAGGCTCCAGACGCGCAGGCTCAGCGGCCATGGCTCACGGGACCAGCCGCTCCGCGGCATGTGGGATCTTCCGGGACCGGGGCACAAACCCATGACCCCTGCATCAGCAGGCGGACTCTCAACCACTGCGCCACCAGGGAAGCCCTCAGGGTAGGTTTTATATCTTTTTTGTTTCTTTGTTCTTTTGTGCTTTTGCATTGTTTTGTGGCTTGCAATTGGTGGGTAAATATTTCCCAGAAATTTGGAGAATAGAATGATGCAAATTACTTGGAATAGAGATTAATTATTGTTCAAAGAAACCCATGCTGCACCTCAGACTTCTGAGCTCTGCCCACCTCCAGTCTTGTTATTTCAGACATGTGAGATTGAACTCATAACACAGAATAAAAATAAGTAAAAAAAATCATTTATGGAAGTAAGGAATACTTTCTACTTAGTGTCTAAGTTGTCCATCTGATAGAAAGACATACATTAGAATATTTAATTATTAAATAAGAAATAACTCTGGCCCTTTGCATAAAATTGAATAGCCGTAGGTTGGAATTAGAGATTTTTGGCTAAACATTATTCTTTGATTAATATATCTTAACCACAGACATCTATATATCTGTATTCACACTATATCTATCTATATCTCTGTTGTCTATTACTACGGGCTGAGGATTAAAAACCAAGTTATTGAACTTCTTCAACCTTAGAATTCCCTGACTTCTTCAGAGCCTAGGAAGGAGTTAGGGAACTCCACTATCCCAGGAAAGTGTTCACTTACTTTTGAAACTATTTTGTTGCTCTCTGATACATGGGTGCCTTCATTTCAGAAGCCCTTGGACTCAGTTGTCTCCATGTTTTCTTTTGAAGCCATTCTCATGATTTATAAACCACATGTTTGTGTTCTGGGCAGAGTTGATGCATTGTCTTCATACCTTACACAGAAGCCTTGGTGTCAATCACACCACAAAACCTCACCAGGATGAGATCAGTTTGTTCTGAGTAGCACAGCAACAAGAGAAACTTTCCATTATGTTCCCTTTGATTCTTTAAACAACCAAAACATGGTTCATCCATAACTACTTTCTGTGATTTAAAATACTGAGGGTTTTAACAAAAATATTTACTGAATAATACTGCAAGTTAACAACCACTTACTTCTACTTTGAGAATATTTACATTCAGGATGAGAAATTATGCTACTAGAAAACTTTTATTTTAAACATATTAATGAAAATAAACAGATTATTCTCCATGGAGTTAATGTTTTCCAAAAGTTTAATGATTTAGATTTCTCTAAGCAATATAATATTTTTAAATGCAGTTCTTCATAACTAGTGAAAAATAGAATCGAAATCACAGAATCTAAATCTCAGAGTTTTAGATATTGCAATGTTTTGCTTTGACAATTTATAATTATTACAATGTTCTATGGTAAGAAATGTCTTTGAAAATCTTAAAAAAAATGTTTCTAAGGTGAGGTTAATAGAGATGAACTAAATCTTCACAAATTAGATGAAGAATTGTTAGAAATTTAAGTAAGGACATTAAAATCATAAGAAAGGTTCATACAGGAATGCTTGCCCTCGAATCTAACATTTGCAGGTATGTTTTATACATTTCGGGAGAATTTTTAAAGAATATTCCAAACCAACCGCAAAGTCAACATTCTGTGAAGGATGGTACAGTAATGTGAACATGTGATTGTCATCAACAATGAGCTCATTAGAAGGTATTGGGAGAAATGCAAATTTGAAAAATTTTTTGACTTCCAAGATTATATTTTAAATTTGAATTGGTTTTAAATCTTAACATTACTATAAATTATAGACATATATTAATTAATTTAACAAAGACAGTAAATTCTGTGTTCCAGGCACGGTAACAGGCATTGGGGATATAAATTAGCATAAATGTGCTATGAAGGAAATGGATTTCTATAGCAGTTATAAGTAATTTTGGCTGTGCGTAAGGGAATGAATAGCTTTCTCTTACTGAGGATTTCTGGAGTTGGGAGGCTTCTGGCTTTGGTTCAATGGGACTGAATGATAGAACCATCCTTATGGTCATTCTTTCATGCTTGCAAATTCCAGGCATTGGCATTGTGACTGCTTTAAAGAAAGGTAGACAGGGGCAGGGGCTGTGCTAATGACATCTTTTCTTTCTATCAGGGAATCAAATGCTTTCCTAGATGTCATCTAGCAAAATTCCATTTATTTATCATTGGCCAAAACTTGTCACTTGCCCACTTCTAGCAGCAAAGGGAACTATAGCTGAGTATTTAGTTTTTTCAACTTCTGTGATGGAGATGGAATGGAGCAGGAGGGTGAATATCAAGTTGGGTTAGCTTGTCCATAAGGTCTACTGTAACCACCCCCCCGACTTGAAAAGTAATAACTGATATATGATAAGGAAGCTAACTGTATTTTTCAGCAACTAGAGAGTGATATGATTGATAACCTCTTATATTCTCTAGCTATTGAGGTATAACAAGAAGAAGGGCTCTACTAGGAAGTTAAAATAAGCCTGTGAAGTAAGAGTAGAAGTTATTGCAGTAGAATTTCTGTGAATTTTTAAAGGGAAGAGGGTAATTTTAAAATGTAATAGAAGAACTACCTTTTTTTTTTTTGTCTTTGAATTTGTGGGAGTTAAATGCATATATTTCAAACATTTGTTCACTAGAAAGTAGGGAACTGTTTATTTATTTTGGCTGCATGGGCTCTTCATTGTGGCACGTGGGCTTCTCTAGTTGTGGCGTATGGACTCCAGAGCATGCGGGCTCAGTAGTTGCAGTGCACAGGCTTAGTTGCCCCGTGGCATGTGGGATCTTAGTTCCCTGACCAGGGATGGAACCCACGCCCCCTGCATTGGAAGCGTGGAGTCTTAACCACTGGACCACCTGGGAAGTCCCCGGGAACTGGTTTTTTTTTTTTTTTTTTATGTTTTCTATTCAAATAAGCTGGAGTTAGGTATTATTTTATCTTAAAAAACTATAAATAGGAGGTGTTACTTCAGTTAATGGTAGAGTAGTTTGTATTAGACAAACCATTATGCAGAGAAGGATAATAAATTCTTGGTGAAGTAAAAAACATCTAGTTGAAGGCACTGGAGAGTGACCAAAAGCAGGCAGAAACAGGAGTATAGACACTTGAAAAGGGAAACCGCTCTGGGTGAGTTTTACATTTATGAATTTTCTGCCTGAGGTCATTCTCTTTGAGAGTGCCATGGAATGGCTGGAATTCAAGCAGAAATTTGCAGTCTTAATGGCTTGATGAATCAAAGAATGGAGTTTGATATTGCCAAGGTAGAAGATAAGTGAGGGAAAGGCTTTCTGGAAAGGGAGCTAATTGAGGTGGAGGCCCCCAAACCAGCAGATAAACCCCACTTTGATTGGTCGCTGAACTATGCATACATGGTGGAATGCAGCAGACTTGCCAGAAAGCAAAACTGAGTAGAAATTTCAGCTGCTTACAGAAGAGCCAGAGTTTGGAATTTGAAGCCTATCAAGTTAACTGACTACTAGAACAAAAATCAACACTGTAGGAAAAACTGACAGAATCCAGGATATTAAAATGCATCATTCATAATGATCAGTATGAATTGAAATGTAAAGAAACAGGAAAATGTGACCCACAGACAAGATAGAAAAAGTAAAGAGAAACCAACCACAAGATTACTCAGATGTTCGAATTAATGGAGAAGTTTTTTTTTAAGGCTGTTGTAAATATTTTCATGGGTTGGAACAAAAATATTTCATAATGAATGAACAGATGGAGAATCTCAGCAGAGAAATGGAAATTATAAAATAAGACCAAATGGAAACTATAAAACTGAATATACAGTATTTGAAATGAAAAATTTGAACTGAATGGGCTTAATATGAGATTGGAAATTAGTGAATGTGAAGAGAAGTCAATAGAACAGGGGAAAAACTAAGAGAAAAAAAAACAGCTCAGGTCTTACAAAATGTATTGCTTAAATGATAAGAATTGAAAGTTGAAATTACTCTTTGATCCATGGTCTGAGGAACAGATATTGTGTTAGCAGGCATGAAAACATTAATCTCATTGTATATCTCCATCAGATCCCTCAGGTGACCTGGTGCATTGTAAATGAGCAGTAATATTTTGAAGAGAATTTTTTTTTCTAAGCAGTAGTTTTCAGTAGTAGGCTTAAAATATTCAGCAAACCATGTAGTAAACAGACGTGCTGTCATCCAGGCTTTATTGTTCCATTTATAGAGCACAAACAGAGTTAAGTTAGCACAACTGTTAAGGGCCTTAGAATTTTCAGAATGGTAAATTGGCTTCAACTTAAATTCACCAGCTGCATTAGCCTCTAACAAGAGAGTCAGTCTGTCCTTTGAAACTTTGAAGCCAGGCATTGACTTCTCCTCTCTAGCTATAAAAGTCCTAGATGGCATGTTCTTCCAATAGAAGGCTGTTGTGTT
The DNA here is from genome assembly GCF_008692025.1 of Phocoena sinus. Classification (NCBI taxonomy): domain Eukaryota; kingdom Metazoa; phylum Chordata; class Mammalia; order Artiodactyla; family Phocoenidae; genus Phocoena; species Phocoena sinus. Next base: position 79,983,997 of record NC_045774.1, on the reverse strand, counting down.
TACATTGAAGATCTGTTGTCTAATATAGCTACCTTCATGAATTATCTTAGCTATATCTTCTGGACAACCTGCTACAGATTCTACATCAGCTTCTTCACTTTGCACTTTTATGTTATAGAGATAGCTTAAACCTCATGAACCAACCTCTGCTAGCTTCAAACTTCCTCACCTCTCTCAGCCTTCATAGACTTGAAGAGAGTTAGGGCCTTGCTCTGGATTCAACTTTGTCTTAAGGGGGTTGTTGTGTCTTAAGAGGGTTTGATCTTCTTTCCAGACTGCTAAAACTTTCTTCATATCAACAAGAAGGCTGTTTCACTTTCTTATCATTCATGAGTTCACTGAAGTAGCACTTTTAATTTCCTTTAAGAACTTTTCCTTTGCATCCACAACTTGGCTAACTTTTTGGTATAAGAAGCCTAGCTTTCAGCCTGTCTTGACTTTCAATATGCCTTCCTTACTAAGCTTGATCATTTCTAGCTTTTGATTTAAAGTAAGAGACATGCAAGTCTTCTTTTCACTTGAACACTTAGAGGCCATTGTAGGGTTATTAATCGGCCTAATTTCAATATTGTTGACATTAGGGAGGCTGAAGGAGAGGGAGAGAGATAGAGAAATGGCCAGTCAGTGGAGAAGTCAGAACACACACAATTATCAGTTAAATTTGCCATTGTATGTGGGTGCAATTCGTGGTGTCCCAAAATAATTACAGTAACATCAAAGATCACCATAACATATATAATAATAATGAAAAATTTGAAATATTGTGAGAATTACAAAAATGTAATGCAGAGACCTGAAGTAAGCAAATGCTGTTGGAAAATTTGCACCAATAGACTTGCTAGATGCAGGGTTGCCACAAACCTTCAACTTATAAAAAATACAATATCTGTGAAGCATTATAAAGCAAAACACAATAAAGCAAAGTATGCTTATAGTCTAAAATGCATGTAACTGTAAGACTAGAATGAAAAAAAATAGTGAGAGAACACAAAAAGTATGTGAAGACATCATGCCTAAAATTTTTCCAAAACTGCTGAAAAACATAAACTTAAAATCCAAGAATTTTAGCAAAACCCAAGAAGCGTAAATGCAAATAATGCGACACCTAGGAATATCATAGTCAAACTGGTGGAATCCAAAGATACAGAGAAAATCTTGAAAGTCACTTGAAAAAATTGACTCATTACATATAGAAAACAATGATGCATGTAACTGCTGACAGTGATATATACATAACTGTTCCTTATCAGAAACAATGGTGGCCAACAGACAATGAAGCAGCATATTTAAGTTCTGAAAACTAAGGAGAAAATGTTCTGTCAATCCAGTGTTATGACCAGTGAAAATGTTTTTTAAAAATGAAGGCAAAATTAAGAAATTTTCAGGCTTAAAATAAAACTGAATTAGTCACAGCAGTCCTGCATTACAAGGAATGATAAGCAAGTTCTTCAGTCTGAAGAGAAATGACTATCTAGAAACTCAGATCTACAGAAGGAATTGAATGGCACAAGAAAGAGTAAATATGTGGGTAAATATTAAAAATTTTTCTTCTTTTAATTTTTTTAAAAGACATATGACTATTTAAGGCAAAAATTGTAACACTGAATGGTGAAGTTTATAATGTATGTATGCATAACATATATGACAACAATAACACAAAGTTTGAGGTGGGGAGTATAAATAGAAGTATAACATTTTTACATTTGACACGAAGTAATACAAAATTAACTCTATGTAGACTGTGAAAATTTAAGGGTGCACATCTTAATCCCTACAGATTCACCAAAAATAATGCAAAGAGATATAGCTTCTTAGACAATAAAACATTTTAAATGGAATACTAAAAATATTCAAATCAGTTAAATAAAGGCAGAAAAATAGCAAAGGAATAAAAAACAGTGCAAATAAAAAATATCGAGTACTAGATCTAAGTGCAACTGTTTCAATAATTGCATTACATATAAGTGGATTAACATTCCAATGAAAAGAGGTTGTAAGGCTAGATAAAAAGGCAAGACTCAATTATATGCTGTCTGAGAGATACTTTAGATATAAATACTAGATAGGCTGAACATTTTTACTTTTCTCACTTTTATTTCCTCTTCCCGTTTGGATAGATGAAGATATACCATTAAAACATTAACCATAAAGATCATATTAGGCCAAAGTGACTTCAAGTCAAGGAGTATTATCAGAGATAGAGAGGAACAAGTCCTAATGATAAAAGGGTCCATTCAACAAGAAGACTTAATATTTGTAATTGTGTATGTGCGTAAGAGCTTCAAAATATATGAATCAAAAACTCAGAGAAGAAAGAAGGTGCTAGGAAAATTCACAATCATGGTTAGAGTTTTTTTTAAACACCAATCTCTCAGTGATATGTAGAACAAATAGGCAAAAAATCAGGCAGAATGTAGAAGACTTGAGCAACACTGCCAATCATTTGAGTCTATTATTATTTATAGAGCATTAACTCCAACAACTGAAGAATACACATTCTTTTTCAAGTGCATATATATTGATAAAAATTGCTCACTAGAACAGATTATCCTTAACTACCAAACAAGTCTCAATATATTTTAGAAGATGAAAGTCTTACAGGGTATATTCTCTGATGACCATGAAATTGCATTAGAAATCAGTAACAATGAGAGGTTTAGAAAATTCCAAAATGTTTTAAAACTAAGCAACATACTTCTAATAACCCATGGGTCAAAGAAGAAATCACAGGGGGTTTTAGACAATTTTTAAACTAAATGAAAATGAAAAGACAATATATAAAAATTTGTTGGGATGCATCTAAAGCAGTGTTTTGAAGAAAATTTATGACTTTGAATACTTATATCAAAAGATAGAAGAGTTTAAAATGAAAGGTAAAAAAATCAGCGCAATAGAAAACAGATAAAAATAAAGAAATCAACAAAGAAAAATGTTGGCCCTTTGAAAAGTTTAATAAAACTTGATCAACCCCTAGCAAGACTGGGCTAAATAAATAAATAAATAAACAAACAAATAATTAAATAAATAAGAAAGGGAAAGAGAGGAGAGAGAGAGATAACTAAGGTACTAATATCAAGAATGAAAGAGGGGATATCCCTACAGATTCTATAGACTTCAAACAGATAAAAAGAGAGTACTACAGACAGTGTTTTACCAGGAAGTTTAACAGCATAGATAAAATTGACAAATTCCTTGAAAAAACATAAAATATCAAAATTGGCACAGGAGAGTATAAGAAATCGGAATAGCTCTGTATATACTAAAGAAATGGAATATGTTATTACAAATCTTCCCATTAAGAAAACTTCAAACCTAGATGGATTCATTGGTGAATTCTATCAACTGAAAAAGAAATAATCCCAATCTTATACAACCTTTTTCAGAAAAACAGAGGAGGAAGAATCACTTCCCTACTTGTTTTATGGGATCAGCACAACCCTAAAACCAAAATATGAAACAAAACAAAACAAACAAAACAAAAAACCCAGAAAAGAAAATTGCTATCCAACATTCCTAAAGAACATAGATGCAAAATCATTGATATACTATTAGCAAACTAAATTCAATAACATATAAAAAGGCTAATACATCATGACCAAGTGAGGCTTGTACATGGAATGCCAGGTTAGACATTTGAAAACCAAACAGTCTAATTAATCATGCTAACAGAATGAAGGAGAAGCACCATATAATTGTCTGAATTAAAAAAATTTGTGGGAAAAGTGGTCTAGCAGAGATATACAGGATATATTGGAGCTGGGAAGGGCTAGCATGTGAGGAACCAGTTAGAAGATTATTGCATCAGTCCCATCACACAGCAAGTGCCAGGATGTCACCGGTTGTACTGAGACCACAAAAGAAGAAATGGGGAATTCCCTGGCATTCCAGTGGTTAAGACTCGACGCTCCCACTGCAGCGGGCACAGGTTCGATCCCTGGTCAGGGAACTAAGATCCCACATACCAGGCGGTATGGCCAAAAAAGGAAAAAAAGACAAAGAAGAAGAAGAAATGGACTGGAGGGGTGCTGCAGAGGAGGAATCGTAGACTTTTATACCTGCTTACTGTTGTTATTCCGAAAAGAATCTGTGGCTCTTAAAATTTAGACACACTATACACAAATAACTCTGAGGAGAAATCCAAAGGGAAGGTCTGAAAAGAACAAATGACATCAGGATTGAGTCATGAATGAATGACTCATGAATGATGTCAGGCCTGTCACCTTTGCAAGAAGGGACAGGCTCTTCTTCACCAACACCCCTAAGCTATTGTAAATTTCAGAGGCCCTCTTCAGGTTTCTCTTGATCCTGAACATAGATAACAGGTTCTTAGGAACCCCCTGCAGTTTTACCTGACTTTGCTTTTCTGCTTGAGAATAAACGTTCTTTATTCTGTTGTCTGAAAAAAAAAAAAATTGCAAAAGTCAACACCCATTCATTATAAAACTGTTGAGCAATTACAAGAAGGTAACTTCCTCAGTCCAACAAAGAACACCTATAAATCATAAACTACATCTAACTATACTAAATGATGCAAAATTCTATAATTTTCCCCTAGCATGAGTAGCAAAGCAAGAATGCTAATGCTTACCACTTTAACAGTGTCCTAGAGGTTCCAGTCAGTACAATAAGGCAAGAGAAAGAAATAAAAAGCATAAAGATTGTAATGGAAGATGTAAAATAATCTCTATTCACAGAGGACGTAATTATCTATGTAGACATTCCTAAGGCATCTCAAAGCAACTACAAGAAATAATGAATGAATTTAGAGGTTTCATAGGTAAGGGATCAATTTACAAAAATCAAAGGTATATCTATATACTGTGTGCAAATAGGAAACAAGTTAAAACAACATTACATTTAAAATATAAAAGCAAAATACTCTGGAATAAATCTAATAAAATATGTGAATGTCCTCTGTACTGAAATCCACAAAACAAAGCTGAAAGAAATGGAGTGGCAAAATATACCATATTAATGAATTGGAAGACTGAATTTCATTAATTGTTAATTTTTCCCACTTAATTTGTCAATTCAGTGAAATCCTGATCATAATATCAACAGAAAATTTTGTACAAATTATTCAGTTCATTATAAAATTTCTATAAAAATACAAAGGTCCTGGAATATTCAAAAGAATTTTTTAAATGAATGAAGTTGGAGGATTTAAACTTCCTCATTTCACGGGTTACAATAAAGAATTGTTATTCAAGAGAGTGGGGTATTGGCATAATAATAGACAAAGAGATCAATGAAACCAAATAGCAAGTCTGAAAATAGACCACACATATACAATCAATTGATGTTTAACAAAGGTGCTAAAGCAATTCTTTGAGGGAATGGATGATACACTTAAATGTAAAAGCTAAATCCCTGACATTTAGAGAAGAAAATATAGCCTGAGGTTGGCAAATATTTCTTAGAAAGCAAATACAGAATAATAAAAGTAAAATTTAAAAGTGATTAATTAGGTTTCTTCAAAATTAAAAGCTTCTTCTCATCAAAATACTCTATTAAGTAATTAAAAAGCAAGATAGACTGGGAGAAAGTATGTACAAAACTTCTCTCTGACAAAGAACTTGTATCTAGAATATTTAACAAAATAATATAACACATATAATAAAATAATAAATACAACCAATCAATTAAAAATGGGCAAAATTTTGAACAAACAATTCATCAATGAAGATTTATCAAATGGCCAATAAGCACTTTTTCTTTTTAATATCTTTGTTGGAGTATAATTGCTTTACAATGGTGTGTTAGTTTCTGCTGTGTGACAAAGTGAATCAGCTATACGTGTACATATTTCCCCATATCTCCTCCCTCTTGCGTCTCCCTCCCACCCTTGCTATCCCACCCCTCCAGGTGGACACAAAGCACCAAGCTGATCTCCCTGCGCTATACATAGCACATTTGTTTTTTTATTTTATTTTATTTTATTTTTGGCTGCGTTGGGCTGTGCATGGGCTTTCTCTAGTTGTGGTGAGTGGGGACTACTCTTTGTTGCAGTGCATGGGCTTCTTATTATGGTAGCTTCTCTTGTTGCAGAGCATGGGATCTAGGTGCGTGGGGTTCAATAGTTGTGGCACGTGGGCTCAGTAGTTGTGGCTCATGGGCTTAGTTGCTCCACGGCATGTGGGATCTTCCTGGACAAGGGCTCGAACCCATGTCTCCTGCACTGGCAGGCAGATTCTTAACCACTGTGCCACCAGGGAAGCCCAGCACATTTGAAAATGTGTTTAATACTCATAATCATCATGGAAATGCAAACTAAAACCACAATAACATAGCGTTACACAACCATGAAATTGACCCATTTCAACTGGATGAAGTCATATGACAAATTCTGGCCAATGGGTTGGGAGCAAAAGTGACCTGTGTCACTTCTGGGCTGGCCCATTTAATTATCAATGTAAAGCCTGTAGATCTCTCTTTTCCCCTCTGTATGATAACTTGTAACCCTTGAGATGATTATAAGCAGGATGGTTAATTTTATGTGTCAGTTTGATTGGGCCATGGAGTACCCAGATATCTAATTAAACATTATTTCTGGGTGTGCCTGTCAGGGTGTCTTTGGATAAGACAAACATTTGAATCAGTAGACTAGAAACAAAGATTTCCCTCCTTGATGTGGGTACCTCGTCCAATCTGCTGAAGACCTGTATATAATACAAGGCTGAGTAAGAAAGAAGTCTCCCTCCCTGTCTGACTGTCTTCAAGGCAGGACATTGGTTTTCTATTGCTTTCAGACTCAGACTGGAACTTACGCATTGGCTCTCCTGGGTCTCCAGTTTGCCAACCACAGGTCTTGGACTGCTCAGTCTCCACAATTACATGAGCCAATTTCTTTTAGTAAATCAATTTCTTTAGTAAATCATATATATACATGTATATATACATGTTTTTTTTCCTATGGAGAATTTGGACTAATACCGATTTCTGTACTAAGAAGTGGGGCTCAGCTGTAACAAATACCACAATGCACAAGCAGCTTTGGAACTGACTGTGGGTAGAGGCTGGAGGGGTTTTGAGGTGAATGCTAGGAATATGGACATTAAGGGTGATTCTGGTGAGAGCTCAGAAAGAAGAGAGGACTGGAGAACATGCTTCCATCTTTGAGAATACATAAATAATCATGAATAGAATGTTGGTAGTAATATAGATATTAAAGGCCATTCTGATGAGGTCTCAGACAGAAATAAGGAGCACATTATTGGAAACTGAAGGAAAGATGATCCTTGTTAAAAAGTGGCAAAGAATTTAGCTGAATTGTGTTCATGTTCTAGTGTTTTGTGGAAGATAGCACTTGTGAGTGGTGAAATAGGGTATTTAGCTGAGGTTATATCTAAGCAAAACGTGCTTGGTTCCTCTTGACTGCTTATAGTAAAATGTGAGAAGAGAGAAATGAATTGAAGAAGGAATTGTTAAGCAAAAAGGAAAGATTTGGAAGATTCTCAGCCTGTCCACAATGCAAAAAATGAGGAAACATTAGTAGAGAATGCCAAAAGTTTGGAGTATCGCTTGATAAAGAGATTATTGGATTATATGAGCAGAAAAATTGCCAGTTTTTTTAAAGGATATACTCCATTTATAGTTATTTAAAATATTTGATATATTCCCCATGCTGTACAATATATCCTTGTAGCTTATTTTATACCTAATAGTTTATACCTCTTAATCCCCTACCCCTATATTGCCCCTTCCAGTTTTAACTGAAGGAGTCAGATATGGAATGAAAGGAAAGAAGGCTATTGGACTTCTTAGATCTTACAGGACCAGACCGTAGAGTTATTTGGCTGTGAACACATACTGTTCTTCAAAACAGGGGAAGAATGGAGCCTTACGGGTGGGCCCCCTGCCTGGCAAAGTCTTGGGGACATGACCTCACCTAGCAGAGCCTTGGGCACATGACCCCATCTGGCAGAGCCTTGGCAGTGCGAACCCTGCCCAGCAGGGCTGTGGAGTTGGGTCTGCTGCCTCACTGAATCCAAAAGACAGAGCATCAAACCAAAGAGGATTATTTCCAAGCTTTAAGATCTTACGGAACTTGCCTTGTTAGGTTTTGGCCTTTCTTGGAACCCGTCACCCCATTCTTCCTTCTGATTCTCCCTTTTGGAATGGGAATGTCTGTCTTATGTCTGTTCCACCATTGTATTTTGGAAACACACAACTTATGTGGTTCTTCAGGTTCACAGCTGGAGATGAGTTTTGCCTCAGGTTAAGTTGTACCTCAAGTCTCACGCATATCTGATTTAGATGATATTTAGATGAGATTTTGGACTTTAAACACTGGAATGAGTTAAGACTTGGGGAGGTTGGGATGGAATGAATGTATTTCCTGTTGCCATTCTTGTTGAGCAGATCCTGAGTGGATCCTGCTCTAAGGCCCCATAGTTAAGAAGTTCATGGAAAAATCAAAAGAAGTTAGAAATGTAAATACCTAGAGCTGGGTTTCATTTCCAAGGATGCTGTACTTTATAAGATGGGCACCAACCCTCAACTCTTGCTTTCACTGTACAGATAGTAAGAGAAGACACTACAGGTGCCACAGAAAAAAAGCAAGTAAGAGAATCTTCAGAAATGCTTTGTTCTCTGACTTAAGAAATCCAGATTTAAGAAATGCTTCATTCTCTGATTTAAGAAAATAATTTAAATATTTTCTTTAACATAAGGCAAGGTTAATTCTTGATTAACCAGGATAATGGTAGTGAAGGAAGTTATGAATACCCAAATCTATGGTTACAATAAAACTGGTCAAGTATAATACACAATAGAAAGTTATTTTATTAAAATTGCATTAGATGTTTGAAAACATTCAGTATTCTATGCATATTTTCCATATATGAAAATAATAGACATATAATAGCTTAGGAATATAAAACATAGAAATTTTTTGATGAAAAATGGCCAAAATTCTCTATCTGTTGAGAATGTCTGCTACTTGCTTTTTATTTCCTGTCTGACTCTCTCTCTCTGCCTCTTCCCCAGTCCCGTTCTGCCCTCCCTTCCTACCTTCTCCTTCTTTTTAATTGAATGAGACCTGAGTTGGGCAGAGACGCAGAGATATGTGTGTGCTCCTTTCCTCTCCTCTTCAGCCCTCATTTAATGCCTCAGAGGCTCCTGTCTCTGTTGTGTAGCTGTGCACTGGCTCTCTGGCTATTTGATAGAGGTGACATGTTTGTGCATGGCAGTGAACACAAGTTGGTGTCTGTCATTGTGTGGGACCAGATGACAGAGGTAAGCTTCCTAATTTCGCTGTCTGTGTGTGGACGGAATAGTGACGGGGAGGGTAGGGTTGGTGAGAAATGGAGCCAGGCTGAGCCAGGGCTCTAGGTGATGTTATAACGTGGTGTAGGGGCCACTTTCTCAGCATGGTACACATGGTCTTTGGTCCTCACACATGCCCTGGTGGCAGGACGAGCCTCTGGTCAGTTTCTTACTGCAGACCTTCATGCAGTTTTCAGTCCATGACCCAGTGCCATTTGATGTTGCTCTTTATAATGGCAAAGAATTCCCACCAGTCACTAGATATCCTTTGACCTTTACCTCTACCAGATTCTTAAAGGTGACCGAGGTGCCATGAAATCAGATTTCTAATATTCTTGATGCTCATCTTTCCTTTGATCCAGAATTATCATGTCCATATCTTAGGATCCGGCTTTTCTGGGCCAGCTGCTAAGAGTAGCTCTAGGGATGTGCAGGTCACTCTGTTGACAGCTTCTCTCTCCTCATTTCTTTCCCAGCAGTTCTGAGCTATTGACAGTAGAGAATTGTCTACCGAGGGACCACTGGAGCTTCTTATCTCTTTTCTCATGGTCCCAAACACATTAAAAAAAAAGAAGCATCCTTTCTCTAAATCTGAATCTTATTTTGTTTTGGGTAAAAAAGCATAATATAAGAGATGGGCATTAAAACAGGCAAATAATTTTAAAAAAAACAACAACCACAGACTTACATATTTGAATCTTACCCTAGTGATTCAGAGCATGGTTTTAGTCTTGTAGTAAATGGCTTAAATGGATTCTACTGAAGTTTAAAAACAGGCTGATCTCCATAAGCTATAATTGAGAAAAAGATTTCAGGTCACACGTTGGTCTTTGTAGCTATATACCCACACAGGGATACTACTGCCAGCAGCACCATCTTTGCATAAAAAGAAAGACAGTATTTGTATTGTAATTAAATCTAAGAGGGATAATAATCTCAGGAGAGATTTATTATAGTCTGTCGCACTTAATTATCTTTTCTTCTATGTACCAGTGAAAATAATGAAATCTTTTTTATTGAAATAAGAACACCTCAAGTAAAAGCATAGCATAGCAGGATGAAGATTGTAGAAAATGAAGATTGAGCAGGGAAAAGGAGCATGAGAAATTGAAGATAAGACCATGCAAAGAATTATTTTAATATGATTCAGAGCTGGAATTAAGATGGTGACAACGGCTCGTTGGTTACCTGATCTGATGCTCAGCTTATACATTTTATATAACGTTTTCTTTAATAATCACTTCAGTTCTACAAGGTAGATATTTTTTTCCCCATACTTATAGACGAGGAGCTGAGATTCAGAGAGAGCAAAGAGCCTGAGTGACAAAGCTAGTTGGTGGGAGGATTTAGTCTAGGTCTGACTTCATGGCCAGTGTCTTTCTACTTTCTCAAAAAGCAGACTGAAGAGAGAACTAAAGAGTTGGCTTGGGCTTCCCTGGTGGCGCAGTGGTTGAGTCCACCTGCCGATGCAGGGGACACGGGTTCGTGCCCTGATCCGGGAAGATTCCACATGCCGCGGAGCGGCTGGGCCCATGAGCCATGGCCGCTGGGCCTGCGCGTCCGGAGCCTGTGCTCCACAATGGGAGAGGCCACAGCAGTGAGAGGCCCGCAAAGAGTTGGCTTACCCTGTGATCTCCAAGCTCCTCCAGCTCTCTCTACTTAAAATTTCCATGTACATTTTCTTTTATTTTTTTCAAGATTACATAATCAATAGTTACATCATGTAAAACTTGAGGAACAAATTTAGATTGTTGAAATCATTTTAAGCGATATCACTCAAATCAACAGCCAATACTATCAGAAAACCCCATTTCAAAGGTAAATTAGCATCACCTTTAAAACTGATAAATTGAGAATCTCAATATTAAAGAACTCTTACAGTTTTCTAGTGAGTTAGAAACTCTTACAGTTTCTAGATTTAAGAATCCCCCTTTTTGAACCCTGCTACACTGTTGGTGGGAATGTAAATTGGTGCAGCCACTGTGGAAAACAGTATGAGGTGCCTCAAAAAACTCAAAATAGAGTCGCCATATAATCCAATCCCACTCCTGGGCATATATCCATAAAAAACAAAAACAGTAATTTGAAAAGATACATGCACCCCAATGTTCATAGCAGCACTATTTACAATGGCAAAGGTATGGAAGCAACCTAAGTGTCCATCAATAGATAAATGGATAAAGAAGATGTAGTATATATATATATATACATACATTGTATATATATACATTGTATATATATACAATGTATATATATACAATGGAATACTCAGCTATAAAAAAAAGAATAAAATTTTGCCACTTGCAGCAAAATGGATGGACTTGGAGGGCATTATGCTAAGTGAAATAAGACAGAGAAAGACAAATACTGTATGATATTACTTATATGTGGAATGTAAAAAATACAGCAAACTAGTAAGTGAAATAAAAAAACAGATTCACAGATATAGAGAACAAACTAGTGGTTACTAGTGGAGAGAGGGAAGGGAGGAGGGGCAACATAGAGCTGGGGAAAAAAAGGGTTTTTAAAGGATTATATGAAATCATGTGTGTGAAACTTTTAAAAATTGTAAAGCACTATAGAATTTAAAGAATCTTCCATTCAATAAAAAAACTTTTAACCTTTGATCTAAAAATAAATGCTAAAAATGTACAGTACTTATAAATGTATTATGCATGATATTAAACTCAAAATAGTTCACGTTTCATGCTGTATGTACGCTAAGCTTAATTTCAAGCCGATTAAATAAACATTGAAGTGCAGAAAAAGTCCCCCCTTTTTAATAATTTCAACCCCCATTTCTCAAGCTTGAGAATCATTACATTTCTTGCTATGTGTTATGGGAACTGATTTATATTTTTCAAAATGTTGAGAGCCAGAAAGTTATTTTTCGAATACAAAACACTAAGTCACATTTTTGCTAAAGAAAGGCTTGCGTAAGCACATGTTGTTTCATTTTATCAGCCCTCCTACCAGTGTTATTGGTGAGGGTGGATACAAGACCCCTAACTGTAACATGAATGCTTGTGGCCCAGGTGGGGTGCATTGCTAGCATGCTTTTGGGTAGAAAATGGATACTGAACCCATGAGAACTTGTCCAAACTTCCCATTTCTTAAGCAATGTCTGTGATTTCTGAATAACTGGTTTCTGCTTTAATCTAGCATTCCACCAGGAGCACATCATGACATCTCTGATTTATCGATCCATTTATTTCTGAGTTTATATATGGTGACTTTTGTCCAAAGTTCTAGACACTTGAATAAGCTTCAGAAAGAGATTGTTCTTAAAAACCACTCTTCGAACAAGCATGACATAAAATGATGTAAAATTCATGTCATTAGTTCACCACAGTCCTCTAAAGATCAGTTATGTGGTTTCATTTTTGTGGAATTACATTTGTGTGTAAATACATTTACTTTAATCTGTATCTGTACACGATGAAAAATTACTAGTGCATTGCTGTGGACACAAGCTGGTGAATTAATCTTCCTTTTACCACAAGTTGAATATGTGCCCTGGACAAGTTAATGAATGTCTCTGAGCTTAGGTTCCCATTCTGAGTTGCTGAAAGTATATGGGGCTGGACTAACATCAATCTCTTGTCTTCCCCCCCTCCCCTTACCCTTGTCAAATGCTATGCACGTTTCCATTCCTCTGTTTTGGATATCACTGATTCCTCCCTCAGGAATACCTTCTCCTCTTTCCTGGATCCTACCCATGATTTCTTTTAGAGCATCAATAAGAAAGGAAATGCTCCAATGAGAAAGTACAAATTATACATGGATCATTGGAAGACAAGTGTAAGTTAACTAGACTTTAGGTCCTGAAATGGTGTCATTTAAAGATCAAATACCTGCTGAGTAATTGCCATGTGCCACACCCTGAGCTCAAGATATGACTGGAAAACCAAACGCCAGCCCTCCTGTTGCTAACCAGGCAGCATGGAAGACAGTGAGTGAGTCAGTAGAAGTTTATGCAGTTCCTCTGTGGAGTCTTAAAGGATGGTATAGATAATATTTTCTGAAGTGATGAAAGAGGAAGAATTTTCCTGATAGTCAAACACAAATATTCAACGAAGTCCACTGGGCCATTGCAGAGATCAAGTGATGAGTTAATATTTGTCTCTACCTTCACCAGCCAGAATGACATCTTACTATGAATTAGAGTGCTTGTTGCTGCATCTAAGACAGGCAGACCACCTAACCCAATCTAGCAACTAAAAATTACTTATATTTTTATCAAGGAGATAAATGCACAGAGTTTAAAAAACAAATGATTCTTCAAAGTTTATAAGAAAAGACAGCAGCCTCTTACCAGACCCCATCCATCATCTAGTTTCTCTGCTAGAGGCAACCGCTGGTGAATACTTTTACCTCTAAAAGTAGTTTATTCTGGTATTTTTCTACATATTCTAAAATAATATACTCATATTGTTATTATTCATCTATCAATTTTAAGTATTATGTTGACTAATTAAAGAAATGGGGTTTACTCTTTTAGTAACACCACCTTGTTTCACCTTCCAAATAGTTATATCACAACTACTGATTAAATCAATATCCAGTGTTTACATTCTTATGACATTATAATAGCATATTACTGCTAAGTAAAGTGGTGTGTTCTAAAGACATTTGCTTTTTTATACAATTTTGTTTTCCCTGGAGTTATTAATTGCTTCATATTTTGCTTAGTTATCTATGTATCTATTTCTTCCTAGATATTTAAGATCAGATTCAGTTAGAGTGACAGAAAAAAATAGCAGTGGCTTAAATAAGTAGAAGTTTATTTATCCTTGGAAAACAGAATCTGTAGGTGAGCAGTTGAGAGCTGTCGTGGCAGTGCTGTGGTCATCAGTGTTTAAGTCTACTCCTTTTCTTACTGCTCTTCCATTTCAACATGTGGCTTGTACCTTATGATTCAAGATAGCTACTCAAGTTGTATCTAGTTGCCCACCTTACATTCAGAAGCAGAGAGAAAAAAAAAATAAGAGCGTAGCTCCTTTCCCCTTTCTTATTTTGTTCTTGTCTCTTGTGATTTGATAACTATCTTTAGTGTTGTTCTGATTCTTTTTTCTGCACTTATCTATTACAGATTTTTGGTCTGTAGTTACCACGAGGTTTTTGTATAGCAGTCTCTCTCTCTATATATATATATATACATATATATGTGCTTAAGTTGCTGATCTCTTAATTTCAAATGCATTTTAGATACCCTGCATCTGTACTCGCCTCACTTCATGATTACTGTATTTGATGTCATATTTACATCTAATTGTTTTGTGTATCCCTTAACTTATCATGGATACAAATGATTTTACTATTTTTGTCTTTTAACTAGCTTTTTTTCAGGGGATTTAAAAAAATTAATTTATTGTAGTTTTGGCTGTGTTGGGTCTTTGTTGCTGCGCATGGGCTTTCCCTAGCGTGGTGAGCGGGGGCTACTCTTCGCTGCAGTGCACGGGCTTCTCACTGCAGTGGCTTCTCGATTTCTTACCTTTATTGTATGTTTGCCTTTGCTAGTGAGATTTTCCATTTTGTAATTTTCTTGTTTCTAGTTGTAGCCTTTTCTTTTCGTTCCTTTAGCATTTGTTGTAAAATTTGTTTGGGGGTGTTGAATTCTATCAGCTTTTGCTTGCCTGTAAAGCTTTTGATTTCTCCTTCAAATCTAAATGAGAGCCTTACTGGGTGGAGTATTCTTGGTTGTAGGTTTTTCTCTTTCATCACTTTAAGTAAATTGTACCACTCTTCTGGCCTGCAGAATTTCTGCCAGAAAGTCAGCTGATAGATAGCCTTATGGGAGTTCCCCTGTATGTTAAATATTTGTTGCTTTTCCCTTGTTGTTTTTAATATTCTCTCTTTATCTTTAATTTTTGTCATTTTGATTACAATGTGCTATGGTGTATTCTTCTGTGGGTTAATCCCGTATGGGACTCTCTGTGCTTCCTGGACTTGAGTGACTGTTTCCTTTGCCAGATTAGGGAAGTTTTCAGCTATTATCTCTTCAAATATTTTCTCAGGCCCTTTCTCTCTCTCTTCTCCTGGGACCCCTATAATGTGAATATTAGCACACTTGATGTTGTCCCAGATGTCTCTTAAACTGTCCTCATTTCTTTTCATTCCTTTTTCTGCTCTGTGGTAGTGATTTCCCCTACTCTCTCTTTCAGCTCACTGATCCATTCTACTGCCTCATTTAGTCTACTATTGATTCCATCTAGTGTATTTTTCATTTCAGTTATTCTATTCTTCAACTCTGGTTGTTCTTTATATTTTCTATCTTTTTGTTAAAAGCTTCTAATTTTTTGCTTTGTGCATACATTCTTCTCCCAAGTTCTTTGATCATCTTTATGCTCATTACTCTGAACTCTTTCTTGGGTAGATTGCCTATCTCCTCATCACTTAGTTCTTCTTCTGGGTTTTTATCTTTTTCCTTCATCTGAAACATTTTCTCTGTCACATCATTTTGTCTAAATTGTTATTGTATTTTTTGTCTAAATTGTTTTTTGTCTAAATTGTTATTGTATTTTTATGTATGTGGTAGGTTAGTATGTCTCTCAACCTTGGAGTAGTGTCCCTCTGTAGGATACATCTTATGCATCCCAGCCATGCACCCCCCGCTTGTCATCCAAGGGCCAGCTGGTCCCAGGGTAGTGTCTGGCCTGCATTTGCGGACTCGGTCTGCAGGCTTCAGGACTGTAGTTTTCTTGCTTCTACCTTGTGGTGGGTGAGTGAGGCTAGTCTAGAGGCTTGTGCAGGCTTCCTGGTGGGAGAAGCCAGTGCCTGCCCATTGGAGGGTGGAGACGAGTCCTGGGCACTCTTATGGACAGGGCTGTGTCTAGGGGCATGTCTAAAGGTGGCTGAGGGCTCAGAAAGTTTGTAGGCAGCCTGTCTGCTGATGAGTGGGGATGTGTCCACACCCAGTTAGTTGTTTGGCCCGAGGCATCCCAACACTGGAACCTACAGGCTATTGGGTGGGGCCAGGTCTTGGTGCTAATGATCCAAGCAAGATGTCAGTCTCTGGGAGAGTTCATGCAGATAAATACTCCTGATAGAGCCATCACCACTGTCTATGTCCCCAGGGTGAGCCACAGCTGCCCCCTGCCTCCCCAAGAGACCCTCTAAGACCAGCAGGTAGGTTTGGCCCAGGCTCCTATCGAATTACTGCTTTTGCCCTTGGTCAGGTGCATGTGAGATTTTCTGTACACCCTTTAAGAGTGAAGTCTCTATTTCCCCCAATCCCTTGGAGCTCCTGCAATCAAGCCCAGCTGGTCTTCAAAACCAAATGTTCTGGGGGCTTCTCTTCCCCGTGCCAGACCCCTGGGCTGGGGGGCTGATGTGGAGCTCAGAGCTCTACTCCTGTAGGAGAGCCTCTGTAATATAATTATTCTCCAGTTTGTGGTTCGCCCACCCCAGGGGATATGGGATTTGATTCTATTGCAAGCGCACCCCTCCCACCATCTTGTTGTGTTTCTTCCCTGATGTCTTAGTTGTAGAAGATCTTTCCTGGTAGCGTTTTCAACGTTTGTTTTGCAGGTGGTTGTGACTTTCGTATGCTTGTGAGAGGAGGTGAGCTTAGGGTCCTTCTACTCCGTCATTTTGGCTGCTCTCCCCAAGTATATTTCCTTTCTTTGAGGATACTCTCCAGGAGTTTCAAACATCACTTTCACTTACATTCTGTTAGCCAGAGCTTAGTCCTATAACTGCCCCTAGATGCAAAGAAAGCTGGGAAACATCTTTCTTATTCCAAGAAGGTATGTGAGTAAAAATATGAGAAAGGAAACTGTGGGACACTTAGAAGTTCTGCCACATGTCCCGAATATTCCAATAAAATTGTAGAACCTTCCAATGCTCTATTTCACAGACTTAAACACATTAGATAATCTGTCAGTGTCTTTACTTCTGAGACTTGCCTCTGGGAGACTTCAATTCCTTTACTCCACACTGGCCTGATTACTCTCTAGGCCTGGTAGCAGCCCGGAAATTTCCTCCTGAACTTTCTCTGCTAATATCCCATCTGACAGCTCTTGTTTTCTAGATTCTATGTGCTCTTCCTTCTGTTTTCTTGCTCATTTTGTCAAAGCACATCCTTCAGTAGTTTCCTGAGAAAGGGTACATAAAAAGTACGTTTTTTTGAGATTTGGCACGTGTGACTATGTCATTATTCTAGCCTCAGACTTGATTGAGATTTCACTGGATACAATATTCTAAATTGAAAAGTATTGTTAGTCAAAGTTTTGAAGAGAAAGATTAGGAAATGAAATTAACCTCAAGAATTTTTGGAAGATGGGAGGAAACTGCATTGTTTTAAAATGTCACTGAATTTTCCCAGTGAAACACACAGAAAAACTAGAATTGGAAAACTAACAAAACTAGTTGACAAAACAGCAAAATATGACCAAATGGGAACAAACCTCTAATAGCTCCATGTGGTATCAGAAGCAATTCAAGAGGAAGAGCAGAGAAAACAATGAGATTTTGATAATCCAGAGACCTGGAGAATACCACTACCACAATCAGGTACTCACTGGAAAGCTTCACAAGCAATTCTGAAGAGAGCAGCTGAAACTGAGAGAGAACAATTCCATCTTAAGTCGAGTACAAGAGGGTTACAGGAAATTCTGATGCTGCTGGAGCAGTTTGGTGGCACAACCTCAGAGAGACGAATTTTTACAAGTGACTTTGCAACACGGTGATTTGACTATACATTCTTAGCTCTGTGAAGACCAAAGAAGTGCAAAAACATCTTAAACTATTACAGTTCTCATAAAGATGATGATAGTATTGTTACTCTTGAATAGCTTTGTATGCATATGAGACAAAACAGATATTAATGATGTCAATGTCCTTTAGAATAGATATTTTGTTATTGTTGCTGTTATTATAGAAGGGAAGGAAATATGTAAGAGTTAACAAGAATAAGTAAAAAACCAATATGTTGAATTTTAATTGAAATTATCAATGATATATTATTGTTGTACTATATATCATGATGTATTTTGTCTGAAAAATTACATATTACATATTTTCCAACTCTGTCAACTGAAAAAGTCTAGACACAATGAGCAACCCAGTGTCTTTGTATCCACCTAGCACCC
The DNA here is from genome assembly GCF_008692025.1 of Phocoena sinus. Classification (NCBI taxonomy): domain Eukaryota; kingdom Metazoa; phylum Chordata; class Mammalia; order Artiodactyla; family Phocoenidae; genus Phocoena; species Phocoena sinus. The sequence goes on along the minus strand of NC_045774.1, from coordinate 79,965,638 downwards.
AGATTATTATGTTCTTTAAATGCTATTTCTTCTGAAAGAAATCAGAAAGCATGGAGAAATGGCTTATTCCAGATCTGGGTCAGGAAAAATAAAAAATAAGCCTGGAATTTTTTTATTATACTGGAAAGCAAGGAAGCTGAAAAAACTATCGGATCATATCACAAGGACTTGGGGCTTATTTAAAAAGGGTTACATGGCCAACGATGCAATGATTTGGGCATCAGTAAGCGTAATAACCTCAATGGATTGGGACACATGGACACATCAAATATACTTAAAGTCATAAGTTCATATAACCCCCCCTAATTCATTGGTTACTATTGGAAGGTACCAGACAAGAAAATTATTTTGAAAATTGGTAAATAGAGAACAATCAAGAATTTATCTTGCCTTTCCAATAGGAAGCATGTCAGGTAACTAAACAGTTGATAAGAGGACATTTATTTTTCTTTTTATATAACTATTCCAGATAACAAGTTAAGAACAAAGAAAAACAAGAAAAACTAGAACAAAAGTAGTGGCGTTTTGCAATCACCAGTGAATGAATGGATGCAGGCAATGCTCCTCAGTGGCTGCTAACATCATCTTTATGTAGCTCTTGATTGAAATACAGAACACAACCTATGACGTAGTCAAGCTGAAAAAATACTTGAACCTAAATCTGTTCAAACCTCATGATCTCATGACCAATTTACAGGAATGACAAGGGAGAGAGGAACACAATAACTGACACCACAGAGAGGCAATCAGCAAAATCCAGGAATGGGAAGCTTTGAAGGAAAAATGACTCAGTTTCTTCAACAAAAATTTTACAAGGGATAAAAGAGAGATGGAGAGGAAACCTATTGATTAAAAGAGATCAGAGACATATTAACAATGGCAATGTATGAATTTTACTTACATCCAGATTCAAACTGTTAAAAATAAAAAAGAAGAACATTTTGAAGATAATTATGGAAATGTGAACATTGACTTATTGGTTATTAAAGAATTTTGTGTAATTATTTGGGGTAGAATAATAGTGTTGTGATTATGTTTTAAAATGGGTGTTTTTTCTTTTTAGATATGCACTGATATATTTACAGATGATATATGTTGCCTAGACTTTATTCAGACTTTTCAGAGAGAAGGAGAAATAGGTGGGGGTAAAAAGAAACAATATTTGCAACGAGTAAATAATTGTGGAAGCTGGGTGATATGTACATTGAGATGCCTTATACTATGCTCTCTACTTTTGATATTTCCATAATCAAAATTTGTGGCTGTTTTCTATTGTCTTCCAATTTCCAGTGATGCTTTGATGAAGTCTCACACCATTCTTACCATTAGTACTTTGTATATGGCCTTTTAAGTTTTTCTCTAGAAGCTGTTAGGGTCTAACCCTTATCCATGGTGTTTTTAAAATTCACAATGATGTGCCTTGGTCTGGGTCTTTGTTCATCCATTGTACCAAGCACTTGCTGAAATTTTGATCTAGAAACTCAGTTTTCAGCTCTGGGAAGTTTTTCTATTATTATTTATTTGATAATTCAGTTTTACCTGTTACCTATTTTTGTGACACTTATTAGTCATGCCATATTCCTGCAGTGACCTGCTTACATTTATTGTTTCTTACCTGTTACTAATCTCTTGTTCTTTAATTCTGATTTCTGGAAAAATTTAAACTTTATCTTTCAATCCTTGTATTAGATGTTTTTCTTTCTTCTATCATAATTGTGATTTTAAAGAGTTTTTTGTTTTTATCTGGTACCTTCTTTGTTATCTTCTCTTTTCTTCCCCCTACAAATGAAATAATTTTATGTTTCAGAGGTTGATTAAGAAGTTTTCTTCTGCTTTGCATAGTGTCCATTTTAATTTCGTATTTTCTTTTGAGGGTGGAGCATACCCTTTCACGTTGGAGGCTTTCCTCAAATATCTGGCAATCTCTGCTATTTACATTTGAGAGTGAGGAACTAAAATTCATAGGACTCATAAGATCAAGAATGTTGCTGTTTCATCTTGGGATCATTGAATGTCAGTCTTGGTAGCATTTTCTCTTGAATCCACCAGTCTCTTTCTGGAGAGTATAGCCCTAGCTTCCGCATTCTGGGAGCCAAAGGATGGGAGGTGAAGGAGGAAGCTAGGCATCTCCCTGTTCTGAATGTTAACTTTCATTAAATCCCCTTGACTTTAGTAGGTATGTTTCCTTTAGCTCTTCCTGATATTTTTAAATACACAGTCCCTGTTTTGCACACTCTCCAGAGAATAATCATCCTGTCTCCTGGGCTAGGGAAGATGATCTAGGTCTTTGATTCCATCTCTGAGACTTTCAACTAGCCCCACCTTCTCTGCCTTGAGATGTTCCTGAATCCTCTAATCCCTGAGACTGTTGGCCTCACCCTCTGTGTTTTCAGAAGTACTAGAATCATCTAATCCCTGAGCCTTCTAGACCAGGAATAGTAAATACATTTCAACATGTGGGTGCAACATTTAACTGATAACGTGTCTCTCTGAAACTGGGTTGATATAGATTCTCTTTGGGTAGGTTCATGATATGATGGTTTAGGACCAATGGGCTTGCCAAGTGAAGGTTTTGAGGCAAGGGTTTCAAAGAGAGTCTTGGAGAGTGAACAGTGATTTGATGGCATCAATTGAAAAGTTGAGCAGTTTGATGGTCATTTATTTGCAACTCTTTCTTCCCGGGCAAAATTGCTTGGAGTAATAAAGTCATGTTGAAGAACACAGCCCAAGAGTAGTGGCATATTATTGAAGACAGTACACTGAAGGGTGTAGATGTTTTCATTTCTCACTAATAATAGTAAGATGAGATGGATTCAAAATAGCCATTCCAGGAATCTGGAAGAAAAATACTGATTCTTGCTTTTATTAGGCAGGATTGTTTCAGTTATACTACAGTAAAGATTCTCAAATCTCAGTGGTTTAACATAAGTTGGTGATGCTGCAGTCCCTTATGGGTTGGTAGGAGACTCTGCTTTCTATGGATCTTGGCTGATAGAGGTTACACCATCTTTCAGCGATTCCCTCTTAAACTCATGCAGAAGGTGAGGAGAGGAAGAGAACTTTGCACCTGCAGTTAGGTCTTTTGGTCAGGAATTGAAGCGTACCACTTCAGCCCATAGCCTACCAGCTGGAACTAGTTACATGGCTCTTCCTAATTACTGAGGGGCTGAGAAATGTACTTGCTCATGTACTCGTGAAGTAGAGGTGAACAATGGTCAGTTTATCACATTGCTTAAGAAAGAGTTGAAGAGTAATTACACCAATAGAATAGCACTTTAAATATTTTTACATTTCTTAAGTACTGAGCTGTGTTTTTTATTGATGTCCAATTCTCGTGGATTGCTGTTCATATTAAAACCCCAGTCTCAGCTTTTATAGGCAACATTCTAAGAAGTCTTTCATCTCCCATGGACGAAGACATAAGGATAATAACCCAGAGTTATTTACTCATTTTTAATAACACTGTCATTACTAGGCTTATGAATTAGATATTTTGCAATAACTGGGAAGGTAGGACATGAAAAGAATGGTGAAATTTATATTGCAAAATATCTAAACTTGGTTTAGTCTCAAAGGAGCCTCCTATCTCCATCTCTCACACTAAATACGCTTGTCTTATGGCATTTCCTTCATTAGGCTAGTAAATGTTTTTCCTTCCATCTGGACTCAATTTTGAGCTATGTCACTGATGACACTGTCCAGACTATAATGCAGATGGGATTAGAGAAAAGGAATGTCTATAATCACACATGCAGGCACTTTTACACAACAGAAGACCTATAATCCAACTAGTCTTATGTAATATGCTCCATGTGTTTGAGCACAGTGTGATATGGGTTTTATTGAAGATTTACCTACTTGTTTTTGGAACAGTATGTACTTTGCATGCTAGACAGCATACACTGTTAACAGTGTATATTTTTGAAATTACATGGTATTAGATTTATTGTTCACTGTCCCAGAAAAAAATATAAAACATTTCCCTTTTAAACAGAGCTAATAGCTAAAACTTTTGAGTACTTATTATGTGCCAGAGAGTAAGTGCTTTGTATGGATAACTCATTAAATTCCCAACACAGCCTGTGATGTTGGTACTCTTATTATTTACCCACTTGGCAGTGGGGAAATAGACTCAGGGAGGCTGAGTCACCTGCCCTGGCTACGCAGCCGAAGTGGGTTCTGGCTCAGGCATCTGACTCCAGGACTGGAACTCTTAGCCATGGCCAAGCTCCTCCAGTCAAAACTTCCTTGTACGCATCTTTGGTAACTGGGTGTTCCATTGGAGTTTTATGAAAAGTGGGATTAGTATAGAGCATGGTATTTAACTGTAGAGAACACTGAATGTTTAACAATATTTTCTCAAGCTCTGTAATTCCAAGATCCTACAGGAAGCCCCAAATGGATTTTTTAAAATACCCAACCCTGATTCAAGGTAAGAAGATTAAAAAACACAAGATGTGGTTTGTAAGGTTGGAAGTTATACTCTAAGATTGAGGGTTAAGGTTCAAATGATACTTAAACAAACAACAACAACAAAAACCCTTCTGACTCTGCCTGGTTTTTAGTTCTGATTCTGTTATTCTGTTTCTATATAGTCTTTGGTAAGTTAAATTCATTCAGTTTTAGTTTCCCTGTCTGAAAACTAAAGTTATAACTGCCATAAACACCTCACTGAATTGTTGGGACATCAAATGTGGTGACAGGGGTGTTTCAAAACCCACATGTAGCACTCTCCTTGTTCTCCTTCCTTCCCTCATCCCCTCCCTTTCTCCTCCTCTTCCGTTTCTTCCGCATCATTTGGACATATTTTCTTCTAGCAGTTGTTACCAATGGAACTTAGAAATACATTTTGACTGAATTTATGTGTATTAAGGTGAAAATATGGATGAGATCTATGGAATTCCTACATTTTATAAAAATGTTGGCAGTAAATTATTTTGACATGTTTTTCAGAATTGAACAGTTGTTTCATTGACACATCTAGATGTTTAGAGTCTGTGTAAACATAGCCCAAAGCAGTAGAGAACTGAAGCAAAATTGAGGTATTTACGGATCATAAAATCTCTTTATTACACTCTTAAGCTGAAAATCAGTTAGCTTAAAATAAATTTGAAAAAACTCAATTCAAAAAATTTACTAAATCTATTCAATTTATTAAAATTTTGTTTCTTCTAAACTATTTTAAAAGTTTTTGTAAATTATGGAGTGACATTAACAGGTTACAATGATTCCTGCAAAATTTTAATCAGCTGTTTTATAACAGCAGTAGAAAACATTCAACCTACCAGAATCGAAGATCACAGAGTTTTAGCTACTATGAATGTTTTTAAAGTTCAGAAAAGTATATTTTAAAGTCAGTAAAAATTTTTTTTCAAAGCTTAATATGGATTTTTTTCAGTTTGTGTTAGTTTGTCTAGTTCATATTTTGTCTAGTTCATATTTGTCTAGTTCATATTTTCAATAATTTTTCATTTTCCTAAAATTTTAGCATTTTTATGATTTTATTTTCAATTTCCTAATTAGAATATCAAACTTGATTTATAGCAATTACCAGGTAAAATTTATTATTAATTCCTAGTACATTTCATATTTTATCTTTCTGTATCTGGAGATTTTTAAACAATTTATTTTTTTGAAAATTCCTTTATCATTTTATTCATGATTATTAAATACAAAATTTTAGGTACCAATCATACAATTATTCCTATTTCTATTTCACTTCTTTTCTGTTGGATTAAATATTCTCACACTTTCATTTACACTTTCTTCCCTCTTCTTTCTGCAAACTTCTACAAGCTGCTTATCTTAATTGCTCCTTGTAAAGAAAATGAAAAGTTGAGTGTTGTAGTATATGGGTATTGTTTTAGTTACTTCTGATTTATCTGGATGCTTTTGAGTATCATTTCTACTGTTTCAAACTTTAACCACTTTTAGTTTTTCTTTTCATCAAGCCCTCATAGACCACACGTGTCAGAATGTCTGGAGGTAGAGCCAAAGCATTACTATTTTTCAAAAGTTCTGTAGGTGAGTCTCATTTGCAGCCAGTGTTGAAAGCTACTGACTGGAATGATGATTTTCATTACGTCCAGTCTGTAAGATCCTTTCTCAGTAGAACCTGCTCTTCTCATTCAGGAGGCTCTGTGAACTGGTACATGCTTGGCAACCAGGTAAGAGGCTGAGAATTCTCATTACAGTGATGGGAGTGAGATCTTGAATTTTTCCATTTATAAATATTAAGGTGCACCAGCAATGATCTTATTCCTAGGTAGCCATTGCCACAGATTCCTGTTGGTCAAAACTGATTACTGCCTTGTCTGTACAACTGATATGGCTCTGGTGGTTAGGCCCTCCCACCTGGCCCCTGTCACCTGATCCTATGATTGCCATTAAAGTAAGGGAGACCCATTCATCTGCAACATCTCTCCCCGTCATCTATGACCTGCAGGAGACAGACATCACAGAGCTTTCCCTCGCCACTGCATTTCTTAGTGCCTTCGTGAAAAGTTGTCCCCTGAGCCCTCCAGGGGTTATGATTAGGGAGTGACTGAACAGGCTGTACATAAATAGGTCCAGGCAAGCGTTCTCATCTCTATGGAATTCTGGACTCCTTCCTCTACAGAATGTCAGGGATTTAAGTTCCGGTATTTCAATCTCACTGATTGTAAATGTCAGTTGAGTCCAAGCTCAATTCATCAACATAGCAGACAATTATTGTTACCCATATACATTATGGGTAAATCTGGAATCCTGGTGATTGTATTATATCTATTTATTTGCTCCATTCTAATGTAACATTAGAATTTATCCATTTTTATACATGCTCCCCAGATTCCTGCTGATTTATGTTGTCAGGATCCTGCATTTCTTTAGGAGAGCAGGCTCTCTCCATCTGGGCCAGGCCTTAGTCCTCCCTGACTAGGCTATACTGGTATTCAGCTTTCACTATGGACCTGGAGACAATGAGGGATGTTGTGGATAGGTCCTCAGGGGAACGGGCATTTCCTTGTGAGTCAGCTGCCCTGGTGATAGCAGGGGAAGCTTGGTTCCTCTCTGCCAGGAGGGATGGGGCTGCTTCTGTTGGGAGGAAAAGTCCAGGGAGATATGGGGACTCAAAATTCTCAGCCTTATCTTGTCTGCACAATGTCCTCATCCCATGTCTCAGGGTCCCACTCCTTCCCCAACAGGAGGATACGAGATATGTCAAGGTTACACATTTATGTGGTGTTGCAACTCCTAAACCCTTACATTCAGGCTTTGTACTTGATCTTTGACCATATCTGCTGTGGATACAGATAAGGCACAGTTTTATAGCTGCAATAGAGGCTTTCTAATTTTTGACCTGTGCCCTGTAGCTTTCAATTTGTCTTTCTCCTGTGATGTTCTCTAGGATTATCAGAAGAAGCTATCACATGATACAGTTTTTATAATGGTCATTATCATCATAGCAACTAACACTGCAGTCACTTGATCTCTCAGTGCCTTGGTCTCCACCTGCACCGTCTTCCACAACACCGCTGGCAATTCGAGTGACCATGAGGCTACTTCATGCCATGGATTACTCTCCCTCCCCCACAACGAAATAAGGTCATCTATATGCCTACTAAATATGTAAGCAAACCTATCCTAAAATCCAGTTTTGAGGTTTTGTTTGAGGTTTTGTTACCAGGGCCTTCCCTGGTAACAATTACTATAAATTTTATGATCCTGAAAGAGAATAGATGCTGTATGCAAAGAGAGTGATTTTGCTGCAGGCAAAGAGATGTGATTCTGGATTCAAATCTGCTCCAGGATTTTTTTTTTTGGAAAAATTTGAAAAATGTTGAATAAGATCTGCAGTTTAGAAAATAATACTGCATTAATGTTCATTTTTTCCCCTTATTTTCCTAATCATTCTATGGATATGTAAGAGAATGTCCTTGGTCTTTGTTTTTAGGAAATACACACTGAATTATTAGGGTAGAAAGGATATCAAGCATTTAACGTACTCTTAGATAATTGAGAAAAAGTAATAAAAGTTTTATACAAAGAGAGAGAGAACTAATGTGTATGATGTTAAACATTGGGGAATCTGAGTGAAAGGTATACAGGGGTTCTTTATATTATTTTTGATTTTTAATGATATTTAAATATATCTTTATATAAAATAAAATGTTAGAAAAGGGAGGGTTGAATGAAGAGAGTTTAATAAAGGGACAAAGACAGGGCAAGATTAAAGGGATGGTGAAGCATCCAGGGGTGGCAACAGGAAGAAACTGTTGTACCTACTCCGGGTCTGAAAGAACAAGTTGACTGAGCAGTTACCAGAACCCAGAAAAGCCTGCAGCTGTTAGAGGAGTGCAACCTAATAGGAGCTTCCAACCTGTGGCCCAACAGGGAAGAACTCAGGGAAATTGCCCTTGCCTTCTCTTCTCATCCTCTATATCGGTTCAGGGCCTTCGAGAAGCAGACATCAAGATGGTCGTGCAGTAGATTTATCAGGGAAATGCCTGTGAGAGAAATAGAGAGGGCACCCGAGCAGGCTGTGAGTCATTAGGCCACCATCTAAAGCCTGTAAGAAGGAGGATTTGGTAGGACAAGTCAGACTGTGATACAGTTTTAATAAAGCCTTGAAAAAGCCATTGGGAAGTCCTCAAGTCAGACTATCCATCAGAGGAGTCCTGGGTCTTGTAGGCATGAACCTCCCTTAGGTTCTCTGTTATGTTCAATGACTGCCTGGGTGTAGCACATGGGAAGTACGGTGCTGGATTTTAGAATGCACCAGCTGGCCCTGCTGTTGGAGATCTGAGAGGTGCATTTTTATAGCTGTTATACTCTCCATTGCCCAACCAATCGAGAGCTAGAGGGCAAAGGACTCAGGTTAATCCGGTTGATAAAAGTCAAGTTTCATAAGTCAAAAGTCAACCTAAAGAAGGTTGGGGAAAGTTGGAGTAGGATGGAGCTGGATGGCTCTTCAGGGTCCAACAGAGTCCACTGAGTCAAAAAAAGAGAGGAATTTTCAGGCAGATGTAGGGCCCTAAAGACAATCTGTGTAGCTGTTCTTAGAGGTTGGGTACAATTAAGAGGTCAGGCAAGGTACAACCAACCCTTTGCTATTGAGGTTTGAAAAGGAAAGAAGGAAAATTGCCTAATCCTGGCAGTGATGAAGACTATGGGGAAGGAAAGGAGACAAATATTTCATGTGTGGTATGGCTGGCAGCCAGGGGAATGGCGACGTATGAAAAATTTTAAAATAACATGAGAGCTAAAATTTGTGACACTGAGAACCCGAGTGAGGTCAGCTCACTTGAGTGAGCCAGACAGCAGAGCAATGGATTGTCCTCCCTCAGAGAACTGTGGCAACCTGTGATGGAAGATGGGCCAGTGAACATTCTCACACTGAGCATATTCTAAACCTATTAACGGCTATTTTGCTGAGGGGACGAGCTTAGAACATTGCCCCATTCTGGGACAGCAGGAAAAAACAGTGGTGGATTGATTAGAATCCAAGCTCTCCCTGTCTGCCTGAGATGCTGAGTTATGTCATCGACTCTGGACAGCTTGTCTGGTGTGGAGACGATTCCAGACCAATGCTGAGACCTTTAAAATTTCTCTAAAAAAGCTTGAAAGTAATTGACAAGCTTGGGTGCAAAAATGTTTATATCTTGTATTGTGCTCAAATACAAACAATGGTCTCACCCCCAGTGATATACTAGAAGGGACTTTTTAGGACTTTTTCTACTTTCCATACAAGAAGCCTGAAGGAGAAGAAAAATGAGTAGGTAACAAAGTAAGTGGCAAAGCCAGTTGATAAACGAAGTTTCTTGAATCTTATATGACTACTTATTTAGGAAAGTCATGTGGTGTCACTAGGGAGACAGAATATGATGGTAAGAGGGGGGACAGAGTACAGTTGTCACAGAGAGAGAGAGAGGAGTAATTGATTTGTCCGAGAAGACGTAATTAAATAGAAAGAGATGCAAGTTGAAAAGAGAAAAAACAACAATAAACTCCAAAAAACACAACAGATGCTGGAAGCTTTTTTCTTCCATGAAAGGACCCATGATATAGTGTTTCCAAAACTCAGCCCCTTTCTATAAAAGAAAGAAAGATAAATGTAAATCCTCTGTCACTTCAGTCTTATCACCACTGTAGTGATGCATTATCTAATTTCTAAGCTTTTCTACTGATTTGGGGAAGTAAGCATTTTTTATAATAAATTTTATGATATTTCAATAGTTAGTACCATTTTGAGAATCAGTCCTACTTTGGCAGCTCTTTCATTAATGAAAAAAGGATTACCCAGTGAATATTTCCTAAGATTTATAACAGATGGGAGTAGCAAAATATTAAAATAATTTAGCGTCCTAACAAAAATACCTATGAAAATTTACAGCTTTGATGTTCTGTGACACTTTTTTTTGGAGGACAGGGTGTAATTTAACACACATGCTTCTTATTATAATACTTATTTTAGATTTGTTTAGCAAAATTCCTGACCATAATTTTTCCTAGCTGAGGACTTCACTTAATTATATATACAGATGGCTTTTCTGATAGGTTGCCTTTTTTTCTAACTGTTACAATATTTTGGTTGTTATCTTCTGGGTTACCAGTCAATCCAGGCTTCCTGATGGTGGCATGTGTCCCTTTATTGGCTGACAATCAAAGTTTCTTGTTGAAAGAATGATAGTGTGAAAGATTATAGAGAATAGGGCTTCCCTGGTGGCGCAGTGGTTGAGAGTCCGCCTGCCGATGCAGGGGACACGGGTTCGTGCCCCGGTCCGGGAAGATCCCACATGCCGCGGAACGGCTGGGCCAGTGAGCCATGGCCGCTGAGCCTGCGCGTCCGGAGCCTGTGCTCCGCAACGGGAGAGGCCACAACAGTGAGAGGCCTGCGTACCGCAAAAAAAAAAAAAAAAAAAAAAAATTATAGAGAATAAAAAATATGCTGGACTCTACTAGTTTATTAGAAAATGAGAGTTTTAAAGTACTTTATACATCTGGATTATAATCTTTTAAGGCATTTAGTACACATAGTGTTTCATTGATATTATAATCCTATTTTTATTTATAGACTCACAGTTCCAATACTTTTAGTATTTGTACGGTTGCAATGTCAACTTGAATACTTCAAACCACTAAAAGCAAGTTTAAATGTCCAGATCAAAGAGTTTCTCTGATTTAATATTTTAATTACAAATAATGATGTTTTAACTGCAATTATAGTTTTATATTGTGTATACCACATTAAATTAAACGGGTGGAGTTTTACAGGAACAGTGTCATGGTAATTATCATTTAAATGATAAATTGTTGGGTCTTTCCCTTTAGGGTATAGAATAAGTCAAATTAGTTTCAGCAGACAAAAAATTGGCCTAATGTGTAAAAATAAATTTCAAACTTGTCCTTTACTGATGAATTAATCATTTAGTTGATCCTTTGACATTTGCAGTTGACCTTTGTAGTTATGTGTGGTCTTATATCTCTCATTTTTGGCACAATTCAGTGGATAAAATACTGTGGATTTTTTGGGTACAGAACAGTCATCTCTTTTGAACTATTATATTAATAAGAAAATGTTAATAACATAATACATATTAATTTAGCAGTATGATTATTATAACTTGAAGTATTATTTGATGTTGACATTACTACCACTGCCATTATAACAAGATTATGTATTAACTATTCCCAAGCTTTATAACCATGCTAGCATTAACACAAACTATTTTAAACAAATATTATATTTATTCTCTGTGGGTTTTATGGCCTTTAATCCAAAACTGATAGTATTGACCAATAAGATAATCTAAAATATTTGAAACTATTGATTTGGCAGAATGAGGTATGTTGGTGTAAAAATAAATATAAATGGGAAAAAGAAACCTCCAGAAAAAATTGGTATGAATTGTTTTCTGTAAAATGAGTTAACTTTTTGTTGAGTTTGGGAACAGAGAGAAAATAAATAATTGATTCCATATAAAAAAACCTTCATAAACTGGTCTGTACATCTATAAGCTGAGGGAAATTAGCCTTTGTTTCGTCCCTGCTCTGTGCCAGAAATTGCACAGAGTTGTTTACTTTATGGACTCTTTCTATTTGAGTTCTTTTTGGTGAACTTTTGTAGGTACTTTCTAGCTCTAAGGCATTGTCCTGAGGTTATAACCACTGTTTTATACAGATAAAATAATTTCATTTTTAACTTAGTTATAAAGCATAAATTGAACTTAAATGGCAAAGGCTTTAGTACCTGAACAAATAATTTTAGGTAAGGGTAAAGACTTTTTAAAAAATATAAGGTGGTTACCCATGCCCCGTCCCCTGGAGTGGGTGAAACTAGATGACCAAAGATAAAATTTTGGGTGCCACACTTCCTGATTCTGTTTAGCTGTAAACTGAAGTGGATTAAAAATAAAGGGATACTAACATTTACAAATAGGATTAAGTCTTCTAGACATTGAAAGGTGAATAGGAAGGGCAAACCAGTTTTGCTAAGAACTTGACTTATGATTATTTATGTAAATATGGCAAGAATCAGAAAGAATTTTGCTAATTTATGTGAAGAAAACCAATTGAAACGTGATAATATTTCTAGTAAAGTAAATTTCTTTGGTTTATTTATTTATTTTTAGTTCTCAAGAAAACACGTATTTACTTTTAGGTGCTGAGACCAATAAAATTCACTTGAGAGTAAGTGTTTGACCTCTTCAACAGGGGTTTATTGTGACAGAATAAGTAAGTGTACAGTATGCTTGGATTCAACCAACCGTGCACCATGTAGTACTATGGTAGTTACTATTGACAAAAATCTGCGTGCAAGTGGACCTACACTGTTCAAATGCCTGTTGTTCAAGGGACTGTACTTGTCACAGAGCCTGGCCCATAACAGACACCCTGTGTTTGTTAATTATTTTTGAAAATCCCAGATTCTGTTTGGTACGTATTGCATCTTTTTACAAAGCGTGTGTGGTTGCTTCCGTGTTTATCTCTCATGGTGTGTCACCCTAGCCATAGATCTTCATCTACAACATGGTAAACTCATCTCTTTACTTGCATTCCTCCTAGTTTAAAAATGCGCTTATGTCTCCCCAAGCCTTAACACACAGACTGCAATCTTCCTCTAAGACTTCCTCTGTTTGAATATATCTTTGTTTCCTTTCTGTAATTTTCAACTTCTTGGTCCTCTTCATCAACCATTTCTTTTTCAAGCCTACAAATTGGCTTTGGCCACCACCACTTGGTTGAAATGCGCTCTGAAGGCTTGCAGTGCCCTCCTAAGCCTATGAGACTCATAAGAATTTACTCCTCCTGGATGCTCTAGCTGCCTCAGTGTTTGTGACACGATGCTATGTACTTTGGCTTTACAATTGCTCCTTCCCACTCTTTCTTGCTGTCTCTTGTTTTGCCACTTGTAGGGTAACCCATCATCCCATTTTGCCAGGAGTCCCCTGTCCCAGGAAACCCCAATGTCCTGGGCAAACCAAGAAAGTTGGTCACCCAAAATTTTTCCCGTAAATGTTGTCATTCCCCAGACTTCTGTCCTTAGTTCTCATCTTTTTTTACTTAGTAAGAATTTTTGTCATTTGCAAAGGTTTCAACTATTTGCTATGCATCAGTGGTGACCAATTAATTCTATGTCTCCAGCCATAAGTGCTCTACCGAACCCCAAACACTGTTTCTGAGAAAAGAACATGGGCTGTGCACTGGGCTCCTAAAATCCAAACCATACTAGCTACCAAGTGTGGACCTTGTATAATTTACTTAAACTCTCCACATCATAGTTTACTAACTTGTGAATGGGGATAATGCTTAATTTAATGGGTTGTTGTAAGGATTAAAACAAAAAAATTTTAAAGGTCTCAGTGCAGTGCTGGTGCAAAGCAATATCAAATAACTTGCAGCTCTTTTAATTTATTATTATTGGTCCTACATCCACCAATGATCCAGTGTTTTTCAGCATTTTTTCCACCTCAATTCATCTGAAGGACATAAAAATACTCCAATCAGTACAATGGCTGACTATGGCAAGAATGTTCAACGGATAAGAGGGAAAGAGACATGTCCAGCTTAAATAAAGCGCCCCCAGGTGATCCTGGCATTCAAGCCCTTGGGAGGTCCGTGTCTCTCCAATTCCCGCCTCCCCATGCCTTTGTTCTCTCAAGTTCAAAACACTTTGTTACTTACGGATATACATTTAAATAGCATAATTCAAAATAAATAATCATTTTATTGTATCCTCCTTACATTCCTGAATATTTCTTTATCCCATTCAGAGAATGAGCTTATTTAGTCACCTAACATCCATTAATTAAATCCACCCCATTTTTGCTATAGTCTTAGTATTAGATAATAGAACTTAAAGCTTAGTCGTAGTCCTTAAAGTTCATTGTGCCTCAGAATCACCTGGAGGTTGTATTAACACAAAGTCCCCCAACCAGGGTTTCTGGGGTGGAGCCTGAAGATGTGCATTTCTAACATGTTCTTAGGTGTTGCTGGTCCAGAGACTATATACTTTGAAAACCACTGTTTCAGGGTATTCAAATGGCATAGCAGTTAACTTAACTTTAACCTCAAGTATACGTTTTCTTTTTCCTTCTCTCCTTCTACTCATTCTTCTCCTCCTCTCTCTCCGTCTTTTGGCTTTTCTTACCTTGAAATCTGATTTCTCTCCCTCACCCTTTGACATTTTAAATGGGTCTTGGGATTCCACTAATTTTCATTTTTTAAATATAATCTTTATTTGCAAATGCAATTTATTAATAGGAATCTAGTATGTGAATTCCATATCATCACTAGGTCTTAACCATATTTACATACATGAAACCTGATACTCAGTTAACAGCCTCAGAGAAAGTGAAGGTTAGTTATGTTTAAATGCCTTGAATTTCAGCTTTTGTTCTGTTTTCTTTTCTTGATATAAATGTATAAAACGTTTCTTTGAGTAAAAATGGTCACTCCTTAATTTTGTAGACTTGAGCACAAAAAATGTAAATGACAGTCTCAAAGTCACACAAATAGTTAATGGCAGCTCAAGGAACATTTTCGATTTCTTAGTTTAGTACATTTCCCACCTCCTCTTAATATAAAAGTTCAGGTTATGGATGGTGTGATGTTTAGGTCACTGTTAGGGTAAT
The DNA here is from genome assembly GCF_008692025.1 of Phocoena sinus. Lineage (NCBI taxonomy): Eukaryota > Metazoa > Chordata > Mammalia > Artiodactyla > Phocoenidae > Phocoena > Phocoena sinus. The sequence continues at coordinate 79,950,525 of NC_045774.1, read as the reverse complement.
AACAGCCCCAGATATATATATATATATATATATATATATATATATATATATATATATTTAATTGGGGTATAATTGCTTTACAATGTTGTGTTAGTTTCTGCTGTACAATGAAATGAATCAGCTATATGTACACATATATCCCCTCCCTCTTGGACCTCCGTCCCCCCTCCACCCCCATCTAGGTCATCACAGAGCACCCAGCTGAGCTCCCTGTGCTGTACAGCAGGTTCCCACTAGCTATCTGTTTGACACGTGGTAATGTATTTATGTCAAACCTAATCTTTGGATTTCCATATTACTTAGAATTACTGACTATGCCTTCCTCTCATAGAGACATTCAGCTAGGTAAAATAAAAAGAAGTGCTTCAATTTTCCCTATGATCAAAATAGTGGATTTTTGGAACCTCAGTGTTACTAATAGGAATTTTTGCTCTTCTCCTTGTGAACATAACCATTGTTTTTAAAAAATACTGCAGAGCAGAGCAGTGTGTGGAATGTGTGTGACCCGCAAATGGGGAACACAGAGCCTTTTAACCTAATGAGAGCTTCCACTTCCCAGGGTGACCTGTTTGTACTCTGTGCCAAAAGACCTCTAAAAGGCCTACAGCTGCTTTCATTTTGTCATTTCAGACATGAAGTACAGCACCCTGCAGCAGCTGCAGAGACCCCCACCACCTGTTCTGCATACACTCAGGAAAGGAGCTCTTTAATCTCTGGGCTTGGGAACAGATTTTATTAAGGAAAGAAATGGGGCCACGGAATTCCTGGGGTGAGCCTCAGGAACACAGCAGGTGGTGGCCAAGAAGACATGACAAAACTAAGGAAAAGGATTCAGATTCTTTTCAAGGCTATGCGTGATTAGCAAAGTACATGTGGGTTCCAGCTGTCCTTTAGAGGAGACCATGTTTTTCATCTCTAAGAATGAAGGATGGCTTTCCATCTAATGAACTTGGAAGACTCTCTTGGCAGGTTGCTTTGTTATAAGCTAGATATCTCCAGTTATACTTTGTTTTTATTCTTTTCTGAAACCAACTCCATCCAGACTAATTCTGAAAGCTCTTCTAAAGTTTACAATAGGAAATGAGATTTCTTTTCTTTCTTACTCTCATTTCATTTCTGTTTTTTTCTTTATTAAATGTGGTCTTAATTAACTCTTGGACAAGGCCGCTCTCTGTGATGCATTGCTCTCAAGAAGATCTGCTGGTGATGGCTGTCTGTCATTCTGCTTCCGAGGTAAACTCACTGGGTATTGACATAGAGGCAGAACAGACAGAACAAAGGCTGATACCAAAGACAAACAGCAGCAGCAGTAGCAGATTTATAAAAGACTTTAAAAAATACCAACAACACTGGGAATTTTTAGGGACAATTTACTTGAGAAAAGTCAACCAACTGGCTCATTTCCTACAGACTCAGTTTCGATGCTCCACAACCATGGTATCACCAAAGATATGCGTGACTCTCAATCTGTCATATACAATGAGAGGTTAGGGGGAGGTTGATCTTATTCTTCTAAATCATGACCCTTTTTTGCTTCTTATAGTTATTTTGTGTGTTTGCATCCTGCATATGTTATCTCCTGGAGCATCAGGTAACTAAGGTGGAATAAACATACTGATTTCTCTGATTGAAAATGCTGCTGTGTTCATTATTCACTGCACATGCTATCCAAATATTCTTTTTTTTTTTTTTTTGCGGTACGCGGGCCTCTCACTGTTGTGGCCTCTCCCGTCGCGGAGCACAGGCTCCAGATGTGCAGGTTCAGCGGCCATGGCTCACGGGCCCAGCCGTTCCGTGGCATGCGGGATCTTCCCGGACCGGGGCACGAACCCATGTCCCCTGCATTGGCGGGCAGACTCTCAACCACTGCGCCACCAGGGAAGCCCTATCCAAATATTCTTATTGATTTGTTTGCATCCACATATCTGCCAATGGAGACAATTTGGTAGCAAAGTTATTTATAATTTTTTTTGGCAAATGAAGGTATAGATCAAAATAATTTGCTCTGATATGTTATCTAAAAGTTAAGGAGAAAACAAACAAAAAAGATAAAAGAAAAAGAAAACTAAACAAAAACTAAACTGGCTTTTGTAGAGAACCTTTATATTGTTTGCTATATTTTTGCCCTGACAGGAGAGTGTATGGGACTCACATGTGCTTGATGCCTCCAAACATGTGGTCAGATATTGGACCCTTCCTTTCTCAAGGTATCCTATTCATAGTTGGTGCCAAAAGCCTCCCAGGAGGACTTGCATTTTGCCATTTCAGACACAACTATAGATGCTGCCACAGCTGTGGGTCTCCCCTTCCACTCTGTAAACTGCCTTTTCTCCCCCTTCAGGGTCTCCCCTCCATACCCCAGGGCCAGGGCCTTTGGAATGACTGACAGTTCCCCAAACCTACCGTGCTGCCAAGCTGACTGGAACCTTGGCCTCAAATGTCCTTCCTCTCTCTCTTCACTTGGCTAACTCTTACTCATCCTTTTCAATGTAGCTTAGATACCACCTGCTCCAGGAGCTTTCCTTGATCTGTCACCTCCCTGACCCCCAATCTTGTATAGTTCCTCCTCTGTGCTTGTATGGCATACAAGGTTGTCTCCTGCAGTTACCTGTGTTGTTTGCTAATTTCCTTTACCAATCAGTTTCAGAAGTTTTTGGTGACAAAAATTGTGTTTTACTGATTTCCCTATCCTTTGTAACTATAGCAGCAAGGAGCTGAAAAAAAGTGCTGTTGAATGAAAATTAATTGATTGACTCCAGGCAGATATTCCAGTTATAGTTAAAGAGTGGTGCTTCATGCTAATGATAGGTGCTCTTTCAAATAGACTCAAAATGTATGTGGCTCAAACACAATAGAAGTCTATTTCTTGTTCACATAGCAGTTGGGGGTGGTATTTTTGGTCAGTGGGACCAGAAATTCTCTATGGGATGGATCAGTAACCCTGGCTGACAGAGGCTCTGCCATCTTCAATGCACAGCTTCCAACCTCTGTGGTTGTCTCAGTCCCAGGTGTCCAAGAGCCGGAAACAGCCCTGCGAAGTGATCCAAAGAGCAGAACACATGCGTGTGAGAGGCTCTTCTGAGCCAGGCCAGGAGGGGCACATGCCTTCCATTGCCTGGAGCTCAGTCACTTGGGAGCACAGAACTCTTGCAGGGCTAACACACTAGTACACGAATTTAGCAAAACATCAGTGTGACTCCTTTTCACACTGGGCCAACCATTAATTACATTTCTATAAAACCATGAAACTGCTAGTTTCTGAATATTTTACTTTATGTCTTCAAACAGAAAGCTGCTTTTGGTTTATTTTGAAACAATGTTCAAACACTAATATCATAACAAAAGAAAACTCAAAATATATTTTATTTGCCTAAGCCCTGCCACATGTTTCCCTGCTCTAATCTGGATTCTGTTGTCCAACCTGAGTCTGAGAGAGAGAGAAAAAGAAAGTATGCTCATTAACCCTGCTATTTATTCCTATTAGGTACCAGGTACCATGCTCAATGCTAAGAACACAAAATGAGTGAGGCAGTATCTGCTTTCAAGGTTCTTATAATCTAGTGGCACTAACATGAATGGAAAATGATCAGTGTGCTAGGCAAGCTTCTCTCTTCCTGTTATTCATTTTCAATCTATTTCTTGACTTAATTTTCTCTTATCCAGTGTTCCCCAAATTGAGCTTCAAGCTTCCAATTTTGTGCAATTATAGACCTTTATACATTCTCTTTATATCCTATCCCAAAAGAGTTATCATTTATACAGTCTCTTCAAACCAATACTGGTGATTTTTTTTTAATAGTAGTGATTTATGAGAGCTACTATTAGACCTTAGGTGTTTTTATTTATGTTCTTTTTATAGAGGAAACCAGTGTTATTTAATGTCTTTTAGAAGCCTCAAATATTAGGTAGAAAATATAAGCATCACCAATCATCAGGAAAATGCAAATGCAAATTACTACTAAGATAGCAAATGAGCTATCTTATACCTGTGAGAATGGTTCTCATCAAGAAGACAAGAGAAAACAAGTGCTGGTGAGGATGTGAAGAAAGGGAACCTTTGTACACTTTGGTGGGAATACAAATTGGTTAAACCACTGTGAAAATTAAAAACAGATCTACCATATGATCCAGCAATTCCACTTCTTGGTATACACCCAAAGAAAATGAAAACAGGATTTTGAAGGAATATATACACTCCTCTGTTGATTGCAGCATATTTACAATAGCCAAGATATGGAAACAACCTAAGTGCCCATGAATGGATAAAGAAGATGTGGTGTATATACGCAATGGAGTGTTATTCAGTCACGAGAAAGGAGGACATCCTGCCATTTGCAATGACATGAATGGACCTTGAGCACATTATGCTAAGTGAGACAAGTCTGACAGAGAGAGACAAGTACTGTATGGTATCACTTGTATGTGGAATCTAAAAAAGCCAAACTCATAAAAAAACAGAGAGTAAAATGGTAATTATGAGGGGATTGAGAGGGGAGAAGATAGGACAAATGTTTAAGGGTACAAATTTATAGCAAGTAGTTAATAGGCCTTAGAGAGCTAATGTACAGCATGGTGAATATAGACAACAGTATTGTATTGTAATCAACAAAATTGCTAAGATACTAGAAATTAATTATTCCAGCCACTAAAAAAGGATAATTATGTCACATGAGAGGTGTTAATTATCACTGCAATGACAATCCTATTACAGTATGTAAATGTAACAAACTAACTTGGGTACCTTAAATTTACACATTATACGTCAAATATATTTCAATAAAAATATAATATTCATTATATTCACACACACGCACGTAGGATTTTCAAATAATTTTGAGAAATTCTAAAACATATCATTTATTTTCTTTTACTTAAATTTAAAAGAAATTACTAAAAAAGAAACAACTATTATTATTCATCTTATATTAGCTTTGACATAATGTTTTTTGTATATCACAGGAGAATAATTCTTTTAGAAAAGCTTTCTATATATGTCTTTTTCTATGTCAGTTTCAGATAGGTCTAGGTGAAAAAAACAAACAACAAAAACTTGTTTCATACAAGTTCTGGGAAAGTACAGGTGAAACATTTTTTTCCTCATCATTCATTTTTCCTCATTCATATAATGCAAATTCAAATCACATAATATAAAATGAAATATTACACTAAATGTTGACTAAATGTTTTATATGGTTATATTTTGTCTCATCATTCAGATTACAAGCTTCCTGAGGATTGAAATCAACATTTTATTTATCTTTTCAACTCTATCATCATAGTATGTCTCGTAACTACTGATTATTGGATCATGTATTAATTCTCTTATGTGAAATATGCTACTAACAATTTTGCTTTTCATTTTCTGCTTATATATATATATTTAAAATTTTTTTCTTAATAATTTAGTATTTACTTATATGATTATGTTGATCCTGTGTTCAAAGAGTTCATTTAGAAAGTAGAGAAAATTTGAATTTTCTTTACTTCTCTCAGAAGATTCTCAGATAAGTTAAAACAAATACATTGCAAGAATAGCTGTCAAAATATTAGACAAATCATTTAAAATATAGTAAAAGGCAATATGCATATAAAAGAAGTAAACTATTCTTAAGACTTACAAAAATGGAGAGAATAAAAAGAAAGTCAGCCTTTGCAAAAGGATCGTTAAGTCAGACGTTCCAAACTTCATCAAAGTCTTAAAAAACAAAACAAGAAAAAGACAAAGAAAGAAACCAGATGCATATTTGGGGCCCATCTATGGAAAGTATTACATTTTTTATGGTTTCAGCAAAGGTACTAGAATAATAAAATGATTATTGTTGCAGTCATCCCTCTTATCCTAAATGAATTCAATTAGATACCCTTGAAATTTTGCATTTTGCCAGGTTGGGGCTGCGTGATAGAGAGTGGACACCAACCTAACAGCTGGAAGTACGAGCTAGGTGCCCTTGTGAATTACAAGGGAAGCGCTGCCAGATGTCCTCAAATCTGAATTTGAAGGAGCCACCGCAAGGGTAAGTTAGGAGACCACTTTGAGGGGCATTGTTGCTGGTTTCCCCTGCCTATCATCTATCTATTTGACTCAACATTATTGAGGTATAATTTGCATACAGTTTTATTGAGATATAATTGACATAGTACTGTATTCATTTAAGGTGTGCAGCATAATAATTTGACTTACATACATCATGAAATGATTCCCATAATAATTTTAGTGAACATCCATCATCTTATATAGATACAAAGTAACAGAAAAAGATTTTTCTTGTGATGAGAACTTAGAATTTACTCTTAACTTTAATACATAACAAAAGCAGTGTTAATTATATTAACCATGTTGTACATTACTTCCCTAGTACTTACTTATCTATAAACTGGAAGTTTGTACTTTTTGACTACCTTTCTCTGATCCCACTCTCTCCCTCCCCCATGATAGCCACAAATCTGATCTCTTTTTCTATGAGCTTGTTTGTTTGTTGAAGTATAATTGACCTATAACATTATATTAATTCCTGGTGCACAACATAGTGATTTGATATTTCTGTATATAACAAAATGATCACCATGATAAGTCTAGTTATTGTCTGTCACCATACAAAGATATTACATTATTACTGACTCTATTCCTCATGCTGTATGCTTCAGCCCCATGACTCATTTATTTTGTAACTGGAAGCTTGTACCTCTTAATTTACCTCTTTTAAATGTACAGTTGGCTGAATTTTGTTAATATTGTAATGATAATGATGTAAGTCCTGTACCTCTGCAGTTGTCCTCCTCCCTTGACACTTGGCCATGGGCAACCACTGATCTTTCTGCCACTTCAATTTTTCCTCTTCCAGAGTTTCATGTAAATTAAATTATATAATAAATCGTTTGACTTCTTTGATCTAGCATATGGTTTTGAGATTCCTCCATGTTGTGTACAATATTGTTTCATTTATTGCCAAGTAGTATTCTATTGTATAGATATATCACAAGCTGTTTATTCACCAGTTGATGGGCATTTGGATTATTTCTAGTTTTGGGCTATTATGAATAATATTACAATGAACACTTGTTTACAAGTCTTCATGTGGACATATATTTTCATTTGTCTTAGATAAACATTCAGTAGTAGGATTGCTGTGTCCTATGATAAGCATATGTAAGACTTTGTAAGGTATTCCATACTAATTTTTCAAAAGTGGCAGTATTGGGGCTTCCCTGGTGGTGCAGTGGTTGGGAATCCGCCTGCCGATGCAGGGGATGCGGGTTCGTGCCCCGGTCTGGGAAGATCCCACATGCCACGGAGCGGCTGGGCCCGTGAGCCATGGTCGCTGAGCCTGCGCGTCCGGAGCCTGTGCTCCGCAACGGGAGAGGCCGCAGCAGTGAGAGGCCCACGTACCACAAAAAAAAAAAAAAAAAAAATGGCAGTATCATTTTCCACTCCTACTAACAAAGTAGGAGGGTTACATTACCTCCTCATCCTCACCAACACTTGTTATGGCCAGTCTTCTAAATTTTAGCTATTTTAACGAATGTGCAGTGATATGTTATTGTGATTTTAATTTGCATTTCCCTGATGCCTAATAATATTGAGCATCTTGTTATATGCTTATTTTACGTTTGTATATTTTCTGGTCAAATCTTTTAATTATTTTGTAATTGGGTTGTCTTATAATGTTGTAAGAGTTCTTTATATATTCACTATACACAAGCTCCTTGTCAGACGTATGTTTTGCAAACACTTTCTCCCAGTCTATGCCTTGTCTTTTCATTTTCTTAAGTATGTCATACAAAGAATAAAAGGTTTTAACTTTGATGTTAAAAACTGTTTCATAATTTGATATTCTAGATGTTATTTTTCAAATTTCAAATTCCAGTTGTTACTAACATGCAGAAATTCATTTGGTTTTTATATATTAATCTTTATCCTGCACAATTACTATATTAACTTATTATATTTACTAGCTGTGCATATTTCATAAGATTTTCTACATAGATGATCATGTTACCTGTAAATAGTAACCCCCCCCAAATCTGGATTCCTTTTGTTTCCTTTTATTTTATTGCTCCTGGGCAATGTTGAATAGAAATGACCAGATCAAGCATCATTGTCTGGTCCCTGATGTTAGGGGGACATCATTCAGGCTTCACCATCAAGTATGATTATCAGTTGTAGGTCTTTTTAGAAACCTTTTAGTAAGTTGGGGTTCTCTTTTCTTTAACATTTTTTATTCAATGAAAGATTCTTTAAATTCTCTAGTGCTTTAAAATTTACACAAGTTTCACACACATAATTTCGTATAATCCCATAATAAACTTTTTTTCTCCCTTACTCCTATGTTGCCCCTACTCCCTTCCCTCTCCCCACTGGCAACCACTAGTTTGTTCTCAATATCTATGAGTCTGCTTCTGTTTTGTTTTATTCACTAGTTTGTTGTATTTTCTTTTCTTTTTTAAACAACGTTATTGGAGTATAATTGCTTTACAGTGTTGTGTTAGTTTCTGCTGTATAACAAAGTTAATCAACTATATGTATACATATATCCGCATAACCCTCCCTCTTGTGTCTCCCTCCCACCCTCTCTATCCCACCTCTCTAGGTGGTCACAAAGCACCGAGCTGATCTCCCTGTGCTATGCGGCTGCTTCCCACTTACTGTTGTACATTTGGTAGTGTATACATGTCAACACTACCCTTGCACTTCGTCCCAGCTTACCCTTCCCCGTCCCCATGTCCTCAAGTCCATTCTCTACATCTACGTCCTTATTCATGTCCTTCCCCTAGGTTCATCAGAACCATTTTTTTTTCTTTAGATTCCATATACATGTGTTAGCATACGGTATTTGTTTTTCTCTTTCTGACTTATTTCACTCTGTGTAACAGACTCTAAGTCCATCCACCTCACTACAAATAACTCAATTTCTTTTCTTTTTATGGCTGAATAATATTGCATTGAAGATATGTGCCATATCTCCTTTATCCATTCTTCTGTCAATGGGCACCTAGGTTGCTTCCATGTCCTGGCTATTGTAAATAGTGCTGCACTGAACATTGTGGTACATGACTCTTTTTGAATTATGGTTTTCTCCGGGTATATGCCCAGTAGTGGGATTGCTGGATTATATGGTAGTTCTATTTTTACTTTTTAAAGGAACCTCCATACTCTTCTCCACTGTGACTATATCAATTTACATTCCCACCAACAGTGCAAGAGGGTTCCCTTTTCTCCACACCCTCTCCAGCATTTATTGTTTGTAGATATTTTGGTGATGGCCATTCTGACTGGTGTGAGATGATACCTTATTGCAGTTTTCATTTGCATTTCTCTAATGATTAGTGTTGTTGAGCATCCTTTCATGTGTTTATTGGCAATCTGTATATGTTCTTTGGAGAAATGTCTATTTAGGTCTTCTGACCATTTTTGGATTGGGTTGTTTGTTTTTTTGATATTGAGCTGCATGAGCTGCTTGTAAATTTTGGAGATTAATCCTTTGTCAGTTGCTTCATTTTATGCACATTTTAAAAGAATGTTGATTCTGCTGTTGTTGGTTAAAGAGTTGTATAAGTGTCAATCAGGCAAAGTTGGTTGATAATATCCACATCTATAGCTTTACTAATTTATGGCCTATTTTTCTATCAATTATTGAGAAAAGGATATTAAAATCTGACTAAAGTTGTGAATTTGTGTATTTCTCCTTATAGGTCTAACAGTTTCTACTTTATGTATTTTGAAGCTCTCTTGTTAGTGGCATAAATATTTAGAATTGTTGTGGCCTTCTGCTTAATTGACCCTTTCATCATTATGTCATAAAATTCTTTATCCCTGAAAATATTCTTTGATCTAAAATATACTCTTCCCGATCCAAAACCTATGTGAAGCAGCAAAAGCAGTTCTAAGAGGGAAGTTGGTAGCAATACAATCCTACCTCAAGAAACAAGAAAAATGTCAAATAAACAATCTAACCCTATACCTAAAAGAACTAGATAAAGAAGAACAAACAAAACCCAGTTAGTAGAATGAAAGAAATCATAAAGATCAGAGCAGAAATAAATGAAATAGAAACAAAGAAGACAATAGGAAAAATCAATAAAACTAAAAGCTGGTTCTTTGAGAAGATAAACAAAATTGATAAACCTTTAGCCAGACTCATCAAGAAAAAGAGGGAGAGGACTCAAATCAATAAAATTAGAAATGAAAAAGCGAAGTTACAAAGGACACTGCAGAAATACAAAGCATCCTAAGAGACTACTACAAGCAACTCTATGCCAATAAAATGGACAACGTGGAAGAAATGTACAAATTCTTAGACAGGTATAATGTTCCAAGACTGAATCAGAAAGAAATAGAAAATATGAACAGACCGATCACAAGTAATGAAATTGAAACTATTAAAAATCTTCCAACAAACAAAAGTCCAGGACCAGATGGCTTCACAGGTGAGTTTTATCAAACATTTAGAGAAGAGCTAACACGCATCCTTCTCAAAGTCTTCCAAAAAATCACAGAGGGAGGAACACTCCCAAACTCATTCTACAAGGCCACTATCACACTGATACCAAAACCAGAAAAGATACTACAAAGAAAGAAAATTGCAGACCAATATCACTGATGAATATAGATGCAAAAAAATCCTCAACAAAACACTAGCAAACGGAATCCAACAACACATTAAAAGGATCATACACCAAGATCAAGTGGGATTTATCCCGGGAATGCAAGGATTCTTCAATATACACAAATCAATCAATGTGATACACCATATTAACAAATTGAAGAATAAAAACCATATGATCATCTCAATAGATGCAGAAAAAGCTTTTGACAAAATTCAACACCCATTTATGATAAAAACTATCGAGAAGTTGGGCATAGAGGGAAGCTACCTCAACATAATAAAGGCCATTTACGACAAACCCACAGCAAACATCATTCTCAATGGTGAAAAATTGAAAGCATTTCCTCTAAGATCAGGAACAAGACAAGGATGTCCACTCTTGCCACTGTTATTCAACATAGTTTTGGAAGTCCTAGCAATGGCAATCAGAGAAGAAAAAGAAATAAGGAATCCAAATTGGAAAAGAAGAAGTAAAACTGTCACTGTTTGCAGATGACATGATACTATACATACTCCTAAACATGCCATCAGAAAACTATTAGAGCTAGTTGGTGAATTTGGTAAAGTAGCAGGATACTAAATGAATACACAGAAATCTCTTGCATTCCTACACACTAACAATGAAAGATCAGAAAGAGAAATTAAGGAAACCATCCCATTCACCACTGCGACAAAAAGAATAAAATAGGAATAAACCTACCTAAGGAGGTAAAAGAACTGTACACAGAAAATTATAAGATACTGATGAAAGAAACCAAAGATGGCACAAACAGATGGAGAGATATACCATGTTCTTGGATTAGAAGAATCAATATTGTGAAAATGACTATACTACCCAAAGCAATCTACAGATTCAATGCACTCCCTATCAAATTACCAATGGTATTTTTAGCAGAACTAGAACAAAAAATCTTAAAATTTGTATGGAGGCACAAAAGACCCCGAATAGCCAAAGCAATCTTGAGGGAAAAACATGGAGCTGGAGGAATCAGACTCCTTGACTTCAGACTATGCTACAAAGCTACAGTAATAAGACAATATGGTACTGGAACAAAAACAGAAATATAGATCAGTGGAACAGGATAGAAAGCCCAGAGAAAAACCCATGCACCTATGGTCAACTAATCTGTGACAAAGGAGGCAAGGATACAGAAAGGAGAAAAGACAGTCTCTTCAATAAGTGGTGCTGGGAAAACTGGACAGCTACATGTCGAAGAATGAAATCAGAACACTCCCTATCACCATACACCAAAACAAACTCAAAATGGATTAAAGACCTAAATGTAAGAACAGACACTATAAAACTCTTACAGGAAAACATAGGAAGAACAATCTTTGACATAAATCACAGCAAGATCTTTTTTGACCCACCTCCTAGAGTAATGGGAATCAAAACAAGAATAAACAAATGGGACCTAATGAAACTTAAAAGCTTTTGCACAGCAAAGGAAACTATAAACAAGATGAAAAGACAACCTTCCGAATGGGAGAAAATATTTCCAAACAAATCAATGGACAAAGGATTAATCTCCAAAATATATAAACAGCTCATGCAGCTCCATATTAAAAAAACAACCACCTAATCAAAAAATGGGCAGAAGACATAAATAGACATTTCTCCAAAGAAGACATACAGGTGGCAAAGAGACACATGAAAAGATGCTCAGCAATTATTAGAGAAATGCAAACCAAAACTAAAATGATGTATCACCTCACACCAGTTAGAATGGGCATCATCAGAAAATCTACAAACAACAAATGCTGGAGAGAGTGCGGAGAAAAGGGAACCCTCTTGCACTGTTGGTGGGAATATAAATTGATATAGCCACAATGGAGAATAGTATGGAGGTTCCTTAAAGAGCTAAAAATAGAATTACCATATGACCCAGAAAATCCCACTACTGTGCATATACCCAGAGAAAACCATAATTCCAAAAGACACATGCACCCCAATGTTCATTGCAGCACTATTTATAATAGCCATGTCATGGAAGCAACCTAAATGCCCATTGACAGACGAATGGATAAAGAAGATGTGGTACATATATACAATGGAATATTACTCAGGCATAAAAAGGAACAAAAATGCGTCCTTTGTAGAATCGTGGATGGACCTTGAGACTGTCATACAGAGTGAAGTAAGTCAGAAAACCCCCCAAAATATTGTATATTGACACATATATGTGGAATCTAGTAAAATGGTATAGGTGAACTGGTTTGCAAGGCAGAAATAGAGACACAGATTAAAATATACTCTTCCTGATATTTATATAGCTACACCAGCTTTCTTTTGACTACTGCTGTCATATATCTCACTATATATAGTGTTATATATCTTTCCATATTTTTACTTTTAACTTATTTGTGTCCTTTTATTTAACGTAGTTTTTTTTTTTTTTTTTTTTTTTTTTTTTTTGTGATATGAGGACCTCTCACTGTTGTGGCCTCTCCCGTTGCGGAGCACAGGCTCCGGACATGCAGGCTCAGCGGCCATGGCTCACAGGCCTAGCCGCTCCACGGCATGTGGAATCTTCTCGGACCGGGGCACAAACCTGTGTCCCCTGCATAGGCAGATGGACTCTCAACCACTGTGCCACCAGGGAATCCCTTTTATTTTTTTTTGACAGCATATAGTTGATCTTCCTTTTTGAATCCAGTATGACAATTTCTTCCTTTTAACTGGGGGTGTTTGGACCATTTATATTTAATGTGCTTATTGATATATTTGGATTTAAATGTACTATCATGCTATTTATTTCCTAATTGTTTCATCTGTTCTGTTTCCCTTTCCTCTTTGTCAGTCTTCCTTTGGATATTTTTTCTGATTTTTTTTTTATTGCCTTTGCTGGCTTAGCTGTAACTGTTTGTTGTGTATTTTAGCCTTAGGTGTTGCTTTATGTTTTATAGAATTCAATGTTTTATAGAATCTTTAATTCAGCATAATATACCTTCAAGGGATATTACCTCATTTCACATATAGTATAAGAAATTTTCTATAGTGTACTTCTATTCCTTTCCCCTTGGATTTTTTTTTTTTTTTTTTGCGGTACTCGGGACTTTCACTGTTGTGGCCTCTCCCACTGTGGAGCACAGGCTCCGGATGCATAGGCTCAGCGGCCATGGCTCACGGGTCCAGCCACTCCGCGGCATGTGGGATCCTCCTGGACCGGGGCACGAACCCACGTCCCCCGCATTGGCAGACGAACTCTCAACAACTGTGCCAGCAGGGAAGCCCTCCCCTTGGATATTATACTGTTGTTTTCATACATTTAACTTCTACATGTGTTATAAATTACACATTTCATTACCATCTTTTTGCTTTGAACATTTACTAACTTTTAAATAGATTTAAATAATAAGAAAAACATATTTATTCTCTAGTTACCATTTCTGGTGCTATTTATTCCATTTCATAGATAGAGATTTGCACCTAGTTTTAATTTTCTGTTTGATGGACTTCCTTTATCATTTCTTGTATAGCAGATCTTTTGTTTTTATTCGTCTACTTTTGTTTGTTTGAAAAAAATCTTTATTTTATCTTCCTTTTAGTTTAGATTTTTTTCTAAATTTTTTTGTTGTAAAATATATGTAACATAAAACTTACCATTTTAATCCTTTTTTAGGTGTACATTAAGTACATTTACAATGTTGTGCAAACACAATCACTGTCTATTTTCAGAGCTTTTAAAAATCAGTCCAAACAATAATTCTGTACCCATCAAGCAGTATGTATCCATTCTACCCTACTGATTCTTTCTTTTTTCTGGAAAGATTTTTTTTTTCTGGATAAAAAATCCAAGGTGACCTTTTAATTTTTTTATAGAGCTTTAATAATATTTCTCCACTGTTTCCTAGCTTCCATTGTTTCTGACAAGACATATGGCATACTCCTTATTTTTGTTTTTCTCTATGTATTCTTTTATAGCTGCTTTTTAGATTTTTTCTTCACTATTTTAAGCAATTTGATTATTATCACCTTTGTTGGCTTAGCTGTAACTCTTTGTTATGTATTTCAGTTTTAGGTGTTGCTTTATGTTTTATAGAATACACCTTTAACTCAGCATAGTCTACCTTCAGGGGATATGTATTTTATTCTAGCTTTCTTCATATTTCTTGAGTTTGTGCCTCATTGAATGTCTTTGATATATGGATTTATTATTTTCTCAAAAAAATTTTTTTTATTCTCTCTCTATTTTCTTTCAGGACTTCAGACACAATTATAGGAGGCTACTTGAAGTCTTCTTATAGATCACTGGTGTTTGGCTCAATATTTTTCAGTCTTTTTTGTTTTCATTTTTAGTTTTATTTTAGTTAGTATATATTGCCATGTTTTCAAGTTTACTAATATTTTCTTTTGCCATTTCTATTCTATCTTTAATCTTATCCAGTGTATTTTCCTTTAGGAAATGATGTGATGAACAAAACACTTTGACTCTACTACTATGACCTGTTTACAGTGGGACCCAGTTTGGCATGCTGCTTATATTTCTCCCAAACTCATAAGAAAAACAGTCTAAGTTGACTATTTAAAAAATATTTTTAGAGCATATCTCCTCAATTTTATGGCATTATTTCTATTTTAACCTCAGGTTATTTGTTGTGCAATTTAAAAGTAAATTGTCACATCATCTTTTGGCCTTGACAATTAAGAATATCCAGGAAAATTCTATTCTATAAACATACTAGCTTACTTGTACTAACAGATATAAAAATATTAACATGTTTTTCTCATGTTAAATAAGGAAAATGATTGACCTATCCCCCAGTACTTTGAATAGGGGTACACTTTATATGCTAAATAAAAATATGTTGGTTGAATGACTAGAAAGAAGCATTATACAATTTCTTAGTTGACTATAACAATTCTGCTTTTGCTTTCTCTAACTCAGCTTATATTCTGGGTCATTGAGTTGAAATTAATTATGGATAGGTGCTTCCAGGCTCCATAGAGAGAAGTAAAGTGATTAACACTGTCTTTCATATGTGAAGGGAATTGATAACATTCTATCTATGTTGTAGTCAATGAAAAATTAATGTTATTTGATTTGGTAGATACTTTAGTCATCTATCCAACAGGCATTCTTGTCTTTCTTTTGTCTTGCTGGCAGAAACCACCTCCTATAATGAAGAGAGATAATACCAGATACTTGAATTTCCAACCAGCCTTGCATATCAGGTATGAGTATGTGATTCAATCCTGGCCAAAAGAAGCTGAGAGTCAATAAGCTACAGGTTGCGATAAAAAGATAGAGATACATGAAGATATCCTATCTGGGTTGGATGTGATAATGAGATGCTTGGAGTTTTTGTGGTTCCCATTTTGTATTGGAGGGAAGACCAAAGAGTCGTAGACAAGGTAATTCAGAGTTCTAACATTCCTGACATATTAAATCAATAGTGTTATCATTTTTAAGAATTGCTTGGAGTGACATTATCAACAGGGCAGAGCATGAATTTTCTGCTGTCTTCCTCCAAAAGAATAGCAGGTTAGGCAATCACCCACAGATGAGAGTGTCTTTGTGGAAGATGAAGAGTCTAATGGAGAAGATTCAGTACAATGTTAGAACAGCAACAAAAAAAAAAATCCAAGATAGGACATCTTGAAGAAGGTAAGAGGAACAGTTTCACTTTACTTGCATCATTCCTCTCCCAAGGTGGCACAGCTCAGTCCCAAGAGATACCTTCAGACCATGACTTCTCTCATGGGGGAGGGTGAGAGAGTGGGAGTGAGCACCTGGCTTTCCCATCTGTGCAGGATTCTAGAAAAGAGACCCACTTCTTTCTTGCCCCATCTAGAACACTGAGGGGTGCTGTGAGACTAGGGGGAGGGCAGCCGCTGGGAAAATAGCATCCAGGGCTCTCACAGGACATTAAATAATATGGATCGTACTAACTGCTTTGCAGATTCCATCAAGAAGGCCACCACAGAGCCGCCACAGAAGGCCACAACTGGTTCATGGGTTCCCCCAGTGCTATGCACACTTCATACACACCCCACCTATGCCATGGATGGCTCCCTGAATGCACCCTCAGGACAGCAAGAGAAAGCATTTGTAGAAAGACAATTCTAAAATTTATATGGAAGCACAAAAGACCCTAAATAGCTAAAGCAATCCTGAGAAGAAAGAGGGAGGCATCACACTTCTGATTTCAAGCTATATTATAAAACTGTAGTAATCTATTCAGTATGTTACTGGCATAAAAACAGATACATAAACAAACAAAACAGAACCAAAGCCCAGATGCAAACCCATGTATATGCCATCAACTAATACCTTACAAGGAATCTAAGAATATTCAGTGGAAAGTGAGAGTCTCTTTAACAAATGGTGATGGGTAAGCTAGATATGTATATGCAAAAAAGAATAAAATGGGACACCTATATTATACCACTCACAAAAATTAATTTGAAACGGATTAAAAACTTAAATATAAGACCTGAAACCATAACACCTCTAGAAGAAAACATAGGGGAAAAGTTGACATTAGTCTTGGCAACAATTTTTTAGATATGACACCAAAAGCACAAAGCAACAAAAGCAAAAGTAAACAAACGGCAGTACATAAAACTAAAACGCTTCTGTACAGCAGAAGAGACAATCAGTATAATGAAAATCTAACCTATGGAATGGGAGAAAATATTGGCAAATCATATAGCTGATAATTGGTTAATATCTAAAATATACAAAAAACACATACAAAAGACAAATAATTCTACTAAAGATGGTCAGGGGACCTGTATAAACATTTTCGTAAAGAAGACATACAAGTGGCTAATTTCTCATTAGAGAAATGTTAATAAAAATCACAGTGAGATATCACTTCATACCTGTTGGAATGGTTGTTATGAGAGGAGATAACAAGTGTTGATGAGGATATGGAGAAAAGAGAACACTTGTGGGAATGTAAATTTGTTGAGCCACTAAAGAAAATAGTATGTAGATTTCTCAAAAATTAAAAATAAAGCTATGATGTAAGCCAGTCATACAACTTGTTGGTATATATCTGAAAAGAATGAAATCACTTTTGAAAAGATATCTGTACTCTCATGTTTATTGCAGCATTATTCACAATAACCAAGATATGGAAACAGCCTAAGTTCCAAGAGTGGATGAATAGATAAAAGATTATATATATATATATATATATATATATATATATATAAAATTCAGCCATAAAAAATAAGGAAATCCTGCCATTTGTGATACATAGATGGATCTTGAAGACATTATACTAAGTGAAATAACACAGACAGAGAAAGACATATGCTGGATGATCTCAGTAATATGTGGAATCTAGAAAAGCTGAGCTCATAAAAACAAAGAGTAGAATAGTGGTTGCTAGGGGCTACAGGATGGGGGAATGGGGAGATACTGGTTAAAGAGTACAAACTTCCAGTTATAACATGAATAAGTTCCGAAGATCTAATGTACAGTGTGGTGACTTTAGTTAACAATACTGTCTTGTATACTTGGAAGTTGCTAAGTGCTTAGGTGTAATAAACAATAAACATGGGTTAACTAAACCTATTGTGGTAACCGTTTCACAATACACATATTTATCAAGTCATCATGTTGTACACCTTAACCATACACAACGTTATATGTCAGTTGTATCACAATAAAGCTGTAAAAAATCCATAATTGTCTATGTTACTATTTGTGAAACTTTAACATGAATATGAATCACTTGAGGATCTTGCTAAGGTGATGATTTAGATTCAGTTGTTCTGGAGACTCTGCATTTCTAGAAAGTGTTCAGGTGATCCTGGTACTATTGCTTTATGGACCATACTTTGTGTAGTAAGAAATAAAGCCATTTTAGGACTTCCTTGGTGGTGCAATGGTTAAGAATATGCCTTCCAATGCAGGGGACATGGGTTTGAGCCCTGTCCTGGGAAGATCCCACATGCCGTGGAGCAACTAAGCCGGTGCACCACAACTACTGAGCCTGTGCTCTAGAGCCCATGTGCCACAACTACCAAAGCCTGTGTGCCTAGAGCTGGTGCTCTGCAACAGGAGAAGCCACCACAATGAGAAGCCCACACACCACAACGAAGAACAGCCCCCACTCGCCGCAACTAGAGAAAGCCACACGCAGCAACAAAGACCCAACACAGCCAAAAATAACTAAAAAATAAAATAAATAAATTTATTTTTTAAAAAAGAAAGAAAGCCATTTTAATCAGGAACTATAATATATAGCTGAAACAGCCTCATGGTTTCCCTATTACCTAATGGTGAGAGCCACTAAGCCATGACAGTAAAAATTTCTGGCAAAGAATAACACTGAATAAGTTTTAAGGAATTTGATGATAGAATGCAGAGTTTAATGTATTTAGCTAAGGCTACATACAACAGTGTGCTGGTAAATGTTTAACAACTGGCTCTTTGGGGGAAAAAAAAGGCCTGGATTTTAAAAAATCAGCTCTCTAGGGAAATGAAAGCCATGCCAACTCCTTTCATATAAATATTCCCACCATGGCTGATCACGAGCTATTAATGTGACATAGCTGAGCGTAGATTTGGGAACCAAGAAACCCTGTGGTCTTGTACCAGTCAGCTCACCACATCAGTTGCTCCATAAACCATAGTCCATTCAATTATATACCAAATAAAGATCTTACGAAGAAAATAATATTTTTCTCTGATTATAAAATGACATATATTTATATGAGTAATAAAGAAGTACAAAGAATAAAGTAAAACTGGCTCATAAACTTTTCAGATAACTTAAATTTTTGGTATTACTGTAAGAGTTCTTAATCATAAGCAGTAGAAGCTGATTCTGGCTTAATTAAGCAGGAAAGGAACGCATTAAGTGAATGTTGGGTTGCTTAGAGGATTGTTGAGAGGCCAGGAGAGTCAGATGTACTAAGCAGCCAGTACAAATGGCCCAAACCCAGAACTAGTTCTCCTAGAGGAACTCTTCCTACCACATCAGATAGAATACTAGAATACTCTGTCTCTCATCTCTTGGGTCAGTAGCTCTTGAGCCAAAGTCTGTGACAGTTTCACAAGCCAATTTGCATGTCTGTGCCTTAACTGTGAAGGAATGTGGGCAAAACAGTATTGGCTCCTAGAATTTGGAGGCCATTCTTGCCTCCCACCAGGATTTGAAAGGCAGACAATTGTCCAAATACTGGAAGGATAATGAATAGTCAAAAAGAATAACACATTTTCACCATTATTTAAATTGGGATCACACAAACCATATAGTTACATATTTTGATTTTTAAATTATTTTGCCTTGCATAATGAGTCTTTTCTTGTCAGTCATTGGTCTTTGAGAGCACGGTTTTAATGACTGCATAATATTCCACTATACACCACTTCCCCATTGTACAAATCCCATATTTTTTCTAAAAATACCAATCTCTTTAAATCTCTTTAAACTTTTGCAATTTTTAATTTCAATGACTCACCAAAAATTTGACTTCCTATCATTTATCAAATCTGGGAATAAACTTTCTTGGTTTCTTAGTTTTAGTCCAACATTTTGTAATTTAAAAATTTCAGCGAGGGACCTTCAAGATGGTGGAGGGGTAAGATGTGGAGATTACCTTACTCCCCACAAGTACATCAAAAATACATCTACATGTGGAACAGCTCCTATAGAATACCTACTGAACACTGGCAGAATATCTCAGACTTCTCAAAAGTCAAGAAACTCCCCACATACCTAGTAGGGCAAAAGAAAAAAGAAAAAATAGACCTAAAAGAATAGGGACGGACCTGCACCTCTGGGAGGTAGGTGTGAAGGAGGAAAAGTTTCCACATGCTAGGAAGCCCCATCACTGGTGGAGGTGGGGGTGGGTGGGGGGAAGCTTCGGAGCCGTGGAGGAGAACGCAGCCACAGGGTGCAGAGGGCAAAGCGGAGAGATTCACGCAGAGAGGATGGGTGCTGACCAGCACTCACCAGCCCAAGAGGCTTGTCTGCTCACCTGCTGGGGCAGGTAGGGGCTGGGAGGTGAGGCTCGGGCTTTGGACGTCAGACCCCAGGGAGAGGACTGGGGTTGGCTGCATGAACACAGCCTGAAGGGGGCTAGTGTGCCACAGCTAGCCATGAGGGAGTCTGTGAAAAGTCTGGAACTGCTGAAGAGGCAAGAGACCATTACTTCGGGGTGCACAAGGAGAGGGGATTCAGAGCGCTGCCTAAATGAACTCCAGAGACAGGCGTGAGCTGCGGCTATCAGCACGGACACCGAAGACGGGCATGAGACACTAAGGCTGCTGCTGCTGCCAACAAGAATCCTGTGTGCAAGCACAGGTCACTCTCCACACCTCCCCCGCAGGGAGCCTGTGCAGCCCGCCACTACTAGGGTCCTGTGATCTAGGGACAACTTCCACGGAAGAACACACAGTACCTCAGGCTAGTGCAACGTCATGCCGACCTCTGCCGCTGCAGCCTCGCTGCTCATTCCATACCCCTCCCTCCCACAGACCTGAGTGAGTCAGAGTTCCCGAATCAGCTGCTTCTTTAACCCCGTCCTGTCTGAGCCAATAACAGATGCCCTCAGGTGACCCACATGCAGAGGTGGGGCCACATCCAAAGCTGAACCCCAGGAGCTGTGCGAACAAAGAAGAAAAAGGGAAATGTCTCCCAGCAGCCTCAGGAGCAGTGGATTAAATCTCCACAATCAACTTGATGTACGCTGCATCTGTGGAACACCTGAATAGACAATGAATCATCCCAAAATTGAGGCAGTGGACATGGGGAGCAACTGTACACTTGGGGTTTGTTTTCTGCATCTAATTTGTTTTGGTTTTATGTTTATGTTAGTTTAGTATTTAGAGTTTATTATCATTGGCAGATTTGTTAATTGATTTCGTTGCTCTCATATATATATATATATATTTTTTTCCTTTTTCTCTTTTTCTGTGTATGTGTATTCTTCTTTGTGTGATTTTGTCTGTATAGCTCTGCTTTTACCATTTATCCTAGGGTTCTTTCTGTCCGTTTTTGTATTTTGTTTACTATAGTTTTAAGTGCTTGTTATCATTCGTGGATTTGTTTTTCAGTTTGGTTTCTCTCTTCATTCTTTTTTTATTTTTAATAATTTATTTTTTATTTTAATAACTTTTTAATTTAATTTTATTATTTTCTTTCTTTTTTTTCTCCCTTTTGTTCTGAGCAGAGTGGCTGATGGGAGAGTCAAGTTCAGGACATTGGTCGACAAGAGACCTCCCAGCCCCACATAATATCAAACAGCAAAATCTTTCCAAGAGATCTCCATTTCAAAGCTAAGACCCAGCTCCACTGAACAACCAGCAAGCTACAGTGCTGGAGACCCTATGCCAAACAACTAGCAAGACAGGAACACAACCCCACCCATTAGCAGACAGCCTGCTTAAAATCATAATAAGGTCAAAGACACCCCAAAACACACCACCGGATGCGGTCCTGCTGACCAGAAATACGAGATCCACACTCATCCACCAGAACATAGGCACAAGTCCCCTCCATCAGGAAGCCTACACAACACACTGAACCAAGCTTACCTACTGGGGGCAGACACCAAATACAATGGGAACTACGAACATGCAGCCTGCAAAAAGGAGACCCCAAATACAGTAAGTTAAGCAAAATGAGAAGACAGAGAAATACGCAGCAGAAGAAGAAGCAAGATAAAAACCCACCAGACCAAAGAAATGAAGAGGAAATAGGCAGTCTACCTGAAAAAGAATTCAGAATAGTGATAGTAAAGATGATCCAAACTTTGGAAATAAAAAGGAGAAAATACAAGAAATGTTTAACAAGGACCTAGAAGAGCTAAAGAGCAAACAAACAATGATGAACAACACAATAAATGAAATTAAAAATTCTCTAGGGGCTTCCCTGGTGGCACAGTGGTTGAGAGTCTGCCTGCCGATGCAGGGGACACGGGTTTGTGCCCCGGTCTGGGAAGATCCCACATACCGCGGAGCGGCTGAGCCTGTGCGTCTGGAGCCTGTGCTCCACAACAGTGAGAGGCCCGTGTACCGCAAAAAAAAAAAAAAAAAATTCTCTAGAAGGAATCAATAGCAGAATAACTGAGGCAGAAGAATGGATAAGTGACCTGAAAGATAAAATAGTTGAAATAACTACCACAGAGCAGAATAAAGAAAAATGAATGAAAAGAATTGAGGACAGACTCAGAGATCTGTGGGACAACATTAAATGCACCAATGTTCGAATTATAGGGGTCCCAGAAGAAGAAGAGAAAAAAAAGGGACTGAGAAAATATTTGAAGAGATTATAGTTGAAAACTTCCCTAATATGGGAAAGGAGTCAATCAAGTCCAGGAAGCAGAGAGTCCCATACAGGAAAAATCCAAGGAGAAACACGCCAAGACACATATTAATCAAACTATCAAAAATTAAATACAAAGAACAAATATTAAAAGCAGCAAGGGAAAAGCAACAGATAACATACAATGGAATCCTCATAAGGTGAACAGCTGATCTTTCAGCAGAAACTCTGAAAGCCAGAAGGGACTGGCAGAACATATTTAAAGTGATAAAAGGGAAAAACCTACAAACAAGATTACTCTACCCATCAAGAAACTCATTCAGATTTAATGGAGAAACTAAGACCTTTACAAACAAGCAACAGCTAAGAGAATTCAGCACCACAAAACCAGCTATATGAATGCTAAAGAAACTTCTCTAGACAGGAAACACAAGAGAAGAAAAAGACCTACAAAAACAAACCCAAAACTATTAAGAAAATGGTAATAGGTTCATACATATCAATAACTACCTTAAAGGTAAATGGATTAAATGCTCCAACCAAAAGAAATAGACTGGCTGAATGGATACAAAAACAAGACCCATACATATGTTGTCTACAAGAGACCCACTTCAGACCTAGGGACACATACAGATGGGACACATGCAAATGGAAGTCAAAAGAAAGCTGGAGAAGGAATCCTCATATCAGACAAAATAGACTTTAAAATAAAGACTATTACAAGAGACAAAGAAGGACACTACATACTGATCATGGGATGAATCCAAGAAGAAGATATAACTATTGTAAATATTTATGCACCCAACATAGGAGCACCTCAATACATAAGGCAAATGCTAACAACCATGAAAGGGGAAATCGACAGTAACACAATAATAGTAGGGGATTTTAACAACACTCTTAACAACACTTTCACCAATGGACAGATCATCCAATATGACAATAAATAAAGGAACACAAGTTTTGAATGATACATTAAAGAAGACGGACATAATTGATATTTATAGGACATTCCATCCAAAAAAACAGAATACACTTTCTTCTCAGGTGCTCATGGAACATTCTCCAGGATCATATCTTGGGTCAAAAATCAAGCCTTGGTATATATAAGAAAATTGAAATCATATCAAGTATCTTTTGTGACCACAACGCTATGAGACTAGATATCAATTACAGGAAAAAATCTGTTAAAAATACAAACACATGGAGGAAAACAATACACTACTAAATAACAAAGAGATGACTGAAGAAATCAAAGAGAAAATCAAAAAATACCTAGAAACAAATGACAATGAAAACATGATGACCCAACACCTATGGGATGCAGCCAAAGCAGTTTAAGAAGGAAGTTTATAGCAATACAATCCTACCTCAAGAAAGAAGAAAAATTTCAAATAAGCAACCTAACCTTACACCTAAAGCGATTACAGAAAGAAGAACAAAAATTCCCAAAGTTTGCAGAAGGAAAGAAATCATAACGATCAGAGCAGAAATAAATGAAAAAGAAATGAATGAAACGATAGCAAAGATCAATAATACTAAAAGCTGGTTCTTTGAGAAGATAAACAAAATTGATAAACCATTATCCAGGCTCATCAGGAAAAAATGGGAGAAGACTCAAATCAACAGAAGTAGAAATGAAAAAGGAGAAGTAACAACTGACACTGCAGAAATACAAAGGATCATGAGAGATTACTACAAGCAACTCTATGGCAATAAAATGGACAACCTGGAAGAAATGGACCAATTCTTAGAAAAGCACACCTTTAGAGACTGAACCAGGAAGAAATAGAAAATATAAACAGACCAATCACAAGTACTGAAATTGAAACTGGGATTAAAAATCTTCCAACAAACAAAAACCCAAGGCCAGATGGCTTCACAGGTCACTTCTATCAAACATTTAGAGAAGAGCTAACACCGATCCTTCTCAAACTCTTCCAAAATATAGCAGAGGGAGGAATACTCCCAAACTCATTCTATGAGGCCACCATCACCCTGATACCAAAACCTGACAAGATGTCACAATAAAAGAAAACTACAGGCCAATATTACTGATGAACATAGATGCAAAAATTGTCAACAAAATACTAGCAAACAGAATCCCACAGCACATTATAAGGTTCATACACCATGATCAAGTGGGGTTTATCCCAGGAATGCAAGGATTCTTCAATATATGCAAATCAATCAATGTGTTAAACCATATTAACAAACTGAAGGAGAAAAAACTTATGATCATCTCAATAGATGCAGAAAAAGCTTTTGACACAATTCAACACCCCTTTATGATAAAAACCTTCCAGAAATAGGCACAGAGGGAACTTACCTCAACATAATAAAGGCCATATATGACAAACCCACAGTCAGCATCATTCTCAATGGTGAAAAACTGAAACCATTCACTAAGATCAGGAACAAGACAAGGTTGCCCACTCTCACCACTATCATTCAAGATAGTTTTGGAAGTTTTAGCCACAGAGGTCAGAGAAGAAAAAGAAATAAAAGGAATCCAAATCGGAAAAGAAGAAGTAAAAGTGTCACTGTTTGCAGATGACATGATACTATACATAGAGAATCCTAAGATGCCACCAGAAAACTACTAGAGCTAATCACTGAATTTGATAAAGTATCAGGATACAAAACTAGTGCACAGAAATCTGTTGCATTCCTATACACTAATGATGAAAACTCTGAAAGAGAAATTAAGGAAACACTCCCATTTACCATTGCAACAAAAAGAATAAAGTACCTAGGAATAAACCTACCTAAGGAGACCAAAGACCTATATGCAAAAAACTATAAGACACTGATGAAAGAAATTAAAGATGATACAAAGAGATGGAGAGATATACCATGTTCTTGGATTAGAAGAATCAACATTGTGAAAATGACTATACTACCTAAAGCAATCTACAGATTCAATGCAATCCCTATCAAACTACCAATGGCATTTCTCACAGAACTAGAACAAGAATGTTCACAATTTTTTTGAAACACAAAGGACCCTCAATAGCCAAAGCAATCTTGAGAAAGAAAAGTGGAGCTGGAGGAATCAGGCTCCCTGACTTCAGACTATACTACAAAGCTACAGTAATCAAGACACTATGGTACTGGTGCAAAAAAAACAGAAATATAGATCAGTGGAACAGGATAGAAAGCTCACAGATAAACCTATGCACATATAGTCACCTTATCTTTTATAAAGGAGACAAGAATATACAATGGAAAAAAGACAGCCTCTTCAATAAGTGGTCCTGGGAAAACTGGACAGCTACATGTAAAACAATGAAATTAGAACACTCCTGAACACCATACACAGAAATAAACTCCAAATGGATTAAAAACCTAAATGTAAGAACAGACACTATAAAACTCTTAGAGGAAAACATAGGCAGAACACTCTATGACATAAATCACAGCAAGATCTTTTTTGACCCACCTCCTAGAGACATGGAGATAAAAACAAAAATAAACAAATTGGACCTAATTAAACTTAAAAGCTTTTGCACAGCAAAGGAAACCATAAACAAGATGAAAAGACAACCTTCAGAATGAGAGAAAATATTTTCAAATAAAGCAACTGACAAAGGACTAATCTCCAAAATTTACAAGCAGCTCATGCAGCTCAATATCAAAAAAAGAAACAACCCAATCCAAAATTGGGCAGGTCTAAACAGACATTTCTCCAAAGATATACCAATTGCCAACAAACACATGAAAGAATGCTCAACAACACTAATCATTAGAGAAATGCAAATCAAAACGACCATGAGGTATCACCTCACACCAGTCAGAATGGCCATCATCAAAAAATCTACAAGCAATAAATGCTGTAGAGGGTGTGGAGAAAAGGGAACCCTCTTGCATTGTTGGTGGGAATGTAGATTGATACAGCCACTGTGGAGAATAGTACGGAGGTTCCTTAGAAAACTAAAAATAGAACTACCATATGACCCAGGAATCTCACTACTGTGCATATACCCTGAGAAAACCATAATTCAAAGAGTCATGGAGCACAATGTTCATTGAAGCACTAATTACAATAGCCAAGACATGGAAACAACCTAAGTGTCCATCAACAGATGAATGGATAGAGAAATTGTGGCACATATATACAATGGAATATTACTCAGCCATAAAAAGAAATGAAATTGAGTTATCTGTAATGAGGTGGATGGACTTAGAGTCTGTCATACAGAATGAAGTAAGTCAGAAAGAGAAAAACAAATACCGTATGCTAACACACATATATGGAATCAAAAAAAAAAAAAAAACCCAAAATGGTTCTGAAGAACCTAGGGGATGACAGGAATAAAGACACAGATGTAGTGACTGGACTTGAGGACACAGGGAGGGGGAAGGGTAAGGTGGCACAAAGTGAGAGAGTGGCATGGCCATATATACAGTACTAAATATAAAATAGATAGCTAAAAGAAGCTGCATGGCACAGGGAGTTCAGCTCAGTGCTTTGTGACCACCCAGAGGGGTGGGATAGGGAGGGTGGGAGGAAGACACAAGAGAGAGGAGAAATGGGGATATATGTATACATATAGCTGATTCACTTTGTTATACAGCAGAAACTAACACACCATTGTAAAGCAATTATATGCCAATAAAGATGATTTTAAAAAAAAGAACCAAGTGAGGAAAATAAAAGTCTCTGTGAAGGAAAAGGAAAAAAAAATTTTCAACCATCTTAAGATTTTGGCATATGGATTTAAGGAGTTTCAGTTTCCAAGAAGGAATTACCTTTGTTTTAGGTATTTACATCTAGTACACAAATAATGTTATAATGTCACTTTACAGGTATGTATTAGCTGGCCTATGGCAAAGTTCTGTCAAAGTCTAGATTTCTTCACCTATTTTTGAATAGTTTCTCCTCAATAATTCTCATTCACCTGGGCTCTTATTCCTGAATAGCTTGTGAAGCAATCTTTTATTATTATTTGTAATATTTCTAAGAACTATGGTCTCAGAAATTCTTGAACTTTAAATTTACATTCATGTGTTGTGTGAGCAGTAACCACACACATCTAGAGAAGTATAATGCCAGTGTAAAATGTGTCTACTTACTGCTAACAAAACTAGTCTTGTCAGAGACTAGTGTTGGATTATCAGTGTGTCATGGAACTCTTTTCTTTTTTTTCTCACTAATTTATATAGACTTACTCATAACTTTCTCATACAGAAAGCTAATATGTTTTCTCTTCTAAAATTCCATCGTATAGCTGTGCTGATTTGCTGTTAAACTCCTTCAACTGCTTCCACAAAATGACTATAGAATGGTTTGAATTAATGTTGATTGATAGAAGAGGAAAAACATCAGTTACTGTGTGACTTTTGTCAGTTCAGCAAGTATGTTTAATGTATGCTTAGAAGCTGAGTTTATGCAAATAAATGTCTAGTTTATTCTTTCATACTCTCCTTTAGTCTAATTTCAATAAAAACTTCATTATTTTTAATTTATATATTTTTCATTACTTTAATAATGAAACTTTTAACAGGTTCTCCATCTATAAACAACTTTTGTTTATCATATATCCAGTAAATACATTCTTCTCTTATTTTTTGATCTGTACATAACAATTTTATAATATATTTTATATAATATGCTAACATTCATATTGGGAAAATTGTAAATTGTTTTGAAAATCATATAGAAAATAAAACATTTTGTTCAAATGTGGCAGAGTTCTGGAAAATTAGAATTTTTTCTGAGCTTATGGGATTAAAAATTCACTCATTGAATTGTTAGTAATTTCCATTAATTTGGATATTAAATATTTAAAGTGCTAAAACTTTTTATCCTAATTCAAGCTAATTTTAAAGGACACTGCAACTGCTAAGATTAGCATAAGAAAAATATACATAAAAGTACAGGCCTGATTATTTAAGTAAGAAAATTACCGTATTTTAAGGGATAGGAAATTCCAGAGAAGCTAGTAATAATGGCTCATCAATTTTTCAGCTCCCCAAATTTGGTATTTAGACACTTTAAAAAATGGAATATTTTTAGAATAAACAGTCTTATTATCATTAAACTTCTAGAGAGAAAAATGAAGGGGATGATATGGCAAAGATTGAGATATTAAAAGTTTTCACTTAATTCTGCAAGCCATTTTTAATGACATTATGGAAATCCATGAAATCTGTTCCCTCAGCTACCTACTGTGCTGGGATGGTGGCTGGCACTAATTGATTGGGTGACATGAAAACTGAATCCTGTGCTCTATAGATCCACCTCTTTGTAAACAAAAGAAATGACTTTAAATGTGTTCCATTTTATACATCAAAGTGGCACTTGCGCACCATCTGTGGGGCATGTGGTCTGAGATTTTGCTGACAGTGGGAGTAAACTTACAACGATTCAGCCACATCTCTTGCCAAGACCCCACTTATGACCAACAAGTTGGCCAGGGTTAGAGACTGCTAGTTACAGACATAGATCACAGAAAACTAACTGCCTTTCTTGGGTTTGGACATTTGCCCCCAGCCCAGTATTATAACCAATCAGAATCTTTATAAATATAGAACTTGTTCTGAATAGTAGAGCCTATAGTGAAACCCCCCAGCGATAGCCATGCAGGTATACCATGCCTGTGCCAGGCATAGTCTTTTTGGCATAACTTCTGAGAGTGGAAAGATACAACAGAGTGCTAAAATATTTTCAATTCTCTGGAGCTATTCTGAGCATTAATAATGCCCGACAGCCTATCAACAACACAAATGCTTTTGGAAGAGTTTGACAACATTTAAAAAGTAATTCCTAAAAGAAAAGCATGTGAGGGTAATGGGTAATAAAATACATAAAGAACACACGTGTATAAGCACACACATAAATGACATATGCTTGTACTAAGTATTCAGCTGAAAATAACAGCTAGGTATGGACATTATTTAACTTTCTACAACTCTATGCCAGAAGTATTTCTCAGTCATTGATTTTATTAATCATTGTCAGTCAATGTTTCAAACAAATAAGAAAAATACAAATTTGGAAACTATTTCAGATAAGATTCAGATAGAATATTTATTTAAAATGATCTCTAAGTTATAATAAAAATAAATTTAAAAAATGAACTCATGGTCATAATATATAAACGTACTGTATCACATTAGCTTCTGTTCCATGGAGGTTGTATAAAATGTCCTTTACCTGCCATGTTCTATATACTGCAGAAGGATAAGAAGTTCTCCACTTGCTCTGTTCACATAGTTAAGTCTCCTGGAAAATTACATATATGTCCAGGGAGGGAGGCTCAAGAAATCAAAAGTTTGGAGTCATAGAAAAAATATTTTTGCTTTTGAAAACATGTTTACTACTTTTCTTGTCTGGGGAATCTTCCAAGTAGTTTGAATAAGTATTCATTTATATTTTTCCTGGAGCATGTGAACAGTAAACCTCAAAAACAATTACCACATGGTTCATAGTTAGGAAAAAAACAGTTTGTGCGTTGTATTAATTAATATTGAGTAATTTCAGATTTTAATTGTCTTCTTCACCTATTTGATTTCCTTTAGAGAGTTAGTTTACTCACCGTAAGGGTCAACTTCATTATAGTTAGACTTTTTAGTTCAGTAGTATATAATTTGTTTTCTCAGTGAATGAATTAATTCTATTACAGAAGAGTACTTTTCATCAAAAATATTTTCTTAAAATATATGTGTATCTTAAACTTTTCTCCCACTTTATGATGGACTGTGTTTGATGCTCTATGTACAATATAATCAATTAATAATCCCTTCATTAAAAAATTTATTGTAAAACAATAAACAAAATCAAGCAGTGGTATCAAATAAAAAATACTCTATCTCACCACTAATTGCCACTATTGAAATATAAACTCTTTTAGTTGTTTTAGCCTGCAACCAAGACTACTCTACCCAGCAAGGATCTCATTCACATTTGATGGAGAAATTAAAACCTTTACAGACAAGCAAAAGCTGAGAGAGTTCAGCACCACCAAACCAGCTTTACAACAAATGCTAAAGGAACTTCTCTAGACACGAAACACAAGAGAAGGAAATGACCTATAGTAGCGAACCCAAAACAATATATAAAATGGAAATAGGAACATACATATCGATAATTACCTTAAATGTAAATGGACTAAATGCTCCCACCAAAAGACACAGATTGGCTGAATGGATACAAAAACAAGACCCTTATATATGCTGTCTACAAGAGACCCACTTCAGAACTAGAGACACATACAGACTGAAAGTAAGGGGATGGAAAAAGATATTCCATGCAAATGGAAACCAAAAGAAAGCTGGAGTAGCAATTCTCATATCAGACAAAATAGACTTTAAAATAAGGACTATTAAAAGGGACAAAGAAGGACACTACATAATGATCAAGGGATCGATCCAAGAAGAAGATATAACAATTGTAAATATTTATGCACCCAACATAGGAGCACCTCAATACATAAGGCAAATACTAACAACCATAAAAGGGGAGATCAACAGTAACACATTCATAGTAGGGGACTTTAACACCCCACTTTCACCCATGGACAGATCATCCAAAATGAAAATAAATAAGGAAACACAAGCTTTAAATGATACATTAAACAAGATGGACTTAATTGATATTTATAGGACACTCCATCCAAAAACAACAGAATACACATTTTTCTCAAGTGCTCATGGAACATTCTCCAGGATAGATCATATCTTGGGTCACAAATCAAGCCTTGGTAAATTTAAGAAAACTGAAATTGTATCAAGTATCTTTTCCGACCACAACACCATGAGACTAGATATCAATTACAGGAAAAGAGCTTTAAAAAATACAAACACATGGAGGCTAAACAATACACTACTTAATAATGAAGTGATCACTGAAGAAATCAAAGAGGAAATAAAAAAATACCTAGAAACAAATGACAATGGAGACACAACGACCCAAAACCTATGGGATGCAGCAAAAGCAGTTCTAAGGGGGAAGTTTATAGCAATACAAGCCCACCTTAAGAAGCAGGAAACATCTCGAATAAACAACCTAACCTTGCACCTCAAGCAATTAGAGAAAGAAGAACAAAAAAACCCCAAAGCTAGCAGAAGGAAAGAAATCATAAAAATCAGATCAGAAATAAATGAAAAAGAAATGAAGGAAACAATAGCAAAGATCAATAAAACTAAAAGCTGGTTCTTTGAGAAGATAAACAAAATAGATAAACCACTAGCCAGACTCATCAAGAAAAAAAGGGAGAAGACTCAAATCAATAGAATTAGAAATGAAAAAGGAGAAGTAACAACTGACACTGCAGAAATAAAAAAAATCATGAGAGATTACTACAAGCAACTCTATGCCAATAAAATGGACAATCTGGAAGAAATGGACAAATTCTTAGAAATGCACAACCTGCCAAGACTGAATCAGGAAGAAATAGAAAATATGAACAGACCAATCACAAGCACTGAAATTGAAACTGTGATTAAAAACCTTCCAACAAACAAAAGCCCAGGACCAGATGGCTTCACAGGTGAATTCTATCAAATGTTTAGAGAAGAGCTAACACCTATCCTTCTCAAACTCTTCCAAAATATAGCAGAGGGAGGAACACTCCCAAATTCCTTCTACGAAGCCACCATCACCTTGATACCAAAACCAGACAAGGATGTCACAAAGAAAGAAAACTACAGGCCAATATCACTGATGAACATAGATGCAAAAATCCTCAACAAAATACTAGCAAACAGAATCCAACAGCACATTAAAAGGATCATACACCATGATCAAGTGGGGTTTATTCCAGGAATGCAAGGATTCTTCAATATACGCAAATCTATCAATGTGATACACCATATTAACAAATTGAAGGAGAAAAACCATATGATCATCTCAATAGATGCAGAGAAAGCTTTCGACAAAATTCAACACCCATTTATGATAAAAACCCTCCAGAAAGTAGGCATAGAGGGAACTTTCCTAAACATAATAAAAGCCATATATGACAAGCCCACAGCAAACATCATCCTCAATGGTGAAAAACTGAAAGCATTTCCACTAAGATCAGGAACAAGACAAGGTTGCCCACTCTCACCACTCTTATTCAACATAGTTTTGGAAGTTTTAGCCACAGCAATCAGAGAAGAAAAGGAAATAAAAGGAATCCAAATCGGAAAAGAAGAAGTAAAGCTGTCACTGTTTGCAGATGACATGATACTATACATAGAGAATCCTAAAGATGCTACCAGAAAAC
This sequence comes from Phocoena sinus, assembly GCF_008692025.1. Lineage (NCBI taxonomy): Eukaryota > Metazoa > Chordata > Mammalia > Artiodactyla > Phocoenidae > Phocoena > Phocoena sinus. The sequence continues at coordinate 79,917,476 of NC_045774.1, read as the reverse complement.
TACTAGAGCTAATCAATGAATTTGGTAAAGTAGCAGGATACAAAATTAATGCACAGAAATCTCTGGCATTCCTATATACTAATGATGAAAAATCTGAAAGTGAAATCAAGAAAACACTCCCATTTACCATTGCAACAAAAAGAATAAAATATCTAGGAATAAACCTACCTAAGGATACGAAAGACCTGTATGCAGAAAATTATAAGACACTGATGAAAGAAATTAAAGATGATACAAATAGATGGAGAGATATACCATGCTCTTGGATGGGAAGAATCAACATTGTGAAAATGACTCTACTACCCAAAGCAATCTACAGATTCAATGCAATCCCTATCAAACTACCACTGGCATTTTTCACAGAACTAGAACAAAAAATTTCGCAATTTGTATGGAAACACAAAAGACCCCGAATAGCCAAAGCAATCTTGAGAACGAAAAAAGGAGCTGGAGGAATAAGGCTCCCTGACTTCAGACTATATTACAAAGCAACAGTAATCAAGACAGTATGGTACTGGCACAAAAACAGAAAGATAGATCAGTGGAACAGGATAGAAAGCCCAGAGATAAACCCACGCACATATGGACACCTTATCTTTGATAAAGGAGGCAGGAATGTACAGTGGAGAAAGGACAGCCTCTTCAATAAATGGTGCTGGGAAAACTGGACAGGTACATGTAAAAGTATGAGATTAGATCACTCCCTAACACCATACACAAAAATAAGCTCAAAATGGATTAAAGACCTAAATGTAAGGCCAGAAACTATCAAACTCTTAGAAGAAAACATAGGAAGAACACTCTATGACATAAATCACAGCAAGATCCTTTCTGACCCACCTCCTAGAGTAATGGAAATAAAAACAAAAATAAACAAATGGGACCTAATGAAACTTCAAAGCTTTTGCACAGCAAAGGAAACCATAACCAAGACCAAAAGACAACCCTCAGAATGGGAGAAAACATTTGCAAATGAAGCAACTGACAAAGGATTAATCTCCAAAATTTACAAGCAGCTCATGCAGCTCAATAACAAAAAAACAAACAACCCCATCCAAAAATGGGCAGAAGACCTAAATAGACATTTCTCCAAAGAAGATATACAGAATGCCAACAAACACATGAAAGAATGCTCAACATCATTAATCATTAGAGAAATGCAAATCAAAACTACAATGAGATATCATCTCACACCAGTCAGAATGGCCATCATCAAAAAATCTAGAAACAATAAATGCTGGAGAGGGTGTGGAGAAAAGGGGACACTCTTGCACTGCTGGTGGGAATGTGAATTGGTTCAGCCACTGTGGAGAACAGTATGGAGGTTCCTTAAAAAACTACAAATAGAATTACCATATGACCCAGCAATCCCACTACTTGGCATATACCCTGAGAAAACCAAAATTCAAAAAGAGTCATGTACCAAAATGTTCATTGCAGCTCTATTTACAATAGCCAGGACATGGAAACAACCTAAGCGCCCATCATCGGATGAATGGATAAAGAAGATGTGGCACATATACACAATGGAATATTACTCAGCCTTAAAAAGAAATGAAATTGAGCTATTTGTAATGAGATGGATAGACCTAGAGTCTGTCATACAGAGTGAAGTAAGTCAGAGAGAAAAAGACAAATACCGTATGCTAACACATATATATGGAATTTAAGGGAAAAAAATGTCATGAAGAACCTAGGGGTAAGATAGGAATAAAGACGCAGACCTACTGGAGAACGGACTTGAGGGTATGGGGAGGGGGAGGGGTGAGTTTTGACAGGGCGAGAGAGAGTCATGGACATATACACACTAACAAACGTAGTAAGGTAGATAGCTGGGGGGAAGCAGCCGCAAGGCACAGGGATATTAGCTCGGTGCTTTGTGACAGCCTGGAAGGGTGGGATGGGGAGAGTGGGAGGGAGGGAGACGCAAGAGGGAAGACATATGGGAACATATGTATATGTATAGCTGATTCACTTTGTTATAAAGCAGAAACTAACACACCATTGTAAAGCAATTATACCCCAATAAAGATGTTAAAAAAAAAAATTTATTGTAAAACAATAAACAAAATCAAGCAGTGGTATCAAATAAAAAATACTCTATCTCACCACTAATTGCCACTATTGAAATATAAACTCTTTTAGTTGTTTTTATGTTTAGCTTTATGGTGGTTATCTCCATAACTTCAAATAAAAATTCATGCGTTTGTTTCTAAATTTATGTATTTTAATCAATATTTATAGATTCCTGTTAGAAAAGATGCAACATTTTGCTCGTTTACACTGATAACTCTTGCTGCATTTTATCACTGTTTTATTTGTAATTATTTTCAGTTCTTTATTTTAAAATGTTGTATTATTACTTTTAAACATTAACTAATATACATAAAACTCCAAATTTCTGCACTCAACTTTCCTGACTCCAAAAAATGTAATAGGATGAAGTTTTTAGTGCTATAATTAACTTTACTTTTCCCTCCCACCCTCCACTTTTAAAAATTGAAGTAGAGTTGATTTACAATATTATATTAGTTTTTGGTGTACAACATAGTGAATCAATATTTTTATAGATTGTACTCCACTTATAATGATGATATTTCCCTGTTCTGAACAATATATACTTGTAGCTTATTTATTTTATACATAGTAGTATCTCTTAATCCCCTATCCCTATTGTGTTCCTCACCTTTTCCCTCTCCCCACTAGTAACTACTAGTTTGTTTTCTATATCTGTAAGTCAGTTTCTGTTTTGTTATAGTACTTGTTTGTTTTATTTTTTAGATTCCATGTATAAATGATGACATACACTATTTGTTTTTTCTGTCTTATTTCACTTAGCATAATACCTTCTAGGTCCACCCATGTTGCAAATATGTCAGAATTTCATTCTTTTTTATGTCTGAGTAACATTCCATTAATATATATATATATATATCACTTTTTCTTTATCCATTCGTGTTTTTTTAAACTTTTTATTTTATATTAGAGTATAGTTGATGAACAATGTTGTGTTAGTTTCAGGTGTACAGCAAAGTGATTCATTTATACATATACATGTATCTATTCTTTTTCAAATTCTTTTCCCATTTAGCTTGTTACATAATATTGAGCAGAGTTCACAGTGTGTGAGTTCATGGTAGGTCCTTGTCAGTTATCCATTATCCATTATTTTTGATGTGGGCCATTTTTAAAGTCTTCATTGAATTTGTGACAACATTGCCTCTCTTTTATATATTTTTGGTTTTTTGGGCACGAGGCATGTGGGATCCCAGCTCCCCGGCCAGAGATGGAACCTGCACCCCTGCATTGGAAGGTGAAGTCCCAACCACTGGACCACCAGGGAAGTCCCGGTTACCCATTTTAAACATAGCAGTGTGTACATGTCAATTCTAAAATTCCTAACTATCCCTCCCCTCCACCCTTCGCCCCGGTAACCATAGGTTTGTTCTCTAAGTCTGTGAGTCTGTTTCTGTTGTATAAATAAGTTCATTTTTATAATTTTTTTAAACAAATTCTTCATATAAGTGATATCATACGATATTTGTCTTTCTCTTTCTGACTTATTTCACTCAGTATGACAGACTCTAGGTCCATCCATGTTGCTCCAAATGGCATTATTTCATTCTTTTTAATGGCTGAGTAATATCCCATTGTGTTTATGTATCACATCTTCTTTATCCATTCATTTATCGATGGACATTTAGATTATTTCCATGTCTTGGGTATTGTAAACAGTGCTGCAATGAACATTGGGGTGCATGTATCCTTTTGGACCATGTTTTTCTCTGGACATATGCCCAGGAGTGGGATTGCAGGATCATATGATAGTTCTATTTTTAGTGTTTTAAGGAACATCCAAACTGTTCTCCACAGTGGCTGCACCAATTTACATTCCCACCAACAGTGTAGGAGAGTTCCTTTCTCTCTACAACCTCTCCAGCATTTATTGTTTGTAGATTCTTTGATGATGGCTATTCTGACAGATGTGAGATGAAATCTCATTGTAATTTTGATTTGCATTTCTCCACTAATTAGTGATGTTGAATATCTTTTCATGTACCTCTTGACCATCTGTATGTCTTCTTTGGAGAAATGTCTGTTTAAGTCTTCTGCCCATTGTTTGACTGGGTTGTTTATTTTTATCATATTAAGCTATATGAGCTGTTTGTAAATTTTAGAGACTAATCCCTTGTTAGTCTCATCGTTTGCAAATATTTTCTCCCATTCTGTGGGCTGTCTTTTAATTTTCTTTATGTTCTCCTTTGCAGTTCAAAAGGTTTTGAGTTTAATTAGGTCTCATTTGTTTATTTTTGTTTTTCTTTCCATTACTCTGGGAGACAAATAGAAAAAGATATTGCTGTGATTTATATCAGAGTGTTCTGCCTATGTTTTCCTCTAAGAGTTTTATAATGTCTGATCATACATCTACATCTTTAATCCATTTTGAGTATATTCTTGTGTATGGTGTTAAAGAGTGTTTTAATTTCATTTTTTTACATGTAGCTGTCCAGTCTTCCCAGGACCATTTATTGAAGAGACTGTCTTTCTTCCATTGCATATTCTTGTCTCCTTTGTTGTAGATTAATTGCACAGAGGTGTGTGGGTTTATTTCTGGGATTTCTATTCACTTCTATTGATCTATAGTTCTGTTTTTGAGCCAGTACCATACTGTTTTGATGACTATAGCTTTGTATTATAGTCTGAACTCAGGAAGCCTGATTCCTCTAGCTCTGTTTTTTGGGTTTTTTTCCTCAAGATTGCTTTGACTATTCAGGGTCTTTTGTGTTTCCATACAAATTGTACAATTTTTTGTTCTAAATCTGTGAGAAATGCCATTGGTAATTTGATAGGGATTGCATTGAATCTGTAGATTGTTTTGGGTAGTATAGCCATTTTCACAGTATTGATTCCTCCTGTCCAAGAACATAGTATATCTCTCCATCTGTTTGTGTCATTTTTGATTTCTTTCATCAACATCTTATAGTTTTCGGAGCACAGGTCTTTTGCCTCTTTAGGTAGGTTTATTCCTAGGTATTTTATTCTTTTTGATACGATGGTAAATGGGACTGTTTTCTTAATTTCTCTTTCTGATCTTTCCTTGTTAGTGTATAGAAATGCAACAGATTTCTGTGTATTAATTTTGTAACTTGAACTTTACCAAATTCATTTGATGAGCTCTAGTAGTTTTCTCATAGCATCTTTAGGATTTTCTATGTATAGTATCATGTCATCTGCAAACAGTGACCGTTTTACTTCTTCTTTTCCAATTTGTATTCCTTTTATTTCTTTTTCTTCTCTGATTGCTGTAGCTAGGACTTCCAAAACTATGTTGAATAAAAGCAGTGAGAGTGGACATCCTTGTCTTGTTCCTGAACTTAGAGGAAATGCTTTCAGCTTTTCACCATTGAGTATGATGCTAGCTGTAAGTTTGTCGTATATGACCTTTATTATGTTGAGGTATGTCCTCTCTGTGCCCACTTTCTGGAGAGTTTTTTTCTTTAATCATAAATGGGTGTTGAATTTTGTCAAAAGCTTTTTCTGCATCTATTGAGGTGATCATATGGTTTTTATTATTTAATTTATTGATGTGATGTATCATACTAATTGATTTGTGGATATTGAAAAATCATTTCATCTCTGAGATAAATCCCACTTGATCATGGTGTATGATCTTTTTTAATGTATTGTTGGATTCTGGTTGCTAGTTTACTTGGTAAGGATTTTTTTCATGTATGTTCATCAATAATATTGGCCTGTAATTTTCTTTTTTTGTGATACCTTTGTCTGGTTTTGGTATTAGGGAGATGTTGGCCTCATAAAATGAGTTTGGGAGTTTTCCTTCCTCTGTAATTTTTGTAAACAATTTCAGAAGGATAGATATTATCTCTTCTCTAAATTTTTGATAGAATTCACCTTTGAAGCCATCTGGTCCTGGACTTTTGTTTGTTGGGAGTCTTTAATCACAGTTTCAATTTCAGTACTGTGATTGGTCTGTTCATATTTTCTATTTCTTCCTGGTTCAGTCTTGGGAGATTTTACCTTTCTAAGAATTTGTCCATTTCTTCCAGGTTGTCCATTTTATTGGCATACAGTTGCTTGTAGTAGTCTCTTATGATCCTTTGTATTTCTGTGGTGATATTTGTAACTTCTCCTTTTTTATTTCTAATTTTATTGATTTGAGTCCTCTCCTTTTTTGTTATTGGTGAGTCTGGTTAAAGGTTTATCAGTTTTTTTTTTTTATCTTCTGAAAGAACCAGCTTTTAGTTTTATTGATCTTTACTATTGTTTTCTTCACCTCTATTTCATTTATTTCTGCTCTAATTTTAATGATTTCTCTCCTACTAACTTTAGGTTTTGTTTGTTCTTCTTTCTGTAGTTGCTTTAGGTGTAACATTAGGTTATTTATTTGATATTTTTCTTGTTTCCTGTGGTTAGGTTGTATTGTTATAAAACTTCCCTGTTAGAACTTCTTTTGCTGCATCCCATAGGTTTTTGGATCATTGTGCTTTCATTTTCATTTGTTTCTAGATATTTTTTGATTTCCTCCTTGATTTCTTCAGTGATCCATTGGTTGTTTAGTAGCATATTATTTAGCTTTCACATTTTTTGTACTTTTACGGTTTTTTTTTCTTGTAATTTATTTCTAATCTCATAGTATTGTGGTCGGAAAAGGTGCTTGATATGATTTCAATTTTCTTTAATTTACCGAGGCTCACTTTGTGGCCCAGCATGTGGTCAATCCTGGACAATGTTCCATGTGCGCAAAAGAAGAATGTGTATTCTGCTGCTTTTGGATGGAATGCTCTATAAATATCAATGAAGTCCATCTGGTGTAATGTGTCATTTAAGGCCTGTGTTTCCTTATGGTTTTTCTGTCTGCACTGTCTCTCCATTGATGAAAGTGGGGTGTTAAAGACCCTCACCATTATTGTGTTACTGTCGATTTCCCCTTTTATGGTTGTTAACATTTGCTTTATATATTGAGGTGCTCCTATGTTGGGTGCATATATATTTACAATTGTTATGTATTCTTCTTGGATTGATCTCATGATCATTATGTATAATGTCCTTCCTTGTCTCTCATAACAGTCTTTATTTTAAAGTTTGTCTTTAAACTTTATTTATTTATTTATTTAAACAAACTTTATTTAAAGTTTGTCTTTGTCTAGTATGAGTATTGTCACTCCATCTTTCTTTTGATTTCCATTTGCATGGAATACCTTTTTCCATCCTCTCACTTTCAGTCTGTATGTGTCCCTAGATCTGAAGTGGGTTTCTGGTAGTCAGCATATATATGGGTCTTGTTTTTGTATCCATTCATCCACTCTACGTCTTTTGGCTGGAGCATTTAACTCGTTTATGTTTAAGGTAATTATCAATATGTACATTCTTTTTGCCATTTTGTTACTTGCTATGGATTTGTTTTTGTAGGTGCTTTGTTTTCTTCCCTTCCTCTTTTGTGTTCTTCTCTTGTGATTTGATGACTAACCTTAATGTTGTGTTTGGATTCCTTTTTCCTTTTTATGTGTGTATCTATTGTAGATTTTTGGTTTGCAGTTACTATGAGGTTTTGATATAGAAGTCTATATATCAACAATATTGTTTTAAGTTGCTGGTCTCTTAATTTCAAATGAATTTCCAATATCCTCCATTTGTGCTCTCCTATTCTCACAATTGCTGGTTTTGATATCATATTTGTATGTGAATGATTTCCTACCTTTACTGTATGTTTGCCTTTACAGGTGAGATATTCCATTTGTAATTTTCTTGTTTCTAGTTGTGGTCTTTTCTTGGCCACTTAGAGAAGTTCCTTTAGCATTTGTTGCAAAGCTGGTCTGGTGGTGCTGAATTCTTTTAGCTTTTACTTCTCTGTAAATCATTTATTTCTCTGTCAAATCTGAATGAGAGCCTTCCTGAGTAGAATATTCTTGGTTGTAGGTTTTTCCCTTTTATCACTTTAAATATGTTGTGCCACTCCCTTCTGGTCTGCAGAGTTTCTGCTGAGAAATCAGCTGATAACCTTATAGGAGTTTTCTTGTATGTTATTTCTTGTATGCTTTTCCCTTGTTGCTTTGAATATTTTTTCTTTGTCTTCAATTTTTTTCAGTTTGATTACTATGTGTCTTGGCATGTTCCTCCTTGGGTTTATCCTGCCTGGGACTCTCTGCACTTCCTGGGCTTGGGTGACTGTTTCCTTTCCCATGTTAAGGAAATTTTCAGCTATTTTCTCTTCAAATATTTTCTCAGTTCCTTTCTCTCTCTCTTCTCTTTCTGGGACCCTCATAATGTGAATTTGGTGCAGTTCATGTTGTTCCAGAGGTCTCTTAGACTGTCTTAATTCGTTTTCATTCTTTTTTCTTTATTCTGTTCCATGGCAGTAAGTTCCACCATTCTGTCTTCCAGGTCACTTATCCATTCTTCTGCCTGAGTTATTCTGCTATTGATTCCTTCTAGTGTATTTTTCATTTCAGTTATTGTATTTTTCATCTTGTTTGTTCTTTAGTTCTTCTAGGTCTTTGATAAACATTTCTTGTATCTTCTTGATCCTTGTCTCCTTTTTTCCCTGAAATCTTGGATCATCTTTGCTATCATTATTCTGAATTCTTATTCCTGTAAGTTGGCTATCTCCACTTCACTTAGTTGTTCTTCTGAGGTTTCATCTTATTCCTTCATCTGGGACATATTCCTCTGCCATCTCATTTTATCTAAATTCCTGTGATTGCATTTTCTGTTCTGCAGGCTGCAGGACTGTAGTTCTTGCTTCTGATGTCTGCCTTCTGGTGGATGAGGCTGTCTAAGAGGCTTATGCAGGCTTCCTGATGGGAAGGGCTGGTTCCTGCCCAGTGGTGGGTGGAGCTGGGTCTTGTCCCTCTGGTGGGCAGGCCCATGCTCAGGAAGACTTTAAGAGCCTGTTTGCTGATGGATGGCACTGTGTTCCCACCCTGTTGGTTGTTTGGCCTGATATGTCCCAGCACTGGAGCCTACAGGCTGTTGGGTGGGGCCAGGTCTTGGGGAGGAAATGACAGCCTCCAGGAGGACTCACACCAATGAGTATTCCCAGAACTGCTGCTACCAGCATCTTTGTCCTTGCACTGAACCACAGCTGTGTCCTGCCTTTATAGGAGATCTTGCAATACTAGGCAGGTAGGTCTTGCCCAGTCTCTTATGGGGTCACTGGTTTTTTCCCTTGGGTCCTGGTGCACATGAGACTTTGTGTGCACCCTCCAAGAGTGGAGTTTCTGTTTTCCCCGGTCCTGTGGAAGTCCTGTGACCAAACCCCACTGCCTTTCAAAGCCAAATTCTTTGAGGACCCCTCATCCTGTTGCCAGACCCCCAGGCTGGTAAACCTGATGGGGACTCAGAACTTTCACTCCTGTGGGATAACTTCTGTGGTATAATTGTCTTCCAGTTTGTGGTTTGCCCACCTGGCAGGTATGGGATTTGATTTTATCATGATTGCACCCCTCCTACCATCTCGTTGTGGCTTATTCTTTGTCTTTGGTTGTAGGGTATTTTTTTTGGTAGGTTCCAGCGTTTTTTTGTCAATGGTTGTTTAGCAGTTAGTTGTGATTTTGGTGTTTTTGTAAGAGGGGGGTGAGCTCACGTCCTTCTAGTCCACTGTTTTGAGCTGGGAATCTCCCATTCATTTGTGTTTGGACACAGGTTCCTCCCATATCTTGGCCATTATAAATAATGCCAGTGTGAACACTGTGATGCATGTATCTTTTCAAATTAGTGTTTTCATTTTCTTCAAGTATATACCCAGCAGTGGAATTAGTGGATCATATGGTAGTTCTAGTTTTAGTTTTGGGGGAAATTCCATACTGTTTTCCACAGTGGCTACATCAATTTACAATCCCACCAACAGTGTGCTAAGGTTCCTTTTTCTTCACATCCTCGCCAACACTTGTTATTTCTTGTCTTTTTGATGACAGCCATTTTAACAGGTGTGAGATTATATCTCATTGTGGTTTTGATTTGCATTTCTCTGATGATTAGCAATATTGAGAACTTTTTCATGTGCCCATTGGGCATCTGTATATATTCTTTGGAAAAAATGTCTATTCAGGCCTTTTTTTTTTTGCGATACGTGGGCCTATCACTGTTGTGGCCTCTCCCATTGCAGAGCACAGGCTCTGGACACGCAGGCTCAGTGGCCATGGCTCATGGGCCCAGCTGCTCCGCGGCATGTGGGATCTTCCCAGACTGGGGCACTAACCCATGTCCCCTGCATCGGCAGGCAGACTCTCAACCACTGCACCACCAGGGAAGCCTTCTGCCCATTTTTTAGTTCGGTTGTTTGCTTTTATGATATTGAGTTGTATGAGCAGTTGACGTATTTTGGATATTAACCTCTTATTGGGTCATATCATTTGCAAATATTTTCTCCCATTCAGTAGGTTGTCTTTTTGTTTTATTAATGGCTTGCTTTGCTGTGCAAAAGGTTTTAAGTTTAATTAGGACTCACTTGTTTATTTTTGATTTTGTTTCCTTTGCCTGAGGAGACATATCCAAAAACATACTGCTATGATTTATGTCAAAGAGTTTTCTGCCTATGTTCTCTTCTAAGAGTTTTATGGTTTCCGGTCTTACCTTTAGAATTTTAATCTATTTTGAGTTTATTTTTGTATACAGTGTGAGAAAATGTTCTAATTTCATTCTTTTACATGTAGTTGTCCATTTTTCCCTGAACCACTTATGTTATTGAAGAGACTGTCTTTTCTCTATTGTATATTCTTGCCTCCTATGTCATAGATTAATTAATCATAGGTGTGTGGGTTCATTTCTGGACTCTGTATTCTGTTTCATTGATCTATGTGTCTGTTTTTGTGCTAGAACCATACTCTTTTGATTACTGTAGCTTTGTAGTATAGTCTGAATTCAGGGAGTGTGATGCTTCGAGCTTTGTTCTTTTTTCTGAAGCTTATTTTGGCTATTTCGGGTCTTTTGTAGTTCCATATAAATTTTAGGATTATTTGTTCTAGTTCTGTGAAAAATATCATAGTATTTTGGTGGCGATTACATTAAATATGTAAATTGCTTTGGGTAATATGGATATTTTAGCAATACTAATTCTTCCAATCATTGAACATGGAATATCTTTCCATTTGTTTGTATTATCTTTAATTTTCTTCAAAATGTTTTATAGCTTTCAGCGTATAGGTCTTTCACCTCCTTGATTAAATGTATTCCTAGGTATTTTATTATTTTTGATGTGATTTTAAATGGATTGTTTTTTTTTTTTTTTTGCTTTCTATTTCTGGTAGTTTATTATTAGTGTATAGAAAAGCAACAGATTTCTTTATATTGAACTTTAACCTTGTAATTTTACTGAATTCATTTATTAGTTTTCATAGCTTTTATTTTGTTTTTCATGGAGACTTTAGGGTTTTATATGTAGAGTATTATGTCATCTGCAAATAGTGAAAGTTTTACTTCTTCCCTTCCAATATGGATGCCTTTTTTTTGTTTTCTTTTCTTGTTACTGTGGGTAGAACTTCCAATACTATGTTAAATTGAAGTGGTAAAACTGAGTATCCTTGTCTAATTCCTGATTTCAAAGGAAAAGATTTCAGCTTTTCACTGTTGAGTATGATGTTAGCTGCAGGATTATCATAAATGTTATGATATGTTGAGATATGTTCTTTGTGTTCCCTCTATACCAACTTTGGTGAGAGTTTTTATCAGGAACTCGTGTTGAATTTTATCAGATGCTTTTTCTGCATTTATTGAGATGAGCATGGATTTGTACCTTTCCTTATATTAATGCAGTGTATCGCATTGGTTGATTTGTGGATATTGAATCTTCCTTCCATCGCTGGACTAAACCCTGCTTGATCATGGTGTATGTTCCTTTTTATGTCTTGTTAAGTTCAGTTTGCTAGTATTTTGTTGAGGATTTTTGCATCTACAATCATCAGAGATACTGGCCTGTAATTTTCTTTTTTTCTTTTTTGGAGTGTCTTTGGTTTTGATATCAGAATAATTGTGGCCTTGTAGAATAAATTTGGGAGTGTTTCGTTCTCTTCATTTTTTGGGGAATAATTTTAGAAGGATAGGTATTAGCTCTTCTTCATATGTTTAATAGAATTCCCCTGTGAAGCCATCTAGTCCTGGTCTTTTGTTTGCTGGCAGTTTTTAAACTACAAATTCAGTTTCACTATGAATGAACAGTTTGTTCAGATTGTCTATTTCTTCCTGATTCATTCTTGGAAGTTTACATGTTTCTAAAAATTTGTCCATTTCTTCTAGGTTGTTCAATTTTTTGGCATATAACTGTTCATAGTATTCTCTTGTGATTTTTTTGTATCTCTGTGATTTTGTTTGTTATTTCTCCTCTTTCATTTCTTATTTTGTTTGTTTGGATCTTCTTTCTTTTTGTCTTAATGAGACTTGCTAATAGCTTATCAATTTTATTTATCTTTTTAAGAAACTAGTTATTGGTTATATTAATGTTTTCTGTTTTTTTTTTTTTTTTGGTCTCTATTTTATCTATTTCCTTTCTGATGTTTATTATTGCCTTTCTTCTGCTGAATTTGGGGTTTGCCTGTTCTTTTTTTCTAATTCATTTAGATGGTAGTTAGGTTTTTTATTTGAGATTTTTCTTATTTATTGAGCCCTATCACTTAGCTTCTACTAAGTTACTTCCTATAATTAAAGTTTAGAGCATTTATATTTTTCCTTTTTATATTTAGTCAATATGTTTTATCTGTAGACTGATTCTATAAATTGATAATAAGTGATTTTAATTAATTTTGATATTATCATTTATTTATAATATCAGTCACTGAGAATACAAGTAGTATGACTTGACATTAGGAGTGAAAAGTAAAATATTCTGCTCTTGGCCATCATAAGATAAATAGTTTGGACCAATATTCCCACTTAAAATAACGAGATAAGGTGGGCAAAAATTTGTTTTTGAGGGATTATAAAAGTACCAAAGCAGTAAGGAATTGCAGGGCCAATATTCAGGAGAGGAGAGAACCATAGAAATATGAGGCCAGAATTGGAGGCTGTTTCTATCCAGAGAAATCTTGTGAATCTGAAAGTGCTGGTGGAGATTATAAAAAGATGAACAAGTCTTACAACAGATTTCTTAGGCTGAAGGGGCAAAACTGGGAGTCAGAACCTGAGGATAATAAGCAGTATGAGGAAAAAAAACCTAAGCAAGCTTTTGGTTGGGTTCCAATAGCTACCCTTTAGGAGTAAGAGTAATCCATCAAAATATCATCTCTCAAGGAGTTTAAGTTTAATTTCAGATTATCTCGGTACATAATTTTATTAAGATACTCTAAAATTCCTACTTTTCCTAGTCTAGCTTCTTGCCAAAAATAAAAGTAAATTCTGTCAGACATACTTGATATAATTCAGAGCCTAAAATTATCTCTATAAAATTTCAAATACAGGGCTTCCCTGGTGGTGCAGTGGTTGAGAGTCCGCCTGCCGATGAAGGGGACATGGGTTTGTGCCCTGGTCCGGGAAGATCCCACATGTCGTGGAGCGGCTAGGCCCATGAGTCATGGCCGCTAAGCCTGTGCATCCAGAGCCTGTGCTCTGCAATGGGAGAGGCCACAACAGTGAGAGGCCCACGTACCACAAAAATAAATAAGTAAATAAGTAAATAAATAAATTCAAATACAATGTCTGACATTCCATAAAAAAGTAACTAGACAAATGAAAAAAACAAAGAATAGCCCAAGCCAAAGAGAAACAATACAAGTTGAAACTGACCCAGAGGGAATTCAAATAATTATGTGTTATCAGAGACAGATTTTAAAATAATTATGATTAATATATTCAAAGAATTCAAAACATGCTTGAGAATTTGTCAGAAAAGTGGAAACAACCAAAAAATACCTGATGAAAATGGAATAGTAAGAAGAAAAAAAACAAAACCTCAAATTAGAAAAGAGAATAAATGTCCTGGAAGATGGGTCCAAAGGAAATACTCAGATTCAAGGTGAGAAAGACTGAAAAACAAAGAGAACAGTGTGAGGTATGATTTAAATATCTAACACAGGCATAAACTGAATAGCAGGCATAGTGGAGAGAATGGGATGTAATCAATATTCAGTGACATGGTGATTGAGAATTTTCCAAATTTTTCACATGGTATCAACTAGATATATTATAGCAAAATGATTAAAACCAAAGGGGAAAAAAATTAAAAGGAGAGAAGACATAGAATATTAAAAACACTGACTTTAAGATACACAACTTAATTGAAATTATGGAAGGAAGAAATCACTAGATTTTAAAATCTTTAAAGCACTGAATGACTGGAACCAGGTGGGGAGAAAGGGAATTCCCCACAAGCAATAATTTTAGTTCAGTCATGAGACCAAGATACCCACTTGTATCTAGACTATGGATCTAGATAGTAGAGGGAAAAAAAATAGCTGCCAACCTAGAAGTCCATATCCAGCAACAATATGTCTTCAAAGTGAAAGCTAAATATGTAAGTTTCTATATAAAATAAAAAGGAGAGAATTTGTCACTGGGAAAACTTTACTAAAGGGTCTGAAAATTGCTATCTGCCACCTGGCAGATATGAAATATTTGTAACTGAAAATGCATGAAAAAATGTGTTCACACCTATATCAAAAAGTTCTGGGGCTTCCCTGGTGGTGCAGTGGTTAGGAATCCACCTGCCAGTGCAGGGGACACAGGTTCAAGCCCTGTTCTGGGAAGATCCCACATGCCACAGAACAACTAAGCCCATGCACCACAACTATTGAGCCTGCACCCTAGAGCCTGTGAGCCACAACTACTGAAACCCACGTGCCTAGAGCCCAGCTCCGCAACAAGAGAAGCCATTGCAATGAGAAGGTCGTGCACCACAATGAAGAGTAGCCCCACTTGCTGCAACTAGAGGAAGCCCACGTGCAGCAATGAAGACCCAACACAGCCAAAAATAAGTAAATGATTTTTTAAAAAAGTTCTGTTTATGTTTTGATATTTTGCCAAAAGCCCTATTCAGAATGGGTGTCAGCATCTTGGAAGAAAACTAACACAACATTGGAACACTTTTATATGATACACTTCTTCACTAATGTTCTTGATAATGCAGAGGACAAAGTAAGTGGAAAAACATGGATTTTGATGACTCAGTTAAAAATGATTCTCCTGGGCTAAGAAATATATGAGTCTGGAGAATCTTATAGTGACAGTAAATAAAGAAGTACTGAAAAAAATAAGCCACAATGATAAGGATGTATTAAAGAAACACTGGAGCCAACTGAAGAGCTCCCAATGGTCTAAACTGGAACAATTTGAGTAACAAAATAAGAAGAGAATTGGATTATAACCCAAAGTATAAAATAAGTATCTGTCAGTACATACTGACATTAAATAAATGATTAGATAAATTAAAAAATGGGGAAGAGGAGACAAATCTCCCTGCAGAAGAATTTCAAATAACTTACATAGATACCCCACCCTCAAGGAGGTGGAGCATAAATTAATTATGGGCTGGTCACAGTAACTTTCTTCCAAAGCGTATAGTATGGAACTTTACCGTGGAAAAACGTGACAAACATGACTTCAGCTAGGTGTTCAAGGTCAACATCAACCATGATGATGTCATCTTGATCATATGTACCCTTGATATATATTATGGTATTCTTCTACAGAACCTATGACCCCAGTCTAATCATGAGAGAAACATAAGACAAATCCTAATAGAGGGCATTCTACAAAATACCTGACCAGTACTTCCCCAAATTGTTAATGTCATTAAAAACAAGGAAAATTTGAGGGATTGCCACATTTAAGAGGAGACTAAGGAGAAATGACAACTAAATGTAATGTTATGTAATGGATGATATTCTGGAACATAAAGAGGACATTAGGTAAAAACTAAAGAAATCTGGGGCTTCCCTGGTGGTGCAGTGGTTGAGAGTCCGCCTGCTGATGCAGGGGACACGGGTTCATGCCCCGGTCCGGGAGGATCCCACATGCCGCGGAGCGGCTGGGCCCGTGAGCCATGGCCGCTGAGCCTGCGCGTCCGGAGCCTGTGCTCCGCAACGGGAGAGGCCACAACAGTGAGAGGCCTGTGTACCGCAAACAACAACAACAACAAAAAAAAAAAACCCCAAAACCTAAAGAAATTTGAATAATTAGTTAAAATAATTAGTTAATAATTTATCAATATTAGTTCATTCATGGCAACACATATATCATGCAAATACAAGACGTTAATAATAGGGGAAACTGGGTATGGGGTATATTGAAACTCTGTACTATCTCTGCAACTTCTCAGTAAATCTAAAACTTATAAAACAGCTTATTTCTAAAAAGTGATTCAGAAGTGTTTGACTTTGAATGTGATGTTTTAAAAACAGTCTAACACATTTTATTTATATATGTTGTATATTTAATATACATTATATACTAAAATCATGTTTAATAGACTCTTTAAAGCATATCCAATAAAGACAATAATGTAATGGACCCAAGTATATCTACTATCTAGCTTCCAAAGTTACCAATTTCCTGTAAATTTTGTTTTATCTTTCCCTGCTCCTATTATTTTTTGGGGGGGGGGCAACAGAGTATTCAAAATCAAATGCCAGATATCACATCATTCTTAAATTCTTCATTGTGTATCTCTAACATATAAGGAATTCAAAAAACACATAACCATCATAGTATTATTTCACTCACTAGTAGTAATAATAATTCTTTAATAAAAGTTAATATCCTGTCCATATTCAGTTTTTCCTGCTTACCTGAAAAATTAATCTGTACACTTGGTTTGTTAGAATTAGGTTTCAAACAAGAGCTACACGTTGTATTTGGTTAATATGTTTCAACTTCCTTTTAATCTATAATAGTTCACTCTTTATGCTATTTTTGCTGTGGTTAAATAAACAGGTTTGTTTTTGCAATAGAATTTCTCACATTTTGGATTTGGCTGACTATCTCTTCATGATGTCTTTTAACATGTTTTAAAATAGCTCTTTCATTAAGCATGAAATAAACTTCTAAATTATGAAGAATATTGTGTTATAATTTAATCAATGGCAGTCTGTTTTCTTCCTTGGTGATGTATTTTAAAAAATGGTGTATCTTACTATGACTCTTAGATCTAACGAAATACAGTAAAAGTCAATTAATTTCTCTGTCTCGGTTTCCTCTCTGTATGCATAGAGGATTAGATAATGATTCTCTGAGGATCTTTTTCATTCTGAAAGTCTATGAATTTGCATACATGATGAAAAGATACTATAAACACTAAGCTAGTAGACACAGGTCTAAGCAACCTCTTTTCCCACCTTGAAGTACATAGAATTTCTTTGCATGTCCTTGAAACAAATCGACTGTCATGTTAGAGAGTAACAGATTTCACTAAAGATTTTGTAGGCAATGGAGTGTGTAGTCTCAAAGACCATAAAGTAAGCCTTAAAAGAGCCATTAGAAATTCTTGTTCTACTCCTCTCCAACTTCTTTTTCTGTCTTTGGTTCCTTTCTTCATGAAAACTCATCTTGTGGTTTCTCTAGCTCACTTTATCTTTTTCCACTTCCTGGAATTCTTCTCTGATATTTCTGTATCTTTACATTTTTTCTTAAGCAGATAAGTTTGTCTGTGTTGTGTTTGCATCCTCACATCCACCATACTGATCATCACACAGTCTACCTCTTAGAAGCAAGGTGTGGAGGAGGTAGGGAAGTGAGAGATTTTCTTCATAATAATAAATAATATTTCACACATACACTTACACTAAGTTCATGCCTTTATGAAGCACCTACTACATATATGCCAGGAATTAGACTAAATGGTAATAATGACTAACAATAACTGCTTCCTTTCCCTTGTGAATGTATGGTCAAATTATTTACACGCATTTAGTAAGATGTCAAGCTTATGTACAGAGTAAAAGTCAGTGTGAATGACTTAAAACAAAGAAAACCAGTATTCACACTTTAATCCACTTTTGCAAATCCATTGAACATTTGCATATTCCCTTAGCGTTTCTGGGTGACAGCAAGCTGTAGTGAAGCCAGGACTCCCCTGCCAGGATTCCATCCGGAGTTACACACTGGCTCTCTGTCTCAGTCTGCACTCAGAGCCAGGACGAGAAAACTTTGCCACAGGAAATGAGATAATGCATCCACAGACTCTTCTCAGGAGAAAACGTTACCCGAAGATGTATATTTATGCCCCAGACATTTTAACAGATACATAGCAATTACACTTGGTTTTTCTTCTTCTTTAGTGTTACTGACTCACAATCATAATTAAGACTGTTAAGTATACCTCTATGAAACAAAAAAGTTTCTAGTTTTCTAGGCAAAACGTTCCCAAATGGCATATTTTCCATAAAAAAGACAGTAAGGTGGTGTAGAGTGAGTGGGAGAGTGCTATAGAATTAGAAGACCTAGATGGACTTTGGTCTTGATTTTCCATTTAAAAAATGTGACCTTGAGCAAGTCTGTTAGCCTCACTTTACTCATTAAATGGTAAGAGGGAATCTAGTTTGTAGGAATTTTGAGAGGATTAAATTAGATAATACAAACGAAAAGACTACTGAAATAAGAAAGCACATGCAGAGACTTTGTCAGCCTACTGGAGCAGACTGGTACTTTCAACTTTAATGGCCCCTTCCTAGGGTTAATACACAAAAAACAAATACAAAACACTTAAAATGTAAAGAGGTAGTGACATCACTGGCTGAATTGAATCAGAAGTTTCAATTCAAATTGTTCAACCTGTGTATACATGGGAGAATTTCCATTCCAATGGGAACATTTCACTAGCCAAGCAACAGCTTTAGACATAATTTCCTGTATATCTTGAAATGGATGTTGTGGTTTGTTCTTAGTGATTGGAGGAAGTTCCAGTTCTTGCTGGAATGATCTCATTTAAACATAAAGCAGGATATGAGAAAGAACAATTAACTTGTTCTGATTGATGTTGTGTATTTTACACACAGCTGGAGAGATCTGTGAATGGGGTAATTAACAGTTTCTTGCATTAGATTATTTTTTCCTTTTATGAGTATTTATTGAATACCTATTATACTCCAGGCATTGTTATAGGGATTAGTTATGACAACAATGAACAAAACATAGTCCTTGCTTTCGAGGAGTTGATGATCTGATTTAGAAAGCAGACAAGGAAATCAGTGAGTACAGTATAAAGAGGTGAATGTTTTGCAGAAGTTGGTGTGATCTTTTCATATTAGATGTTTCTCAGCTCCTGCCTCTGGAGTCATTTTTAATGGTGCTCTGTATGAATTATAGTGTTCACATGAGTATGTAACAGAAGGTCTACAGAAGCTCAGATTCATTTACTGGCTTCTTATCCCCCTAATTCCCACAAGTACTTACTGAGTTCTTCTGTGACAAACAATAACTGACTCTTCCCACTGTAAGCCTTTTACAGTGTCCTTCCTCTTGTGCCATATTTACAGAGTTTCTGCTGTTGCAGAGAAAACCCAGTCCCCAGAAATACAGACACAGATTATTTTAAATAGTTTAGATTAGATTAAGGAGTTAGACAATAAGGGTGGAGCATTGCATCCTCACAGCCGATATTTTGTCAAGCAAATTGGAAGGAAGCCAAAGCCTTCATAGAAATCAGCTGATAATGATTCAATACTTAAAAATTATAATTTGAAAAGGTACAAGGGAAAGATGATTTCTTAGGAATGAAAACCCAGAAGCAGCCATAGCAGTGTTGACAGCAGGGGACAAGAGGGACACAGAGATTTCTGATAAGACCAGTCTTTGTCTTTGTCACTCTGGGTCAGAGTTATCACTAGTTTTCTAGTGAGGAAGAACTTGAGATTAGTATCAGAATTTACTGATTATACCATATAGGTCGTTGTTTTGTGGGTACTATTTTCAGAGAAGAATGTTGAAAAATGTAACACTTCTTGCAAATCAAGTTAATGTTACCTTCTCCGTCCTCATTCTGCTTGATGGTAGGAAACTTAATCTAGTCAATTCCAGATGAGCTCAGACATCTTGCAGTGTTTTACTTCTCTTCAGGAAATCATCTAAGGGCTGGGGGCTCACATCGCGAGCTGGCTCTGGGAGAACTGCACGACCCATGCTGGCATCTGTCGAGATGCCTGTGCTTGCCTCACTCTGAGTTCTGCTCATTCTGGCTACATGGCCTCTGCAGACCTCCAGGTCATTTCATTTCTCAGCTAACTTCCATGTTCTTTTGCTGTTTTGCTTTGCCACTTGCAGATGGGTCTGCAAAAGACTCCCTGGGCTGTGAGCCCACAAGGTCCGGTATGCCCCGCAGCTTCTCATCCCCTACTGCCCTATGGAAGCAGAAGGAGCTTTAGTCAGGCTGCTGCCCAGAATTCCCGACAAGCAGACAGCACGTGCCCTGACAATGGAGCCCTCAGAATGTGTCCTTCCCTGGAGGTCTGCCTGAAGAGAAGTGGACCATCTCCTCTACCTTCCAGGCTAAGGCTCTTCAGCTAGTTTGGGGGTAGGAGGCAGTGATAAAAACCCCTGTGCCTGGTCACGTCTTCTTTCAAATATTACTGTCATACAGCTGGACTACTTTCAAAATTAAAAATCTGAGAATATTATGTCTTATTTTTGCTCTGATTCTACTCTCCTTGGGGTGATGGAGTACTCATATCTAGTTTGGAAACACACATCGTCTTCCCTCTCCATTAAATGTAAATACATATCATGAACTGAATAGGGTTCTCATTATAAAACGTGCAAATGGTCATTCTTGAGAAATTTTACTCTTACCTTCATAAGGTTAGGTTTAACAATGCCTCCAGGTATCTTTACAGGTAAATGTGTCCATTAGGTCTCTTTTACATACACAATTTCAATGCCCAGAGCAGGTTAAACTTGATCAGCCCTGTGCTTGGAGAATTCTACAGAACAGTTGTTCTCTGTCTGGGGTGGTAACAGTTGCTTATCTGAAGAGAGCAAAGAATCATGGAAGAGGGATTATGTTAACATTTTAAGTGAGGAACACAGAAAATTGTGATTGGTCTCGTTTATTTTGCTACATGTGCCCCTTTGGAAATTTATAGCTGAAACACCTAAAATGACCACTTTATGGGAAATTCCTTAAGGAAAAGTCCTATGTATTATAGTTTTAAATGAATCCTACTGTCGAAGAGCATGTAATAGGCCTTCAATTTTGTTGCATGAATATTGTTTCAGACTACTAGAGTACCTAGGTGCCTATAAATCTTTCGGATAATTTGATATTTTCCAAGCATATTCCTCAGAACAGAGTCCCAAGGAAAGTCAAATGACAAAAACAAAAATAAAACAACAGAATAGTTTCTTGGCTTTGAGAAGTAGCTGCATACCACATGTACTTTTAAGAGAATATGTTAATAACATTATATGAAAATTCCTCATTTTTTCCTTTCTGTATCCCCTCTAATTGATATGCTATTCATTTTCTCATTTATTAAACGTTAGAATTTAGTATGTTAACTTTTTTCTTTTCTACCAGCTATAGCTATCATGGTAATCATGATTTATTAAATCATAAGGCATGATATTGGGGGTGATATGAAGCCTGCAAGGCAAGCTTCATTTATCTTTGGGTGGTTAAATATACTGTTTCTTGACCTTGGCAGTTTTCATATGAGACAGTACGCAAGGTTGGAGCTCTTTTCACACGTTGTAAATCCATTCAGAATCTTACGAGGAGTTTCTAACGTATAATACAAATGCCGATAATTAAGCAGTTTGAGGAGTTTTCTTGTCTACCTTCCTATTTACTGAAAATTTATTTTAAAATTAGCTTTACTGATTTTCTTCATGACTATGCTTGACTGCATGAGTTGCTTTTACCTAGCTATCTGTACACATGTTACTATTTCTTCAAGAAAGCTAAATTAAAGAAAGTTATACATTGTTAAAAATATTATACTGAACTGTAGAATGAATCATCACTTAGATTCCGATATATTTTTGTATTCTATTTATATACTACCTTATTTCAAAAACAATTTGATGGTACTCATTATTTCATACAAAGTATTTTTTGGTGAAG
The DNA here is from genome assembly GCF_008692025.1 of Phocoena sinus. Taxonomy (NCBI): domain Eukaryota; kingdom Metazoa; phylum Chordata; class Mammalia; order Artiodactyla; family Phocoenidae; genus Phocoena; species Phocoena sinus. The sequence continues at coordinate 79,895,476 of NC_045774.1, read as the reverse complement.
GCTGTAATGAATACAACGAGCACAGCTGTAATTACTATTCCAGCCTTGCAAGCCACTGTGATGAAATCATGGAATTATGGTCTCTTCTAAGCTTATAATTGTGTGTGAACATATGTACAAGTTTATATTACTGCAGTGGGCTCCTCAGAAAGAAGCACGTTCTGGAAACATTTAAGACAAGATAAGTCTTTCTGATCTGTTAATAAAGGTAAACAATCTTGATTTAAAAAGAATAAATCACATGTTAGGGATCAAAATGTCAAGTTCTTTGTATGGGGTCACGACTCAGTGTTTTCTTCTCTTCAAAAATGGAAGAAAAAAAAAAAGAAGCCTTGTAGTTGTTTTTATTGTTGAAATGTAAATGATTCACATTCCAAAAGTTTCTTCAGGCTAAATAAGCATCATTTTAAGAAGTTTTTTTCTTCTTTGAGTTTACCTGGGCCCTGAGCTGATCTCTTAGAGTATGTAGGCTGTGTTCTGTAGAATAATTGGGACATCAGTCACTAGTCAACCCTGAGGCACATTTCAGGGCCATTAGACACCCAACACCCACTTCACAAGAGGCTGTGCCTGGTGAAAAAAGGGCCTGACCATCCAAATGACTGTACTTGGAGATTCTGCAAAGAGACTTTCCCTAATAATGACGCCTTTATATAGTCCATGTTTGACTGTGCAAAGTGTTAAGACAGAAATGAAAACTGTGAATTGAGCTACCTGCTCAGGAAGCCAAACTTAAAAAGAAATCATTCATCTGACCTTTCTGACTGCTTTACCTTGTCTGAGAGGCCAAAAAGAACTGGGCCTTTTCTTCTACCATTTTTTTCTGCTTCTGCAACTTGGCATGAGTTCTGAATTGGCAACAGAGCTGGAAGTCTTTTTTGGTGTTAGATTTATTCAGGGAAAAATATATCCAAGGGCTTATAATTCTGAATTTTCAAGGAAAAATCCTAAATGCAGAAAAAAACACATTTTTAAGCAAACATGAAAGCATATATACCATAATTTACTTAAACTGCTGATGTGTTTTAAGATGTTGAAAAATTCTTTTATTAAAATGACTTGAATTTATATGCTTATTGTAGAAAACTTGAAAACTGTAGAAAAATGGTAAAGAACATTTGAAGTCCCACTTCTGTCCTAAGTAAACTAGCTCTAACAAGATAGTCTACTCCAAAAGGGACACCACAGCGTTCTGATCATGGTATTCTTATTGAAGCCATCCTTGGAATAAGATCAGGCTACAGGGTCCTCCATGCAATAGGAAGATTCAGGATCAGTAGAGCTCAGGAACCAGAGTGCAGCACTCCTCCTAACTCATTGCTTCTCTTGAATAACATTCACTTAAACCAACAAAGATGGTTTCTAATACACCTTATACTAATTAACAAAGCATTTGGTATAAGTTTGATTAGAGACATGTTGTGTGTTTTAAGTATAGTTCTCTTTAGGTACTGAGTCCTGGTTAAATAATGAACTGTTCCTGGAGTGTAGATTAGAAACAACTTGTTCAAAATACACATCCTGCTGTTTACACTAATGCATTTTAAAATAAATAGTCATATCCACAGTATAAAAACACTTTTATTTCACAAAAGTAAATTTATCTACGTAGGAAACTCCATATCAGTACTGTAACTGAAAAATGGATAACAATGCTAGAAGCCACCTCTAAAAATGAACACAGGATATCAGAACAACACTGGGTACCATGGCCTAGTTAAGGCTCTACATGAGGCCGGTTCTCTCTTTGTTAAAAAAAGATGAGTGATTGAGATTCTTTTCCTTGACTTAATTGGAAGGGAAAAAACTGAAAAGGGAGTCATTTCCTTAGATGGTTATTCAAAGTTATTTAAAGCTCTCTAAGTGTACCACCAGTGTCTTGGTCTTAGACTGTGAAAAACTGGATTAGATGATTTCAAAGTTCTTGACAAGTTTGATAGTCTCCGAAATGCAATTTTTCTCATTCTTCTTTTGTAAAGCTGTGGGTGGAAGTATATGTCATCACAGAAACTAGTACATAGGTCATTTGTATCTTATACAGATTCGTTGCTGTGAGCACTCAAACTAGTGAAGTATTTATTTTCCTAATGAGCTCATTAATAAATGAGAACATTATAGGCAATAATGTAGTTTTCCTTGTGCTGTTTATATTATGTGTTTATACTATTTACATTACAGATTTTAGGCTGTATTAAGAATGCAAGTTCAGAACTCCTGGTTTCCTAGTTTTAGTGAAAACAAAACAAAACAAAGCAACCCCCCAAATGGTTTATGTGTCTAAAAGCTTTCAGAATCTACTAAGCCAGCGATGAAGTAGCGGTATCTGGTACAGCTTGAATCGGGGCACCACTCAGTGTTCTTTCACCGGTATAGAGCTCACGTGCTTTGATGGATAAGTACTTCCAAGTGACCATTACAAAAGTCATCATGATGTCAGCTGAACTAAAAGAGCATATACTGATAACCAGTAGTTTGGTTCTTCATCGTCTTTGTGACACGTTTGGCTGAGTATCTGCATTCTTTACGACTTGCTGCAGGAGAGAACTATTCTCTATATAACTTACAGGAAAATGAGAAAAAGTGTTTTATGACTTTGGGGAGTGATATAGGTTCTGGTGCCTGGAATTACTCACCCGTGGATAACCTCACCCATTCATTTACAATAGTGGGAAGTGAAGTTCAGGAACAACATTTATCCACTTCTTATATTTTTCAATTTTAAAGTTTGCCCTCAAATACACATTTTATTAGCCTCACTAAAAATTTGAGAGAGATATCTATTTGAGTTCTTTTAAAAAATTTCTCTGTCTTAAATTTCTTTCATACAATTTTATCAAGAACAAAAAAGGCCAAACATTTCTGCTGCAGTATTTCTCCTACAGAGTTTTATCAACAGTTGGTGAAAGGTACCTTCTGAAAGGTATCTGCTGAAACTTTCCAATCTCCAACCACCTTACATTTTGTTTTAATATTTTAGCGTTTTAAACCTTTTTGAAGTTGAATATTGAAACCAGTTTTTTCTTTCTCTTTATTACTAGTTGTTACTTTCTCTTATTCCAAGGAGTGGGTTTTTTCTAGCATCTAATTAAATGTTCATAACTGAAAGTAGGTTGTATTAAGGACAAGATATAAAAGAACAAATGCAACCAAAAATAAAATTAGCAATTAATTGGTGGAGCTTTCTTTAATGCTTCTCCAGATCCCTCATAGCCCTCACTCACTCTGTTTATTGATTCTCTATGCTTCCAAACTTCCATCAATATTCATATGTTTTATGTCTCACTTCTGCATGAGATAACATGATAGCATAGCCATCTCTAAGGTATCAGTATTGGCAGCTACAGTTTTCTTCAAAGGCAACATATGGTTTGACAACTGCCTTTTATCCAGTCTAGAGCAGTAACAAACAGTGACAATTTTGGCACTGAGGCAAGAAAGTGACAAAGAGCTTTCTGCTGTAATTTGTAAGTTTTTATTTGGGGGGGCTATGCATCAAACTACATCATGCGTATGGCTAAATATGGCACAGATTCTATCTGAAGTAGAGCATAATCTTTCATTAAAGTTATAATTTTTATTCACTCTGCTAACAAAGCTTTTTTTTTTTCTGCAGAAGAATGTGTTTCTCATTGAGATACAAGCATTCCAAGTCTGAGATTTAAAATCCAAAACATACTATATTATCTAAGAGCAAATAAAGCTTTGGAAAAAATTATCTGATGGAAAATTACTAGATTGCTTTTTTCCCTTGTGCCCAAATATATTTCTTTTAAGCATTTGTCAGCTAATCACTTTGTAGTTTTAGGGAAATTAACATTTATTTGGGAAAACTTATAGGACATTAAAACTAGCAATGGCAGGGATGATAACCTTGGAAGTTTATACTATATATCCATTAATGCTGTCAGAAATGTTTGAATTTCTAAATCCATGTGATTTATTTAGCTCAATTTTTACATTGAGATATGTAATGGTTAAACATTAAAGTCATTGTATAATGTTAATCCTGGACAAATTGTACCAGTTTGACAACTGGGTGGTTTGACGTGCAAAAGAATGGATCGTTGGATATGTCTAGGTTGTATTACATGTATATAGTTACATTGATTAGGGCACAATAGATGTATTTTAACCAAATGTTGTGTTAAACGGTTCCTACCTTTCATATCGCTTGTCCTGTGACCTATGCTTCTTCTGAGGTATAACCAATTCATACACTCAGGACAGAAATACCTTACCGAGAGTGAGAGCAGACAAAGCAGTGAGGATGTACTGTGTGTTACATTCAAACAGCCAGACTCGGTGTTATGGGAGTCATTTAACTTTAGTGTCCTTAGCTATAAAACTGGGGTTATAACCGGCCCGACTGTGACGATCAAATACATAAAGCAAGTAACACTTTTGCTTGGCAAATGGAAGTTGCGCAAGTAGTGCTAAATTTTATATATATTTTCATCTTAGGGATTAAAATTGTCCAGCAGGTGCTAGAGGTCGAGGATATGGTGGCTGGGATTTTGCTAGACAGAATTAATGATACTAATTCCAGTTGTACTGACCTGAATTTGATCTATTTTTCTCTTTTCTTAGGCTGATTCACTCTTTTAGAAATGTTTTCTATTTTAGCAAGACCAAAATCAGTTATGAGGATGTAGTGCAAGAGCAATGTGCTCTAGGATCAGGAGATTTTATTTCTAGCTGTGGCTTTGCCACTTACTTGCTGGAAATGAGGGTGGTCTGCTGTGAGGTCTGAGACCACACCAGGTGTGGGATGGGGCAACTGCACTAATCAGATCATCCGTGCCGTTTCCCTTCCTCTCCTCTCCTGAACTCTGTCTTCCAGAGTCAGGACAGACAGTGGTATAACTCTGCAATTCAGGAAATTTGATCAGCTAGGCTCCCCTGTTAGAAACTCCCTAAACTGATTATTGACCTTGTTTTAGAATAGATACCTTCCTGTTGTCACCTCTACAATTGCTGTAGCAAAGTTGTGGTCAGCTGCCTGCCGAGTGCTGCAGAAGTGCCCTCCAGCCTTTTAAACCCCAATAAATGTCACGCAACACTTTCCACTCTTTTTAAGGACCATTCCACTTTAACGCAGACGCTGAAACAGCCATTCGGAGTCAAAGACTAAGATATAAGGCTGAAACTATGTGGTTCTCAAAAAGCAAAATGAAACAAAATAAAAAAAATCAACAAACCGCCTGCCCTACCACAGACAATTCTGAAAGCCATGTTCAAATATACTCCTGAAACCTTCCTATAAGCCTGAGCCCCTCATGTCCTTCCCTCCAAGCAGAAGTCCACTGGGGAGTCTGGGCTCAGCATCAGAAGGTGGTTATGTATGCATGATTTCATTATCTCTTCTTCAAGGAGTGAGAATGCAATGTTGGTTTCAGGGTGCCTGCTTCATTTCTACTGCCGTACGCAAGACACCCTCTTCTTTCAAGTACCTCCCAGGGGTGCTTCCCTCTTCTTGGCACAGTGCATCCTAGCCTACCAAGGCTTTATCAGGGTGCCAGGTTGATATCTTTGATTTTTCCTGGGAATTTCATCATCCTCTCTAATTCTTCCTCTCCATCCACACTTTCTAAAGTGCGAAACAACTAATAGTTTATGATTCATGATAATATTCTAATGGGGCTGATGACATTCACCTGATTTGGGGGAATGTGACACTTTTGGCAGTGACCTTTTGGGGACATGCAATGCATTGCCTTTGCTTTCTAAATGCAGAGATGATTCCCCTTTCCCCTGCAGTCCACTCTCTTTTTTCTTCAGGAAGGAAGGGAGGCAGAATGAAAAAGAGATGGCATAATGACATTTTATAGTCAAGTACTCTCCTTTTAAAGCTGCTCTGCTATAGAAGCCATTTTGTACCTTTTACTCTTTGGTATGATCATGAGATCTTTCGTGAGGATCAGTTAGTTTCATAACAATTTCCAGGGCCATGACATGGCTTTTCATTCTAAAAGAAAATAAATGAATGAAGGGCTTGAGAGAGTATTACACTAATTTGAGAACACTCTCGGGGCGGTTCTGTTTACTAATACCTGGATTCCCCAGTTGCAGTAAATTTAACATCCTTCTGGCCAGCCTGTCCTTGTTCCTAGCTTTCAATGTCTGCTCCCAAACAGATGACACTCCCAAACAGATGTTCTGGCTCCGCGCTCGGACTCCCACCTAGCAGCTTTTGGCCATTGCTCACTTATTTCTCATCATGAGTTTCTCCTGGGGCAGAGGAAGTCCAGATCCCAACACCTGGGAGGGTCTTTGAATGACCTTGGCTCTTGTTATTTTCTACTTGATCATCATATCATCTACTTCTTCCCATTGCTGCCGCTCCTGCCCCAACTCCCATTTCAGAGACCAGAACCCACCTTTTCTAGAAGGCATTTCTCAGAATCATAGACCATATTTAATTAGTCTTTAAATCCTCAGTGCACAATAGTAAGTAACACATAGTTAGTTCAATAAGCTAATAAAATTCCCAATGTTGCTGAGGGTACATTTCAGAAATCACCCAATTCTCTAAGAAGAAACACACAAAAAAATAAGACTTTTATTAGTTCATTAATTTCCTTACTCCCATGTTCACTTTACACAGTTTACTTTTAGTCATCTTCTCTAATGATGAGAACATAAGCCATACATTCATTAATATGCAGTCAAATCCCCAACACATTTGACTTTGGAATGCATTCTGTGTTTACAGGCAGATTCATATGTCTAAAGCCTGGGAGAGACGCTACCAATAAATCAAGAGGTCTGGACATCTCTCAGTTTGGGAGGAACTGGGAATATCTCCAATTCCCTCTTTTATTTTTCTCTCCCTCCCTTTCTCCATCTTATAGATAAACATCCTGGTCTCATTCTGAAGCAAAGAATGAGTAGAAGTGCCCTTTCAGACTTTTACTGAAGAAGAGAGGCATTTAAATGTCTGGGGTTAAAGGACTTCTTTGCATGGTATGTTCAAAATAGACTCAAAAACCCTTAGACAAACAGTGTATGTACTGAGCACACTACATGCCCAGGGTATTCAGGAGATAAAGACAGAGGTTGGTTTTAAGATAGGGGATGCAAATCACTATGTACAGAAAAAAAATTACATGCAATACAGTGATAATAGGCATCTACCTGACACAGACCAGACAATAAAAGTTCTGGGCCTCCAGAGGAAGGATAAATCATTTCATCTGGGGGCAAAGAGGAGTGACCAATAACTGGGGCAATTTTTACCTAGGCCTGCGATTATGGAATGAATGTATTGGTAGAATGGGTTAAAGGCATTCCAGTTTGAGGGAATAGCCTGAACGTAGAGGTAGAGGACAAACATAGCCATTTGTGTCAAGAGAACAGGATAAATGCATGCAGATGGTGTCATGTAAGAAAGCAGGAGGGCACAGTGGTTTTACGGTATGTTTATCATTGCTGAATGAGCAAGGGTATGGTATGATAGGATTACTAAAATGGAAGCAGTTTACAGGAAAACTAGACAGCTGGTGTCAGAAAAGCTGGCTAGAAATTACTTTCAGTAAGAGAAAATATGTAGTAAAAAGTCTTTGAATAGGGTGGCAACCAGAGCCAACTTCCCAGACCTGGGTCCTGTGGAGTCCCACACAGGGTCCCAGTCTAGATGGGCCTCATGCTTGATGTAATGCTCTGCTATGGCTGCCTTGAAATTCACAATTTTTGATCAAGAGGCTCCACATTTGCATTTTACACTGGGTCCCACGGATTAAGTAGCTGACCCTTCTGCTCAACAATGGAAATTAATGAAGGGGCCATGCACAGGGGCACGAGGAAGGAAGAAAGGACATGACTGGTGACCAGAGTGTAAAAACCCACAGGGTCATACATTGGGAATCCCACAGCACAGGCAATGCAGGAAGAGTTGGGTTGGGCCCAGGGGGTTACTCGGGGCAGGTGGTCTGTTTGGAACCATTGTGCTTAGTGTTGAAAGCCAGAGTAATGTAATAGGACAAGGTGTGCATGAAACAATGGTGAAGAAAGTGGCAGTGGTGGGCAGAAGGAAGGAAGGCACGGATTCTAGAAATCAGGACAGAGGAGAATGGGGAGCTTGTAATCCAGCACCAGGACCGGTAATCTGTGGACAAAGAAGAAAAGTAGTAGACTTGAGAGGCCCCAGTGATGTTGACTCCTTAGGGTAGGGACGCCCGGAAGGCAGGAAGAAAGTTTCCAGGTTAGTCGTGGTGGGAGAGACTGATCCAAGGCAGGACCTAGAATGGGCCTCCTGCAGGGAGTGGAGGAGCCACTTCTCTTTCCAATCCTGTGCTTCTCAAAGGGGGTAAAGGTTCTTCTGATTCTCAAAGCCAGGAAAATGTATGCACATTCCTGAAGCATTGATTGTATGTGTAGATGTAGGGAAATTTTTACATTGAGACAAATACTACTGAATTATGAAGTTGGAAGAAACATTCACACGGATGTTTAAGGTAAACCCTGAAACTTTCAAAGACACTTCTGCTCTCAGTCACTGGCTTGCCCCACTGCCTCCAGCTCACCAGGGACATGTTCAGGACTGATTGGCCAGGCTCGCGGCAGGAGGTGGGAGCTTGAGCATCACTGGGGAGTTTTGAAAAACCTCCATTCCTGGAAACTGAGTTAGTATGATGTGTGTTTCTTACGGATTTCACAGGTGATAGATACATGACTGTTATAGGCCTTTCTTTCTCCTTTCTTCTCCTCTTCCCTCCCTCCCTCCTTTTACCCTTCTCTTCTCCCTCCCTTCCTTCTCTTTCTCCCCCACCCCCCCTCTCTAATATGAAGGCATATAGCTCTGTTTGAGGACAATCCCAAATAGTGTCCATCAAATGAGGGCCTTCAAGCTGAAGAGTAAGCTGTAGCTTTTAAATTAGGCCTAAGTCACTGAAAATATGCTTTTATTTCTGTGTATTTTTCCCTGTTATCTAAACCTTTAACAAAATGTTATTTAGAACGTTCTATCCAAGGCTATAATGTATAGAGTGTTAAAGGAAGGGTCGTAGGTCCCCTCGAGCCAGTTCATCTAAAGGCGAGCAGAGTTCTCTGGATGGGAATTAGAGAGAGGTCTCCAGGGAACCACTAGGGCGTCTGCGCCAGAAAGTCCAGCACCCTCTCCACTCAAGAGCCTCCTCCCACAGATAACTTGGGAGGGTTTGAGAGTATTTTTTCTTATTTAATAATCCAGCAGCTTTTCTTTTCTTTTCTTTCTTTGTTTCTTTCTCTTTCTTTCTTTCTCTTTCTTTGTTTCTTTCTTTCTTTCTCTTTCTTTGTTTCTCTTTCTTTGTTTCTTTGTTTCTTTCTTATTTTTCTCTCTCTCTCTCTTTCTTTCTTTTTTTTTCCCCCTCAGACACAAAGAGTTGCTGTGAAGCAGAACCTCTGAGGAGGTGGTGGGTGCTAAAGACGAAGCGACACTTGATTTCGGAGGCTTACAATGGCTGACCGAGATGGCATGAGGAAGAGAAAAGTGACTGAGAGGAGTGGATGTCAAGCCTAGGCAGCTGTGTTTATTGTGGTTTCACACAGAAACGGATAAGGAAAACGGAAAGTGATCTTTGGTGGAGAGACAATGAGCACCTTGTAGTTGGTGGGACCGCAGGGCTCAGGGAGCGTGATGCAGGACACACCTGGAGCTTGGAAGGAAGAGAGATGGGCTCTGGACTCACCTTGTGCCACACGCTGTGCTTAGCATCTTACATGCATTTATTTACTTGTGGTAGGAAAGACATCAGATGATACGTGGCTTCTTATAGGGAAAGCTACTATCTCATAGAGAAGAAAGACCTTGAAAGGTAGACTTACAAGAAATCTTGTGCTATTTTGGTTCTGTATTTAAGCCCCGTTGATTCAGAAGTTATTTACTTCAAGATATTACTTGCTCTTGTGTTTAAGATGTTCATTTGAGCCATTACTTTTTGTGTGTGTGATAATTGAAGTATCAAGATAATTGAGAGGAACAAGATATAGTTTAGTTGTTATTATACACTTTAGAAATAAATGAAAGAGATCCACTTCATTGGTACCTTTGCTTCTAGGTTTCAGAAACTCAAGTTGGTTTGAAGACAGGTAAGTTGGTCAAAGTATACTAAGGTTTAGCAGATAATTTTCATTTGTGACCAGCCAAAATTTTTGAGCATTTTCCCTGTATGTTGATAATTTATGACTCTTGACTTCTTAAGGAAATTAGAAATCTCCACCTCCTTTATAGCTAGGAGTAACCCTGTGTTCTGGTGGGAGTCCCTGGGAGAGTTCTTTCTCAAATAAAGTCTCGTGCCTGCTCTTCATCTTGCCTGAAATTCAGATACGTCACCTTGCAGAGTCTCATCAAACCTAAGAGGTGCCACAGCCTCTTGTACCATTGTGATAAATGCTCCAAGAGTGGAGGAGCTGGGAAGCTGCAGAGAACGTGGATACTTGATGTCATCCTTACTTCAGCTCTGGACTTCCTGCAGTCTGAAAAAAAAAATTGAAGCCACTACTGATTGAGTTTTCTATTCCCTGTAGCAGAGTGGGTGATTTCTGGCTAATACGTGGGGTGTCTCAGAGAAGCAAGGGCAGTAATGTAATCAGTTCTCAAGAGCAACCAGAACACAAATGAAGCCAGGACTCTCCATTTCCACTTTTCTTTCTACTTTGGCTTCTTTCTTTACTTGCAGCAGCAGAGTAGATTTTGTGGTGAAAGCATGAACTCCTAGCTCCCAGCTTTAATCTTATAGCTCTGGCCATCAGGTCCACAAATCCTGAAGAATGGTTCCCTTGTCTTGGCTTAGGTCAGATTCCATTTCTATATCAATCAATTTTGAAAATTTTTAAGAACTTAACAGTTCCCAGAAAAACCATATAGATGGAGAGATTGCTGGAGGGAGCTCTCAGAGGCATTGGCAGTGGGGCATTCTGGGAACATAAGTCAATAGCTCTCCATTACAGTCTGCCCTGGTAACAGGAGCAAACTGTATTGTGTGCCAAATTGCCCACTAGAAGCTATGTATTTTATACAGTTAGGGGTAAGAGCAGTTGTCTCATCCTTTTCTATCTTTAATTTTTGTGGCTTATTTTTTGTACCCAGGCTTAATAATCTTCAGCAAAATAGGAGATATCAGCTTTCCATGACATGATACATTATGGTAATTTCAGAAAACAGAAAATACTGGAATCTTTTCTACCCAAGTGGTTCTTCTGAATAGAGCAGTTCAATTTTTATGTTAACAAATTCTGCACTGCCTTCCCATAGGAACTGTAATAAACCTCACTGGCATTTGAAGATGCATCCCTCACTTTCGTAACTGGTAACAGAAGCTTCTGTCTTTCCACATCCCCTTAGTGATTTCACTGTTTACTGTTAAGGCCGTACAGCAGCAGCTGTTTAATTGCTTGTGTATATAGTAGAATATGGGAACGTCTCCTGAAATTGGAATTATTTGTGTTTCAAAATTTATATGCACTCACTATCTATGTAAAATTCTGCACAACTGTGTATTTTTTTTTGCTGTATAAATAATATTTAAAATAAGAAGAAAGATGTTTGTCTTCTTTATATGTTTGCCACATTATTTACTCTAAGTCTACGGATATTAGTGTTCTTTGCTAACAATGATGTGCTTTGATGTGTGACACAGTCTTACTGGAATCCAGCCTAGGGCAGATTGTACTTTCTAAAGAGTGCCACACCAAGGTAGATGGCCCATTCTGTGATCTTCTTACAATGTGACATGCCCCTCTCTAGCCTAAATTTGGGACAATGCACACTTTCTTTGAATATGGGTTGATTTTTTAAATGCCTGGACCAATGGAAGGTGGCAGAAATGATGCCGTGTGACTTCTGAGACTAGAACATAAGATGTGCTATGGCTTCTTCCTTGCTCTCTCTTTCTTGGGATGTTTCCTTTGGGACCTCACTACCATGTTGTGAGGCAGCAACATAGAGAGGCCACATGCAGCTGTTCCAGGCTGCGGCTGCAGAGCAATTCCCAGCTGACAGCCAACATCCACTGTCAGACACATGAGTAAATGAATCTTTATGTCATTTCAGAGCCCAGCCTTTTAAGTCCTCTTGCTGAGGCCCTAGGTTATTTTATGTTTTTAATTTGGGGGGGGTAAGTGTTTTACATAATCATAGAAATCCATTCTTTTTCTGAAAGACATTTAAGGGTAAAAACATTAAAAATAAATTAAGGTCTTTCTAATAATGTTACACTCTATCTAACATAAGAATCCTTTATTTAAGGACCTAACTAGCTCTTCCAAGGGAATGTTTAGATATATCACCCTCTTTGGAATAGCATCTGCTTACTAACTATTAAATTATAAAAATTATCTCAGGATGGTCATCTCCTACTGATTTGAAACAGTAGAATTTAAATAATTTAGAAAAAAGATATTTTGCAGAAGACCCAAGGAGATGTTCCTGTGATGAAATACTGGAATGACTACTGATGGAAGCAGGGTTACGTTCATCTCTAAAATTATTTGAAAGTAACTGCAGGTTTATCTAGCCTAGTTTTATTTAGAGAATAAACAGAGAGATTGGAACAGTTTTGAGGTCTTGTATTGCTTTATTTTTATGGCTTTGGAAAGTCCTCAATTTATCAATTACTTATGAAGAGAATGTTATACATTAAAGACATAATGGCTAAAGATCAATTTTGATTAATGCTCATGAAAAGGAAGTTATAAGCTTGCATGTCATGGTTTAATCTCCTACATATGAAACAGAGCTCTACATTATGGCTTCCCTGTATTTTGAAAGATTTATTTAGACTGCTAATTTTAGATTTTCTAAAATTTCTAAAATTTTGAATTTTATTTGTACTGCTTTTGGTTTGCTTTCTGAAGAATTTCTCAATTCTCAATGTGTGCTGGATATAACAGCTTTGTGTCCCTGAGATTAAAGCACATTTTTGCTTCTGCATTCTCACCCAGCCATATTTTTTTTTTTTGGTTTGGACTGTGTTCATATTAAGCTTTATCTCTTCAAATATTTGTTGCTACATGATCAATTCTTTACCACACTTGGGACTCTAATAAACAAAAAGAATTCAGACAAGCAACTTGAAAATAGCATTATATTTAGCCAGAAACCACAAGCACCACCAACTAGAAACTCGAACTTCTGGAACAAATTTCTGACTGAGAGCAAGATTTATAGCTGCTCCACTCCACAATTTACCTAACACTCATTTATTTATAAACTATGTACATATAGTTTCTTGATAGCTCTTCAATGCTCAGGTTTCCTTGTTGCTGATTTGTCACTGGATGCTCAACTTCAGGATATAGAGAATCATGCAGGTAAGCTGTTCAAAACTTCTTCTTAACCTGTTTTTTTCTATCTTTCAACAGACTGAACAGACATTCTCCCTGGTGCTTAGTGTGTCCCACAGGGAACTCATTTATTCCCCTCCTCAGAAACGGAAACTCTCTCCTTTCTGTATTTCGTATCTCAATTATGACCCATCCGAATATCCAAATGTCCAAGCCAGGGAGGTAAGGCCAATCCTAGACCCTTACTCTTTCTCAGCCATCAAATGCCATTCCTTTCCAAATCCTGCTGATCTATCTCTAGTCATTTCTCAAATCTGCCTCCTCCTTGTCTCTCTCTGCCACTGCCTCACCTCTGATCTGATACTTACAGCCTCCATCTATAGTCTGTCTCCCTGCTCTGTTCATGCTCTCTTAGGTACATCTCCACTGGGACATCAGAGCATCTACGCAAAATGCAAATCAGATCCTGTCAATGAGTTGCTTGAAATCAATCAAAAGCTTTTCATAACCCACAAGATAAAATAAAATCTACTCATTTAGCATGCAGGAGTCTCTATAACTGTGTCTTTCGGTCTCTTCTTTTTTTTTCTTTTTTTCACCTAGTACTCAGCATGGATATTAAACTTCCTGTGGTTTCCCCCAAGCACCATGAGTTTTCTGTTTTTGTAACAAGACATTTTTGGTGGTTGCACTGGGATCTTTTTAGGAAGTGGAAAGAACAACTTCTCATTTCCCACAACCTCCACCCATTTGCATTCATTTAATCCACACTTGGTGGACTAAAACAACACAAATTTATTATCATATAGTTCTGGAGGTTAGAAGTCTGAAATGGGGCAGCATGGCTCTGTTCCTCTTGGAGGCTCTAGGGGAGAATTGTTTCCTTGCCTTTTCCAGCTTCTAGCAGCTGTACAATTCCTTGGCTTGTGGCCAAGGAGATGCATCATAACATCTTCTCTGTGACTCTCCTCCTAACTTCCTCTTTTCTCTAATAAGGATCCTTGTAAATACATTGGGCACCCTGGATAGTTGGTAATGTTATCAAGAAAGAATAGTTAGACAAATTGGTATAGCTCCTTTGGAAGCCGGTGTGGCAATACCTTATAAAGTTGAAAATGTACATACGCTATGGCCCAGAAATTCCTTTCCTGGAGTATATTCCCTGGAGATGCTATTGTATGTTTCTGCCAGAGGTCATATATGAGACCTTTCAGGTTAGCATTGCTCCTAAGAGTGAAGACCAGACACAATTAAATGTCCATCAATCGAACAGGTGAAAAACAAATTGTTGTGTATACATACAACAGGATGGTTTACAACAGTGAAAATGAATTAACTGTAACTACACACATCAACATGTCTGACTCTCAAAATCATGCAATGCTAAGCAAAAAATGTGACTGATGAATGCATATGAAATGACTCCATTTATATACATGACAAAATGGGTAAAACTAAATAATAGCCAACATAGGTATGTCTGTGTCTATGTGTGGTAAAAGTTTTTAAAAGCAAAAGAAAGATAAAAATTGGGGATAGTAGTTTACCAATGACGGAGAGAGAGGGATCCCATCATATTAGGAATAGGAGACTTCAAATCTATACTGGTGATATTCTATTTCAAGCATGGTGGTGGAGGTGCATGGGTGCTTATTTTTTTCTAATATTATGTTATACATATATGTTTATGCATGGAATATTTAATAATAAAAAGTGATTTTTTTATAAAGAAAGTGTACTGGTAAAAAGCCTTAGGAACCCAGGTGCCAGTCTCAGCAACATTTCTAACAGGTGTTTACTTGGGCAAATATTTGAGTCTGAGCTTCCTCATCTATAAAGATGGGATTTGAAACAGATAATCTTGAGGAAGTCCAACAAATCAATTTCTTGGTTGTTGTGAGATATTCAGCCTTTTTAATTCGGCTGTGACGATTTTGAAAGACAGAAGAATAAGATTCCTCTTGGGAAAAATACATTATATTCTAACAATCATAGGTAAGCCCAATGAATTTGAAGGCCTCCCAGTGGTCCATCACATTTGGACTTGTCTCATTTACTCATATCTTACTCAGTATTTTCATATTGGGCCATAAGTCATTCACCATGACTTGCTGTTTTCTGATTCTGATTTCCCTGGGGCCCAAGAAGAATTTAAATATCTATGCTTATTCTGACCATATATTTATACTGATGCTACATGGAGGTGGACTGAGGGTGATGGACATATGGATGTGGCTAAAGAGTATATTGGGTGGTTAACTTTGGGCATTAGAGGTATTGTGGGCAGGAATTCATATAATTAAGAAAAGGAATTAATAAGTTACAAAGGCCAGAGGGTAGTTTCCATGTGTCTGAGCTGGTTGTTGATAGGAGTAAGGCACAACCTTATGTACGTGTGTGTATGTATATAACAAGATGCTTACTATATGTTTTGGTAGACCTCTCTATAATTGAGGGAGATTGCATCCAGTCTCTTTACTGCTTACTGCCAAAGCTGTACACTGAGATATCTGTGATTTCTGATCCCTAACATACCCTATTCTTTACTTTTGCTATTGATTGCAATAGAAAATGCCTGCCTTTTTTTTTTTTTTGCTTTCAATTTTATTTTTTTAACATCTTTATTGGAGTATAATTCCTTTACAATGGTGTGTTAATTTCTGCTGTATAACAAAGTGAACAAGCTATATGTATACATATATTCTCATATCCCCTCCCTCTTGTGTCTCCCTCCCAAACTCCCTATCCCACCCCTCTAGGTGGTCACAAAGCACCGAGCTGATCTCCCTGTGCTATGCAGCTGCTTCCCACTAGCTATCTATTTTACATTTGGTAGTGTATATAAGTCCATGCCACTCTCTCACTTTGTCCCAGCTTACACTTCCCCCTCCCTGTGTCCTCAAGTCCATTCTCTATGTCTGCGTCTTTATTCCTGTCCTGCCCCTAGGTTCTTCAGAAACATTTTTTTTTTTTAGATTCAATATATATGTGTTAGCATATGGTATTTGTTTTTCTCTTTCTGACTTACTTCACTCTGTATGACAGTCTCTAGGTCCATCCACCTCACTACAAATAATTGAATTTTGTTTCTTTTTTTGGCTGTGTAATATTCCATTGTATATATGAGCCACATCTTCTTCATCTATTCATCTGTCAATGGACACTTAGGTTGCTTCCATGTCCTGGCTATTGTAAATAGTGCTGCACTGAACATTGTGGTACATGACTCTTTTTGAATTATGGTTTTCTCAGGGTATATGCCCAGTAGTGGGATTGCTGGGTCGTATGGTAGTTCTATTGTTACTTTTTTAAGGAACGTCCATACTGTTCTCCATAGTGGCTGTATCAGTTTACATTCCCACAAACAATGCAAGAGGATTCCCTTTTCTCCACACCCTCTACAGTGTTTATTGTTTGTAGACTTTTAATGATGGTCATCTGACCGGTGAGTGGTGGTACCTCATTGTAGTTTTGATTTGCATTTCTCTAAGATTAGTGATGTTGAGCATCCTTTCATGTGTTTGTTGGCAATCTTTATATCTTCTTTGGAGAAATGTCTATTTATGTCATCTGCCCATTTTTGGATTTGGTTGTTTGGTTTTTTGATATTGAGCTGCATGAGCTGCTTGTACATTTTGGAGATTAATGCTTTGTCAGTTGCTTCATTTGCAAATATTCTATCCCATTCTGAGGGTTGCCTTATCATCTTGTTTATGGTTTCCTTTGCTGTGCAAAAGCTTTTAAGTTTCATTAGGTTCCATTTGTTTATTTTTGCTTTTATTTGCATTTCTCTAGGAGGTGGGTCAAAAAGGATCTTGCTATGATTTATGCCATGGAGTGTTCTGCCTATGTTTTCCTCTAAGAGTTTTATAGTGTCTGGCCTTACATTTAGGTCTTTAATCCATTTTGAGTTTATTTTTGTGTGTGGTGTTAGGGAGTGTTCTAATTTCATTCTTTGACATGTAGCTGTCCAGTTTTTCCAGCACCACTTATTAAAGAGACTGTCTTTTCTCCATTGTATATTCTTGCCTCCTTTATCAAAGATAAGGTGACCATATGTGTGTGGGTTTATCTCTGGGCTTTCTATCCTATTCCATTGATCTATATTTCTGTTTCTGTGCCAGTACCATACCATCTTGATTACTGTATCTTTCTAGTATAGTCTGAAGTAAGGGAGCCTGATTCCTCCAGCTCCATTTTTCTTTCTCAAGACTGCTTTGGCTCTTCAGAGTATTTTGTGTTTCCATACAAATTGTGAAAATTTTTGTTCTAGTTCTGTGAAAAATGCCAATGTTAGTTTGATAGGGATTGCATTGAATCTGTAGATTGCTTTGGGTAGTATAGTCATTTTCACAATGTTGATTCTTCTAATCCAAGAAAACGGTATATCTCTCCATCTCTTTGGATCATCTTTAATTTCTTTCATCAGTGTCTTATAGTTTTCTGCATACAGGTCTTTTGTCTCCTTAGGTAGGTTTATTCCTAGGTATTTAATTTTTTGCTGCAATGGTAAATGGGAGTGTTTCCTTAATTTCTCTTTCAGATTTTTCATTGTAAGTGTATAGAATGCAAGAGATTTCTGTGCATTAATTTTGTATCTAAATAATTTACCAAATTTTTTGATTAGCTCTAGTAGTTTTCTGGTAACATCTTTAGGATTCTGTGTATAGAATCATGTCATCTTCAAACAGTGACAGTTTTACTTCTTCTGTTCTGGTTTGGATATCTTTTATTTCTTTTTCTTCTCTGATTGCTGTGGCTAAAACATCCAGAACTATGTTGAATAAGAGTGGTGAGAGTGGGCAACCTTGTCTTGCTCCTGATCTTAGTGGAAATGCTTTCAGTTTTTCATCATTGAGAATGATGCTGACTGTGGGTTTGTCATAAATGGCCTTTATTATGTTGGGGTAAGTTCCCTCTATGCCTATTTCTGGAAGGTTTTTATCATAAATGGGTGTTGAATTTTGTCAAAAGCTTTTTCTGCATCTATTGAGATGATCATAAGTTTTTTCTCCTTCAGTTTGTTAATATGGTTTATCACGTTGATTGATTTGCATATATTGAAGAATCCTTGCATTCCTGGGATAAACCCCACTTGATCATGGTGAATGAACCTTATAATGTGCTGTTGGATTCTGTTTGCTAGTATTTTGTTGACGATTTTTGCATCTATGTTCATCAGTGATATTGGCCTGTAGTTTTCTTTTTTGTGACATCTTGTCTGGTTTTGGTATCAGGGTGATGGTGGCCTCATAGAATGAGTTTGGGAGTGTTCCTCCCTCTGCTATATTTTAGAAGAGTTTGAGAACGATAGGTGTCAGCTCTTCTCTAAAGGTTCGATAGAAGTGACCTATGAAGCCATCTGGCCTTGGGCTTTTGTTTGTTGGAAGATTTTTAAATCCCAGTTTCAATTTCAGTTCTTGTGATTGGTCTATTTATATTTTCTATTTCATCCTGGTTCAGTTTTGTAATGTTGTGCTTTTCTAAGAATTGGTCCATTTCTTCCAGGTTGTCCATTTTATTGACAGATAACTGCTTGTAGTAATCGCTCATGATCTTTTGTATTTCTGTAGTGTCAGTTGTTACTTCTCTTTTTTCATTTCTAATTCTGCTGATATGAGTCTTCTCCCTTTTTTTCTTGATGAGTCTGGCTAATGGTTTATCAGTTTGTTTACTTCCTAAAGAACCAGCTTTTAGTTTTATTGATCTTTGCTATTGTTTCCTTCATTTCTTTTTCATTTATGTCTGATGTGACCTTTATGATCTCTTTCCTTCTGTGAACTTTGGGGGTTTTTTTGTTCATCTTTCTCTAATTGTTTTTGTTGTAAGGTTAGATTTTTTATTTGAGATGTTTCTTGTTTCTTGAGGTAGGATTGTATTGCTGTAGACTTCCCTCTTAGAACTACTTTTGCTGCATCCCATAGGCTTTGGGTCATTGTGTTTTCATTGTCATTTGTTTCTAGGTATTTTTTGTTTTCCTCTTTGATTTCTTTGGTGATCTCTTGTTTATTTAGTAGCGTGTTGTTTAGCCTCCATGTATTTGTATTTTTTACAGTTTTTTTCCTGTAAGTGGTATCTAGTCTCATAGCTTTGTGGTTGGAAAAGATACTTGATATAATTTCAATTTTAATATACCAATGCTTGATTTGTGACCCAAGATATGATCTATCCTGGAGAATGTTCCATAAGCACTTGAGAAGAAAGTGTATTCTCTTGTTTTTGGATGGAATGTACTATAAATATCAGTTAAGTCCATCTTGTTTAATGTGTCATTTAAAGCTTGTGTTTCCTTATTTATTTTCATTTTGGATGATCTGTCCATTGGTGAAAGTGGGGTATTAAAGACCCCTACTATGATTGTATTACTGTCGATTTCCCCTGTTATGGCTGTTAGCATTTGCCTTATGTACTGAGGTGCTCATATGTTGGGTGCATAAATATTTATAATTGTTATATCTTCTTCTTGGATTGATCCCATGATCATTATTTAGTGTCCTTCTTTGTCTCTTGTAATAGTGTTTATTTTAAAATCTATTTTTTTGTGATATGAGGATTGCTACTCCAGCTTTCTTTTGATTTCCATTTGCATGTAGTATCTTTTTCCATCCCCTCACTTTCAATCTGTATGTTTCCATAGGTCTGAAGTGATTCTCTTTTAGACAGCACATATATGGGTCTTGTTTTTGTATCCATTCAGCCAGTCTATGTCTTTTGGTTGGAGCATTTAATCCATTTACATTTAAGGTAATTATCAATATGTATTTTCCTGTACCATTTTCTTAATTTTGTGGGGTTTGCTTTGTAGGTCTTTTCCTTGTCTTGTGTTTCCTGCGTAGAGAAGTTCCTTTAGCATTTGTTGTAAAGGTGGTTTGGTGGTGCTGAGTTTTCTTAGCTTTTGCTTGTCTGTAAATGTTTTAATTTCTCCATAGAATCTGAATGAGCCTTGCTGGGTAGATTAATTTTTTGTGTAGGGTTTTCCCTTTCATCACTTTAAATATGTCCTGCCACACCCTTCTGGCTTGCAGAGTTTCTGCTGAAAGATCAGCTGTTAACCTTATGGGAATTCCCTTGTATGTTAATGGTTGCTTTTCCCTTGCTGCTTTTAATATTTTTTCATTGTATTTATATTTTGATAATTTGATTAATATGTGTCTTGCTGTGTTTCTCCTTGGACTTATCCTGTATGGCACTCTCTGCACTTCCTGGACTTGATTGACTATTTCTTTTCCCATATTAGGGAAGTTTTCAACTATAATCTCTACAAATATTTTCTCAGTCCCTTTCTTTTTTTACTTTTTTCTTTTTTCTTTTTTTTTGTGGTACGCTGGCCTCTCACTGTTGTGGCCTCTCCTGTTGCAGAGCACAGGCTCCAGACGCACAGGCTCAGCGGCCATGGCTCACGGGCCTAGGCCCTCTGCAGCATGTGGGATCTTCCTGGACTGGGGCATGAACCCGTGTCCCCTGCATCGGCAGGCAGACTCTCAACCACTGTGCCACCAGGGAAGCCCAGTCCCTTTCTTTATGTCTATTTTTCTGGAACCACTATAATTCAAATGCTGGTGCAGTTAATGTTATCCCAAAAGTCTGTGAAACTGTCCTCAATTCTTTTCATTTTTTTTTTCTTTATTCTGCTCTGCAGTAGTTATTTCCACTCTTTTTTCTTCCATGTTACTTATC
Source organism: Phocoena sinus (assembly GCF_008692025.1). Lineage (NCBI taxonomy): Eukaryota > Metazoa > Chordata > Mammalia > Artiodactyla > Phocoenidae > Phocoena > Phocoena sinus. The sequence goes on along the minus strand of NC_045774.1, from coordinate 79,874,539 downwards.
CATTTTTCTGCCTCAGTTATTCTGCTATTGATTCCTTCTAGACAATTATTAATTTCATTTATTGTGTTGTTCATCATTGTTTCTTTGCTTTTTAGTTCTTCTAAGTCCTTGTTAAATGTTTCTTGTATTTTTGTCTATTCTATTTCCAAGATTTTGGATCATCTTTACTATCAGTATTCTGAATTCTTTCTCAGGTAGACTGCCTATTTCCTCTTCCTTTGTTTGGTCTAGTAGGGTTTTACCTTGCTAGTTCTTCTGCTCCATATTTCTCTGTCTTCTCATTTTGCTTAAGTTACTGTGTTTGGGGTCTCCTTTTTACAGGCTCCTGTTGTTTTTGGTGTCTGCCCCCAGTCGGTAAGTTTGGTTCAGTGGGTTGTGTAGGCTTCTTGGTGGAGGGGACTGGTGCCTGTTTTCTGTTGGATGAGGCTGGATCTTGTCTTTCTTGTGGGCAGGACTGCTTCTGGTGGTGTGTTTTGGGGTGCCTGTGAACTTAATATGATTTTAGGCAGCCTCTTTGCTCATGGGTGTGGTTGTATTCCTGTCTTGCTAGTTGTTTGGCTTGGGGTGTCCAGCACTGGAGGTTCCTTGTCATTGAGTGGAGCTGGATCTTAGCATTGAGACGGAGATCTCTGTGAGAGCTCCTGCTGATTGATATTACATGGGACCAGGATGTCTCTGGTGGACCAATGTCCTGAACTTGGCTCTCCCACCTCAAGAAATCAGGCCTGGCACCCCGCTGGAGCACCAAGACCCTGTCAGCCACACGGCTCAGGAGAAAAGGGAGAAAAGAAAGAAAGAAAGAAAAAAATAATAAAATAAAGTTATTAAAATAAAAAAAAATTTAATTATTAAAATAAAAAATATGAAAATAATTTTTAAAAAATGAAGAGAGCAACCAAACCAATAAACAAATCCACCAACAATAATAAGCTTTAAAAACTATACTAAAAAAAAGCAGACAGACTGAACCCTAGGAGAAATGGTAAAAGTAAACCTATACAGACAACATCACACAAATTAGTGTATATGTACACACTCACAAAAAGAGAAAAAGGAAAAAATACATACATATAAAACAAAAGAGAGCAACCAAATCAATAAACAAATCTACCAATGATAATAAACTCTAAATACTAAACTAAGATAAACATAAAACCAAAAACAAATTAGATGCAGAAAGCAAACCTCAATTCTACAGTTGCTCCCAAAGTCCACCACCTCAATTTTGGGATGATTTGTTGTCTATTCAGGTATTCCACAGATGCAGGGTACATCAGGTTGATTGTGGAGATCTAATCCTCTGCTTCTGAGGCTGCATGGAGAAATTTCCCTTTCTCTTCTTTGTTTGCACAGCTCCTGGGGTTCAGCTTTGGATTTGGCCCTGACTCTCCATGTAGGTTGCCTGAGGGCATCTGTTCTTCCCCTCAGACATGATGGGGTTAAAGGCATGGTTTATTAGGGGGCTCTGGCTTACTCAGGCTGTAGGGAGGGAGCAGTATGGAATGCAGGGCAAGCCTGTGGTGGCAGAGGCCAGCATGACATTGCAACAGCCTGAAGCGTGCCGTGTGTTCTTCCGGGGAAGTTGTTCCTGCATCGTGGAACACTGGCAGTGGTGGGCTACACAGGCTCCTGGGAGGGGAGGTGTGGATAGTGACCTGTGCTTGCACACAGGCTTCTTGGTGGCTGCAGCAGCAGACTTAGAGTTTCATGCTCATATCTGGTGTCCGTGCTGATAGCCATGGTTGGCGTCCATCTCTGGAGCTCACTTAGGCAGTGTTCTGCCTTCTGTGGCCACACAGGGAAGGAGTCCCCTCTCCTCGTGCACCACGAAACAATGTTCCCTTGCCTCTTAGGTGTTCCAGATTTTCTCCCAGACTTCCTCCCATTTAGCTGTGGTGCACTAGCCCCCTTCAGGCTGTGTTCACTCAGCCAACCCCAGTCCTTTCCTTGGGATCTGACCTCTGAAGCCCAAGCCTCAGCTCCCATCTCCCACCCATCCTGGCAGGGGAGCAGACAATATCTAAGGCTGATGAGTGCTGGTTGGCACTGATCCTCTGTGCGGGAATCTCTCTGCTTTGCCCTCTGCACCCCTGTTGCTGTGCTCTCCTCCATGGCTCCAAAGATTCCCCCCACCCACTCCCCGTCTCCACCAGTAAAGGGGCTCCCTAATGTGTGGAAACTTTTCTTCCTTCACAGCTCCCTCCCAGAGGTGCAGGTCCCGTCCCTATTCTTTTGTCTCTGTTTTTCTTTTTTCTTTTGCCCTACCCAGGTACGTGGGGAGTTTCTTGCCTTTTGGGAAGTCTGAGGTCTTCTGCCAGCATTCAGTAGCTGTTCTATAGGAGCTGTTCCACATGTAGATGTATTTTTGATGTATTTGTGGGGAGGAAGGTGATCTCCTTGTCTTGTTCCTCCACCATCTTGAAAGTCCTCTGAAAATGGATGCCTTTTGATTCAGCTCTTCCCTGTGGTCCTGTTTCTTCTGGTTGTCTTGTTCATGGTTAACTTTGGTTGACCATCCCAAATAGCTGCGGCATTCAGCTATCATCTCTTGATCACATACAACACAGTTCAGCTGAGTGACTGCAAGCTTTATTTCAGCACCAGCAACACTCCACGAGTCTGGTTTTATCCCTTGGATAAATGTTTTTTCTTGCTATTTGTTGTTGATGTGGTTTCTAGATGACCCTAATGAAAATGTCCAGGAAGTTTTGCATGATATTGTTGACAGTTCCAAGTCTAGCAGCTGCTTATTAGATGTCTGACTTAATTTGGTGCCTGATGTTTTTTTGTGATTCTGTTTCCCACTGACTAGATATTATTGTGGTATTCATAACAGACAATTTGGTCTCTGCTTTTTGGGAACTAATGCCGTCTAATTCACAGAGCTTGAAAGGGTATAGGACCACCCTCAGAATGTCTGTAAAGACAGTGAAATTTTCCTTAGTGCTCTCAGCTTTTGAATCATTTCCTTCTTTTTCCTCTTTGGTGGCCCATACCCTAATCTCACACCTTTCATCCCTACTAAAAAGAATAGTATTCCTCAAACAAGATAAAGGACTATCCCTACTGAAATGAATTGAATTTAACAGTGAGCTAATTTCAAACAAATAGGAATAAGTTGTAATATTTAAATTTCAAGTATCAATAATAGAGGAATAATTTTATCAATAACAGAGGAGTCTTCTCTTTATTACTTACAAGTGACCCATGTGGCTATTGACATTGATATGATTTTCTAATAAAAAGGTTTACATTATTTTAATTTGTGTATATCCTTTTAAGTAACTCCTGTTGAAACAATTCAGTTTACTAAGAGTAGGGGCAGTTGTCAGCTGATCCATCTTGTATTAGTAATCATACTCAGGTAACTAAGGAGACTAATATCAGAAGAACTTATCACAGCATCTGACTTGGGGTCAAGGATTATTTTTTCTAGCTTTATTGAGATATAATTGATATATAACATTGTGTAAACTTAAGGTGAAAAATGTGAAAATTTGATACACATATATTGTGAAATGATTAAGGTATGCTTTTGATTATTAGTATCTTTTGGGAATACATGGTATGTATATATCAGGAAATAATATATGTTTTTTTTTATTTACTTGAATGTTTTTAAATACCATATTGTATTAGTTATCAATTCCTCCATAAAAAATTACCCTGAAATTTAGTGACTTAGAACAACAAACACTTATTAAATCAGTTTCTGTGAGTCAGGGATTTGAGAGTAGCTTAGCTGAGGTGCAGCATTTGTCATGAGTCTGAAACCCAGCTGTCAGCTGGGGCTGCATCATCTGAAGGTTTGACTGTTGCTGGAGGATCCACTTCTAAGATGTCTCACTTATGTGGCTTTTTGTAGGAGGCCTTAGTTCCTTGCCACATGGGATCCTTGAGTATCCTTAAAACATGATAGCTGGCTTCCCTCAGAGTGACTGGTCCAAGAGGAAGAACAAGGAGGACCCTCATTGACTTTTACAACCTAGTTGTAGTTCATCAGTTCTGCCATATTCTATTTCTTTAGACATTAATCACTAAATTTAGCCTATATGTTGAAAGAGGTGAATTAAGCACCAACTCTTGAAGAGAGGAGTATAAAGGAATTTGTGGACATATTTTAAAACCACCACACAAATGGAAAAGACAGGAAGAGGGTGTTGAAGAAATCATCCAATATAACAGAGCCACTAAGGATCCAACTTTATTTTGAGAAGTTTCTTTATTTCTCCTATTACCTGGGAAATATCTTCTCTTGACTTCGGGAGTGACTGCTCTGTATCTGATTGCTATAGGTCTATTCTTAATAAAGTCTAAACTAATTTTTAGGGGAAGTGAACCCACAGAAATTATATGGTTATTCTTCTTTCATTCTAGAGCCTCATATGACCTTCCTGTTGGCACAGAGTTACAGGAGAGGCTTCAAAGCTGGCAACAATGGATTTTAAGTGGTCTCTTGTTCTGAAGACCAGTACTGACATTTCTATAGGACTTGCTAAAAGGAAAATTAAAAATGATCGTATGACCCTTAGCCCATGTTATATGAGATGATAAAAGTAGAGCAGAGGGATCTCATGGAGGAGGAAGATGCTTTGAAAATGATGGTTGTTCTAGCCAGGAGGGAGATGTTTTTCTCTGACTCAAGCTAACTGGGGTGGGTGTCTTCTTTGAGGCTGAGGGGAAACTTGGGTTGAGGGGAAACTGACCCCTTACCCCTTACCCCTGGCTGGTTGCCGTCTGACCTTCAGAAATGAGTCAACCACGAGAATGGAGTGGATTAGCAAGTTCTTTGGTGATGTTGATCCGTTTACCCTGGTTTCAGTAGGCAGCAGGCATGTGTCTGATTTTCATCTAGAAAATGGGCTTACTGCTGAAAATCCAGTGAGGAGAAAACTATAGTCAGAGCAGCCAACTCCACCAGTGGGAGGACAGGAGTGTGTTTTCTCGAGGCAGAGAGGGCACTGTGGAAGGAAGCAAACACAGAGCTCTGTAGAGACAATGTCTAGCGGGGGGTGGTGGAGGTGAACCACAGTGGAGGGTGTAGGGGGTGCCATCAGGAATGTGAAGTTATCCAGAAAGAATATTGCCCACATTTTCAAACAGTGTAATGCTGAAGGCTTCTAAGGGGAGACCCCCCAAATCATCCCTTGTGTGAGGAAGCCAACACTTGGGCATCTTCCATGATAGAGGGTTTCTAATAACCGATACCACATAGCCAATCACAGAGGGCACCTACTAATTTAAAATAGATCTTTCCCTTTTAATGTTCACCCCCCTTCCCATCTCCAGTTTGGCCAAGCCAGAAGCAGCATAGTGCATCATGGATGATGATGGAACAGCAATGTGGGGATATAATGAAAGATCAAGCCATGCCCTTGCTTCCAGCTGCCATGAAATCACAAATCAGGTTTCAGTGAAGGAGAAGAGGAGAAGTTTAAAACTTGGGTGAAAATGGATGTGTTGAGTTATATTAAACTGGAAAGGAGGTAAGGAGATGGAAAAGGAGACTGTTCTAATGTCTGAAAGTAATCAAAATGCTGTGGAATCTGCCTGAGATATGACCAAAGGGTAGGGAAGGAAAATATGACAGAATAGGTTTGAAGACAGCTATGTGAAAAAATATGTTTCCTACTTATACTGCTCAGTCCATTCAATAAATTGGCTGCACAAGAGCTTGTCGAACACAATATTTTAAAATCAATGTCTTGTGGCATGCTGGATGCCTTCCCATGTGTTCATCAAATGATGATAAATGGGAACAATGTATCTCTATTCCCACTGAGTAATCATCCTATGAAGTCTGTGGGATGAAATGGTAAATTAAGAGGCTCATGCAAAGTGATACTGAGGGGCAGGCCGGCTATGAGAAAGAGGGAAGAGGACTAGTATAACTTTGATTAACTGCCAATGAGAGGGGCTTCCCCGGTGGCGCAGTGGTTGAGAGTCCACCCGCCAATGCAGGGGACACGGGTTCGTGCCCCGGTCTGGGAAGATCCCACATGCCGCGGAGCGGCTGGGCCCGTGAGCCATGGCCGCTGAGCCTGCACGTCCGGAGCCTGTGCTCCGCAGCGGGAGAGGCCACAACAGTGAGAGGCCCGTGTACTGCAAAAAAACCCAAAAAAACAAAAAAACTGCCAATGAGAGGTTGCACACACACTGGAGTGTACTAAGTGTGGCCTCATCCATCAGAAATGAACAGATCTGAGCAAATATGGCAATAAATGGTGACAAGTAAATAGACAACACCTTGCATACTTTTCTAGACACCATAAGGACTAATAATTGCACTGTGGTTATTTCTGATTTGTCTTGGAATTACTCAGAATCTTTTAATCCCTTCAATTCTATTACCATAAACTCCTAGTATTTGAAAGTGCACCCGGAACCACTGTGGTAGATAACAAAGGTCAAATGATGTCCAAAGTCAAGTGATGTCCAAAAGGAAAGTACAGTTAAAAAATGATGATGATGATGATAATCATAATTATAATAATAATAAATGCTGAACTTATTGTGATGCAAACCGCAATGCAAACTATGACTAAAAACTGTTACTGTTCAAGTTTTTTTAAAAAGTACCATGTAGGCTTATTCCATAGAGAAAGATAGAATACTCTTTTACCCTGCTTAGCACAGTTTTGCATGAAGAGCTTCTTTTAAATATTTGAGACAGACTCATCACCCAGAAGAGCTGTTGTTTAATTTGTCATTTGTGACTCATTTGTTTCAATTAAACATATTGTAATATCAGTATTAAATGTGCTCTTAAATGACAGGGTTTTTGTTACCATATGTGGTAGTTTACTGTACATACTAGCAATTTAAAACAGATGAAAGTTAAAAAAAAAAAGGAACAGATGTTAAGTAAAACAAGGTTTGTTTGGGAGAGGAATAGAGTTTCTCCAGAATAAAGAATACAGAGACCAAATGGAAACATACCTGCTTCACTGCCTGTGGCTTCTGTACTTGGACCTGTTGGCTTACCATTTTATGGTTACCAGATTTATATCCTTTAAAATTATGAACATTGGATCAAATTCTCATGTTGTAAAACACTTCAAGGTGACATTAAATGAATGTGTGATTTGTACTACTTACAATTTTCACACAGGTTTGGATTACCAAAGTAAAAATATTTCCCACAAAATGCTGTAAATTTGCTAAAATTTAATACAAACCCCCTATGGTGTAATAATATAAAAAACTCTGTTTACTAAACCAAAAAAATTCTGAAATATCTTTTCTGGATTTTATTTTAAACAGTTTCTATGGAGAAACATCTCACAGATACAAAAGAAGTATGACATCTCTTCAATTCAAGGGGTTATTTTTAAACAAGAGGCTAACATCATACATTATCAGAGAAGGTTGTTATTAAAAAAACAGAATCTCAGAGTTGGAAGACTCTTAGATGACTTACATCCACTGTGTAAGAAGACTTTTTCTCAGATTAGTCATAACTGATCCATCAAGCACAGCTATCAATTTGTGAGGATTTTCTATTTCTGTAGAACAGAGTATGACAAATGTAGTGGCTTAAAACAACACCCATTTATTGTTTCACAGTTGTGTAGGTCAGAAGTCTAGTCACAGTGCAACTAGTATCTCTCAGGGTCCCACTGGGCTGAAATCAAAGTGTTGTTCAGGGCTGCTCTCGTTTGAGGCTTGGGATCTCTAACAAGTTCATTTGTTGCAGGCAGAATTCATTTCCTGTGGGTGTAGGACTGAGCTCCGTTGTCTGCTAGCTATCAGTGGGGGATGGCTATCAGCTTCTAGAGGCTACCCTGAGGCCATGCTATGTGGCATCCTCTATCTTCAAGTCAATGATGGTGCTTCAAATCTCTGACTTTCCCCTCTGCCACAAGTCAGAGAGAACTCTGCTTTTAAAAGGATCATGTGATTAGGTCATGCTCACCTGGATAATCTCCTTTGGCAGTATCATGTTAACATGATCACAGGAGTGATATCTCATCTCTTTCACAGGTTCTGCTCACAATCAAAGAGGAGTTAACTTAGAATTTTGCCTACCACACATCTATATACACACCAGTGACTACAACTTTGCAAGCTGCAGGACTATTTATATCAGGAAATCTGCATTCTGGGAAGTGGTCAGGAGCTCTGACATCTTCAAGGTCCATGATGAGGAGACAGATTCTAGTTCCATAGTATTTAAAATAAAGTCCTTTCATTTTCTATTTATAAGGAGATTTTTGGTTTAGAAATTTGTATAGAAACACACTCAATTCATCCCCTTTCTTTTCTCTTGTAATGAAACAACAAATTTGTCCCTTGATCTTTTAGGTTTCAGAGAAGAGCACGTATCTGACATTACCTGAGATGAGTTTGCTCAACAAAGTACATACTCATTCCTTCTTGTTAACACCCCCATATTTTAGTGGAAGGTAAATTTTTGTTTACATGTAGGATTTGCTTCAATTTTTCACACACGTTTCTAAGAATGTGCATATTGAGGTTGGTAGGGATTACTGTACATAAGGGGTTGATATTTATGCTCTTTTTTGGCCTATATTTATTGGAAAGACAAACTTGCCAAGGTTCTAAGATGAGTTCAAACAAACGCATCTGAATATTTTCCATCAAGCAGAAGGTAGAGGATCAGGCATGAATTTTCTCTTTATAGCACTTCGGATAAGAGGCTTTGTTGTAAAATTCATGTATTCCTTCTCCAACTTGGTAACCACAACATCTCTTTGTCTCCATTGGCTTTTGGCCATTGATCTACTGTCTCCTGTAGAAGACACCCACGATCCCTCATAAGGCCAAATGGTGATGAGAAACAAGCAGTTCTCAAGTGATTTTAGTCATGGAATGAGTCATAGCCAAGTCATGGCCTGGTTACATCATTTAAAGTAATTGAAGAGGGGCTTAATTTTATGTTTTTCTCTGATTTGGGGGAGTGAATTATTAATAGTAGCTATTTATTTAGAGGAGAAAAAGTCAAGAGATTTAGATTGGAACCCAGCAAACACATTCCCTACTTATTCAATATAGTACAGGATGTATAGATTTACTTTTTTGACTACAAGAACCACCAAAAGAAATTAGTTGGTTTTCATAAATTTAGGGAGTGAAAGTTTAACTTTATATTAAAAAAGTTTAATTTCATATTAAAATTAATATAATATATATGTTTAAAGCAAACATTTTCAAAAATCAAAACACTATTTTTTCCAAGTTTTTAAAAAATGATTTTTCCATTACATAACAACAATAGCTCATAACTTTGCCACAACATTACTGCTACTTCTAAAACTGTTATTTGCTACTGTTAGGCAAAACAATGAAAAGTCCACGAGAGGACATTGCATTCAAGATTAGTGGTGTCAGGATCTTCCAACAGCCTGGAGCCTCCAAGCTGTACTTTGATCAAGGATTCTTTTGGTGTTGGTACGTCTCTCTTGGATTACTGCTTAGTTTAGCTTTGTCCTGGCTGACCACACCCTGTCCAGCTGTGATAGATCATTTAGCTGCTACTTCTTCTCCTCCTTCCCCGTCCCCTCCTCCCCTTCCTACTTCTTCTTCTTCCTCTTCTTTTGGTTTAACTGAAATTGTTTAAATTACCCTATAGAAAACATAAGCCAAGCCCCTTTAGAAGCAGGAAGACTTGGACTGGGAATCTAGGCTAGTGCTGCAAAACAGCTCCTCTCTAAGACCCTGATCAAGGCACTTTCCCTTAGATTTCTGAGCTGAGGTGCTCTGATCTGCATTTGCCTCTGCCTCCAGTCTTAGCATCTTCTCTGTTACATCTGCTGCTCATTCTGTGCACAAAATGATACCTTCTGCTACCCCTGTGTCTGCTGACACTTCCTAGTTTCTGGGTCATATCTCTTTTGTGATGATTCTCTCATATGACCTTGGTCTGTCTCTGGCCCAAATTGAGCCTCTTGAATTCTGCCCTCTTGAAGTTTCTCCCAGCTGGAGCTGTATCTTATCACCCTGTGCTAGAACAGAGGAAACCCAGGGGAAAATGATTGATGCAGCATCCACCCTCAAGGAACCCTCAGACTAGTAGGAAAGGCAGGCCTTCATTAATTAATTACAGTATTAATCCCTCACGCTCTAATTCTAAATGGTTTAAAAGGGTGCAACTTTTTTTGTTCTGTCCAGCTTTCATGTTGGTTATTCCTAAATATTCTAACACTCACTCATTTAAACTAAGGCTGGTTCCTAACATGGCTGCTTCTCTGCTTTGGGGTGCTCACTAAATCCCCAACTTAGGAGTCAATGGTAAGAAATAAAACATTGAGTAGATGGATTTGATCTTAGGCTGCCCTTTGTCATGAAAGTGCCTTGGCCCCCGAGCTTTGATTGTCCGTCGTTCTTTACTCCATGAAAACTTTCATCCATATGAAATTGCCTCTATGTGACTCTGCATGCTGACTGAAGAGAAAATAGGAAGGAATAAATCTAAGTTGTTACAGAAGAGAATGTCCCAATATAGGGGCTTTTTTTCTCTCTGTTTAACCTTTATAACTTTGCCTGTAATATTTTCTGGAAAACATCTTAGAAGGTATGCAGAGTCTTAGCTATATTTATGGTAAATTCAAATACAATGAGATTAAAAGAATTGTCCCAGGACCTACACAAATGGAAGGCAGATCCCAGAACTCCACACTCATACTCTTGTGTTCTAGCCTTTGGGATTCTTTCTTGGTCTCTCTTTGTTCTATCTGCCAAAGCATGATCAGAGCAGAAAACATCCTCAACCAATTTAGTCAAGCTCCCCATTTGGTGATTGCCTTGTTCTGAGAACATCTTGTGTATTACCACATTTGAAGCTCCAGTTGGAGCTTCATTCACATTCGGGGACAGCTTCTTTCAAAGAACTGACCTTCTGACTATGCCGGGAGGAGCAGGGCTAAGACTTTTTCAGCTGGAAGTTACACATTACGTATTTAGAGTGTGTGGTCATTTCAGATCTGTATAAGGCAGGGGTGGGAAAAGCGATGCCTTACAAGACTCCTAAGTATATCTCCAATCCTGTAAGTCCAGCTTGGTCAGTACTAGATTTACTCTTATGTAAATATTTATCTGACATCTTTGTACATCTGACTATAGAAGAGTACCACTACAATATTTTAATGTTTATTAATCGAAAATCCAGGCCATTTTAATCTTGTTCTGTTTAGCTATCACACCAAAATCAATTTAATTATAGTGTTTAAAGATCTTAGATTGTCCAAATATGGCAACTGAATGAAATGTTTTATGAAAATAAAACATTAGCCAAAAAGAAAAGTTTGTGTGTTAAGATACTAATCTTTCTCTCATACTCTTTTTTCTCTTCCTTGCTGTTTCTCTACTAATTTATATCTGTGAATCTCTCAGTCATCATTTTTATCTAATTTACAAATCCACACATTTCTTATAACTCTGTGATGGCAAATGCCTGGTACTTATGTCACTCCCTCCCTTCTTATACCCATGTCAGATATCATTAAACAATGACAATAATCCCTCCTACTGAGCTGTGGATTTGGCTTCGGAGTCCATCTCAACACAGTAGTCTAAGCACTATTAATCTTATAGAACTGGATCATAAACTTTAATCTGTTTGCTATTCCTGCTACTTCAACATTCTCAAACACTGTTAGAAGTAGAAGATAGAAATGAAAAATGAAAGACTAAATTCAATAAAACCTGTTAACTTAGGTTATCATAGCCACTGATTGATGTAAAGGATTAAAATGCTTTAGGGAGAACATTTATATTGAGTGTTGTACTAGACAACTTCTAACAGTAGGCCATTCTGCCTTTGTATGAATGTTTCCAATTACAATTAATTTACTTTTTGATAAAATAGCTTATTACATGATTAAAAACCCTGAAGTTTAGAAAGAGTTTCCTTATATTGCCCTAAAGTTGCTTTCCTTATAACTCCACCTATTTGCCTTGCATTCCTTCAATTGAATGCATTCCTTGCATTCAATTTGATGAGTTTTGAAAATTGAGTAACCCATGTAACTATCACCTAATACAAGATGTAGAACATTCCTGTCACCGAGAAATCTTCCCCAAGCCCACATTGATTGAACTCCTTGACTCTCACCTCCCAAAGAGAAACACTGCCTCATTTCTATCACCATGGATTAGTGTATTAGTCAGAGCTCTCCAGAGAAACAGAACTAATAAAAAATATATATATTTAGATAAGAGGAGATTTATTGTAGGAATTGGCTTACATGGTTACAGAGACCAAGAATTCCCAAGATCTGTTGTCTGCAAGAAAGGCTAGTGGTGTAATTCAGTTCAATTTGGAAGGTCTGAGAATCAGACTTGGTGGAAGGTCTGAGAATCAGACTGGTTGGTATAAGTCCTGATATGAATCTAAAAGCCCAAGAACAGGGAACACCAATGCAGGAGAAGATGATTATCTCAGCTCAAGCAGAGAGAGTGAATTTGCCCTTTATCCACCATTTTATTCTATTCAGTCCTTAAACAGGTTGGCTCACGCCCACCCCCATTGGTGAGGCAATCTTCTTTACTCTGTCTACTGATTCAAATTCTAATCTCTTCCAGAGGCACCTTACAGACACATCCAGAAATAATGTTTTACCAGCTATCTGGGTATCCTTTAGACCAGAGGTCTCCAACCCCCGGGGCCACAGACTGGTACCAGCTATCTGCAGGGCTCACTCTCTTATCTCTCAAGTATGTGCCCAGATGTCACCTTCTCAATGAGGCCTTTCCATGACGACTCTGCTTGAAATTGAAATTTGCCCCCATCCCTGCCCCAGACCAGCACAATCCCTTCTTATCTTCTATTTTTATTTTCCTCCTTATAACACTAAACACCAACTGACTACATATTCTTTTTTTTTTTGCGGTACGCAGGCCTCTCACTGTTGTGGCCTCTCCCATTGCGGAGCACAGGCTCCGGATGCGCAGGCTCAGCGGCCATGGCTCACGGGCCCATGTGTGGTATTCCTCCGCGGCGTGTGGGATCCTCGCGGACCGGAGTACGAACCCGTGTCCCCTGCATCGGCAGGCAGACTCTCAACCACTGCGCCACCAGGGAAGCCCTATATATTCATTTTTATTATTTATTGCCTGCGTATTCCCTTTGAGTGTAAGTGCCTTGACAATAAAATTTTGTCTGCTCTGTTTATGGTTATAAACAGTTTTGGTTGCACAGTCATCTACTATACTCAATGAATATTTCCATATACATTTATTTATATAGATTAATGAGTGAAATCTTGCTATTTTATATCTTAAAGTTGGAAAGAGTTCATAGAGGCCAATTGATACCACTTTCAATTAGGATTTCCTCACTGGTATGTGCAAATTTCTATATTCAAATGCTATATCTCCCCAACTGTATTGTAAACTTTTGGGGAATAGAGGCCTTGTGTGTAATCTTTGTATTACCTACATTATCTTAGGGCAATAGGTTCTTAACATATATTTTTAGAATAAGTGAATAGATATAAAGCAGATAGAAAGTGCCTTTAATGTGCTACAATTTCTACTTTTATGATTTTTTTCCTAACAATTTGTATTCATTAGGGTTTGGGAGCAGCATATACCTACAATTGTGTTTCTAAAAGTCAAAGTGTAGTACATTTTCATACCTAGTTTCCATTAAATTTTATTAAAATGCTTTTAATGCTAATTCACACTCCCAATGATATTCTAAACACATAAAAATATAAAAATTCTCTTTTTTTAAATTTCAGCTTAAACAATAAATATTCCATAACAGATTTATATGTCTATATCATGATCTTTATCCTGTATTTTTTATGCCTTTAACTAATTTTAGAAAAGAGGAAGAACTTATACTCATACATGTACACGTGCACGACACACATGGGAAAATAAGGGACTTTGAAACAAATGTTGAAAGGAGCTGAAGAATGCCAAATACTGTCCTAATCCACAATAGCACAATATATTATACACTTAATTATTCCCCTAGTAAAGTTAAAAGAACTTATGGGAAATTGCTAACAATGAAAATGAGATCTGTTGTGTGTCAAGTAAAAATTCTCCTCAATAAAGTTGAAATATGTGTGTATGAATGTACCTAAAATTAATTCAACATTCTAAAATGGAATGACATTCTATTCACAAGATATACAACTTAGAATGAGTTTGAAAGTGAACCTGTGGATTTAGAGGTGAATAAAGCAAATGATTAGCCTCTGCATTTGCTCTTGAGCCCTTCTGTGCCGGGTACACAGCCTGGTTTCATGCATGGGGTGAGGGCAGTGATTCTGCCTTGACTATTTCCAACATTGTTTCTTGCACTATCAAATATCAGAAAGTATAAGTAAAATGAATAAATAAACACAAAAAAAGAAAAGTTTAGAATATGTTGTCCAGAGGGATTGTGAGCTTTATAAGATCATACAGACATTTAGTGGACCTGCTGTAACTAACACCTAAATTCTCCTGATTTCATTGTCAAATAAAATTATTTTAGTTATATGAATAATAAAATGTTTTAGGTCAAGAGGTTATATAGTCCCCCAAATATTTTTCAAACACATTAGTTTTCTTTTACTGATATAATATTTAAAATTACAACTAAATTTCATTTCTTTAAAAAAAAGCAAGAGTTCTTTTCTTTTTCTTTTATTAAGTGCAGTTGATATACAATATTCTATTAGTTTCAGGTGTACAACATAATGATTTGATATTTAAATAATTACAAAATTATCACTATGATAAGTCTAGTAAATGTCTGTCACCATAAAAGTTATTACAATATTATAGACTATACCCCCTCTGTATTACATCCCTGTGACTTATTTATTTTATAAAAGGAAGTTCATACCTCTTTGTCCCGTTCACTTATTTTACCCAACGCTTTGCCCTCCACCACTCTGGCAGCCACCAGTTTGTTCTCTGTTTCTATGAGTCTGTATCTGTTTTTTTGTGTTTGTTCATTTGTTTTGTTTTTAGATTCCACATATAAGTGAAGTTAAACAGTATCTGTCTTTGTCTGTGTGACATATCATCTGTGTAATACCCTTTATGACCAACCAGGTCATCTCAAATGGCAAGATTTCATTCTTTTTTATGGCTAAGGAATATTCCATTATATATATACCACTTCTTTATCCATTCATCTATCGATGGACACCTAGATTACTTCCATAACTTGGATATTGTAAATAATGGTTCAGGAATATAGAGTTGCATATATCTTTTGAAGTAGTATTTTCATTTCTTTGGATAAATACCCAGAAGTGGAATTGCTGGATCATATGGCAGTGAGATTTTTAATTTTTTGAGGAATCATCATGCTATTTCCTATACTGACTGCACCAATTTACATTCCTACCAACATTGCACAAGGATTCCCCTTTCTCCACATCCTCATCAACACTTGTTATTTGTTGTCTTTTTGATAATAGCCATTCTGACAGGAGTGAGGTAATAATCTCATTGTGGCTTTGATTTGAATTTCCTTGATGATTAATTATATTGAGCATCTTTTTCATGTGCCTGTCTTCTTTGGAAAAATGTCTATTCAGGACCTCTGCCCATTTTTTAATTGGGTTGTTTGTTTTTTTGATATTGAGTTGTATGAGTTCTTTGTATATTTTAGATATTAACCCCTTAGCAGATGTATCATTTGCAAATATCTTCTCTCATTCAGGAAGCAGCCTTTTTGTTTTGTTGATAGTTTTCTTTGTTGTGCAAAAGCTTATAGTTTGATGTAGTCTCACTTGTTTATATTTGCTTTTGTTTCCCTTGCCTGAGGACACATATCAAAAAAATATTGCTAAGACTAATATAAAAAAGAGTACTGTCTATGTCCCTCTAGTTTTATGGCTTCAGGGCTTACATTTAAATTATTAGTTCAGTTTCAGTTTATTCTTGTATATGGTGTGGGCAAGTAATTCAGTTTTATTCTTTCATATGCAATTGCCCAGTTTTCTCAACATTATTTATTGAAGAGTCTCTCTTTCCTCCATTGAATATTCTTGCCTCCTTTGTCATAGATTAATTGCTTATATAAGTGTGGATTCATTTCTGGGCTCTCTATTCTGTTCCATCGATCTATGTGTTTTTGTACAAGCACCATACTGTAGCTATATAATAGAGTTTGAAAACACAGAGTGTGATACCTCCAGCCTGTTCTTCTTTCTCAAGATTGCTTTGACTATTCAGGGTATCTTGTGTTTCCATATAAATTTTAGGGTTATTTGCTTTGTAGAAAAATGTCACTAGTATTTTGAAAGGGATTGCTTTGAATCTGTAGATTGCCTTGGGTAATATCGTAATTTAAATAATATTAATTCTTCCAGTCAATGAACATGGTATATATTTCCATTTGTTTGTATCATCTTCAACGTCTTACAGTTTTCTGAGTACAGATCTTTTACTTCCTTAGTTAGATTTATTCCTAGGTATTTTATTCTTTTCAATGTAATTTTAAATGAGATTTAAAAAAATTTTCTCTTTCTGATAGTTCATTGTTAGTGTATAGAAATGCAACAGATTTCTGTATATTACTTTTGTATCCTGCAACTTTACTGAGTTAATTTATTGGTTCTATAATTTTTTGTGGTGTCTTTAAGATTTTCTATATATAGTATCATGACATCTGCAAACAGTGAAAGTTTTACTTCTTCCTTTCCAGTTTGGACTCCTTTTATTTATTTTTCTTATCTTATTTCTGTGGCTAAGACTCCCAAAACTATGTTGAATAAAATTGGCAAGAGTGGACATCCTTGTTCTGTTCCTGATTATAGAGAAAATGCTTTTAGGTTTTCACCATTTTGAGTATGATGTTAGCTGTGTGCTTGTCATATATGTCCTTTATTTATGTTGAGGCATGTTCTCTTTATAACCACTTTGTGGAAAGATTTTATCATAAATGGATGTTAAATTTTGTCAAAAACTTCTTCTGTGTCTGTTGCGATGATCATATGATTTTTATTTTTGACTAAACATTTTTTCTTCAATATTTCTTTTACATTGGAGTATAGTTGCTTTACAATATTGTGTTAATTTATACTGCACAGCAAAGTAAATCAGCTATATGTATATCATCTTTTTTAGATTTCCTTCTCATTTAGGTCACCACAGAGGATTGAGTAGAATTCCCTGTACTATAGAGTAGGTTCTCATTTGTTATCTATTTTATACATAGTACCAATAGTGTATATATGCAATCCCAATCTCCCAATTCATCCCACCCCATTTCCCCCTTGGTATCTATACATTTATTCTCTACATCTGTGTCTTTATTTCTGCTTTGTAAATAAGATCATCTACACCAATTTTTTCAGATTCCACATATATGCATTAATATACGATACTTGTTTTTCTCTTTCTGACATACTTCTCTTTGTATGACAGTCTCTAGATTCATCCATGTCTCTACAAATGATCCAATTTCATTCCTTTTTATGGCTGAATAATATTCCATTGTATATATGTACCATATCCTCTTTATACATTCCTCTGTTGATGGACATTTAGGTTGATTCCATGTCCTGGCAATTATAAATAGTGTTGCAATGAACATTGGGGTGTATGTGTCTTTCTAACCATGGTTTTCTCTGGGTATATGCCCAAGAGTAGAATTGCTGGGTCATATGGTAGTTCTATTTTGAGTTTTTTAAGGAACCTTCATGGTGGCTCTACCAATTCACATTCCCACCAACAGTGTAGGAGGGTTCCATTTTCTCCACACCCTCTCCACCATTTATTGTTTGTAGATTTTTTGATGATGGCCATTCTGACCAATGTGAGGTGATAGCTTATTGTATCAATAGTTTTGATTTGCATTTCTCTAAAAATTAGTGATCTTGAGCAACTTTTCATGTGTTTTTTGGCCATCTGTATGTCTTCTTTGGAGAAATGTCTATGTAGATCTTCTGCCCATTTTCTGATATTTGTTTGTTTGATTGAGTTATTTGGTTTTTTGTTATTGAGCTCCATGAGCCGCTTGTATATTTTGGAGATTAATCCTTTGTCAGTTGCTTCATTTGCAAATATTTTCTCCCATTCTGAGGGCTGTCTTTTCGTCTTGTTTAGGGTTTCCTTTGCTGTACAAAAGCTTTTAAGTTTCATTAGGTCCCACTTGTTTATTTCTGTTTTGATTCTCATTACCCTAGGGGGTGGGTCAAAAATTTCTTGCTGCAATTTATGTCAAAGAGTGTTCTGCCTATCTTTTCCTCTAAGAGTTTTATAGTGTCTGGCTTTACATTCAGATCTTTAATCCATTTTGAGTTTACTTTTGTGTATGGTGTTAAAGAGTGTTCTAATTTCATTCTTTTACATGTAGCTGTCCAGTTTTTCCAGCACCACTTATTGAAAAGGCTGCCTTTTCTCCACTATATATCCCTGTTTCCTTTGTCAGAGATCAGTTGACCATAGGTGCATGGGTTTATCTCTGGCTTTCTATCCTGTTGCATTGATCTATATTTCTGTTTTTGTGCCAGTACCATGTTGTCTTGATTACTGTAGCCTTGTAGTATAGTCTAAAGTCAGGAAGCATGATTCCTCCAGCTCCATTTTTTTCCCTCAAGATTGATTTTGGTATTTGGGGTCTTTTTGTTTCCATACAAATTGTAAATTTTTTTGTTCTTGGGCTTTCCTTGTGGTGCAGTGATTGAGAGTCCACTTGCAGATGCAGGGGACATGGGTTCGTGCCCCAGTACAGGAAGATCCCACATGCTGCGGAGCGGCTGGGCCCGTGCACCATGGCTGCTGAGCCTGCATGTCTGGAGCCTGTGCTCCACAAAGGGAGAGGTCACAACAGTGAGAGGCCCGTGTACTGCAAAAAAAAAAAAAATTTTTTTTTGTTCTAGTTCTGTGAAAAATGTCATTGATAATTTGATAGGGATTGCACTGAATCTGTAGATTGCTTTGAGTGGTATAGTCATTTTCACAACACTGATTCTTCTAATCCAAGAACATGGTATATCTCTCCATCTGTTTGTGTCATCTTTGATTTCTTTCATCAGTATCTTATAGTTTTCTGTATACAGGTCTTTTGCCTCTCTAGGTAGGTTTATTCCTAGGCATTTTATTCTTTTTATTCCAGTGGTAAATGGGATTGTTTCCTCAATTTCTCTTTCTGATCATTTCTTGCTAGCATATAGAAATGCAAGAGATTTCTATGTACTAATTTTGTATCCTGCAACTTTACTATATTCACTGATTAGCTTTAGAAGTTTTCTGGTGACATCTTTAGGATTTTCTATGTATAGAATCATGTCATCTGCAAAGAGTGACAGCTTTACTTCTTATTTTCCAATTTGGATTCCTTTTATTTCTTTTTCTTCTCTGATTGCCATGGCTAGGACTTCCAAAACTATGTTGATAATAGTGTCAAGAGTGAGCGCACATGTCTTCTTCCTGATCTTAGAGGAAGAGCTTTCAGTTTTTCACCATTGAGAGTAATGTTTGCTGTGGGTTTGTTGTATATGGCCTTTATTATGTTGATGTAGGTTCTCTCTGTGCCCACTTTCTAGAGAGTTTTTATCATAAATGGTTGTTGAATTTTGTCAAAAGCCTTTTCTGCATCTATTGAGATGATCATATGGTTTTTATTCTTCAATTTATTAATATGGTGTATCACATTGATTGATTTGCATATATTGGAGAATCCTTGCATCCCTAGGATAAATCCCACTGATCATGGTGTATGATCCTTTTAATATGTTGTTGGATTCTGTTTGCTAATATTTTTTTGAGTATTTTTGCGTCTATGTTCATCAGTGATATTGGTGTGTAATTTTCTTTTATTGTGATATCTTTGTCTAGTTTTGGTATCAGGGTGATGGTGGCCTCATAGAATGAATTTGGGAGTTTTCCTTCTTCTGTGATTTTTTGGAAGAGTTTGAAGAAGGATAGGTGTTAGCTCTTCTCTAAACGTTTGATAGAATTCGCCTGTGGAGCCATCTGCTCCTGGACTTTTGTTTGTTGGAATATTTTTTTGGGGCGATATGTGGGCCTCTCACTGTTGTGGTCTCTCCTGTTGTGGAGCACAGGCTCCGGACGTGTAGGCTCAGCGGCCATGGCTCACAGGCCCAGCCGCTCTGTGACATGTGGGACCCTACCGGAACGGGGCACGAACATGTGTCCCTTGCATCGGCAGGTAGACTCTCAACCACTGCGCCACCAGGGAAGCCCTGTTGGAATATTTTAAATCACAGTTTAAATTTCATTATCTGTGATTTGTCTGTTCATATTTTCTATTTCTTCCTGGTTCAGTCTTGGAAGGTTGTACTTCTCTAAGATTTTGTCCATTTCTTCCAGGTTGTCCATTTCATTGGCATAGAGTTGCTTGTAGTAGTCTCTTATGATCCTTTGTATTTCTGTGGTGTCAGTTGTAACTTGTTTTTCATTTCTAATTTTATTGATTTGAGTCCTCTCCGTTTTATTCTTGATGAGTCTGGCTAACGTTTCATCAATTTTGTTTATCTTCTCAAAGAAACAGCTTTTAATTTTATTGATCTTTGCTGGGGTTTTTTTTTCATTTCTATTTCACTTATTTCTGCCCTGATCTTTATGGTTTATTTCCTTCTACTAACTTTGTGTTTTCTTTGTTCTTCTTTTCCAGTTGTTTTAGGTGTAAAGTTAGCTTGTTTATTTCAGATTTTCTTGTTTCTTGAGGTAGGATTGTATTGCTATAAACATCCCTCTTAGGACTGCTTTTGCTTCATCCCATAGGTTTTGGGTCATCATGTTTTCATCGTCATTTGTTTCTAAGTATTTTTTGATTTCCTCTTTGATTTCTTCAGTGATCTCTTGGTTACTTAGTAGCATATTGTTTAGTCTGCATGTATTTGTGTTTTTTACAGGTTTTTTCCCCCTGTAATTGATTTCTAATCTCATAGCATTGTGGTCAGGAAAGTTGCTTGATATGATTCAATTTTCTTAAATTTACCTAAGCTCACTTTGTGACCCAGCATTTGATCTATTCTGGAGAATGTTCCATGTGCACTTGAGAAGAAAGTGTATTCCGCCACTTTTGGATGGATTGTCATATAAATATCAGTTATGTCTACCTGGTCTTATGTGTCATTTAAGGCTTGTGTTTCCTTATTAATTTTCTGTCTGGACCATCTATCCATTGGTGTAAGTGGGGTGTTAAAGTTCCCCACTATTTTTGTGTTACTGTTGATTTCCCCTTTTATGGCTGTTAGCATTTGCCTTATGTCTTGAGGTGTTCCTGTGTTGGGTGTATAAATATTTACAATTGTTATATTTTCTTCTTGGATTGATCCCTTGATCATTATGTAGTGTCCTCCCTTGTCTCTTGTGACAGTCTTTATTTTAAAGTCTATTTTGTCTGATATGAGTATTGCTATTCCAGTTTCCTTTTGATTTCCATTTTCATGGAATATCTTTCCATCCCCTCACTATCAGTACGTATGTGTCCCAGGGTCTGAAGTGGGTCTCTTGTAGACAGCATATGTATAGGTCTTGTTTTTATACCTATTCAACCAGTGTGTGTCTCCTGGTTGGAGCATTTAATCCATTTACATTTAAGGTCTTTATTGATATGTATATTCCTATTACCATTTTCTTAACTGTTTTGGGTTTGTTTTTATAGGTCTTTTCTTCTCTTGTGTTTTCTGCCTAGAGGAGTTCTTTTAGAATTTGTAGTAAAGCTGGTCTGGTGGTGCTGAAATCTCTTAGTTTTCACTTTTCTCTAAAGCTTTTGATTTCCTCATCAAATCTGAATGAGATCATTGCTGGGTAGAGTAATCTTGGTTGTAGGTTTTCCCCTTTCATCACTTTAGGTATATCATGCCACTCCCTTCTGGCCTGCAGAGTTTCTGCTTAAAGTTCAGCTGATAACCTTATGGGGATTCCGTTGTATGTTATTTGTTGCTTTTCCCATGCTGTTTTTATTATTTTTCCTTGTATTTAGTTTTTGTTAGTTTGATTAATATGTGTCTTGGCATGTTTCTCCTTGGATTTACCCTGTATGGGACTCTCTGTGCTTACTGGACTTGACTGACTATTTACTTTCCCATGTTGGGAAGTTTTCAACTATACTCTCTTCATGTATTCTCAGACCCTTTCTCTTTCTTTTCCTCTCCTGGGACCCCTAAAATTCAAATGTTTGTGGGTTTAATATTGTTCCAGAAGTCTCTGAGACTGTCCTCAATTCTTTTCATTCTTTTTTCTTTATTCTGCTCCATGGCTGTTATTTCCACCATTCTATCTTCCAGCTCACTTATCCATCCTTCTGCCTCAGTTATTCTGCTATTGATTCCTTATAGTGTACCTTTTATTTCCATTATTGCATTGTTCTTCACAGTTTATATTTTATTTAGTTATTCTAAGTCCTTTTTAAATGTTTCTTGTATTTGCTCCATTCTATTTCTAAGATATTGGATCATCTTTACTGTCATTACTCTCAATTCTTTTTCAGGTAGTTTGCCCATTTCCTCTTCATTTATTAGGTCTTGTGGGTTTTTATCTTGCTCCTTTGCCTGCAAGATACTTCTCTGTCTTCTCATTTTGTCTAACTTACTGTGTTTGAGGTCTCCTTTCTGCAGGCTGCACAGTCATATTTCCTCTTGCTTCTGGTGTCTGCCCCCAGTGGGTGAGGTTGTTCCAGTGGCTTGTGTAGGCTTCCTGGTGGGAGGGACTGGTGTCTATGTTCTGGTGGGTGGAGCTGGATCTTGTCCCTCTGATGGGCACAGCCACCTCAGGTGGTGTGTTTTGGGGTGTCTGTGGGCTTAGTACAACTTTAGGCAGGCTGTGTGCTGATGGGTGGTTTTGTTTTCTTGTCTTGCTTGTTGTTTGGCATGGGGCATTCAGTACTGGAACCTGCAGGCAGTTGGGTGGAGCCAAATCTTGGAGTTGAGATGGAGACCTCAAGGAGAGCAGTTGCTGTTTAATATTCTTTAGGACTGGGAATTACCTGACATTCCAGCATCAGGGACTCACTGTTCCCTCCCCAGAGGCTCAGGCCTGACACCCAGACTGGAAACCAAGACCCTGCAAACCACACGGCTTGGCAATAAAAGGGAAAAAAAGAGAAAAGACAGGAAAAAAACAAATGAAAACACACAGACCAAAAATACCACACACACACACACAAAAA
Source organism: Phocoena sinus (assembly GCF_008692025.1). Classification (NCBI taxonomy): domain Eukaryota; kingdom Metazoa; phylum Chordata; class Mammalia; order Artiodactyla; family Phocoenidae; genus Phocoena; species Phocoena sinus. Next base: position 79,851,480 of record NC_045774.1, on the reverse strand, counting down.
GAAATACAAACAAAAACAGGGAAAACAAGGGAGCAACCAGCCCATCAAAAGAACCCCAAAATGAAATCAAACGTTTAAAAATCAAATTGACCAGAACAAAAAATAAAAGACAAAACAAAAGCAGAATGCAAACTGAAGGAAAAAAGGAGGAAACAAAACAAACACACAAAAATGATATAAAAAGATAAAACAAATAGAACAAAGGAAGAAAGATATAAACAAAATTGAATAAAGGAAAGAAAAAAGAAAACAAGGAAAAAATACAGAACAACAAAAATGTAACATAGAAATAAAAATATAAAAATATATTTAAAAAATTTTAAAAATGAAATGAAAATAAAAACAATATTAAAACAACAAAACAAAACATAAAAAATAGTAATAATTATATTTTCCTGGTGTCTCAGCTGTCCATGTCCTTGCCCCCACTGTGAGTTCAGGCCAACTCCACCATTACCTTGGGGTAATGGAGAGAAGGAAGTATATATCTGTTTTTAGATAGCTTTGTTCTGAATTTTGAGGATGGTTTGACCATTGCAATCCAAAGCAAAAATTAGTGAAATGAAGTTGTCAAAAGATTTGAAGAATAAAACAACTTCCACTGTGTATTTGATTAGGTTTTTAAATATTTGGGATCAGAAAGGCAAAATTGTGCATATACTTGCATATGTTATCACCAAGTGTTGATCTTTTATTTAATAAACAACTTTGCCAAGAGATTAACTTTTCCTCATTATTCTCTCCTAAGAGAAGGAGAAGTAGAAGGTATGGAAATACATGCTGTTGAAGCCAACACAAACTATGTCATTACATTTATATCTTTTGGGTTCTCAACAAGGAATAAATTGTGTTTTATTGTCCCACTTTTATAAGAGGGGACCATGTGGCTTAAAATTTTTTTTAGAAACTTGATTAAGATCATGCATCTAAGATATGGTAGAGTTAAGATTCAAATCCAGGTCTATATCACTGATTAATTCATCCAAAAGTATTTATTTACTATGTGCCAGGAACTGTGTTAGATGTTACAGACCCAAGAGTGAACAAAGCCAGGCGTTGTCCTTGTCCCCAAGGAATTTACAGTCTGGTTGGGGATATTAGCCTTAATCAAAGGATGACACAAATTACATACATTGCTATGGTAATTAGTGCTCCAAAGGAAAGTTAAAGGATGCTGCAAGAGCTTATAATGGGGAGTTTGATTTCATCAGTGGGGGATAGGAAAGGCTGTTGTGAGGAAGTGGTGGCTGAGTTCACTCTGACAGTGAGTGCAGAGGCCAGTAAAGTCTGGTCCAGGCAGATGCATCAACTTACTCAGGGAAAGCTCTTGGGCTGAGGGAGCTTGAGGTTAAAGGAGAGGAGCCTTGTTGGCTTTTGGTCATTTGGTTAGGATTTTGGTCTTTATCTCAAGAGTAATTAGAAGCTATTGAAAGTTTCAAAGTTGATTTATGTTTTGAAAAGGTGCCTCTTTCTGTTTGTAAAACACTCAATTGGCCACATTTTCACTTACTTTTCAACTGGTAACTGTAGGCACGCTTGGGGGAAAAGAAGTTAGCTTACGTTTATACCCCTCTCAATGTTTCTAATTTTCAGTTTGTAAGAAATTAAAAAAATGAATTATAAAATTTCACCTCAACTCTTGAAAGGGAGATTCCATAATTTCAGACCTTGGATGAGAAGACAAAACACTAACAATGTGACGTTGATCAAGATATTTCTTTGGCATTTCCTGTCAGCCTCCACATAGACATTTGAGCCTAGTTTTTATACAATGGACATTACTAATTTCCTCTAGCTCCTCTATGTGCTTGCACGAAAGAGGAAAAACATGTCTGAAAGGCTAATAAAAGAAATAGTGAAACACATAGTTGAATGGTTAAAATATTAAGTGTTTCAAAATGGTAAAATTTGAAACTCTTGGTAAGAGACTGAGTATGAATGATTTAAAAAAATGAAGACATTTCGATTTGTTTCTGAAAAAAAGAAATGGAAACATTCTGCTTAAATGTTTATTTTCTCTTTTTTTCAAAATTTTGATGTTTCTTTGCTGTTATTTTTATTGTATTAGATAATATTAGATATTTCATTAACCTTGAATATATTTTTAAACATAAAATTTATCTTTAAAAGAGTCTTCTGTGATATTGAAGTGATGTAGCAATCAGTTGACCTTAAATTCAAATGTAGATCAGAATACTAATTTTCAAGTTACAGAATTCCTAGCAAAGAGGGGTGCGGTTATAGCTATGAAAACACTCCAAATATATGAGAAACAGAAAGAAACAGTAAATATCAGCAGTAACAAGCTTATGAATTACTTTAATTCTATAGTTTTATGATCAAATTTTCTGTTTTCTAAGAGAACCAAAAATATTTTAAAACATGACATGAACAGAACATTTAGTAGTTGGTGAAAGTTATAATTTATATTTTGTAGAATTGCACAAAGAAACATGAATGACAATGCAGACAAGCGAGTGATTTTGGGAAATGATTAGACTTAGAATAAAGTGCTTGCAACACCAGGCTAACAGCATGAAGTTAGTTACTGTTAAAATACCAAAAAAAAAAAAAAAAATTGCTTTCCTGAGTCTAACTAAGTGACTAGAAGTGAGGAAACAGCTTGGGTCAAATCCAGATTAAAATCTTTGTGTTCAGACAATCTAAAAGCTTCCTTTTCCCTTTATTGAGTATTTCATGAAAGAATAAGCTATATCATATGTTAAAATATCTGCTATTTCCTCTTTAAGAAGTCAGATTCAAAACAATCCATTGTCTACTTCCACTCAGAAGTATTTAAACATATTTAGTTCACACCATTGCTCAGGTTTGTGTTCAAAAGTAGGTAACGAAGAAGCAAGGAGAAAAGAGTTCACTTGAGTTGATAACTATCACTAAGAAAAATTTGAGACACATTCAAATTTATATGTAAGTTTCACTAATATTTATTTGAATTTTAAATGTAGAAATTCTGCTATTCAAAAGTATTTCATCTCTAGAGTAAATAACATTCAAAGATTAAAAAATATTTACACTTTGAACTCTACAAATGTTAGTCCTTTGAAAGATTTTTTCAGTTACAAAATATTTCTGTTACTAGTATCAGATGTGCAGACTCTACAACAGTTGGGAATTTAGGAAATTAATTATTCGTGTACAAATTCCCCCTCATAAATTTTGGCTGCCTTCACGGAAAGCTTTCACCAAGTGCTATCCAATTTTCACCTCTCCTTCATTCTCATGCTCTCTTATGAAAACAAAAGGAAGAAGAAAAAATAAATCTAAGATTAAATGACTCTTCCACCAATTCACACTCAAAGTTAAAAAAGAACACTTGGGGACCCCATAATACACCTATCTTCCCCCAAAAATGTATCAAGAAAATTGGAAACATTTATTGTTAAACATAAAAACATAGACCTAATTTCCTATACCTTTGCTGAAACACAACTGGTCTTTTAAGAGAGTGAAAATATAACTGAAAAATACAGTATTTGTCTTTCTCTTATTTCACTAAGCATAATAAAACAGACCAGTGAATATAGCAAACTGAAGCACACTCAGAGATACAGAGAACAAACTAGTGGTTACCAGTGGGGAGAGGGGTGGGGGAAGGGGCAGGATTAGGGTAGGGGATTAAGAGATACCGGCTGCTAGGTATAAAATAAATAAGATACAAGGATATAATGTACAGCACAGGGAATATTACCAATATTTTATAATAACTTTATATGGAATATAATCTATAAAAATATTGAATCACTGTTATACACCTGAAACTAATATAGTATTGTAAATCAATTATACTTCAATTGAGAAAAAAGAGAGAGTGAAACTAAATAGTTTGTATTATTACAACCTTTTGGGGGAACATCAAGCATCACCTGTGGTTTTGCTCTGGTAGCAAAATGAAATGGCAAGTTTCTATTAACGTATGTGGGACTCTCTCACCCCCTGCCAGAATGCTTCAATCACCCCTCCACTTGCTTGGTGGATATTTATGATCACAGTGTGTGATTCTTCTGGTGAAGATTTCTGGAGGTTTGTGATGGAAAACGGAACATTGAGGTAGTTTTTACCATGTTCTTAGAGATGAACAGGTCAGTACAAAAACTAAAGTACTGTTGAGGAGAAAGTCCTTGCCTATAGAAACCAGTTGCCAAAGACCTAATCATTCATTTCCTTCATCTGTTATTTTCAAACAGTTGTTTTACTTAACTAATAACATTGTTGTTGCAATGTTAATTTTAAAATTTAATGTCCAGCTTTCAACGAGATCAAAATAGCATGGCAGAGTTCAGTGGAAGAAGAGAAATACTATATGCATCATCAAGGCATTTATATATTTGGAGCAAGTTACCAGTGACACATACAGTCACCACGTCTAACAGGTGTTCCAAGGGGATGCTTTTACCTGCTGTATTTTATTTGTCCTATAGAACTTGCTTTGTGTTAACAGATTTAAGAAAATAGACGTCTAAGGAAAACACTGGTAAATCAGACCCCTTCTCTCTAGCGTGATTAAAATGTTTCCTTTACAACCGTAGGTTCTTACTTAGGACTATGACCAATATTCTTACTTTCTCCAGGAAGCTAGTTGAAAGTGTTTAAATATCTAAAGTTAGAACAATAAAAAAATTATTCAAGTATAAAATAATACTTCAATGGATATATTACAGCAAAACAAATTACAGTCTCCAGTGAGATTGGATACCATGACCTGAAAAATTATATACTGTATTCCAACAGTGAGAAAAAATTTTAATTAAATATTCACATTTTAAAAATATATATATCAAGCTACTTCAAACCTTTTCCCCAGCAACACTTTAGTATGTATACTGAGCTGGTCATCTTAAGATCATGGTAAGAAATCTTCTAATGCTCTGGTTTTTTGTTTCTTTTTTTTTCAGTACGCAGGCCTCTCACTGTTGTGGCCTGTCTCGTTGCGGAGCACAGGCTCCGGACGCGCAGGCTCAGCGGCCACGGCTCACGGGCCCAGCCGCTCCGCGGCATGTGGGATCTTCCCGGACCGGGACACGAACCCGTGTCCCCTGCATTGGCAGGCGGACTCTCAACCACTGCGCCACCAGGGAAGCCCCTAATGCTCTGTTTTAATCACAGAAAGATTAAATACATTTCACGTAATTCATTTTTCTAATAAACAAATCAGAAAACAGAGAAAATTTCTTGAAAGTTTTTGTTATTTTTTAAATTATCTTATCATTCTTTCAAGTTAAGACCTCTGTATCTTTAAATTTATCTTCACTGGAATATTCTATGCTGCTCAAATGAATGCTTATGGGTCTCAGGTGTCTTAATAACATACAATTGTATAAGATAGAAGATTGTTGATCATGGTATCTCATAGTTTTAGGGGGAATTTATTTTAATTGAAAAATGTATTTATCCAGAATTAACAAAATATAGGAAATTGAGCCCTGCCATCTACTAACTCTTTGATATATAGTTTAATCTCTTTGATCTCCAAATTTCTCACCTAATGAGTGGAAATTGTAATAAGCAACATCATAAAGATGTTGTTAAAATTATGAGACTTATAAAGTACAATGTCTGCTACATGATTTATTATTGTAGTTGCTATTTTCACTTTTTGATAGTATAAATATAATTTGGTATTTCATTTTGTTACTTTGCCTGACATATAAGAAACAAATAAATTTCCAGTACTATTTGTAACCCAAATTTATGAAAAAACAGTTGTCCTGAAGTACATAAAGTTGAAAGACATCCTTCATAACAAAACTGCATATTATCATTTCAGGAATAGTGAAAACACATGGCTGGCAATAGAACACTAAAATATGTCTGGTATTGTCTCATTCAGAAATAGAGGTAATTTTTCATAGGTCTGAAAACATCAAAGAATGGATGGAGTTAGGAGTAATATAACATATGCATTTCTATAATGTGTAGTTATAGACCAGTAAAAGTGAGTCTATACGATGAGGCAATTACATGGACATTTAAAAAAAATCAAAACTAATTTAATACCAAGGTCTTCTCTTTTTTATCTAGATATTTTGACTAAAAGACTACCTCAGCAATAAATTATCTAATTTAAGTACACTATTTATTCCATTTTATTTGCTAATATAGTATTTACCTATTGTTTGTTATGATTGTTGAGTTACTGTTAAGATAATAGACAATATATATACCTTGATGTATAATATATTTCAAAGAAAAATGTAGAATATGGAAAATTTTGCTTTCTTCATGTAGTTTCTTAATCATGTATTTTGACTATTCCCCAAAGGAAATAATAATTTAAAAAACACACCTCTGATTTTCAGTTTCTATTTTTCAGTTTTTCCTTTGCTTATTTAGAACTGACCCTGAGCAAAACAAACAAACATAAAAACAAAAAAAAAACCAAAAAACAAAAAACTGTGGAGTGCATTTGTTCTGTTTTCCTCCTAGTTTCCTTTCCCATATTTGACACTATTTATCTACAGGCGCCAGAGCATGTCCTTGGAGTTGTTTTACCAGTAGTGGTGATGGATTTATATTGATCCATCCACACTCATTGGCTCAATCTCTTGTGGACACCATCCTGTACTCGTTGGACACCAGGTCAACATCAGGGTTCTGGTTTTGCCTTGGAGCTGAGTAAAATGAACTGTCCCATATGTAGACTTCACTCAGCTCATCCCAGGTAAAACAAAAGTAGGGGTGCCCTTTTCCTAACCATCCTTCCTAACTCTTCTGACAAACCACCAACGTGCCTGAGCTCTAAGAATTCTAGGGAAGTTGTCTGTATTTAACCCTGTTCTCTTCTTTACAGGTAGGACTTGGAGCCCAAAACTTATGAGAAAAACCTCCAAGTGATGTGCATTTTAAAAAGAAAGCCCAGAAATTACAACTCCATACGAGTAAGATATATTTTTAATGTTCTCTAGGTAACTGTTTACTTCAGCTGTTCACTGTCCTACTAAAGGTAGTGATGTCTTCAGTGTTATGAGGGAGTCCCCCTCACCTCATGTTGCCTTGTGTCATTTGCCTTTAATAAATTCATATTCTTGCGTTCATTTGCTTAACTTTTACATTTCCAGACAACCTAGTCATTGGAGAACTCTTATATTTCTGAGTTCCTTGCTTAAACAATATTTAGCCAGCGGAAGGGTTCAGTTATCAGACTTTATATTAGCTTTAGGTCAAGAGTTCTTAAAACAATAGAAGTATTATCAAATAATTCACTTCCTGTCTCTACAAAAGATATTGATTGCCCTTCCTAAAAACATAGACTGTTGTAATGTGTTCATCTTTGGATTTTGCTAATGTTTACATGTAGCCCATTCATTCCAGAAGATGAAATCTCTTGATTTCATGACTAGGAAATAAGTTTTCTCATTTTCTCCTGAGTACATTTTACACTGTGTATATTTAATGCTGCTTGTGGAAAATAAAGACCTAATTTTTTCTTCAATTGGTAAAATAGCGAAAAAAATAGGTAATAATCTAAACACACTATGCTATCCCAGGCAAAATAATATAGGAATGCCACACTAGTCTAATCCATAGTTTGTATAGCATAATGTTCAATTTCTTAGAGAGAAAATTTCTAACATATATGAGTGACATAGATGCATTTGATCTTTCAATTTTACTTTTATTTACTTTATTGGTAACATTATAACAATATTAAGAATAATAAAACTGGAGTACGCTTATCCAGGGTCTTTAATTCTAAATGATTAAAACGTATTTCACCTTTTACATTTTAGTTGTTATATTTGCTTATCTTTTAGTTGACAAGTAAAATCATTTAAATTAGCCAAAGACAGAAAATTAAGAGAATTTTTGATGATTTTTAAAGAAATTTGAAACAATCTCAAACTTACAGAAATTTGTAGGTATAACACAAAACTTTTTTTTGTCCTGAATCATTTGAGAATTGGTTGCTGATATGATATTATGTCACACCCCAAATACTGTAGTGCAGCCATCCCCAAACTTTTTGGCACCAGGGACCAGTTTCGTGGAAGACAATTTTTCCACGGACAGGGCGGGTGTGGGGCGAGGTCCAGGTGGTAACACGAGCGATAGGGAGGATGGTTCAGAAGGTAATGAGAGCGACGGGGAGCGATGGGGAGTGGCAGGTGAAGCTTCGCTCGCTTGCTGCCGCTCATCTCCTGCTCTGTGGCCTGGTTCCTAACAGGCCGTGGACTGGTACTGGTCCATGGACTGGGGGTTGGGGGCCCCTGCTTTAGTGTATATTCCCTACAAGTAGGGATATTCTCCAACACAACCACAATGCAGTCTGGACATCATCTAAGTCTGGACATTAACTTTGATAGTTTACTACCATCTAATCCTTAGACTTCACTCAAGTTTCCCAATTATCCCAATGTTCTTTATAGAAAAAAGACAGTCTACCAATACATTGTATATTTAGTTGTGCTTCATATTATCCTTCAATTTGAAAGAATTTCCCTGTTGTTCTTTGTCTCTTATGACTTTGTTATGTTTGAATTTTGTTGTTACTTTGTAGAATGTCCCTCAACTTGGATTTAGCTAATGTTTCTTTCTGATTAGATTCAGCTTCTGTGCATTTGACAGAAATATGACAGAAGTTACGCTGTGTTCTTTTAACTGCTTCCTATATGGTGGCACACATTTAAAAATTTTTCCTATTACTGATAATATTTACTTTTATCACTGGGATGATGTGGTATCTGCTAGGCTGCTCCACTGTAAAATGACTCCTTTTCTCTTTGTATAAATAAATATTTTGTAGGAAGGTAGCATGTAACTATGTAATCATCCTGTTCTTTAGAAAACTTTCAATTTATTTAATTGTATTAGTTGAATTTCTAGTTCCTATTTTGCTCAATGAGTTATAATCTATTACTCTAAACGTTCATTTTCATGCTCAAATTATCTCCAGTTTAGTCAATGGCTTCCGTGAAATTTAGGCTTGCTTCTGGGTCCTTTTAAAAAAGTGCCCTTTGAGCCAAGAATGTTAAGTGAGGAAAAATAGTCTTTTCAATAAACAGTGTTGGGAAAACTGTATATTCACAAGCAAAAGAATGAAATTGGACTCCTATCTTATTAACTTCAAAAATTAACTTGAAATAGATTAAAGACTTAAATGAAAGTCTTGAAACCATAAAACTCCTAAAAGAAAACCCAAGGAAAAATCCTCTTGACAAGGGTGTTAGTAATGATTTTTTTGGATATCACATCAAAAGCACAAAAGGATAAAAGCAAAAATAAATAAGTGGGGCTACATCAAACTAAAAAGCTTCTGCCCAGGAAAGGAACCAATCAATAAAATGAAGGGGCAGCCTACAGAACAGAAGAAAATATTTGGAAACCATACATAACGTAGTGGGTTAATATCCAAAATACACAATGTACTCTTACAACTCAATAACAAAAAAAAAATAAACAAAAACAAATCATTTGATTAAAAAATAGGCAGAGAACCTGAATAGACATTTTTCTAAAGAAGACATCATACAAATGACTGGCAGATACATGAAAAGGTGCTCAACATCACTAATCATCAGGGAAAAGCAAATCAAAACCACGGGGAGATATCACCTCACCCATGTTAGAATAGCTATTATCAAAAAGACAAGAGGATGTTGGAGAAGATATGGAGAAAAGGGAAACTTTGTGCACTCTTTGTGGAAATGTAAATTGGTACAGCCATATGAAAAACAGTATGGAGATTCTTCACAAAATTAAAAATAGAACAACTATACAATCAGCAATTCCACCTTTGGGTATATATCTGAAAGAAATAAAATCACTATCTCAAAGAGCTATCTATACCCCCATATTCATAGCAGCATTATTCACAGTAGGCAAGGTATGGAAGCAACAAAAGTGTCATCAACAGATGAATGGATAAAGAAAATATAAGAGAGACAGACAGACACTGGAATATCATTCAACCATAAAAATAAGGAAATTCTGCTATTTGTCACACATGGAAGGACCTTGAGGACATTATGCTCAGTGAAATAATTCAGTTAGAGAAAGACAAATACTATATGATCTCACTTGTATGTGGAATCTAAAAAAAGCTGAACCCAGGAAGGTGATTGCCAGGGGCTGGGGGTCGGGGGAAACGGGGCGATATTGGTCAAAGGGTACAAACTTCCAGTTATAAGATGAATAAGTTCTCAGGTCTAATGTACAGCATGGTGACTCTAGTTAACAATACTCTGTTATATACTTGAAAGTTGCTAACAGAGTAGATCTTAAATGTTGCCGAAATATGCAGAAACAAAATTATAGTTATGTGAGGTGATGGCTGTGTTAACAAATCTTATTGTGGTAGTCATGTCACCATATGTATATGTATCAAATCACAATGTTGTATACCTTAAACTTACACAATGTTATAAGTTAATTATATCTCAATAAAGCTATAAAAAAATAAAAAGTCCTCTTCATTCTTTGGGTATTTTCTACCACCACAAAATGTTCGTTCTTAAATTTCCTGGCACAACATGCTCCATTCTGTATTTTCCCTGCCCCAGCTGTGAAGTTGGCTATTTCTCCAATGCTCCTTTGGTTGAAGAATGACAATTAGAAGTAGCAATCTGAGGGTTACATTTGCCTATTGTTATTGGGTGTTGCTGCTCCCAGGCCATTTTGGTGGACAAAACTATATTAACTTTGACATCTACCTATATAAGTATTGAAATGCATGAGTTTACATTGCAACATTCAATTTCAAACCAATGCTACAGGGTCTGTCCTGGTTTTCTCACTTTCCATATTGTTCGCCCACCATGAGAAATCTGACTACCATTAGCCTTAATGTATTGATTATTTAACCAGTCTCCTGCCTGTTAACCAACCTCCCCTTGCCAGTGCTTCCCCTCCCCTGCATAGATGCCCTCCCCACCTGCTCTGGGCTCCAACACAACCAACATGGGCATTGTTCTCACCACACTGGGCCCCAACATCCACACTGGGCAGCCCTCGTTACCCTGCTCAGGCTTTGATACCCACCTCTGAAGCACTGCAGCTCCCCTGGCTTGCTTGATGCTCCCCGATGATTTGGAGTCTAAAGTGCCTGTAAAAGAAAGGGAACAGGAAGAGGAAGGGTCATCTTTGTATTTTAAAAATCTAATTTAATAAAAGAACTTACTGTTTGACATTCTGCAGCACCCTTTGGGATGCCTTGTTCATCTTGATCTCATTACTACTGGACAGCTTAAGCGTGTTTCCTCTTACTTCTTTCTTGAAACACTTTTCTCTCTTGTTTTGTAAGGCAACATCTTAGATATGTTTTCTTTATTATTATTGACCACTTTCCCCCAATTGTCTGCATTTATTTCTTTTCTTGTACTCATTCATTAAATAATAATGTTCTCCAGAGTCCTGTCTTCAGGCTTTTTTTCTATGGGAGAGCTACTTGATGGGATTCAGCAATGACCTATACTATTTAAGCACAAAAAATTAATTGCAATAAAAAAAACATAATTACTGGGCCAGACTCATACACCCCATAGCCTGGAGCCCAGGTGAGGCTCCTATTTCAGCAGCATAGCCCCATAATAACATGCATGGCCCCTGAACACTGTGTGGCCTTGGAAAGTAAGCTGCAAGTTTATCGGTGGTACAATGAGGTAACCCAAGTTCTCATGAGCATCGTTGTGGGTCTCAAGCACAGGCATAAGGTCAGAGCAACACAAAGTTTTGGTAAGGTGTTGGCAAGGACTTAGTTGTATGGACACTGGTTTTCAAAGCTGGTAATGTGTAGCCTGTGAGATGAGATGGCTCTTACCATAGGTTACCTAGCTCTTTTCAGAATTGAGAGAGTGGGTAGTAATCAAAGTTGTGTGAAAAGGGTGTGAGACCCCGATCAGGAGAGCCAAAGACAAATTCAGGGGTGCTGGCTGGCACTAGGAGTGTCCTAGAGGTGCTAAGCAAGACAGTGCTGGAATCCTGGAAGACAAGGCATGAAGACGGGGCATGTATGAGAGCCAGGGGTCAGAAAAAGTGATTATTTCACCCAGGCTGACAGTTTGAGGTAAGAACGCACTTTGTCATCATGAGCTGGTCACTGTCTCTCTTTACTATTTGGTGATGTTCTCTTTGTCTATCTAAAAAGGAAAAAAAAAAATTCCGAAGTAACTTTTAGAAATATTTGTGCAAAAGTTAAAATTGAGATGAAAGTAAGGAATTCCAGCAATAAAACAAATTAATGTGTTAATCTCAACACAAATAAGAATATAACATTTCTATGTCTTGCATCACCTTTGTCATTGTTTTTGATGAATCAGTTTTAGATTATTTACTCTCAAAGGAATAGCATGTGATCTATTCTTTTTTATTTGTTGGTTTTAAGAAAATAAGCTTATAGAACCACTTAGCAATTTCAGGGAAACAATTCTTCTTTTCACTATGATGTAGCTTATTTGTAGCTTTACAGCTACATTAATGGGACAAAATAGCATATTTTAAAAGAAGTTGAACCAATCAAAGAAGGGATTTGCAAATTATTCTGGTATTGTCCTCATTTCATCTCCCTTTGGATGTAATCTCATTGATAGTGGAGTAAGGACAGAGTAAAAAGCCGGATGTAGAGGAAATAATAAAAAGAAAAACAAAAAAGGCTGAGCTCATCTTCAGCCTGGGCTGCATCTCATGCATCTCAGCACTGGTCATGTTTATCAGAGTTCCCAAGTATGGCAATGACAAACCCTTTTTCCTGGCTTCTTGCCTTACACAGGATTAATAAGTAATGAGTTCATTATCTTAGGAAAGAGCGGTTCCATTATCATATCTTTTTTAAACCATTTACTTTGGTTACTAGCCATTATTGATTCATATTTGAGACACATAATATTATGACAGATATCTGTATTTATATCTATGAATCTCAAATCGAAGACAGAATGGCACAGCACACACACACACATGCATAACGTATGTGTATGTATGTAAAGACATTGTTATTATGCAAATGAATGATAATCATTTTCTAATGAGAGCTTACCATTTCATTCTTTAAAATATTTAGTTGATTTCATGGCTTGATTTGAAAAAGACCCGTTGAAGGAGGTCAACTGTAGAGGGTTTTTTAGAAAGTTAAGTTTTCTGATTTCTCACATCCAATAAGTAGAAAGCATCATGTATGGGGTGTAGGCAGGGAGAGGAGTGGACAGAATGATGGAAGCTGAAAGCTGCTCAAGGTCCGCTTGCCCTGGAAGGTAGCTCACACAGAGGAACACTGGTTTCATAGACATCTTTTCAAATCAGTCCTCCTCAGAGAACAACTGCCACCATTTAAAAACCTGCTATCTCTTTGCTGATTATCTGGGATAAAATCATCACAATTCTCTTCCTAATGAGCAGAATTTTTTTTTTTTAATGTCGAAGGAGCAGAAGTAGCCACAGCATAGATGAAGGCATTTGTGTAATATCTAGTAAATATACCACCGTGCCTCATAAATATTAAGTTCAGGACAACTTTCATCCAAAAGTGGGATTAGTTTGATCCAAACCAGATGAATGAAGAAAGCAGCTACCATGTAAATAGTTCACTTGTTACTTTTCCAGATAGAAAACAAGCTAACTATAAATAATTTGGGGGCTGTTTAAAAGGCTTTCATAGTTTTGTCAGGATAACATTAATTTTTGGAATCTTTAAAATGTAATATTTTCCAGAGGTAAACTCTAAAGGGTTAGATGAACATACAGACACATAAAAATATTTTAAGTGATACAACAGTAGGTTTCTTCCCTACACTTTTTCAGTTTTAGTCGGGGACGGTTTTTCTAGGTAATGTTTTTAAGACATTATGTTTAAACAGGTATAAAGAAGGCACTTTGTTTGTAGACCTAGTGGACCATGACATGTCCATAACAGAAAAAGGAATGTCTTTGTTGTATTTGCTTCAGACCACCATTCCCTGGCTATGTATCCATCGTCTACTTCAGCAAAAAACAAGCAGTGATGTTTTCAGTGAATAATGCCATTATGTAACCTTCCACCAATATGTGAATGGTCAGAGTGGTCCATCCAGTCCTTCTGCCTGCCTTTCTGCCCTTACCTTACCATTCCTTTACATCTGTGATGAGAAAGAGAAAAGAAAAGAAAGGAGCAGAGCAATGCTTTAGACGAAGTTTGAATCCCTTCCTCTCCAAAAAGAAAATTCATTTTGCAATTTGAATCCCAACATCTCATTTTTCTTCTTGCCATTTTTTTTTTGTACTAACCCTCTTCTCTTTTAGGTTCAGTGTCTGTGTTGAATTTTCAACTCTCTTTACTTTCTCTTCCTGTCCTCCCTTGCATCCTGAAGGCTGAGATCCTTTCAGTAAATGATAGTTTGAATTAGTTCTGTTTTTTAATCTTGAATCTTCATATCCACATGCCTTGGGATCCACATGTTTTATTGAACATTAGAATGAGATATTATCTTGAGACTAGATTCTGTTTTATTTATTTGTATCCTTCCCTCTCTGATGAATGGAGAAGCTAGCACAGTGTTTGGCACATAATAAAAGGTGCTCAATAAATAATTGCTGAAAAAGGGAGTCACATACCTGAGTTCTAGTGCTGGCTCTCAGTAATTGAGCCACAGGGAACTTTAGTTTTTTCTGCTATAAAACTGGATGTGGACATTACGTAGTTGTTATCTTAACTAAATGAGATGACTTATCTAAAAAGTGACCTGCAGAGTTCCAAGGACACAGTAAGTCCTCAATAAATATTAGTTCCAGTCTCTGTAGGCTAGTCATTTAATTTTCATAAACTGTACTCTCTTCTTTTGCACAAGAGGATTATAGTATTTCCTGGAACTTCCTGACGGGCTTGTTCTGAGGATTAAATAAGTTTAGGTTTGTGGAACTCCTTTTGCTATATTAAAAAAAATGATATAAATTTTTATTAAGGTATTGAAAATGTTTATCAAGCAGATTCAAAAACTGATGGATTAAGGAATTTAAGAACAAGAATGCTGTTGAGTGATTCTTCTCTTTCAAGGACAAATCAGTATTTATACTTTTTAAAAAGGTGTTTATGATTACTTGTGGTCTGTTTGTCTAAAACACATAATGTGGTGACTAATTGCAGAGTTGTGAGGCAGTTCTGCTTGGGTTTCAGTTCTGGGTTTAGCACTTTCCAGATATATAATCTTGGGCCACATCTCAATGCTTTAGTTTCCCCATTTGTGAGATGGCCACAGTAAGAGTGCTGACATTATGGAGTTGGGATGACTAAACGAGATAACGTGTAGAACTTGCTTTGAGCAGACTGAGGTGTACTAAGTACGCAGTATATGTCAGCTCTTGCTTTAAATAGAATCATCACTTTTTGTATGTTTTCATGTAACCCTGACAACTTTAAATTTTTGGTCAACTCCATTTTATACTCCAGCATGGAAGAAATATCACACTGTATTTTGATCCAAGCTGAAGAAGCATAAATAAAAAAATATATAGGGGCAAGGGGGATCTTTCACTTCAGTAAATTGAGATTTTATATAAAAGATGAGATTTTGTAAAAAAAAATTTAAATGATTAAGACTCTCCATTTTAACTATCGATGATTCTAATAATATTGACGATCATTCTGCTGGGAAAAATGATTATGTCTTGGTCAATGTCCTCTTAGTTGAAATGAACAGGAACACACCTCAAATTGTGTAAGCTACAAAGGGGCTTTTGTGGACAAATACTAGGTATTCCATAGAATCCAAGATCATCTAGGTCATGGGAGAACTTATTCCAGGAGTAGGTAGTACTCTCAGTTCTTTATTTCTACTTTTCTCTCTGTGCTCTGTAGTCATGTTCCCACTGAACTTGGTCCCCCTTGACGGGCTAGTACATGGTGTCAGGGAGGAAAGCATGGTTGCTGAGAGACCACCCTAACCCATGGGGCAGAGCTTGGAGAGAAGGGCTAGCTGTGTGCTGAGCAACCTGGAAGGTCTCTACTGTAGATTTCCACCTAAAATAAATGTATACTATAATGATGAACCAGGAAATCTTTCAGTGTCATACCTTTAAAAGGAAAGCACATTTTGATTTAAAAATATACCCAGAAGAGAAATAATAATGCTACCCTGCAATCTGCTGCATATATTGTTCCCAAATGGGAAGGATTAATTTGTTTACTGACTGAAAATGTATGAGATTCAATGTGTTTCTCATAAGTCTGTTTTGAATGGAATGCTCAGTACTTTTTAATATTCTTTTTTAAAGCCAAATGAAATATAAAAATTATTTGAATTTTAGCCGTGGGCCAGGAAAAGGTGAGTGGCAAAATTCCTATAAATTTATAAACCCTCTATATTTCAAGTTGATCATTTGATCTTTCAAGTAGAATTTGTGCTCCTGGAATAGCTATAATAACTCACTCATGTAAATTACCATTTGGTCACATCTTTAGTCTGCCCCCAAATTGTTTTTGGAGGCATCTTAATCTCTTCTGGCTTCATAGAAGTTGGCAGACAAGGCAGCAGGGAGCTACTGTGGGTTTGTCTGTTGATATAGGGCCAGAGCTTCTGCTCCTGTTCTGAATTAGGTTCATTGACAATATTCCCCTCACCACCTCACTCTTTCCCAGACTTTATTTGAAGAGTTTTAAGGTTCCGTTGGATGCAAAAAGCAGAGATTTGGGAAATGAGTAGGAAAGTCAAGATCTGGGAGAATGAGTAAGAGGAAGACAAAGGAAAAGATTGTTAAAGTTTAGGACTTTAGATACATTTTCAGTGGGCTCATAACATCTTAGCACTTTAGTTCATAACCCAGAAATATGTATTATATGTATATATTTGGTAAAGATGTGTGTGTGTTCTATATATAATAAAACACATGGCATTAAATCTTTGGTTTTTTTTAGTAACACTTATAGTTTGCAAAGAAATAGTAATATACAGTGTCTCTGGCTAAAATTACTAATATGAATTTAGCAATAATTATTAGAACATGCAGTCCTTTGGCAAATACACCATTAAACAAATTAGCAGACAGAGCCTCTACAATGGTTTATTATGCATATTGATTTGATGGTTCATATCAAGTAGCACAAATAATTGATAATGTGGGTAAAATAAGCTGCCAGGGCCAAATTCATGAAGAATCTTTCATCAGGCATTTTAAAAGAGAGATGACCATTTAGAAAGATTTAGGCAGCCTTGGAGGAAACTTGCATTGGATGATTAGATCTGACACTTTTATTTATTTATTTGGTTGCGCCGGGTCTTAGTGGTAGCAGTCAGGCTCCTTAGTTGTTGCTTGCCAGCTCCTTAGTTGTGGCACATGTGTTCCTTAGTTGTGCCAGGTGGGATCCTTTAGTTGTGGATTGCGGGCTCCTTAGTTGTAGCATGGGAACTCTCGGTTGTGGCATGCGTGTGGGATCTAGTTCCCTGACTGGGAATTGAACATGGGCCCCCTGCATTGGGAATGTGGATTCTTAACCACTGTACCACCAGGGAAGTCCCAGATCTGACACTTTTCTTTAAGTTAGGGTCTATTTTCAAAATAATAGGAGATTTCATAATTTACCCCAGGCTGTTATTATTTTTGGTACTACACATATGACCTTTCAGGTTTGTTTTCTTTAATCAAATATCTGATTCTTCTTGACTTGACTTGACAAAAGACAAGTCTCTGTAGGTCTCCATCCTTTTAATTATAAAATGATCCAGTAAAAAGTGATGTTCTGTGATCATAAAAGGTTTTTCTCCAGATTTAAGAGCATCTAAAGAGCTGTGAATAGTAAACAAGTCTGTCTGCAAAGATCCATGGAGGGAGATAATAAATTTATATTTTGAAAGTCAATAATTCTAGATGTCTGGGGTTTCATTGGGAAAAACTAAGATCACAACAGAGTTTGCTACAGAGAATCATGGAGGCAGAAGTAACAAAACAAGCAAAACGAAAGAGGGGCTCTCAAATTTAAAAGAACTATGGTTTGTCCTTTTCCTACATGTATTTACTTTTTATTGCCTTTAAGATTTGCTGTTCTGAGTAAGCCAAACTGTGGGTCTTACTTTTCATTCTTGTCTTAGGCTTTCTAGGGCATTGGGTTTGTGCATGAGTTTTGGTTATATTTACAAAAGGCAATATAGAGATATTCTGAGAAAATGTCTATGATGAAAACTGTTATAACTCAGTAATTTCAGCACATATAATAATTTTTTCCCCAACCTGTAAGTTGCTTTAACCATGCCTATGCATCTGGCACATAGTAAATACTTTAAAAATGTTACTGAATAAATTAATTCTATTCAGAGAGAAGTCTCTCAGTATTTTAATAGAAAAGGCTTTCACAAGGACTGAGTCTGGGTATGAATTTATTCTGATTACTACTGCTCAGGTAAACAATTAGGGTGTTTGATTTATTTATCGTAAACAAGGCAAATATGTCCCAAGTTAACTCTATTTTAAAGAAATATTAATTCTTCTTTGTTTCAGCTCTTTTCCCTCTCTCCCACTGTTACCTGAAAAATGGGTTTCCTTCTTGGTGGGTGTCAAGCCTAAAGACACAACCAAACCAAAGATTGGAAGAAGGAAGGATTTATTACTTGTGGCAAGTATGGAGAACACTGGAGATCTTGCCCAAAGCAGTGTCTCTGCAAACAGCAAAATTGGGGACCTTTTAAGCTAAGGGTACATGCATATTCATGAAGGGGCTTGGACAATAGACAGAATCTGAGCTTTAGTTGATGAGAGTCATGAGGGTCAGAAAAGGTCAGCATCATCCTCCCTTAGGTTCCAGTTGATCTGGTGGTTGAGCATTCAGGCTAATCTTTATCACTGAAAGAGAACTGGGAGTCTTTACAACTGATATGTTATCTTTGCTGTTGTTACTTCTTTTGCCTGATAACAGTTCTTTGTTCCTGCATTCTTGTGTTCCCTTAAGATCATTAATTACTGAGACCTGTTCAAGGGCAAGCATTGTGGCCAGACTTAGATCACAAAATGGCTTAGGCCTAAAATGCCTTCTCTTATGTCAAGAAAACCATGCTTGGTTCTCTTTCTCTGGGGATGCCCTACCTTATCTGCCTATGTATCTTTTATGTTTCCATTGTCTCTCTTCTGCATGTTCTTCTTCCCTTTTCCTTGTGTCTTCTTTTCCCTTCCATGGTTCCCCTTTTTCTTTCCTATTCTTTCCCTCCCCTTAATGTCTTCCTTTTTGTAATGTAGTCATAAAAGAGAACAGACAGCAGAAGCAAGAATTACAATCTTGCAGCCTGTGAAATGAAAACCACATTCACACAAAGATAGACAAAATGAAAAGGCAGAGGACTATGTACCAGATGAAGGAAGAAGATAAAACCCCAGAAAAACAACTAAATGAACTGGAGATGGGCAACCTTCCAGAAAAAGAATTCAGAATAATGATAGTGAAGATGATCCAGGAACTCAGAAAAAGAACGGAGGCAAAGATTGAGAATATGCAAGAAATGTTTAACAAAGACCTAGAAGAATTAAAGAACAAACAAACAGAGATGAACAATACAATAATTGAAATGTAAAATACACTAGAAGGAATCAATAGCAGAATAACTGAGGCAGAAGAACAGATAAGTGACCTGGAAGACAGAATGGTGGAATTCACTGCCACAGAACAGAATAAAGAAAAAGAATGAAAAGAAATGAAGACAGCATAAGAAATCTCTGGGACAACATTAAGCACAACAACATTCGCATTATAGGGGTCTGAGAAGGAGAAGAGAGAGAGAAAGGACCTGAGAAAATATTTGAAGAGATTATAGTCTAAAAATTCCCTAACGTGGGAAAGGAAATAGCCATCCAAGTCTAGGAAGCACAGAGAGTCCCATACAGGATAAATCCAAGGAGAAACGCACCGAGACACATAATAATAAAATTGGCAAAAGTTAAAGACAAAGAAAAATTATTGAAAGCAACAAGGGAAAAAATGACAAATAACATAAAAGGGAACTCCCATAAGGTTAACAGCTGATTTCTCAGCAGAAACTCTGCAACCAGAAGGGAGTGGCAGGCTATACTTAAAGTGATGAAAGGGAAGAGCCTACAACCAAGATTACTCTACCAAGCAAAGATCTCATTCAGATTCGATGGAGATATCAAAACCTTTACAGACAAGCAAAAGCTAAGAGAATTCAGCACCACCAAACCAGCTCTACAACAAATGCTAAAGGAACTTCTCTAAGTGGGAAACACAAGAGAAGAAAAGGACCTACAGAAACAAACCCAAAGCAATTAAGAAAATGGTAATAGGTACACACATATTGATAATTACCTTAAATGTGAATGGATTAAAAGCTCCAACCAAAAGACACAGGCTATCTGAATGGATACAAAAACAAGACCCATATATATGCTGTCTACAAGAGACCCTCTTCAGACCTAGGGACACATACAGACTGAAAGTGAGGGAATGGAAAAAGATATCCCATGCAAATGGAAAGCAAAAGAAAGTTGGAGTAGCAATACTCATATCAGACAAAATAGACTTTAAAATAAAGACTATTACAAGAGACAAGGAAGGACACTACATAATGATCAAGGGATCAATCCAAGAAGAAGATATAACAATTATAAATATTTATGCACCCAACATAGGAGCACCTCAAAACATAAGGCAAATCCTAACAGGTATAAAAGAAGAAATTTACAGTAACACAGTAATAGCGGGGGACATTAACACCTCATTTACACCAATGGACAGATCATACAGACAGAAAATTAATTAGGAAACAGAAGTTTTAAATGACACAATAGACCAGATAGATTTAATTGATATTTATAGGACGTTCCATCCAAAAACAGCAGATTACACTTTCTTCTCAAGTGCACATGGAACATTCTCCGGGATAGCTCACACCTTGGGTCACAAATCAGCCCTTGGTAAATTTAAGAAAATTGAAATCATATCAAGCATCTTTTCTGACCAGAACACTATGAGATTAGAAATCAATTACATGGATAAAAACATAAAAAACACAAGCACATGGAGGCTAAACAATACGTTACTAAATAACCAAGAGATCACTGAAGAAATCAAAGAGGAAATCAAAAAATACCTAGACACAAATTACAATGAAAACATGACAATCCAAAACCTATGGGATGCAGCAAAAGCAGTTCTAAGAGGGAAACTTATAGCAATACAAGCCTACCTCAAGAAACAAGAAAAATCTCAAATAAACAATCTAACTTTACACCTAAAGGAACTAGAGAAAGAAGAGCAAACAAAACCCAAAGTTCACAGAATGAAAGATATCCTCAAGATCACAGCAGAAATAAATGAAGTAGAAACAAAGAAAACAATAGCAAAGATCAATAAAACTAAAAGATGGTTCTTTGAGAAGATAAACAAAATGATAAACACTTAACCAGACACATCAAAAAAAAAAAGGGAGAGGATGCAAATCAATAAAATTTGAAATGAAAAAGGGAAGATATGACAGACACTGTAGAAATACAAAGCATCATGAGACTGCTACAAGCAACTTTATGCCAATAAAATGGACAACCACGAAGAAATGGACAAATTCTCAGAAATGTACAACCTTCCAAGACTGAACCATGAAGAAATAGAAAATATGAACAGACCAGTAAGTAATGAAATTGAAATTGTGATTAAGCCTTCCAACAAAATTCCAGCACCAGATGGTTTCACACATGAATTCTATCAAACATTTAGAGAAGAGCTAACACCCATCTTTCTCAAACTCTTCCAAAAAATTGCAGAGCAAGGCAGACTCCCAAACTCATTCTACGAGGCCACCATTGTGCTGATACCAGAACTAGACAATGATACAGAAAAAGAAAATTACCAACCAATATTACTGATGAATATGGATACAAAAATCCTCAACAAAATACTAGCAAACAGAATCCAACAACACATTAAAAGGATTATACACCAGGGCTTCCCTGGTGGCGCAGTGGTTGAGAGTCCGCCTGCCGTTGCAGGGGACACGGGTTCATGCCCCGGTCCGGGAAGATCCCACATGCCGCGGAGCGGCTAGGCCCGTGAGCCATGGCCGCTGAGCCTGCGCGTCCGGAGCCTGTGCTCCGCAACGGGAGAGGCCACAACAGTCAGAGGCCCGCGTACTGCAAAAAAAAAAAAAAAAAAGATTATACACCATGATCAAGTGAAATTTATCCCAGGGATGCAAGGATTCTCCAATATATGCAAATAAATCAATGTGATACACCATATTAACAAATTGAAGAATAAAAACCGTATGATCATCTCAATAGATTCAGAAAAATCTTTTGACCAAATCCCACACCCATTTATGGTAAAAACTCTCCAGAAAGTGGGCATAGAGGGAACGTACCTCAACATAATAAATGTCATATATGACAAACTAATAGCACACATCATTGTCAATGGTGAAAAACTGAAAGCATTTCCTCTAAGATCAGGAAAAAGACAAGGATGTCCACTCTCACCACTATTATTCAACATAGTTTTGGAAGTCCTAGCCATGGCAATCAGAGAAGAAAAAGAAATAAAATGAATACAAATTGGAAACGAAGAAATAAAACTGTTTCTGTTTGCAGATGACATGATACTATATATAGATAATCTTAAAGATGCCACCAGAAAACTACCAGAGCTAATCAGTGAATTTTGTAAAGTTGAAGAATATAAAATTAATACACAGAAATCTCTTGCAATCTTATATACTAACAATGAAAGACCAGAAAGAGAAATTAAGGAAACAATCCCATTCATCACTGCAACAAAAAGAATAAAATACCTAGGAATAGACCTACCTAAGGAGATAAGAGACCTGTACTCAGAAAACTATGACACTAATGAAAGAAATTAAAGGTGATACAAACAGATGGAGAGATATACCATGTTCTTGGATTGGAAGAATCAATATCGTGAAAATGAATATACTACCCAAAGCAATCTACAGATTCAATGCAATCCCTATCAAATTACCAATGGCATGTTTTACAGAACAAGGGCAAAAATTTCACAATTTGTATGGAAACACAGAAGAGCCCAAATAACAAAAACAATCTTGAGGGAAGAAAGCAGAACTGCAGGAATCAGACTCCCTGACTTCAGACTATACTACAAAGCTACAGTAATCAAGACAATATTGTACTGGCATAAAAACAGAAAAATAGATCAGTGGAACTGGATAGAAAGTCCAGAGATAAACCCATACATCTATGGTCAACTAATCTATGACAAAGGAGGCAAGGATATACAATAGAGAAAAGACAGTCTCTTCAATAAGTGGTGCTGGGAAAACTGGACAGCTACATGTAAAAGAATGAAGTTAGAACACTCCCCAACACCATACACAAAAATAAACTCAAAATGAATTAAAGACCTAAATGTAAGACTGGACACTATAAAACTCTTAGAGGAAAACATAGGAAGATTACTCCTTGACATAAATCACAGCAAGATCTCTTCTGACCCACCTCCTAGAGTGATGGAAATAAAAACAAAAATAAAAAAATGATACCTAATTATACTTAAAAGCTTTTGCACAACAAAGGAAACTCTAAACAAGATGAAAAGACAACCCTCAGAATAGAAGAAAATATTTGCAGACGAATCAACGGACAAAGGATTAATCTCCAAAATATATAAACAGCTCATGTAGGTCCATATTAAAAAAACGACACAAGCCAGTCAAAAAATGGGCAGAAGACCTAAATAGACATTTCTCCAAAGAAGACATACAGATGGCCAAGAAACATATGAAAAGCTTCTCAACATCACTAATTATTAGAGAAATGCAAATGAAAACTACAGTGAAGTATCACCTCACACCAGTTAGAATGAGCACCATCAGAAAATCTACAAACAACAAATGCTGGAGAAGGTGTGGAGAAAAGGGAACCCTCATACACTGTTGGTGGGAATGTAAATTGACACAGCCACTATGGAGAACAGTATGGAAAAAAACTTAAAGTAGAATTACCATATGACCCAGCAATCCTTGTACTGGGCATATACTCAGAGAAAACCATAATTCAAAAAGACACGTGCACCTCAATGTTTATTGCAGCACTATTTACAATAGCCAGGTCATGGAAGCAACCTAAATGCCCATTGACAGATGAATGGATAAAGAAGATGTGGTACATATGTACAATGGAATATTTCTCAGCCATAAAGAGGAATGAAATTGGGTCATTAATAGAGACATGGATGGATGTAGAGACTGTCATACAGAGTAAAGTAAATCAGAAAGAGAGAAACAAATATCATATATTAATGCATGTATGTGGAATCTAGAAAAATGGTACAGATGAACTGGTTTTCAAGGCAGAAATAGAGACAGAGTTGTAGAGAACAAATGTATGGACACTAAGAGGGAAAGTTGGGAGTGGTGGTGGTGGTGGGATGAATTGGGAGATGGGGATTCACATATATACACTAATATGTGTAAAATAGATAACTAATAAGAACTTGCTATATAAAAAATAAAATGAATAAAATTCAAATAAAAAAGAAGGGAAGGAAAAAGATAATTAAAAGGTAGAGAAATTAATTTTACTGACCTTACAATTCTGCCCAGGATTATAAAAAATAAATAGTCATAAAACAAAGTAAATATTTTTAATATTAAAGTTTAATTTCTTCTAATGTACATTAGTTTTACATTTTGCAAACAAAATGCCTATATGATGCTTCCTTAGTCTTTAAAAAAGTCCTTTTTCCCATTTTGATTATTTCCTATTTGAATCATTCAAAGTTTTCCAAAGATAAAAATATCTTGTCAGAATGGAAGTTACTAGCCATTATATGTTTTATACAGAAGTACTCTAATTTCATACATTTAAAATTACTATTTAGAAAGATTGTATGGTGGTTCCATATTAGAAAGATATTAGATTTAGAGAATAATAAGCTTTAGAGAATAATAAGTTTCCAAGCTACTTTTTAATTAGAACAATGACAAATACTTTCCTTGGCATCAACTCACTACTTTTGTAGTAAATCAATTGTAAGTGAGTAAATCCATCGTTGGTTGGAAAGAAAGATTAGCATATCACTTTCTATAGTTCTTTTCAGTAAACAGGTGGATGGAAACAAAGAGAAAGGAATAGATGTGAGTGGGAGATGAGAAATGACAGTTCCTCCAGGATGAGACAAGAAATATGGAGTATGTCCTTAGGTGCACTGAAGACTTATGTTTAACCAGGTTCCTCCTCTAGTAGCAGGCCCATACCTACACAACCCATCATCTTCCCAGGAGCTCAATAACCATCTGGGTCTCACTCGATGAGAAGAATGAAGAAGAGAATCCAGTTTCTGTGGAGACCATCAGCAGGATAATGCCTTGTCATTGAATTCATCAGTCAGAGATCATCCATAAGATATTCCTTCATGACAGATGAGATGAGAATTCAGCACCTAAGACTCCAGTCATAGCAAATTCTGTGGAGGGACACAGCATAACTCTTTTTTTCCATGCCACCATCTGAGGCTAGATAGGAAATATCATTTGCTCTCTTAGTAGAAATCCACTTTAATTAAGAGTCTACCTTCCTCAAACAGTCTTCTCTTGGGTTTCATGACACCTCATTTTCTTCATTTTTCTCTTAGTATTCTTTATGATTTATAAATATATTCATTATCTAGCTTATATTAATTTTTATTTCATATGGTTCAGTGGTCATTCATTAAGATACATTTTTTCTCCATCAGATATTTGATGAACTTCATTTATATTAAATTAATTCAAGGATACAGAAGCCAATGGGATGAAGGAAATAAAACTAATGTTGGGTGGGGCTGGGGTCCAGAAGTGGTTCAAGTTGATGCTGATGAACCTAAGTATTTCAATGAAATAAAAACTGAAGTTTTATTTGAGGCCTATGAAATATTCCTTGATATAGTGCTGTCTGCTTTGAAAGAGGAAAATGTTTCAAAGGCAAAACATTTAGAAAGAAAACATTGTGTTTTCACATGCTGATGTCATCCTAGGAAAGTAAAATGCAAATGACTACAAAGGATTAAAATCTGAAGACCAGATACAGCATTTATCTGTTTGGACTTGGTAAACATGAGCCAAAGAGCAATATTTCTACATGATTTTGCCTGGGAGAGATTAAATTGGAGTGCTCTGTGACTTCTGAATTATGATTATTTTCTTGGTCTTTATTTTTGCCTGCAGAGGGTCAGGTTGCTATTCCCTTTCTTGGTGAATTACTCAAATACTCTGAGATCTTCCTAGACCTCTTTCTTGCTCCATAATAAAAACTGTTGTTCTTACACAAATTACAGCTTTAAGGCATAGATATATTGGAATAAAAGAGATGGACGTAGCTTGCGGAAGAGATTTGTTAGATGGAGCAACCCTTAAATATTTGAATGGTTGTAATTTGAGAGATTTATAATCCAGTTAGCATTCATTATGTGGTTATTATGTGGCAGGTGTTGTGCTCAGGCCTCCAAATTGCCCCATTTAAATTCAAATCAACATTATGATGTAGACACGGTTGATTATATTAGCATATTATCTCTGTTTTTCAGATGGAGAAATCCAGTCCACAGCAGTTCAGTAATTTTCCTGAGGACACACAGATACTGAAACATGGGGCCAGGATATGAACCTGGTATTCTGACCCAGGGCACTGATGAAAACACTCCAGCTCATCTCTTCTTTGCTTTGTATACCTTTGGCCAAGACAAGAAACACTGACCAATGGAAGCCACAGCAAGGCAGATGCAGGCTGAATAAAAAGAACTTTCTAATGATGAGATCTATACAAAGTAGAATGGAGTGCTTTGGAAATGATTGCTGCCTCCTTGGCTTTGTTCAACTGGAGAGGGAATGAAGGCTTTGTGGCAATGTTGCAGTGGATATTTTTACTTCATGACAAAGTTAAACTATTTTTAATTTTTTTTCCTTCTTGTCCTAGAGTCTATGATACTATGAAAAAATTTCATGTGGATATGTCTATTCCTAACTTGCCAGCAAGAGTAGCCGTCTCTGCCTCTTAAGTTTCCTTTCACAAAATGCCTCCTCTGCTCACGTTGACTGGATCTTTTCCTCAATTTCCTTTACAAAGATCTGTATTAGATTAGAAATGGAGTCTGAGCATGGAAGAGGAATGCTAATGAAATTCAAAGTATGAAAAGAAGATGGAGAAAAAGAAGACCAGATGCAGAAAAATAAAAGAAAGAATGGCTAAGCCTCTCCTCTTTCTAAGTTAGTGGTTGAAAATTTCTTCTGAATTCCTTAATGAAAATGGGATATATAAGTACAGATACTCCTTAGTTTATAGACATATTATCTTTCAAAAAGCTCTTTCTTAAGTCCATTTTATTTTAAGCTCAAATGGACTTAAGAAACTGATTAAGTCAGGTTCAAGTCCAGAATATATTTTTATAAAATTGGTTAGTAAATGAGTTCAAAGTTTTACAATTTGCATATTCCATCTCAATGATATCTTTCTTGTTAGGGATCCTTTTACAAAACTGGTCAATATTGAGCATTTTCCTGCTAACAATAATCTACACACACTACTTGAACCCTTGATATCAGATACCAATTATACTTGTGATAAAATTTTTATCAATGGTATTTTACCTGATCAGGTTTTAATTTCTCAAACTCCTATATTTCATCTGATTTAACAGTAGGGTTTTCCTTTTGTGAATTGCTATCTCTTGCTTGTTATCAATTGCCTGGACACATAGTTTTTCATAAGTGATATGATTCTCTTTATATCCTTTAAAAATATTCTTACAACTGAAACACTCAGCCAACATGTCTGTGAAATATTTTTCATTTCTTAATCACTTTCATTTATAAATATGTCTATTTTTAGCATAATTATACATCACTTTTTACTGGCATTTTTAAGTCTCCCATTTTTTTTACTTTACTGGAAAAAAATGGTGTATAAGTCAAGATAGTTTATGCTGAGGTAACAAAAAATACCAAAATCTCAATGGCTTAATACAACTAAAGTTTATTTAGGTGCTTGCGTTGCATGTCCATTTTGGGTCAGTGGTGGAGCTGGGCGTTCTGCCCCGGCAAGTCATTCCTCACTATCCTGAAGTGCTGGCGCCTTTTCAGTGTACTACTTCAGAGTTTTTGAAATGGAGCAGGACCCTATGGGGCCTTCCCAGGACAGACACAACACATACACATCCCATTTCCTCTGCTTGCCTTTTATCTGTAGAGAAATTTTAGCTGAAGTTTAAACTTAATCAGAGAAGTGAGAAAATGCAGAAGCAAAGGAAAACAGTCAAACAAGATCAAATAAATAATAGTTTAGTGATTAAACATAGTCAAGGACCTTTAGTTCCTCCTCAAGGGCTACAGATAATATTCTGAGCCATATTATTTTAGCTGTTTTGTAGATGCTGAAACCTTCACTGGGTGGAAGAAGTTAACTACATGATGACCAGACTGTAGCCATGACATAAGCTTCCACAATTCTGAGAAATGGCCTCAAGGAAATGGGAACAAACTGACCCTGGAACTGAAGATTAACTGTATTTAAAACAATCAAGATGACACTGATCAGACCATAGCATGACCAATTTCAAGATGATTGTCAGAGCTGACTGTGCTGTTCTGCTTGCAGCCCCCTTCCTCCACCTATACACCCCTGAAACTCTGCTTTAAAAACTTTTTCCCACTGATCAGCAGTGGGGAATTGACCTTTGGACATGAGTCCATCTTATCCCCTGGTTCCTGAATAAAGCAACCTTTCCTTTCTACCAACACTTACCTCTTGAGTATTGGCTTCTGAGCAGCAAGCAGCTGGACCAGAGTTCAGTAACATTTTCAGCTTCAGAGGAAAACGGGGCAAGAGCTGAGCATTGGAAATTAAATGCTTCCTCCCCAAATGGCATGAATTACTTCCACTCACATTTTATTGGCCAAATCAGGGCACATCACCTCTCTTAACTTCCAGGAGGTGGGGAAGCACAACCTTTTGCGTACTTATAAATAAAGAACAGGCTATTGGTAAACATTGGTCGTAGCCTACCATACACTGGGATTTTAGTTTTCTTAAGCACTCTTAAATCTAAATCATGTAATATATACCCTAACAGGTTTGTATGCAAGTCTACAGCTGAGATTAAAATGACCACCCTTGCAATCTGTCGATGTGGGCAGAGTTGATGTACTTTGTTCTAGATGGAGACTTTGTGTATCTGTGAGGGTATTTTAGTTGAAAATACATAGATTTCAGTGACACAAGGTTGGCATGAACTCCTCTGCCTGATGATCAGGGGTTTCCTATGATGCAGGTCTCTTTCAGTAGAGCTGGTTGGGTCAACAGTATTACAGAGAAGTTTCTGAGCTGCTTGCTGGGTTGCAAGGACTATGAATTGAGACCCCTCTGTAAAGGTGCTAGGGAAGCAATGAAGAAGATATTACTAATTTTACTAAAATAAGAATTATTTTTATAAAAGACATTAGCCCATGACATAACATTACATTCTTGGCCATAGTCTCCACATTAAAAACAGAAATGGCACAATCTTACAAACCATTGTCCAGGGTTGGGCCAAAATGGTGTTTACAGAGCCTTCAAGGTCTCTGAAAGCTTTCTCTAAATGAGTTTATTTCAGAAACTTAAATTTAGACATTAGTTATAGACCTTGACCCTTTTCCCAAGAATTCAGATGCTCTCTTTATACAATTTCAAACCTCTAACTAGCTGAAGATTGTTAAAAGTGAACAAGTGTTGTCTTGGAGTCAAGATGGTGGTATGGAAAGATGCAGAGTTTGTGTCTCCCCACAACTAATGCAACTGACAGACACTGGTGGGGGACCCCAATGCCCAAGGAGACGGGAAGAACCCCCAAGCGAACTGGTAAAAGGTGGGGGGACTGAGGGGGGAGGAGAAGTGGATGCCAGACAGGACTGGCACCCCTGAGGGGTGGCTGAGAAGGGAGAGGGGTTCCCACACCTGGAGAGACCGTCAGGGCCTCAGATCAGGGTGGGGGAGCAGACCCAGTGTTTCCCCTGCCCAATCATCCAGGGCAGTCTGCTCAGGTCTCAGGCTGGGTCCTATGACATCAGAGGTCCCCTCGGGGCTGGGTTTGCCCTAGGGGTGAAGAAGTGAGTCCGGGAGAGAACAGGAGAGGCAGGCAGGAGGACCCCTCCAGTACCAGAGGAGGGGGAAAGGAGGGCAGGGTGTTTGCCCTGCCCAATCAGGCACGGGGAGCCTGCTGAGCTCAAAGGCTAGTCCCCTGCCTTCCAAAGCCCCCTACAGGCTGCATGGGCCCTGGGGTCATAGGAGGGAGGCTGGGGAAATCAAGAGAGACAGGTGGGAGTGGACCTACAGGACCAGAGGAGCAGGAGAGGAGCAGAGGGCATTTACTCCGCCCACTAGAGCCCAGAAAGCCTGCTGGGCTCCCAGGTGGGGTCCCCCACCCTCTGAAACCAGAGGCAGAAGCCACGCCTGGGCTCCTACTGTTCTGTTGAGCCTAAGCCCCACCCCCCAAAACCCCCCACCTTTTCCAGCACTGTGGGTCCTGAGCATTGGCCCCACCCACTGTCCAAACATCACCCTTGCTTAGGTCCTGTCCTCCACAGCCAAGGCCTTTTCCACCTTTTTTTTTCTTTCTTTTTCTCCTCCTCTTTTTTATTATTGTGGTCTGTTTTATCTTCTGGCTGTTGTTTCACCTATAGTTTTATTTTTATATTTTTTCTAACATAGCTGTTAGTTGGTTTCCTAGTTTAATTTTATTTTTTACTTTACTATTCTCTCTTTTTTTTGGTTTTTACCACTCCATGCAGCTTGCAGGATCTTGGTTCAGGAGCCGGGGGTCAAGCCAAAGCTCCTGCAGTGGGAGCTCTGAGTCCAAACTACTGGACTAACAGAGAACCTCAGACCCCAGGGAATATTCGTCAGAGTGAGGGCTCCCAAATGTCCTCATCTTAGCACCAAGACCCAGGTCTACCCAACAGCTTACAAACTCCAGTGTTGGAAGCCTCAGGCCAACAACCAGTAAGACAGGAACACAGTCTCCAAAATAAAAAAAATTAAGAAAAAAATGAGAGAGCAAAAAGATATGTCACAGATGAAGGAGCAAGGTAAAAACTGACAAGACCAAATATATGAAGAGGAAATAGATAATCTACCTGAAAAAGAGTGCAGAGTAATGATAGTAAAGATGATCCAGAATCTCGGAAATAGAATGGAGGCACAGAATGAGAAAATACAAGAAGTGTTTAACAAGATCTAGAAGAACTAAAGAACAAACAAACAGAGATGAACAATACAATAACTGAAATGAAAAATACACTAGAAAGAATCAATAACAGAATAACTGAGGCAGAAGAACGAACAAGTGAGCTGGAAGACAAAATGGTGGAAATAACTGCTGAGGAGCAGAATAAAGAAAAAAGAATGAAAAGAATTGAAGATTATCTCAGAGATCTCTGGAACAACACTAAATGCATCAACATTCAAGTTATAGGGGTTCCACAAGAATAAGAGAAAAAGAAAGGGTCTGAGAAAATATTTGAAGAGATTATAGTGGAAAACTTCCCTAACATGGGAAAGGAAATAGTGACCCAAGTTCAAGAAGAACAGAGTCCCATAAAGGATAAAACCTAGGAGAAACACACCAAGACACATATTAATCAAACTAACAAAAATTAAATTTAAAGAAAAAATGTTAAAAGCAGCAAGGGAAAAACAAAAAATAACATACAAAGGAATCCCCATAAGGTTATCAGCTGATTTTTCAGCAGAAACTCTGCAGGCCAGAAGCGAGTGGCAGGATATAATAAAAATGATGAAAGAGAAAGACCTACAACCAAGATTACTGTACCCAGCAAGGATCTCATTCAGATTTGATGGAGAAATCAAAAGCTTTCAGACAAGCAAAAGCTAAGAGAATTCAGCACCACCAAACCAGCTCTAAAACAAATGCTAAAGAAACTTCTCTAGGCAGAAAACACAAGAGAAGAAAATGACCCACAAAAACAAACCCTAAACAATTAAGAAAATGCTAATAGGAACATACATATTAAAAATAACCTTGAATGTAAATGGATTAAATGCTCCAACCAAAAGATAGAGACTAGATGAATGGATACAAAACAAGACCAATATATATGCTGTCTACAAGAGACCCACTTCAGACCTAGGGACACATACAGACTGAAAGTGAAGGGATGGAAAAAGGTGTTCCATGCAAATGGAAATCGAAAGCTGGAGTAGCAACACTCATATCAGATGAAATAGAATTTAAAATAAAGACTGTTACAAGAGACAAGGAGGGACACTACATTATGATCAAGGGAGCAATCCAAGAAGAGGATATAACAATTATAAATGCTTATGCACCCAACATAGAAGCATCTCAATACATAAGGCAAATGCTAACAACCATGAAAGGGGAAATCGACAGTAACACAAAAATACGGGAATTTAACATTCCACTTACACCAATGGACAGATCATCCAAACAGAAAATAAATAAGGAAACACAAGCTTTAAATGACACAATAGACCAGATAGATCTAATTGATATTTATAGAACATTCCACACAAAAGTGGGAAAATACACTTTCTTCTCAAGTGAACACAGAACATTATCTAGGATAGATCACATCTTGGGTCACAAATCAAGCCTTGGAAAATTTAAGAAAATTGAAATCATAACAAACATCTTTTCTGACCACAACACTAAGAGACTGGAAATCAGTTACAGGAAAAAACTATAAAAACCACAAATAATGGAGGCTAAACAGTGTGCTACTAAATAACCAAGAGATCACTGAAGAAATCAAAGAAGAAATAAAAAAAATACACAGAAACAAATGACAATGAAAACACAACAACCCAAAACCTATGGGACGCAGCAAAAGCAATTCTAGGAGGAAAGTTTATAGCAATTCAATCTCACCTCAAGAAACACAAAAAATCTCAAATAAACAATCTAACCCTACACCTAAAGAGACTAGAGAAAGAAGAACAAAGAATACCAAAAGTCAGTAGAAGGAAAGAATTCATAAAGATCAGAGCAGAAAACAAAGAAAACAATAGCAATGATCAATAAAACTAAAAGCTGGCTCTTTGAGAAGATAAACAAAATTGATAAACGCTTCACCAGACACCTCAAGAAAAAAAGGGAGAGGGCAGGAATCAATTAAATTAGAAATGAAAAAGGAGAAATCACAACTAACACCACAGAAATACAAAGGACTCTAAAAGACTACTACAAAACAATTATATGACGATAAAATGGACAACTACAAAGAAATGGACAAATTCTTGGAAGGTACAATTTTCCAAGACTGAACGAGGAAGAATTAGAAAATATAAACAGATCTTCGTAAGTAATGAAATTGAAACTGTTATTAGAAATCTTTAAACAAGCAAAACTCCAGACAAGATGGCTTTACAGGCGAGTACTATCAAACATTTAGAGAAGAGCTAACACTGATCCTTCTCAAACTCTTCCAAAAAATTGTAGAGGGAGAAACACGCCCAAATTCATTCTATGAAGCCGCCATCACCCTGATATCAAAACCAGAAAAAGATATCACAAAAAAAGAAAAGGATAGACCAATATCACTGATGAACATAGATGCAAAAATCCTAAACAAAACACTAACAAACAGAATCCAACAACATATTAAAAGGATCATACACCATGATCAAGTGGGATTTATCCCAGGGATGCAAGGATTCTTCAATATATGCAAATCAATCAATGTGGTACACCATATTGACAAATTAAGGAATAAAAACCATATGATGATCTCAATAGACTCAGAAAAAGCTTTTGACAAAATTCAGCACTGGTTTATGATAAAAAATCTCCAGAAGATGGGCATAGAGGGAATATACCTCAACATGATAAAGGCCATACATGACAAACCCACAGCAAACATCATATTCAATGGTGAAAAACTGAAAGCATTTCCACTAAGATCAGGAACAAGACAAGGAGGTCCACTCTCACCACCCTTATTCAACATAGTTTTGGAGGTCCTAGCCACGGCAATCAGAGGAGAAAAAGAAATAAAAGCAATACAAATTGGAAAAGAAGAAGTAAAACTGTCACTGTTTGCAGATGACATACTATACTTAGAAAATCCTAAAGATGCCACCAGAAAACTACTAGAACTAATCAATTAATTTGGTAAGGTTGCAGAATATAAAATTAATGCACAGAAATTCCTGGCATTCCTATACAGTAACAACTAAAAATCAGAACGAGATATTAAGCGAAAAACCCTATTTACCATCACAACAAAAAGAATAAAATACTTAGGAAAAAACCTACCTAAGGTGGCTAAAGACTTGTACTCAGAAAATTATAAAACACTGATGAAAGAAATCAAAGGTAACATAAACAGCTGGAGAGATATACCATGTACTTAGATTGGAAGAATCACCATTGTGAAAATAATTATACTACCCAAAGCAATCTACAGATTCAATGCAATCCCTATCAAACTACCATTGGCATTCTTCACAGAATTAGAACAAAAAATTTTACAATTCATAAGGCAACACAAGAGATCCTGAACAGCCAAAGCAATCTTGTGAAAGAAAAACAGAGCTGGAGGAATCAGGCTCCCTGACTTCAGACTACACTACAAAGCTACAGTAATCAAAACAGTATGGTACTGGCACAAAAACAGAAATGTAGATCAATGGTACAGGATAGAAAGCCCAGAGATAAACTCACGTACATACGGCCACCTAATTTATGACAAAGGAGGCAAGATCATACAATGGAGAAAAGACAGTCTCTTCAATAAGTTGTGTTGGGAAAACTGGACAGCTACATGTAAAAGAATGAAATTAGAACACTCCCTAACACCATACACAAAAATAAACTCAAGATGGATTAAAGACCTCAATGTAAGATTGGACACTATAAAACTCCTAGAGAAAAAACATAGAAAGAACACTCTTTGACATAATCACAGCAAGATCTCTTTTGACCCACCTCCTAGAGTAATAGAAATAAAAACAAAAATAAACAAATGGGACCTAATGAAACTTAAAAGCTTTTGCACAGCAAAGGATACCATAAACAAGATGAAAAGACAGCATTCAGAGTGGGAGAAAATATTTGCAAATAAAACAAGGGACAAAGGATTAATCTCCCAAATATACAAACAGCTCATGGAACTCAACATCAAAAAACCCCAAACAATTCAATTAAAAAATGGCCAGAAGACCTAAATAGACATTTCTCCAAAGGAGACATACAGATGGCCAAGAGGCACATGAAAAGATGCTCAACATCACTAATTATTAGAGAACTGCAAATCAAAATTACAATGAGATATCACTTCACACCAGTCAGAATGGCCATTATCAAAAATTCTAGAAACAATAAATGCTGGAAAGGGTATGGTGAAAAGGGAACTGTCCTGCACTGTTGGTGAGAATGTAAATTGATACAACCACTATGGAGAACAGTATGGAGGTTCCTTAATAAACTAAAAATAGAACTACCATATGACCCAGCAATCTCACTATTGGGCTTGTACCCTGAGAAAACCATAATTCAAAAAGAAATTTGTACCACAGTGTTCATTGCAGCACTATTTACAATAGCCAGGACATGGAACCAACTTAAATGTCCATTGACAGATGAATGGATAAAGAAGATGTGGCACATATATACAATGGAATATTACTCAGCCATAAAAAGGAGCAAAGCTGAGTTATTTGTAGTGAGGTGGATGGACCCAGAGTCTGTCATACAGAGTGAAATAAATTAGAAAGAGAAAAACAAATACTGTATGCTAACACATATATACAGAATCTAAAAAAAAAACAAAAAGGTACTGGTTAACCTCGTGGCAGGGCAGGAATAAAGACATAGACATAGAGAATGGACTTGAGGAGGCAGTGAGGAGGGGGAAGCTGGGGGAAAGTGAGAGTGGCATGGACATCTATACAGTACCAATAGTTAGGTAGTGGGAAGCAACCGCATAGCACTGGGAGATCAGCTTGGTGACCTAGAGAGGTAGGATAGGGAGGGTGGGAGGGAGGCTCAAGAGGGAGGGGATAGGAGGATACACGTATGCATATGGTTGATTCTCTTTGGTGTACAACAGAAACTAACACAGTATTGTGAAGGAATTATACTCAAATAAAGATCTATTTAAAAAAAAGTCAACAAGTGTTGACCCTTAGAAAGAAGCTACCTGACTTTTATTTCTGCAGAGATTTGAATATTGCTTCCCAAGTCTTTAAACAACAACAGGGGTGACTAATTAGGATCAACCTCGCCTCCTGTCTTCCCTCTCTTCCGTTTTCTCAGTTCCTCTTTTTCTCTCTCTCGTTTGCTTGCTCTCGCTTTCTGCCTCTCTTTCCCTCAGGCTACCTTTCTCTCTCTTTTTATTTATGTTGTCTTCTCCTTATTTTTTCTTTCATTCTCTGAATTAAAAAGAGATAAATAGATCTTTCTGAAATGTTTTGCTTAGCAGCCTAGCCCCTGATCTGGTGTGATCAGACTAACCTCTTGGAGGATGGTTTAAGCAGTATAGAAGTATATGGAAGGCACTCAGATGAAATTGGTCCTGTCTTTAGACAATGATTAAATGTTTTGTAATTTGAAAAAAAATGGAAATGTAAGCAGCAATTCATTAAAGTTCAATGTTTCTTTTTTCTTCCTTTAAAATTCTTATTTCTTGGGAAGAATACAAGAAATAATTTTGTACTGTTGAATAAATCCTGGTCGGAGGAACACTTAGTATGATGGGCAATCATCTATGTTAATCGGATGAAATTTTGTAAACTCCTCCGACCAGGTTACTGTGGCATCTTTTCTGACTTAGGGGGCCCTTTTCTATGACATAACTTCATTCTCAACATAGTCCTCTAAACTTCCTAATCTTTCTGTCATACAATGGATCTCACTGAAGCTGTAACTATGTAATTTCTTAAAACAATTTTTTTTCTGAAGTGATAGAAATAATTTCTGTTCACTAAAAGGAAGCACATTTTTAAAGAGAAAAGATGTACAGCTACTAAACAGCCCAATTGTATTCAAAATAATTCTAGCACTTTTCCACCAGACAGCACCCCCTTTTTGAACTTTGGCAAGAGATTCTGAAGGCTGAGGAAAGCCTCTCTCATTTTAGAAATAAGTTTGGTTCCGGAAAAGATTTTCAGTCAGTGAAATTGAATTAATAAAAAATAATACTTAGACTTTTCTAAGATGCTTCCACATAAAATGCATGATTAAATAATATATTTAATTTGGTAAAATTAAGTCTATGTAAATAAAGCCAATCCCAGTTTAACCTGAACTTCCCAGGACTTAATTTCCATTAAGTTTTAATTTTCATATGATCTTTCTAAATGACTCTCATTTTGAGTGCCTCCTTTAACTTTTAAAAAAGCACAGCAACTGAGTATATTTAGCAATTGAGTGTCCCAAATGAAGATTTGACTTAATTTATAAATCAACCATCCACCTGCCCGTCAAAATTCCTAGGTAAACACTTTACCATTTTGTTCAAAACCATGGGATTGGTAGTGGGATCTTCCAAGTTAAACAATATGGGGCCAAGTCTATTGGCTGCACACTTCTTGTTCATGTATGTGGCTGTGTCTGAATCTCTGACTAAAGTCTAACACTATCTTTGTTGCTCTTCTATGGTGACCTTTTCAAGTGGATCAGGGCGTGAGATGCCTTCCCAGATGTCACCCCAACACAATCAGTCAGTGGAAAAGCATCCTATTTCACAGTCTTGTATTCACTAAAGACATTACATTTTACTGAATAGGATCCAAATTGGATGATGTCCTTTGTTTTTGTTGGAGTTTTGCTCATTGATGATAAACAATCACGCTGAGAACTCAGGAACAGATCTTCATCATTTAGAGGGAACAAGAGCCAGTGAGAGAGATCTATCTAAAAATACACATCTGAGGCTTCAAGGCCAGGCTTCTTGTCCCTCTTGCTTCTCACATGTGATACATAGCCTATGTCTTGAGGCTGGTAAATTCAGTAAAGTTAATGAAGACTGTCAGGGAGGTGGGAGGGGGCCCAGCACAGGATAGACTGACTTAGATGGAACTAGAAAGGATTTTCAGAACTGATTTCTATGTCACTGACCTTATACTTGAAAATGAGATGTTCACATCTTCCCACACTCCCCTACATCTGGATGCTCAGCTTGATAATATTTTTCTCGTCTCTGAATTTGCTCAAGATCAAGGTAGAATTAGTATCTCAGCTTATGAGATGAAATTTTAAAAAAGAGAAATGTTAGGTTTTAATAGTGGTATTCTTTCACTAACTATTATTTATTTCTTCTAGTATAGTTCATATTTTAGACAAATGTCACATTATTTGATTTCTATAATGAAACTATCAATTATAATATTTGATAGGTTCAGGGAAGATGTATTTTTGATAAGGTATCTAAAATAATTCTTTAGGAACTGTTATTTGCTTCTGACATGATTGAGCATCTTAATCTGTCCACATGGTTGCCAGATTTAACACATAAAAGTACAAGATGCCCAGTTAAGTTTGAATTTCAAATAAATAATACATAAGTTTTTAGTATAAGTATACTTCATGCAATATTTGGGACATACTTATATTTGTAAAAACTGTAGTTTATCTGAAATTCAAATGAACTGTGAAATTCAAACTTTCCTATCTCTTGTGTGTCATCTCCACCTAGTAAGTGACTCTTCTAGTGCAGCCTTCCTCCACAGTTTCCACAGCAAGCGCTGTGGAAAACTTTCCACATAGACCCACCCCTCAGGACCTCTCAACCTTTTTGCCAGGATCTAACTTTCCAAGTACAGGCTCCTAGTTTTAAGAAATGAACCACTGCAGTTTGCTATTCTTGGGAAAATTCCATGCCACCTTCATATGAAATTGAAGATCCAGTACAATGGAAAGTTGCCAGAGAGTTTCCTGGATTCTCTGAAGGGAGTCTCCTGGAGAAGGGCGTTGCTTGTAGTAGTTCTCCAAACTTCCCTTCACAGTGTTATATTAAACTACCCAGGAACCCCTGGGTTGTAAGTAACCAGACTAACTTTCATTCTGATCATTCATGATCTAGCATTATGGTCCTCATATACCTTTGCCTTCTACACCTCATGCCTTGCAGTGAGGAATGGCTGTGGAGAATATCAATTCATCATGCAAGTCCCAGAGAGTTTGTCTGGGAAGAGTTATGAAACCAACCCTGTATTGTTCCTTTTCCTCATTCATGGAGGATGTAGCATGGGAGTTAGGCCTGTGTTCAAGGTACATCCTGGTTCCCACAATTGTTTATCTCACTCAGGGTCACCTATAAGCCTTTAAGGAAGTCTTAAAATATAAACCTTTCTTGAGAAACAGGGAAGAGAAAACTTGCAGCATTAAAAACCTCCTATATAAATATATAACTTTGCTTTAGTACATACTAAAAAAATCTGATTGTCAGTTAAGTGTATAGCGTTATGTTAATAGGTATAAATGGGTACACAAAAACAGAAAATGAGAATTCTTACCTCACTGAAGTTATAATCTAACAGGGGAGGCTGATATAGGCATATGAATCAGTTAAGCAATGATGCAAAGCAGTATATGAACAAGTGCCAAAGTTGACCAAAGAAAGACCAAATGCACAGCAGTTCACTGGAGCGGGAAATCCATGTAGGTTGAGTGGACCTTGAGGGATGGGTACCACGAGGATTAAGGAAGGAGGTTAGGAAACAGCATGAAGGAAGGCTGAAAAGGATCAGGAGCACGTGAGGGCCAATGAGGACCAGGTCTAGACGGAGGGGTGGATCCCTATGGAGGCAAATCAATTTACACCCGGAGAATGATACAATATCAGAGCAGGAGGTGGAGTTTGCACTTGATCCCATAGGTGATGGGGAGCTATTGGAGATTTTTGAATCATGGAATGATATCATGAAAGTACTTTGGCAACAGTGTAAGCCGGAAAAAATATGGATTTTACAGTGTTGGTTTGAGGTGCTTGTGCAGTTTACTCAACATTAGTCTAAAAGCGAACAAAAGATTTCTTAATGCCTGTAAATCAGTAAAGGTAAAAACACAAATGTACACAGAGATGCATATAACATGCATGTAAAGTATAGTCTGCTCTCTGCTTCCCAAAGAATTACTCTTCTCTGTGGTATGCAATCCCCAGGAGAACCTTGTTGAAAGTAGAGTGAATTTCTTTCATTACCTCTGTTCTTTGACTTGACTGCATGTAGGTTGAGCTGTACATTGTGTTCATTCTGTTTCTTGGTATTCCATCATCACTATATTGCAAAGGGAGAGAGGTGGGGAACTATAGTCCTTCTTTTTTTTTTTTTAACATCTTTATTGGAGTATAATTGCTTTACAATGGTGTGTTAGTTTCTCCTGTATAACAAAGTGAATCAGTTACACATATACATATGTTCCCATATCTCTTCCCTCTTGCATCTCCCTCCCTCCCACCCTCCCTATCCCACCCCTCTAGGTGGTCACAAAGCACCGAGCTGATCTCCCTGTGCTATGTGTCTGCTTCCCACTAGCTATCTATTTCATGTTTGGTAGTGTATATATGTCCATGCCATTCTCTCACTTTGTCACAGCTTCCCCATCCCCCTCCCCATATCCTCAAGTCCATTCTCTAGTAGGTCTGTGTCTTTATTTCAGTCTTACCCCTAGGTTCTTCATGATCTTTATTTCTTTTTCTTAGATTCCATATATATGTACTCTCCAAGATTTACAAGCAGCTCATGCAGCTCAATAACAAAAAAACAAACAACCCAATCCAAAAATGGGCAGAAGACCTAAATAGACATTTCTCCAAAGAAGATATACAGATTGCCAACAAACACATGAAAGAATGCTCAACATCATTAATCACTAGAGAAATGCAAATCAAAACTACAATGAGATATCATCTCACACTGGTCAGAATGGCCATCATCAAAAAATCTACAAACAATAAATGTTGGAGAGGGTGTGGAGAAAAGGGAACCCTCTTGCACTGTCGGTGGGAATGTAAATTGATACAGCCACTATGGAGAACAGTATGGAGGTTCCTTAAAAAAACTAAAAATAGAACTACCATATGACCCAGCAATCCCGCTACTGGGCATATACCCTGAGAAAACCATAATTCAAAAAGAGTCATGTACCAAAATGTTCATTGCAGCTCTATTTACAAGAGCCAAGACATGGAAGCAACCTAAGCGCCCAATATCGGATGAGTGGATAAAGAAAATGTGGCACATATATACAATGGAATATTACTCAGCCATATAGTCCTTCTTGTATAGGAATAGTCTTTGATTTTTTTGTTGAAGATTCTTCAAGGCTTCATGATCATAGATAAATTAAAACCAGAAAGAGTGGTCTCCCTTTGTCACATAATTAAAAATAGTCTTTCAAGTGACAAAATTAAATGTTAGAGGAAATCCTAGCCACAGTCAATTCCAGAAAAATTCCTAAAGACCTTAGAAATGCAAAACCCATTTGTTGTATGCAAATGGAACAAGTTGTCTTTTAAAATATATATATATGCATTTTAGAGAGAAACAAGTAAATCTAACATGGTGAGATGATTCCAACATAAAAAGGAAGTATCCTATAAATACCACACAGATTTAAAACTTGGTTCTAATTAGTTTTTCCTGTGTTGTAAAATATAGTTACAGAATCCTGGGAGAAAACAGAATGGGAATAATGTTATTCTTAAAAGGCTTTGATGTTCCAAAACAGATTTCCTGTTACTTTAGTACCTATAACCTGTTTTTATTACTGCTTGCAAGTTAATCTTGATTTTTATTGTCTAAATTCTAAAGTCCTTTGGTCTGTGTCTACACATGAAATCAAAAGTAGGGGATGAAACTGGATTAATTCACATACTTGCCTCAAGTCTCTGATGGACTTTGCTTAATCAAGAAGTCAATCTCTGTATTAGACAGGGTTCTTCAGAGAAACAGAACCAATAAGATATATTGGTACCAGGGAAACCAACAGTATAAGTCCCAGTCTGAGTCCAAAAGCTGAGAGCCACGAGCTTTGATGTTGGAAGACACAAGAAGGATATCTCAGCTCAGGCAGAGAGAGCGAAATTTGCTTTTTCTCCCTTTTTGTTCTATTTAGGCCCTCAAGGGATTGGGTGGCACCCACCTGCATTGGTGAGGACTCTCTTCTTTCCCCAGTCTACTGATTCAAATGCTAATCTCTTCTAGAAACACTCTCATGGGCATACCCAGAGACAATGTCTTACCAGCTCTTTGGGCATCCCAGTCAAGTCAATACATAAAATTAACCATCACTATCTCTGTGGCCTTAGTGTATAAGTAGCTAATTAAAATATGGCTCAAATGGTGACCTTTCAGGAGAAATTTAAACACCCCTTCTACCCCCAAAAAGCATTCAGCTTTATTTAAGTTTATATTTGGAAGTGGTAAGGAAGACATTAAAGAGAATCAATTAGTCCAATTTTAATGTACTTACTATTTTGGTAAATGCTATTGAGACAGGAGATAGATGGGCTCCAGTCTAGGTATTTACAACTGGCCTCCTGTTTACATTTCTTGGAGGAGGAAAAAGGTGGGCTTCAGGCTGGACACTTACAAGTAGCCTCCTGTTTGCATTTCCTGAGACAGGAGGTAGATGGGCTCCAGGTTAAGCCTTAACAACGAGCCTTCTGTTTGCACTTCGAAATAGAAATAACAACAGAAAGAGGGTAAATAGCCAGGCTTTGTCTCCTGAGGACACTTTAAGATAACAGTCACAGTCACGGCAGGAACAGAGAGGGGCTAAACCCTGTTTGAGGAAAAGATAAGAGGTCATAGATTTCCCATCTTTGGGGCAAGGGAGACATTGCACATGTGCAGAAAGGCTCCTGGGGGTCAAAAATGAGGGGGCATCACCCCAGAATAGGTGATGCCAAGGCCCCCCTCATAGGACTCCGGGCTGGAATCCATCTTGGAAAAAAGTTGCGCACGCAAGTTGGGGAGGGCCCTAGGGCAGGTCAGGTGTGGGAGAAGAAACTAGATAATTGGCCAAAGGTAAACAAAGACCCGGAAGAACTGCCCTATATACATGATCTAACCACCTCTTTACTGCACTTCTCCTGGTTAGGGAGGATGCCCACACCCTTCTCTCCGGGTTTGTATTTCTGCCTTGCTTCTGCCTTAAATAAATAAACTGCTTCTCTGTGTGCTCTCCCACTTGTTGTGCTGTGCCTCTAATAATAAACTTTGTACCTGTTTTTACAGTTTTTGCCTCCTTGAAACATTCTTGATTTCAAATGGGAGTAAGAGCCAGGGGAATTTTGCTTCTAGCCTCTGGCCCCTGGTGGTCTAGTGGCTAGGATTCCTGGTTTTCATCCAGGCTACTCAGGTCCAATTCCTGAGCAGGGAACTAAGATCTCACTTCAAGCCACCACTCACAGCTGCTGCCTCTCCAAGATCACTAGGAAGGAGAATGATAGCATTCTATTAGACAATCTAAATAGGAGAAAAAATATATATGTTTGGGGATTCCCTGAGGAAGCGGTATTTAAGCTGAAACTGAAAGATGGGTAAGGGAAGGAAGATGAGGAACAGAAAAGAGAGCATCCCCACAGAGGAAAGTGCTTACTGGAGGACCTAAA
Organism: Phocoena sinus; assembly: GCF_008692025.1. Taxonomy (NCBI): domain Eukaryota; kingdom Metazoa; phylum Chordata; class Mammalia; order Artiodactyla; family Phocoenidae; genus Phocoena; species Phocoena sinus. Next base: position 79,807,981 of record NC_045774.1, on the reverse strand, counting down.
AAGCAAGATAAAGGTGGCGCAGGAAGAGAAAGGACAACCGAGTGTTGTGGGAGCTCAGAGAGTATGGTGAATTATTTATTTTTTTCACATTTATTCATTCTCTATCTGCCCTTGGATGCCTCTTCCCCACTGACTTTGGAACTTGGCTATATGACATTCTTTGGACAATGAGTATTTTTCATGTATAAGTGAAAGCTTTCAATGCACTGGTATGACTTAGCTGGACTTTTTTCCCCCTTCTTTCTGCCTGGATGGATCAGCACGCACTGGATAGGAGCTGACTCCTTTGGCCTTCATCCCCAAACATAAAGACAGTGGTGGGATCACATTTCTCCCACAGCCTGGACCAGAAATTAAGATGGTCACAGTTGACATGCAACGTAAGTGACAAATTACCCTGTGGGGTTATAAGCCACTGAGACCTTGGGGATTTGTTTGTTAGGGATCATTAATTCAATGAAAGCTGAATGATATTAAGGAAGGAAAACACAGAGATATATAAAAAGGTCAGACCATGCAGGGACTTTTAGGCAATATTAAGGACTTCGGTTAATCACAAGAAGTCACTGAAGCAGGGTATTGACATAATCAGAATTTTATTAAAAATAAGAGAGAGAGAGAGAAAGAGAGAGAGAGAAGAAGAAGAATATAAGAAACCTTTGTAGTTTACTGCACTAAGGAAGATTATCTAAAAATTTAAGTACTTAACATTGCCAGACTCTCATTTAAGCACTTTACCTGTAATAGCTAATAAAATTCAAATGTATTAACCTTGGCTGAGCCAGGAATCAAACTTCAACAATCTGGTTTCACTGCTACAGTCAGAGGAATCCAGAGGAGACAGGATGCTGGTTTGAACCAGGGTTGACCAGAGAGATGGAGAGATTGCAATGGAAGTTGAGAGATACACACAAAGTAGGAATATCAGGGCTTGATTTTTGTCTGGCTGTAGGAGATTTCAAAGATGGCTTCCAGATTTGTGAAATGAGTAATACACCAGGAGAGGAGGTACTGGGAGAGGGTGAGTTGGGAGAATCTTAATTCAGATTGTAAGCTGCTTAAGGGTAGAAACTATGTGTTATCAAGATTTTGCCTGTGTGTTATAAAGCCTCAGTGATGACTTACAAAATTAATGAAACATAGATTTACAAAAGTCTATTTTAAAGTATCACGGGACTCTAGTATAACATTTTCTTAGATGAAGATGAGTTTTTCTTAAGGGTTTCTGTTGATAGAATTCACAAATTTGACTCAGAGAGAACATTCATGTTTGGCATGAGTATTTCTTCCATACACTCAAGGTTAGTGCTTGTGTTATAATTTTGCATTTCATTGCTACCTCTTTTTATTAGTGGAAAATACTAATTCATCAGATGTAGCCACATGCCATTCAGAAACTTTATTGTCATATTAGAGCAAATTTAATGTGATTCACAGTTTTAACATAGAACAGCACTTGTATTGTAAATTCAGTAGTGAAGAAACGAGCGTTTATTCTAAGACTGCTTTGTGTCAACACTGTTTCATTTATTTATTTTCGGCTATGTTGAGTCTTTGTTGCTGCATGCAGGCTTTCTCTAGTTGTGGTGCGTAGGCTTCTCATTGCAGCGGCTTCTCTTTGTTGCGGAGCACGGGCTCTAGGCACGTGAGCTTCAGTAGTTGTGGCATGTGGCCTCAGTAGTTATGACTCACAGGCTCTAGAGTGCAGGCTCAGTAGTTGTGGTGCACGGGCTTAGTTGCTCCACAGCATGTGGGATCTCCCCAGACCAGGGCTCGAACCTGTGTCCCCTGCATTGGCAGGCGGATTCTCAACCACTACACCACCAGGGAAGTCCCATGTGCCAACACTATGTTAACAGGTTATAACAAGGTTATTTCATTTAGTCCTCACAGCTGTTCTGTCACAGATTATGTTTTTGCCTTGGCTACAGTTTCTTCCTATTGCATTACACTTCTGGATTTTAACAGTGATTAATTGTATTTTTTTTGAGAAATCTTTAGTATTTTGTAGCATTTATTATTGAGTGTGAATAGTAACGAAAAGCTTCCTTAAATGCATAGATATCAATACAACTACTCTATGCCACACTCCTTTAGAGGAGCCCATTTGTAAAGCTGGTGTCTTTCAGCATCAACACTCAAGTTACACTTTACATTGCAGGGCTCAAGAGACCTGCTGTTCTTACTTTTTAGTGACACATACAATCCCTTTGTCTGTCTCTTTCCCCTTCTTGGCTGGAGTTAGTGTCACCTAATTGCCTTCTGCTGAGACACGTAAGCACAGTCTTCAAGCAACATAAGGGCTGTGCACAGAAAGCCAGAGCCATGGTGCCATCAGGCCAAAAGGAAATGGAGAATGGAGTAAGATTGATGTAGGAATGTCAGAAAAGAGATACAGTACATCCCTTACATACGAACCTTTGAAAGTTGCAAACTTTCAAAGAGACGAACGTGCATTCCATCATCAGGCATGAGTGAAATTGTAGCTTGCCCTCTGTCTCCTGTCTCCTATCGCTGACGATCCTTCAGCTCTACCACCTCCCACCTCCTCCAGTCAGTAAGTCTTCTTGCCTGTTCCCTCGATGCCAGCCCCTGTGTGCCAGCTGGTGTACTGGACTACTGTACTTTTCAAGGGACTGTACTGTAAGGTTAAAAATGTTTTCTTTATTTTTAGCTTGTTTTTTATGTATTATTTGTGTGAAAAGTATTATACACCTATTACAGTACAGTACTATATAGCTGATTGTGTTAGTTGGGTACCTAGGCTAACTTTGTTGGACTTACGAACAAATTGGACTTACAAATGCGCTCTCAGACGGAACTTATTCATACATAGGGGACTTACTGTAGTGATTTCTGTATTCTCTTCTGTCTGAGGTAAATATGTGTGGCTAAGGTGACATATAAAATGTTCAACAACCAGTGTGGCCTAGTTACCTACAATCAGAACAGATGCAGCACAAACTAGAACAGAAATCAATCACCAATCACCAAAAGGATATCATTCACAAATAGTCTTTAGGGCCTGCAGGTAACTTCTAGCTGAACATCAGTCTTGGAAGTAATTTTCTAAGTGTGGTAAGCATGAGTTTTTTTTTTTTTTTTTTTTTTTTAGAATTTTTATTTAATTTAATTTTATCTTTTTGGCCACCCATGTGGCATGTGTGATCTTAGTTCCCCTACCAGGGATTGAACCTGTGGCCCCTGCATTGGAAGCATGGAGTCTTAACCACTGGACTGCTAGGGAAGTCCCAAGCATGAATTTTAAGAAGGCTTGGGCTGCCTGTACTATATAAAATTATGTACTTATTTGTCTCTATAATGGGAAGTAATTGATTTGAAAAGGAATACAGTGGCATGTTTTAACAGTCAAATGTTTTACCCTCAATAAAGGTATTTATTAATAAAAATTAATATTTGTATTATCCCAGGACCTTGTATGTATTTATTTAGTACCTTGTGATTTATAAAGCACTTCCAAGTCTGCAGTCTCATACCATACTTATAAGATTCCTGAGAGGTGGATGGAGAAGGCGGGAGATGAACAGAGAAGTTAAATATTTGTCCAAGACCAGATGGCTAATATGCAGAGTGGTCATAATGAGACATGACTTTTAGAAAGATGTGAAATTGTGAAAATTAACTATTGTCTTTCTTATAAAAACATTGAATGGCTACTGAACTGCCGAAGGAAGCTCAAAATTATACTGAAAATAAGTAGTAACTAATTTTTTTTCTTGGGAAATAGCGAAATAAGGTAAGTTCTGACATTGTTGTGTTTGTGCTTATGAAAATAAATAGAAGAGCACATATTTGTTAGCCTCTCAAGACAATTGTTCTTAATTCTGTGAAAAATCTATTTCTATCCATTGTCCAGCTATTGATATCTAAATACCGTTCTCCAGTAAAATGAACCAGGTATCCTTGGAGAAATCACCTATTCTAGAGCTGAGACAGAAAAAAATACAAGATCAGTCTGGGCCATTTCACAGTGCCAGAAAGAAAAGAATTGGGGGAAAAAACTCAGAAAACAACAACAATAAGAAAAACAAAAAACAGAAACAACAGGATGAGGACATGTTCAAGGGATACCAGGAGCCAATCTGAAAGAGTTCCCAATGGACAAAGCTGGAACAATTCAAGAAACAGAAGTAGAATTAGCTTATAATATAAAATAGAAAATAATATCCACAAGTCCATATTAAATAACCCATTATTGAATAAATAAATTAGGACAAAAAGACAAATCTTCCTTACAGAAAAATTCCAAATAATATATGTGCATAATCCTCTCTCCAGGAGAAGGAATTTACCACCCCTTCCGGGTTTGAGTGTGGGCTAGAGTTGGCGACTTACTTCCAAAGAACAGTGTATGAAAAGGGGAAAAATAGTGGCTTTACAGTGAAGAAAACTGGCAAACACCATTTCAACCAAGTGATCAGGGTTAACCTCACTGGTATTAAGCCATGTTCATATCATGTACACCCTGATATGTTTTGATAAAAAAACACTTTATCTTTGATTAAATCTTTCCAAAATCTTATAATCTCAGTCTAATTATGAGACAAACATTATACAGACCCAAACTGAAATGCATTCTATAAAATATCTAACAGAACTCCTCAAAAATGTTAAGATCATGAAAAACAAAGATCAAGAATCTGTCGTAGACCACAGGAGCCTAATTTGAGACATGACAAATAAATGTATTATGGGATCCTAGACTGGATCAGAACTGGAACAGAACTTGGACATTAAGGGAAAAACTGGTGAAACCTCTATACATTCTGAAGTTTAGATAATAATTTAAAAAATTTTAAAATGTTGGTTTCTTAGTTTTGCCAAATGTGCCATGGTAAAATAAGGTGATACGTTAGGGGAAACTGAAACCCGGGCATATGGGAACTCTGTACTATCTTTGCAACCCTTCCATAAATTTAAAATTATTCCAAAATAAAAAAGCTTATTGAAAATAAACTACTCAGAATGTCCTTGTGTACACATGGGTCTATGTATGTGTCTGTGTATGTAGGTACGCATGAATGTCAATCAGTAGAGTTGAGCACTTTACTGACAATTCTATAATATTGAGTAATAGTGACAACTATTTTTACTTTAACGCTTGTATTACACTTTGGCTATTTTTGGTATGTGCTCCTAAGCCAACATGGCATGGCTTCTGTGCGCGCGTTGTCATGTTCACACATATCTTTACGTATTTTCATTCAGCTCTGAAATGAAAGTGTGTTAAATGACCAATTTTTTGAACATTAAAGAACCTTCTATCCAGGGACAAGAGCCAATGGGCAGCCAGAGCACATACTTGCTTTTATTTACTGTGATGATTAAAGGGATTCATTTTTCTAAAAGATCAGCACTAAGGGCCTCTGTATCCAGTGCTCATTCTGGTGGGAATCAAAAGCCTTCTGGGAGTCATAATGGATAGGGCAGGATTCCTGTCTTTCAGCAGCAGTGAAGCATCAGATCAAAGGTTTTACACTCCTCTAGAGCCCTCAGACCTCATCCAGTTTTGTCTCTGGTGATGGTCAAGTAGTGAAGTCATTATAATGGCAAAGAGTATCTCTTGCTCAATGAAAAATAGCTTGGCATGTATCACCCTTCTGTAGTGATGTTAATGGGATGAATAAAAAAAAAATTGTGAAAGTAGAACTGGCTATTTAGTGAAATAAGCAGAGAAATGTGGAAGACCAGTAATTTCTGCACAGCTTTGCTGTTCATCAAATTCAATTTGGTATCCTTGGAGGGAAGAACAAGAAAGATGTACGGGTTTTCCCTGCTATCTGAAAGTAGAGCATTCCTATAAAGCCTTTTGTAAGCTGAGAAAGCATAAAGTGAAGAAGCAATTACCTTAACATACATCTTGCTAATGGACACACAGAATAAATCAAGACAAAGCACAGATGCTCACAGACACAGTTCAAAGCTCTGGCGGCTTGATGCTGAGATGCTGTATGTATTGATAGCTCCTGGGGAAGGAGCTTGGCGGTGCCATTCTGGCTATTGGGGCATATGCGGCTCAGTGCAGAGCAAACACTGAATGTGACTTTCCCTTTCCACCTTTTTTTTGGTTTTACTTGTTTATTACTTTTATTTTTTTTAACGTTTTTATTGGAGTATAATTGCTTTACAATGGTGTATTAGTTTCTGCTTTATAACAAAGTAAATCAGTTACACATATACATATATCCCCATATCGCTTCCCTCTTGCATCTCCCTCCCTACCACCCTCCCTATCCCACCCTTCTAGCTGTTCACAAAGCACCGAGCTGATCTCCCTGTGCTATGTGACTGCTTCCCACTAGCTATCTATTTTACATTTGGTAGTGTATATATGTCCATGACACTCTCTCACTTCGTCCCAGCTTCCCCTTCCCCTTCCCCGTGTCCTCAAGTGCATTCTCTACTAGGTCTGCGTCTTTATTCCCATCTTGCCCCTAGATTCTTTGTGACCATTTTTTTTTTAGATTCCATATATATATGTGTTAGCATACAGTATTTGTTTTTCCCTTTCTGACTTCCTTCAATCTGTATGACAGACTCTAGGTCCATCCACCTCACTACAAATAACTCAATTTCATTTCTTTTTATGGCTGAGTAATATTCCATTGTATATATGTGCCACATTTCATCATCCATTCATCTGTTGATGGACACTTAGGTTGCTTCCACAGCCACTATGAAGAACGTATGGAGGTTCCTTAAAAAGCTAAAAATAGAACTACCTTTTCGCCTTTTTAAGTAAAAGTGAAAATCCTCTTCAGATTTCTTTTGGTTAGCGAAAACAGACGCCACTGTAGGTTTTGATAAAAGTGAAGGGGTATAAAGCAAACTTTTGAAAACCGAAGGATACCTATATTCATTCCCTGATGTTGAACTTATCAGTTTATTAATAACATCATCAGTGCATTGCTTTTATAGCTCTACACTAAGCTGGCCTGATATAAGGAAGCTATTCATTCATTTTTCATGTCTAAATAATTTCCAAATGACTTAATCTTTTAGTTTATATTCCCACATTTTCTCAGTCAATTCCCCTGTCTTTCAGGCTGTGTGTCTAATATGCCAAATAAAATAGTAAACTCAGTGAAAAAAACCCACCAAAACTCCAACATATTCATCCTGTTGTTGGGTGTTGTTTTGACAATATGACTTGATGGATGATGGGTCTTATTCCAATCTGAGTAGTTGTGTAGATACAGCCTCTTATCCTGCCAAAAGACAGTTTGGGGAATTTTTTCTTGACTCAAATGATTTGTCAGTATCTGCAATGTAGATATAGATAACATCTTCATAATGCCAGGCTTCTAGATAACGATGGAAGAATCCACTCTAACCATCCCGGAATTTGGAAATATCCTGACAGTAAGTTGCCTTTTCTCACTTTATATTCAATAATTTTGTATTGATTAAATGTTCACACATATTTATATAAACTCTTAGGCAAAATAAAACTGTGAAATAAACTTACTTTCTTAAAATGGAATAACCAATGTTTTTAATATATAGAAATTAAGTATTAAAATCCATCATCACATCTAAAATACTTTTCAAGTGGTAAATCTATCCCTAAACCATGAAAGGATGTATTCCTAATTGTGAATTATTAGGTCTAAATAGGTTACTAACAAAAATATTAAGATTAGTAGCTTTTGATTTCTGATTTTACATATTTTTACATATTTCCTCAAATTTTATAATATTTTATACATTTGCTCAGATTATTATAAAATCAAATACAATAAGATCTCTTCTATTTTTTAAGAAAAACTATTATTCGGTAAGAAGTACCTTCTCTGAAGAATATTAACTTATTTCCTGAGGATATGTTAGGCAGTTCTTAGTGCTTTTTTCATTTCCTCCTGTTGGGCTATGGGCTTTCAAGCCTGATCCTTGACATTCATACCCTTGAAATTGAAAACTGTTTCTTATCCACATTGCCTGAACTTAGTACCTGCTGAGATTTGTGGGACAATGTTTTAGTGAGGAAACTATGTACAGGTTGGGGTCTTCCACGCAGAACTCTGGGGAAAGTGCCCACTCTCCTTAGGTAAGTGGAACCACAGCAATAAACCTTCGGGGGTAAGAATAATGGAGAAGGGATAGAATGGAAATTTCCAAGACTTTGCTAGCAATAAAATGTTTTAACAAGGACGTTTTCCAGAGTTATCTGATTCTTGGGTGTAATAAATCCTCTGCTAGGAGTCTGTGGAAAATGGTCTACAGTAGTAAGGGTTTGCGTTAATGGGTTCTGGAACAGAGGTGACAAAATGTTCTCTCTTTCTGTCTCTCTCTCCCTTTTTTGTTTGTCCCAAGTGTAATCTTTGGTCAGAATTCCTGCTCCCAACTTCACCCCTGAGTCTGTTTTGAGAGTGGGCTTAGTAAAAATGTAATTTTTTTTGGCTTGCCTTTTTGACTGATAGATCTTAAGGTGAATAATTTTTGAGGCAATTTCACTTGAGCAAGGTAATGTTTCTTTCACTTTGTTCAGGTATTATTCTTTACTACCTCAATATCCATTGTGATTCTTTTTCTAGAAATTGTTTTTCAAAAATAAAAAGAGATCATGCCAAGAATCTTATACAGTCATGTCTGAGGAACTCAACTCAAATGCAAGTGTCTTGATTCCAGCTCCTTGGGAATATGAGTAAGAGGAAGAACAAAGGATGAGTCAATTCTGCCACCTAAAAAACTGAAAACTACTGAATATTTTGCAAAACAGCAAACGTCATTAAAATTTCTGAGAATATGTAATAGAATTTACATGCTCTGGTTTTCAAAGTAATATGCATTCATTATATTTATTTAGAAAATAAAGGATAAGAAAAAGAAGAAACTATTCAATCAAAACCTCACAGAGATAAAAAATATTAATATGTTAGACCTTCAAAAAACTTTTTTTCCATGAAATTCTTTAATAGTTTCTTAAAAATGTTTTTCTTTTAGAAAATCTTTTGGTTTCTTTTGGACATTTTCTTTAATTTTTTTTCACAAAATTCTTTCCATACTTAAATCTTTAAAATCTTAGAAGAAAAATAATCTTAAGGTAATTTTATGTATTTTACTTTTTAAAAGTAAATCAAATGCTTTTTTTTTTCTTTTTGTACTGTTATCTTTGGTTTAGTGCTTCTTTGTGAGTGATACTTGATTTATTTTTCTTCAAAGTCAATTTCTTAAGAAGGAAGTCTACCTAAATTTTTCTAAATCATGCTATTTCTTTAGACATACGATTTTAAATCTCAACCCAATCTTTATAATAAACTCAGAGTTCCTAAGTCAAGATTCTGTGGCAGTTGTCTTTTTAAAAGGGAGACAATGATGGATCAAGTTAACACTGATTAAAATAAAATGGGAACTCTTTGAATTCTGCACACTCTTATTCAAGATTATTCCATGGGCTTCAGTATTTTGTGTAAAATCATCCTGAGTCTTAGACTTAGTTGGAGTTTTTATCATCAATATGAAGAATCATTGACCAAAGACTCACTTTTCTCTTGGGTAAGGGGAGGGGCAAAGTGCTGTTAAGTCCAGTGTTTTGATCCAGTTATCATCAGTTTTTTCAGTGACCACAGATTGAACTTCTAATTGCAGCCAACTCTCTCAAAATAGTTGTTTTGGGTTACAAAGGGAAATAAAATGAGGGTACATGAGTCATTCTACATTCTTTAAAATGATTAGCACAACAATTTTCCTAAGGAGGGGCAGTAGGGTCATGTTCATCTTGAAAGGATGCACCTTAAATAATTGAATAATACAGTGAAATTACAATAAAAGATGATGCAGACATTTCCATTTAAACAGGGATTCTACCTGTGCCCTCTTTTATAGCTAAGATCCACCAGCCAAGTAGCAGAAGTTCTGGAGTTTACTGGACACCCCTGAGAAATACAGCTGTCATCAACAGCTTGAGGTTTCTGTACCTGAAATACAGCTGCTAGCTGTCATCTAGAAGCAAGAGTTTTTAGGGTGGAATTAGGTGAAAGAAAACTGTGCTTATGAAGAGGGCCAGAAAGAGGTTCCCCTTGAAAAAGATGTGAAAAATTTGGGTCCAGGAGTAATCAGATTTATTGGAAATGCTTTATTGAGGAGCCTGGTGAACCAAGCCAGAGCCTGCCCCTTTCACGTCTCTGAAGAACTAGCCCTTAAGGGAGGGGCAAGCGTGAGCTCAAGAAGTTCTCTTTCTACACAGGCTCAAAATATGCTGTGCAGGGAAGCCAATGGGTAGCTTCATATTAATAATTATCAGCCTCAGCTGATGTTGTTACTTATGTGAATTATAATTGGATATAGCAATTACAAAAGAGCAATAAAATTTCAGAGTCGTGAATTGATTAGAAAAAAGAAGGTTAGAAAAACAAAATAATGAAGCCCATTTTATACTGTTTCTGTACAAAAGAAAAGCAATCAAAAGAAAGGAAGTGTGGTTGAAAATGCCTTGTTTAATTATATACAGACTAGGTGTTTCCTATATTAGATGAAAATAGGTGTATATTCCACTTTCTATTACCCGAGAAAAATCAGACACATCTTTTCACAAAGAAAGAAAAGGTTAGACAATGGGATAAGCTAAAACCCATAGTATTACAAATTAGATTTTTATTTTGATATCAGTAATATTTTTAAAAGGAAAAGGGAGAGCAATAAAGCTGATCTTTTCTCCTATGTATGAAATAAGGCTTCCCGTACTATTCATCATAGCTTTGAAAAGTTGAAAACTTTTTGTTTTTAAATATACTTGGCAAAATTCTGCTCAAACCTAATAATAAGAAACCATCTTTTTTCCTACTGGACAGCTGTTAGCCATTAAAATAATGTACTTTGAACTTTAATCTTTAAATCGTGCAAATATTTATATATCCGCAAATTAGGAAAAATATTTCCCCAACACTGCTTAACAAAAACGTTTAATCTCTGCATTATTCTTATATTATTGTAACATTTCAGGTGTCTCTTAAGAGATAGTTTAAACTTCCAGCTTACAGTAATATTGACTGTGTCCAGCCAAAATCTGAAGTAGCTTAGTGGCTACCGATTACTTAGTCAAAGCTGAATACTGTGTATTTAACTGTTCATCTTTTAAGGCATGTTCTCCTTATAGCTTCATTTATTACCAAGTAATTATGAAATATTATATCATCAATTGAAAAAAAGGGCATTTTAACTTGAAATAGAAATTTTTAAATTACCTAATAATCTTGGCTTCACGAGAGAGTCAAGAGAGATGGCCCATTAGAATTATATTTTGTATCACCGGTGCTTAGGGTCTATCACTTTACTCATTTATTACACCTTCTGGAGTGTCCACAAGAGGCCAGACACTAGGTTAAGAGGTAAGCTTACAGAGAAAACATGAACTAGTCCTTGTCCCTAAGCAATTTAGAATAAATTATAGTAATATTGTATTATAAGTGTTATAATAAGTGTCTGCAGAGGACATCACTGGAATAAAGTAGGAGTCCGAACAAGGGTATTTGGTGCTACCTGGGTATAGAGGTAAGGACACAACTCTAAGAAAAGGTGACATAATCTGATATTTGAAATCTGAGTGTAGCAATTTGTTATGGCTAAAGGTCAAACTGAAGTTAATCTTCTCCATGCTGGAAGAGGCATTTACACGTGTGTTTTGTGTAGATCTGGGTGCCTTTCCTCTAGACTCACTCTCCTCATTGATAAGTCTTCCTGCTTACCTTTGATCATTTTGATCAATTTCAAAATTGACAGGCCTCTTATTTATCATCTATCCCAATGGTTCTTGAATTTGTTGTGAATCAGGATTACCTGGATGGATTCTTAAAACATAGATTTCTGGGTCCTACCCAGTGTTTTTGACTCAGTAGGTCTGAGGTGGAGATCGGCAATTTGCATTTTTAAGTTCCCAGATGATGCTGATGCTGCTAATCCATGGACCATACTTGTCCCATACATTATCAGAATCATCTGAGGATGTTTTTAAAATATATGGGGTCCATTTCTAGAGATTCAGATTTAGTTGAACTTGGGTGAGAACAAGTAATCTGTATTTTTAATATATCTCCCCAGTTGATTCTGATCATCAGTGAAGTTTGGGATCCACTGACAGTCCAGTTCTCTCATTTTACAAATGATAAAATTGAGATGTTGAAAAGTAATGACAATTCACCAAAACATACACAATTAACAAGGATCAGAGAAAGCTCTTTTCCCCACTATACCTCCATTTCCTTTCCCTTCAAGAAATCATAATGAGAATTTGTTCTTTACTGAATCAAGTCAACACTCTTATTGCAATATTCAGTGATTTCCAAAATCTCTTCCTTTTAACTTATGGTCCCAATAGTTAGTCTTGGTTACAATTAGGCTGGCCCCACATCAATGAGCAGGAAAAAAAGTATCTACTATATTCTATGGGAGGGGTTGAGGTGGGCTCAGATTAGAATAAAACTCAGTCCCTTCTTTCAAGGAACTTCCAGATAAGTAGCAGACACCACATTCCCAAACATGCACAAATACACACCCTTGCATAATGGTAATAAAAGACAGATTTATAGTAAATACTATTGAAGAAGTACAATATATCAGAAAAGCCTCAGCATGATGAAACAAATATTTATATAAACCTACTTGCCAGACACTATGCCAGCTTCTTAGGGTTGCAAAAAGTGTTAAGGCTTAGTTTTCTACCAAAGGAAATCATAATAAAACTATGCAAAACACAATTGACTCTATACTGAAACATAGTTAAACTATAAAATGGCATGAGTAAAGTGCTGTCAGAAAATAGAAGTGGGAGTGATTAATTCAGCTGAAATACGTGGAAATGTCCACAGAAAGGGTTATAAAAAAAGCATTTACACATTTTGTTTAGATTTGGGTACTTTTCTTTTAGTTTCTCCTCTTGCTTTCATTTTTACGTGGCCAGGTGAAGGAGAGGGCAGAGCAAAAGTACAAAGGTGAACTTGTAACATGGATTTTTTCAAAAATAGGTAATGGACAGAGAAGGCTAGAACACAAAGCATGTGGACACAGAATAATATTCATGAAGGTGAATTTAAGCTAGGCTTTGAAAGATGCATAGAATTTGGTAAATAATACTAATTTTTGCATCCATTAATTATATTATTTTTTTAGATTTCTTCCCCTTTTATTTCCAAACTACCAAAAGTTTTACCCATTCCCCGGGTTCAAATCAAGGCCCTTAAAAGTTACTACTTTGGTGCTTGTCAACCCTTTCTGAGAATCACAGTTACCTCTGATGTTTAAATAAAATACATAAGGTCTGGCTCCACTTGAGGAGTTTTGATCCTGAAGATTTCAATTCAGGGTGCCTGATGGTTGAACCCTGGTATTTCTAGTAGGTAGTTTTTTTTAGCTAATTTTGATCTGAACCACTGGCCTACCGAATGCCAAAACCTAAGATGGGTTCAGTGGGTAATTGCTAAACTGAATGTTTCTCTGCAATCTAAATGCTTAGATAAGTTCTCTTCACAATTTTATTATCTTTGTCCCAGGAAGATAGTTTTAAAGTATATACCCTGAGATGCTAAGAGAAATCAGGGAAGAATCAAATCAGGGAAGAATAAGCTACACAAATATTTTGGGAATAAGGAAACTCAATATGTCTATTTATCTGCTCATGTCCACACACATGCTTCCATAAAAAAATACCATCCCACTGGACTAGTTTGTTCTGTAACCAAACAAAGATTCTAAATGTACACGAATTTAAAGTCAAGAATATTCATACTTAACTCTAAAACGAATTTTAATTCACTATCCAAATTGAACAAAATTGTTCAAATTGCATAAGTGTTACAGACAACCTCAGGAAATAAAAATGTCTAATTGATCCCTTTTGCATATTGAAGAATTAGTCATCACTGAGTAGTGCTGCATTTCTAGAGTCTGCTTTCGAAGCTCACTCTCATTAGTCATAGAGCCTTGTGTGGGTGGATATAATGTGGTTACAGCAACTGCTGATGACTTGTTTTTCTTAGACCATTTAGTAAGCACTTTTATTGAATAAGGTTTGAATTATTTGTATGTCCTCACAGGTCACAGTGAATGTGTCGCTTCAAAATACAAATAAAATATTTTTTTTATTTCTGAGACAGGATGTTCTGAAGAGTCAAATCCCATAGCTCTCCATTTAATTAAAACTTGCTGGATTGAGATTTTATTATTAGGCATTCCATTAGCTCAAAACTCAAGGTCAGTGTTGTTAGGACTAAAAAAATATGTTTTCTCATGGACAAAGGATGTGACCTTGGAGGGCAAAGCAAAGATATTCAACATATGATGACATTGTAAAATATTTTATAATTTTTTTCTGAGTACTACAGATACTATACTCTCCACCCCTCTAGTCCCTCAGTGAGAGAAAATTTGAGCATATATGATACATAAGGACTTATATTTTGAGATTTATTTAAAAATAGTAAAAAATGCTATTCCAAAGTATAATAATTGTAAGCTGTATCATATGTGGAATCATTTCTTCTCTCTTCATAGTATGTAACTTTTCATCTGTGTGAAAAAGTTATGTACATCAGGTATAATATTTCAATATCATGTTTTTTTAAATGAGATTTAGTATGGCATTTACATTTTAAAATCAACATGGGTACAAATTAATAGAACCTAAGGTATTTTATAAAGTGACAGTACAAGAGGCAATATTGTTGCATGTAAACTTTAAATACTACTTGACATGTGTGTGGTGATGAGGGTTGAAAAATAAAGGAAGAAGTCTATTCTGACCCAACACAGGTAATTTATTAGGAGTAGCTAATTTGATATTTATCACCACTTTAAAGTAGATATTATTACACTACAAATGAAGAACTTGAAGTGAAGAGTTTAAGTAGTTTAACTCATAGTTAAATAAGTGACAGAACTGGTATTTGAACCTAGGTGATCTACTCCAGGATTTCTGATCTTAATCACCACACTATACTGAGAGAAGGATTTGCATATATAACTCTTAACATTATGATTCATGCTGGGAAGGAAGTCCCTTATAAGATGAAAGAGTAAAATTCAGCAACTATGTAACACAAATTATTTTAATACTCTGCCTGCTATATAAGAAACTTCATTTGCTAAAGTAGAAAATAAAATGTTTAAAAATTTGAAAAGAAACAAAATATATTGCCTATAAATTTTTAATATAGTGGAGAGAACATTGGACTTAGAATTAGGGATTTTGAACTCTAGCTTTATCACTATCTTGGTCTAGACCCATGGTTCTCTAACTGCACCAAGGGACCCTGGGATACAGGCAGTGAACTCATGGAGTACCATGAGGTACTTTAACAGTGGCACTTGACATATGTTGGGCACCGCACAAACTACTAGCTCAAGATAGTTCACAGTTTTGATATTATTTCACACTACAGTCCTTCAATTACATAATATTTTTGTGAAGCTCAGGTTTCAACAATCACTGTGATAAAAAGCAAGTAGCACTTGAACATCGATATGGAACAGGAAATGTGATGGCAATATATAACCTGATTCCAAGGTCTGAGAAATCAGGCAGTGCCTAGAGGGAGCATATATCCCATCAATAAGTAACTGTGGTTAAGAATGAAGTAAAGGTGCTATTTTTTCTTTCAATTAGCATATATGATTTTGTTTAAATGGCTGCCGAGTTGTTAGAGTGCAAATAATTTATTAATTTGTTTGCATTAATTACTTAATAAATGGGACTGATAGGTATTCATTTTGTACTAAGAGCATCATAAAAAAATTGCTGGGGACCTAAGGGTTTCATGAACTAAGAGACTTTAAGAAACTCTGGAGTAGAAGTTTGGTATATTGAAGTTTTGTATGTTGAAGTTTTTGTTCTAGCTTCAGTTTGCTTTTCTGAAAAAGTCTCAAATTCTAGTCTAATTCTAACAGGCAATGATTCTATGGCAAGACAGAGGGTAATTTAGGCAACTCTGAGAATTCCATACCCCATTCACCTACAGCACTTAAGTACTACACTAAATTGGGAACATTTAATGATTTTCTAATGCATTTTAAACCAGATCTTTTAAAATACGTTAACTGTTAGGTGTAAATGAGTTAATTATTTTACAAATATATCTCACCTACCTCTTTAATCCATAGAGCTTGTGGTTTGGGGTTTTTTTGTGTGTTTTGTTTCGTTTTGTTTTTTGGCATCTAGGAGTTTTCCCCATCTGTTAACACGTTGAATTAGAAAATTCCCAGATTAAGCGAAAATCTGTACTTTGTAAATATTAGAAAATCTAGAGTGTCTGAACTACCTAAGAAAATATTGTTGCATGAAAATTTCAAATCAAAAACAAGTAGCCCACTGTTTTCAATAAAAATTCTAGCTAATAACCACACCAGAATTGCATTCTTTTATATTGCCAACTTACACAAGGAAATGCTCATTTAGAAAATATTTAAATGTGTGTCTATAAAAAAATAATACTTTTGTTACATGGAAAAGTATTAATCTTATTAGGCTGATTGATTCTTTATTTGAGGTACAATAGGTTTGTATTGACTTGGTTGGTATTTTCGGGGGCTGTTTTTGGCTCAAAACATGGGCCAAAATAGGTGTTATGTTACAGCCAGACGATTAACACATTTGATTTTATTGGCAATACCTGAAAGAAAGAAAATTGCAAAATATTTGTGAGAGACTTGTATCTTTGGGTTAGTGAATTTAGAAATACAGAAAGAAATCTTTTATTTTGGACAACTGGGTAGTGACAGAATGGTTCTGTGAATGGAGTGTGAGCTCTTGGATAGTACTTTCTTAATGAGTGTTTAATGAACTAAAACAACGCCCTAAAATGCCCCCAACTGCCACCCATTGTTTTAATTCTATAGCAAAGTGCATATATAGAAACAAGTAACTCAAATCCTTTGCTGGTCATATGACCATAGAGACAGTTCATAGTTAATTAGTCTGAATAAAGTTGTGGAATATTTCAACAAATATTGTCAGGGTTCATTTCCTTTTTTAATAGGAATAAGGATTTCCTCAACGAATGGATGTAGAAAATGTAGTATACATATACAATAGAATATTATGTAGCCTTAAGAAAGAGGGAAATCCTTTCATTTTTGGCAGGAAAATACTGCTTGTATGAGGAGTCTAAAATAGTCAGATTCATAGAAGCAGAAAGTAGAATGCTGGTTAGAAAGCAGAGAATAGGGGCTGGAGGGTGGAGGGGAGGTATTAGCCAGAGGGTACAAATTGTGAGTCGTATAAGATGAAAAAGCCCAAGAGAGCTACTGCATAGCTCAGTTCCTACAGTTAACAATATCATATTGCATACTTAAAAATTTGCTAAGAAAGAAGATCTTATGTTAAAAGTGTTTGTATCACAAAATAAATAATAAAGAAGGCAGGAGGAAACTTTTCAAAGTGATGTATATGTTCACGGCATAGATTGTGGTGACAGTTTCATTTATCTCCAAACTCATTAAGTTGTACACATATATACACCTTTTGGTATGTCAATCATACCTCAGTAGAGTGATTTTTTTTTCAAAGATTTCCTTTAAGTAGCAAAGAGAGCACTTGGTGATTTAAAATAAAAATGAAGACTCATAAATATGTAAAAGTTTAGAGGTTATCTACTGTTTCCAAACAAAATTTAGATGCATTATAGGGTCTTGGCTGGATCACAATAAGGGTATCAATCTTAGAAACAAACCAGCAATTGTAATTTTTTTACACATGAACTGAAGTGGCAGTAACAGTTCTGCCCATTTTTGTGAGCAGCCTATTCAAGTGTTTCTATACATTTGTTTCAAATATTTGCTCTTGGTATATATTGATTTAATTAAGTGTATGCATTTCCTACTGCCGCTGTAACAAATTACCAAAAAGTGGCTTAAACTACATAGATTTATTATCTTCCAGTTTTGGAGGTCAAAATTCTAATGGACCAATCTAAAAAAAATGGTACAAATGAACTTATTTACAAGACAGAAACAGAGTCACAGATGTAGAAAACAAACTTATGGTTACCAGGGTGGAAAGGGGAAGGATAAATTAGGAGATTGGGATTGACATATACACACTACTGTATATAAAATAGGTAATTAATAAGGATGTACTGTATAGCACAGGGAAATCTACCCAATATTCTGTAATGGCCTATATGGGAAAAGAATTAAAAAGAGTGGATATATGTATAACTGATTCACTTTGCTATACACCTGAAACTCACACAACATTGTAAATCAACTATACTCCAATAAAAAAAAATTCTAGTGGGCTAAAATGTAGGCGTCAGCAGGTCTGTGTTCCTTCTGAGGAGCTAGGGGAGAATCTATTTCCTTGTCTTTTCCAGCTTCTAGAGACTGTTCTCATTACTTGGCTTGTGGCCCTCTCCATCTTAAAAGTTTCTCTCTGAACTCTGCTTCTGAAGTTACATCTTCTATGATTTTCCTGCCTCCTTCTTTCCCCTATAAGGACTCTTGTCATTACATTGGTCCCACCTGGATCTGTACAGTCCCTTTTCCACATAAGGTAACATCTTTGGTGGGAAGGAGAGGTAAGGGATATTATTCTGCTTATCACATTAAGGTATGTTTTGCTTCATTCAACAAAGTATTTTAGGAGACAGTATGAATATTCTATGAAGGCTCTGAATTTAGTGGATTAACTCCCCTTATTTGACGCATACAATTCAAGTTTACATTTGATAGAATAATTATAAATCAAAACCAATCAGCTACTAACACATATTTCATTAAATGCAGTTATGTTATAGCAAAAAAGTGAAATGATGAGACTTGTAGTATAAAATATTTTCTACAATTTGAAAACAGTTTTTTTTTTTTTTTTTTTTTTTTTTGCGGTACGCGGGCCTCTCACTGTTGTGGCCTCTCCCGTTGCGGAGCAACAGGCTCCGGACGCGCAGGCTCAGTGGCCATGGCTCACGGACCCAGCCGCTCCGCGGCATGTGGGATCCTCCCACACCGGGGCACGAACCCGTGTCCCCTGCATCGGCAGGCGGACTCTCAACCACTGCGCCACCAGGGAAGCCCTGAAAACAGTTTTTAAATCTAAAATTTATATTAGGTTTGTTTACCTGAAATAAACCTAAAGAAAGTTTACAAATATTTTTTATAGTAAAAGAGCAGGATAGATAAATGGCCCTGATTAGAAGTTAATTCTTATCTTTAACTGTGGAGCACATCTTTCTTGTGTTCCCAGAAGAAAGCTCTTTCACACCAAAAAGGGCATAAAGTAATCCATCTTTTGGCTCCATCTACGTGGAGCTTGTTGATTTCACACAGAGATTTTGGCTGCCAAGAACACCGTACCATTTGAGAGAAACAGCTGTAAAATCATACAGCTATTTACTTGTACAAGAAAAGCAGGCAGCAAGCATTTTTTAGGACAGAGGTTCTCAAACCTTAATATGGATAAATATCACTTGGGGAATCTTATTAAATTGTAGATTCCAGTTCAGATCTGGCGCGTCCAAAGATTCTGGGTTTGTTATGAGGTGCCAAGTGATGCTGATGCTATTGGTCTCTGAACCACATTTTGTACAGCAGGGTTGTAGAACGTTCTGGGAAGGAGCAAATGCTGCTATGGAAATCATCTTAGAAAAACATGGTTCTTAACACATTACCTTGAGTAAACATTTAAGTGACAACCAAAAAATTTTTTGTGAATACTAATAAGAAACAAGAAATGGACATCTCAGTAAAGGCTGGGTAGGATGTATGATTATCACCATTTCTTTAATGAGGAAGAACTAAAACTGTGTTTTAATTAGAATCCTCTGTATATACTTTCTAGTCAGTTGTGAGTAGGAACATGTGGTGAAAACATGGTTCATATTATAATGTATGAATTTACTTATTCTCACTAAATCAATTTTTTTCATTTAAGCAATACCTTATATTATTTTTAAATATATATATATATATATATATATATATATATATAAATGATACCACTGTTTTTTTCTATTTCTGGTATCAAGTTTTGTTGCTCAGAGTGGGAAAAACTGGGTGAGTCTTAAACTTTAACAATTTCATTCTTATTTTTGTAGGTTAGTATAGAGCTCTGTATTTAAACATATTTGTTTCCCTTACTTGAAAATAATCAGATAATAAACAAGCAAACAAGTAAATAATACAATTTCAGATAGTTAAAATGGTGTAGAGAAAAAGAATAGAGGGTGAGAGACCTGTGGAACAGAGTTTGGATAAAGTCAGACAAAAAGTGTGGAGTAAAGATTCTATGTTGAGAGGAATAGCAAATATAAACACCTTGATCAACAGAACAGCTAGGCTCACTCAAGTAATGAGAAAGGATGGAGTGAAGTGAGTGACAAAGAGCACAGAGGAAATGCCTTCAAGAGTTTGTTGGGGCAGAGCTCCCTTTGGGAGCTAGGGAGTAAAGACATTTGGATTTTATTACAAGTGTGATACAATACACTTGCATCAATAGAAGACAGACAGTGGTGAAAGGAACAGAATAATGACCACAAATCAACACTCTCCTGTGATTTAAGCTCCTCTTTTCCTGTTCCCCATCAGGGCCCCCATTGCTCTATTTCTTATTTATTTATTTCATGTCTGTCTTTCAATATGGAATGTAAGGTCCTTGAATTTTCACATTGTTCATCACTGTATCCCTCGGTTACATCGCCTGACTTGGGACAGTGTCTTAGTAATTTGTTGTTTTCCAAAGGTATGGGTGGGTAGGACTTCTTGGTTGATGAGTTTGAGGAGAAGCTACAAAAAGGAAGAGTCCAAGGTAATAGATATTTTTTCTTTTTCAGAGAAAATGGATACAAAAATGGTACAGTATATGACAGCTGAAAAAAATACTGAAATTAGAAAGATAAATTCAGTTCGGAAAGAAAGAAAAATTGAGTTTAACTTGAAATACATTATTATTTAGCTTGAAATACCATTATCCTAATGGTGAGATGTTCAAGGGCAAAATGTTCTGTAGCAGTTTGGAGAAGAGAGACTTCTGTAGTGATTCTTATTCCCACAGAACACCAGTCCCATGTGATTTAATAGGTGTTCTGCCAAAGAAAATTCACAAAGTTTGCATCCACCCGCAGGATCCTTCTTTCATCTTTTTCTTGGCTTTGGTACTTCTCCAGGTCTTCGTTTTAATCTGTTTAGCTGTTTTCAGTATGTCTCTATGGTTGATTTTCTTTATTATAATGATTATTTATTGTAACAGTTATCTCAAAATTTATGTATTTCATATTTATTTTTGTTAAGTGTATGCATTTAAATTTAGCATGTTCTGTTAACTAATTTTCTAATTTATTTAAAATTTGTATTTTAATACCATATGCTAATGTATATATATGGAATCTAAAAAAACAGTACTGAGGAACCTAGTGGCAGGGCAGGAATAAAGATGCAGACATAGAGAATGGCCTTGAGGACACGGGGGAAGGGGAAGCTGGGATGAAGTGAGAGAGTAGCATTGACATATACACACTACCAAGTGTAAAATTGATAGCTAGTGGGAAGCTGCTGCGTAGCACAGGGAGATCAGCTCAGTGCTTTGTGATGACCTAGAGGGGTGGGATAGGGAGGGTTGGAGGGAGGCTCAAGAGGGAGGGGATATGGGGATATATGTATACTTATAGCTGATTCACTTTGTCATACAGCAGAAACTAACACAACATTGTAAAGCAATTATACTCCAATAAAGATGTAAAAAAAAATTGTATTTTATCTTTTATTGTTGTTGTTCTAGAAAAAACAAGCATAGCATGTAGGTGTGGGATAGGCATCTGAGAGGAACACCTGAGGAATTATCATGCCCTAAAAAACAGTGGTTTCATATTCAGTCTCCCATTCCTACTACTACTAATTACAAAGCTTTCCTACAAAGTTTACAAAGTTTCAGTCCTGGTGAAATAAATGTGAATTAAAATAACAGTGTTCATTTTTAGATCTCATGTTTTCTGTTCTAAATAATGGTGGACACTATAGACTCGATTTGTATCCCCTCCAAATATCTATGTTGAAGTCTTAACCCCCAATGTGGCTGGATTTAAAGATAGGGCCTTTAGGGAATAATTAAGGTTAAATGAGGTTTTAAGGTTAGGCCCTAATCCAATATGACTGATGTCTTTAGAAGAAGAGAAAGAGACACCAGGGAGGCACACACACAGAGCAAAGGCCATGTGAGGACAAAAGGAGAAGGAAGCCATCTGCCAGCCATGGAGGGATGCCTTAGGAGAAATCAAACCCACCAATACCTTTATCTTGGACTTCCAGCCTCTACAATTGTGAGAAAATAAACTTCCACTGTTTAAGCCACATGGTCTGTAGTATTTTGTTACAGCAGCCCTAGCAGAGTAGGCTAATACAGCAGGTTCTGAGCTATCACTGCTGTGTATCAAGCTGACAGAGACACATAGCTTCCTCTCCTATTTCAATGGGCAGAACAAGACACATGGCTCTACCTCACATCAAGGGGCAAGAGTGAGGGGTGTGCACAAAGGAGAGCAGATGTGCACCATGTGCCCAGTTGTTGGTTGTTACTCTGAACAGGTTACACTGATTTCTCACCCTCTTCATATCGCCTAAGACTCGGTGCTCCCATTGACTTGCACTCACATTTGATTTCACTTTTTCCAATTACAGAATGTAAGTTGTTCATAACTGGCTATTCAGACCCATTGTTACGTAGGTGACCTGCTCTACGAAGCCTATTTCTCATCACAAGACGGCTCATATTCAGGAGATTAAAATTAAAATTACTGTAAGAACACATGCTTAATTAATAAAGATATAAAGAGCTACATTGTGTATATGTAGTATACACACATATATTTCTTGGTTACGACAACTGAGAGGGCCTAAAAGAAAAGACACTCCATAGCAAGAAGCACACCTAGTGCTCAGGTCTTGGTTTCTAATACCATTCTTCAATAAAAGGAACCAGGGATCTTGAGAGAAATAGTTGATTATAGGATTGGGGTGGAATATATACAAGATGAATATGGAGCAACTAACTTGAAAGAAAGAAATCCACAGTGATGGGGATGACAGGAATATGTCAGAACATGGAAGTCAAGTGAAAGAGCTATCAATGGCCAAAACTGGAATATTTTGAGCAAAAAATAAATAGTATTAGATTATAACCTAAGGAATAAAATGAATATCCAACTGCATGAAGAAGAGAAAATTCTCCTGTGTAGAATTCCAAATAAATTATGTAGTTACTCTTCCCTAATGGAAAAGGAGCATAAGTCCCCATTTCTAAAGTGTGGGGTGTACATAATGACTTTCTTACAAAGAGTACAATATGAAGGGGGGGGGCAAGAGTGATTTAATAATGGAGAAACCTGACAAACACGACTTCAGCCAAGGTCAACATCAACAGTCACAAATTATGTTGATAGCCTTAATATGATGTGATGAAATGATACTCTACCTCTACCTGTGTGACATTCCTCCTCCAAAACCCAGAACCCCAGGCTAATAGTGAGAAAAACATGATTTCTATAGAGAGGCATTCTACAATATACCTGACCAATACGTCTCAAAGCTGTCAAGGTCATCATAAACAGTCACGTCTGAGAAACTGTCAGAGTCAAGAGGAATTGAAGGTAATATGACAACTAAATGTAATGTGGTACACTGGATGGGATCCCGGAACAGAAAAAGGATATTACATAAAAACTAAGGAAATCTGAATAAATATGGATTTTAGTTGATAATATATCATACTGGTTTATCAACTGGAACAAATATAGTAGCAGTAAGATGGTAATAAAAAGGGAAACATACTTTTACTATCTGCACAAATTTTCTGTAAATCTAAAACTGCTCTTTAAAAAGTACAGTACTAATAAAAAATGATTGGTAGAAAAAATTTCAATTACTGATGACATTCTATGTGCCTTTGTTAATCTTAGCTCAGGGAAACATCTGAATGAATACAGTACAATCTTCTAAAATGTTGCTAGAGGAGACAGTTATGTTAGAAAACAAAATCCCGCATATTCGAAGCTTTAGAACCCTTTTTTCTCTTGCCATGCAGCAAACTGATGTTGGCATAGATAAGAATGGCTAAAATAATTTAGTCATATTTAATGTTAAAACTATGATTTTTAATTACCTGGAACATATAAGAGGAACTTTTTTTCATCTGATGCTGATTTAGCAAGCCTCAAAATGAACATGGTATGTCATGACAATTACATTATTCCTGCCAGGGTGCGTGCAAATTTTTTAGATATCTGGTCTCAATTTGACAGTCTTTTGAACTTTACATATCTGCTATGCACCATCAGCTAACATCATAATTTTAAGAGATCTGATACTCAGGTTGGCAATGTTTCCACTATCTCACTCATAAAAATAAACCTCAACTAGGGATATATGTATTCCCTGGGACCATTAATGAGGTATTGTGTAAATCAATTAAGAAAATAAAAACACCTGGCTAAATTAATTTATGAGCAGAATCTACTAATGTTGAATGGCAGTCTAGCATTCCTCCTCAAAACCCCAGTTCCATGTGATTTTATAGGCATTCTGCCAAAAACCATTGTCATATAAGTTTGGGAAAAGCTAGGTTTAACTAAATTAGATAGGATATCTTTTCCAAGACTTCTCATAATATACTGGTATTTTATGATTCCTCAAATGTGCATAATGTCCCAAGATTTTTTGAAAAAAAAAACCCACTTTCAAAGAAAACATGGTTATTCTAAGAAACCAGTTTCTATGGAGCTCCAGTTGGGAAACCTTGGTCTTGGTCAATGTTTTTCAAAAGCTCCTTTCGGAATCAGCAGCAGCAGCATCAGAAGGGAAATTGTTAGAAATGTAAATTCTGTGCCCTACCTTACACATTCTGAATCAGAAACTGGTTGGTTGGAGCCTAGAACTCTGTGTTTTAACAGGCCTTCCAGATGCTTCTGATGCATACTAAAATTTAAGCACAATTAACCTAGAAGCAACTTGCATCTTGAATTTACAGACCAATGTTGTTGATTGCTTAATATCTACGCTATTGTTGCTCTCCTTCAGAGAATTGATGTCTTCAAATAGGCTGAAAGCCATTACTTCATCTTGACTTTCAAAGGAGCTGTATATGACTTCTTAGGTCACAGAACTGGATCAGTGGGATGTATTAAGAAGTCTCAGATGAACCAGAAGAGTTCTTCAATTCTTACGTATCTGAATTCTGTTCAGTGTGGAATGACTGAATGAGGAGATCCTATTTCTTTAGGTAGGACTTGAAAGAAGGATGACATTATGGAAAAAGAGACATAAATACTTTATTGTGGACTATGAGAAACAGCTTTTATTTCAAGGTCCGATTACTCAGTAAAGGTAAAGAAAGTGAACTAGATTGGCAATGAAATGTCTGTGCAGTAAGGCATCACATATAGAGTAATTGAGAGCCTAGTCTCTGGGTCCAGATTGCTTGGGTTTGAAACCCAGCTCTACATTGGGCAAATAATTTAATCTCTATGCTTTAGTTTTCTTGTCTGTAAAATGGGGATAATAATAGTACTTATCTCATAGGATGCTAAAAAGATGAAATAAATGAGGTAATGTATTTTTTGATGGTTTCTTTTTCTCCCAGTTTCCTTAATAAAACTTAATGTACCTTAATATATGATTAAATAAAAATTGTATATGTTTAAGTGTCCAATACATGTTTTGATATACATATAAATTGTGAAATAGTTACCACAATCAACCAATTAACATATCCATCACCTCACCTGCTCACATAGTTACCTTGTATGTGTTATACGTGTGTGTGTGTGATGAGAACACTTGAGATCTACTGTCTCAGAAAATTTCAAGTATATAATATGTTATTATTAACTATAGTCATCATATTGTACATTAGGTCTCCAAAACTTATTCATCTTGTAACTAAAATTATGTACCCATTGACAAGCATCTCCTTATTTCCCCCACCCCATGGCCCCTGGTAACCAACATTCTATTCTCTATCACTATGAGTTCAACATTTTTTAGATTCCACATGTAAGTGAGTATATAAAGTACTTGCCTTTGTGTCTTGTTTATTTCACTTAGCGTGATGTCCTCCAGATTCATCTGTGTTGTTGCAAAGAGCAGGGTTTCCTTCTTTTTTAAGGTTGAATTTTGTTCCATTGCATAATTATACCACAGTTCTTTATCCATTTATCCACTGACAATTAGGTTGTATATATCTCAACTATTTAATAATATTACAATAAACAAAGGAGTGCAAATATCTCTTTAAAATAGTGTTTTTTCCTCTTTGGATAAATACCCAGAAGTGGAATTTCTGGGTCATATGGTAGTTCTATTTTTAATTTGGTGGTGGGGGGGAATCCTCCATACTGTTTTCCATAGTGCTTGAATTAATTTAGAGTCCCACCAACAGTGCACAGAGTTCCCATTTTTCCACATCCTTGCCAACACTTGGTTTTCTCGTCTTTTTGATAATAGCTGTTCTAACAGGAGTGAGGTAATATATCCTCGTGGGTTTGATTTGCATTTCCCTGATGATTAGTGATGTTGAACATATTTTCATGTACCTGTTGGCCATCTGTATGTTTTCTTTGGAAAAATGTCTATTTAGATTCTCTTCCCATTTTTAAATTGTATTTTGTTTTACTATTGAGTTGCATGAGTTCTTTATATATTTTGAATGTTAACCCCTTATCATATATATGATTTGCAAATATTTTCTCCCCTTCAGTATGTTGCTGAAAATGAAAACTTTTGTTGATGATTTCCTTTGCTGTGCAGAAACTTTTTAGTTTGATATATTCCAATTTATTTATATTTGCTTTTGTTGCCTTTGCTTTCTGTCCCTATGTAACAAGGGCCCCCTTCCAGATAGTTTTAAATAACATGTTCATCTCCTTCTGAACCTTTACCTACATACTTTTAAAGTTCATATTTCTGACAACAGACTGTTCATGATGATTTGAGTGTTCACTAAGATGATATAGGATTTCTCTACATGCTCCTTACTTCATTCTGAACCCTCACCAGCAGTTCCAAATTCTTTAACCATATTTCTACCAACAGTGTGTTCAAGGCAATCTAGAGATTTTCTGTTATGTTCCTCAAAATTCTCCCAGCTTCTACCCAAAACCCAATTTCAAAGCTATTCTACACATTTAAGTGTTTGCACCAGCAGTGCCTCACTCTCAGCACCAAAATCTGTATTACTTATTTCTCTTTTAACAAATTACCACAAATTAAACAATACACGACTTAGAAAAATACAAGTCAATTATCTGGAGGTCACAAGTGCAAAACAGATTGGCAGGGCCACAATCCTTTTGGAGACTCTAGGGAAGAATCTCCTTGTCTTTTCCAGCTTCTAGAGGCTGCCTGAATTCCTGGCTTGTGGTACAATCCTCCATCTTCAAAGCCAGAAACATAATATTTTTCTAGCTCTGACCCTCTGTTCCATCATAACACCTTTTCTGACTCTAATTCTCCTGCCTCCTTAATCACAAGGGCTCTTGTGATTACACTGTGTCCATCCAGATGATACAGGGTAATCTTCCCTTCTCAAAATCCTTAGCAGAGTCATATTTGCCTTTTGACATGTGAGGTAACATATTCAGCTTCTCAAGATTAGAAGCTTGATGTCTTTGGGAGGCCTCTGCTCTGATTAACACATGCATCTGATTTGGGGGCATAAATTTCAAGCCCTGAGTCCTACAGGATTTTGAATTTTTAAATTTAAAACTTTCTTTTTCCCGCTTAAGTTATTTTTTATTTCTGAGATGGTAAATCCCAGACTGACCATTTTTCTTAGTATTTCTGCTGTGGCCTTCCTTCCTTCCTTTAGGCAGAAAAGGCAGAATGCCTTAGATTCTTGAAGAGCCATGGAGTACAATGGGAATGGGAATTGGACACAACTCTTGATACCTCCACTGTAATTCCATTTTTTTTCATGCTGTAACCTCCTAATCTTCTCTCCAA
This sequence comes from Phocoena sinus, assembly GCF_008692025.1. NCBI lineage: Eukaryota > Metazoa > Chordata > Mammalia > Artiodactyla > Phocoenidae > Phocoena > Phocoena sinus. The sequence continues at coordinate 79,780,051 of NC_045774.1, read as the reverse complement.
ACGTCCATTCTTTACCATATATAAAGAGAAGTAGAAGTACTTCTCCAGGACAGTGTTAATTAAACTAACAGAATCATAGAGCAGGAGACTTCTGTTTCGTATTAAACGAAATCGAAAGATATTTCTAAAAACAAAAAAGAAAGAACGCTTTCATCAAAAGGTGACATCTGGGGTACAGTATCTGAGGAGAATAAACCTGAAGGGCAACAAAACCTCATTATCTAGCTTTTTCTGATAACATACTTAAATAACTTTATGTCTGAAGCATAACTTTGATAGTTGATGTTTCTACTGATTTGCAGTGCTACTGGTTAACAGACATACTTTTGTTTATGCTTTAGCATGCACAGCTGGTTAAGATGCAATGAGGTTCTTACAATTAATCTAACAATTATACCTGTAATTCTCCTCTTTAGTGTAAAAGTCACTCTCTGGAAGAATTTTCTCTTTCTTTTTTCAGTAAAACAAGCTCTGTTGTGCAAAAGTGAAAATAAAAATTTGACACCTTTGCATAATCAAATAATCTAAAAAGATTGCTTTAGAATGACTTTGGGGGAAATCAACTGTGTAAGACTGTATAGAAAAGACATATTTTAAGCCTGCTAGAGATTGTTGAATTTGGCACAAAGACAGAGAAATGTATAGTCGGTGGTTTATTATCCTGTAATCCTTGGAGCTCTGAGGATTTCATGGAAGGGCCTCAGAGACTGCTGCAAAGTGTAAAAGGGCCAAAGAGGCAAGTCTTCAGCCAGAGTGCTCGGTTTTATCTGATTTATGTGTTGGTTCTGGATACCTTTTGATTGAGCAAACGCTTTTATTCGGCTAAACAATTGGATACGAATTGCATCAAATAACATGACCTAAATCCTGGTCAGTGAGAAGCGGTGCCAGGACTAAATCCTAGTCATTTCATTCTTTCACTTAAGTCCCTTCAGTGGCTCCCTGTCAGCTTCAAGATAAAATAGATACTCTTTCACCATGGTATTCATATTCTTACTGGCCTGACTCTTGTCAATTTCTTTAGTTTATTTCTTGCTTTGCAGTCTTCTTAATCCCTTAAAGACTCTCCACAAGTTATGTTTTATACCTAGAGTGTCCTAATACCTGGCAATGTTCATAATCTTTGAGATTCTTTACTTCCTACTTCCTTGATTACCACAGTAAGGTTCAGGGCCCTCTTCTATACTCCCATAGAATGCTTTACATACTCTATTATGGGGCTTAAATAATGTATTTCAATTGTTGGTTTGTTTTTCTCACGCAGCTAAACTGTTCATAGTATGCTTTCTAAAGATTTCATCTCTGGATATCTAGTGCCTGGCATAGGTATTGGGCCACTTTGACGATTAAATAGGCAAATCTCAATTTATTTCTTTCTCCTCTGTACCATACTATGCAGAAATATTCCTGGGGCATGAGGAATTAGGATGGTTACCTGAGCCAACACTTAGAGTTACTCTGCATCACTGGCAGCTGGATTCAGGAGCAATACCAGGGAGGAAAGAAATGATTCCAGCTGGCATTAAATAGACTGTATAAAGATTCTTATTTAATTAATTAAATAATTAAGCTCATATCTGTTAAGTATCTTCTATATAGCCCCAGGCACTATTCTAAGTGAAATACTATGGATACAGCAGTGAAACATAGAGACAAAATATTTACCTTGAAGCTTCCATTCCAGTGAGGGTGAGATAAGTAATCAGCAATTACATAAAATGTCAGGGAGTAATAAAACTTCTGAAGGAAATTAAAGCAGGGTGAGGGAAATAGAGAGTAAATAAGAAAGGAAATTGCTCTTTTATAGAGCAATATTTAAAAAAAAAAAAAAAGGCCTCCCAAAAAGGTGAGGGGTGAGAACTGAATAAGTTCAGAGGAAAGTAAGATTGAGCCATGCTGGTATTTGTGGGAAGATGCTTCAGGTAGGAGGAGGTCAAATTCAAAGGCCCTGAGGCAGAAGCATCCTTCTTGTGTTGAATAAGAGGAAGGAAACAGGGTCAGTGCGGCTGCAACATAGTAGAGAAATGAAGCAGGGAGGAGATGAGGTCCGACAGGCCACAGAATTGATCTGATAAATCAGGGTAAGAATTTTAGTTCCTATTCTGGGTGTGGTGGAAAAATCATTGTATCATTTTGTCTAGAGTTTTGATCTCATCTGATTTGAGTGTTTAGGGGATCTCTGTATGAGAGTAGAATACAGGGAAGCAGAGGTAAGAGGCTATTGAAATAGTGCAGGTAAGAGATGTTGGTGATCTAAATCAGAGTAGGAGTCACGGAGGCAGTGAGAAGTGGTTGAATTCTAAATACATTTAGAAGGTACAGCTGACTTGAGGTTGGGTTGTATGTAGAGTATGAGAGAAGGGAGGTGACAAGTATGACCCTTGACCAATTGGAAGAATTAATCATAATTTCCAATACTAAAGTAAGGAAGAGTTTTAGAGGAGCAGATTTGGGGAGGAAATCAAGATATTCTAGATATGTTGTTTGAGATGAGTATTAGAAATGCAAGTGGAGATGTGAAAAATGCAGTTGAATATTTAACACTTGAATTTAGAGGCACATTCAGGCAGGAGTGATAACGTTGGAAGTCATCAGAGTATAGACAGCATTTACTGCCATGACTGGATGAGATCACTCTAAGAGTAAGTGTCAAAAGAAGTTCCAAGGCCTGAGCCCTGGAGGCACTTGATTGTTTAGCAGTCAGGAAGATGAAGAGAAATCAGCAAAAGAGATTGAGAAGAGGCCAGTGGGAAAAACCAGAAACAGTAATGTCCCAGATGGAAAATGAAATACATTTTCTAGAAGGAGGAAGTTGATCAACCATGTTAAAAGTTGTTACATCACATAAAATGAGAACTGAGAATTATTCATTGGGTTTGGCAACTTGAGGTTAATTGGTGAGATAGTAGGGACAAAAGCTTCACTGGAGTGCACTCAAGAGAGAGTTGAAAAGAAATTAGATCCTGAGAAGTTTCTCTATAAAATGTGGTGACTTGAGGGGAACATGGGGTAAAGGGATTTATTTATTTATTTATTTTGTAATTTAAATTAAGAGATACTGTAGCAGATATTTAGCTCAGTCTACACATCCTAATAGGCTGCTGGCTGAAGTCTTTGGAACTGATAACTGGATCTTTGAGGACATAAGATACTGGATAGCTTTCTAAAGATGCCAACCATTGGCACATGTAAACAACATGTCAAGCTGGACCAGCAGCAGCTGTAGGTGTTACTGAGGCAGAGTCCTCAGTACCTGCCACTTTTCAAGAATACCATCAAGCAGGTAATCAGTTTCAATCAATGTCAACAAACACTGGGCTCATACATTAAACCCCACAGAACTTAAATACAACACACTGGCAGTCTTTGAAGGATTACCTGATATCTTTGGGATTTCTGTTTTTAATAGAAGATTTAAAAGATGATAGTTTGCTTTTTAAAATTAAACTTAGTGTCCAGAAACCTTTTTGAACAGAAAAGTGTGAAGATTCAACCCTTCCTCTTGGTGAACAGCACCCGGGGAGAGCCTCCTCATTTTAAATGTAGAAAATGGTCAATTCCTGATGTGTCCCTTTGGGCAAATTTTAATTGTGGCCTCAGAGACTTCTTTTTTCAGTTTATTTTTTATTGAGGTAACATTGGTTGATAACATTGTACAAGTTTTACGAGTACAACATTATATTTCTACTTCTGTGTACACTGTAGTGAGCTCACCACGAAGAATTTAGTTTCCATCCATCACCATAGAGTTGATCCCCTTTACCCATTTTGCCTTCCCCCTGCCTCTTCCCCTCTGGTAATCACTACTCTGTCCTCTGTTCCTAAGGGTTTGTTTTTGTTTGGTTTGGTTTGTTATTTTATTTTGTTTGTTTGTTTATCCTACTTGTGAGTTAAATCATAAGGTCTTTCTCCACCTGAATTATTTCACTTAGCATAATACCCTTCAGGTCCATCCATGTTGTCACAAAGGGCAAGATTTCTTCTTTTTTTTTTATGGCTGGGAAGTATTCTGTTTTGTGTGTGTGTGTGTGTGTGTGTGTGTGTGTGTGTGTGTGTGTGTGTACCACATTTTCTTTCTCCATTTATCTGTTAATGGGCACTTAGATGGTTTCCACATCTTGGTTATTGTAAATATTGCTGAGATAAACATAGAAGATTGGACTTCCCTGGTGGCGCAGTGGTTGAGAGTCCACCTGCCAATGCAGGGGACACAGGTTTGTGCCCCAGTCTGGGAATATCCCACATGCTGCGGAGCGGCTGGGCCCGTGAGCCATGGCCACTGAGCCTGCGCGTCCGGAGTCTGTGCTCTGCAACAGGAAAGGCCACAACAGTGAGAGGCCTGCATACCGCCAAAAAAACAAAACAAAGCAAAACAAAAAAAACCCATAGAAGATCATGTATCTTTTTGAATTAGTGTTTTTGTATTTTTAGGACAAATACCCAGAAATGGGATAGGTGGACCATATGGTAGATCTTTTCTTATTTTTTGAGGAATTTCTGTACTATTCCCCATAGTGGCTGCACCAATTGACACGTCAACCACAGTGCATGAGGGTTCCCTTTTCTCCACATCCTCACTAATACTTAGTATTCCTTGCCTTTTTGATAACAGCCATTTTAATATGTGTAAAGTGATATCTCATTGTGATTTTGATTTGCATTTCCTAATAATTAGTGATTTTGAGCATGCTTTCATGTGCCTGTTGGCCATCTGCATATCTTCTTTGGAAAATTTTAGATTTTAGATTTAGATTTAAGGTTAGATTAAGATTTAGATTTAATCTAACCCTATTTAGACTCTCTGCCCATTTTTTTAATTGGGTTTTTTTGTTTTATATTGTTGAATTGCATGAGTTCAATGCTGTGCATGGGCTTTCTCTAGTTGTGGCGAGTGGGGGCTACTCTTCATTACTGTGCATGGGTTTCTCATCGAAGTGGCTTCTCTTGTTGTGGAGCACAGGCTCTAGGTGCGAAGGCTTCAGTAGTTGTGGTGCGTGGGCTTGGTTGCTCACGTGGGATCTTCCCAGACCAGGGCTCAAACCCATGTCCCCTGTTTTGGCAGGTGGATTCTTAACCACTGTACCACCAGGGAAGCCCTTAATGCATTGTTGTACTCAGTTTGCTAACATTTTGTTGAAAATTTTGGGGTCTATATTAATTAGAGATATTGGCCTGTAATTTTCTTTTTTTGTGTTGTCTTTGTCTGGTTTTAGGATTAGGGTGATGTTGGCCTTGTAAAATGAGTTAGGAAGCATTCCCTCCTCTTCCATTTTTTGGGAAGAGTTTGAGAAGAACAGGTATTAAATTTTATTTGAATGTTTGGTAGAATTCACCTATGAAGCTGTCTTGTCCTGGGCTTTTTTGGAGGAGGGAGGTTTTTGGTTACCATTTCAACCTCTGTACCAGTGATTGGTTTATTCAGATTTTTTTTATTTCTTCATGATTCAGTCTTGGAAGGTTTTATGATTCTAAGAATTTGTCGATTTCTTCCAGGTTATCCAGATAGTTGGCATATAACTGTTCATAATATTCTCTTATAATCCTTTGTATTTCTGTGGTATCCATTGTTATTTCTCTTCTTTTGCTTCTGATTTTAACAGAAATATGTCTCTTTTTTCTGAGTCTAGTGAAAGGTTTATCAATTTTGTTTGTCTTTTCAAAGAACCAGTTTTTAGTTCCATTGATCTTTTCTATTTGTCTTTTAGTTTCTATTTTATTTACTTCTACTCTGATCTTTATTATTTCCTTCTTTCTGCGAACTGTAGGCTTCATTTGTTCTTTTTCTAGTTCTTTTAGGTGTAAGGTTAGATTGTTTATTTGAAAATTTTCTTTTTTTCTTGAGTTGGGGCTGTATAACTATAATCTTCCTTCTTAGTAAATCTTTTGCTAAATCCCACAGATTTTGGCGTGTCGTATTTTCACTTTCATTTGTCTTCAGGTAAGTTATGATCTCTTCTTTGATTTCTTCACTGACCTAATAGTTGTTCATTAGCATGTTGTTCAGGCTCCACATTTTTGTGATTTTTCAGCTTTCTTCAAATAGTTTATTTCTAGTTTCATACCACTGTGACCAGAAAAGATACTTGATATGATTTCAATCTTCTAAAATTTATTGGGACTTGTTTTTTTCCCAACAGATGGTCTATCCTTGAGAAAGTTCCATGTGCACTTGAGAGGAATGTGTATCCTGTTGCATTTGGATGGAATGTTCTGTACAAATCTATCAAATCCTTCTTGTCTAAGATTTTATTTAAGGCCACTCTTTCCTTGTTGACTTTCTGTCTGAATGACCTCTCTGTTAATGTAAATGAGGTGTTAAATTCCCCTACTATTATTTTGTTGTAAATTTCTCCCTTTTGTCCTGTCAGTAATTGTTTACATATTTTGGTATTCCTATGTTAGGTGCTCCTATGTATATTAATAATTGTTATGTCTTCTTGATTAATTGTCCCCTTTATCATTATATACTGTCCATCTTTGCCTCTTTCACCTTTTTGGCTTGAAGTGTATTTTGTCTGATATGAGTATGGCTACACCCTCTTTATTTTGACTGCCATTTTCTTGGAGTATCACGTTCCATCCCTTCACTCTGAGCCTATGTTTGTTTTTAGAGCTGAGGTGAGTGTCCTGAAGTCAGAATATAGTTGGGTCTTATTTTTTAATCCATCCAGCCACTCTGTGTCTTTTGATTGATGAATTATATTTATTTAACTTTAGAGTGATTACTGATAAATGAGGACTTAGTATTGCTATTTTATCTTTTGTTTTCTGGTTGCTCTATGTCTCCATTGTTTCTTTTTCCCTGTGTTTCTGTCTACCATTTTGGTTTGGTGGTTTTCTATGATGTTTTTCTCAGTTTCCTCTTTTTCTATGTTTCACGTCTCTGCTCTAGATTTATGTTTTGTGGTTACCATTAGGTTTGAAAATAACTTCTCATAGGTAAAATCGTCTTTTTTCTGCTGATTGTATCTTATCTTTGTTGACCTATATGGATTTCACCCTTTTTCTCTTTCCCTTTTGTGCTTTTATTGTCTCAAATGATGCATTTTTATGTTTGAGGTCATTACCAAATTGAAGTAGCTATAGTTATTTTTTCTGTTTTCTTTTTCCCTTTAACCTTTATGTTATAATAAAGTATTTAAAACCTACTCTAATATGGAGTTTCAATTTTCTTATTCTGTCTGTCTATTTATCACCTTAAAGTTTTGTGTACTTTTGCCTTTTTGTGTTTGGTAGACGAACTCTTTTCAACATTTCTTGTAAGTCAAGTCTAGTGGTGATGAACTCTCTCATGCTTTGTTTGACTGGGAAAGTCTTTATGTCTCCTTCATATCTGAATGATAATTTTTTGGATAGAGTGTTCTTGGGTGACAGTTTTTCTCTCAGTATTTTGAGAATGTCTTTCCACTCTCTTCTGGCCTATAGAATTTCTGCTGGGAAATCTGCTGATAGCCTAATGGGAATTCTTTTGTAGGTTACCATCCTTTTTTCCCTGCTGCCTTTAAAATTCTTTGTCATTGACTTTTGACAATTCTAATATAATCTGTCTCAGAGAAGGTCTTTTTGCATCGAGGTAATTAGGTGTTCCCTTAGCTTCATGAATTTGTATATCCAGTTCCTTCTTCAGGTTTGGGAAGTTGTCAGCTATTATTCATTTAAATAAACCCTTTTTTCCCTTCTCCCTCTCTTTTCCCCTAAGATACCCATTACTCAAATGTTGCCCTTCCTAAAAGAGCTGAATAGCTCTCATAGAATTTCCTCACTTTTCTATGTCTTGATTCTGTTTACTCTTCTACTTGCATTATTTCTATTTTTCTATCTTTGATCTTGCTAATTCTCTCTTCTCTGAGGCCTTCTCTCTTTATAATGCTTTCTAATGTATTATTGTCTAGGTTACTGAGTTCTTCAGTTCCAGAATTTCTTTTTTTTAATAAATTTATTATTTTATTTATTTACTTTTGGCTGCTTTGGGTCTTCTTTGCTGCACATGGGCTTTCTTTAGTTGTGGTAAGCAGGGGCTACTCTTTGTTGTGGTGCACAGGCTTCTCATTGCATTGGCTTCTCTTGTTGCAGAGCATGGGCTCTAGGTGAGCGGGCTTCAGTAGTTATGGCACACGGGCTCAGTAGTGGCTCGTAGGTTCTAGAGTTCAGGCTCAGTAGTAGCACATGGGCTTAGTTGCTTCCCAGGCCAGGGCTCAAACCTGTGTCCCCTGCATTGGCAGGCAGATTCTTAACCTTTGTGCACCAGGAAAGCCCCAGAATTTCTGTTTCATTCTTTTTTAGAGTTTCATTCTCTTTGGTAAAGTATTCCTTCTGTTTATTAATTTTTTTCCTGAGCTCATTGAATTGCCTTTCTGACTTTTCTTGTAGCTCATTGTTTCTTTATGACAGAATTCAAAATGAATTCTCTATCAGTTAGATTTCAATATTCTGTGACTTTAACTTTGGTTTCTGGAGAATAGTCATTTTCTTTTTGTGGTGCAGCGTTACTAAGTTTCTTTATGGTGCTTGGTAAGTTGCTTCACTGCTGGCTAACTTGATGTAACGGTCACCTTTCTGCTTGATTCTAATGACTTAGTGTTAGAAATTAGAGACATTTCATTTGTTTTACTGTAGGTGGCGCTGTATCACAAGGTTTTGGTTTCTCTTGCCTAACCTGCCTCTGGTTATATTTGAGAGATAGCACTTTCCACTCTCCACTGCCTCTGTCAAAGCTGCTGCCCTGTGGTTTCTTGTGCCTCTGGGGTCATTGATGCCTTGCTACTACCAGTGTTGCTTGATAATCACCTGGGGCACTGGTACCGTGAGCTCTTCCTGTGCATCCAGGATCCCCTGAATCACAAGCTCCACCCCTGGAGGGAGGGAGTAGGTGAATGGGAAGCTGTGGTTGCCCCAGCTCCTCTGCAGTGGCCAATGTTGTAAGGTTTTTAGGCTCCACCACTGAGAGTGGGGTGGAGGCAGGGACCCCAGAGTCATGGGCACCTCAGTGGCTGGAGAGATGGGGTCCCAGACCCCACTGCTATTGCTGCCCAGTTACCTGCGGCTATGGGTGCTGCTGGGTCTGGAAGGCTGGAGTCATGTGTGTTATCTCTCTGCTGCGACCAGGTTCTCTGGGGCTGTGGACTCAGCTACCATAGCTGGAGGCCGGGATCAAAGGAACTGCTTCCACTGTTCCCCTGGTTCTACCTCTTTTACGTTTTCCAGTCCACCCACCTTTATATGCACAGATTTATGGAATTCTCTGGCATCCTGTTGGGTTGGATGGGAGCACCTTTAATGCTTTGATGGTTGTAGGTAAAAGGGGAGAGACAGAGCAAGTGTCTCACTTTGCCGTGCTACTGATGTCACTCTCTCAGAGACTTGTATGCCTGCCTGCCTTCTCTTGTTCTTTTCATCTTTCCACTGTACTGTTATTTTGGCCTCTTTCTCTTTGTTACACCAACACCTCATTCCTCCCTTTTGCCTGTGTGATTCACCTGTTTGGCACCTCACCTAGCTCTCCCTGCTCTTAACTCACATTGACTCTCTGATTTTCTTCTGTAAACCAAGTGGGAACCTGGGGTGCCAGTCTTGGTTTCGAAGTGTGAACCTTGAACTCCTAATAACTTCTTTGGGATTTCTGAGTTGGTCATGCAGTCCACATCCAGGAGATAAAGACAGGACAATGCAAAAGGGCCCAGAGCCATGGAGACAGGATGTGGGAAGTAGGAAGACAGTACTCTAAGGAACTTCCTGATCCCACAGGGCTACAGAGCAACTCTTCTGAACATGGCTCCCAAAGCCTGCTCTTAGGGTTTAAAAGAACATGTCCTATTTATCAGACTGCTGATTTAATATCTCCACTTGAATGTCCATTAATCACCTCAACGCATAATTTCCAAAACCAAACTGGTCACTTTTTACTCTCCAAACCTACTTCACCTGAAGCCTCTCTCATTTCATTTAATAACACTACATCCTTCTAGTTCAGGCAAACACTGTGGAGTTATATTTGAGTGCTAATTCTCACCCTACATTCGATATGCCAGGAAATTCTCATTGAATTTATCATCAGAATATATCCAGAATTTGTCTACATCTTACTGCCTCCACTACAACCACCGAGGTGAGAGCCACCATCGTCTCCTGCTTGGATTACTGCAGAAAACTTCTACTGTGTCTTCTTGATTTTTCTATGGGCCTCTTAGAATCTATTCTCAATAGAGCAGCCAGAGCGATGGCTTTAAAATATAACTTAATTTTTGTCAGTTCTTCTAAATAAAATTCTGCAAAGTTTCTCATTTTTAGTAGAGAGCAATTCTGTAAATATATATTTGGGCTACTGAATCATCTGGGGTAGTTGTTCAAATGAAAATTACTGGGTCATACCCAGCAATCTCCCAAAGGTTTTCTATGCATAAGAAGAAAAACCTAGGAAAATTTCAAGGAGGAGATAGGACTTAGATGATGGACTGAATCTGTATCAGAAAAAAAGTGGAAGAGGATGAAGAGCTTCTGCACTTTAGAGGAAACCAACAGGCTGTTGTTTATAACTTTCCTACAGATACCAGCAGGTAGGTATGTATGTGCTGGGTAGTCCCAATCTATCTACAATAAGGTTGGATTTGAGACCCCATAATGGCTGTGGATTTGTCAAACCAGACTGTCACCATGACATTGACAAGTGTTATCCATGATGCAGGCCATCAGTTTACCTGTAGTTCCATGTAGGCATTCTCGCTCGGTCCCATGCAGGGGCCAAGCACACTGCTAAGGTTGTGGTCCCCTTGGCTTTGAGGGCTTGGAGGCCCAATACGGCCCCTGCTCCAACAAGCCCACTGACTTGTTACTTCACATTTTATTATCAACTAAATAAGAACCAAAGCCTATTTATCCTCCTCCTGTTATAATGTCAAGAAGAAAATGTTTTATAAACACGTGGTATTTATAGGTAGCATACCATATATGATTTAAATTGTACAATTTGTAAATGATAGATATTGCAATATGGTGTATATAGCTCAAACTATTGGGTAGACTTGATATTATTTTTATTTCCTTAGCATTAGAGAATATAGAGATCAGAAATGTTATGAAATTTTCTTCCCTTCCTTCTATTTCTTTTCCAAATTTTTTTAAAGAAAATGAAAACGATTACATTTTTGGCTATTACACATTCTCTAGTTTTATTTAGATTTCCCACCACCATAATTCACGTGAGCAGCACACATTGCTCTGAATGTCAGGGAAATGAAACTTCTGAATGTGGTTCATAAAGTAGTTGAATGTCTTTTGACAAGAGACACCCCTCAGAGAAGATTGTATGCTCCTTTCCCTTGAAAATGACTCCCAAAGAATGCTGACATTAATGTACACCAAGACCCATTAACAAGGTTCCCACCTGAGGATTCTTTAGAATAAACTTAATTAACATATGTGGAGTGGCTGGATGTAGAAATTGTCACTATTAAATAAATGTAAGTAGAAACAATTTTTCTTGGCTACATTTTTTTTTTTTTTTTTGCCGTACACGGGCCTCTCACTGTTGTGGCCTCTCCCGTTGCGGAGCACAGGCTCCGGACGCGCAGGCCCAGCGGCCATGGCTCAAGGGCCCAGCCACTCCCCGGCACGTGGGATCCTCCCGGACCGGAGCACGAACCCGCGTCCCCTGCATCGGCAGGCGGACTCTCAACCACTGCACACCAGGGAAGCCCCGAATTAGAGAATTTTTTAAAAATTCTAAACTAAATTAGTAGTATGATATAAACATTTTTTTCTAAATAAAGTTTGCACTCAGTGAATTAAATAATACCTAATTTGTTTTTCCGTAACTCTGTACATAAGGAATATTCCAAATAACTAGATCACCTTGCTTTCTAGGAGCAGACTCTGGGTGCAGCATCTTAAAGAAAGACCAACATCAAACAAGGGCATTTCACTTCCTTCCTCATCTGACTTTGCAGAGCAGTATGACTTCTTATTCCCATGGCTGTGTCACATTCTGAAATCTATTAAAACCATAACAATAAACTCCTAAAATTTCATGTCAGAAGCATAGCATCTAAGGCTTAGTGATGAAAATTTAAAAGGGGTGGCTTTTGTGTTAAAATAACAATAACAAAACTTGGCATCACTTCTCACTCCTTCTTGCAGGAACTGTTTCAAAGATATTCTTGTTTAAAGGAAATGCACACTGTAGAAGCTAAATAATAAATGTGGTATGACTAAATAGGATTAAGGTTAATTAGGACTGGGGAAGTTTTCTGAGCGTAAAAACAACTGTGAAGGGAAGAACATAGTTTTGAGTCCCAGGAGATCTAGGCCCTAGCTAACTAACCAGCCCTGCCTTACTAACTTGCTGTGTGTCCTAGAGATTCTCACATCCATCTCTGGGCCAAGATGGCTTAAGTAATTCTTTCTAAGTGTATTATTTTGGTGATTCTAAATTTTTTAGAAAACAATTTTCATATCTAGCAAGATATTTGTATATGCAAACCAATAAGGTTTATAGATGTTTAGTTTTTCCCTGCATCAAATGATGTTTTTCAGTTATAATCATGGAGAAGGGGGAACCCAATCACCAAAGAATTGCTAAAGTGACTGCCTTTGAAGCAATTTTGCAAATGTCTGAATGATATATTGCATAAAAGACCTATAAGCAATTAACAGAGAACTTATTAAAGAGTGAATTTTTAAGTTCAAACACCAAAATATTCCTTTAAAATAAACATATGTGCATGTAATAGAAAAAAAGCTGTTTGATGTTAATATGTCAAATTAGCTTTCAGTACTAACCAATTGGAGGAAAGCATGGAAATCATCCTTGGGAAAGATGGAAAAAGCTAACTCATTTACTGGAACTGAGAAAAAGTTCTTGATAATATTTATTTTCAGATAAACAATTGAATAGTTGTTTAAGAATTCATATGCTATTTAAAAATCCACAGGATATTTGCCAAATCATCAACATTTTTCCAACTTTCTTTTATACTTCCATTTTCTGCTGCAATTTCTAAACCTGATGGCATGAAGTATGATTTAATAGAAGAGTAAATGAAGCACAGTGTAGTTCAGACCATGATTCTGAGAAGAAACATAGTCCTGAATATATAGAGAACACTATTTGTTGCTACTAAAAGAGAGAATTACTAAAACGTAATATCCATTTGCCTCTGTTATGGATTTTTATTTTTAATTATTATTTTCTCCTTATGAAATTAATTAGCGATTGTTAACAAATATAAACATCTTAGAAATATTTATTGTAAAAATTGAGAGGCCCCTATAATCTCAACTCCCGGAGAAATCTAGCAGATTAGCAGCCTTCTGTACTTGCCTTCTAGAACTTTCCCCTATAAATATATTAACGTATGCAGTATATTACTTGATCATTTACATGTTGGGCCATGGGGAGAGGTGACAGATAATTGTGCTGGGTAGCTGAACAAATCTGAGTAGTTCTTAAAATTCAGTGCATATAACATCAGCAAAAAACAGGTAATTATAGGTTACGATTAAAGTACTTTAATGTTAATAATAACGTGTTCTAAATGGTGCAAGATGTGGCCTGAGTTGGAAGGTCTAAGGTAGTCTCACATCAGTTCAAATCAATAGCATAAATTCTTTCTAAATGTGGGACATGAATGCTTTACACCATAGCATCTTAGAACTGGAAGACACCCCAGTGCTCTTCTAAAGCCTAGGCCAACAGGTTTGATTCACTGACCAGGCCAGAGAGCAGGTTCAGCACAGCTCAGACCAGGTCAGTCGATTGTCCTGTGAAAAATGAGATTCTAGAAATTGAACATATAAAGATGATACAAACTCTATCCTTTCCCGTGATAAGAGACAGGCATATTAACTGTTAAATTAAAAGCAAAATAGAGCTATGATGAAAGTAGGAAAGGCTTGTTGTGGGATTAAAGAATTGAAACCTGGCTCTAGCTTTGGGATACAAGGAGCTGATGCTCAGGAAAGATCCCTTAGAGGTACAGGAAGGAAGGGGGCAGCGCACAACCACTAAAAGAACGACACGGGCTTCCCTGGTGGCGCAGTGGTTGAGAGTCCGCCTGCCAATGCAGGGGACGCGGGTTTGTGCCCCGGTCCGGGAAGATCCCACATGCCGCGGAGCGGCTGGGCCCGTGAGCCATGGCCGCTGGGCCTGCGCGTCCGGAGCCTGTGCTCCGCGGCGGGAGAGGCCGCAGCATTGAGAGGCCCGCGTAACGCAAAAAAAAAAAAAAAAAAAAAAAAGAATGACACAACCGTTAAGAAGAACAGGATACCACAAAAACCAGTTAGAACTTACCAGGCCCAAGATGGTGGATGATTTGACTTCCAGTTGACCTTGAGCCTCATTTTATGCTCATCGGCATCTAAATGACACACCCACACGTGCCAGGACAGTTCTGATGAGGTCGACCATAAAAGGTCAATAATTGGGCAGTGGCCCAATCCCTGGAAATCCCTACCCCTTCTCCAAGATAGTTAGAATACTCTTCCTACTTGTTAGCCTATGAAATTACCCAGCTCCTAAAAACTAACCACCGGCACACCTCCTGTCATTCCCACTTTTCTAGATATGACCCCATGCCCTCTGGCCTCTCACCTTCTGAGACAGCCTACACTCTGCCTATGGAATGTGCATCTCTGTAAATAAACCTGCTTTCACTTTACTGTGGCTTGCTCTTGAATACTTTCCTGCATGAAACCAAGGACCCTCACTTGGCAGTCCATCCCAGGGACTCACTCAAGACCTGGGACGTGACCATCCTCTCACGCCCCTTTTTTCCTACAACATTAGGAGAACTGGCACCTGCATTGGATCCTGAAGTATTAACAGGAAGTGCAGAAGCCAGGGAGGGAAGGACAGGCAGTGAATATGGGCCACAGGAAAGCCTGAAACAGAGTCATGCATTTGGGAAACTATAGGCAATTCCGTGTATCTGAACTACGAAATGTAAAGTAAAAAGGGTGGACAGTGGGCTTGAGTAGCAGCAAGGGCTATGGCCGGCCAGCCTACCATGCTGATGGGCCTGGATGATGCTTTGTGGTGACAGGGAAGCCTTAGAGGGCTTTAATCTTGCAGATTTATATTTCAGGTATCTTACTTTGGGGGCAATAAATAGAAAGTACCCCATGCTTAAAGTTTTCCTTCAGTGTGGGGCAGTGTCCTCTGCAGTGGTTTCCCTTCTCCCTGGCTGTAGTCCATGAAAGGTGACCAGCATGAAGGGGATTTAGGCTGTGTTCTGACAGTGCTAATTCCTGTCCTTGAGGAGGTGCAGTGTTTTTGTTAGGTGCTTTTATTTGTCTTTGTACAAGTGGAAATTCTTTCGTATCACCAAACTTTCTTTTTTTCAAAGTTGCTTTTATTCTTTACTGATATAATGACACACAGAAGGCAGATAGATGAAGGAGTAAATACTGTTTCCTAATCAACTATCTCAGGACAACAGTGCAGCTATGACATCAGTGTTTGGAATGAAAAATCTCCTTAATCAGGAAAACAGAGTGGCCTTTTCTGTTTTTATGATGGTAATGTCTGAGAGGCGTCATGTTTCTTTTTCAAAACTCTAATTTCTAGATTCTTTTCCAAAAGTGAAGTCTGTTTTTTTTTCTTTGTTTTTTTTTAGTTTTGAAACTTAAAAAAAGATCATCAAAGCATTGTTAGTATTTCATGAATGTGTGTGTGTGTGTGTGTGTGTGTGTGTGTGTGTGTGTGTGTTAGAGACAGGGGACTTTTTCTTAACAACACCAACATGACAATATTGTTGGTTGAACATTGAGTATTATATATGTGGAAAGAAATTACCATATTGATGCCACTTACTGGCAGTGACTAGTAAATGTGAGAGAAAGCCAACTTTAAAATAAATATATCATTGTATATCCATCATCTTGAAATACACACTCAGGATGTGGATTCTAAGTTATAGTCATCTTATAGGTAAAGAGGTAGAATGGGGCATTGGAATCTTTATCTCACTAATATGAGGAGAGAAATAAGATAAAAAAATAATGTGTTCACTCTCTTCTGAAGTACCTACTCATTTAAGAATGCCTAATCTATTTTCCACCCAGTAGAGAGCAGTAAAAGCCCACGATGCTCTCATAAAATCTACACCTCAGAATCACAGGCACATGACCGTTGGTACTCTCATCCGGGTTCGAGCTGAGTAAGGGCCATCTAGGACACTGGCCTCGTGTACTTTCCTATATGTCACATTCCTTCTCATACTTGTTCTTTATATTAAGTAAAACATTTATATGTCAATTTATATGGATGTTTATTTGGATACAAATGAAGACATGGGTCAAGCTTGTGGTCACTTAGCATGCTTTAAAGATCTGTAGGTACACAAAGTATGGTGGTGGCAGAAGTTGTAGATACAGGGGAAACTCACAGCATGAAGGTAGGATAAACTTAGGATTCCTGAAAGAATACCCTAAGTGCCACTAGTTAGGCAAGCCTCATAATTACCAGCAACTAATATGTGACATTCTTATGGCAGTATTAGTGAAATACAGGGATCTTGACTGGTAGACAAACTGAGGAAAAATTAAACTAAAATCACCGACAGAAGGTGCTGTGAAGGGATACGTATGTAGTGTTCACCGGACTCCATCTTTGTTACCTTTCCCTTGTTCTTTCAGTGTTTCCAGAGGGGATTAAAATATAGAGGGATGCTATCTAGTTATACAGATAGAAAGTACATCTTATCATCTTTTTTTCTTAGTTATCTGTGGTTTTCATTTGTATTGTAAAAAACCTTTGAGTGCAGACATTTTCAGCTTTTCAGACGTGTGTTCCCAGAAAACAGTTCTGAAGGAGGCATTTTTGAAAATGCAGATACTGTAGTAGTTTCTGTTTAGCCTCATTGACAGAAACCAATATGCAACTGAGTAAGTGTGACTGGAAATAAAGAATTAGATGTATTAGGAAAGTGTCAGAATGAAGTATATATATTTTTATATATATATATATTTTTAGTATATATATATATTTTTTCTGGGCACTGAAAAATATGTTCATCTTTTCTTCTTATAAAAATAATGTGCACCAAGGGTAGATTCAGAGAGTATGTTAAAATGTTGTCTACATTTATGCATCAATGACATTATTGATTCATCTCAATAAGGCGTAGAATTTAAGGTGGTTTTGTTCCGGTAGTGATGCTGTCACAAGATGCTACATTCTCTGATTTGGCCATCCTTACAACCACAGTCATACACTTTAACTGGTAGACAAGAGCTAGGTGTGCAGTTTGTGGCAGTGGAACAGACTGGAGCTAACTACCTAACATGTGGTAAGCTTGAACGTCACCCTGCTCAGCTCTGCTCTTGACAGCTGAGCTAGTATATCACAGCAACCATTGTTAAGAATGATTTAATCACCACTAGTAACAACTTCTTGTACTTTCTTTCAAAGTGTAAGCATCTATTGAGGTTCAAAGTTTTGTCACTGAGGAATTAACAGTGTTTGAATTTGGCTGTAATGTTTTTCTCAACATGTCAATATTCCTCAACAAATGAAATAAGCTATTTTTTGAGTAAGCTTGCATCTTTATCCATCTATTATGAGATTTACCAAAAATTTCATTTCAATGGTCAGTATGTATTAATTAAAAACAATTACTTTTTAAAATTATAATTTAGTCTTACCCTAGGTTGATTAGTAACCAATTAGTTTCATTGTAGAAAAACAATACAGAGATACACACTATCATGTCTCTTTGCGTTTACACTTGAATGAGACAATGGAGTACAGCCAGAAGAACTTGGACTTCAGAGTTAGGAGATTCTGATCTTAATCCTGTAGTCTAAAGTCCTATGCTCTTAATACACCATGCTTTCCTCTGCACGAATAAGAAACCATAGTCAGTATGTGTAGAAATAGGGCAAATTGGATCCTAAGTATCAGTGGAGACAAGGGATGGCTTTGGTGACTTTCAGCTCTTCATCATCCCCATCATTTCCATCAGTCCTTCAACCTACTCTTTGATTTAGATAATGAATATTTTTGCCTGGCTTTGTTTAAAATGCTATACACATGAAGCCTTAAAATAAGTCCTCTAGCCCCTCCTTCCATTCAGATAACTGCTCTAAGCCATTGCTACAGAGACATAGTTCTGAGGATAAAAGTGGTGATAGAGCTCAAGAGGCAAGGCCATGTTCCAAACCTCAGTTGTCGTTTAGAGTCAAGCTCTAGGGGCCACCATCCCATCTCAGAAGAGGAGGAATGTATGTCCTGATGCGAAATGACATGGATCTAGGCCAAGTGGGAGCTCTGGGACAGAGATAAGGACTAAAGCCAAAAGACATCTCAAGGAGGCAGGCTGGGTGGATCCAGTGCATATAAGAACATGCAACACAGTGAGAGGAAAGCATGAAGAGTGATTGCACATTTTCTAGTGTGTGAAGGGGACCGTTTTGTGGAGGAGAAAAATGAATCCAACTGTCGATGTGTTGAGGCCTGAGTGGTCCCATGGTATCTTAGACAGTATGTTCTTTATACATCTTCAGACATGGGTTGAAGTGCAGGTCAGAGGTTAAACTGGAGACATAGGTTTAAGTGTAGATGAGTATAATGCTGCTTATCCTTATCTTCTCTCTTACTACCGCACTTACGACTCTCTTTGCTCCTTTGACGGAAATGGGGGTTGGGATTTTTCAATTACTTTCAGTTCAGTCTATTGTGGTGTTTCCACAGTTGACAATGTTGTCTATAATGTAGGCCTCCTACACTTGAACATGCATACGCCCACAGATGATTCAAGGAGGTGTGTTTCCATCACTTTAGAGCAGGCTGTGCTATTTATTCTGCCCTCAGAAGTTAATGCAAAGCTTTATGGCATGTCTGGCTGGTATTGGAAATTTGATGGAAATAAAAGCTAAAAAAAAAAAACTAAACAAATCTTTTTTACATATTATATAGGCAAAGCAACCAGATAAAAGAAAGGATTTTAAAAATTTCCCAATAGCAATTTTTGCCATCACCCAGATGTGATTATATTGAATCTTCTCTGGGAGTTTATATTTTGCATTTAAATGGTTTGAATAGTTTGTTTATTCTTTCCAGCAAATATATGAGGAGCTCTACTATGTTCCAGGCAGTCTTCTAGGAGCTAAGGATACAGTGGAGAATAAGACAGGTAATACTCCAATTTACATACCAAGGAGGTAGACAGGCAAAATACATGTGAACCAATATATGGAAGGTGATTTTAGATAGAGTTAAGGCTATGAAGAGTATGAAATGGGGTATTGTAATAGAGGGTTAGAAGGATGTTGGGTTTCACTTGGAATGGGTAATCAATGAAGAGGCATGTTTTGCCTTCTGAGTTGAAAGGCAAGAATGTATTAACAATGTGAGGATATGGGGTCAGCATTCCAGGGAGAGTGAAGAGAAAGTGCAAAGACTCCAAGGCAGGGAAAAAGTTGGCCATTGAAGGACTTAAGGAAGGACAATGTGGCTGAAGTGTGATGGGAGAAGGAGAGAGGCCAAAGATATGGCTCAGGAGGTAGTTGGAGACAGATCAAGTGGGGCCTTGTGGGTCACGGAGGAGTATTTGGATTTTATTCCCAGTGCATGGGAATTTATGCAGAAGAGTGAGATGTTGTACTTAATCACACTCTTTGTAGTATTGGATTGGCCAGAAAGTTCATTTGCGTTTTTGCGTAACATCAAACGAACTTTTTCACCAGCCCAGTAATACTGCTGTTTTTCAGCATTTGTGCATCTACATTTCCATTTTAAAAAAAAGTTAAGTCGTTTCTAGGTTCTAGAATTTTTATGTTAGAGTATCCCAACAATAAGGTAGAAATGTACATATTCTAGTGTGTTAAAAAGATATGCAGGAAATATAATAGACCCAGTGTCCTCGTAGTACTTGTACTTGAAGACAGGTTCGTTGGCCCAGTGAGTCTGTGTGGGGGACAGTACACCTTTGCCGGGCAGATTAGTATCACTGTCGTAAAGGCAGAGACAGGTCAAGGTAAACATGTTTTCAGCGTATTAGGCTGCTGGCCAATGTCTCTCAAACACACAAAGCCATTAAATGGATGTTTTGAAAACTATCATCTGAACCTGAATATGAATTAAAATGTTTCTTAAAGCTGGCTCTTGAAATGTGTAGGACTATCTTAAATGTTAGGAAAACATTCAGTATTTTCATTTCACTTCCTTTAGATGGACTGTAATATGATTCCCACACATGGTCTGACAATATCTTCCCCTTGAAAAGCAACAACAAAAAACCACCCTGTCCTTAGCAAAACATTTTTTTTTCTTTTGTGTTGTGCTGGAGCCAACACCTTACAATTTGAATTTGGAGAATTATGCTTTCCATTTGAAAACAAACAGTGCTGGGGTTGTATCCTCTTTTTTGAAAACATTGAGAGGATTTTACATGTTCATGACTATGATGAGGGTGTATGATGGGTTTCCTGGGTCTTGGAGAATCTGCTTGGTGGCCTCCCTGAGAAGCAGGAGTCTTTGTGAGGGCCATCCTCTGACCTCCTTCAAAAACAAGATGGGGATCAGATCCTGGGGGTTGTGTTTATGGAAAGTTCTTTACTTGTATTCTCAAGAACCTAGAGGGGAAAGGACGAAGGGAAGAAAACGACTCTTCCTGAAGCTCTCTGTTCCCTGAAATGATCTCAGAACAGCCCTGAATGGAAGTCTAAAGGTAGAGAGTACAGTCAGACGAGATAATACCATGAATAGTATCTCTTAGATTTCATATGCTGAGTTAGAGGTTGTGTTTTATATATACGCTTGTGTTTGTGTATATATATGTGTATGTATATTTGACTCTCATTATTCCCAGTGGTTACGTTCTCTGGAATTGCTGTGGACATGGAATTAGTGAATCCTGAACCAACCATTGCTCCTAGGGGAAATACAGGGTTAGGGTCCCATGAGCTTCTGGTTACATCTTTTGTCAACTGATCAATATGTAACTTTTTAATGTGTTTTTCTGTTTAGACACCTTATAAAATATGGTATTGGTTCATTTACACTGAATGACATTAAAACTCATGCCTTGAGTGAAGTTTGCCGACACACATATTGTTCTCATAAGGTACATACATCACAGTCTTTCTGCACTTAGGAACACTAGACAGCACTTCAGCACTGCTCTTGGTGTCCATTTTAAACAACAAAATCACCAACAAAAAGCACAAAAATGTTCTGGCAGAAGAGCCAAGTGTACGGATTTTGCCATTACAAATAAATTTTAGAGAGGAGGAGGTGAATTTGCAAATATGGGATTCTTGAATAATAAGGATTATAAATATATAATTTTTACTATTGCATTCAATTTTTCCATTAGTGCTACACAAGGAAAAGATATTTTTGTTTTGACATTTTCTCTGCATCATTTTTCAAGAGTAATACTGATAATGATTGTTGTAAACACATAGTCTGAGAGAAGCTTTTCATCTTTGCTTTGAAACTGACATTTCATTCTTTCCAAAGTGAAAAGTGTCAATCAATCAGTGAAAGAATAGCCAGATAGTGTCAGTTCCCATCAGCGAATGCATACAGCCTGCTAGTGTGTTTTTTCTCAGAACCTGAGAGAGAAATTCAGAAATATCTTAAGTAGATTTTTCTAGCAGAAAATGGAAGCATGTTGATTTTTAAATTCCCACCCATAATTAATGAGAATGTAATGCAACTGGAGACAACTTGCTTTTTATCTTGGTGGTTATTTTTTCTCTTGAAATACAAATATGATTTCATCCTCTATAAATCAATAAAAGCTTGAGTTGGTCATATTTTCTAAACTTTGTGAAAAGGAAATAGCATCATAATAGCAGTCTTCAGATAAATAAGAAAAACTCATTCCCTAATGTCAGCATTTAGACCACAAATTGAATACTAAGACCTTCAATTGTTGTTTTCATTTCATTGTAAAATTTTAAAAATTCAGAATGATCCAAACCAAAAAAAAATATAAAAACAAACTCAGAAAACTACATATTCAATTGTTTTTATCAGGACAATACATGGAAAAATTCTTAGTAAGAAATAAGTTGATAGAAACATGTAATCTTGACTTATACATTTGCAAATTAAAAGAGCATAATAGCAAAATATAATTCATTTTAGTTAGAAATGACCATCCCTTTGTAGGGTTATTTGAGTAGAAAGCTTGTACCTGAAGCCTGGTGTATGGGAAAGACCACTCATCACCTTTAGGAGAGTGGAATGCCCAGACCCGACTCTGCTACCAATTAGAGGTATGCACTTGGGTTGAACAGTTAGCACCTCAGGTTTTTGCTTCTTACCACTAAAATGTGGAATTTCGTCTACAAGGTCTCCATTATCTCTCTCAGCCTGGAAATTTTCTGGGGCTCTAGTATCAATACAAAACACCTATAGTAGACATTTACTTGAATTTCAGAAAATTGCTCAAGAATTGATTATGAATAAAATGGAGTAACAAGAGTAATTCTAAAAAACACTATGACTATGTCAATCATATAATTTACCATAAAGCCAGAGCATTTTTGAGAGGGATGCTAAAATAATTTAAAATACATAAGCTTTTGAGATATTTATTTATTTATTTATTTATTTTTTGCGGTACGCGGGACTCTCACTGTTGTGGCCTCTCCCGTTGCGGAGCACAGGCTCCGGACGCGCAGGCTCAGCGGCCATGGCTCACGGGCCCAGCCGCTCCGCGGCATGTGGGATCTTCCCGGACCAGGGCACGAACCCGTGTCCCCTGTATCAGCAGGCGGACTCTCAACCACTGCGCCACCAGGGAAGCCCTGAGATATTTATTTATTAACAAATTGTTTTTTATTATATTTGTGGACCAATAAAACAGTTCTTTTCAAAAATTGCTTGAAAACAAAATTCTTTTAAAAAGTAATATTTTATACATAAAAACAATTTAAAACAATTATTCATATTGCTTATTTTAATTTTAAAAATTGCATAAGTATTTATTCAAGAACTTTAATCAATGTTTTAAAAAAACTCATATCTGTCTCTAATATCATGTCACTGGTATTTTCCCAATAAATGTATTTTTTATACTACATAGGCTTATTACCTTTTATTCATGAAATTGCATGTAATCTTGCTCAAAGTTATATTTAATAAAGTTAATAAATCTTGAAAGCTTTTTTATTTTAGACATTTCTCTGTATAACCTTAATTGAGAAAATATTTTCTCTACAGATGTTAAGTTACCTGGAAAGTTCAGAGCAAATTCTTGCTAAATATAGGCTATTTTCATTTCCAATTATTTAATTGAAATATGTAAATATTTCAGTCCAAATACTGATACTGTTTTTTATTTTACGCTTTTATTTAGGTACCTCAGCAAATATTTTTATAAGAAAATCAAAGTAAATGTCTCTATTTATAATCCTTTTGACTTTTGCCAAATTCAGATGCTGCAAAATCATAAGCATATACTTGTGTCCTGTGGAATATGGGAACTGTATCAAAACATTTCTCCAACGAGAAATTATAAAATTTCAGAATTAAATTTTGTGTACTTTTGAATTGTCATCATTTAATTGATTCAATTCCTCCTGTGTTTTAAAGGGATAAATTTTGATGTCTTCTCAATTGCAAGCTTGATTTCCTAGAAAAGCAATTCACTAAAATCTTTAAATATTATTTTTTGGGTACTTCATTTTTGGAATAATTTAATTAGAGATTTCCAGGTAATTTTGAACACAGTAGAAATATAAGGGACTCATTTGTAAAACGTTTCACCTGAATTGTAAGATACGTTGACTTACAGAATAATTCTTTAAAGTTCCAAACATTTAAAAATCTGATTGGTAGCAAGTAACAGAAAGTAAAAAAGTACTCTTTGACATGTTAAACAATTTTTTTTTTTGTATTCAACACTTGCTTTGTAACAGAATTTTGAGGTAATAGTTGCTCTGTTAAAGTATATAGAAATGTAAATTTTGACTACAGTTTCCATTTAAATTGACAGAGTCTTGTTTGAGCACAACTGTGAATTGTTTATGTGCCACAATCAATTCTAGGTGTATTTCTGATGTTTGTGTTTCTTAGTAAAAGAATGGTATTTGTACCATTTTGCTCTGCTCCCCCAAAATTTATATTTGTATTATTACTGCAAAATATTACCTTCAGTGTAAACTTTAGAAAGAAAGATCTGTAAAATCTCTGCATACTTCATGTGTGTCTCAGACACAAATAGGTAAGAGGTACCTTGGCAGAATTTAGAACTATCAAGTGGAGTAGCATCAAACCCATGAAAGCTTATTTTAATGTAAATGTTAATAATCAAATCTGGTTAATTTTTTTTTTTAATCTGGAGCAAATTAATCAGATAAGACTTTAGGAAAGTAAACATAAATCAGAAAAACTGGCATGTCTGGTTATCCTGAAAATGACTAAATTTACAGAAACTTGACCTTACTGGAAGTTTTGGGAACTATGGCAATTCTTAAAAGCGGTTCTTTAACATTTTACTTTCTGTTTCCATGTTTTCGTGTGATCTTGCTGGCTAGTTTTCTTAAATTGCTAGCAATTGTTTCATTTATCCAAATCACATTAGAGGGACATTTAGGATATTTATATATTTTTTTAATATATTTATATCCTAAATATGACACAGTAGACAGCATAACAGGCAAGACCAAAATTAACCATGGACCTTACCTTCAAGAAACTTACATTCTGGAAAGAAAGATAAAACATCTGTTTCATATTTATACATGAGTACACACACACACACACACACACACTCTAATACCAGCCTTATTGATATTCTTTTTATCACTGCTTATGTCATCATTCTTGCTGTTGGCTTCCTCCTTTATGGTCTATTTGATATTTTGCTCACTCCACACTTAACCTCCTCACTCCAGTGGTGTTTTTTTCTCCCACCCCACCTCAGCACCCCACTCCCAAGGTCTTTTCTGTAACTCTGCATTAGTAATGACTATGTAAACTCCAAAATCTGTGTCAGAATCTTGATCTCTGGCTACTCCCTTCTATCCATCTGGCTTACTTAAATTGTACCGTTACTGAGTCCAAGCTTGTACTGCTCACTGCACAACAGGCCACTAAATCTAAAGATGAGTTATTGGGTCAAGAAATAGTGACTTTATTCAGAAAGCCAGCAGACTGAAAAGAGGGCGGACTATTGTTCCAAAGAACCATCTTACCCAAGTTAGAATCTGGACTTCTTTTATACTTAAAAAGGGAGGGGCTATGGCTGGTTGCTGCAAACTTCTTGGTGCTGGAATCCTTTGTTCTTGCAGCTGTCCATGTAGATCTGGTCATAATGGTCCTATAAACCTCCAGCAAGACTATTGTTATTTCCAGTTTTGCAACTTTTATGTCTATATGAATGGAAAAATGTTATACCTTTAACAGTCAGAGTCTTGAGAATGGGCTATCATGCATATTTCAGGCTAGAGATAACATTCTTTTACAGAAGGTGCAGAGCCAGAGTGACTAAGCACAGGCAACACAGCACAGGGTTAGAGCTAAAGGAATAGATCTGATACGGAGTCAGGTTTTTTCTTCTCTGTTCTAGTACTCCTACACCCACAATCCTCCAACCCCTCTTTGAACCCTATCACTTTGATTCTCCTTTTCACTGTACAGCATCCTCTTTATAGTTTGATTTCCTCCTTACTCGCAGTGAAGTCCTTGGCTCCATTGTCCACTACTCTAATCATTTTCTTGTAAACAGTCTTTTTCCTGTTTCACTTTATTATAGGTAAGGCCTCAGATTTAGACATAGCTCCCTGGGGAAAAAACCTCAATCTTCTCATATTAAATTAATGATCACAAATCCCAGATGGTCTTCAGCTTTGGCTAATAGCTCTCCATTCTTCTACTAAATTTCCATCCCCACATTCTAAGAAAGTTATTCTATACCTTTTCTTCTTCACAACACTCCCAACTCTGACATATGACCTCAGACCAGATACCACTGATAAGCTGTAAACTCACTAACAAGACCTACCTCACCTCACCAGCACGTCTTCAGACCAGCCTTCATCTGTTCCAAGATTCTTTGCTTCACCTCTTGTTAAGAAGAGTCTGTGATCTTGCTGAGGACAAAGACCCTACCCTTGTCTACTCAAGAACTTTACTCATGTAATAATTGTGTCTTGCTCTCTTTTTCAACTTCAATTTAGCCTACATTGGATGGTTTCTAATGGCATATAAAAAAAGCCTTAATATCTTTTATCTAAGAAAAACCCCACACATTTAAAATCCTTCTCTCATCCCATATCTCTATACTTCATAGAAAAACTTCTCAAAAAGTTGATTACTCTTTTATTTTCCCTTTCTTCCCTCTCTATTCTTTCATTATTCTATTCCAATCAAGCTTTCTTCACTGCTCCAAAAAATAACCCATTTCAAGGTAACCAATGGCCTCTACCTATCCTGACAAGTCCACTGGTCATGCTGTGTCCTCCTCTTACTTGATCGTCCAGCGACCTTTGACAAAATGGAACCGCCTCTCCTTCTTGAAACGTTTTCTTGCCTTGACTGACATCAGAGTCTCCCGGTTCCTTTCTACTCCACTGACTGCTCCTTTTCATTTGCCTACGCTGGTTCCTTGTTCTCAGTCAGACCTCAAATGCAGAAGTACCCTTTCAGCTCAATTCAGAGTCCTCTATCTTTTCTGGGTCTCAGAGATGGTTTTGACCTTGTGTCAGAATCACCTGAACATTTGTCAAAACACAGAGTGCTGGGTCTCACTCTCAGAGTTTCTGATTTGGTAGGTCTGGAGTGGGGTCTAAGAATTTGCATTTATAACAAATTTCCAGGTGATGGCTTGTGCTGCTGTTCCAGGGACCACTCTCTGAGAACCCCTGGTTTAGTGATTCAATTACACCAAATGATTTAGAATCGGCCTGACTTTCAATTACACTTCCATCTTTTATTATCTGTGCAAAACTGGGCAAATTATTTAATCTTTATGTTCCTCAATCTGATTGTTTGTAAAATAAAGATAATGCAAGTTGCTATCTCAGGTGTTGGGAGAATTAAGTGGAATAATCACATGACTACAATACATTTTTTAAAAAACTGTTCTTCCTGCTTATACTCTTACCTCTCTAAAATCTATTTTCTGAAAAGTAGCAGAGATGTACTTTTAAAGATGTATGTTAGGTAAGAATCACACTCCCTCCCCAATTTTGTCATTCAAGGGAACCCAGAATAAAATGTCTGGTCCCCTTCCAGATCACAAGCTCCTTGATGCATTATGCACCTACCATATTGGTCTTTTTCTGCTCTAGAAAATGTTCCAGTTACTCTTCACTGCATAACAAACTTCTCCAAAATTTAGTGGCTTAAAACAACAACGATCTTATCATTTCTCACATGTTTGTGAGTCAGGAATTCCAATAGAGCTTGGCTGGATGATGCTTCTCCTCTTCATGGTGCATTCAAATGGCTGCTGGCCTGGAGAGGTCAAAAATAGCTTCTGTCCTGTGTCTGGAGCCATGAATGAGTAGCCAGGAAGGCTGCACTCAGCAGGACCCCTCTCCATCTGCCCCTGCTTTTAGTCATGTCCTCTTCCTGGGGTCTCTCCAGGAGGGTTGCTAGAGCTACCTATCTGCTAAGGGCGCTGAGAAACCAGGTAGAAGCAGCCAATTCTCTGAGAGACTGGCCTGAAATAAACAAAGCCTCACTTCTAACACTCTTTGGGTCAAAGCAGTTGGAAGCCTGCCTAAATTCAAGGAGAGGGAGAAAAGTTGCCACCTTGCAATGGGAAAAAAAGCGTCTAAGAATTTGCCACCTTTAATCTACCACGGGAGTACCCCGAGATCATTCCTGCTAAATGCCTTTCATACCTGTTCCTTCCTCCGGGAATTCTGCTTCCAAATCCTTCCATGACTGACTCCTTCAAGTCTCAGCTCAGCCATCACCTCTTCATTACAGAAGAGCTCTTCTGACTGCCTTATATAAATGTACTTCCTCCCATCATCATGTATTCTATCAACCGTTTATTTTCTTCTGAAATTACTGTATTTATGACCTGCTGTCTCCCACTGAAATGTCAAATCCACAAGAGTAGAAACCCTGTCTTGCTCATCAACACTATGGTTCTAGAACTCAGAATGATGCTTGACACATAGAATTTTCTCAATAAATATTTTCTGAAAGAATGAAGTAGTGATGACTATACAATTCATTCATAGAAATGTAAGGAAAATAAAACCAGTTTTAGTATTACTATCTGTACCTGAATTTTCTGAGTGTAAGGTATTTATGTGTATAAAAGACTTTTTTTTCCTCTAAATTGATTCCTTTTGATCATAGATAAAACTGACCTATCAGATGAGAAGATGCTATTTTTGCCATTCCATAATGGTACCGTTTTCTTCATTACATTTTTGAGACGCGTTCATTTGAATGACACTTTTACCTAGAATTACTTTTGCTTATCCAAGAGATCTTCAAGGAAATTAAACAGATTTCTACTGACTTACCAAAAACAATGTCATAAATGTCAAACCAAGTAAAACTTAACATTAAGAGCCACCTATACCTACTATGTTTTCAAGTTTCTTCTTACTGTGTTAAAGAAAACATTAGTTTCAGTAAAGAAACTCAGTCTCTCAGTATAGTAAGTAGTTCTTAAAAAGCAGTAGGAATTAAATGAAAGAGATTGGAAAATGACTTCATGTTTTTTCAGTATAACCAAGCATTTGATGTTTTCTGAGAAAATAAATTTAGATTTAATAGGACCAAAAATGTTTGGAAAACATTTTAAGTTTCTTAGTCCAACATGCATTTGATTTCAAGTTTTTCTCTAGTTCATCCAACATTTTCAAGATTATCTAAAGAACCAAGTAATAATTTTGAGAGTAAATTTATAAATAGGAATTTTTTTTAAGTTCAAGATAAAACATTGGTAAACAGAGAGATAAACCATTTTTTTTAACTTTGTTATACAGCCAAAGTCATGGCAAAACACTAACCTTTTGTAAGTTTGTTAAAGAAATAGATTCAAGGGCTTTTTTTTGATGGCTCCTCTAGTGGATTTTGCCTTCCCATCTTTAATCGTTACTCCATTATAAGTGCTCATAATACTCTGCTGTACATATGGGACTCTGATTTGCACATAGTCAAGACTCAGTACATATTCAGTCCAGTGAATAATTATATTATAAAAGTACCTACAAAGACTTCAATGCATTTATAGCAAAACTTACATATATGCTTTTACAAATAATAGCTAACGTAGCATTAAAACATGTCTATTTTCTTTATTTTCCCCCAACTTTTACAGTCTTTATTCAGGAAAGGATAATGAAGTAAAAAGTATGGAAGCACAAAGTATGGAAACAAAATGTAGAATAAAGGAAAAGAAAAGTTAAAGCTAAGTGGAATAAAACAAAGAGGGTGATGGGCCTCAGTAGTAAAATGTGTATGCCAGGTTATTCCATTCCCTCTAAGATTTACTATTTTCTATATTTGTGTTTATGATTTCCTATAAGGCAAATGAAGCAACTGAGGTAAGTATATTTAAAATATTTTTCTGCCTGGCATACTCATGTCATGATTTCTGAGTGTGCTGGTCTTAACTACTGCAGGGTTTTAAGGCCCCCAAGAAGAGAATGGCACTGCAGTCATTGTGGACACATCACGTTAATTGTGGTTCCTTAATTAACGATAAATGGACTAACTAGTTTATGCTAAGTACTGTATTCAGTTCTCCCGGAAAAGCAAAATAAATATAATGGCTTCTGTTTCAAAGAGTTGGCAGTCTAGTGAGGAAGTAAAATTTTTTATAGATCTGGGATAAAATGTGTTGAGATAATAAGTAATTGATTTGGAATTTATATCTAAAATTTAAATTTGATCACAAATTACACGTATGCATTTTTTTAAAGAACATGTATAATACCTTCTCCAATATGTTAGACCTTCCTGTCTCCACTGAATCTTCTATTGCTTTGAGTGATTTTTAGGTAAAGAAAGTCTTTGATGTTTAGAATTTATCTCAGGATGTGTCCGAATATGAACAAATTAAAAAAACAAAAAACAAAAAAACACAGACCTTTCTGGTTCACATGTTTTTAAAAGAAGGTTTATGTTGGGTTCTTGAAATGACATACCTGGATTACAGTCATAGGTACATTTACGTTAACATAGTCAGAGCTTGGATTACCTCTATCTCTAATTTTGTGAGACAACTAAACGTTCAATATTTAACTAATTTTCTTCTGACTCATTTCACTTTTCTCTTGATCTTCTCAGTCTACATTTTTTCCTCTTCTGTTTTCCCCTTTTAACCTCCTTTAAAATTTGTCTATCTTTACTAAGTTACCTTGATGTTTAGCTTTAGGTTTTACATTAAATCTTCATTTTTGGTGAGTCCTTGAGTTGGATCTGAAACATGACATAAGATACTTCAGAAAAACATGAGCTCATTAACGTTCATTCAAGTAAATGCTAGACATGTAATCGGGCAACAGCTTCTTCTGGCTGGAGTTTTTGTTTTAAGTTAAGTAAAATCTGCAGGATTACATCCCTATAAAATGTTGTAGTAGTTGGCCAAGGAAAATATAGTATAATTTACAACATTTCTTTTTTTAGATATCTATTGGAAAAATGCTTTTGCAATTAGAAAGAAGTAAATGGATTCATTCTTCCCTCATTAATTTGGCAAACACTTTATTAAACTATTGAAATTAAAAATGGTCACTTCTAGTGAAATCATAAGGTTCAAATGAAAAACATCACTACAATGGTGCAATATTCTTATATTCTGGGAAAGAAGAAAGAGAATTAATATTTTTGAACACATATTATAAGCCATCCCTGAGCTGGGAAATTTCTACTACATTCATAATATATTTTTACAACATTATTGTAATCAGTAGCCCATATTTCATGTAAAGAGATGTGAAGTAATTTGTCTAAACCCTAGATATAGCGTATGGCCAAGCTTCAGTCTGCTTTGTTCCAAAGCCAGACCTCTTTCCATAAATCAAGTTACCTCCAATTTACTTCATAAATAATAAATCATTTTTATTATTCTTGTGCATGATAATTTACATGATTATTTATCAGTAAAGGTAATGTCAAAAATTCAGACAATTTCCATAAAAAATGAATGACAGATAATTTTAATGCAGATGCAACAATGTTCTTGAGAGTTATTTTTATAATGTTCAGAAATTACAGAAAATTTATAATAAAAAAGTATTTAAAAAGCTGCATAAAAATGAAAATAAATTACAGTGAAAAAATGATCAATTTTATGTAATAGCATTCTATATACAAACTGAAATTATTTTCTAAACTGAATGAAAATATTTCTCTCAGTACCAAAAACTAACTTATGTCATGCCTAAGTAACACTTACTAACTGGAGAATTTAGTACAAGAATATTTAAGCAAGTGATAGGATTTTGCAGTGGCTACTGAGGCTAGTTCATTTGCAGAAGAGGTGCTTTGAGCCAAAACTGGGTTTTTTCTAAGTGCTGGACCAGCCAAGTTTTAGACAAGTTTTTCTGTCCTTGAGTTAATTGATATGATGTAACTGATTTCTTAGCCAGAAACCAAGATTATTTCCAAGACAGGAGAAAGAATCATGATCTCTTTCAAACTATAAGTCAGGGCTATAACTTTCTCAGTAGACTAAGGATTGAGAGCTTTGAGTTTCTATAGGTTTGAGTTTCTATAGTAGGTTTGTTTCTTCACAAACAAAACTAAAAGACATTTTACCTTTATCTCAGTATTTTCATCTTTAAAATGGGCATATTTCTCTAAGGAATGTCCTCTGATCTTTGAAACTATTGAATGTAGAATTGCTGAGGAAGCCATTTGGGATAAATGCTTAGAGATGAAAAATAGGAAAGGAAGTATGTGGGCAGAGAGAGGGAGATAGCGAGAGAGAGAGAGAGAGAGAGAGAGAGAGAGAGAGAGAGAGAGAGAGAGAGAAGTAACAGGTGAGTTTCAAGAGGAATTTATCTATGGAAATAAGAATTTCTCGATCAAAACAGAGACTTGCACATTTCACTTAAGTGTTATCTTTTCATGAAATTAAAGCATTTTGCTATTTTCAGAAGCTACCACTAGAACACTAAATAATTAGAAAAGGTGGCTTAAAATTCATGAAAAATGTTTATAGGGACAGGAGGCAGGTAATATAGAGGTCAATTTTAGGAGTAATATAGCAGATTAATGAACACTCTGACATTCTTTATCTCAGCTTCACAGATACGTCCAAGATGATCCTTGTTCTTCTTGATCAGGCTGAACCTTAATGGTGAAAACTCCTTAAATCCAGTCTCAACAAGAAGGACCCAATCAGGGCCTTGAAGGGCACTCTGCAAGCACAAAGGCATAAAGTGTTCGAAACATCAGAACCAGAAATTACTTGAATCTAATTTTCAGGTGTACAAGAGGCCATTGTAACATGAGCGCTACAAGAAATGGAAAAAGTGAGATGTACTGCAGAAATTTGGATGGACTTAAAGCATGTGATGGATGAATGGAGAAGGGCGGCCAAGGAGCTATTAAGTGAGGACTGAAGCCCAAGCCAGAATCTTGGCAGCCAACAAGTGAAGACATCAGCAGATTCTGAAAAGATTAAACAGATCACAATGAGAGGATAACTCTGGTGATAAGGCTTCCCCGATAACTGGTGATAAACTGGATTACTCAGATTATGAATGTCTAAACAAAGAGCAGGGAGATCATCAGCAAATCGCTTATTGTTATTATTATTTGTTTGCTTTTGTTGTTGTCATTTTGTAATTAATGGAGACCTGATCAATTCTCTGCTAAGAATCATTTTTCTCAGCTCTCCTGTTTACTAAATTAAAATGAACTTCTTAGCATGCATATAAGCCCTCCATGATCTGGCTGGCTCTGACCTGCCTTCCCAACTCTCCATCTGACTACCACCTCACCCATTCTCCATTACCCTCTGCAACGCTGACCTGGTCAGTGCTCACTGGAAAAAGTCCTGTCACTGACCACCTCAAGGCACTTCCTTCTCAGAGCATTTCTTTTATTTTCTTATGCCTTCTTCTGCTTCTTTTTCCCTAAATTCTAATGACCATTTGAAACCTCTGGCATGAAATCTTCCTTGATTCTTCCCCAAAGAAATGGTCCTACATCTTTTGTTCCATTGTGAGACTTTGGTTTCTGATTATAGCACCTTAGAGATGATCCCCGTATATTTCCTTCTGACAGACTTTGTGCAGCTGTCAGTCTCTCCAAATGGGCTATATTTTGCTTAAGGCATGACTTGCCTTGTTTGTCTCTCCATCCCCAAACGCATAATAAACATGTCTGCCATGATTTTTGCTTCAATTGGTATGGAAGACTTTTGGTTTAGGAGATGACAACTTAAACTGGAAGAGCAAGAAGCTATGGTTACTATTATGGCTTTGACTTGTCATGCTGTAATCGCAGCATATGGCAAAATGTTAAGCATGCAAGGTGACATCAATGTTTCCAAACCCTTAGGAAACAGACCAGGGTGTAGGCATGTGTGTGCAATTGAAAAAATTGAACTAATCCTTTTTATTGACATTTTCTAAAATAAAAAATGTTGTTTAAAGCACAAAATGAACTGAACGAAACAGATTGACAGAGTGTTATTCCTGTGCCTATTTCTACCCTGATGACGTGAATTTAGGCAAGCTATCAATTTTTTGAGATTTACTTTCTTCTGTTATGGAATAAAGGTGTTGCAGCAGAGGTGATCTCCAAGCTACAGCTCAGCTTTATAGCTCCATGATTCTGTTATACTCCGTACTAACAGAACTAGCAACTTATGACTTATTTTCATCTTCTTGGTTTGTGTATCATATAAACACTCATGTCTATCATTCCTGATTAGAGGGGTTTGGTTAGGAAGAGTAATGGGCTGGGCATGTGGATAATGACAGCCAGCCCCCACCTAATAGTCCTCGGGAGAATAAGGGTCATTCCCTGAGTATTCAAGGCATTGACTGAAAGAGACATTTAGGGTGTCCAAGCTGGATGAAGGAAAGTGCTCTCATCTGGCACTAGGCCTATTCTGTCTTAGTTCAGGCTGCTAGAACAAAATGTAACATACCAAGTGGCTTAAACAATGAGACATATATTTCTTACAGTTATGGAGGCTGGGAAGTCCAAGATCAAGGTGCTGGCAGATTTCATTCCTGGTGAGAGCTCTCTTTCTGGCTTACAAATGGCCCTTCCTGCAGTGTTTCTTTTGGTAGAGAGATAGATAGAGACAGAGATAGAGATATATATAGAGAGATCTGGTCTCTCTTCCTCTTCTTGTAAGGGCACCAATCCCGTCATTGGGGCCCCACCATCATAACCTCATCTAAACTAATTACCTCCCAAAGGCTAGATTTCCATGTGTCATCACAGTGCGGGGGTGGGGGGGAGTTAGGGCTTCAACATATGCATTTTGGGGGGACACAAGCATTCAGTGCATAACATTCCATGATCATTTCCTTTGGATTAATCAGAGTCCCAGGGCTAGGGGGTTGTAATTAAAACAGAGAAAAGCCAGGTAACTGAGGAGGTTTGGTGGGACATCAAGAGCCCAGGGTGAAGCTGCTGCATCTTGCCTACAGATGGCAGTAAGGCTGTCTGCAGCAGATTCTCTAACGGGTGAGCCCCATACAATATTGAGATTGGTTGCTTTAGGGCAATGACCAGTGAATCAAGAGGCCAAGTAGGAATGTGGAGGCATTCTAGTTCTGAGACTTTGCATTCACCTTCCTCACTGAGCCAGAGACTCAGCAAGAAAGAGATTTAACTCTCCAACAAATGTGCAGCACCAGTGAGCAAAGCAAAAGGAAAATCAATGTTATTTTTGATCAACTTTTTAATGAACTCTTTAGATTTTTCTCCTACTCTATTATTCATCTGTGCTGGTAGCACTTAGGTAAAAGGATGATAAAACATTTATATGGATGATTTTATGGTTGCTTTCAGCTCTAATTTTCTATATCTTTAAAAACAAATAGAATTTAATAGAAGAGTAGAGGAGTTGTACTTTTGGCAGCATAATTAAATTTACTGGAGCTGTGAAATTTGGTCTTTACAAGTGGAACAGAATAATGAGGGAGGTGAGTTAAAATAAGGCTGAATATAAGAGAGTTGCCTTGTATACACCGCACTCTAAAACCTGATAGTTCTTTACTTCTATATGAAGCAAAATGTATTTATTCGGAACATGAGTTTTAAAAGTTTTTTTAAAGAAATCTCTTATTTATGTCCTTGAAACATAAAAATACCTCACTTTGGAGGGAAAAAAAACCTAAGTAATATCTTGTGCTTGTGGTGTGTATGTTTATAAAACTTAAAAAAATAAACCTAATTCCAAGAGATTAAAGACTTAAGAAAAGTTCACCCCCTTCCATAACGATGCAGTGTCATTTTTTTATTCTTGGTCCCATGTCTGACTTGATTTGTGAGTTACCGTTTGTTAAAGACTTCAGATGTCCTGGACACCCAGAAGTTGTTTCCATGTTCTATAGTCAGCATGTGAAATGTTATTTAAAGCCCACATTTTCCTTTTAAATATTACCCCGTGGTTTCAATTCTACAGAGGTCGAATTTCAACCCAGCTCCTTGGACTTCCAGGCCTGGAAATCTTTAGCACGCTCTGTCTCTGTTTCCATCTCCTGAAAAAGTTGTCTCTGCAGACAGAGGTTTGGCATCTGCATACTTCCCTCACATATTATATATGACTTATGGAACCTGGGGAAACAAAAAAGCCTCATGGATGGAAAACATGGAATGTATAAGAATCCCTGGATATCTGCATTCAGATGTTTAGTATTTCTTCATTAATGAAGTTAAAATTTAGAAATTAAAACTCAAAATCAGATATTTTAAAGAGGGTTAGAATGTAACACATTTATTTAATTATTTTTATTGGAATATAGTTGACATACAATATTATATTAGTTTTAATTGTATTGTATGGTGATTTGACACTTACATTATGAAATGATCACCACGATAAGTCTAGTAACCATCTGTCTCTATACAAAGTTATTACATTGTTATCGACCATATTCCTTATGTTCTATGTTACATCCCAGGGGGTTATTTATTTTAGAACTGGAGGTTTGTACTTCTTAATCCCCTCCACCTATTTCACCTGTCTCCCCACCTCACTCCCCTCTGGCAAGCACCCATTTATTTTCTGCTTCTATGAGTCTGCTTTTGTGTTGTTTTGTTTGTTGGTTTGTTTTGTTTTCTAAATTCCACATATAAATGAGATCATATGGCATTTGTCTTTCTGGTTTATTTCACTTAGCATAATATCCTCTAGATCCATCCATTTGTCTTAAATGGCAAGATCTTATTTTTATGGCTGAGTATTATTCTATGATATTTCCAAGCAATAACATTTCTTCTTTAACCATTCATCTACTGGTGGTCACTCAAGTTGTTTCTATATCCTGGCCACTGTATATAATGCTGCAATGAACATCAGAGTGCATATATCTTTTCAAATTTTTGTTTTCTTCAGGTGAACTCATACAATTCAACATCAAAAAATCAAACAAGCTGATAAAAAATGAGCTGAGAACATGAAAAGACATTTTTCCAGAGAAGACATATAGATGGTCAACAGGCATATGAAAAGATGCTCAGCATCACTAATCATCAGGGAAATGCAAAGGAAAACCACACTGATGTATCACCTCATACCTAGTCAGAATAGCTATCTTCAAAAAAAACGAGAGAAGACAAGTATTGGCAGGGATGTGAAGAAAAGGGAACACTCATGCACTGTTGGTTGGATTGTAAATTTGTGCAGCCTCTATGGAAAACAAGAGGAAGATTCCTCAAAAACTTAAAAATAAAACTGCCATATGATCCAGCAGTTTCAGAACAAAATGTACTTAAAAAGCTAGTGAATTCATTGTGGAATTACAGGACAAATCTTGAAACCTGTGCTACAGTGTATGTCAAAGCATGCTTTCTGAATGATCAGATCTTTTTTTTCTGGTCATCCCAAGTCAGTTCTAGATTTGATATCGTCCTATATTTTTGCCACATTAGGTCAAAACTCAATTTATTATTGCTGTTTCGACTCTGTAGTGGTAAAATACTGGATACAAAACCCCCAGAGTCCAGATCTACTCATGGTTGAATAAGTAATTCAGTGTGTGGCAGATTCTATTCA
Source organism: Phocoena sinus (assembly GCF_008692025.1). Lineage (NCBI taxonomy): Eukaryota > Metazoa > Chordata > Mammalia > Artiodactyla > Phocoenidae > Phocoena > Phocoena sinus. The sequence continues at coordinate 79,742,933 of NC_045774.1, read as the reverse complement.
GCATGTTGCGTAGCAAGGTTTGGTAACCTGAGAGTAAGCAGTGAAAAAGTCAATTGCGTTTATGATTGGAAATGGAAGTACAGTAGTATTTTCAATTATCTCAAAGGTTATACTCAATTTCTTAAAGTGCATAATTCTATTTGCTGTCTTTATTAAGTTTTATGACACAGTTTTTTTTACTTAGGGACAACTGATGATAAAACATTATTGGAATGATTTTGAAGCTTCTTCCAGCTCTAATACAATACATTAAAAAATAAGAGAATTGCCTTGTATATACTACACTCTAAAACCTGATAGTACTTTACTTCTATATTAACCATAATATACTTATTTGGAACATGATTTCCAAATTCCTTCTATTCATTCCTTCTTTTCTTTCTTATATTTTCTGTTTTATATGTTACATGTGTATATATATATATATATATATATATGTATATATATATATACATATATATATATATATATATATATATACTTATCTCCTAGATATTATTATCTAGCTTTTATATATTATCTAGCTCTTAGCAATTTTTTTTTTTTTTTTTTTGCGGTACGCGGGCCTCTCACCGTTGTGGCCCCTCCCGTTGCGGAGCACAGGCTCTGGACACGCAGGCTCGGCGGCCATGGCTCACGGGCCCAGCTGCTCCGTGGCACGTGGGATCTTCCCGGACCGGGGCATGAACCCGCATCCCCTGCATCGGCAGGCAGACTCTCAACTGCGCCACAAGGGAAGCCACCGTCCTCCTTTTTTAAAAAAATTTCTTGTTTTAGTGGTCTTTTCACTGAACTATGTCACTAAGGACTGGGAACCACCCAAGTGTCAAGAACCTTTTCTCTACTTGCTAAATTTTCTAGCTTTTAAAAAAAATGTATTTTAAGGAAATACAGAGAAATAGATGGCATTTTATGGAGATATATTGGTCCTGTTAAGACATTCAGTTTAAACAACAATTCAATAATTAATCAATACTATTGTTATTTTGAGAAAGTAGAAGCTTATTTTGGGAAATAACTTGCAATTGGGAAGCTGTAGATTACTTGATGTTGTTTAAAATTGTGCTTATACTAGAAAATATATAATGTACTTAAAATCTTCATGTAGGCAAATAATTCTTTAAATTCCCTTTTCTGTATTACTTTCTATTCAATGAAGTAATTTTACTTAGGTCTCTGTATCAACTGTATGAAAAGTTGATCTAGAACTGATTTTAGTGCCAGATTCTACAATGAATTTATTAACAAGGAATAATATTTTGAATTTATGTTTTGACTTTTAAAAATTTACCTAGTGTTTTTTTGAAGTAGATTTGTTCTTTGAAGAAACAAAGGCATCCATATACTTGAGGTGAGAAAGAGAATTATGCAATAGAAATGATTACTTTTACAGAATTAGTTGTGGAATATTTGAAATGAAGTGTATGTACTTTGGATAAGTATATTGTGAAGAGTGAGTTTTGTAGCTCATCTTTCAAAGGTATTTGGGTTTAAATCCCAGATTCATCACTCTATGTGAACCTGGATTAGCATTTAAAATTTCTAAACCTATCTCCTCATCCTTAATAAGAATTACATATGGTTATTTTGAGGATTTAAATCCATGCCTGGCACATAGTTAGAGCTTAAGAAAGATCAACGATCTGTTTCTCTTCTCCTTTGTTTTGTCTTCCGAAAGAAGGCTCTGATATCAGTTTCTGTTACAATTTGTGGTTATGAAGGGAAAGGTATAGTAACGACTCCTTTTCTGTGACCCATCAAGTTGGTATTCACAATCAGCTGGCAAAACTATCACTGTGTTGGTTTGCACCATTGGAAGTATTGCTAATGCACCAGTTTTAAAGATCTGTCAGCTCTGGGCACCAACAGCATGGCTACAGTTGTTAAGTCTTGGTCAAGTTCAAACATGTATTTAAAGCAATGTCTGAATGAGTGATTTAATACATCTCTTTATAAATACAACAGAATACATTCATTAGAAATGGCTGACTGAGAAAGGCAAATATTGCATGGTATCACTTATATGTGGAACCTAAAAAAGCTGAACTAATAGATATGAGCCTGGAATGGTGGTTACCAGGGTATGGAAGGTGGGGGAAAATGGGTAATTGTTGGTCAGAATACAAACTTCCAGCTATAAGCTGAATAAGTTCTGGGGATCTAATGTACAGCATAGTGATCATAATTAATACTGTATTATGTTCTTGAAAGTTGCTAAGACAGCAATTAGTAATATAATCTAATATTCTCACCACAAAAGGGAATGGTAGTTATATGATATGATGTAAACATTAACTAATGCTATGGTGGTAATTATTTTGCAATATATGTGTGTATCAAGTCAACATGTTGTACATCTTAAACTCACAATACTGTATGTCAATTATATCTCAATAAAGCTGGAAAAGAAAAAAAAAGAAATGGCTGATCCACTTTGTAGATGAATAACTATATGTTAATTACCATAGTGTTTTAAGCATAATTACAAATAGCAAAACACATTTTAAAAACCCAATGGTGTGGTTCTGATATGAATTTATAATTCATCCTCTCTAGAAATTGGTAAAGCTTCTATTTCAATATAAAGGTGAGGTGTTTTGTTTTGTTTTGTTTTGTTTTGTTTCCTGGAATGACTGCAACTTTGCTGCTTCTTTACTCTTCTTAGTTTGGATGATTCCCTGCTCTGTGTCTCACCCTAGTTTTCCTCTTCACCGGACTGCGCTAAAGTCACTTTCTTATACTCATTTATTCACTGAATTTTTACCAAGTCCCTATTATGTATCAAGCACTATTCTAGGCATTGGAATGCAATGCAGAATGAATGACAAAACCCCTGTACCCATAGGAGTTTCTAGAGCAGGAGACAGAAAACAAAATCCATACAACGTTCCATGCTGCATAGAGAAACAAGTACTGTAAGAAGTTGGGCAGAGAGAGTGAGGTTGCTGTGGTTTAGTGGGCTATTTGGAGGTCTCTGTGAGAGGACACTCCTTGACTACAGACCTGCTATAAAGTCTGGGTGTTAAAGGAAAACTACAGAGAACTTTTATTCTCTATCTGCAATTGCCTTAGATTTCAGAGTCTTTATCAAATATCAGACAAAAAAATTGCTTTCCAAAATATATTATGAGGGACTTCCATGATGGTGCAGTGGTTAAGAATCTGCCTGCCAATGCAGGGGGCACAGGTTCGAGCCCTGGTCCAGGAAGATCCTACATGCCGTGGAGCAACTAAGTCCATGTGTCACAACTACTGAGCCTGCGCTCTAGAGCCTGCGAGTTACAACTGCTGAGCCCACGTGCCACAACTACTGAAGGCCGCACACCTAGAGCCCATGCTCCACAACAAGAGAAGCCACCACATTGAGAAGCCCACACACCGCAACGAACAGTAGCCCCCACTCGCCACAACTAGAGAAAGTCCTCACGCAGCAATGAAGACCCAACGCAGCCAAAACTAACTAACTAAATGAATTAATTAAAAATAAAATAAAATATATGGTGTAAAGCTTGATAGCAAGTACTTACTACTGGACATGGCCTCACACTCTGTATTTGCCCCCCACCCCTTTTCTCACTCTGTCTCTTCTTCGACCTCTCTCTTCCCCTCTCTCCCTCCTTCCCCTCCCTTTTTTCCTCCCCCTTCTTTCCCTTCCCCTCTCCTTATATTTCTCTGGCTCCTGTAGACTTGGAATTCATTGATTATCCATTTCATGACTCCTGTTTATAGGATTCACCATCAGTAAAGGAAGGATTTTAAAGGTGTGGTGGAAAAGACTGAAATATTTATTTCAGAAGTGACCAATATAGAAATAAATATAATTGACATGATTATCTAATTATAAATCTTTTAACTGGTCATTGATTTGATACATTTTGGATTAAACTCAAATAAAATTTTAGTTTTGAAATTATAGGAACAATCTAGGGAAAAGAAAAATAAAAGCAAATTTCTGCACAAAGTATAATATTTTTAAAGGTTATCTACAGAAACTCTAGACATGTGTTTTCCTACAACATAAATAAAATAGATGTATTTTTTCTACCCACCATGACTATTTAATAAATATAGTGAAGGAAAAAGCTTATATATTAAAAAATTTTTATTTTTCTATACTGACTCTATCAAACCTATCCAAACTGTGTTTATTTGGAGGAAAAATAACTACATGAAATATGAAAAGTCCAGTAGGTAATTTAATATTACCCAAGGTAGAGAAATGTTAACATTTATTGTATATCTAACACACACACACAATAACATTTCTGTAATATTTATTTATTAAACCTAAGAGTTTATCCATGCCACTACTTTACAGATGAGGAGTTTCACAGGGGAGCTTTCCCAAGGTTAGTTACATATCAGCCCCCTCAAAAGTTGGGATTTTTAAGGTCTTTCTAGATTGTAAAAAGCATGCTCTATTCCTTATAATATGTATCCTCCCTAGAAAAACAATCAGGCATGGATGGGATGCTCAGAGGAGATAGGAGTAGACATGAAATATTGAATCAGCCAACTGCTATTTTTCCTAGAATTGACCCCAGATGTAGATAATGGTTCAATTTCCATCACAGTAGTATTTTAAATTTAGATGGTGAAACTTTATGCAAAATCAAGTCAGTTATATTGATTCCCATTTTCTACAAATTAAGATAAAGGCATTTTTGCTTTTTTTACACTCCTTTCATGATCTACTAAAGACATTAAGAGCACAATATTGAAATTTACTGTGGATTATTCCATTTTCACAATGACATCTATTCTTTAGCCTAATATTTAAATGCCAGATCAGTCCCTAGTAATGGAATTGTTGGCTGATATAAGAAATTGCTTAATTAATTTTACTCAAATTACTTTTATTTTCCATTGCAGTATAAGTTAATAAAACAAAAAGGATGACACATTTAAACTCACCATTCATTACGCAGGTGATAATGATCTTATATATAGAAAATTCTAAAGACTCAACCAAAAAACTGTTGGAACTAATCTATGAATTCAGTAAAGCTGCAGGTTATAAAATCAACATACAGAAATCAGTAGTGTTTTTATACATCAACAACTAAATATCTGAAAAAGGAATAAAGAAAACAATTCCATTCACAATAGTATCAAAAGCCATAAAACACTTAGGAATAAATTTAACTAAAGAAGTGAAAGATTTGTACAATGAAAACTACAAGACTTTGATGAAAGAAACTGAATAAGATACAAATGGAAAGATATCCCTTGTTTATGGATCAGAAGAATTTATATTAATAAAATGTTCATACTACACAAAGCCATCTATAGATTCAATGTAATCCCTATCAAAATTCCAATGGCATTTTCCACAGAAATAGAAAAAAACCCTTAAATTTGTGTAAAGCCACAAAAGACCTCAAATAGCCAGAGCAATCCTGAGGAAGAAGAATGATGCTGAAGGCATCACCTGATTTTAAATGTGCTACCAAGTTATAGTGAGCAAAGGAGGCTTCCGAGGAGGCAGAGGAGACCACAAGCCACAAGGAAAGAAGACGAGGTTTGAATAGTGTCTTCTATCCCTGTCTTCCCCTCTTCCAGTTGAAAGAAAGGACTCTGAGGTGTTTACTCTGTTACCTGCTCAGTAATGGAGCCTTCTGAGTACATTCCAAGACAGTATACAGCCCTGTGGTCTACTTGGAAATCCGTATAGGTAACATCTGAAGGGAGATAACGCTGTTGGTGTTGACTGGATATTCGTATAAACTTTTTAAAGAGTTGAGTGATAGAGCTAACCCTTATCTGTAAGTTTTGAATTTATATTGTTTCCTCCCATGTAAAAAACCATTTTTTTCCTACGGAATTTTTTGGTTTTGGTTTTATTTGTTTGTTTGTTTTGCGTTGGGGGGTTATAAAGGAAAGCAGAAAGTTTTATCATGATTTTTGCTTTAGCAACTTTGGGACAAACTAAAAGTCCCAAAACTCATACAACTCATACAGTAACAGAAAACCAATCTAACTAAAAAGTGGGCAGAGGAACTGAATAGGAAGTTCTTTGGATAAAACATGCAAATGGTCAACAGGTACATGAAAAGATGCTTGACATCACTAAGTATCAGGGAAATGCAAATCAAAACCATAATGAGATATCACCTCACACCTGTTAGAACGACTATTATGAAGGAGAGAAGAGATTAAAAAACGTTGGCAAGGTTGTAAAAACAAAACAAAACAAAACATAAAACAAACCCAAAAGCCTTTTGTACTGTTGGTGGGAATGTAAATTGTTTTGACCACTATGGAAAACAGTATGAAATTTCCTCAAAAATTTAAAATAGAACTACCATATGATCCAGCAATTCCACTTCTGGGCGTATATCCAGAAAAATGAAAACAGGAAATCAAAAAAGATATCTGCACCCCCATGTTTATTGCAGCATTATTCACTATAGTCAAAATATGAAAGCAACATAAGTCAACAGATGAATGAATAAAGAAAACGTGGTATACACACATATATACAATGGAATATTATTCAGCCAGGAGAAAGAAGAAAAGCCTGCTATTTTTGACAACATGGATGGACCTTGACGGCATTACATTAAGTAAGATAAGTCAGACAGAGAAAGAGTTGTATGATGTCACTTATATGTAGAATCTAAAAAAAGCTGAATTTACAGAAACAGAGAGTAGAATGGAGGATAACAGGAGCTGGGGGTAGGGAGGCACGAATTAGGAAGATGTTGGTCAGAGGGTACCAGCTGTATATTTTCATAGTTTGTTGTAATTAATTAATTATTGAAAATATTAATCTGTGCTATACATTTTCTTCTGTTGTTAATAAATAAAAATCCAAGAGCCAGCCATTATTTTATTTTCAGATGTTATACATTACAGGAAAAAAATAAGGAAAAGTAATCATCCCATTAGAGGTTTTCCTCAAGATTATTTTTTATTAATGCACCTAATAGACATCATTAACTATGATTTCTGGCATTTTAATGTTAACAAAAGATACGTGAGACTCTGGATATGATGATAACCAATAAATTTTTTAAAATTTAACTTTTTAGATAAACTAGAACCAAACAAAATATCCCGTCATTTTTATTAAATTTTTGCCTGGCACCATCATCTGTTAATAATGCCACTATAAACAAAGATGGTTGCCTGGGTACCAAAAATAGGAGACCTGGTTTGGTTAGGATGACAGCACAGTCACTCATGGAAAGCATATGGTCACTGTGAAGAAATATTCACCCCCCGCAAATAAACAAACTGGGGCAAGAAAACAAAAGAATGCTTTCAGGAAAATGAAAGTAATCTGGTAGTAAAGAGGATAAAGCTTCATTAAGTACAAGATATAATTGCAGTGTTAATCTAAAACATTAACACTGAGCAGACAGATGTGTATCTTGTGAAAAAGTTAGCTACCAATTATAAATGTTTACCTGTGCAAGTACTATTTTAAATATTTTACCTTTAAGCCTCATCACAATTCTATGAGCTAGCTACTATTATCTCCCCACTTTACAGACAAGGAAACTGAGGCACAAACGACAAGCATCTTCCTCAGGCTTCCATGGCTAATAGATAGTAGAGCTGGGAGTTGAACCATGTAACGAGGTTCTGGAATCCATGCACTTAAACATTGTGAGATACTGAGGTTTGAGAGGAAATTAAGGTTCAATGATAGCATACCATTTCAGTGATATTTCACACTAAATTGTGCTTGGGTTATGCCACATTTGCTGTGAAGCTAGGCCTCATTTGAATTTATTTAGCACAAGTTGTGGCCATCCATAGGACCACTGGTGCTACACAATAAATACTCATTATTATCATTAAGAAAAAAACGTATTGGAAAAGTTTTGGTCTCCACATCTTCAATTGAAAGAAGGACACAAGTAAGTTCCAATCATACATCTCATCCAGTAAGGACTGGCAAGCTTTAACCACCAAAATTAGAGTCCACCCAGAATTTATGACTGGCATTTTGAAGAAAATGCAAATGTTCCGCTGTTTTATCCTATTCCCTTTGGCAAAATGCAACTTTTATTCTTGAAAATAATTATCTTTGCCAACACTGCTTGCAAAAGGCATGTAGAAGTTAATAGAAATGACAGACAACATAGTTCACATAACTGAAGTGACTGTGGGATAATAGCAAATGATTATTAACAAGTATATTTTTAATAAATTAGACAGCATTCAAAGCAGCTAGATTTTTTTGGTTTATCCTTTCGTGTCTTTAAATTTAAACCTCATTTCACAAAAATCTACAAAGCAGTAAAACTGAATTAGAAGTAGTTTAAAAGGAATTTAGTATTATCAAACTATGTATATACTCTTTATATGTACTATGAATATAGTAAAGAAAGATTATTTTTAAAAGCAAATTTAAAGTCTACTCGGTAAGAATTTTTTTTTTTTTTTTTTTTTTGCGGTACATGGGCCTCTCACTGTTATGGCCTCTCCCATTGCAGAGTACAGGCTCCGGACGCGCAGGCTCAGCAGCCATGGCTCACGGGCCCAGCCGCTCCGCGGCATGTGGGATCTTCCCAGATGGGGGCACGAACCCGCGTCCCCTGCACCAGCAGGCGGACTCTCAACCACTGCGCCACCAGGGAAGCCCAAGAATTTATTTTTATTGTCGAAAATTATACCTTGTATAATATTGACCATTTTAACCATTTATAAGTGTATAATTCAGTGGCATTAAATACATTCTCAAACATGTATAACCATCACCACTACCTACACCTAAAACTTTTTCATCACCCCCACCAAAACCTCTGTACCCATTAAACAATAACTTTCCCCTCCTGTTCCCCCCAGTCCCTGGGACCTCTATTGTACTTTGTGTCTCTATGAATTTTACTGTTCTAGGTACTTCATATAAATGGAATAATATATTTGTCCTTTGTGTCTGGCTTATTTCACTAAGCATAATGTTTTTTTTTTTAATTTAAGTATAGTTTACTTTCAATGTTATATTAGTTTCAGGTGTACAAAACAGTGATTCAATAATTTTTAGATTATACTCCCTTTAAAGTTATTATAAAATATTGGCAATATTTCCTGTGCTGTACATTACACCCTTGGTTCTTATTTATTTTATACCTAGTAGTTTGTACCTCTTAATCCCTTCCTGTATCTTTCCCTCCCCACATGACTTTCCTGTCTGGTAACCACTAGTTTGTTCTCTGTATCTATAAGTCTGCTTTGGCTTTATTACATTCATTCTTTTGTTGTATTTTTTAGATTCCACATATAAGTGAAAACATACAGTATTTGTCTTTCTCTGTCTCATTTACTTCACTTAGCATAACACACTCCAGGTCCATTCTTGCTGTCACAAATAGCAAAAGTTCATTCTTTTTTATGGATGAGTAATATTCCACTCTGTGTATATATACTTCCATATCTTAGCTATTGTAAATAATGAAGCTATGAACATTGGAGTGTTAAGGTGCATATATCTTTTTGAACTAGTGTTTTCATATTCTTCACTCATATATCCAGGAGTGGAATTGCTGGATATGATAGTTCTATTTTTAATTTTTTGAGGAATCTTTATACTGTTTTCCAAAGTGACTGTACCAATTTACATTTCCACCAACAATGAACTATCATTCCCTTTTTCCTTCATCCTTGCCAAATTTATTATTTGCTGTATTTTTGATGATAACCATTCTGTCAGGTGTTAGGTGATATCTCATTTCAGTTTTGATTCACATTTCCTTAATGATTAGTGATGTTGAGGATCATCTCATGTGCCTGTGTTTTCTTTGGAAAAATGTCTATTCAGGTTTTCTGCCCATTTTTAAATTGGATTGCTTGTATTTTTCATATTGAGTTGTTCATATGAGCTCTTTATATATTTTGGATATTAACCCTTTATCAGATATCATTTACAAATATCTTCTCCTATTTAGTAGGTTGTCTTTTCATTTTATTGATGGTTTTCTTTGCTGTTCAAAAGCTTTTATACACAACATTGTAAATCAACTATACTATAACATAAAATAAAAATTAAATTAAGAAAAGCTTTTAAGTTTAATTAGGTCCGATTTTTTTATATTTGCCTTTGTTTCCCTTGTCTGAGGAGACAGAAGCAAAAAATTATTGCATAGATCTATGTTAAAGAGTCTACTGCTGGGCTTCCCTGGTGGCACAGTGGTTAAGAATCCACCTGCCAAGGCAGGGGATACAGGTTTGAGCCCTGGTCTGGGAAGATCCCACATGCCATGGAGCAACTAAGCCCGTGTGCCACGACTACTGAGTCTGTGCTCTAGAGCCTGTGAGCCACAGTTACTGAGCCCATGTGCCACAACTACTGAAGCCTGCGTGCCTAGAGCCCATGTTCTGCAACAAGAGAAGCCACCACAATGAGAAGCCTGTACACTGCAATGAAGAGTAGCCCCCGTTCGCCACAACTAGAGAAAGCCTGTGCATGGCAATGGAGACCTAACACAGCCAAAACTAAGTAAATAAAATAAAATTTAAAAAGGAAGTCTACTGCTTATGTTTTCTTCTAGGAGTTTATGGTTTCATGTCTTATGCTTAGGTGTTTAATTTATTTTGAGTTTACTTATGGTGTGAGAAAATGTTCCAATTTCATTCTTTTGTGTGTAACTATCTAATTTTCCCAGCATCACTTACTGAAGAGACTATTTTTCCCCACTGATATTTTTGCCTCCTTTGTCATACATTAATTGACAATAGATGTGAGGGTTTATTTCTTGGGTCTCTGTTCTGTTCCATTGATTTATGTGCCTGTTTTGATGCTAATGACATACTGTTTTGATTACTATGGCTTTGTAGTGTAGTGTCAAGTCAGGAAGCATGATACATCCAACTTTGTTCTTTTCTCTCAAGATTGCTTTGGCTTTTTGAGGTCTTTTGTGGTTCTATAGAAAATTTTAAATTATTTGTTCTAGTTTTGTGAAAAATGCCATTGATATTTTGATGGATTGAGTTGAATCTCTAGATTGCTCTACATAGTATGGACATTTTAACAATATTAATTCTTCTAATCCATGAACAAGAGATGTCAGTCCATTTATTTGTATTGTTTTCAATTTCCTTCATCAATGTCTTACAGTTTTCAGAGTATAGGTCTTTCACCCCTTAAGTTTACTCCTATGCATTTTACTCTTTTTGATCCATTTTTAAATGGGATTTTTTTGCTTTCTCTTTGATATTTCATTATTGTATAGAAAATCAACAGATTTCTATACATTAATCTTGTACCCTGCAACTTTACTGAATTATTAATTCTAATTCTTTTTTGGTGGAGACCTTAAGGTTTTCTATATGTAGTTTCATGTCATTTGCAAATTGTGACAGTTTTACCTCTTATCTTCCAATGTGGATGCTTTTTATTTATTTTTCTTGTCTGATTGCTGTGACTAGGACTTCCAATACAATGTTAACTACAAATGGTGAGAATGGGCATCCTTGTTCCTAATTTTAGAAGAAAAGTTTTCAGTTTTTCACCAATGAGTGTAATGTAAGCTGTGGGTTTGTCATAGATGACCTTTATCATGTGGAGATATATCCACTCTATACAAATTTTGTTGAGAGTTTTTATCCCAAATGGTGTTGAATTTTGTCAAATGCTTTTTGTGTGTCTACTGAAATTATCGTGTTATTTTTATCCTTCCTTTTGTTAATGTGGTTCATTGCATTAATTGATTTGGGGTATTGAACCACCCTTGAATCCCTGGAATATATCCCACTTGATCATGATTATGATCCTTTTTATGTATTGTTGAATTTCATTTGCTAATATTTTGTTGAGGATTTTTGCATCTATATTCATCAGGAATATTGGACTGTAATTGTTTTTATAGTATCTTTATCTGGTTTTGCTATCAGGGTAATGATGGCCTCAGAATGAATTTGGGAGTGTTCCCTCTTCAATTTTTTGGAATAGTTTAAGAAGGATAGGTATTAACTCTTCTTTTATATGTTTGGTAGAATTACCCTTTGGTGGGAGGTAGGGCTGGAGTAGGAGGGGCTAGAGCCAGAGTCAGGTGAAAGCTGAGACTTCTCCTATACTCAGTGGTGTCACTGTCCTGGTGCACTCTCATCAACAATAGCAGACTTCACCCTAGTGGAGAGCAGTGCTGGACCAAGGAGGGCTGGAACAAGTGCCTGGTGCAGGGTGGGGAGCATGATGGGATGATCCTGGAAAGCTAGACAAAGCCTCAAGCAGTTTTCAATCTGCTGCGTCTGCACGGTTACTGGGAGTGGGAAAATCCATGTACACTCTTAAAGACCGAAGTCTTAGTTTCTTACAGCCTTCTGGTAAGCCCCCAGCTAAGGGGGCTTGTCTTCTCAGTGTCAGACCCCAGGGCTGAGGTAGCTAATATGTGTCTTGAAACCCTTGCTCCCCAGGGAGGATCCTGGAACCTATGATATCCCCTTCCTCTTCTGTGTTCCCTGCTAAGGGTGTGGATTCTGACCATATTGCTTCTCCTCCCTTCCTACCCGACTCCATGTGGTTCTTTCTTTACAGCCTTGGTTGTAGTAGAGCTATTCTGCTAGTCCCCAGGTAGATTTCAGTGAGTCACTCTACATGTAGTTTTAGTTTTGATGTGTTTTTGAGGGGAGGGGACCCCAGCATCCTCCTACTCTGACAACTTTATCTCTTCTCTCAGCATAATGTTTTCAAGGTCCATCCATATTGTAGCAAAAATAAAAATTTAATTCCTTTTTATGACTGAATAATATTTCAGTGTGTGTGTGTGTGTGTGTGTGTGTGTGTGTGTGTGTGCATGTGTGTATCACATTTTGCTCATTCATTCATCAGTTGATGGACCCATGGGCTATTGTGAATAATGTTGGTATGAATACTGGCATATAAATATTTGTTTGAATCCTTACTTTCAATTCTTTTAGATTTATTGCTTGGAATGGGATTGTTAACTTTGTATAGTTTGAGGAACCATATATATGGCTCTAGGAACCACCATACTATTTTCTACAGTGGCTGCACAATTTTACATGGCTATCAGTAATGCTCAAGTGTCCAATTTCTCCAAATTCTAATCAACACTGTTACTTTCCATTTTTAAACAATTATCACCTTCCTAGTAGGTGGGAAATGCTATTTCTTTCTGGTTTTGATTTGTATTCATCTAATTACTAATGATGTTAAGCATCTTTTTATGTGCTTATTGTCTATTTGTATATCTTTGAAGAAACGTCTCTTCAAGGTCATTCAACTGGGTTTGTTGTTGTTGAGTTGTAGGAGTTCTTTACTTATTCTGAATTTTAAAATCTTACCACATATATAATTTGCAAATATTTTCTCCAGTTCAATAAGTTGTCTTTTTGCTTTCTTGATAGTATCCTTTGATGCACAAAAATGTTCTTAATTTTGATGAAGTCCAGTTTATCTAGTTTTCTTTTGTTCCCTATTCTTTTGGTGTTTCTATCCATGAACATGAGATGTATTTCCATTTATTTAGTTCTTCTTTAATTCTTGCAACAATAATTTGTAGTTTACAGTGTACAAGACTTTCACCTCCAAGGTTAGATTTAATCCTAAGTATTTGATTTTTTTAGGTACTATTATAAACACAATTGCTTTCCCAAATTCCTTTTTGAATTATTCTTTGCTGAAGTAAAGAGCCACAGTTGATTTTTTGTGTTCGTCTTGCACCATGCAACTTTGATGAATTAGTTTGTCACCTCTAAGAGGTTTTTTTTTGTGGATTCTTTAGGATTGTCTGTAGGTAAGGTCTTACTCCTTGTAATCTGATCTTTACTCCAGCTCTCAACAAACTCTCATAACTTTTCATTTCTTTAAGATGTATACCTGAAAGTGTAATTTCTGTGTCTTATGGCAAGTGTATATTTAGTTTCATAAGAAACTTAACTGTTTTCTAGAGTGCTGTATCATTTTATATTATCACTAGCAATTGTAAAATATCTGGTTGTTCCTCAACAGAACTTGATATTGCTAGTATTTTTATTTTAGCCACTGTAGTTGGAGTATATATCATAGTGGTTTTTATTTACAATTCTCTAATAGCTAATGAAGTTGAACATCTTTTCACGTGCTTATTGCCATTTGTATGTCTTCTTTGATGAAGGGTCTGTACAAGTCTTTTTACATTTTATAATTGAATTTTTTTGTTTTTCTACTATTAAGTTTAAAGAGTTCCTCACATATTGTGATACAACTCTTTGTCAGATATATGATTTGTAAATATTTTCCTCCAGTCCATGGCTTGTCCTTAAATCATTTTTATAGGTTACTTTATAGAGAAAAGTTTTTAATTCTTTAATATGAATGATATCTATTTTTTTTTAATGTATAGTGATTTGGATGTCTAAGTATAGTGATAGTCCTAAGAACTCTTTGCCTAATCCCTGGTAACAAAGATTCTTTCCTGTTTTTTTTTTTTTTTCCTAAAAGTTTTATAGTTATACACTTTTCTGTGAGATCAATGACCCATTTTGAGTTACTTTTTTACAAGGTGTAAGGTTTAGGTCTAGATTTATATTTTTGCCTGTGGAATTTCAATTGTTTCAACACAATTTTTTGAAAAAAATCTTTTTTTATTGAATTATTTTTGTATTTTTGGCAAAAGTCAAAAGCAGACCTACTTGTGTAGATCTCTTTCTGGACTTTATTTTGTTCAATTGATCTGTGTGTCTATTCTTTACCAATTCCACATTTCTTTGTTTTTATAGCAGAATAATAAGCCTTAACATTATGATTCCTCCAAACACATTCTCTTTTTCAATATTGCTTTAGCTTTTCTAGTCCCTTCATTTTTACATATAAATTTTTGAAACTGCTTGTCTATATCTCTAAAAAAGTTTGCTAGAATTTTGATAGACATTGTTTGCACCTGTAAATCAATTTAGTGAAAATTCACATCTTACTATGGTGAGCCTTCTAATCAATGAACACTGTCTTTCCATTTATTTATAAATTATTTGAATTATTTCAGAACTCTTTTGTAGTTTTCAGCATACAGACTATGCACATGTTTTAATAGGCTTATATCTAAGTATTTCTTTTTTGTTAAGCTATTATAGATGATATTGTATTTTAAATTTGGGTTTCCAGTTATTCATTTCTATTGTAGAGAAATATACAGTCTTTGTAGATTGACCTGTGTTTCCTGTGACCTTGCTACATTCACTTGTTACTTTTAGGAAGTTTTTTGGTTTTGGTAGATTCCTTGAGACTTTCTACATAGGCAATTATCATCTGCAAATAGGGCAGTTTTATTTCTTCCTTTCCAATCTATATGTCTTCTATTTCCTTTGTTGCTTTAATGAACTAAGACATCTATTACTATGTTGAACTGCAGTAGAGAAAGTGGAATCCCTACTTTTTTCCAGATTTTAGGGAAATTATTCAGTTTTATACCATTAAGTATGATATTAGCTGCATGTTATTTTATGGAAGCTCTTTATCAGGTTGAAAAAAGTTTTCTTCTATTCCTAGTTTGTTGATAGTTTTATTGTAAATGGGTAATGTGAATTTTGTCAAATGATTTTTCTACATCAATTGATATGATACTGTGGCTTTTATCCTATAGACTGTTTATATGGTGATTATATTGATTGATTTTTAAGTAACTGTTGCATTCCTGGAGTAATCCTCACTTGGTCATGTTGTATTTTTTGTTTCATATATTGGAGGATATGATTTACTAGTGTTTGTTGAGGATTTTATGTCTATGTTCACGAGAGATATTGTTTATAGTTTTCTCTACTTGTTCTATCTTTGTCTAGTTTGGGAATTAGGATAATGCGAGCCACATAAGATGATTTGGAAAGTGTTCTCTCCTATTTTTTGGGAAGAGACTGTGTAGAATTGATTTTATTTCTTCCCTAAATGTTTTGTAGAATTCACCAGTAAAATCGTATGGAACTGGAATCTCTCTTTTTGAATATTTTAACTAAAAATTTAGTGTATTTAATAGATATAGAGCTATTAAAGCTATCTTGTTTTTTCGTAAGTGTGTTTTGGTGGTTTGCATCTCAAGAAATTTATTCATTTCATCTAAGTTGTTGAATTTATGGGTTTCGAGTTGTTCGTAGTATTTTCTTATTATCACCCCACATGATTCTCAGGTCCCTATTCTCAGGAGAGGAGGGAGAGTTGACTCTGCTCACAATACTGGAGGTCCGGGATGACTGACAGGCTCCATCCAACAGTCTCCACAATTCCTAGTCGAGAGTGGGAAAGTAGACGTAGGTAAAAAGTTCCATTATACAGATTTAGCTTCTACCTGGTTCTTGTTTTGTGTGTGTTTCTGTTAAAATACAATTTATTTAATATGTATTATTGATTCATTAACATTGAAGGCATGACCCATGGTACTATAACGCATGCCTAAACAAAGCTTACCTCAAGACACGTTCTCTCCTTAAGGCACATTGCAGTATTCTTGTGCTTATAAACTCTAGAAAATACTTCAGCAACATGCTTGGCGGGGAGACTTTTAAACAGCAAAACCACCAACAGAAGGTATGAAAATATGAAAACTATGACATTAAATTGACTGAAAAGGACACACTTGTTTACAGTATGAGATCTGAAACAAGAGGGCAGAACAATGCTTAGTCTGATCTTGGCTGATAAAGTGTGCGGTGGGTGACTCAAGATTTTTGCAAGTCTACACACATCCATGAATGACCTTGAAGCCACTGCCAGTATAGATTTTGGGGTTACAAAGAAATTTTAGGAAGTAGGCAAATGGGAAAATACAAAATGGATGAATTATAAGGATTGTATTTGAGCTCTAAACCTAGGATCCTAAATACCATTGAGAAATAAAGACACTCACTGACAAGTTACTTAAGAAAAGCATATAATTTGACAGTCTTCCTTGACATGTATGAACATACTTAGGTAACAAATATTACAATAATTTCAGGTATTAAGAACTTGAAAGATTCCTGTAAAGACCCCAGCTTTAGAAGTCTTTAGCTTCTTCAGTAACTTTTAATGGAAAAGAATCCCAGGAATCCACATGCAAGGTGGAGATGCCGTTTCTCACTCTCCCGCGTAAGAAAAAATATTCTTAAGAACAGTGGTGTCAGGGTGGGAGTTTTTTCCTTATTTTAGTTTTCTACTGGATAATTGTTATCAATCAGTGTCAATTTAAAAGTAAAGTTAGTGAAGACAGATTTTTTTTCTTTCAAAATTAAAGTTAAATAATTTGTAAATAAAAAATAAAATGTAAATAAAAAAAGAACAAGTGTCCAGGAAGAAACTGCACAGAACAATAATATAAGTCTGTGGTCATTACAGAAAAAAGAGACAAAGGTCACAATTTCTGATTGCATAAATTAACAAAAAGAGGCTCTGTCTGCTAATGATGAGAAAGCTTGGCATTCAATGTTAAATGTCATAAACTTTGTTTCTCCTCTTTTTTTCCTTTTTGGTGCTGGTTTCAATTGGTACACCATGTCATCTGTAAGAAATGTCAATGCATTTCATTGAAAATAGGACTCTGAAAAATGTTTTCTCTTGAATATAAATGTAAAAACAGCCAGTCATTTAGAAAACAAAAATCAAGTTCTCTCTGGCAGGACTTACATTCAGTAAAATTTCCTACACAATCTCTTGGAATTAAATGCTAATTTTTAAATTACTTATAATTATTGCAAAAATGAACCTGCTTTGAAGAAGAAAGTCCCCAGAACTATATGTAAAAGGAATCAAAAGACTATTTGTCTAACCTAGACCAAATCACTTAGCTTCATCTAAAAAGTAAGGGAGGAAATAACGAATGATAGTGTTTATTGAGTAATTACAAAGCACTAGACACTGTTCCAGTCCCTATGAGATAGGCACTGTCATCATTACCATTTATAGGTCAAGAAACGAAGCCTCTGCGAGATTAGGTATCTTATCATGTCTTACAATAAGTAGGTGGCCAAGTTGGGATGGAAAGTCAGGCCATCTGGTTCTGAGACCAAAGCACTTGATGCTGCGCTGCCTCCATATAATGAGAAATGTTGCTTCTATGAGAAGAAGAAAAATGAATATGACAGTATTTTTTATTTTTACTTTTAAAATTACTATTTTTAAAATTTTTTATTGAAATATAGTTGATTTACAATGTTGTACCAGTTTCAGGTGTACAGCGAAGTGGCTCAATTATACATATATATATGTATATATATCATATATATATTTTTTCTTTTTTTACATTCTCTTCCATTATAGCTTATTACAAGATATTGCATATAGTTCCCTGTGCCATACAATAGGTCCTTGTTGCTTATTATACAGAAGCATTTTTTAAATGATGAAGTAATACACACAAGTTAGGAAACATGATGATAATTGTGGGCTTTATTGAATTTGATGTGACTGTGGAGACCTGAATGATGAATACTGACCAGCCAGGTGAAGTGTGTGCATGTGTGCACAAGTTAGGAAACATGATGATAATTGTGGGCTTTATTGAATTTGATGTGACTGTGGAGACCTGAATGATGAATACTGACCAGCCAGGTGAAGTGTGTGCATGTGTGCACAAGTTAGGAAACATGATGATAATTGTGAGCTTTACTGAATTTGATGTGACTGTGGAGACCTGAATGATGAATACTGACCAGCCAGGTGAAGTGTGTGCATGTGCATATTCCTGGCAAAGAAAAACACTTGTGAAAACATCCTGGGATTGAAAGGAACTGAAAGGAAGCCAGTGTGACTGGATTTGAGTGTGCAAGTCTAGGGACAGTGGTCAATACAAAGAGGCAAAGTGTATCTAAACTATAGATATTTACTCATACATTGATTTATTTGTTCCAGTAGAACACTAATACAGAGTGTAGGGGTCTCTTTTTGTCATTGGTTGATTGATTGTTTTTGATTGGTTTCCATGTTAGAGATAGACATGCTCAGTGACTCTGGGTGCATGAATGCTGTTACCCTTTTATTTCTAAAACAAGCACTTAAAGAGACTCCACACACTGTAATTTTCAAGTGTTTTGGGCTCAAATCCCCAGTGAAATAAACTGAAAGATGTTTGAGTCTCAAAATAAATAGATAGATAGATAGATAGATAAATAAATAAATAAATAAAAGGGATTTAGCCCATTCAGTTGGAAGCTGGCTGAGTGGTCTCCTTTTGTAACAGAGAACAAACCTGCCTCCATAGTGGATCTACTTCTTTAGCTCTAACGTCTGCACTCTGCTGCTTGTGCTTAGTCACTCTGTCTCTGCAACTTTTGCAAAAGAATGTTTCCTCTAGCCTGAAATATACAGGATAGCACATTCTCAAGGCCCTGATCTTTAAAAGTATAAAATTTTCTATTTCTATAGAGACACAAAGTTGCAGAAGAGAGAATAACATGTGTCTTGCTGGAGGTTCACAGGAACATGTGACCAGACCTACGTGGACAGCTGCAAGAACAAAGGATTCCAGCACCAAGAAGTTTGCAGCAACCAACCACAACCCTGTCCCCTTTTAGTGTAAAAAGAAGCCTGAATTCTAACTCAGGTAAAATGGTTCTTTGGGACACTAGTCCACCATCTTCTTGGTCTACTGGCTTTCTGAATAAAGTCACTATTCCTTGCCTCAACACTTCATCTCTTGATTTACTGGCCTGTTGTGCAGTGAGCAGTACAAGTTTGGACTCGGTAACATTTTGACCCTTTCCCCTGGATCTATGCTTTTCCAATTGTGGTACTTATAATCCTTGGGTAAGAGGAATTATACTGGGGACACAAAAAAGTTTCGGGAAAGAAGTTTTAAAATTTTTTACACTTAAAATATTGCTTCAACTCCATTCAGAAGGAAAATTGGCAGAATTCATATTAACAAATCTCAAATTTATTTGTAAATGTCCAGATAACAAATAAATTTTATTTTACGTTTAATGAGTAATTAGAAGATTTACTATTTTGTTAGTGGGAGATCTTGTAGCTTTAACCCAGTAGTCATCTTGTTTACCATTGTTTACCATTGTCAATCCATCTACCATTGTAATATGAAAAGATTATGCTTAAAGAATCAGAAATGCATGAAAAGGGCTTGCTGATGAGAGCAGACAATAGCTACATGCATGAGTTCAGAGAGGATTATACAGCTGTTTTTGAAAAACAAGTCTATCATTCAAAAAATCAGAGATTTTTTCTTTTTAATTTTGATTATATAAACACATATTTTCTTCTAAAATTAGATCAATTTCCAGCCACAATTTTCTTCATCAGCATGTATATAAACAAGTTGAAAATACTGGGGGTTTCTTGATGAGATGAAAATAAAAATTCTGAATACTTTCTGCATGTGATTTTGGATTGTTGTTCACTGTTAGTTTTAAAATGTAATCCTTATAAATTTATGGTTTCAATTGGGAACATGGCTCTGTAGCTAAAAACAGGAGGTTTGTACTTGACTTTGAAATCAGAAAAATATTCAAGTTAAGTAAAGGATCAACTGAATCACGGAGGGCTGCGGCAGGAAGGGAATGCTATGATAGTGAGCTTCCCAAAGTGAATTCAAAGACTGTGCTTCTCCAACCGTAACTGATAAGTTGGTAGTGAGCAGCAAAAGTCAATGTAAAGGTATAAAACATATGCAAATGCTCATTTGTTTATTTTATGCTAGTTTAGAGATACAGGTGTATCTTAATTTTAGTGACCTGCTTGAGGAAACATGGACAATGATACATGAAGCCATCACTCTTTCAAATGACTCTAAAAAATCATCCATGCAAATTTGAAGGGAACTCAGCAGGAATCTTTAAAAGGAAAAAAGAGGTAGTGTTGAGTAGCAAGAAATAAGATAGAAAGTAAAATCGAATAATAAAATAAAGATGTTTGAAACTTCTTTTGAAGTCATTTCAGTTTGCAGTTATCTTGGATGGAAAAGATCAAGAAAGAATAAAAAAATTGACAAAGACATGGGGTGCAAACGTGAGTAAATTTGTTTTTAACAAATGATATATTTAACTTATTTAGAAGACGTGATTTAAAAAACACTTAAGAGGTTGGATTATTTCTCTGAAGTATAAACTGTTTATTATTTTTATTAAAAAATTATAGCATTCCATATAAAGATAAAAATAATACTGAATACAACAAACAGCTGAAGAATAAACAGTGTTATTATTTTGTGTTCATCTTCCAATTCAACTTTGTGTGCTATACACAGAAAGATACATATGTAAATATGTACACAGAACCATAATTATTATTCAAATAAATTAAATCATGTGTAGTAGAAATTAATAGATGAAAAGAAACCCATCGAAAGAACTGGGCAAAATCTGATAAAATTTCCTTACTCAAGTCATATATGCCCTAGTAAGACTTATCTAGCATTAAGAAAATTAAGAATAGCTAGTAGGTTGTTATTTATTTTAAAATATTTTTTTAAATAAACATTTTAATGAAAGTAGAACAAATGTAGAAAAATAAACAAATTATAAGTGAACAAATTATAAACAAATCATAAGCAATGTATTTTCACAGGTGAGCACATCCAGATCACCTCTTCCCAGGGAGATACATAATAAATGCTTGCCAATATCTCAGAAGGTTCCTTCATACTGCCTCATAGGACTTCTATCTCTTTTTCTCAGAGGCAACATGATTCTCACTTCTAACACCATTGAAACCAAAGGCTAGTTTTACCTGTTTTAGAACTTTTACAATGAAATCACATCATATGTACTCTTGTGTTTGATCTTTAACATTATTTTTGAGAAATTAATCCATGTTCCTGGAGTAGTGTTAGCTTTGTTGATGTACACCATTCCATTATATGAATATACCATATTTTTAAAAACTCTATTTTACTCTTTCCAGTTTTTCCTATTACAAAAATCACTACTATATTTCTGTAGGTATCTTTAAATAAACCTATGTGTTTCTCTGGGAAAATTGCTTTGTCACACATTTGTTCACCTTTAGGAGATTCTGACAAATGGTTTTCTAAATTGTACCAATTTAGACATTCACCAGCAGCATATAACTGTTCCAGATGCTTCACATCCTCATCATTGTTTAATGTTGTTAGTCTTTTTAATTTTAGGTATTTTTGTGGATATTTCCTGGAATCCTACATTTACTTAATGATTAATGGGGCCAATGTGTTTATTGGCCATGTTGATAACCTCTTCCATGAATTGCCTTTTAAAGTCTCTTCCTCATTTTTGAAATTGGTTAACTAATTTTTCCTTATTGATATGTAAGAATTCTTCACATACTCTAGATATGAGGCCTGTCTTAGTTCATTTGGACTGCTATAACAGAAAAACACAGATTAGTTAACTTATAAAAAACAAAAATTTATTTCTTACAGTTCTGGAGACTGGGAAGTCCAAGGTTAAGGCACCAGAATGCTTGGGTTAAGGCCCTCTTCCTGGTTCATAGCCAGCAACTTCTGTGTCCTCACATGGCGGCAGGGGTAAGTGTTATCTGTGGGTTTTTTTTTTATAAGAACAGTAGTCCCATTCATAAGGGTTCCATTCTCATTACTTAAGCACCTCCCAAAGGCCCCACTTTCAAGTACCATCACCTTTGAGGGTTAGGATTCAGTATATGAATTTTGGGAAGACACATTCAATCCATAATAAGGTCTTATACGCATTAAAAATTGCTAACATCTCCCACTCTGTGGTTTGCCTTTTACCCCTGTAATGGTAGATTTTTATGAATAGAAAGTCTTCATTTTATGAACAGAAAGTCTTCATATTTTCCTTTATGGTTTGTCCATTTATTGACCATTTAAGAAATCCATGCACACTCCAATGGCATGATGATATTATTCTAATATATTCTATAAGCTATATTGTTTTACTTTTTACACAGAGATCTATGATCAGTCTGGAATTGGTTGTTGCAACTGGGTAGAGGGCTCAGGATTCATTTATTTTCCTTCGTGTGCATATCTAGCTAAGCTGTGGCTGTTTAAGAGGCATTCTTTTTCTCTGTGCAGTATAAATGTTTTCAAAGCATGTGTCTATGTATATGTAGGTTTGTTTCTTGATTCCTTTTGATGTTTCATTGTCTGTTTGTCTATTCTTGTGCTAATACTACATAATTTTAGTTATTGTAAGTTTAAAATAATTCTTGATATCTGTTTGCATAAGTTTTCTAACTTCGCTCATCTTCAAAGTTGCTTTGGCTGTCCTTAACTCTTTAAATTTCCATATCAATTTTGGAAATAGCCTGTGAATTGAAAAACTTCTGGGATTTTGAATTGGATTTCATTGAATCACTATTGCTCTGGGGATAACTGACACCTTTACAATATTAAGCTTTTGAATCTATGAACATGGCATACCTTTCCATTTCTTTAGGTGTTCAGAAATAGATTCATTGGAACCCAATCAGATCCTCTTGCCCTCATCTCTTAGTGCACATCACCAGCCCAGTTTCTAAATGACAGCAACCACATTTTTTTGTTATTGCTGAAAGCATTCTCAGTCCCCTGGAGACTCTTTGCTGCCTGCAGTAGCAAATCAGAATTTCCAAGGGATTAACTCTGTTAGGAGAACTCAACCAACGACTGATAGGAGCTGTATAGCCCAGTTCCTTTGCTTATCAGTTAGATACCTCTGAAGTTTGTATTTTACACCAGCTCTCAGAGTTCCCCCTTGGAATTAAACTTCATTTACCCAGAGTAGTAACATTAGTAGATACTGTTATTTGGATAAGGAAATTATATTTTTTCTTTGCTATGTTTAAATCATGAGTGAACCATCAATTTTGTCACCTGTTTTGGACTTATTGAGATAATCATAAGATTTTTTTCCCCTTTATTCAACAATATAGCATTTACATTGATTGTTTTGTAGGGGTAGACAATGGCATTCTTGGAATAATAATTTTAAAAACTCTCAGTTATGATGTGTTATCTTTCTTATGTATTGCTAGATTTATTTTGTTTATATTTTGATTATTTAAGTTTGCACCTATGATTATGAGAGTGATCTATAATTTTCCTTTGTTATACCGTCCTTGTCATGGTTTGAAATCAGAGTTATTCTGGTCACATTGTGAGTCAGGAAGTGTTTTCTCTTTTCCAATTCTCTAATTTCAAAGAAAATTGTGTAAGACTGTTGCTTCTTTTCCTAAAATGTTTGGAAGAATTTACTAGTAAAACATTCTGTGACTAGAGTTTTCTTTGTGGGAGGATATTTAATTAATTTCTTTGATATATGACTACTAAGTTTTTCAATTTCTTCTTCTTCTGTCAGTTTTTATTGGTTATATTTTTCTCAGCACTTGTCCATCTTATCAAAATATCTTTTTTAATATTGATAGAATCTGAAAGTTGTATACATTTTCATTGTTGGAGTTGGTAATTTATACACCTCGCTTTTTACATAATCAGTTTTTTTGTTTGTTTGTTTTTTGTTTGTTTGTGGTACACAGGCCTCTCACTGTTGTGGCCTCTCCCGTTGTGGAGCACAGGCTCTGGATGCGCAGGCTCAGCGTCCATGGCTCACGGGCCCAGCCGCTCCATGGCATGTGGGATCTTCCCGGACCGGGGCACAAACCTGTGTCCCCTGCATCGGCAGGCAGACTCTCAACCATTGCGCCACCAGGGAAGCCCGGGAAACATTTTTATGTCAAGCTTTGGAAGATATAGTTGGTCACAAGAAATATTTCTACAGGGCAGAAGTGTAACAAGTGCAACCTAAAATTTAAAAAAAACTCTTAAGTCTGAAAAGTCTATATAAAGTTACCTTTATTCAAACAAAATCTGAGAGTTGACCATGAGCAGACCTATACTGAAGGATCTTTAACAAGATATATTTCAGGAAACTGAATCCAATATGAAGTGAGTTGGCAAGAAGCAGTTATGAACAAAGAAATTTGTGACTATATAAGACAGCCTAAAAATACAGAATGTGAAAGCCAATAATAATTGTAGGAAATAATGGGGGAGGGTAAAAACAATGTGGAACTAAAATATTGGACAGCAATAAGTTAAGGGAAAGATGTTAACCAGAGTTAAAATGTTCTCATTATTATTCATGAGGAGAGAAGGGATATAGATTCTCTCTAAATTAAACATGTTAAAGAAGCAAAGGAAAAAGACGGCATATAGAAAGCATAATATTGCATGGCAGAAAAATGCAAAATATCTGTATTTAATTTGTATTTATTTATTTGGCCATGCTATGTGGCATGTGGGATCTCGGTTCCCGGACCACAGATTGAACCCATGCCCCTTGCAGTGGGAGTGGGGAGTCTTAACCACTGGACTGCCACGGAAGTCCCAAAATAGTATTTAAAGCAAATGTAAAGAGATTAATTTTACTGGTTAAACTAAAAAATTACAAAATAAAAGTTATTAGTGACATTATCTGAATGTTAATGACAAAAATTTTAAAACAACTGGAAAGATGGAAGAGATAAGCTACATAAATACCAACGAAAGAGAAGTTTTTTTTATTATCAGAAAAACGTGATAAAAGCAATAACTTTACTCTCAAAAACTTGAGAGTAAAGCAATTTTGAACCTTGTACATTTAATGATATAACTTTAAAATACATTAAAGGAGAAATTGACAGAAGGAAAAGGAAAACTGAAAAACTTCAGTCATAGAGGGAATTTTTGCACATCTCTTTTGAGAAAGAGTGTAGGGGAAGTGTTGATGAATTGAGACATTTAAAATAAGTGAGAACAGAGAGAATACAACCAGTCTCTTATAATGTTGATTTATGAGCAAAAACATGGATATTAAAAATATGATGGGGCTTCCCTGGTGGTGCAGTGGTTCAGAGTCCGCCTGCCGATGCAGGGGACACGGGTTCGTGCCCCGGTCCGGGAAGACCCCACATGCCGCGGAGCGGCTGGGCCCGTGAGCCGTGGCCGCTGAGCCTGCGCGTCCGGAGCCTGTGCTCTGCAACGGGACAGGCCACAACAGTGAGAGGCCCGCCTACCGCAAAAAAAAAAAAAAAAAAAAAAAATTATGCTGAGTGAAAAATGCTAGCTGTGACAGGGTATGAATGATATGACTTGAACTGTTTTTGAGAATAAGAATGCTATTAGTACTTATGTTAGAGCAATGAATGTAAACCAGACTACCCTGAGTAAACTGGAATGTAAATTCTCATTCAATATAATATCATTGAAAAATTTAAATACACAAAACAATACTATAAAAACACATATTTCACAAATATGTTGAAAAACAGTAAAAAAGTATTCTAGGAGAGAAGAGGGAGAGAGAGATGAGGGAATTGACGTTTACCATATCTGATAGACAGAATAATGCTCTAACCCCCAACCACGGTGTCCACACCCTAATCCCTGGAACCTGTGAATACGTCAGGTTAAGTTTGCAAGTGGAATTAAGGTTGCTAATAGGGCACAGTGCTGTGATGTGGGGAGGACTAGACCCTCTGCTATGTCTTTGAAGATGGAGGATCTCACATACTCTTAACTCTCAACCAGGAAGTTTTCCTTTCATTCATCCTATATGGGTTCTTGTCCTTAATCCTTATCCCTTTTCTTTCTATCTCAGTTATTCCTTTTCTTGGTGATTTCTGCTCCTAATTCCCCAGTGTTGCTAGCTGCACATCTTAAAATTACATATGTAGCTGGAATTCTCCTTCAATTCGTCATACTGGTGGGTGTTTTAGTTTGCTAGGGCTGTGGGAACAAAGACCCCAGACTGAGTGGCTTCAACAACAGAAATATATTGTCTCTCGGTCTGGAGGCTAGAAGCCTGAGATCAAGGTGTCAGCAGGAATGGTTTCTTCTGAGGGCTGTGAGGGAGGATCGTTCTGTGAGTTTTGCCTAGCATTCTGTAGTTTGCTGGCCATCTTTGGCATTCCTTGGCTTATAGAAACATCACTCTAATGTCTTCCTTTATTTCTAAGTGGTGCTCTCCCTGTGTGTGTGTCTGTGCCCAAAGTTTCCTTTTTATAAAGGTTCCAGACATATTGGATTAGCGGCCCAACTTTCTCCATTATGATCTCATCTTAATTAATTAATTAAGTATCTGCAAATACTCTGTATTTTCAAATTAGTTTACCTTCTGAGGTACTGGAGGTTAAGGACCTCAATGTACAAATTTGTTTTTGAAAGGGACAGAATTCAACCTGTAACAGTAGCTGAGAAATGAGGAAGCCTGTGGAACCCACTCTTTGCCATTACTTTTTGAATTTAAAATTTTAAACAGATTATTTAGCAGATATTTTTCCAGGGAAAAATGCTTATCAAAAATATATTTTAACATACTTTTATTGCACTCATTATATATTTGCAAAGGAAATAAAATTGAGTTGAACAATGGTAGCTCTTTTTCTGGAACTCATTGTCTGGAACTCAATATGGTGACAGTGATGGATGAGAGACAGCATTTTCAGTCATCTCCCACGGTTGGATAAAGTCTTTTGACAAAAATCTTTGTGATAATAAAGAGATTTACAGTCCATCAGAGGATCTTTCAATGCATTGTATGATAAGTGATTTGACCTCTCATCAAGTAGACCTACTAACTGACCTTTGGGTCCTGACTTGTATTTATTAGCTTCTGGACACAGGTATTGCTCTTGACTCATGAAAGAAAAGTCTAACTTCTTTCTAGGAACTTTGTTCTCCTTGACTCCAACCACTCTAAATAAATCTATTTCCTCATGTGTGGTTCGCAAATATTCAATCAGCCAACAATATTTTACTTTTAATTTTTTTCTAATTGCTGCTGACAAGTATTCTCTTCCCACAACAAAATTTATGAAAACAATGGAGATGTTCACCACATTGCAATTGTCTCAGTAATATTTTTAAATGTTAGCACCAAATACTAACAGCTTAAAATCATTTGTGTTCTTTGGCTAGGTTTTATTTTTCTCTAGCGTGTTTATTTTTTCCCCATAAGCAGTGTTTCTCTTCTTCATCATATTCAGTCTAAAGAATGCTTTTTAGGTGTATATTACCTTTTAAGATGATTATTTTAATAGATAATATATGCACATAATCCACATTCAAAGCTAATAAAATGGAATTCAGTGAGAGGTAATTCTCTTGCCCACTCTGTACACTAGTTGATATTTAAGCCTATCTCACAGACAAACTGTATTATCAATTTCTCATGTACGCTCCCAGAGATATTGTATTTATTTATGAGTGTATATATGCACTTATAACTGCAGGCAATTGTATATCTTACATACTTTTATAAAACCTAGTTTTTTTCTTTTGATAATATATCTCATTGGGTATTCTATATAGGTCAAATTGGAGCTGCCTTTTGCTTTTTAACTTCTGAATAGCTTTCCATTGCACTGACCTACCTTCATTTGTTAAATAGCCTTATGTTGGTGGACATTTGGGTTGTTTTCAATCTTTTGCTCTTACAGAACAATGTTGCAGTAAATATCTTTGTACATAAATCTCTGCAAACTTTTTGAAATACAGTTGCAGGATAAATTCCTAAAACTGAATTTCTCAGTAGAAGAATAGGTATATTTGTAAGAGATAGATGATAAATAGATCAATATTGCCAAATTGTACTCTATAGTGATTGATAACATCAATTTTTAAAGAAAAATATTTTCTTTTAGGAGCCAAAGAGCTAAATATTAATAATATATTATGCTCAAGTATATCAGTTACCTCAATGACAAAAATGGGACTGCCATATACTTTTAAAGTGACTATGTAACTGTAACCAAGAGAGTTTAATTCCAGAATCTTACTTTGGGGAGGAGGAGGCAGAGAGTTCCTTGTGGTATTTGGCTTAGGGATTTTTGGTTGGGTCATTTAAAAATGAAATCAAAATAAAGTTTGTAACCCATGCATGAGGGTTTGGTTTGGCTTTAAAAACCTAATTTATATTGAAGAGGGAGAAAAAAGGAGCTTGTGGCTAGATTTTTTCCATAGTAGTTTGCTTATATTTCATTATAACTTGAAAGATATAGAGAACATCATCACAGTCTGACTCATACAGCAATTTGAACTTTAAGTCTATAAGAAGGATATGTTAATTTTATTCACTTTCTAATAGTGAAAAAGAGGGAGTGGAAGACACATTCTTTCTTCTGTTTGGAAATTTGGTATTTTCAAGCTTTATGCCTCATGCATTTTCCTGGTATAGCTTTCTGGAAAAACAAATGCTCATATATTTCCTCGAGCTTTCCTTAATACCCCAAATGCCTTAGAGCATATTTAAATATTCACTGGAGTGGAAACACTCCTTGAAGAATATATTTATGCATTAAATAAAAATCTTAAACTCTGATTGCCTACAGCATAATATGGGTATTAACCACACTTTTAAAAGGAAGAATTCCTTAAGAAGAATGTTGCAGAATTCTAATAAGGAGATTTCTATAAAAATCCACAGTAATTTTCCATCTCGTAAATGTCTTTTTAAGTACTTTAGAAACCTTTTTTTCTCTTTTAGCTACTCCCAGGGCCCTAGTCCATCCAATATATTTTCATCGTTTTCCAATTTTCAATCAACCACAAAATACTGCAAAATTCTTGTACATCTTCAGAAAATAGCCAATTCTCAAGTATGTATGAGGAAGTTAATAAGTCTAAATTCCATAAAGGAACTATCAGACCCATTTGACCAAGTCATAAGAACTAATCAATTCTTGTTTGTTACTTACGCCATGAAATAGCCAAAATTACTAATTGCAGAGGAATACACACACATACACACAGTTTTTGATTAACTCACTTTTTTTTGTTTTATTTTTTCAAACACCTGGTGAATTAAACATTGTACATAGTTAAATCTCCCTTTAGATCAGTTTTGTTTGCTATAACAAGTCTCACATCTACCTTACACTAAATTGTTTAAAGTTCTAATGCATGTAAACATGTATAAATGTAGCATATTTAATGTCTATGCCCATAATAGATACAAACATTAACTGTATTTGTAGAACATTATACATTTTTTAGTGAAAATAGGCGAGTAGAAAGTCTCCTGTCCCTCATTTGACTGATAGTGATCTATGAGGTGACCTGCCCAAAGTCAAACACTGAATTCTTTCAGCTACCTTATATAGGCAGCATCTGTAGAATGGGTTAGTAACACTGAGTTTATAACACTGAGAAGAATGGGTCTGTAGTAGTAATACTGGTGTAATATGAGGGCTAAGGTTTTTTTTTTTTTGACGCATAGATATTATCACGGCACCATTTGTTGAAAAGACATCTTTTCCTCCCATTGAATCCATTGAATTGTGTTTGCTCCTTTATTGAATATCAATTGTCTGTATATGTGAGGAATATTTCTGGACTTTTAATTCTTCTCCATTGATCTATGTCTGATCCTACACGAATACCACATTGTCTTGCTTATTCTAGCTCTATAATCTTTAAGTCTTGATGCCAGGTAATGGAAGTCTTTTGACTTCATTCTGCTTTGCCAAAATTGTTCCGGTTATTCTAGGCCCTTTGCATTTTCATAAAAACTCTTAGAATCAGCTTGTGTATGTCACAACAACAACAACAAAAACCTAGGGTTTTTTTTTTTTAGGCTTTTGATAAGGCTATAAATCAACTTGGGGAAACCTGGCATTTCATGATTCTGAGTCTTCCCATTCATGAGCCTGGGATGTCTCTCAATTTAGTAAGGTCTTTAATTTCTCTCAGCAGTGTTTTGTCATTTCTAGGGTATAGACTTCCCAAGTATTTTATTAAACTTGTCCATAATCATCTCATATTTTTATGCTATTATAAATTATGTTTTTATTTTTAAACATCAATTTCCAATTTTTCATTATAAGTATATAGAAAGTGTTGATTTTTTTACATTGAATTTTTTTTTTTTAAAGAAGATTTTGGGAGTAGGAGTTTATTTATTTTTGCTGTGTTGGGTCTTCTTTTCTGTGTGAGGGCTTTCTCTAGTTGTGGCAAGCGGGGGCCACTCTTCATCGCGGTGCGTGGGCCTCTCACTATCGTGGCCTCTCCTGTTGCGGAGCACAGGCTCCAGACGCGCAGGCTCAGTAGTTGTGGCTCATGGGCCTAGTTTCTCCGTGACATGCGGGATCCTTCCAGACCAGGGCTCGAACCCGCGTCCCCTGCATTAGCAGGCAGATTCTCAACCACTGCGCCACCAGGGAAGCCCTACATTGAATTTTTAATTATGACTTTGCTAAAAATAATTATTTATTCTAGGACTGCATAGATGGCCGCTCACTTGCCTGTGTGCAGAGCCAATTCTGGCCACAACATGTAAGAACAACAGTAAAGTGGAAGTGGAAACCTGCTTCAGTAGCTTCTATCAGTTGCTCCAGGTCACTATTCACCTTTGTGAATTTTGGAAAGTTTGATCTGCTTCCCATCTTGATTAGATGTGGAGGCCTTGGAACTGTCTTGGCAAGGGTCTTGGCACAGGTCCGCTATCTAGGTCTTTCACTGCCAAGCCCCAGTGGACTTCGTGTGCGACTTGAACTGTGCTCTTTTTAACACGAGGCAAAGAG
The DNA here is from genome assembly GCF_008692025.1 of Phocoena sinus. NCBI lineage: Eukaryota > Metazoa > Chordata > Mammalia > Artiodactyla > Phocoenidae > Phocoena > Phocoena sinus. The sequence goes on along the minus strand of NC_045774.1, from coordinate 79,711,567 downwards.
AAATGAACCACAAAGAGTGGAAGGCTCTAAAACAGTAAAATAAACATTTGTGAATACACAAAATAAATATACTATACATCTTTATAAGTTAGATACACAACCCGGGATGTAACACTGTTGTTTGGAAGGGGGTGTGAGGACGTCTTTAAACATACAGATAACAAGCTGTAAAATTTTCTGCCCATCACCATTACAAAAAAAATGTGTTTCTATATACATATGTATATGTATGCATATCCTTCAGTAAAATCTAAATAATGGACATTTTGGATATCAAGTATCTAGAAGTGGCACAAAAGCTGTTGAATGTGGGAAAGAGTGAAGAGTATTTTAAATGTGTATGTTTCATATTTTGATCCCCAAAGATTTAAAGTTTGTTTTTCCCCACTGTGAAATCAAGGGGTAAGAGGCACACATCTGGGTTTTCCTTGTAGCCGAACAATACATTGGTTGGATCTGGGTTCGTTTGGGCATCTCGGGGGCCCGAACAGCCATCCCACATTCTCAAGCCCCCTGGAATTCAGAGTCTCTGTGGACACCGGCTGTGTAAATAGGAGGCTCAGCCAGAGTGGCACTTGTGGCCTTCTACCCACAGAGGGTCAGTGTTTAGCAAAACTCTATAGTTTTAGCTTTCAAATCCCCAAGTCCCCAATTTTGTAACCTTTCTTAGCTTTTTACTGAAATTTCTTCCCTAAGGGAGGGAAGGAGAGAGAAGAGAGTTTGCTACTTCATTCTCAGGTTTTCAAGCATGTTATTAGCGTGACCAGCAAATCTCTGAAGGCCGCACAGAAGCCACGCGCTGCTGCTTCAGAGAACTATGGGAGAATTCTTCTGGGGGATTTATTGTTTCTGAGAAGGAACAGTTTTTGGATCTTATTTCCCCGACCAGGGATGGAACCTATACCCCCATAGTGGTAGCCCGGAGTCTTAACCACCAGACCATCAGGGAAGTCCCAGAAGGAGTTTTAATTTGTAAACGCTTTGCATTTGGGGGCCCATTTTCCAGGATACCCTTTACAATCATATTTTCTAAGTGATCTGAGGGTTTCTGAACTGAATTCTGCCTTGTCTCCTTCATTTCCTCTGGGATAAGCTTGCTGTGTGATTGCAACATCCTGAAGTCTCAGGAGCTTTGTACTTATAACTGGAACTGGATAAGCCTGTCTCATATTAAGTGCTTAATAAATGTTGGATGAACTTAATTACGTTAAGAAATAGAATTGAATATTACCAGAGAAGGTTTTAACCTGCTATGACCTTGGTTAAGATTCTTTATTGCTTTGGACCACCTTCTCTCATAAATGATATGAGGAGTTTGAAACAAACAGTCTCTAAAATTCCTTCCATTTTTAAAACTATTTTATTATGCATTGGTAAATTGCAAAAGGTAATTTAAAAATACATAGACGTTACCTATATAGAAACATTTTGCACTGCATCCTAAGTTTTGACTGACTGTTAGCTTTTATTTATGCTATATAAATATAGCCTAGGGTTTCGGGTTTTTTTTCTTACATGATGCAAAAATTAGTAGTTAAAACTGAAGATCCTATTACAACCATTTGTTTAGTCTACTTTTCCCAACTAGCTTGTTATGCATTTTGCTATATTTAGAAATTGACTAGTAGCACTGAGGTCACATATATGAAGCAATATCCAAAGATTTAAAAAAGGAAGAATTCAAATAAAATATGATTACATAAAATGCCATGTTTTATTGAAAAATAGCTAATAAAATGAAAAGAGAAAGCTAAAACATGTACCCCTCTTAAGAAGGCACAACTTGCTGGGTATCTTTATCTTAATTTGTCTGAACAATTTCACTATTTTAAAAATCTTTGAGACTACTCCTTCTGTTTTTTTGTGAAGTTGTTTTCTTAGTGAAAAGCCATTTCCCCATAAAATTATATTTTCAAATTTGTCTACCCAGTGTTTTCTAGAGCATGTTCTGTGTGGGATAATAGATGTTTTAAAATTTTTAAATGGAGTCTCTTGTGAAATAAGTTTGAGAAACACTGAATTAAATAAAATTGAACAGATCATGGCAGGTCTTTCTAAAGACTATGTAGTAATGTACATTATAAATATCCAACAGGGGGTAAATAGCAAGTGGTGATTTACAGACTTCACCATGAGCCTCTTAATGGAAAGAAATATACACAATGGAAAATGCTACGGAGAAAATGTTAGAAAAATTTTAATTTACAGAATTGTAAATGGTTAAGAAATCTCACTACTTAACAATACATTATTTTCCCTTCCATAGCATGTGTATATTTGTGTAATAGACACAGTGAACAGAATAATGGGTTTCTTGGTATCAGTGAAAATTAAGATGTTTCTCCCTTTTGATAGAAATTAATTTTTCAGGGAACCCTAAAATCTTCAGTATTTTGAAAAAAGCTAGCTATATATTGTATAAAACTTTTCCTTCTTTATGATCGCCTACAATCATGTCATGAAGTTTGTTCCAGCTGTTAGATTTCTGATTTTGGCACTTAAATAATTTCTGCCCAATAAATGTTGACTTAAAACCAGTTCTGAGTCTCCTTTTAAAGTTTGCTTTGACTGTAGTCTTGACATGTTTCTGTATGTGTGACTTCGCACATCTGGACACCAACATATTTCAATTTACATTATTCAGTTTCTGGTCCAAGCCTAAGCTAAATGAAAACATTTATGTTGCCTCCTTCATTAACAATCCTTCCAGGAAACTGTTTGGATTAAAATTTTTGTTTTACTCTTCTTTAAGACCCCTTCCAAACTTTGATGTATGCGTGTCAGACACCCTAGGTTAGTCTAGGTCTAGTACATGATTTTTGGTTTGCAAACCTAAGAGTCATATGAATTACCTAAAGAGGTGGTTCAAAATTTTAATTTCTGGGACCCTTCTTCTAGACATTTTGACTTATTTCATCTTGAATGTTATACACTCCCAGCCTGATTTTGATGCACTGCCAGACTTGAAAACCACTGTACTATATATTATATGATAAATATTTTAAATGATGCTAAGCTAGTGATCCAGTGGATCACTAAGAAGAAACGAAGATTAGATGTGGAATTTAAAATTGGTATAAACTCATCTGTATTATCTCATCAGAAGTTATAATATCTAGAATTAATTGCTGGCATATCTGCATCTTTTAATCAGATTCTCTCATATATATAACTTATAGCAATTACATGAATATAGAAGGATAGAAATTCTGTCTGATCCAGAATGCCAAGTCACCATTGCAATTGATTCATCTTAACCAGGTGTCAATGTATAAAAGTACAAATGATTTTAAGCATTTTCCCTAACCATTATAGGAAAGTAGAGGCTAAACTTCTTTGGAAAGAAACTTCCTTTGATGCATAGACTAGATTAGGACATCCTCTTTTTCATTTTTCTATAACCATTCTGTGTCTTAGTATCTTCTATAAACTGAGGCTAATAATAATATTTAACTCATAGGGTTGTTACTTAAATGAGTCGTATGTAACATTTAGAACAGTGTCTGGCACTTAGTAAGAATTCATAAAAATCGCTATTATTTTATTGTCATTCCAGCAATCTCCTTTTCTCTAGTCAGAAGTAAGCCTAAATAAATTGCCATTCTGTTAGGGGTACTTCTTTCTGGCTTTTCCTACTCTAGGAACCAGACTCCTGAGTACAACTGTCAGAGGTGATATTCTCCTTCTTGTATCTACCTAGAACAACATACTGTGATTATTTAACCTGGAAATCTATAAGAATTATAATAGAAATGATCGGATAGTTTTGAGGAAAAAATGATTATAGTTTACTATGAAATGGTATTAAAATGGAACATCCAGGGCTTCCCTGGTGGCGCAGTGGTTGGGAGTCCACGTGCCGATGCAGGGGACGTGGGTTCGTGCCCCGGTCCGGGAAGATCCCACATGCCGCGGAGCGGCTAGGCCCGTGAGCCATGGCCGCTGAGCCTGCGCGTCCGGAGCCTGTGCTCCGCAACGGGAGAGGCAACAACAATGAGAGGCCAGCGTACCGCAAAAAAACAAAAAAATGAGCATCCATACTTATTTTCAAGTTTTTCACACAAGAAATTCATGCAAATCTCTCAATTTGTCAAGCCATTGTTTCTTCTTGAGCGCTATATGGATTTGTCTTCTTGTGTTATTCTTATCCTATTGATCTTCTTTATGTGGACCACTCATCATGGCTTCAAACAACATGTGTTCATGGCACATTTCGTTTGCTGTAGCTCAACTTTATTTTTCACACTGTTGGTTATGTGAAATATATTTACATGCTCTTATGTGGTCAGCAGTGAAAGACAATGTTTATTTTATGTAGCTACTTAGAAACTTGCTCCAAGTTCATCGTCAATAGAGTCTTAGTAATTGGGTCCTTCTGATCAGGAATTTACTTGTCACACCAGGAATTACTTTACTTTCTATCTGAGGCTTTCTGAAGACATCAGTGGAAGCCATGTCAACATACTGGGATCTTAAAAGTGTGTGTGTGTTGGGGGGGTGTTTGTGTATGTGTGAGCATTTATGTGTGTGGAGCGGTGTTGGTTTGTTCCTTATTTCAGTCAGACTCCAATTAGCAGGAACACAGATATCACAAAATTTCTTTATGCTTAACAACATCCAAATTTTGTCTTGGGTACATGTAGGCTATATTTGCATACATTGCTGATTTGTCTTTTTTATCACATTTGTAAGTAGGTAAGATTTTTAGTTCGCAGATCTGCATTTGTTTTATCTTGCACAACTCACGCTCTTATATTTATTTATTCAAAATATTTGCTTCACTATTGAATAAGACACACAAGGCACTGTTCTCACTGATCTCTTAGTTTATTTTTATTTCTTTCTTTTTCTTTTTTTTCTTTTTTTAACATCTTTATTGGAGTATAATTGCTTTACAATGGTGTGTTAGTTTCTGCTTTATAACAAAGTGAATTAGTTATACACACACATATGTTCCCATATCTCTTCCCTCTTGCATCTCCCTCCCTCCCACCCTCCCTACCCCACCCCTCTAGCTGGTCACAAAGCACCGAGCTGATCTCCCTGTGCTATGCGGCTGCTTCCCACTAGCTATCTGTTTTACGTTTGGTAGTGTATATATGTCCATGTCACTGTCTCGCTTTGTCCCAGCTTACCCTTCCCCCTCCCCGTGTCTTCAAGTCCATTCTCTAGCAGCTCTGCATCTTTATTCCCGTCTTGCCCCTAGGTTCTTCTGACCATTTTTTTTTTTTAGATTCCATATATATGTGTTAGCATATGGTATTTGTTTTTCTCTTTCTGACTTACTTCACTCTGTATGACAGTCTCTAGGTCCATCCACCTCACTACAAATAACTCAGTTTCGTTCCTTTTTATGGCTGAGTAATATTCCATTGTATATATGTGCCACATCTTCTTTATCCATTTATCTGTTGATGGACACTTAGGTTGCTTCCATGTCCTGGCTATTGTAAATAGAGCTGCAATGAACATTGTGGTACATGACTCTCAGTTTAGACATGAAGTTTCTAGTATGGTATTGTAATATGGGTTTGATTTGATTCTTGACATTACTTGGGCTTAATATGAGTGTGGTTCTAGGATAATTTGAAAATGCTTAATTAGCTACACAGGGATATGCTCTATTCTGTTCCACAGATTTATTTGTAAATTTTCATTCAAAAATTGAAGTATTATACTATTATCATCCAGATTTCTAGCTACCTAGTACCTTGTCTTCAGTAAGGTGCAGACTCTAGAATATAGGATTTTATTTATTGAAATCTGCCTCTTTAGGGGAGAGTCTTAAACATTTTGAAACTTATGTATTCTTTTCTCCTTTAAAGAGTACTTACAGAATTAATTAAATATTAGTATTAGGTGATAACCTACTCAAAATCCAAACTATGTGTTCAGAGGGGATTATGCTTTTTCACTCTTCTAAGAAAGACATTGCTTTATGTAAGTTAATGGGCCAACTTCATTCATTTGGAATGTTGAGGTTGAATACATTTTTAGCCTTTTTACCTAATAAGGTAAACCATTCATATTGGGTTTATTTAAACTAAACTTGGAGAGTGATCGCAGATGAGGTTCATGGTACCTGAGAAACTCTCAAACCACAAGAAAAGGCTTGTAATCATCAATAATATGTTACAAAATCCAAGATGAAATGTAATCAGGATATGTTTATCACTCCATAAGAAAAAAATATGTAATACAGACTTCTGAATTGCAGTGTTTCATCAGATCTATCAACTGCCAAAGACTGCATAATCTGTTTCTGTGACAGGACTGTGACTTAATTGCTCTTGTGGTCAACTAGTTATGTAGTCAATTACTTTGGGGGGATGAAGCTGAAATTGAACACAATTTTAAGACTAATCTCTGAACTAACTTTTCCTCAGTAGAAAGGCCCACTGTCAGTGATGTCTGTCTTGTGACACTTTCTGGGATGCACCACATTTCAACAACTATTACTCCAAAATTTATTTTAAACAGGTGTGTCTAAGGTACATATTTCAATGAATTACATCTTCTGACTAGGTAATCTTATATTGATGATGAGTTCCCATGACAAGATGTATGAACTAGCTCAGATGGTCTTCTTTATATATATTGATCAGATAATACTTATAATTTAATATGTAAAAAGATCTGAGGCCTATTTTCAAATGAAGAGAGGAATGTTATTTCTACAAATAGGAGACTTTGGGAAGAAAAGCTTAGGAAATAATATCTAGGAATAAAATATGGAAATAATTATTTTCAATAGATTCATCAATTATGAGATTTCATTCATAGGCAGACACACAAGCACACCTCAACACTGAGGATTTATAGATACAGTTAATTATGCACAGTGGATATCTCTGGTCTTGGTGAAGAAGGAGGCAGATTTCCTTTGAATAGAAGTAGAGATAATATGCCATTACTCCCCCTTCAAGGTCCATTCTTAAGGTCTTTCATACAAGTTCACACCTCTCTCCTTGTCCATGCCTCCCTGATCAATGGATCTATGGAGATTATGGTATCTAGTAAGGCTGGAACATGTTGATATTGGAATGGGAGTTCTTTAATCAATAAAATATCCCCAAAAGTCCATTTTTGTTTTGACAAGTAGAAAAGTTTTTTTTTTGGTTCAAATAAGACTTTTAAATTCTTCAGTCAATTTTTGTGCCAAAGATTCTGAAGATGAGATTGTCCTATTAAACTCATGAAGTGACTTTGTATTTATGAAGTGAAATATTCATAAGATATGTTCTTTAGATCCACTTTGATATTGGTGAGATGTTGCTACCCATATATTAATTCTTAAGCAAGTTATCCTCAGACAACCATTCAGATAGGCAGAGACTTTAATCTCTTTTTCTGAAGTCACCTTTTTCTCCATTTAAGGAAAAAATTAATTCTATTGTCTGACTGACCAGAAGCATGCGTTACCAATAGTCCATTGACAACATGAGACTTTACTTACTGAAAAGCTGTTGCTTGACCAGCTTCTGCAACTGCTCTTTCAATTTGTCCACATATATTATTTAAATTCTTGATTTAAATAGCCCCCATTATATATTTTTAATAACAGCTTTACTTAGATATAATTCACATAGCGTACAATTCATCTATTTAATGTGTACAGAGTGTGGCCAGAATGATAGAGTAGGAAGTCTCTGAGTTCACCCCCACCCACAGACACACCAAATTTACTGACTAGCTTCTTCCAAGGTTCACCAGTGTTTTAGCATGTAATAGTAGTTCGTTTCTTTTCACTCCTAAATAATATTACAGTATATGAATATACCACATTTTATTTATCCATTTATGAGTTGATAGACATTTGGGTTGTTTCTATTTTTTGGCTATTATGAATAACATTGCTATCAACATTTGTGTGCAAGTTTTTGTGTGGACAAGTTTTTTTCATTTCTCTTAAATACATATGCAGAAGTGAAATTGCTGGGTCATATGACAACTCTACCCTTAACATTTTGAGAAATAACCAAATAAGTCTAATTTTCCAAATAAGCTGCATCATTGTGCGTTTTTACCAGTACTAGATAAGGATTTAATTTCTATACACCCTCATCAACACTTGTTTTTATTTATTTTTATTTATTTACTAAAAATTTTTTTTTTTTGCTGTACGCGGGCCTCTCACGGTTGTGGCCTCTCCCGTCGCGGAGCACAGGCTCCGGATGCACAGGCTCAGCAGCCATGGCTCACGGGCCCAGCCGCTCCGCGGCATGTGGGTTCTTCCCGGACCGGGACACGAACCCGTGTCCCCTGCATCGGCAGGCGGACTCTCAACCACTGTGCCACCAGGGAAGCCCTTGTTTTTATCTTTTTGATTATAGTCATTCTAGTCGATACAAAGTGCTATCTCATTATATTTTTGATTTACATTTCCCTGATGTATGAGGTTGTTGATCATCCTTTCTTTTGCTTGTTGGTCCTTTGTCATCTTCTTTGGAGAAATATCTATTCAGATTCTTTTAATAGGGTTATTTCTATTATTAGTATTGAGTTATAGGAGTTTTTATATACTCTAAATATGAATCCTTATCAGACATATTCTGTGTGCTGTCTTTAGTCTGAGTTTTGGAATAGAAAGACATGTGGGCCAGAGGGATAACAGTTGACACACAGCCATTGATAGCTAAAAACCATTAAAATTACCATTATAACCATTTCAGTGGGTAAAATGATCAGCATGTTTTACGACTGTTTTTGAGATTGAGGGAACTCTAACTGAAAGGTAGAAGCTAAAAACAGAAGATTGAAATCTTCTCTAAGTCAAAGCATAGCTATGAAGTTCATGTGAGAGCAAAGCATAAGATATGACTTCTAGGAATCATGTTTATATTTGCCATGAAATCACAAATATGATCAGCTTTATATTGTGAATTTGGCAGTTTTTCTCACAAGAGAACTCATTATCTCTTTATGGGTCCCCGTTTTCATATACATAATGCCCCTCTACTTTTCAGCTGTTGCTAAAAACCCTAGATCTTATTGCCTTTAAGTCTATCTCTCCCAGGTCATTTCCTGTTCAATATCACCATTTCTCCATCAAAACTATTTGGACATACGTCTCATTAACTTAGGAAGTAAGTCACTTCCTTCTTTCTAAGAGTGTTAAAAGTCCAACAGGTATAGATATAGAGATCTAATTTATGCTACTGGATTAACGGGATAGTGTTACCGAGCACAAGCTCATTCTGCTCGCCACACAACAGGCCAATAAATCGAGAGACAAGTTGCTGGAACAAGGAATAACGATTTTAATCGGAAAGCTAGCAGACTAAGACGGCAGACTAGCATTTCCAAAAACCACCTAACCTCTGACTGACTTCGGGCTCCTTTTATGTACAAGAGGGGAAGGGGGCGGGGCCCACTGTGGCACTGACCAATAGCTGAGCGGGACCACTAACGTCGCTGGTAGACAATTACTCGCTTCTGGGGAGGGGCCCACTGCTGCGCCAGCCAATGGCTGAGCGGGGCTGCTGTAGCCCTCACCTGCCTCGCAGCTACCACACCAGGAGCAGAAAGATGTAACACCAGAAAGAGGCGAGGTCTGAAGAAGTACCCGGCCATTCCAGCAACGCTGTCCTCCGGCTCGTGGTGGAGCGAGGGCCGCAAGTGACGGAGACCGTGGCGGCCACGTGGAGGCGATTGACGTGCCCGCCCCTGGGATCGCTCTCAGGACTGGTGGGTGTGGAGAGGTGCGCTGTGGGCTCAGCCCGCCGATGGCTTCACCGGTCAGCCAGTGAGTGAGTGAATGAATGAGGCGGCCCGGGGGGCTGGTGTCCCCAGAGCAGAGCTCCCCCTTGTCCGCTTGCGCAGTGAGCGGGAGGGTGGGCGCAGGGACAGTCTGGTGGGCTAGGCGCAGCCCCCGCGAGCAAAGGAGCGGCAGAGCGGCCCCTGCTGCAACCGCACGTGGGCCACGCGCCAGAGGGAGGAGGGAAGGGCCCGCCAGGCTTCGGGTTCTGGCTGCTGCAAGAGGACTAGAGTCTTAAACCTTTATTCTCTGTCAAATAATATTTGCACACTAAAATTATGCTGCATAGTTGGCCATCATTTGTCTATGTGCAAAATTAATCCTGGCTAAGAAAGTAAAAGCAGTACTAAACAAATATAATGTAAAAGACATAATCCAGATTCTGCAATTGCAACAATTCCCCAATCATTTATTAATCAACAAATATGTATTCTACTTTTAATAATGTAAGGCATTGCATTAGATGAATACGAAGTTAATTTAGAATTAAATTCCCTTTAATTTCATTCCATTTCATCCTATTGCAAGAATATAGACAGCACCCATTTTGGCAATGCCTACTTTGCAGCCACACCAGTCAGAACATGAATGACTGTATGCCTATGTGTAGGCACACCACACTACCGTGTGGAGTTGTTTAAAATCACTTTACTTTTCAGTTTTGTATACCACGAAATAGCTCTCTGGGGTAATTATGTGTGACCCTCTAGAGTCCAACTATGAATAGGGCAAGAATTATTTAAATAATAGATAATAATATTAATATTATATTATAATATTATATTAATATTATATTAATATTAATATTATATATATATAATATATATTATATATACTCTTATATATTATTAATATTATAATTAATTATTATAATTAAATATATTGTATATATTATATATATAATATATATAAATATATAATTAAATATATAATTAAATATTAAATTAATATATAATTAAATATTAAATTAATATAATTAAATATTAAATTAATATTAATTATTAATTAATAATTAATAATAATATTATAATTAATTATAATAATTAATAATATAATTATTAATTGTTATAATTAATTAATTATAATAATATTAATATAATAATAATATTATTATTTAAATAATAGAAGTAACAGAAGAACTCTCACCTAAGCAGTGGGGAAAAATGTTCCCAAAGGACAGAAAAGATAACAGGAATGATGAGGTGATGACTCAACTGTGTTCGACAGTTTGAAAAATAAATTTTATGAGGAAGCACAAAATAATGGGCATATTTAGCTATGCAGAGAAGTTTGACATATATTAATCAGGTGTCTTGGCATTGGAAATTTGTGTACTAAAGGTTGCTTATCAAGTTCTGTTCCAGAGTTGTCCATATCCTATGGCTGGGTCCAGTTTTAGGGTAGCAGCACGATCCAGAAATCTTCATGTCAGTTTTTGAGACTCTTTTCAGTAGCTTTCATTTGAAAGATCCATTGGCGGAGACCTACTTCGGATAAATTACTCTTATCAGCAGAGTTTAAAGAAGTCCTTAAGTATTATTTTCATCATTAAGATATAAAAATACCTTTCCTTCAACATCATATAAGTACATTCCTTTGCAGCTTATCATTCTGCTGCTTTTAATAATTGTTTTCATGAAAAAAGTGTCTTTGGGAGAGTCCTTTAAAGAACAGCCAGTATCACTAGAAGTTATAACTAAATCCCTTTTATTTTTTATAAACATCAGAACTAGTTGGATGTTTGAAACATTATGAACACCATGAACATCAAACAAGTTTGAATTTTGGCAGAGAGGTACTTTCTGGGTAGACAGAATGTTTACTGCATGTCTGTGAACACAGGCTTGCTAAAAAGCCTTCCCACAAAACCCATATCCTGCCCAAAGGGTTTACAGTTCCTCCTCTTTTGAAATTCTGGTGGAGTCAGCAGCTAATCAGGTTTAAATAATACTTTTTAATAAAGTTACTCGTCAGTGGCTGAGAATTCAGACGCACAGGTATGTTCTTGAGTAAGAATTTGACTTTAATTAAAGGGTTGGACCTAATATATTTCGGTTACACATCATTTTATAAGTAATAATATTTTTTTGAAAATGTTCAGGACAACTTTATAATCGTTTGTTAAATTCCTGAGGTAAATCTCCCACAGCTTACCTCCATATGGAGAAGAGATATGCCTTTCATTCAATAACTGATTTAACCCCTTTATGTTCACAATCACAGGCTAAATCCCATCTTTTAATATGGATAAGAATATTCCCAGCCCCAGATCCTATCAGGATATGCAACTTTGAACCACTACTATCCAGCTATAACCTCAGCAAAGAATTGTTTCCCAGATCTAACAATCTAAGGAAATTGTTAGTTGTGCTTGCTTGTGATTATTTGTGAGATGCTGTAGAAATAGAAAAGTACAAGCTTTAAATACTTTGGATCAATTTTAGTTAAAATGAAAAGAAGCCACAAATGACAATGGTATTATTTTAAAGTACTTTACCAGTCATTACTGTTTTATGTAAAGGGGAGGGAGAAAATGGGGGAATATTTTCACACTAGTGTCCATAAGAACATTAACCAGCTGGTGCAAAAGTATTCTTTTTTTAAATAAACTTTTTGTGTTATAATAGTTTTTTATTTAAGAAAAGTTGGAAAGGCAGTGCAGAGAGTTCCCCTATATCCTTCACATACCCAGTTTCCCTGTTATTAATGTGTTACATTACTATGGTACATTTGTCACACTAAGAAGCCAGCACTGGTACATTACTTTTAACTGAACTCATTTTATTCACATTTGATCTTAGCCAAAAGTCTGCGGAGCTCTCCACATTTTATTCAGAGTTCACTAGTTTTTTCCTATGTCTTTTATGTTCCAGGATACAATCCAGGACGTTATATTTAGTTGTCATGTCTCCTTAGCCTTCTCTGCTTTGTGACAGGGTCTCCGTCTTTGCTTATTTTTGATGACTTTCTTTTGACAGAAGCTCTTCAGGTATTTTGTCTCTTGCTGGATGCTTTTCTCATGATTAAACGGGGGTTGTGCATTTTGGGGAGGGTGACCACAGAGATGAACTTCCATTCTCATGACATCACATTGGTGCATGTTGGGGATACGTGACTTATCACTGGGGTGAGGTTGACCTCCATCACCTGGCTAAGGCAATGTTTGCCAGGATTCTTTACTGCCAAATAGAAAAATAACATCTTATTCATAATGTTAATCTACACATGTGCTGTGTAGCAGATACTTGTCACTCTGTTTGGCTGCCTCATTCTTTGAACCTCTTTCCTATAATAAGAAATTTCTCACCTTGTAAGTTCTTGCTTTGATGGGGCACAAGGCTGAAATGCGCAGCCTTCTTGCAGTAAAAGTGAGGAACTCTTGCTGTAGCAATCACAGGCATTACATCTCTAGAGAGGCAGATGCCATGTAGAACCCACTCTAGTGAGGAGATGGCAGAGACACCTAGTTTTAGAGGCAGCATGACACCTTGCTTATTTGTCAAAAAGGGGTAGAATACTGGTCTTGGCTTTGTCTGAAAGACCAAGAAACTCATTCTAATGGATTCTTTCTAACCACAGCAAAGAGTTCTTCCACAGTGTATTACTACTTATTTTTTTAACAATAGGAAAGTCCTGAAGTTGACAAATAATGTATAGTATAATAAAAAGTAAGTCAGAGCAAAGTCAAAGCTGGACTCATGATCGTGTTGTTCTTATGCCCTTGATTCCATTATCTTCCTTGAGTGATAGAGGGAAGTTGTATCTGATACACATGGGGTGTGTTGTGCAAGCATTATCTGGTGTGAATCAAAGTGAGAAATATTTGAACATTTCTGGGCTTTTACACCCTCCTTTATTTGTTTAAAATCCAGTTTTTCAAATAGGCATTTATACTTTTGGACCATATCATATTCGATCATTATCATATCACCTTTATCAAATAATGCTTCAACTTCTATGGTCTTCCAGTTTTTATGAAAAGTTACTCTAAGAATTAGACATATAATTTCCACTTTGACATTTTCTATGTTCTACAACCTTTTTAATGATATAAATACCTCGTTTGTACCTATATAATAAACAATTAAGAATAATCAAATTTGGTTTTCCCTAAATATTTGATACAGTTTTTTGCCTCTAATCAAGGGAAATTTTTAAATTATTTTGACATAATTATAGATATACAGGAAGGTGCAAGTAAATGTACAGGATGGTCTCTGCACTTTTCCCCTTAGATTCCCCCAAAGTTAACATATTGTATAACTATAGTATGGTAAGAATACCAAGAAGTTGACATCGGTACAACCCACAGAGCTTGTTCAGATTTCTCCAATTATGCATGCTATCATTTGTGTTTGTGTATGTATATGTGTATTGAAGTAAAATTATTAACATTTTAAAGTTTCTCTTTGCTTTACTGAATTGATTATGCTAAGTGATAAACTCCAAAATCTCAGCAGCTTAATGCAATAAGAATTATTTCTCATTCACACAAATGATGCTGTAGGTCACCTATGTGGTTGTAGGTCACCTATGTGGTCATTTGAAAACTCAGGCTCCTTCTAGCTTGCTGGTCCATCCTCTCTTAAGTCCTAGAGTAGGGTCCATTCATCTTGCAGATGGGGAAAGGCCAGGCATGGAAGTGTTGCACATCTCTGTGGCCCAAATTTCACTGGTCAGGACTCAGTCATCTGACTACTCTCAGGGCAAGGGTGGGTGGGAAACATACTGTAGCTGTATGTCCAGCAGGAAAAGGAAAAAAGTGTTGGTTTCCACTACATTTGGTTCCTCGAGGTTAAGGACCAGGTTTTATGTGTTATCATGTCTTGTTGAAAGTATTGGTTACTGTTTTCAGTATCATTTTCTCTTAATCTGTTTTCAAATTTTCTTTATAAATTTAGTTATCTTAAATTCTCTGTATCTACTTTATCATTTTTTTTTTTTGCAAAGGAATGGGAAATGAATAAACTCAGTAAGCTCTAAAGGAGTTAAATACGTTTTGCAGCATTTCAATTGCAAAAGTCGATTTCTTTTTACTTTTCAAATTCTTTTCTTCCTCGTTCTCTGATATGCTAAAAATTAATAATGAAAATTTATACTGTGACTACATGATAAAAAATATTTGGATTAAAAATAAAAACTTTGATCAATGATCCATATATTAGACTACGTGAGAGCCAAATAAAACATTAGAAATATAAAAATAATTTTACTTCTTTTCATAGAAGAAGATTTTATCACAGTAGTTTACATGTGGAATATGGATCATAATAAGAAAAAAGTCATTTTCTATTAATTTTTATGAGGGATATTTTATTTACATAGATTATCTGAAAGTTTCTTTCTAGCTTTGCTGTTCACAGTAATATTGAAAATAGAAGTCTTACAGTATTTCATTGTTAGCAGTAGTAGTTCTATAACCTAATTCCACTGAACTCTGCAACTCTATGAGTTCAATAAGTCTTTCTTTTATCTTTAGGTACATAAACTCTGATGGAGATAATGTAATTGAGCCTCCTTGCAAATCTGCAAAAGGGATTTTACAAGCCCTAATGATTGCAGCATGCTGCGGTGAACGACTGAGCTTAATCGTAAGAAAGTGGCCACTTTCCCAACTGTAATTCTTCCAGGAAACTCTCATAATAAAGGAGATAAGAACTTAATTTTAAAAATCATTGTTCCAGGGCTTCCCTGGTGGCGCAGTGGTTGAGAGTCCACCTGCCGATGCAGGGGACACGAGTTCGTGCCCCAGTCCGGGAAGATCCCACATGCCGCGGAGCGGCTGAGCCCGTGAGCCACGGCCGCTGAGCCTGCGCGTCCGGAGCCTGTGCTCCGCAACGGGAGAAGCCACAACAGTGAGAGGCCCGCGTACCGCAAAAAAAAAAAAAAAAAAAAAATCATTGTTCCATGGAAAGTCCTTAAATAAACATGAAAGTCAGTTCTGCTCTTTAGCAACTTTTGATTCTCAACTCATTATTTCCCCTGTGTGGTATTATGGTCTTTGTTGTTTGAGTTATTAAGAGACTAAGGCACAAGTCTAAGTATCTAGAAATCAGAGAATAGATGGAAAACATGGCATGTTTATAGAAGCATTTCCATCTGAAATTCTATATCAGTTGTGGATTTGTCAAATATATTGAAGGAATACTGAAAAGAAACCCTAAGTTTAATTGTGAAAATCTTTCCGCAATAGTGTATCTATGTAAATAAGAGGAGGACTCGATCTATCTCTGGTAAGAGTAACGTCTTGACTATGTATGGTGTAAAACCTGAATCCCTGAAGCACATCAGGCTTTCCTGTTCCTTCCCAGACACTTAACATTCCTTTTCTTTCTCCCTTTCATCCTTTTCTGGCATGACAAATACAGATGTGAATATGGAAATCATCTATGGAGTTTCAAGGGACAAGCAATTCTAGCTGTTTTTCAGAGCAAAAAAATTTCCCACCCAATTTTTCTATACTTTAGTACTTTACAAGTTTTATTAACATTTATTAATATTCTTCAACCTATTTTCCATTTTCATGCCAGAAGCTTGTTCTCAAGGATGCTTTAAAGAAAACTTAAGCAGTTTTCTTCCAGATATATGACATCAATTTGCCATGAGTTAATTTTTAACTAGTAGCTGACAATGGGTATTATGCTATGAAACTATCATCTGGTCATTTGTCTGTCTTGAGCTATGGGATATATAAATCTTGAAGTATGAGAATTTGCATCCTGCTATTTGAGTGGAAGACTAAAGTTGCAGAACGAGAAGATGGTATTTTATCTTTCATGTGGACATTTTTGATTTTGTGAACTAACTGGGGTGAATTTTACCTTCCTG
The DNA here is from genome assembly GCF_008692025.1 of Phocoena sinus. NCBI lineage: Eukaryota > Metazoa > Chordata > Mammalia > Artiodactyla > Phocoenidae > Phocoena > Phocoena sinus. Next base: position 79,694,982 of record NC_045774.1, on the reverse strand, counting down.
TTTTGATTCCTCTCCTGGGCCAGATGTCTGCTTCCCATGTTGGCTGATGTGTGTTCAGTGGTTCCAGACTGCTGTTCATTTGAGCCAAGAACAAAATAATTAAGATGAGAAATCTTGTTTAAAAACAGCATATACAATAAAACCAAATACTAAAAATGTTTGGAATGTTTTCAGTATCTAAGACCATGCCAACCCTGTTTTGGGCAGGTAATAATTCATTAGTTATGGTTCTGTTATATAGTTCATTCACCAGTTTGTCACAACCAAAGAATGAAAAACTGTCATATCTTTCCCCAAACCTACCTTACTTGCTATAATTCCTCTAACAGAAAAGGGGAGTATAAAAAGAAATTCACAGTTCTCCATAAAAATTACAGTGTTGAATAAATATATGAAAACATGTTCAATATTACCAACAATTACATAATGAAAATTAAATCAGAACGATAGCATTTACCTCTTACCATATCACTCATTTTTTAAAAATACACCAATATCTAGTATGGGAGATACATTCAAATGAGTGCTGGCATATTCAGGGGTGATAATCAAAATATTTTACAAGTAGCACAGTATGGCACTGACCAAAGAATAGCCATCCAACCAATCAGCTCTCTGTTCTGATTGAAGCATAAAGCCTTACAAATTTTCTGATGGATAATGTCGAAATAGATCGTATTCTTTGACTCAGAAGTTCTTCCATGCATGTGTTAAATCTTTTTGATAAATTTCCACATTACTTTCCAGACGCATTTTATCAATTTGCACTTTTATTAGCAGTTAATGAGAATCTGTTTCCTCATATCCAAAACAACACTAGATATTTTAAATTATTTAAAATTTTTTGCCAGTACAATAGGTGAAAATACTATTGGTTTGTTTAGCATTTCTTTGGCTGTTAATACAGTTGGCTGTTTGTATTTTTTCCTTTGTGTACTGACTGTTCTTGTCCTGTTCCTTTTTTATGCTACATGTTGAAACCTTGTTAATTTATGAGTAGAAGAAAAGAGATTTAAATTATTATTCTTTCATTCATGTGGCCATACCCAATTATTTTTCACTGTGGAAACTAGTCTCCTTTAGGACACAGTGTTCTGAACGGAAAACTCAAGAAGGGAAGAACATATTTTGTGACATTTTGGCCAGGAACAAATCACTACATTTAAAAGAGCATGCATTACAATAGAAAGGGGTGGATATTGGCTGTTGTGTTGGTGTCATAGTTGCATTTAGTTCTATAGGCCTGTCTTCTCTGCCTCATGCATTGCTTCACTTTTCCCCTAGCCTCTGCCAATGTGGGACCACCCAAGCTCCTGAATGCAGCTCTTTCTGTAGGACCTTCAGTAAAGCCCAAATTGCAGGGTAGGAGGCCTTTAGCTTGCTGTTTGAGGCATGAATAATTTCTCTGCCATCTCTTTCACTCCACTCAAGTTACCATGTGGAATGCCATTTTGGGTAGGTTGGAAATGGTTCTGGGCTCGTATCATAAAAAGACCCAGACATTTTCTGTGTACTTTGTGATGGCAGAGAGAAAATAAGGAAAGGATTCAGGGTTTGACCTAGAAATCCCATCCAAATTGGTTGGGGTTTCGGGTTTCCTGAGTTGTCATGTCTGGGGGAACCTTGCAAATGGGTTGGTAATGAGGCATTTTGAGGGCTGTTGATTTAGGAGATGGATAAAGTTGTCTTGGGTACGTGGCATCCCATCTGCTTTTGCATTCTATCTTGCATTTAAAACATGAACCTAGTATTGTGTGGTTATTGACATTTAGCTATATTATTAATTCTCATAGAAGAGGGTCTAGGAGAAATTTTAGAACCATGTCTTAATCATGAAAAATATGATTATTATATTTTCCTGAGGAATATCCACTTTTTTGACTGAACTGTGTCCACAAGGTTTTCAATATTTGTCTGATTCCTTGTTTGCCAGTGACTGGTCTGTAGAGGCCTTTAAAACTGTATTCATAACAATAAAAGGCAGCTATCATGTTGCAGTAGAAAGAGTTGTCAAAGAGGTATTAGAAACTTGCTTCTTGTGCGGCCTCAGGGCAGTTACTTGTCGTCTCCAAATCAGTGTCTTCCTATATAAAAAGGAGATGCATTATCCGTAATATCTAACTCACAAGGCTATGATCAGAATCAAATAAAAGACTGAATGTTAAAATGCCAGGTAAAATATCATATGAGTGCAAGTTACTATTATCAACTGATAAATAACATGCTATGAGTTAGAAACTTCTATAAATATCTCCTAATGGAATGACCATTTGGACAAAAGTTATGGGAGACACCAAAAGATCATACAGTGTGTGTTTGTTTTGAATGTGTGTTTGCATGTGTGAAGTACGTATTTTCCCTCTTGGATTATTTTATCTATCATTTACTCTTATAATTAAAAAAAAATCATTTCAAATTTCTGTTTCCTGAAAACGTTTTTACTTTCTTGAGATAACAAACCCACCGATTTAAATTCTTTTAAAGCTTGAAATGATCAATGCTATTTTCCTAAAATAAAAAAAAGTTGGAAATAAAATATATCTATGCATATATATATCTACCTATCTATACGTATATACGCACATGTACAGAAGTTGAATTACCAAATATGGCAGGTAATCTAAATGGCTAGAATAAAAAGTACATTTTTCAATCTTGGTTCAGGCACTGTGGCCACAAAACATTCAGTCTTAATGTCAGTATCTTATTCAGCATTCCATTTGAAGGAAATTACTTTATGTTTTGGTCTGGCACAACTGGGTCAGATTCTAAATGACTGAAGGATTAGACTAAAATTAGGGGGAACATCTAAGTTTCAATTTCTCTTTAAAGGTGTCAGATGGCTTAATATTAGTTTTACAATTCTGTTTCAGTTTGTTTTACCTATGTTTTCATTGTAGAAAATGTTTCACAATATACCAATACTGAAACATAGAATATGACATTTCTCCTTCAAGAATCTCAAAGTTGGCTGTTGTACCAACTAGTTTACCACATGGAGCCGAGAAACACAGTGTTTCATATTTTACAGATTGAGAAACCAGTGCACAGGCAAGCATTAAAATGAGTAGGAGGTTAATGTTACTGATTTTACAGACTCAGAGATGAGATCATCAGTGAACTAAAAAAGAAAAGAAGAGGTTAATGTACCCAGCTGATGCTAAAATAGTCAGATGATCAGGTCACTTGGGCCAAAAAATCTGATCAGTTCAGTAAATAAAAAAGTTTAACCATTTTGACTGCATTTCCATCAAGAGGGTCCCAAATCTTCATAGACTTAATTTCCTACTGTTTGTAACAGCTCTGAATTCCTAAATGGGAGAATTTGCCTTTGAATAAAGTGGGTAATTGATTATCCTTTTAAAACGTCACATAGTAATTAAGCTGCTTCTTCCAGTTGAAATACCCTTCCTTTCTCACAACTTCCAGTTGAAAACTGGCTCACTCTTCAAGTGCCACCACACGTGCCCCAGAACCCCCAACACAGTATTATCTTGCTGTCTTTGAAATCTACCCCTTCATAGCCCGTAACATGTGCCTTCATCATAATAATTTAAATATTGCTTTCACAATTACTCTTCCCTCTATACTAAGTTCTTGTTGGCAAAGACTCTATAGTCATCATTCCTGTATCCTTCAATACAATATATGCTCCAGGCTGATATTGCATATATTGTTTGGTAGATATATTTTAACTTGTGCTGAAATATGAAGAATTTATATCTCAGATATATCCCCAAAGCTCCAGGTTTATATTCACATGTATACCATTTAATTTATGATGTAAATGGGTAAGAAAGAGGAAGGGGCAAAATCCCAGAGTACAGTTGCCAGCTAGGTCCAGAGTTATAAAGAACTTTTCTGAATTCCAGAAGCTTCTTCTCACATCTCATTGGTCACCTCAAACTGCAATTGATGTTGGGAAATTTATATCTCTAACCAGGTACATTGGTCACCTTGACAATATAGGGGAGAGTAAAGCAACTAGCAGACTCTAACAGAAACACAAAAGTAAAAGAACCTACAGGAGAGCCTATGTGAGTAAAGTCCAAGATCATTTCAAGCTCAACATGTCCCAAATCCAGCTTCCTCTCCTCCTATACCCACTCCTTTTTCTGTGGATCCATCTCTATGAATAATATAGTCAATAATCCCGTCACTCACCCAAACCAGAAATGCTAGAAACATCCCAGATCCCAATCTCTCGCGCAAACTCTGAGTTAATTCATTTACTGCAGCTTCAGTTTCTCTCTCTCTCATATCTGTCCCTACTCACAGTATCCTAGAGAGATTTCTTGATGTTCAGGTAGTAGTCATTTTTATCACCTTCTCCGCTTTTATATCTGCCCTATCTCCCCTTACCCCACTACAACCACCATCACCACCACTCACCCTCTCCCACCCAGTCTTTGCTCGTTCCGGCCCAGTAACTCTCCATTTTCATCTGGATTTCAGAGAATCTGGCGCTGCCTTTTATTTTAAAGATAAAGCACATGACCAATCAGTACCTACTATCCTGAATGCAGAGACTGGTTCCCAGACGGTCACATAACCTTAGCCAGTATAAACACTGAAAATCTATGGACTTTCTCTGTGAATTCTGAGACAGTGACGCTCTTTTCTGTGTGATACTAATACAGAAGCGTGTGGAACTGAGACATGACGAAAGCCATTTGGGGATCATAAATACTTGCCTGTGATGAAGCCTACACCAGGAAGTGTAGAAGGAAGAGGCAGAACAAAATCAGGTCCTGATGTCACTGTTGGGCCACTGGATTCACCTCTACCTGGGCCGGCTCAGTCTTTGAATCTTTTAGGAATGGAAGATATTAAATTCTATGTATTGAATAAGCTAGTTTGAACTGGATTTTCTGTTTCTGGCAACCAAAAGCTTCTTATTGATTTAGTCCAGCAATTTCTTGTTTAATTGGAAGAGGAAAGTATGTAGTATATTGAGAAGTCTGTAAACTATGGTTATCTATTTGGTGCCTTTGAAAATGAAGGCCAGATTTTGAAATAATTGTTGCTCTGGAACATTTAAAATAGGAAGGGTGGTATACTCTAGTGTTCTGCTTATCAAGGGACTGCCACATAAGAAGGGTGGCCGTTAGTCCTAGTTGACCTAAGATAGGCCCCAGTTTATGCCTCTTGAAAAAGCATAATTATTAATAGCTCCACATTTCATAATCAAGTGTCCCAGTTTGGACAATAAATTAAGTGATCACTGTACTAATAAGGTATCCAAGGCCCAGATAATCGTTTAGTTTGGGTACCAATTACCAAACACATAACAATATAATCATCTCTGATTAAAAAGAGTGAGAAGATCTTTACCTGGAAGAAGTGTATATAGACCTCTAAATAGTGTTTCTGGCCACCCCAGCTGTCTCAGCATTCAGCAGTCTTCACACCATTGACCCAGTAGATCACCCCAGCAAAATGAAGGAGGAACGTATGACTTGAAAGCATCACCACCCCCCTAGTAAAGTAGTTCAGAGGGTTGAAAGTAAATTATCTTCCTGCCAATCGATGTTACTAGAGTGGTTTTCGAGCGTTTTAAGTCTTTTTGTTTGTTTTTAATGCCTTAGAACCTTAACTTTTTATTTTTTTCCTCTTTTTAAAAATTTTACAGTTATTTACTGCTGCTATTTGCAATAAGTTGGATGGACCTAGAGGGTATTACACTTAGTGAAATAAGTCAGACAGAGAAATACAAATAGAATCTTAGCTTCTGATGTAATATTGGGCTGTACCTAGATATTTAGAGTAGAGTAAAATGCCTGTCATCATTATGCTTTTCTTTTCTTTTTTTAAAATCAATTTTCTTTGCCCATGTGATCTAGTTGATAAAGCCGTAGAATAAGAGTTAAGGAACATAGGTTCACTGCCATGTCCCCGTTGTTTAGAAGAGTGACAGGAACCTAATGGCAACACACAATGACTGTTGAATGGATGAATAGTGCCTGTGGGCATAATTTATAACACCTTAATCCAAGGCCATATAGCCTCTCTGACTTTAGTTTCCTCATCTACAAAATGGAATTAAAAATACCTACCCTATCTACCTCACAAATTTGTTAAGAGGATCAAATGAGTCATGTGAAAAGCTAGCAAAGATATAAAATTATAGACAAATGCAAAATTTAATTAAATACCAAAAAATGTAAATGTTACAAAACATTTAAAATTCTATCCAAGGAATAGACACACCTAAATTTGAATTACCTTACAGCACTGTGCTGCTTCCATTGATCTTATCATAACTATTCTTTATTTCTTCCAATTTTAAAGCATGTTGAAACAGATCAAATCATTCATCAGAAAAATCAGAATATATATATCAGAAAAATTCCATGGAACAATAAATTGAAAAACTCATGATCATTACTGTAACTGAAGTTAACATCTTATGAATTCTCAAACTTGGCAACGATTAGCAGAGTTCTATTTTCCTTAGGTGTCATAAATAGAAATCTTGATTTGTCACTAACTCAAGCATTTAATAAGATGTTAGAAAAAGAACTTATGAAGCCTTTTAGAAAAAATACTTCAGCATATAGGAAGCACAAACACATTAACAAACCACAGTCATTCTGCTTATACTTTTGGATTAAAACCAAATACAAGGTTTCTAGTGGTCAGATACTTCACTTCAAATTCCCTTTCCGAGGTCCTAAATTTTATAGAAAATTTCAAACAAAAATAACATAGTATATTTATAGAACCAGAACACATGTTAACATTAAATTAAAAAATTAGTAGTAGTAGTCCAGCTTTGCTAAATTTCACCAGCCTCATAGGCAAATGCAAACCTCTCACATGGTGACTTACTTGTGGTTACCTCTTACTCTACGCGTAACCAAGCTCTTAGAGCCATGTTTGAACCTCTTGCTAACCAAACACCCTTGAGGAATTGGTTTAACAACAGGCAAAGAATTTCTGTAGACCACCCAGGTCCCAGTCAAAGCAATATAGGCAGTTGGCCAATACAGGCACTTTCCTCAGGCTGGGAAAAGAAACAGCCCATAGGATTAAGCCGGGCAGGGGGCACGAGCAGCTAGGACTCATGGAATTTGGATGAATCAAAAAGCACGAGCAGGGCTTCCCTGGTGGCGCGGTGGTTGAGAGTCCGCCCGCCGATGCAGGGGACACGGGTTCATGCCCCGGTCCGGGAAGATCCCACATGCCGCGGAGCGGCTGGGTCCGTGAGCCATGGCCGCTGAGCCTGCGCGTCCGGAGCCTGTGCTCTGCAGTGGGAGAGGCCACAGCAGTGAGAGGCCCGCGTACCGCAAAAAAAAAAAAAAAAAAAAAAAAAAAAAAAAGCAGGAGCAAAGACTCCCGGAGAGAGTGAAGCACCTGGGGAAGGGCTGAGGACAAGATGTCTCTGTTCGTCCACTGTCCCCAGCCCTTGGTCATTTTACATTAGTGAGAATGGGAAAATGAAAGAAGGTGTGAAAAGTAAGAGTGGTTCAGTTACTGTCAGGGCTTAAATAGAAGCAGACATAAACGGCCCTGGTTGTAGAAAGATTAGTCAAGATGGAAATGTAAAGACATTTTTATCAAGTGCTTAAGCTGAGTACCTGACTGGAAACCAACGACTAAATTCTTGGTAATTAGAAGATTTATTCGTTTGATCCAATAATCAATGTGCATAATTTTGATAAAAATAATTTCACCTCTGCTTAAATGGGAACGACTAATCTCATGTGCCATTACCATGGTAGACTGTATTAAAGCCCTGTACAAATCTTCCACCTCCAAGAGTGGCTCTGCTCAGTTACTGGATACGTGTTAACTTAAGAGGGCCAGAGGCTAGACTGAGGTTGGACCCTGCATATTGGGGCTGGAGCCCGGGTTGTGGTTTAAATTTCCAGGGGAACCATCAACACCTCTTTCTGTGGCCAGAAATGTAATTAACCATTACAAACACATTTGACCCGTCTACAATATTAAAGAAAATAATTTGCATTTCTCTACCTTACAAGAGAACGATCCTGTTTACGTTCCATTGCATGCAGGAGCATAATTTGCTGGTTTGAAAGAGTATGATGCAGACGATTTTCTAGCAATTTTCTTTGTTTCTTTTTACAGCATTGTAAAAAGGTCCAACTCCAGAAATACCACCCAAAGAAGAATCCATGAGTTCTCACAGAGTGGCTGTGTAGCAAGAAGTGAAGAGTAACAAACAACCTACTCATCAGAAACAGGAAGGGAGATGGGTTGTGGTACCCAAATGAAAGTACAGCTGGGCAGGCCTCTGAGGGCCAGTGGGTGATCTGGAGGAAGATGGAGCAGGCAGGCAGTTAGCAGGACCCAGGTGAGTGGGGTTCACTATTTAATATTGGTTTTGTGGACATTATATGTGCAGACTGGTGGAACAGGTGTGCTCTGTGGGAATCTGGTTATTTTATTGGTCAAGAAAATGTGTTCCATGAACAAATAGTTCTTGTATTATTTGAATTTAAAATGTAATTGTTAGGTGCCAAGATAGGAATTCTGTGGATCTTTACTCTTTTATGTGTCAAGTTTGATTATGTTTTATAGGATCAGAGTATGTAATTTTATTGACATAAGTTAAGAAAAGGAGCTAAGCAGTTTTGCCCATTTTGTCCGCCCAAAAGCAAAAGATGTGGAGAACCTAGAGGAATCTGTTATTTCCCTCAATCTCCTAAAAGTAGGGTTTTAAAAGTCTCTTAGACATTGATCAGAACCATGTGGTAAGCGATTGGAGTCTTAGCTCGCTGCCCCAATTCGCTGTCACATACACAGTGGAGGATATGAGTGCTGAAGCCTCTTAAGGGGTTCATTGTCAGTTTCTCTAAAGGAAGTTACACATGTGCATCAATGGGAGAACAATTAGGCCTTTAATTCCATAAAGGATCCATTCCACACAGAATCAATAATGTAGGCATTGTTCAAGATCTCTCTTCTATTGAGCAGGATTTTTATTTTCCCATTCTGTGAAGTATATCATTATACAGCATCTGATATTTTAATTAGTTCTTCAGACTGTGATTCAGGGAGTTTCTGATGTTTCATTTAGAAATACCAGATATTTACTATAAGCGACTATGGAAGACTGTGGATGACTATTGAAGTGGAGACAGTAGAATTCTTTTTTCAGGGAAAAGAATAAGCATTTTCTCAATAAAATGTAATAATCAAAAGCAGAATTTAAAGCCTTAGTAGAATGGAAATAATTTCATACAAGACAAATCATTTATTTGGAATTTATAAAATTCCAAGTAAAATAAGTTAACTTTAATCTTTTCATATCCATTTTAGACCTTTTTTGGTGAGTGCAAATGGTCACTAGATGATTTTTGACCAAATAAAAATAGATTTGTTTTACTTTTTTTAACAAAATATAACTGAAGCAAGGTAAATATATATTATTTTAAGCAACTTTTAATATTGAATTCTGTAGGGTCATACCTCTTTTTTCCTAAGCGTATATTTTATTATATTCTTTGAACTTCCTCTAACATGCACATATAATTCAGTCACTCCTGCTATGTAAGTCTATGTAACATTTTGCATGAGCAGAGTAATGGAAATGTCCTGCCAGTGTACAAGGACTTTCTAATCATACGCTGCCAGGTTACAGGGAGTGCTATATACGGGTCTCAAAATCCACAGGGAAATTGATTTAAGAGTGACTGACATACTGAATACCTGTCAGGTAGCATCACTCTGGCTAGCACATTCAGTCTGATACATGGGATCTGAAGGAGGCAGAGCAGTACAGGTACTAGAACCTGGGCTTGAAGTCAAAGACTTCAGAGAAGATTACTCAGGAATACACACTTAGTTGCTCACCAGCTGTCTTAATTGGATTAGTTGCTTAACCTCTTGGTCTTAATTTTCTTAATTTGCAATGGGGATGTTGAATGATTGTTGTAAGCCTTGAATAAAATAAGCTGTTTAAGACATATAGGCTAAACAATAAACCTTATTTCCTTACACATTTTCTATACCATTTAGCTACAAAAATAGTATAAAACAATGCTCTTTTTTTTGGATGTATAGTTGATGTACAATATTCTATAAGTTACAGGTATACAATGTAGGGATTCACTATTTTAAAAGTTGTATTCCATTTATAGTTATTATAAAATATTAGCTATATTTCTCTTATTGTACAATATATCCTTGTAGCTTATTTTATACCTAATAGTTTTTACTTCCTTATTCCCATTTAACCCCTCTATTACCCCTTCCCCCTTCCCTGTCCCCACTGGTAACCACTAGTTTGTTCTCTATATCTGTGAGTCTGCTTCTTTTTTATTATATTCACTAGTTTGCTGTATTTTTTAGAGTCCACATATAAGTGATATCATTCAGTAGTTGTCTGTCTCTGTCTGGATTTCACTTAGCATAATACCCTCCCAGTCTGTCCATGTTGCTGCAAATGGCAAAATGTCATTCTTTTTTATGGTTGAGTAGCATTTCATTGTGTATATATATATATATATATATATATATATATATATATATATATGTATATATCTCAGAGCTTCTTTATCAGTTCATCTACTGGTGGACACTTAGGTTGCTTCCATATCTTGACAATTGTAAATAATGCTGCTATGAACATTGGGGTGCATGTATCTTTTCAAGTTATTTATTTGTTAAAAAATAAAGTGATGTTCTTTTGTTTCAATCCAGTTGCGAGAAACAGAAGAACATGAAATCATAAAACCATTTGGTGAGGCTACTGGAAGTACCATAAGCAATGTTAATATTAGTTTTTCATCATCTTTCAGATGAGTGGATTTATTTCAATTTACAACAGAAATGCATGCAAACTAATAAATTCTCATTAAAAGGTACAAAAAACACAGTATACCATCTTCTTAGAATTACTATGTGAATTTAATTCAGTTGTTTAAAATGAGGTATTAAAGAAGCCAAGGCTGATTATAAGAACTCAGATGACCTCTCCCCTGATAGCTCTTGAGTCAAAAACTTTAAACCACAGCAGAGAGAGACTCAGAGGAGAGCCCTTTAATTATTTGAGACCTCCCTAGTTTTTTTTCCTACATTTTATAACCACCTTTGGCACAGGGATTCTGTGGAAATATTTCCTAGGATATGGATTTTGTGTCAAAGCTCTAAAGAACAAAGTTATATTAGTCAGAATATATAGAAATATTTCTGTCTATCAAAGTAGATATTAATCATTATTTGGGGACTAAGAGAATGTCAGAGGGGCCGAGGGTACCAAGAAAATGGGTGAAGTCCAATATTCCAAATTCTACCACTTTATACATCCAACTGCACCAAATGAGGAGACACAAGCCACCTCAAGGCAGAGCAGTCTTACGCATTGTGTCCATGCTGCTCTTGTCCATGGAACATGCCCACTGATCTGTTCATCGTTCTCAAAGTCTAGGAAAATAATTTGCATTCACACTATCAAACATGGAAGCCTTCATTCATCCACCCTGAAAAACAATACGAGCACCATATTAAAATTAGAAAACACATTTTGGTCTGCTCCCCATCGCCTTTTCTGTGTTCTCCAGTTCAATAATGTTAGGCGAGAAATAAAGAGCCTTTCAAATAAGTCAGGCACCTGTGCCTTTTATTCCCCTGGTAACTGTGACCTTGCCCCTTTCTTACAGACATCCTTGTAAGAGATTTAAGTGCTGTCTCATTTTATCATCCCAACAACTCCATAAAAGAGAGACCTTTTACCATGCCCATTTTACAGAGGAAGAAATTGAAACCTAGGGCTAAGTGATTTGCCAAAAGCCATACAGCCAGTAAATGGTGGTGCTAGCGTGTGAACCCAGATTCTATTATTTCAGGGCCACGCTTTTAACCACTAAGTAAATGATAATGTATCCAAATTAGGCCCTTTGTATTAAAAAAAATAGTACATATTCTAGCTCTCCAGCAAATTTATGGCCTTATACTTTAGGCCGTACATCTTCAGATGTAAGGATGACTCAGGGCTGATCAACTCTTCTATAGGAAAATTCAATTCAGTTTACTTAATTTTGTGTATAATTTGATCCTTACGTTTGGCAGAATACTGGTCTCCCAAAGATGGCCAACTCCTAATTCCTGGAACTTGTGATTATGTTAGGCTATATGACAAAGGGGAATAAAGTTCACAGATGGAATTAAGGTTGCTAATCAGCTAACATTAAGATAGGGAGATTATTTTGGATTATCCAGGTGAGCTTAAAGTAATCACAAGGATCCCTACAAGTGAAAGAAGGAGGCAGAAGAGAAGGTCGGATTGATGTGACGTGAGAACACGTCCCTCTATTGTTGGCTTTGAAGATGGAGGAAGGTGGCCACAAGCCAAGGAATGCAAGTGATGTCTGGAAGCTAGAAAAGGCAAAGAAACAGGATTTCTCTCCTGGAGCCAACAGAAGGAGCTTTGCCAACACCTTCATTTCAGCCCAGTGAAACATCTCAGACTTCTGACCTCCAGAACTGTAAGAAAATAAATTTGTGTTGTTTTAAGCCACCAAGTTTCTGGTAATATGTTACACAGCAATTGTGAACTAACACAATCCTGAAAACAAATAGGCAAACAAAAATCCCCGAGGTATGTTCATTTATGGAATTGGTGTAAAACAATTTACGAAGTGGGTAAGGGAATGCTTTCAGAGGTCTGACGCAGACTCCAGTGTTTACAGCATCTTATCTTACTCTTGCCTTCACAGCTCTCCCCGAGCCTCAACGCACATTTAACCAAACAGAAAGTACATGTTTGGATTGCTTGTGATTTAATTTAATCTTAATCTAATCTTTCTTCTTATTAGTTAGCAACAGTATAGAAGATCTCGCTTACCAATGGGCTTCCTCAAGCCAAGATTCATTCCCTTGAGAATAAGAATTCATTGAGTATAGTAATTAAGGAAAATCGGCTGCTCTGCCAATCATATATTCCATGGGAAACTTATCATATGCATCTTGTCTATCATTATTTCAGCAAAAAACTATGAACCAATGCATTGTAGCTGAGCTATTTATACTGAAAACAAAGGTTATAATCACTTTATAGTCTTCAGACTATACACATGACTAAAATCTGAAACCTTTATTAAATTGTGAATTATTATAAATATCCCAATGCCTCACATCAGCCACAGAAAATGACAAACTGTTTCACAGAATAATCGCATTTAAATCACAACATTGTAATTGTATACAGGAAGGGTCAGCAAAAAAACTGCTCTTGGAACAAAATCTGGCATACCACCTGATGTTGAAAATAAAGTTTTATAGGAACACAGCCACATCTGCTTGTTTATATATTCTCTATAGCTGCTTTCACACAGCAGTAGCAGAGTTGAGTCATGGTGACAGTGATTGTATGTCCCACAAAGCCTAAAATACTTACAATCTGACCCTTTGTAGAAAAGGTTTTCAGACCCTTACAATACAGACGAAACAATTGCACAGATATTGTCTTATTTTTAACCTTAAACATTTCGTTATAATATAGAGTGTGATTGAGACTAATTCCTCTAACTTCCCATGTTTAAAACTCACTTAAAAATTCACAAATATCGGGCTTCCCTGGTGGCGTGGTGGTTGAGAGTCCGCCTGCCGATGCAGGGGACAGGGGTTCGTGCCCCGGTCCGGGAAGATCCCACATGTCACAGAGCGACTGGGTCCATGGGCCATGGCTGCTGAGCCTGCGCGTCTGGAACCTGGGCTCTGCAACGGGAGAGGCCACAACAGTGAGAGGCCCACGTACGGCAAAAAAAAAAAAAAAAAAAAAATTCACAAATATCAAGAAAATTAGAAATGCAAGATATTGACCAATGGTTTACTAGTTTTCATGAGGAATCACCCTAACCATAGAATTAACATGCTGGATTAAGAAATATTCTTTGGCTAGTTTATATGTAAGCCTCTGGGAGAGCATGAAATGACCAGTAAGGAAAGAGGCAGAAGTGGGTTCTTTCTACTCCAAGAAAAACTCCATTGTCATCTGCATGTCTCTGGGAAAAACTCTTTTGAACATACATGCCAACTAACAAAAAGATGAGCTGAAGAAGAAACTCAAAAAAGGAAAGGGACTATTGAAATAGGATGATAGTACCATTAATACAACTGAAAATATATTTTAAAATATGCTTAATGAAATAATAATCCAATGAAGATAACCAGGTTACATAGCTTGAAACTGTAGAGAGATGGGAATAGTAATAGAGTGTTGAACAGTATAGATATATGCAGTAGTCAAAATTATATTTGATGTTGATAATTAGAAAAATATGGATAAAAGCTTCGTTCTCAAAAACTTAAACATTACTATTACATAATTTAAAATGTTACATACATATGATTCTCATGGAAGAAGATTAAAGTAACCAAGTCATAATTAATATAGAAAAATCAGAAGTCAAAGAAAATGGCAAGTGAGTTTTATAATTCAGACGGCCCGAAAATGCACTAGGCATTTGTCTGTTATAACCTTAAGCTCTTAATATTGTTTAAATAAATGCGGACAAAGAATGATTTCATGCATAAAAATATATGACAAATAAATTACCAAAGAGAAAATTTAAATATTTATAAATCCAAAATATGTTTTTTTGAGAAAAAACTAGCAATGAGATAGAAAAACTAATGAAAATTATAATAAAATAAAAAAAAAATAGGAAACAGGAGAAACACAACACAAAAGCAGAAAGGAGAATGTGAAGGTATCAGCAGTTACAGAGATTTGTTAAGTGTAAGGAAAGCCAGATAATGGCTTTTGCTAATTAATTTGAAGAGATGCACAAAGTAGACAAGCATATTAAAAATAAAAATTACTAAAAATTAGTCAAAATAAAGCAAAATCAGAAAAAAAGAAGTAGAGATAATCTAATAAAGATAGAAATAATCATATAAATAATTGAAAAACTTTTCAAAGAGTTACATATAAAAATAACTCCAGGTTCATGGTAGGACATACGTTCAAATTTAAATATAATAAACTGGGCTTCGCTGGTGGCGCAGTGGTTGAGAGTCCGCCTGCCGATGCAGGGGACGCGGGTTCGTGCCCCGGTCTGGGAAGATCCCACATGCCGTGGAGCGGCTGGGCCCGTGAGCCACGGCCGCTGAGCCTGCGAGTCCAGAGCCTGTGCTCCGCAACGGGAGAGGCCACAGCAGTGAGAGGCCTGCGTACCGCAAAAAATAAATAAATAAATAAAAATAAAATAAAATAAGTATAATAAACTGTTCCAAATGATTAAAAACAATGCACAGCCATTGCTTCAATCAATCATTCGTGAATCAGTGTTATCATGATACTAAAAGCTGACAATAGCACAAAAAAATTTACAGAGCAATTACACTTGTGTGATACATCAATTCTAGGTAAATACTTAATAGGTATATTTCTACAGTTCTTAGAAAGAAGTATTCACTCTAATAAAATGGAATTTCTACCAGGAGTTAAAGGATGGTATATTACAAAAATTATTAGTATAGTATATCATTATCAATAGATTAGAGAAGAATAGATATATGATAATAGCAATAGTTTTTTATGTGTTTTGTGATTAAATGTAATGCCAGTTCATTATTAAAAAAACAAAACTAGCTAAAGTAGGACTAGAAAGCTCCATACCTAGTATAATAAAAAGTATCTTAAAGTAATAGCCAGATTCATACTTAATTAGAGATAGACAACTGCTTCCCAAGCAGTTGTCTTTGGTGCACAATCTCACACGCTGTTTTCTTAAACAAAGGAAACTACTTGATCAATAATTTTGGGAAAGGTAGACTTTTCTTGGTGCTGTACTTTAAAGTAATTGAAGATTCCAAGAAGTGTCAGTAAATAGATCAGACTGTCTTGTTTAAACCAGCATTTTTCAACCTAAGGGATCAGAGAATCTGTTTTTTTTTAGGATTCCGTTAATTATATTCCACAGAACATGCTTTGGAAAATACTTCACCAGATACATACTTATTGGTACATGAGTGAGAAATAAAGTTCTCTTGTATTTAACTCTCTCTACGTGAGGCTATTTTGTACTGAAGGTTACTATATTACTGAGAAGAGTTGCTGGTTCTATCGTCTCTACATATATCCCAAACCTGTTTAATAGTTTTCATTTCCTGCCACAGCCTTTGTTCTAGTCTCTATCATCCTTTACCTGAATTACTGTGAACACCTCTAACTCATCTTCTTGTTTCCACTCCTGTTTCTCTACAATCAGTTTTCCACAACGCAAGTAGAGAAGTTTTGGGTTTTTTTTAATTGGGAATCAGGTCACATCTGTTACGGGTTGAATTATGTCACCCCAAATTCATGCTGAAGTCCTAACCTTCAGGACCTCAGAACGTGTCTGTATTGGAGGTAGGACTTTTAAAGAAGTATTTAAGGTAAAATAAGGTCATATGGGTCAGTACAACTGGTGTCTTTACAAGAGGAGTTTAAGACACGGACAGGCACAGAGGAAAGACCATGAGAAGATGTTGAAAAAAGATAGTCATCTACAAGTCAAGGAGAGAGACCCTCAGAAGAAATCAACCCTGCCAACACTTTGATTTGGACTTCTAGCCTCCAGAACTGTGAGGAATTAAATTTCTGTTGCTTAAGCCATGCAGTTTATGGTGCTTTGTAATGGCAGCCTTAGCAAACTAATAAAATGTCCATGTCTTGTTTAAAATATTTCAACAACTAAATGCAATCTAAACGTCTTCCTCGGGCATAGAAGCTGCTGCGTTATCTGGCCCTCTCTCATCCTGCTTTTGTTCATTCACCTCCAGCAACACTGCCTTTATTTCCTTCGTTAAATATAGGAAAATCCTTCCTGCATCAGGTCATTTGTACTTGCCCTTCCCCAAGTCTAGAAAGCTCTTCCCATTGATCTTATGTGACAGAACTTTCTTATCGTTCAGAATTCAGCTTAAATGTCACCTCCTCAGAGGGGCCTTCCTGGCCACTTTTTCTAATGTCCTCCACACTCACATGACAATACCTTTCAATGTTCTTCCCCTGATTAATTTTCTTCATAGGATTCCTCAGTTCTGAAATGCTCTTGTGCGTTTATAACTTAAGCTCTGCATTAGCAGAGACACCTGTTTATCACTGTCTATCTGGAGACTGTAATGGTTACTGGCCCATTGCAACCACGAAAAAATATTTGTTAAATGTAGTATCAAGGTGCCCTTGAGAGCATTTTTGATCATTGCTCATCAGGATACAAATTGGTACCATCTTTGTGAAAAGCAATTTCCCATTATGTCTGAAAAGCTTAATGATGTTCATGTCTGTTTAGTAATATCCTCCTAGGAAAATAATTTAAAAAATCAGAGAAGGGAGTAAAGATGCTATAGAATTATATATAATACTAATACATATTATATATGTACACATATATAATATGTATTAGTATTATATATATAAAATATGGTATACCGTGTTATATACAATAACAAAAATTAGAAACATCTGAATTGTCCAACAATGGGGAGTAATTAAATGAATCATTATATCACACAAATGATAATATTCATTCCATCTTGTTTTGGTAATTATACTTCCCCAAATCTCTCCCCATAAGAGATTGGGTGCTCTGTATTCTCTTAGTCACAGGATAGACATTTGACCCAAGCTAGGCCAATGGAGTCTTTCCGTCAAATTTGAATATTTTCAGATCGATGGAAAGAAGAATGAGATAGTCATAGTTTATTCACTTCATTGCAGGTCCTTAGACAGGAACTTGAGCAGTTTCTGCTCATAAGGTTCCCCTAGATTTCCTGGCTCCTGCCGTGGATGAGACCATGCTGGGTCTACTGTTCTGCCTTCTGATGTCAAAATATTTAATTACTTCTGTTGGGGCTTAGGGCAGGCCAGCCCAAAACATGCAAAAGCAGTATATTGATTATTTTGAATTAAGATTACTTAAGAAACAGGCAATACAAGAGGGACACTTTGACCCTCCTTGCTGTGTCCCTGAAAGCAGGAAACAAATCTGCCATACCCTTGTTGCCAGAGATAGGGAATTTGGGGCCAAGAAGCCTACGTGAACATACTTTGTTACTTCTTTACTAATTTACTATTCCAAGCCCAAACTCTTGTTTAGAGTCTTTATTAATTAAGAACCCTAAGTTTCTTTGTCCAGTCAATTCCTCACAAATTTTTTGTTTTTTCATCTAAAAAGTATAAAAGCTGCCTGCTTTGGCCACTTTTGGGGTCTTACTTCTCTGAGACCTCCATGTGAGCAAATTAAATGTTTCTCTCCTTTTGATCTGTCACGTGTCAATTTAATTATTACACCAGCCAAAAGAACTCAAGAAAGGTAGGGGGAAATTTCCCCCTCCCTGACGCTTTTGTGCTTGTTTGTGAACAGCCATTGCCCCGAGAGCCCTTCATTTCCCCCCTAACTCAGCCTTTCCTGCAGGACCCCGTGGACGACCCCCAAATTGAGCAAATAACGGTGTAATACCTAGCCCAGCAGCTCCATGGCTGACGTGGATTCTGAAAGATACAGTGCCCCATGCTATTCAGGTTTTTAAATATTTTGAATATTATTTCTTCTTCCTGTCCCGAGTCCCTCTGATCTTGTATGTTCATGCATATTTTTCCTTTAATTTTATATTTGCTATGTTAATTCAGTATTTGTGGCTGACAAAAGAACTTTATTTGATGTGCTCTAAGTTTTGTTTTCAACTAAATCATGTTTGAAAAGTTGGAAAATTCTTAATGTTGTTAAAAAATAAGCATACAGAACTATATGACGCCCACATTTATTTAAAATATATTTTGAAATATTGCCACTTATAAAATATTGAGATGCATACATACATACAATATATGCCAAATATAACAAAATCTTATAATGGTCATTCTTTGGTATTGGAGTTCATAGGAGATATTTATTTTTTCTTCAAAAACGTCTGCATTTGTGTGCGTGTGTGTATGTGTGTACGCTTTGATTCACTCTGTTGTATAGCAGAAGCTAACACAACATTGTAAAACAATTATACTCCGATAAAGATGTATAAAAATAAATAAATAAAGTTAGTTAGGATGGACTATATCTCCTTCAAGAGGCTTCCCTGTATCAGGTACTGTTGTAGGTTAATTTACATCCTTATAATTAACGATTACAGTATGTGTTTTAAACCTCTGTCTAGATGAGAATTAATTAAATGATTTCCTTAGGATCACAGGTTATAAACAGTTGAATGGAACAGAAAGCTATGTACTCTCACACCTATTTCTTCCATTAAACCACCTTCCCTAATGAATATGTGAGGTCTCCTGGATTAGAGTTACAAATGATTCTCTGTTACTATTTTAATTGTACACTTTGATCTTCACCTCACATGTCTGTTCCATATTTATCAAATTCACAATGTGTAATTCCCGCTGACTGTGCTGATAAGCTGACTGGATGTTAATTTACATAGTCTTACAAGATGATAAATAATATGGTTACCCACTGTTTACAGGTTATGTCCATTCTCAATTTACACGGTTGTTTAGGAAAAAATAGTCCTTCAGCTGTCACTGGCCTTCTCTGTATTACTGGAATGTACCCGGGGACAGTTTCTACCTAGGGGGGCATGGTAACACAAATGCATTTGATTTTAAAGGCAAAAGCTGGGAGACATGGTGGTATTATCACAGGTAGTTTTTAGCTAGGTTTCTTTTGGATGAATGCTTTGAAAAATACCACATGCCATAAAATTCTGGAAAAAAAATCTCACTTCACAATGCTGAATTTGGTTTACAAACCAGCAGACAGAAAGAGTTATGTTCAACAGGCAAGCCTTCTGGTGACCCATAGCTAGCGCTGGGCCTGGCTGCACATTTAACCCAAGGAAGAAATGTCTCTTGGATGCCTCACTCCCTAGCATGGAAGGTACTGAAGGTGTGTAGATTAAATGGTGTACAGGTACATTACTGAAAAGTATATTATGAAACATTCCGAACTTCTTTTCCAGAGGAAAAAATGCTCAAGTTATTGTAAATACATGTATTGTGGAGTGTATTGCAGTTACATTATATATTAGTAGCCTTAGCAAGTTCACAGTTTGATAATAGGTACAAATTACTTAGGGCCACGTGCCTACCTCTGGCCAATTGAATGTATGTAGCATTGCACGTGGCCTCTGAACTTGTCCCTGAGATTCTCTGCTGTTGACCTCTCTCCCCTCATCTCCAGGCCAGACTCAGAGTAGCCAATGGAGTATTTGGAGCAACCAATATGTGCAAGGGGCCTGGGTCCCTGAATCACCTTTTTGGCCACCTGACAAATAATTAATTGACATGAATGAGAAACAAACTCGATTGTGACAATAAATACACACACATATAAAAATATAAGGATATTTTATACATCCATAATATACAAAAATGCCCATAATGTCTATAATAAAATAAGGAACTCTACAAATGCCGTAAGAGAAAGAAACATCCTACTGCACCTGAATGAAGAGGAAATCCATCTAGCGTGACTGTAACTCAGGAGAGGCACTCTTTTCTAGGAAGCATTCTCTGACAACTCATTCTTGACCAGAGCCTAGCATTTGACCCTGTGTGAAGCCCACTAGGCTTGCTGGTCTGACCCCCCAGCTACACAGTCGGCTCCGCATGGCAGGGCTGTATCTTATTTATCTCTGAGTACCTAGTACTTGCTTAGTGCCAGAGACACAGCAGTCTCAGCAAATGTCTCTTTAAGGAGTTATATATGAAAATCAGAAACACTTCATGGTTAGGGAGAGCAGTAGAGATGAAATTTGTTGGATAATAGAATTTTGATGAGTGGAGAATGCGATGAAGAGGATGTTTCAAAGCAAACAACCTGAGAAAAGGGCAGAGCAAACAGCATGAGCAAAGGGCATAGAAGCAACACTCTATGATTTAAGACAGGCTTGAGGACTGTAGATATAACAGGAAAGGAGTCTTTGGTATTTTATTTCTATATAGAAATTTATACTCCCTCGTGATTATTAGCAGGGTGAGTCCAAGCTTTCCTCTACTGGTATTTGCTTCCATCTTTAATACATGTATGGCTGTTAGTGTGTGTACGTAAATTTAGATGGAAAGCAGAGAGAACATAGATAACATTCTCGAATATAAAGCCATGTAGAATTACAGTTTCCAAATGACAATGACATCTTTGTGTAGAAAACAAAGTTGATGAACATTTTAGTAACACTGACTTCCCACTCTGATAATTGACAAATAAGAAAAATGCAAAACGAAGTATCATAATGGTATTGTAGATATCAAAATAATTTACCAATAAGATTAGCATTTCGTTAAATAGCTTGCTTTTTACTAATAAATCATGTAAAATCACTTATTTGTTCAAAGCATATTTTTATTAAGTATGTAGTATGAGTCGG
This sequence comes from Phocoena sinus, assembly GCF_008692025.1. NCBI lineage: Eukaryota > Metazoa > Chordata > Mammalia > Artiodactyla > Phocoenidae > Phocoena > Phocoena sinus. Next base: position 79,673,655 of record NC_045774.1, on the reverse strand, counting down.
GCACCATTCAGACTGCTAGTTAAGCACTGGGAATACAATAAACAAGGCCCCGTCTTGTTTGGAAATTATAGTATGGTGGGGTAAATTGGGAGGGAAATAAATTGTGGAAAATGATAGATCACTATGAGTACTATGAAAAAAGCAACAGAGTGCAGAGTTATGAAATAACTGTGGGGACTGCTTGGATAGAATCAGCAGAAAGGCCTTTCTATCAAGGCAGCATTTAAGATAAGACACGTGAGGCAAAGAGACAGGCAGGTAGAATGGGGAGGTGTGTTCTAAGCCGAGTGGCTCACAGATGTCATTTATCTCAGCTATTGATCAGAGTATCTGCCCTTTCTTCTTTCCTTCCCCAAATATTTGGTGTGTGGCTCTATTAGATAAATCAATGTGCTTAGCACTCAAAGAGATAGAAAGTGGATCAGACGCATTTCTTATCCTCAGGAAGCTTAGAGTCATGGAGGGATTGTAAATTTGAAGTTGTGACTGACGGTGGGATGCTGCAGCCAGCTTCTACTACACATTAGGGTGTTTTTCCTTCCAGAGGGTTGGTGGTTAAATATTTATCAATACTCCACTGGTTGTGAGAAAAACTGACTTAGAGGAGGAACAGGGACCGTTCCCTGTCTTTGGTCTCTATGGTATGCTACTATCAGCTGTTTAAATGGGGTATGACTTTAAAAGAGCCGAGAAAGTATTAGGTTATAGCTCCATCTCGATTTAATGCAAAGCGCTTTCAGAAGCAGTTACGGTCGGAAACTTGAGACTGTAAACTTGATAAGATCACGGACAATATGGCTCTTATTCTCCACTCACCCTCAGCATCCACCGTACCTGTGACCATGGCTCACCTGTGTTTGCTCTCCCAGACACTCTGCCCGTCACACTCTCCATCTGTCCCATCCGTCTGTCTTTCTTACAAGTATGGTGTAATATCTCCCATCCTGGGAAAACAATTCTTCCTTTACGTGCTCATCCTTCCGTAGCTCTATTTCTTCATCCCTCGTTCTCCTGAGAGTATTTTCTTCTCTGTCCCAGAGTCCTCATGTTGTATTCTCTTTCAAATCAGCTGCAGGCAGCTTCTGTCTCCACCACGTCACTAAACTGTTCCCTGTGAAGGGCGTGAGTACAAAGGGTGGTTTCAATCCTGGCCTTCCTCAGTCTTGCAGGGGAATTGGGCACAGACGGTGACTCATCCTTCTTCAGATACTTGCTGTGTGAGAGGCACGTTCTCCCCATTCTTCCCCAGCTCAACGCCCACTCCTGAGTCTCCGCGGCTGTATGCTCATCTGGATCCCAAATCCCAAATTCAGCTGTTCTCCAGGGTTCAGTCATCGAAAATCGTTCTTCGCTGTTTACTTTCGCTGGTCTCGATGGGTTGATGACTCTAGAAAAGCCCTTGCATGGTCTGGCCTCTGCCTCGCTCTCTATCATGCTCTCCTGCTCTTCTGACTCTCCACCCTCAATCACACAGGGCTTCTTATTTTTTTCCTGAAGAAATAAACCCGAGTTGTTCCTCAGGACCTTTCATTTGAGATTTGCTCTGCTTGGAGGACTCCAGACCTGTTTCTTCCATGACTTCCTGTCCTGCCTCATTCAATGTTCTCCTCAAGTGTCATCTCCCTGAGAAGCTCCTCTAAAGTGGCAGCACCATTGCCTGACGATTATTTCTTTTTCTTCATACTGCTTATTATAATATTGCACTAGTTAACATATTTTCTAAGATATCAATCAATACAATATTATCTAATATACTGCATACTACGTAGCGTGAAGTAGAAAAATATAACATTTCACGTATAACATGATATGACATAATAGATCACTACAATGTAAGCTCCATGAGAATGAAACTTTCCTTCCATCACCTGTAAACAACAGTGCCTGACATATAGTAAGAACTTTTGTTTTTGTTTATTATTTTTTTAATTTAAAAAAATTTTTTATTTATTTTTATTTAAAAAAATTTTTTTAATTAAAAAAAATTTTTTGGAATGACTGAAAAAAATTACCTAAAAATCAGTGATCCTCTTCTAATTTTTTAACCCTTCCTCACCTCTCCCCACCCCACTTTTTTCCACTGAAGACACAATGCTCACCTCTAGGCCGTACAGCAGTGATTTATGGGGACCAGAACTTGAATCCAGCTCTTTTCATTATTTTTCACTTCATATCCATTTTCCCCCCATTATAGTGCCACCTCGAATTATAATATTTTTTAGATGACACCCATGCACTTATCATATGGTCCCTCACTGGCAGTTTCTGGTCACAGGATTTATTTATCAGGAAGATCTATTGAACATCTACTAGGTAGCCACTCTTGGTGCTTGAGATCCAAAGACAAACGAACACTGTTCTGGCATTCAAGGAACTCTCTGCCTTACACAAGCACAAAAATATTGCAGTAATTTCTGGGAAAATGTTTCATAATCTGCACAGCAAAAGCCTCATGTTTCAACTTTAAAAATTCTGTTTGCAGAAATAATTGCACACACATCCACGCAATCATAACATACACATATGTACTGTATAACAACCTTAATTGTATGGATGGTTGATATTAATTTTTCTATTCTTTAAGTAAACATCAGAACCAGATATAACCACAGAAACACCTGGCCTCAGCAGAAAAAATTATCTCATCTTCTTATTTGTCAAAGTGTGGGCAACAAAATCAGATGCTAGACTAGGGAACAGCAGCTTCACTTGTATCTCCACACAGTTCTTGCCCTTAAGAGAGTTAATGGAAAGTAAAGGCTTTTTTAATTATCCACTTTTTCCAACTTGGAAAACTCTTTAATACTTGTTCTTCACTCTGGATATCAGCTATTTCTTTCACTGACTTGCATTATCTTTCCATATACACGTTTTTTCCAGGATCATATTTGTCTGCAAATAACCTCAAAGGTAATTTATTTTGCAAGTTCGTGTTTGATCTATGTGGCATGACAAATAGCTTTCGTATTATTTAGCTGGCTAAGATGGAAATTTGAAAAGGAAATTCTATTCGACAGTCTGTCAGCAGGCTGCTGGTGTGTTTAATGGGTCAGAGCGCTAAGAGCAGAATGGTCTGCAGAAGCAATACCACTGGCATTCTCAACTTTTTAAACGCTACCAAATTCTTTCATCCTATGATGATGCTAACTCTACCTTAATGAGCATGGTTTTGGCAAAGTCTGTCCTTAAATATACAAAATTTGTGTAAGTGTTGATTAAATAACCTCAAGCATTCAGTACTGTTCTTTGTAAGAATTTACCTCAAAAGAAATAAGGACTTGAAATTGGCTTGTCTTCACCCAAAAAGCACTAAAACTTTTTATTATAAAATTTAATAGTTAATCTCGACAGTCCATGTTATAGCGATTTTTCTTTTGTTAACATTCTGAATACAAGAATTACATTGAGGACTGAAGGTTTACACATACCCCGTCCTTTTAAAAATGCAGAATAATGCTAAAATAGTAATGACAATAATAATAATTAATATATTTATACCGTGTATCAGGTACTCTTTTGCAGTGTAAATTGTTTGTGGCCCTTAAGAAATCCTTTGATCAGAGATGGATGAGGTAATGTAAAATTGAACATAAGTACCCAATATTTCTCAAGTTACATCAAACTATAAATTAAAAAATGAATCATAATGAGTAGTTCCTTGTGGGGCTTTGTGGAGTTCTCCTTAGAAACAAAAGCCACTCTCAATGGTTTGTGGAACTGCAGGTGTAACCCACCCAAGAATGTGCTATACAGTAGTGTCCTCGGCCACTAATGAGTACCCACATTTCCCTGCCCCCATTCCTGCTTGCTGCAGTGGAATCTCCTGTCACCTCGGATGCCAAAGCAACAAATGTGCCCTCAAATCTCACGTCTGCAGGAGAAGAGAGAACCCCAGTCCCTCATTGCAAAAGAAAACTGATGACAGCAAGACATCACAAAGTCCTACAGAGGTTCTACTCAAAGACTGCAACTTTTTGTTTTTGCAATACAAGTTGAGCACAAAAACTAGACCATCCCCAGAACCAAAGGCCTCCCCTCGCCCCCCAGCACTGAAACAAACCTGTACCCTTAAAAACCACAAGAAGGAAGGCCATCCCAACATTCTTGACATCGTAATTTTCCAAGACAGCAATAAATCAGGGTATTTATGTACAATTTACTGATGTTTAAGTCTTCATTTAATTTTTTTCCATTGAAAAATTTTTATTGAAATATAGTTTACAATTTACAATGTAAATTTAAAATTTGCAATGTTGTGTTATTTTCAGTTGTACAGCAAAATGATTCAGTTATATTATACATACATATATATGTGTGTATATATATATTCTTTTTTAGCAGTCTCTTTCATTATAGATTATCATAAGATATTGAGTACAGCTCCCTGGGCTATACAGTAGGTCCCTTGTTGGTTTCCTGTTTTATATATAGTAATGTGTATATTTTAATCCCAAACTCCTAATTTATCTCCTGATGTTTAAGTCTTGTTAGCTGATTTAAATTCAGTGAGCAATATTTTTACTATAATATAGAAAGATACCTGAGATATTTTGATTTATAATAAGACATGCATACTGTGGTCTTCGTCCATGACTCCTGACACACAGCTCCTACATTCCTTGTAATTCACCAAGTGACAAAAGCCAGAGAGCCATCTTTTGTTATAATACTTAAACTTTGTTTCCAGTTCCTGAAATAGATCCAGAGTAATAAAAGTGAAATGCGTGTCTCTTGTTTTCAACCACACCTGAGTTTATATTAATGAGGTGATTTTTTGTTTTTTTATTTATTTTTATTTTTATTTTTTTGCGGTACACAGGCCTCTCACTGTTGTGGCCTCTCCTGTTGCAGAGCACAGGCTCCGGACACGCAGGCCCAGCGGTCATGGCTCACGGGCCCAGCCGCTCCGCGGCATGTGGGATCTTCCCGGACCGGGCACGAACCCGTGTCCCCCGCATCGGCAGGCGGACTCTCAACCACTGCGCCACCAGGGAAGCCCTAATGAGGTGATTTTTGGAAAGCTCCTCGATAACCCGAGGATTGGGACTGGTTGCCCTGAGAACAAACCCTGTAACTAAGAGGGTTAGAACTTTCAGCCCCACCCTCTGACCTCTGAGAACGGGAAAGGAGATGTAGGTTGAATCAATTACCATTGGCCAATGATTTAATCAATCAGGTCTATGTAATGAATCGTATATAAAAATCCTAAACAACAGGGTCTGGAGAGCTTGCTGGTTGTGAACACGTGGAGATGCTGGGAAGGCGGCACCCATGGAGAACATGGAAGCTCCGTGTTCCTTTCCGTCTTACCTGCCCACACGCATATCTTCTTTCTGGCTGCTTCTGGGTTATATCTTTTTATAATAAACTGGTAATCTAGGAAGTGAACTGTTTTCCTGAGTTCTGTGAGGTGCTCTAGCAAATTAATGGAACCTAAGTGTGTGTGTGGCGGGGGGGGGAGGTGGGAATCTTTGATTTTATCACCAGTGGGTCTTAACAACCTGGACCTGTGATTGGCATGTGAAGTGAAATCGGGGGCAGTCTTGCGGGACTGAGATATTAACGTGTGGGATGTGACGTAACTCCAGGTAGCCAGTGTCAGAAGTGAGATGAATTGAGGCAACATAGGGTGATAACAAAGAAAAACGAATGAAACTTTTGGATTATGATGTAAAGCAGAAAAAGGGAGATTTTATAAGCAAACTAACGTTCCAAAGTGAGCAATTTAGCTTATGGCTGATCATAGGGAATATTTTATTTTTCTGGATGTGAGAATGCCTTTCTGGCAAGAAAACTCAGCATTTCAGGGGCAATCACATTTCACTCTGGAGCAGAGAAGCCAAGTAGTTCCCCCAAGTACAGAAACCCCTGAGAACTCAATGCCACAGTTCCCATTCCATGAGGTTGAGATCTGAGTATGAGACACCAATTTAATAAAACTGTTCATTTAAATTGCTTAATGATGAATCATAGTTATTTTTAGATATTACTTCGTTCTTTTAAGCTGTTTGTACATATAAAATTGATTGCGTTGTGTTTCAATTCAACTTTTTCCTTCCACAGTTGAAACAGAATTCAGTTTGATCACATCAAATTATAATCGATAGCCCAAAAACTTCCCATAGGAACAGAAGATAAAGTGATCAGAAAAAATAGAACTGAGTTATTAAAAGCTTTGGACAAAACTCAGAAAGATCAATAGAACTTTATTAATTGCACTGCATCACTTAAATATCTCAGGCTTTCATGGTTTCAAACAAGGCGGGGTCTGCCAAATTGTACATTCAGTCAGAAAAGCTTCAAATTCCCAAAGACTCCCTTAACTGGAAAATTTATGTGGCATTTCAGTAAGGGATTTGTTGTGAAATGCCATGTAAACTGATCTTCTGAATCCCAGATTTTCCTGGTATACCCAAGCATGTGATTTGAACAGCTGAGTCCATCTGCAGTTAGTCAACAAAAATGATTAACAGACATAAAATGGTAAATGCCATCCCACGCAAAGGACGACTCACGAGGGAAGTGATGTACAGTTCACGAGGCTTGCCTTCCAACCCAGACCCTTGGGCCTTACCTGTGGAGGTCAAGTTACATGCACTTTAACTCTGGATATATTTCATTTAGAGACTGTTAGACACAGTTCAACAATTATATTGAGATATTTATGTTCTTACAATTAATCTATTTACCACTTAAACTCAGGGGCGGGCAAACTATACCCACGGGCCAAATCTGGTGAACCTCCCATGTTTTAAATAAAGTTTTACTGGCACGCAGCCACATACATTCATTTCCTTGTTGTCTGGCTACTTTTGTGCTACAGCAAGAAAGTTTGAGTAGTTATTGCAGAAACCATTTGGTCTGAAAAACCTAAAATATTTCTTATTTTGCCCTTTATAGGAAAAGTTTGTCAAACCCAGTTTTTGTCTCTAATTTGATAGGTAAACAGATGTAGCATTTATCGCAATGAGAGTTACCTACTGTTTATTATCTGCCAGGAATTGTGCTACATCTTTCCTATACTTCTTTAACCATACTACAGCCCTATAGTGTATTATTATTTCCATTAAATGTATGAGAAAGGAGAGGTTTTGGAAGTTTAAATGTCTCACCCATGTGAACAGTGGAATCAAGAATCAGCCTCAAGGCTGATTCAAAACCTGTGTCATTCCTCTTTAACCCATCTCTTCTCCAGTAAGTCCATGGCCTTCCTCGTCCAGGCAATTTGCATGATTTGAACCGATGAGAAAGAGTGTCAATAGATTTAAGGTAAGCCACTTAGCCACCTGGATGTGAAGTTAAGTTTAATATAGAGCAGAGGGGAAAAAGAGCTTTAAAAGTGTCCTTGAAGTGTAAAGAGTTCCATCTAAGTACTTAGATGAGCCCTGCCACCATCTGTATTAAAACTTTCAAACCAGCCTGTGCCTGCGAGTCACAATTTGGTCATTAATTAGTAAACATCTTTTGGTAAACCATTTATATGACTTCTCTGAGCTTCTGTTTCTTCACCTTTTAATAAGGAATGAGAGTTAAGGGATGCAGGATCATCAGAACTGCAGCACACACGCTGCATCCTGTGTTCTTAGCCGGGCCTCCCTGTGGGGTCCTCTGTGTCCAAAGAGCTGGAAGGCTCTGACTTCCCCTAGCGAGTGACCTACATGCCTAGACCTGAAGGCCCAGCTTATCTTCCTGGTGATAGCACATTTCATTGACGGCAACCAGTTTGACTCCCTGTCTACGTGTTCCAGAAAAAGAACATTTTTACCAAAAGCCATCCATTCATTGAACCACCTGGTAAGGCTGCACCCCTATGGGCTGTTTATTATTTTCTCTCGACACAGGTATTCCTCACCTGTTTTCCAAGTAATTTCATATATTCCTTGGGAACTGTCAGTCAAAGATGTCGACATGATCTTACCCTTCCAGTCAAGGATTGTGGCTTTAACTGTGGCTTTTTATCCTCACTGGAAACTGGCGAAGTAGGTGTCTTGATTGTTTCTTATTTATTTTCCTTCCAGATTTACCCATGAAGAATTTGAGATAGTTACAACAAGAATATACACATCTACAAGAATATACTGAAGTATTAACAGGCTGTTCTACCTGAGGACAGCAACTTGATTGTGTTCTGGCAAATTCCAGAAACTGGATATTTCCACACAGAAGGATACCTGTCTTGGTATGGAAGGCGAGAGACATGTGTCTTTACATTGTCACCAAACCACAGAATTTCAAAGGAAAATACTCTTGGAAGACATCTAGTCCAGCCCCCTGATTTTGTGAATGAGTAAATGGAGAACTTCATCCTCAAGTAGAATGTCACATGGAACACAGTCATCGACGTCTCTTGGAAGGGATTAGGTTATCCTACAGATCTGCTCATTATTCCAGGATTCTCCCTTCAGGGTTTTGACATTATGCAAATTAAGAAAATATTTCTGGTTTACAAAGGATGAAATAAGATTGTCAATAATAAAATTACTTTGAGAAGTTAAAATCATCATATAACCTGAAGTGATATTATTAGTAATAATTTGTTCCTTCCTCCTCCCAAAAATATAATCTTAGCAGTTATGACAAAAGGAAATTAAAGTGTGAAATTTTGACATAACTAACCATTAACTTATTTTTCTCTAGCCATGAAGTCAACTTCAATATACAGTAAAAGTAAAGTAAAATAAAATAAAAGTCACTTCCTAGTGATTTTTCACTTCCTAGTGAAAAGCCTGGCAAAAACAAGGCCTATTTATGGAGACTTGTTTTCCTCATCTTTCATCTTTCTTCACCCGTCCCTCCAACCCCAGCCCTCCCTGTCCCTGGTCCTCTTTGTGTCTCCACCCAAGAAGGAAATATTTCTGAAGCATGAAAACGGGGAGACTGAGATCAAGGGATTTCTGGAATTGTTGAGTTTCCATCCTTGAGGATTCTTTGAAACAGAGGCAAAACTTCAAATACTAAACGGTACATGTCAAATTACACTGAATGAACTCAAGGGCATGTTTGCACTAAATGAAAAGCACACGTCTCTGAAGTCTGTAGCTCCTCATTTGGTCTCATTCCTTAGACCAAGTTCACATTATTTTTTTGTGTCTAAATGTGCACAGAGCTTCCAGCCAGCCTGTGACACCTCATGTCCACGTTCCTTCCGTGAGTTCAGCCATCAGGGACATTTCACACTCACATTCATCATTTACGTGTCCTCGTGGTATTGTACCTGATAGTGGAAAATATTATCAGCATCTTATTCTAGTTACTTTGGCAAAGTGAATTCTCCTAAATAGTATTCTATTACATACACGATGTGAGACCAAGGGACTCACGGGCTTTTTTTCCCTGTTCTCCCTGAGTCATCTTGTCTGGCATTTCATAAAACATTCCAGAAGGCGAGGCGAAGAGAGGAACCGCAACAGTAGCAGAGGCAGTTCTCCGGGAGGAAACGTCTTTGTTTAAGGCAGGGGAAGAAAAAGAGCAAGAAAAAGGGAAGGGGGCTGAGAGAAGGGGAATCACACTGTGAGTAACTAAGAAAATAAAGAATATAGGTTACTCGTTACTGTATTCACCTCCTTGTAAGTGAAACACAGGAAGAAGGATAAAGAGATTCAAGGAAAAAATTAAAAACAAAAACTTAGCTCTTGATCTTGATCTTGGCCTGTCTTTGACCCCAGTGTACTGGGATTCTACTTAGGGACCGGCCAAGAAGGTTTAGGACACATCAGACTGGTCCTGTGTGTGTGTGTGTGTGTGTGTGTGTGAGCTTCCAACTTTAAGTTTTAGTCTTTGAGGTTGGAATAATATTCAGTCTTTAAGAACTTTCCTACTGTTTTTAAGGGCATTTTATGCGAATGCCATTTTCCTTTCCAAAACAATCTCCAAGTAAGTATGGTACCCTCAAAATTTCTGTTAATCTAGGAGATATTAACCTAGTTTTTAAAGAAAGATCAAGAATGACTTTCTTCTCGCCTACCAAGCAAAACTGCCATTACTTAAATAGCAGAAAGCCTAACAGAAAGGCCCGTCATAACAGAAACCAAGGTACACAGCTTGCAAATATATTTAAGCTAAGTTACTGAGTTATTTCAATGGTAGGTGGGTATATGACAGCACAGACAGGGGACACGAAGTGTGGTGTGAGAAGTGTGAAACAGATACATACTCTCCAGCTGCTCCACACCCCCCCAAAAGATGCCCAAGAATTGTACACACTGGCCACAATGTTTAAAGGCTATTATTCTGACATCTTTCTGACCTTAAATTTCTACATTTTGAGTTTCACAAAGACAGCGGAGTTAGACATTACCTATTTTATATTACATACTCTTTGTATAAAAATAATATTACTTTTCAGCCAAGGAGACCAAAGGCTAGCACTAGCACCAGGGCAACTGCTGAGAGAGTTGCGTTGCCTGGAACGCGTTAGATGAGGGTCAGGAAGTGCAGGTAATTTCATCCACTGGCTTCACTGCCTCTCACAGTGGAACCTTCTGTGACTGCGGCTATCCTGCACCATCCATAGGAAAAGAATTTTGTTAGCCTTTAATAATTTCCCAGACATACGAGGGCAAAAGGACCCAGCAGCAACTGAAAGCTCTCATGCGGGTGGAGGCCAGAACTTCGGACATGCTCCCAGGCTTTCTAGAGTTTATTCATTTGTTTATATTGCAGAGTATGGGGGGCTAAAGAGTGGCTGGTTAATGAAGTTTCCACAGGAGGATGTGTGCCGATCTCTGCCATTCTACTAAAAGAGAGTCGTCAAAACACTGAAATTGAGATTTTAAGTCTAACACCCAACCACCATAGAACTGGGAGAGGTAGAAATGTATGATCTGCAAAAGACCATTAGGCTGAGTTAATTCTCCCACCCAGCCCTCAAAGGGGGAGGGGGAGAGAAGAGGGAGAACGTTGCAGCATCAGGGGCCGTTAAGCCAGGATGGGGCCCCAAGAACATGTCTCAATCTTACTGAGTCAAGTCTGGCTTCCATTTATGGCAGAACAGAGCCAGAAGTTTTCAATGGAAAAATTGTAACTAATTCAGCTTCACCGGGACCCTATTGGCAGTTGAAAAAATGCTCAAATTGGACAGAGTTCATCAGTTATTTGTGGCCAAAGTAGTGTTGGATAACAGACCCCTCCAAAACTCTGTGGCTTTAAATATGAAGCATTTAGTTAGCTTATGGGTCTGTAGGTTAGCAATTTAGATGGACGGGGCAGTGAGGCACCTTGGGTGACCCAGCTCTCCTCCATGTGTCTCTCATTCCTTGGCAGGCTGGCCCGTGTATATTCTTACACTGGTGACAGAGAGGCACAAGAGGGCAAAAGTGATAACAAAACCTCATTTTTTAATCCTCATCTATTATTGAGTTTGCCAGCATCCCATTAGCCAAAGGCAATCGCACGGCCAGCCATGGCAAAGGGCACAGACACAAAGTGGGTGAAAAATTGGAGCCATGAATGCAGCCTGCCATTTGAGGCAGACACCGTTAGGCAGTTAGTGGGCCCTCAGCTTTCCCAGGGTGATAAGATGCTGGTATGAAAGAGATAGCAGTGAGAGGTGAAGAGTCTGAAAAAAAAAAAAAAAAAGGAATGCTTTTAGTAGAATTAGAAGAGCTCGTGGCCAAGTAGGAGCAAACCATGACAACCTCTGTGAAATCAGCGGGTGTTGTGATTGGCAGGGCACCAGCCCCTTGGCTGGCTGTGTGGGGAAGGAAGGAAATGCATAGTTTTTCTTTGCAGCTACTGTATATCTAGAGCTATGTTAGGAACATTGTATTTATTGTTCAGTTAACCCTTGCAACATTTCTAATGTTTCATTGTAATTATCTCCATTTTATACACGAAGAACATGAATAAGTGTTAATTTCTTGAAATAACAGTACAAGCAAGTGGTGGAGTTACCTTTTTCTGATTTCAAAGCTCAGTCTCTGCACGGCATCTTGTACCCTTCGACCCTACCTTCTTCTTTAGCTAACATTTTCTGTCTCTCTTTTCCTTCATTTCAGATATTTCGAAGAAACCCCTGTACCTATTGTCTCCGTTTCCTTATTTTTCATTCATCAGAGAACAGTGGAGCATGGTGGGCTCTGAGAACAAACGGCCCGGTTCAAATCCTAATTCTGCTACTTTTCTTAATCTGTGTGATGTTCGTAAATCACTATCTCTGTGCTTCATTTCCTCATCAGAAAAATGGGGATGATATGCTGATAGCACGACTGACCTCACAGAGCAGTTGTGGGGATTAAATGCACTTATACTTAAAGAGGATGGAGGAAAGTGCCTGGCACTCAATAAATAAGTAGAAAATGTTAGCTATTACTGTTCCTATTCTTCAACCAAGTGGAATCTGGCTTCTGTCTGTGTCAGTCTATTGAAATGTTTCCATCAAATGTCATTAGGGTTCCTAGGGTTGTCAAATACAGTAATATCTTTTTGGTATTCATCATGCCTGGTTTCTGTGCAGCACTTTGCCCACTTTCATCTTCATTTTATGAAGCTCTCCTCTTAGCCTCTCAGCAATTCTTTTGCCTCTGCACACCCATTACATATTAGTGGTTGATTCTTTGTGAGTTGTAGATTGACGTATCCAGCTGCCTGAGAATATCTCTGCAGATACCTCAGACTCAGCATGTCTGAAATCAAGCTCACTGCGTCACTTCCTGGAACTCCACTTCCACTTGCCACCTGCCCATCTTGATGAACTGTCATTTAGGTCCCCAGGACCCAAAGCTGGGGGCATTTCAGATTTTGCCCTGTATTTCATACCCTCTCATCTAATCTTACACTAAATCCTTTATCATTTCCCTCACCATCAAGTCTCAATCAACATCCTTTTCTCAATTCCAGATGCCCCTTATTTAGTTAAGACCCTAATAATTTCTCACTTGTATTATTGCAATAGCTTTCTCATGGGTCTCATTTTCTACACTTGTATCCACTCCAAACTTATTCTCTACACTGAAGGAAATGTTACCTTTCAAAAATGTGAATTGATAAACATCACTGTCTTGCTATAAAACCTTTCAGTATAAAACCAGAGCTCCTTTATGCAACCATAGTATATGCTGTTATCTGCCTACTTCTCTATCCTCATGCCCACAACCTCCCTACAAACCTCTCAGAAGGAAAGGATTAAAGAAGAGTTGGTTAAGCTTGGAAATGCATAGGAAAGGGGCAAGTTAAGGTAGTTAATGTGTCTTTACCATAGCATGCAAAAACCTAGAAGATTTGGTTTACCCTTATTCATTCACGCATTTTAATCAATAAATATTTGCTTTGAGCCTCTGATAAGGGCTGGAGTGGTAGGGATGCAGCAGTGAAACAGTTTATCTGGGTCCTAGAGATATATTGCAAAACAAAACAGACAAATTCCTGCTCACACAGGGGAAGAATGACGATAAATAAATGTGTAAACTTATATAGGATAGGATAACGACACATGCTTTAGAGGAAAAGTTAACAAGATAAAGGGGACTGGAATGCTGGGAGAGGTAATTGGGAGTTGCTACTGTACATAGAGTGGTCGGAGGCAGCATCCCTGGAAAGGTGATACTTCAACAGAGAACTGAAGAAAGTAGGAGAGAGCAAGCCAGGCAGATATGTGTGGACAGAGCATTCCCCCTGGTGGAGGGAACAGCAGGTGCAAAGGCCTTGAAGCAGGATCAAGCTAAGAATGTTTGAGGGGGAGAAATTAGGTCCTTGTGGCTTAAGAAGAAAGAGCGAGGGGAGAATAGTAGGAGGTGAAGCCCTAGCAGTGTCTAGAGCCAGACCATGAGATCTTTTTTTTTTTTTTTTTGGCTGTACGCGGGCCTCTCACTGTTGTGGCCTCTCCCGTTGCGGAGCACAGGCTTCGGACGCGCAGGCTCAGCGGCCATGGCTCACGGGCCCAGCTGCTCCACGGCATGTGGGATCTTCCCGGACCGGGGCACGAACCCGCGTCCCCTGCATCGGCAGGCGGACTCTCAACCACTGCGCCACCAGGGAAGCCCTGGACCGTGAGATTTTAAAACTCATTGCAAGGGTTCTGGCTTCTGCTAAGAGGGAACCAGGGAGTGCTTGCAGAGATTTGAAGAGAGGAGTGACAAGATCACTCTGGAAGGCTCCCGTCATGTTTTTTCCTTTCACACTAATTACTTGAAGTTCCTCACTCTTACTCTCCCTCTGAGCCCCTCTGTGTGCTGCTAACTCTGCCTGGCACATCCTTCCCCCTCAGACCTGGCCCTCCTTGGAATACCAACCTCCTAGTAGATTCTCAGGTTCCATCAGAGATACTACTTCTCCAAGAAGGTTGAAGTAGGCATCCTTCCTAAGCCCCCCCGCCATGACGTTTTGTCAGTCAAGATGCTTTTGGATGCAAGTAACAGAAAACCTAACTATCAGTGGTTTAAATCATAAGAACATTAAATGCCTGTCCTTGGGGTGCCTAGAGGTAGACTGATCATTGTTAGTTCAGCAACTCAATATATTCACATAGACCCAGGTTTTTCCACCCTTCTGGTTCACCACAATAAGTGTATTGACTTTCATCCTCCATATTGTCTCTACTGGTTGCAAAATGGACCCCATCTTATCCTCAGAGACATCTGACTTGAACCAAAAGCAGGAACAAGGGGAAGGGATTCCAAGAACTTTTCTTTTGCAGTGTCCTTGCCCTTTGGCAGGGGAGATCATCTCTCCCAGAAGCCTTTTAGAGGTTTCTTTATGTCTAATTAGTCAGGACTGGGTCATATTTATTACAGGTGCCTACTTACCTGTGTCCTCCAACCACTGTATCCTCGCATGTAACACAGATCGTGACATATAGTTGGTGTTCAATAAATATTTGTTGAATAAAATAAATGTTAAATGGTTTTTATTCTCTTTGTAAAATAGAACATGAGCTTGAGGGGTGAGAGTTTTATGAAAATGACATACTTCTCATAAAAGACCTCCTGACTAGAAATGAGTAGAAGAATTGCTAGATCACGTTGTGGCCTCACCTCTGTCAGAGGACAGCGAAGCAATAGAGTTCCAATCTGTACTTTAGAGTTTCCAAATAAAAATTCACAAATCCTCAAGGGTTGAAACTAAGTTCTCATTATCTAAAACCATGAAATCTAACATGCCTTGAATATTTCCTCCACCCTGGTTTTGGTTCATTGATAATGATCTTTAAAAATTCTTTCTCAGTCCTTCACTGAACTATATCTGAACCTCACTGGTCCACGAGCAGACCACGGGCCCTGAGATATAGGACAAGCACAAACACGAAATAACACCCAGGGACAGAGCCCTGGAGAGTCAGACGTTGATGGTACAGTGGGGAATTTCTACATTGGCGCAGGAATGAAGGATATTTGGTAGTTCAACGTAGAAAGTGTCTTGTTAGTGATGGGCTCAATGGAAACACATTTTTTGCAGGTATCCCTCACTTAAAGCTGGTGTCCAGGAAGTCTCAGTCCCTTCAGTGGCTCCCTTCCATCCCTGAGCAAGCCTGCAGGTATCCTATGGAAAGGTCTAGTGGCTACAGCCCCTTAGAGGCAGTCTCCAGGCTCTACTCTCCACTTTCTATTCCAAGTCAGCTTGTTGTGTCCTAGTTTCTGCCTTTCCTGTCCTGCTCTGTTTTATTCCCAGGCCCTTCATACCTCAGCAGAAAAGGCCAGTTGGCCTAATCCAGGCTTTAGCCCTCCATCTCCCATAGTTCCCTACTCTGGAGCCTCTGGACAGAGCAGCTCTACTCTGAGGCCAACCCAGGCTCTAAGAACTGCAGCCCAGGTGTAATACTCATTTGTCATTTTAGAGTTTTAGAAGCAGCCTCTTTATCTTTTAGAAGGACACTTAGTGCCCTACAGAAAGGGCCAACTGAGAACCTTAGACCAAGAAACAGAAAGAGCAGAGACAGAAAAACGATGCTGGGCTGGGCTGGACAATTAAGGTGGTCATGTACCACCCAATAATGAGGTAGAGAAAGAAGCTATTTGAAGTCAAAGGGAATATGACAGTGCTCACTGAAGGAGTATAAACTTGCTTAAATGTCAGAATTTTAATGTTACGTACAGTAGCGAATTAGGAAGTGCAGCAACTAGAACTATCAAAACAAAATGATGAAGAACCTTAGACTTACATTATGAATGTTGTATAATTGTGGACCCACACAGAAATCTGTATAATGAGTTTCTTAGCTCTGATACAACAAAGGACCTCTTTTAATGTAGATGTGAACAAGTGTGGAGACAGATAAGCAACCACAAATCACATGGAATCAAGCTCTGGACATACGTGGGATGAAAATATGTTCTCTTACCCAATACTATGAATTTCACCAAAATTTTCTAGTTACAGAAATTTGTATTTAGTACTAGGATTATACTACCGCTTACCTGAGCTTTGTGACTATATCTGAGAATATGAGTATGTATATGTGGAGAGTTTGAGTTATATGCAGTACATTTACTCTCTACTAATCCTTTATTGACTTCTAAGTTTAAAATCATCTCCACACACCAAGCACACACACCTGTCATCAGGTATGGTTGAGGAGTGATGTATGGGAGACCTTCAAGATGGCAGAGGAGTAAGATGCGGAGATCACCTTCCTCCCCACAAATATATCAGAAATACATCTACATGTGGAACAACTCCTACAGAACACCTACTGAACGCTGGCAGAAGATCCCAGACCTCCCAAAAGGCAAGAAACCCCCCACGTACCTGGGTAGGGCAAAAGAAAAATGAATAAACAGAGACAAAAGAATAGGAACAAGACCGGCACCAAAAGAATAGGGACGAGACCCGCACCTCCCTCCCAGTGGGAGGGAGCCGTGAAGGAGGAAAGGTTTCCACACACTAGGAGCCCCTTCGCGGGCACAGGCTGTGGGTGGAGGAGCGGGGAAGCTTCGGCGCCACGGAGGAGAGCGCAGCAACAAGGGTGCGGAGGGCAAAGCGGAGAGATTTCCACACAAAGGATCGGTGCCGACCAGCACTCACCAGCCCGAGAGGCTTGTCCGCTCCCCCGCCGGGGCTGGTGGGGCTGGGAGCTGAGGCTCGGGCTTCGGTTGGAGCGCCAAGAGAGGACTGGTGTTGGCAGCGTGAACACAGACTGCAGGGGGTTAGTGCACCACGGCTAGCTGGCAGGGAGTCCAGGGAAGAGTCTGGAGCTGCCGAAGAGGCAAGAGACTTTTTCTTACCTCTTTGTTTCCTGGTGCATGAGGAGAGGGGATTAAGAGCGCTGCTTAAAGGAGCTCCAGAGACAGGCATGAGCCGCGGTTATCAGCGCAGACCCCAGAGACGGGCATGAGACGCTAAGGCTGCTGCTGCCGCCACCAAGAGTGAGAGCACAGGTCACTACCCACAACCCCCTTCCGGGGAGCCTGTGCAGCCCGCCACTGCCAGGGTCCCGGGATCCAGGGACAACTTCCCCGGGAGAACGCATGGCGTGCCTCAGGCTGGTGCAATGTCACACTGGCCTCTGCCACCGCAGGCTCGTCCCGCATCTGTGCCCCTCCCTCCCCCACCCCCCCGGCCTGAGTGAGCCAGAGCCCCCGAATCAGCGGCTCCTTTAACCCCGTCCTGTCTGAGCGAAGAACAGACGCCCTCAGGTGACCTACACGCAGAGGTGGGGCCAAATCCAAAGCTGAGCCCCGGGAGCTGTGAGAACAAAGAAGAGAAAGGGAAATCTCTCCCAGCAGCCTCAGGAGCAGCGGATTAAAGCTCCACAATCAACTTGATGTACCTGCATCTCTGGAATATCTGAAGAGACAACGAATCATCCCAAATGGAGGCAGTGGACTTTGGGAGCAACTGTAGACTTGGGGTTTGCTTTCTGCATCTAATTTGCTTCTGGTTTTATGCTTATCTTAGTTTAGTATTTAGAGCTTATTATCATTGATAGATTTGTTTATGGATTTGGTTGCTCTCTTCCTTTTTTTTTTAATATATATATATTTTTTTCCTTTTTCTTTTATTGTGAGTCTATACTTCTTTGTGTGATTTGTCTGCATAGCTCTGAATTTACCATTTGTCCTGGGATTCTGCCACTTTCTTTTCTTTTAAGAAGTTATTAGAGATTGTTATCATTGGTGGCATGTTTTTTTTTTTTTTTGGTCTGGTTGCTCTCTTCTTCCTTTATTTTTTCTTTATTTTATTTCTTTTTAATTTTTTTATTTTAATAATTTATTTTTATTTTAATAATTTTATTTCTTTTTCTTTTATTTAGTTTTCTTTCTTTTTTTCTCCTGTCTCTTCTGAGATGTGTGGCTGACAGGTTCTTGGTGCTCTGGCCGGGTGTCAGGCCTGTGCCTCAGAGGTGGGAGAGCCGAGTTCAGGACACTGGTCCACCAGAGACCTCCTGGCTCCATGTAATATCAAATGGCAAAAGCTCTCCCAGAGATCTCCATCTCAACGCTAAGACCCAGCTCCACTCAACAACCAGCAAGCTACAGTGTAGGACACCCCATGCCAAACAACTAGCAAGACAGGAACACAACCCCACCCATTAGCAGAGAGGCTGCCTGAAAGCATAATAAGGTCACAGACACCCAAGAACACATCACCGGACAAGGTCCAGCCCACAAGAAAGACAAGATCCAGACTCATCCACCAGAACGCAGGCACTAGTCCCCTCCAACAGGAAGCCTACACAACCCACTGAACCAACCTTAGCCACTGGGGGCAGACATCAAAAGCAACGGGAGGTATGAACCTGTAGCCTACAGAAAGGTGACCCCAAACACAGTAACTTAAGCAAAATGAGAAGACAGAGAAACACACAGCAGGTGAAGGAGCAAGGTAAAAATTCACCAGACCAAACAAATGAAGAGGAAATAGGCAGTCTACCTGAAAAAGAATTCAGAGCAAAGATAGTAAAGATGATCCAAAATCTTGGAAATAGAATGGAGAAAATACAAGAAACGTTTACAGGGAGCTAGAAGAAATAAAGAGCAAACAAACAATGAAGAACAACACAATAAATGAATTTTAAAATTCTCTAGAAGGAATCAATAGCAGAATAACTGAGGCAGAAGAACAGATACATGACCTGAATGATAAAATAGTGGAAATAACTACTGCAGAGAAGAATAAAGAAAAAAGAATGAAAAGAATTGAAGACAGTCTTAGAGACCTCAGGGATAAAATTAAACGCAACAACATTCGAATTATAGGATTCCCAGATGAAGAAGAGAAAAAGAAAGGGATGAGAAAATATTTGAAGAGATTATAGTTGAAAACTTTGCTAATTAGGGAGAGGAAATAGTTAATCAAGTCCAGGAAGTGCAGAGAGTTCAATACTAGATAAATCCAAGGAGAACTGCTCTAAGACACATATTAATCAAACTATCAATAATTAAATACAAGAAAAAATAGTAAAAGCAGCAAGGGAAAAACAACAAATAACATACAAGGGAATCCCCTTGAGGTTAACAGCTGATCTTTCAGCAGAAACTCTGCAAACCAGAAGCGAGTGGCAAGACATATTTAAAGTGATGAAGGGGAGAAACCTACAACCAAGACTACTCTACCCAGCAAGAATCTCATTCAGATTTGAAGGAGAAATTAAAACCTTCACAGACAAGAAAAAGCTAAGAGAATTCAGAACCACCAAACCACTTTACAACAATTGTAAAGGAACTTCTCCAGGCAGGAAACGCAAGAGAAGGAAAAGACCTACAACAACAAACTCAAACAATTAAGAAAATGGTAATAGGAACATACATATCAATAATTACCTTAAATGTATATGGATTAAATGCTTCCACCAAAAGACATATACTGGCTGAATGCATACAAAAACAAGACCCGTATATATGCTGTCTACAAGAGACCCACTTCAGACCTAGGGACACATACAGACTGAAAGTGAGGGGATGGAAAAGACATTCCATGCAAATGGAAATCAAAAGAAAGCTGGAGGAGCAATTCTCATATCAGACAAAATAGACTATAAAGAGTATTACAAGAGACAAATAAGGACACTACATAATGATAAAGGGATCAATCCAAGAAAAAGATATAACAACTGTAAATACTTATGCACCCAACAGAGCAGCATGTCAATACATAAGGCAAATGCTACCAGCCATAAAAGGGGAAATCAAAAGTAACACAATCATAGTAGGGGATTTTAACACCCCACTTTCACCAATGGATAGGTCATCCAAAATGAAAATAAATAAGGAAACACAAGCTTTAAAAGATACATTAAACAAGATGGACTTAAATAATATTTATAGGACATTCCATCCAAAAACAAGATAATACATTTTCTTCTCAAGTGCTCATGGAATAGTCCCCAGGATAGATCATACCTTAGGTCACAAATCAAGCCTTGATAAATTTAAGAAAATTGAAATCATATCAAGTTTCTTTTCTGACCACAATGCTACGAGACTAGATATCAACTACAAGAAACAATCTGTAAAAAATACAAACACATGGAGGCTAAACAATACACTACCTAACAACCAAGAGATCACTGAAGAAATCAAAGAGGAAATAAAAAAATACTTAGAAAAAAATGACAATGAAAACAGGAAGACCCAAAACTATGCGATGCAGCAAAAACAGTTCTAAGAGGAAAATTTAGAGCAATACAATCCTACCTCAAGAAAGAAGAAACATCTCAAGTAAACAACCTAACCTTACACCAAAAGGAATTAGAGAAAGAAGAAAACAACCAAAAGTTAGCAGAAGGAAAGAAATCATAAAGATCAGATCAGAAATAAATGAGAAAAAAATGAAGGAAACAATAGCAAAGATCAATAAAACTAAAAGCTGGTTCATTGAATAGAAAAACAAAATTGATAAACCATTAGCCAGATTCATTAAGAAAAAACGTGAGAAGACTCCAATCAATAGAATTAGAAATGAAAAAGGAGAAGTAACAACTGACACTGCAGAAATACAAAGGACCATGAGAGATTACTACAAGCAACTATATGCCAATAAAATGGACAAATTGGAAGAAATGGACAAATTCTTAGAAAAGCACAACCTTCCAAGACTGAACCAGGAAGAAATAGAAAATATGAACAGACCAATCACAAGCACTGAAATTGAGACTGTGGTAAACAATCATCCAACAAACAAAAACCCAGGACCAGCTGGCTTCACAGGCGAATTCTATCAAACATTTAGAGAAGAGCTAACAACTATCCTTCTCAAACTCTTCCAAAACATAACAGAGGGAGGAACACTCCCAAACTCATTCTACGAGGCCATCATCACCCTGATACCAAAACCAGACAAAGCTGTCAGAAAGAAGGAAAACTACAGGCTAATATCACTGATGACATAGATGCAAAAATCCTCAACAAAATCCTAGCAAACAGAATCCAGCAACACATTAAAAGGATCATACACCATGATTAAGTGGGGTTTATTCCAGGAATGCAAGGATTCTTCAATATATGCAAATCAATCAATGTGATACACCATATTAACAAACTGAAGAATAAAAACCATGTGATCATCTCAATAGATGCAGAAAAAGCTTTTGACAAAATTCAACACCGATTTATGAAAGAAACCCTGCAGAATATAGGCATAGAGGGAACTTACCTCAACATAATAAAGGCCGATTGACAAACGCGCAGAAAACATCGTTCTCAATGGTGAAAAACTGAAAGAATTTCCTCTAAGATCAGGAACAAGAAAAGGTTGTCCACTCTCACCACTATTATTCAACATAGTTTTGGAAGTTTTAGCCACAGCAATCAGAGAAGAATAAGAAATAAAAGGAATCCAACTCGGAAACAAAGATGTAAAGCTGTCACTGGTTGCATATGACATGAATCCTAAAGATGTTACCAGAAAACTACTAGAGCTACTCAGTGAATCTGGTAAAGTAGCAGGATACAAAATTAATGCACAGAAATCTCTTGCATTCCTACACACTAATGATGACTAATCTGAAAGAGAAATTAAGGAAACCCTTCCATTTACCATTGGAACAAAAAGAATAAAATAGCTAGGAATAAACCTACCTAAGGAGAAAAAAGACCTGAATGCAGAAAACAATAAGACACTGATGAAAGAAATTAAAGATGATACAAACAGATGGACAGATATATATATCGTGTTCTTGGATTAGAAGAATCAACATTGTGAAAATGACTGTACTACCCAAAGCAATCTACAGATTCAATGCAATCCCTATCAAACTACCAATGGCATTTTTCACAGGACTAGAACAAAAAATTTCACAATTTGTACAGAAACACAAAAGACCCCGAATAGCCAAAGCAATCTTGAGAAAGAAAAACGGAGCTGGAGGAATCAGGCTCCCTGCCTTAAGACTATACTATAAAGCTACAGTAATCAAGACAGTATGGTACTGGCACAAAAACAGACATATAGATCAATGGAACAGGATTGAAAGCCTATATATATATATATGGCTCTGAAAAACCTAGGGGCAGGACAGGAATAAAGATGCAGATGTAGAAAATGGACTTGAGGACATGGAGAGGGGGAAGGGTAAACTGGGATGAAGTGAGAGATTGGCATGAATTTATGTACATTACCAAATGTAAAATAGTTAGCTGGTGGGAAACAGCCGCATAGCACAGGGAGATCATTTCTGTGCTTTGTGACCACCTAGAGGGGTGGGATAAGGAGGGTGGGAGGGAGGGAGACGCAAGAGGGAAGAGATATGGGAACATATGTATATATATAACTGATTCATTTTTTTGTAAAGCAGAAACTAACACACCATTGTAAAGCAATTATACTCCAATAAAGATGTTAAAAAAATACTTTATAGTACAAGAAGCTCTACACACACACACACACACACACACATATATACACATATACAAGTTGCAGTTGGCAAACTGGAAACCCAGGAGAGCCAGTGGGATAGTTGCATTCTGAATCCAACAACCTGAGAACCAGGACAGTTGATGGTGTAAGTTCTGGTCTGAGTCTGAGTCCCAGGCAGAGGCTGATGTCCCAGCTTGAAGACAGTGAGGCAGAGAGAATGAATTCTTTTTTACTTCTCCTTTTTGTTCTACTCAGACCTGTAGTGGCTTGGATGAGGTCCACCTACACTGGGAAGGCAATCTATTTTACTCAGTCTACAGATTCAAATGCTAATCTCATCTAGAAACAATCTCACAGACGCTCCCTGAATACTGTTTAACCAAATATCTGTGCACCTGTGGCCCAGTCAAGTTGACATATAAAATTAACTACCACACCCCATAAATGCAAGGACTGGTCTTATTTATCTGTGCTTCCATGACAGCAAGGACTTTGCTACATTTCCTCAGAATTACTAGCACCTAACACAATGCCTGGCATATTTGGTATTAAATAAATCTTAACTGTTCAACTGATTGATTGGGGAGTTAATTAAATTAATAAATGTGTGAATGATTGATTGAATCATTAATTGAATCATGAATGGAAGGGTGTTTAGTAAATAATTACAAAAAACATTTTCTTTCCTCCACTTTATTCTTGGCCATTTTTATAAACATTTGTTTTTCTTTTTCTTAATAGTTAACAGTACTACCATTTGTATTTTCAAACCATTTTGGAAAATAACTTTAAACATAGTTTTACATTTCACAACTTTTCTTGGCATGTTTATAACAGTCATCATATTGAATAGTAATTGTGTAGCGATATGTCCACGTTACACTGAGATTGATTTTTAAATTTTTGTTAACCATAACATTTTCACTGTGTCAAGAACAAAATAGGTGCCCAATAAATTTTTTGCTGCATTGCATCAAATTAAATGTGCTTCGGCACTCTTTTACCATCATTCTGCTCTCCCTGTTGTGAGCAGTTTACTCAACTCCCCTGCTCTTCAGATTTGCCACCTGAGCCCTGGTGGTTCTGAGGGACAAATGAGTACTGGATTTGTGTTCACATCTTCCAAAGTGGATCGCAATATGAGGACACATGAGATGTGTGTGGGGGGAGGGCATCAGGGGACCAGAATGAACCCCTTCGTGACATTCATGTACTCTATTCTGTGGTGGCAATTTAACTTTTTTTTTAACCTCATTTTATAGTTAAGACTCATTTGAGATAAATTGGCTTTCTAGAAGATCCAAGCCTTGGCCTAGGAAAATCCAGTCATGTACTCCCCTGATTAATACCCTTCCCATGGCCCTGGGGATAAAGTCCAAATCTTTTAACTCCTTTGCAAAGTCCTTCATGACTTGGCCCTCTCCATCTCTAGGCTCTAGCCATCAGCAGCTTCCTTCAAACCTTTGAACCCACTACTTTCTCTTACTGCCTCTGCCTAGAATATTCCGAATGACCCTATCCCTTGCTCATTCTTTCCCAACCTTTAGAAATTTCATGGGCTCCCAGTAGGGGCCTTAGAAGGCAGCTGAGATGAGAGCAGAGGCCAGAATGGAAGCCTCAGAGCCAGATGATTAGTTACAGAAAGCATAGGTGACAAACTCATCACATTCTCAAAGTTATTCTCAAACTATTTCTCAGAAATTGACAGCTCATCAATGTCATCAGCAAGTCAATAAACATCAGAATGTTCAATTAAGATAGTCTTCATCAGAAGAATCCTCAACCGAAGAGGTCTCTCTCTCCTGAATTTTTTCCTGAATTAAAAGCATTCTTTTCTTAACCTCTTTATTTCAGACACGAAATGCAAGTAACCCAGACAGTTAAAACTAAGTCCTATGACTGACCACATATCAAAGGGGCCCTGAGTCTCTCAGTCCCTTCTTTTCTTGGCCAACCACTGGGCTGCTCCCAGCCACACTTCCTTTCACTGTTGGCTCTACTCCTGGTTACCAATGGGAGGTTTTCATGCCACTTTCCTTTTAATCTGCTTGCCATTTCTCACTAGGATTTGACAGTCTGCATGGGTGTGCCTGGATGCCAATGGCAGAGGCAAGCCCTTCATTTGGGACCCAAGTAGGAATGTGAAAAGTGAGGCTTGGGTTAACCTCAGGTCACTCTAAGTGCACCCCTTTCAAACATAGGGATGTCCCTTTTTGGGGAAAAAGGAAAAAAGTTGGAGCATAATTATGTCCTCTAAAAATGTAGTGTGCACTGGAAATTGATCTTATAAATTTCCTACTTGTTACTGCAAACAGAATTTCCTCTTTGACATCCCAAGCATGTCAGAAAGAATTCTTATTCCTTGAGATAAAAATAACATTTTATTTTCTCTTTTCTTTTTCAAATATGTGTATATAAAACTTCTCATTAAGAGAAAGCATATTTTCTGTATTATTCCTATCTTTATTATAGTATAAAACTTTGATTTTTGTTCAGATGACTTTATTTCTTTCTCTTAAGAAGTTATTCATTTGCAACAACTCCTTACTTAAAAACATTTGTCCCAAGAGAGAAACACTACCAGAGCAAGCAAAGGGAAGTAAAATATCTCTGCTTTGAAAGTTCTTAGGAATTATCGGATCATTTCTCTTCGTCCTGCTCAAATATAAGGACTTCCTCAAATCTAAAAAATAGGATTGTTTTGAAAAGAATTTTACACACAGGGAAGACATTTTAAAGGAATGAAGATAATTTTACTCAGAGATTTCTGTGTATCAAACTACAAACGGTAAATCAGAAATAGACACAATGATCCACCATTAGTAATAGGTGAGTAAATACAATTGTCAGACATCATTTACAATGTTATAAAAGTAGAAAAGTTTCTGTGTATTCTTCCATCTCAATAACACAGTTAATATCTCTATAGGCCTTTGTAATTTACAAAGGGTTTTCAGATCCCATAGCTCATCTGAGCCTTATAACAAAGGTTCCTTTGGGGCCCAAAGCAGATGTCGCTCTTAAGGCCTATCTTTATTAAGAAATTTCTATTATTCCATTTCAAGTTTGCTCCTTCTGCCTTTCTGTGATAACTTAATTTTCACTTTTAAGATTATTAGACTCTCAATCAAATTATCATTTATTAAACACTTTTATGTTTAAATCATCTTGTTGGTTCTGAAGTGAAAATGTACAAGACAGCCTCATCTAGAGGAGTCTGATTTCTGATTCTATTTGGATAAATCTTAAAACACTAAATATTATAAAACTATAACCTATTTAAATAAAAGTTTATGATGCTCATGTAGTGACTGTCAAATGACGGTTAAAGAAGTTTCAGTCTGGGGCTTCCCTGGTGGCGCAGTGGTTGAGAGTCCGCCTGCCAATGCGGGGGACACGGGTTCGTGCCCTGGTCCAGGAGAATCCCACATGCCGCGGAGCGGCTGGGCCCCTGAGCCATGGCCGCTGAGTCTGCGTGTCCGGAGCCTGTGCTCCGCAATGGGAGATGCCACAGCAGTGAGAGGCCCGTGTAAGTTTCAGTCTGATTGCCCTCAGTCCGAGGATGTGCAAGGCAGATTTTGATCATTTGAATTTATAAGAGCCAACACTTAGAAATTAGAAACTTTCACACTGACATTGCAAAATCTTTGAAAAATTGGAACTCATGGCAACATTGGGCCCACAGTCCCACACATGTGTCAGTTAGAGAGGAGGCAGCTTTATTTACACGAAGCAGATTTGTGCAACCCTGAGGCTCGGTGTAAGAGGCTATCCTGTTACACCTAGCCCAGCTTATTCATTCAGATCCTGTCCTCTCTCTGCAGCTAAATTTGCA
This sequence comes from Phocoena sinus, assembly GCF_008692025.1. Lineage (NCBI taxonomy): Eukaryota > Metazoa > Chordata > Mammalia > Artiodactyla > Phocoenidae > Phocoena > Phocoena sinus. Next base: position 79,647,092 of record NC_045774.1, on the reverse strand, counting down.
ACCTCTTTTAAACTAATAACTGCTGTGGACATTTGGAAGACAGAGATTCCACAGGCTCAGGTTCTAAGTTCAAATAAGATAAGTATGTGAGGCATACTCAGGGGAGAGACAACAGGATGACACGAACAAAAGCACCAAGACCAGAAAGCAGACGGTGTGTTTTGTGAGAAATAGGGAATCAGTTGTCTAGATCACAATATTAAGGGTAGAACCCAAACCTTCTTGAGGAGGATAGTGGCAATGGCACTCTCTTTTACCTAATCAAACGTGTCCCCTAAATAATTACAATTTGACTACTTCCCAGTCAGGACTTGCTTTTCCTGGCAGTCTGCATCGCCTTAAAAGTGTAGTCCTGAGTGATTTCCACGCAGTGTGATTTGTCCGTGGCAGGTATGATCTCCCTGATGTGGCTGATGGCTGGTGGTCACAGCCACTACCAGATTAGTATGGGAATAGCCACTACTACAGGGGATCAGTAAAGTAATAATACATTTTCATATGTCTACTCCCGTAAGCCCTTCTGATACATAGTTGTCAAACACTGCTGCTCTAAAATCAAAAAATGTGTTTCTGGGTCATATTAAAATTGAGAGCACTAGAACTTAAATATCTGCGCTTTGTTTATTTGTTTAAAGAATGTGTTGGGATTGTACAGCAGGGAAAATAGAATATATCACAGAAAATTTTAAGTAACGTGTAAATGTGTTTACACGTTTCAGAAAGTTTATTTTGCTGGCTTAACTAGTTTCTCCTAACGCTGGAAAGATTCATTGGAGCAAAGAAAAACTAAATACAAAAGGACTATCCATTCTTGTAGAATGCAGCATGTAAAAACACAACCAAAAAAGGTACCTATGAAGTTGCTGATTACTATTAATTTTCCCCAAATACTGAATGATGTCAGTCCATAAAAATGAATTGCTTCACTTTCGAGGTAATTCAGTTGCCGTGTGTAAGTTCAGTGAATATGATGTCTTTATAATTGACATTAATCTTTTGGAAAAAAGTTCAGTGTGCACTTTGGAATGTCCTGCGTCTCTTCCCTCTGAAATTTCATCTGGTCCCAATTACCGTCTGCTCCTAGTTTGATCCAGTGGCAGAGAACGAGCTGAGCTTCTGTCCTGCAGCTGAAGCAGACACACTTCATTAGCCTCATTCTGATTTTGTTCTTTATAGATCAGCTAAAGTTTACAGAAAGATTTAGATAGACTCAGCAACTTTATGAAGTCCTGTTAAAAATACATAGAGCTGCACTCAAGAAATGCATTTTTGACTTCTTAGCTGTCAAGTTCACTCAAAGCTGTTATGGGAATTTTTAGCTAGTTAAATAAACAAGAGTTTCTGCTACAGCTCTTATTTTATATTATTTTATTTTTTCTTTCCACATCAGAATCTTTATCATAAAGCAGCTGAATTGATACATTTGGAATAGACTGAGTATATGTCTCCCAGGGCCCCTTTGAGCTTTCTGGTCTATTCATTTTGGGTCATCTAATACGTAAGGGTTGTTGCAATGCGCCAGGCATCGTGATAAGCACTGACCTAGAGCAGGGAAACGATTGAAAGAGCCCTTGCTTTCCTGAGTTTCAGAGAAGACAGACATTAACTATGAAGACTTAAAAACTAAAACAGTCTTTACAGTTCAAAAGAGTTGTTTTTTACTGCCTGTCCCTCTTCTATACCCACAGTGTCCTTGGGTGCTGGTCAAAAGAGAACTGGGTGTGATCGCTCTGGCTACATTCACCATCTGCACCGCGATGTGGCCTGTGGAGGCCCCCCAAGCAACAACCCTGGTTCCTAGCCTTCTTTTTCCAACCAGACAAAAAGCCATCCATCCATCTAAGGCAGGGGTTGGCAAACCATGGTCTGCAGGCCAAGTCTGGCCTGCTGCTTGTTTTAGCATGGTCCACAGGCTAAGAATGATTTTATGTTTTTAAATAGTTGAAAGAACGTTGAAAGAAGAATATTTCATGACACATGAAAATAAAATGTCAGTGCCCATAAGTAAAGTAATATTAGAGTACAGTCATGTTTATTCATTTACAGATCGCCTATGTCTGCTTTCTTGCTACAATAGCAGAGTTGAGTAGTTACAAGAGAAAGAATAACGGCCCATAAAACCAAAAGTATTCTCTATCTGTCCCTTTACAGAAATGTTTGCCAACTCCTGATCAAAGCTTCCATATTATCTCTTTTTGGATTTTTCCCACCTATCTATTCACCGTACAATGTGGGCCTTATTATATGTCATCTCCTCCTCTATCCTAGTTCCTGAATCTCTCCTCTCATAAGTGCATGACAACCTCACCTTATAAAAACTCCGTAACTCATTATTCAAAACAGGGAGGAGAGATGATAGGTTTCTAGCAAGCCAGAGGCATACCATCTTATGAATCTGAGCTGAGTTTTTGAGCCTTGTAGCATGACATAATTCATGCATCTATGCTTAAGGTGTTTCAATTTTTAGGACAAAACTGCATTCCTCTAAATAGCTTTTCTATGCCACTATTTGAATAGACTGATTCTATAATATAGATTAACAAGACATTTTGGTTTCTTAATTTTCTAAAATTATCAAGGGTTAAGTTACAGAATTTTAAATACATTTGACCACTAGCTTTACTCTATAATAGTTATTCTCCTCTAAAATTTCTAACAACTTCTGTAATCAGGAATTCCTGAAGACCTGATATATTCTCCAAATGGCAAAGTTGGCCATTAGCTCACCCTAGTAAGTAACTTATTTAGTTATCTAGTTATATAAAGTACGTACTGGAACTCCCCAGTATATGACAGTGATAATTGATCCATGGGAGTGGATTTTACCATTTAGAATAAATTTCTTCATCTTCTATATTTGTCTCCATAAACTATGCATGACTGATTATAACCATCAAATATTTCCAGTTTAGTACTTTCCTCACAGATAATCATAGGCAATATTTTCCTCATTTCATAATCACATGCCAGTTAAATGCTTACTTTAAAATATAATGAAAATTTCAGTTGATTCTCTTATCCCCAGATAATATTGTAGCAAGCGAAATACATTTAAGCCATTTTTGTTAGATTCTTACTTCTGACAAATAATTTTTGATTGTGAAATACTGCAGTTTGGGGCCAAGAGAAAATTATTAGGTTTAACCTAATTCTTTGAAGAATATCCAATTCCTTTCACTACCTTTCAAAGACACTTCTGCAACTGTTAACATTGAATGCAATTGTATATTTAAATAATATGTATGAGAAACAGGTGGCTAGTATTTGGCTTATGAGAAAAGGGGGGAAAAAGCTGTAAAATCATTCCTCAAAAGATGAAAGAAGAAAGGTTACAGGCCTTGGTAACTTTTGCAGTATAGACAGCGGGGACTAGTTGACATTCATGTGGAATCTCTGCCTCAAATATTAGTCATTCTTGAAAAAAGTGAAATGCTCAATCTAATTTCTAACAAGTACCCTAGAAAACCAATGTCTGCTGCTAAAAGGTACAGCCTTTTGATCCATGCTTCTGCCAGTTAGTTTCTGAGACTGAAGTGGGCAATGCAGCAGCAGTCTGGTGGATGTGCTCAGTGAGACAGCTGGCCTCTTCTTCATGGAGAAGAATTGGCTCTGACATGTCCCAAAGATAGAAATAGAAACCCTAGCACTTAGGTGTGTTGCTTAGAGCCTGTGGTGAAGCAGTATCTGAACCTGGATCTTGGGGATCTTCTTCTGCTAAGCCTGGGACCAGACCAAGAGAATACACGGCACACGGCTTTTGACCATCTTGACCAGAGCCACAAAGTACTGGAAATGTCTCAGGAATGGATGGTCTCTACTGATTTCCAGATCTTAGGTACGGCCTCTTAGGTAAGTGTAAGGAAAAATACGATGCCTGTAAAAAGAAGTTTCCAAGCCACAGAAACTACATAGAACTGAGACAATGTTTGACCTTGTGCCCACTTAATTTGTGAAATATTATTGTTGCCTACTATTTCATTCTTCAGCTTTAAAGAACACAACTCATTTGCACTCACATCTCTATGGAACTTTAGTATACAATTTCTCTAGGATGGAATAAAAGACAGAGGCATCAAAAGATTAACTAATTCCTTGAGATTTTAGTACTTGCACCAAATAAATGACAACACTGTCCCCTGCAGTGTGCAACACTGATTTGACTTGCTCTTAATACCCTTGAGCATTACTTTCCTAGAGCAAGCCGTTGAATCTAAACCTAATTTTAAGTGACTGTAAGTTCAGCTTGATTCCTCAGATGTTTATTGAGTGCCTGCTGTATTTCAGATCCATGCTAAGCACTGGGATAAATGAATTATGAATTATTCACAGACTCTGCTGTCTAAAAGCTTATAATCTAGTGGAAGAAACCAATTTCTAAGTAAATTAGTTCAGTATTAAATGTACAGGTTAAGTGAGAAACACCAGGGGTTATGGGAGAGATATTTAGTCAATTTTGTCCCAACAAGAAGGTGGCTCCAGGAAAGGGAAGCTACCTTAGTTATGGGTTATAAAGCTCACAGCTTTATATGAGTTATAAAGCTCACAGTAGGAGTGAGCTTTATTCAGGGCATATTACGCAGGAGAAATAGCCTGAGCAAACCCTTAAAGAGTGAAATTACATAATGTACACATTCTATAGTACACAGTAAAATATGGGGAGAGAAAGATGAGTCTGAGGAGGGAGGTCAGGGGTGGGTCACATAAGGATTATTTTATGCCACACTAAGGGGCTTGATTCCATAGGCAATGGAACACCACTTAAGGACAGTTATGCAGTCATGTCTTCACTCGAAATAAATTTCTTAAATTATACTGTAGAGAGTCGTTCTAAAGGACCCAAGACTAGAGGTAGGGAGACAAGGTAGGAGGCTGTTTCACAGCACAGACCAGAGATGGTGGGAGCCTGATGCGGGAAAGTGACAGCAAGGATGGAGATAGAAAGAACAAGATGGGAGAAATATGTAGGGAGTAAAGTTCCTGGGGTAGAGTGATTGGATTTGACGTGATCACCGAAGAGAGGAAGTCTAGGGCATGCTTCTGACTGGAGAACAAGTTGGATAGTTGTGTCATAGGCAAAAAATAATAATAGAGGGAGAGGAGAGGGTTTGAGGATGCATGGATAAAAAGATGAAAGAGGGCTTCCCTGGTGGCGCAGTGGTTGAGAGTCTGCCTGTCGATACAGGGGACACGGGTTCGGACCTCGGTCCGGGAAGATCCCACACGCCGTGGAGCGGCTGGGCCCGTGAGCCATGGCCGCTGAGCCTGTGCGTCCGGAACCTGTGCTCCGCAACGGGAGAGGCCACAACAGTGAGAGGCCCGCGTACCGCAAAAAAAAAAAAAAAAAAAAAAAAAGATGAAAGAAATTTGTCATAGTTCCACATGCATAGCAACCAATATTCATATTTTGAAATATTTCTTTCTGTCTTTATTCTTCATATATTTTGTACATAATTAAGTTCATACTACATTTAAAATAATTTATTCTGCTTTCTATTTGATGAAAGAATCATTTCTTGGAAAAAGAAGTATTATTTCATAATATTAAAAATTCTTTTTGAACATAGTTTTCAATAACTGCGTAGTATTTCTTAGTATTGAACACCTATGAAATAAAACACTTTTACCTGTAAACTACATATGACAACTGAATGGATGCAACCTAAAGATTTGGTTAGAGTGAAGTACTTATAAAATGTTCTACAGGAAATAAGACAATATTTTTTAGAAACAAGTAGTGAGTTTATAGGAGTCAATCAAATACAATATCTTAAGATAAAAATATGAAAATTCTTCTAATCATTTTATTTAAAAGATCAAAATTGGTCACTTATACTAACATAGTAACAACATTGTATTCTGGTTAAAATATGGCCTTGAGAAAGGGATATGTAGTCAAGAACAAACACAGTGAGATTTGTCATTAATCTGTTTCCTCTTCTCTCTAGTAATATGGTGCAGAGGTACGAAGTCTGCAGATGAAAAAAATTTTCATTTCACTAGAGCTGGCCTTAGGCAAATCCATACCGTCAATCACATGGATAAAATGTAGGCCAGGCTGCCAAGTGTTTTTCAAAATAGACAATAAATGAAATATAAGAAGTGAATATGATCAGGTATTTATAATTCTCACTTCTTAGTTGGCATAACCCCAAATTATTAAATATATAGACAATGTTTCCATTATTTGGGGGTTTCTTCTCTTTTTTTGTTTTCCATCTTCTCAACAGGGAATTTCGGTGTACATTTTTACCCTTTGGCTTCATCTTTTAGTAGCTCGTGAAAAGTGATACCTAGGTGGTTTACACTCAACGCCAGAATCAACATTCCTTCTGTTCCGAAAAGCTCAGGATTTGAAAGCGTTTTTCCTTCTCATAAGGATTTACTCAAGTATTTATATATCCTGTAATAGTTGGCGTCAGTAATATTATTCCTTCGTATTTTGGGATACTTTTATTTAGAATAACATGCTTCACAACCAGAGAAGCAAACTACCTACAAAGGAATGAATACAACTTTATTTCCAATTATTTTTCTTCACATCACTGTGGAAGTTGCATTTAAATACATTTCATTCAAACGTCCTATTTTCCTCAAGTGGAAATTCTAGTAGTTCAAGGGGAACGTGATATTTTTAGAACTGTTTAATCTTTCACTGACTGATGAAGATCCAATTCAAATGAAGAACATTCTTCATATACAAAATATTGATTCGCTGTAAGCTTGAATTTAGTAACTTAGAACTTTAAGATTTGAGGAGGGGGTGGGTATCAGCTGTTACAAGCAGAGACATCAGGGAATTTTTATTCAAAAATAAGTGGACAGAAAAAAGTCTTAGCTGCTCAAAGGCATAGAGTAGAGGTATGCCTTAGAGTACACAGTATTTTTGCACATTTCTGTCAATCTTAAGAGGCTATATGATCAACAGATTTTTCTACAAAATAAAAGAAGCTAAGATTTTCAATAATCTCTCTTCTTTTTGGTTAAGCTATATTTTCTGAACACAAATTAGTACACATTCCCTAACAGAAATAGAAATGTGTTTATGGGGAAAAGAAGAGTATTTGAAATGGTGCCCTCATAGTAAACTTTAATATAAACCACTCTGCAAGATCAGGACATATCCACTTTAGATAAAAAAAAAAAAAAAATTGCATCCCTAACTACAAAATGGTACAAGGTATTAGAAATAGGTAATGGTCTTTGATATCTGTGACCCAAGCATCTGAAGAAGACAAACTACTCAAAATTCTACAACATAGTACATGAGTTTGCACAAATTGGATTGTTGTTTTTCATTAGATCATGTATTGTTTGCAGGCAAGAGAGCTTGTATTAGCCATCCACACTGGTCTACCTCTGCCAGTGTGAGGAAGATACCATGAGTTACAGACACACTTAAAGTCAGGAAATAGGGAACATTTTGGGTGAGCCTTTGGCATAAGGCAATTCTCTGATGCTTTCTGGTTACATAGTGATATTGATACATAAAGTATAAACATTAAATGTTCATTATGATCTAAACCTCCTTTTTCCTAATATGCTTTTGTTAAAGGCCCCAGTGCTTACAACATCGTACAAGAGCCACCATTAGCCTACGGCCTGGGCTCAGTGTCACTGGCTCCTTCATTCTGGCAAAAATACATTGAATGAACACTGCGTAAGGAGAATTTCTATTTCTGGTTTGAGTAAATTAACATCTGATTCATACTTTAAGTGTTTTGTTCTTTGAAGGAATAAAAAATATATTCTTCTTTCAGTCAGGGCTATATAGGCATCATCTTGAAGACATATTTATTAAAGAAAAGAATTAATTATTTCTTAAAAGTCCTGGCCAGGTCTACCCTAATAAAATTTCTTTTGGACCACAAATGTTGACAATCTCTAATGTTCTTTTGATGAATACTGGAATGTGTGAGGAGGCCCCACGGTGGCATGGTTGACGTTACGTTGCAGAAAGAGTGGAGTTTGGCTCTCAAAGCTAAATCCAATGCAAATGAGCCACTCTTTTTTTCCACTTACCTGAGCATGGTGGGAAATTGCCCCCTGTCCCCTGCAGGCAGAGCACCGTCCACGGCAGTGTGATCAGTTAGAGGGCAGCACAGCTCTGCTTTCTCAGGCTGCTGGTATTTTTTACAGAGCTAACCTATGCTCAGAATCTGTTTTAAATTATTATGTTTCAAGAAAAACAAAGTGCCATTCATGCAAACCAAAAGGAAGTTACAAGCCCGAGGCTCAAAGCTGAAAATGGTCAATTGAATTAGCATGCTTTTTGTACATGTGAGCAGAAATGTTCAGGTAACTACATGAGCAGGCTGGCCATTTAACATAGTATTTTAACATGATAATGAAAAGCAAAATACCTGTATTTGTGGGCAGGGACCTATGTGCAAAAGCACTTCTGAGTTCCAAGAATGTGTGCACCTTCTGAAAAAAGAAACAAGAACCTTGCGAGTTCATCTTGCGTGTATGGTGTCTGGACCACGATAACACTCAAGAAATAGCATTTGAACATGTTAATGTATAAATGAACGTGAAAACACGAATTGTGTACAATACTAAAGAATTCTTTTTTTTTTGCATTTGAGTGTGTGTGCTTTTCTTTTTTGCCCCCTCACTCTAGGTATGTATTATAAAAACAGTGACTGTATATGGTGAAAATTCAAGCAGAAGGATACAAAAGTCTTTCCCCCTACCTGATGGCCCATTCCCATCTTTCTTTCTCTAGCATTGCTACTAACATTTTGTTCATTTTTAACAAACTGGATCGTATTTTATCTACTATTTTGCACATAGGTTTATTCCATCTACTATTTTTTGGAGATTTTTCCACATTTACCCAGATTACCGCCTTTACACACACATACTTTTTTTTTTTTTTAATTTGACTCTAAATATTCTAGTCTACCACATGGCTAAACAATAATAAATTTCCAGTTCCTAGAAAATAGGCAATAGTGTTGCTTCCAATTCTTTTTTTTAATAGCTACAAATAACGATGAACTGAATATACATGCACATATATTTTTATGCAACTGTGTCAGAATATACGTAGAATAACTTACTAGAACTGAAATAGGTGCATCAAAGGAATATGCATTTTTAATTTGGATAGCTACCGGTAAATTGCCATTCCACCGCAGTCTATGAGAGCACTCGCTTTTCTGCATCTTTGTCAAACTGCGGTAACAAACTTCTAATCTTAGCTAATCTGAGAAGTAAAAACAAATATTAATTCACTTTATCTTAATTTGAACTTCTATCATAATTATTCAGATTGAGCATTTTATATTTATTGACCAACTTTGTTTCTTTCTTTTTGAATTGCATAGAAATGATTTTTTTAAAAGATATCAGATGACAATCTGTGCTGTATGTGTGATCAGATACTGTAACTGAGAAGAAAGACATTTCCAATGCCAAGATGGAAATACTCTTTTCTTCCTATTGTACAAGTATTATGCAGTTCAAGCCAATTTTAGAGAACACTATCTGAAAGCTACCAAGAAATAAACTGTGGATTTTTCTCCTGAACCAGCTGCAATGAACTACAGAAAATGGAACCTTCTACTCACTGGATATATCTTTGCTGTTAACCTCAAAAGATGAAATTCCAGAGATTGCATTGTACATTCATTGTGGTATGTGTCTTTTATTTTATTTCTTCGTTAACTTTTAGTTATTGATGGTTTATTAAGTACGAAACCATCAATATAGGATCTAGAAAGGCAAGTAACCAAATAAAATAAGACAACGAATTAGCCATAATTTTTCCTCTCAAGGCACTTAGAGTGTTTCTGAGAACAAACAGGAGAGGAAAATAAATAATAGGTTTGGGATCTTACTTGAGTACTAAGGAGTTTGGACTTCACTTGGGGCAAGAAAGTGACTGCAGGCAATTAACAATATTCAAATTGTTCTGTAAGCAAATTCTTCTAAAATCCATGTAGATGAGAGAAGGACTAGAGGTGGAGAAACTAATTAGGAGGCTATTATCTCTCACAGGTAACAGATAATCAAGGTCAACACAACCATAGTGGTAAGGGAAGTGGCATGCTGACAACTACCAGTGGGGATGCTAGGGGGATGCACAATTGTCAGGAGCTAATCCTGGACGGTTAGAACCATCAAAGCCAAGGAAGGATTAGACCCAAGAAGGAGGGGACATCAAGAATGTAAAATGCTACAGACTAACAGAATCTTTACACTAGACCATCTTTATTCATCCTAGTGGAAATGAGAACATGTCATTATTAACTTTGTCCAATCAGTACATGCTTATTGAATTCCTGCTGTGCCCAGACACTGTGCTACGTGCTGTTGATAAAATGGTGAACAAAATCGATAAGGTCCTTCCTATCACGTAACTTAAAATCTACCAGAGAGAGCATTGCATCGAAAGCAAAAATGGCACCTCCTTTTTGCTCTGGGAGAACCACCCCTCAGCCTTTTTTAGCCCGTGTGCCTTAGGTAAACCGAACCCTCCCCCAGACCTGAAATGGTGTATTTGAACTAAGCCCAGACCCATGGGAGGAAAGGGAGGGTGCCTTCCTTTCTCTGGCCATAGTGAATGTCCATGGATAGGTAGGATCCATGGGGGCTGAACGTAGCTGCAGAAATTTCATTCTGAGCCTTTTGTTTCTGATCTTAGAGAAGTAGACTGTCTCCCTTACATGGTGGGTACCTGGAAGTATGAAGAACAAGAGCCATGGCCGCCAACCATGGAGTCAACCTTACAGTAAGTAGAAAGCAGAGCCAAGAGTTGCAGAGAAAAACCATGTCCTGATGATGTCATTTGAGTCTGGTCAAGCTCTGACCAAAGCTAGATTTATTCTTGAACTTGTGGGTTAGGTGAGGCAATAAATTCTATTTTAGTTCAAACCAGTTTGGTTTGGATTTTCATTCACTTGTAATCAAAAAAAGGTCTAACCATTACAACTCAGCTCTAAAAAAATGTCCTGTCCTTCTTTTCCCCAGATGGCAAAAAGTTTTAAAATTACTTGTCTCTGAACATTTTATTGCAAAACTATGGTGTATTACAAAATTTAAAACATTTGAAATCTAAGAAGGATGGTATTTCCGTAGAAATAATTAAATGATGATCTAAGGAAAGTTATAGTATCTTCCAGTCTGTTTTAAATTATGGTATAAAGTTCACAGCTGTATGTTCTTCAATTACCAGAACTCAGAGAAGTCTGGTATTTAGGCCATTACAAACCTACATTTATACCTCTTTTGAGGTAGCAAGAATGTTACCGAGTAACTATTTTATTGAAAAATGACTGCAGTTTACTTTTTGTCTTTAGGTAAAATAGTTTTAAAAATTATATAAATTTAAAAATTTTATTTTGGAAAATCTCCCATTTCAGTGGAGAAGGTAAACACATAAACCACTAAATGCACTGAAATCAGTGCATGCTTTGCCTTAATCTTTATGTTTTAAGCATTGTACATTGAAATGTCTTTCATCTGGAAGCAATGATGACACTGATTGAGTATTCTGAGGAATTTCTTTGTACAGTACCTGGTCATCATTCAAAATCAGCTTGGAAATTCTGTATTAGACATAATCAGAGTTTCAGACATGAGTAAATACAGTGATGCCTGCCTAACCCAGAATTTCCCTCCCATGCAGGTATAACTTATGTAGTCTTACTTGTTATGGTTTTGGAGCAACCACAAGGATTTCAATTCCACTATTCTGTTGTCTTTCCCTTGGGAATAGTTAGAAAAAGAAGGTAACAGCACTTGACCACAGAAAGGGAACATAACATTGTAGAATGTTTTTTTTCCCTAATGAAGATGTGAGAGAGAAAGAGAATTGAAAACAATCACCCAAGCTTCCTCAGCCCAATTTTTAACATATCAGCTAAGTATGAGAGTGAAAACATAACTTTTTCTAACTACCTCACAGGCTTATCAGGAAGAGTAAACAAAATAACTTTTATGAAAGTGGCTTGCCAATTTTCAACTGCTAGACAGAGTTAATCATACTTTCTGTTTGGGTTTCCTAGAAGCAATGTGTGGTCAGGGCCAGTTGGTCAGGCTGTACATTGCACAAGTGTGTCAGAGCATATCATGTCGATTTCTATATCTCTGTCAATAATTTTCTGGCAAATGGGACTAAAGAGAGTCTTGTTCTGATAAACTCTGTGTGTCACGACAATGTTCCAACAGGAAGGGGTGCCTTTTTAAAGTTCTCACAAAGATACAGTGATAGAGGAAGCATGGTCTTGGCCTCCTTTCTCTCCCTTTCTCCAATCCAACATTCACACTATATGATCTGATAATTGCTGCTAAATTGCAAGCTTTAGTACTATCACTCTGCCAAAATCCCTACAACGACTCTTCCATTGTCTTCAGAGTAATGCCCAAATGTCTAAACTTGACAAGATTCTGGGCCCCTCACCTGCCCAGTCTCGTTGCTCCCTGCCAGCCCCACCTGTGTTCCAGTGTGTGGAGGTACCTACAGCTCCCCGAACAGCATGTGCTTTCTTGCCTCTGAGTCCGAGGAAATACTCCTCATGCCTGAAACTTCCTTCTGCACCTCCTCTCCTACATGCAGCTCAGAGGTCACATTAGGCTTCCTCTAGGAAGCCTGTTTTACTCAACCCTAGAGGAATCTTTGTTTGTTCCTATGTTCTCCCTTGCAGAAACCTTGTTAGTCATTCAACTCCCTCAAGTAGATAATGAGTAACTGGAGGACAGAGCATGTGTACCCCTCACCTGTGTGCCTGGCACATGTTACACCGAAATATATTTGCTGAATGAAATGAGGTCTGGCTTCTAGTGTTGGATGTGCTGCTTATTTGCCTTGGGACCTTGAACATGTCACTCAATCTATATCCCACTTTCCTGCTAGAAAAATAGAAGTAGAATTAGCCAATCCATAAAGAAGAACATTTAGACTTGCAAATATGCCATACGTTTTTCTCACCTAAATTCAGAATCTTCTATCTTTGCTGCTGAAATAGAAAAGAAAAGGGGGAGTGACATTTTGGTGGTTGAGACCTAAATACACATTAAATGTGTGTGTGTGTGTGTGTGTGTGTGTGTGTGTGTGTGTTGCCTTTCTAATATTAAATTTCCTTGACCAGCTTTAAGAAGTTTTCTACCAAATGATCATGGTAATGAAAATGCTTGGTAAGTGAAATTCAGTTATTTTACAGTGGTCTAACATTTTCCAAATGCCAAATGTAATAGGTGTTTGCCATTGCACATAATTCACTGGATCCTTATTTCATTTTTACTACAAATTTATGGATTGAGCTTCAGGGTAAATGGCTTCAACATACAGTCTGTGACTCTTCTGGGACTGGGAAATGGGGATTGGTACAATTATCTCATTAATTTGAAAGTCAATATACAGAACTCAAGTGCCAACTCCTTCTGGGCAGCGGTGTCTTCATCTTAATCATCCCGAGGATTTTGGAATGTGGGCAAAGCAGCGTAACATTAGAATCTGGGTGGAAGTAGCCAAAAAGTAAAAAAGGGGCTCTTGGAATTGGAAAGTGATAGTAGGAAGGCAAGAAGTGAATCACAGAGAGCAGCTGAAAGAAGAGAAGCCCTTGGTGTCTTGAGATTTAACGGTTTGAGCGATCCTATCACGTAAACAGTGCTGATTGGTGTTTTGTGATATGGCCCTTTTGGTACCTACAGGATGGGAATGCTTTTGCAACCCCTGCCAATTAAGATACATTATGGAGGGTGATGCCCAGAGGAATCCATTAACTTCTGTGGATCTTCACTATACAAGTTTTGTTGAGCCTTATCTTCTGTAGGTTATATTATAAAAACAATATTTTCCCCAAATTAAAAATTACAGTAAAACACTGAATCTGGCTTTCAACATATACATGCGGTGTTCCTACAACTATGAGAAATATACTTCTTTGGAGGACTTGGCCCTCCAATTTAGAATCATGGCTGGGTTGGGTGTTGAAGAAGCAGCATGACAACCGGAAAAGGAAATGCAGCAGAGCTACATATGATTTAGAATTATTTCTGAGTAAAAACCTTGAGTTATTGAAGAGTTCATCTCAGATGAGATGAACACAAATCCACTGATTGCACAGGGCGGTCACACATATTTGTAAAGTGAATACTGGACTGAAAGTATCAGTTGTTTTATAGGTGACAGCCAGGGTCATAAATGCATCCACCTGCTTGGGGAGAAAGCAACATATTTTACTACCATGTCACCCTTTATAGAGTCACACAAACAGGCATCTGACATATATTCCAGCTGAATAAATCAGTGATTTTTAAAGACCCATCAGTGAACCGGTGCCAGGCTAACGAGAGGAGAATCACGCAAGGAGCGTGTTATAAATCAATCCACGTGAGTCTCTTTCCAGTCTTCCTGGATTAGAATCTGGGGGCAGGGTGGGTGGGGGACGTCCAGGAATCTTTATTTTAAAGCAGTTTTGGTGGTAATTCATTTGACCAGGTTTTGGAACCGGTGTACTAAGTCATATTTCATGTGTCAGTAGCTGTACAATGAACTCTCCCCTCACCATGATATCGTATGTAATACTCTTTTCTGAGAAAATAACTGAAAAGCTTGATAACAGCAATTCTCTGTAGAAAGTAAGCATTAAGGGACCATGCAGCACAGTTCTGAGTGGGGCATCAACTGCCTATCTTCTGCAGATGAAAGACTTTTTATCTGTGGAATCTTAATTGCTCTTTTGGCTGGGTCCTGAAATTGGAATCTTCCCGAAGTGAAGGTACATTAGTAGACTTTTACTCACTTTCTGGAACGAAATGGAAAAGTCTGTATCCATTCACACCAGAAAAAAAAAATGTTCTCTTTAAGTCAACACGTCTTAACGCTTCAAAATAGGGAGATGTTATTACTGCACAACAGAAAACATTTCCAAAGAAGTTGAATGACCTGCAGTACTCATGCCTTGCCATGATTCTCCCAAGCACCCATATTTTTATGGGTGTGAATGTAAAGGTGAGCAAATAAATTCTAGCAAATATAAAGGTGTGAATCTAGAGATGCAAATAAATTGCAGCAAATATAAAGGTGTGAATCTAAAGGTGAGGCTTTTACCCAGTTTCTTAATGGAATTTGGGGAGAAGCTCGAATGCCAGACTGTTAAACTGTATCAGAAAAACACTGTTCAATTTGGAGTTTTATAAATGTACATGAAAAATGATTGGAAAAAAGTCTTTAGCAGGAGTTAATTTTTCTTCAACTCATGAGAATGTGAACTTTCATTCATACTGTGCTGGCGATGGGTCAGGCACCCTGAGTAGTCTGCACACACAACTGGAGTTATTCACATTTAATGACATCTTTCCTGCCCACTAAACAATTATTTACAAAACCTGAATAGAAGTAAGTGACATATTTATTCACTCATTTATTTAAATAATTTTTTCTTGACGATCTTGTTTAACACTATGCTATGCTCTGTTAAGGATTTTTTAAAGCTCTGTACAGGGCTTCTCTTCTAACAGTTTACAATCCATATCTGGTACAAACGACGGCAGAAAATAAATGTTTTATGTTCAGCTTCCTGGCTTCCTTATAAGAAAGAGAAGGACTCTTGTGAGAGGATTCAAAGAAATACAGGTACAAGTTCTTTCCCAGGAGCTTCTATGCGGATTGATAAAGTGTGTTGTTTTAAATCAGCAGAAAGGTAGTTTGAAAATGATTTATTAGCCCATGAAATGGAATCCCGTGACCATTCATTACAGCAGGTCTCTTACGTCCCTTCAACATCCTTCCAAACTCACCTGTCACAAATCCAGCCCCGCTGAAATCCAACCCTCCCCAGGTCCCAGCCTGCACCGGAGCAGCTGAAGGTGGCTGGAGAACAACTCATACACGGATTCTTTTCCCTTTAAATTCACCTTCGTGCTTCCCAACGGTCACACTGTTTCTCTCCGAACTCTCCTCCCCTCTTACTTTTTCAAATCTTTTTCTCCCCCCTCAAACTCCTACACCTCTTCCATCCTCACCTTCAAGTGAAATTTTAAAAAAATTACACATGTATTTGAATGAACTATTTCTACCTTACAAAGTCCCCAAAATTAATGGCTTAAAAATGATTTGTTATTTCTCACAATTGGTGGTCAGGAACTTGGGCAGGACTCGGCTGGGCATTTCTGCCGCTCCACGGACAGCAGCTTAGGGTGATTCAGTCGGGAGCCACAGTGGCCTCTCAACCTCCATGGTTCTGCGTTTGAACACTGAGCATCTGGTGCCGGGCGTTTCTTAGAGGGTGTCAATGGGTTCGAAGAGGGAGGCAGCAGAACATGACGACTTCTTAAGGCTCAGGCTTGGAAAGTCCAGAATGTCACTCCCACATTATTCTATTAGTCAAAGCAAGGCACATGGTCAGGAGGATTCAAGAGAAGGAAAAGAGATTCAACTTCTTGATGTGAGAATCTGCATGTGGATACAGGGTTGGGAGGAACAGTGGGCAGATGTCATTAAAAACTATCTACTGGGCTTCCCTGGTGGCGCAGTGGTTGGGAGTCCGCCTGCCGATGCAGGGGACATGGGTTCGTGTCCCGGTCCGGGAAGATCCCACATGCCGCGGCAGCGGCTGGGCCCGTGAGCCATGGCCGCTGAGCCTGCGCGTCCGGAGCCTGTGCTCCACAGCGGGAGAGGCCACAGCAGTGAGAGGCCCGCATATCGCAAAAAAAAAAAAAAAAAAAAAAAAAAAAAAAAAAAAACTATCTACTACGACTAATTAAATATTAGTGACCATGACCTACACCACACCCAGCACCTTACCCATATCTGTACCCACGCGTCCACATTCCCTCATGTGACTGTTGATGAATGCTCCCATACCTAACGAAGGCCAATCCCCTCCACTTTTTTTTTTTTTACATCTTTATTGGAGTATAATTGTTTGCAATCGTGTGACAGTTTCTGCTTTATAACAAAGTGAGTCAGTTATACATATACATATGTTCCCATATCTCCTCCCTCTTGCATTTCCCTCCCTCCCACCCTCCCTATCCCACCCATCCAGGTGGTCACAAAGCACCGAGCTGATCTCCCTGTGCTATGCGGCTGCTTCCCACTAGCTATCTACCTTACGTTTGGTAGTGTATATATGTCCATGCCACTCTCTCGCTTTGTCACAGCTTACCCTTCCCCCTCCCCATATCCTCAAGTCCATTCTCTAGTAGGTCTGTGTCTTTATTCCTGTCTTACCCTTAGGTTCTTCATGACATGTTTTTCCCCTAAATTCCATATATATGTGTTAGCATATGGTATTTGTCTTTCTCTTTCTGACTTACTTCACTCTGTAAGATGTGGTACTTATATACAATGGAATATTACTCAGCCATAAAAGAAATGAAATCGAGCTATTTGTAATGAGGTAGATGGACCTAGAGTCTGTCTCCTCCACTTTTACAACAGAATCCACTTTCACCTACTCATGCTCACTGTTTCAGTAACTTTTCTTCTTTTCCCTGGAGCATCAACTTTTTTTCTTCTCCACTATGTAATTCCTGTTGGCAAACACATGTAATTTCTCTCCTCCTAAAAAACAACCAAGGAAACCAAATTTTCTCTCCTGAATCCATATCTCCCTACAGATATTATTCTTTTCTGTTACCTTATATAAAAACTCCCCATTGTTTTCAATCTCTCTTGAACCCACTCCAATCAGGTTTTGTTCCACCAAAACAGCCCTTCCCTCTATAACCATATCTTCCAGTCTTCAAAATGCAACATACAATTCTCTGTTCTCATCTCACTTGACCTTTCTGGAACATTGGGCTCAACTGATCTCTCCTCCTTGAAACACTTTTTTTTTTCTTCTTGGCTTCAAAAGCATTACACTTTCCTGATTTTCCTCCTACTTCAGTAGTGGCTTTTTTTCAGTCTCCTTTGTTGATTTCTTCTCATTTCCTCAATCTCTGCTCCAAGGCTCAGTCGTTGGTTCTTTTCTCATGTTTATTTACTCACATTTCAAGATTTTTAAACCCTTTTCTATATTTGTATCTATATTCTGAAAACTCTAATACTTATATCTCCAATCCAGACCTCTTTCCCAAACTTCAGATTATAGCTAATGGCCCACTTGATATCTCTACCTGGACATCTAATGAGAATCTCAAACTAAAGTGTCCAAAAGTGAACTGCTAATCATGTCCCCAAGTGGTCCTCCCACAGATTCCCCATCTCAGTAAATGACATCTCATCTTTCCAGTTGCTCTGGCCAAAAACGTGGAATAATCTTGGGTTCTCTCTTTTTGTCACAATCCTCATTGAGTTTGTCCCCAAATCCTGTTGGCTCTCCTTTAAAATGCACTCATAATCTGAATACTTCTCACCATCATCTCTCACATAAATTTCTCTAAATAATGCCCATTCTTGCTTCCTTCTAGTCTATTCTCACTTCAGTAGACAGAGGGATCTTTTCAAAATGTAGGTCAGATGATCCCACTCTTCTGCTTTAAACCCTTCAGTGGTTTCCTGTTTCACTCAGAATAAAGGCACGTGTCCTCACAGTGACCTCCCATGTCCTACAGTCTGTCCTGATACCCTGTCATTCTGTGCCTGTGATCTCATCTCCCACCATCCTGCCCCTTACTCATTCCCTCCAGCCACACTGAACAGCTTCTGTCCCCTGCCCACCAGGAATGCTCTCATCACAGGGCCTTTGTACTTGCTATGCCCTCTGCCTATAAAGCTCTTTCACCCTCGCCCCTCTGGACATAGCGTTGATTCTACTTGTCTATTCATTGATAGCATGTCTCTCTCCATCACAGTATAAGCTCCACCAAGGCAAGCACTTTCATCAGTTTTGTTTGCTGTTGTATCCCTGACACCAAGAATAGCAATGCTGCACAGTAGGCGCTCCATTAATAGGCGTTAGAATTAGTAAACTTCTGTTTCCTTTTCTTGTTTGTTTCATTTGTTTTTAAACATATTTCATTCTTCTTGCCCTTTGAAATGTATTTCATCTTATGATGAATTGTGAGATAGAAATCACTAACCGGTTCTTTCCACTTTTGGGTGAGGCTAAATTGTGATGCTTGTTCTGTTTTATATTTATCATTACTGGAATCTGTCTGTCCTTACACTTGTTTCATGCTGCTGGAATTAACATGGCTTTGTTAATGTGTTTTAACAAATCATAGTCACCCTCTCTTCTCAGTCCTAAATTTCTCGTTTTCCCCTGCTCGTTCTTAGTTAGATATCTCTGCCAAGCCACTCACATGCTCCATCCTGATTAGCCGAGTGACAAGAAGCAGGATCTAGTTTAGACAGTTTCCACAGATCCTTTTCTATGTACTATTTCCCACTTACATTTTCTCTCGACTTCTAGGATTTGGGGGTTTCTGGCATGCCTCTTGGGATGGACTTGATGTCTCCTTCTTTTTCCTTTACCACCAATTCTGCTTGCCTTCCTGGAATTGAACTTTATTTTATCACACAGTTTCCAATTCTGTCTGACCATCTGTCTTTGGAGTCTGCCATCCGCTCAGGTGAGACCTTCCTCTGCATGAAGAGAGCCACGCCCCCAACAAAGAGCAATGGTGCCAGCCTCTGGACATGGTTTTAAGGAATGGGTTCCTCCAGATGCATTTTATAGTTTTGTCATTTTTGCTTAAAGTGTTTCATCGGGATTTTGTTAATATTAGAGCACTTTATAAGTTGGGAAGAGTTGCTAACATCTTTTCAAATAAGAACATTTTATTTCTTATTCAAATTTTCCTGTAAATAGTTGGTTAATGTACAGTTTTTTAAAAAATTGGTAATGTGTCTCATTAAGGGTAAGATTGGGTATTTATATATTCATTGCTATTGTGAATAAGAGCTTTTTCCATTGAGTTTATGGGTAATATATATGAGAGTATGTTCTGTGTTCGGGGGATTTTGGAGAGGGGAGTAAAATATTTGGCATCTGGGCATCTTTTAAAATTCTTCAGCATAAAAGCATTTTAAACTAATTTTCAGTATTATAATGTATGTAATAACTTTGACTATTTATGCCTTTGTTCAAGTTGGATATATAAAAAGCTTCTTTATGACAAAGAACTGAATAACAAAAAATTCTGTATAACAAGAATAACATAGAATCTTGTTGAGGTTTCATAGAAAGAAGAACCTTGATTTTAATGATATGTATTCTAAGATTTTATGAGCTCTTTGTGTATATTTGTCAGTTGGTCTAAATTGTAGGACATTCACATATTACCCATGTCACTCCATCACTGCCTCAAACACCACATACTGCCCCTATAAACAATGAATATTTTAAAATAGAAATTTAAAATTTTAAATGATTTAGTGGAAATTGACCTGGAATAATAACTAGATTTTCACATCAGTGTTGCACTTTCTCCTATCATTGTGTCAAGAAATATACTTGGAAATAATCCAATGTGCAACTTTTTCATGGTGCACTTGGCTGCACGGTCTGAGTGAGGGAAGTCTCAAGAGGCTTTGAGCTAGATCTGAAGAGGTGGAACTGGCATGAATCTACTGCTTCAGAGTTGAGAAGTTTTATACCCTTTTTAGACACTCAAAATGGAAGCAATAAAAGTTGGTAGCAGAAAAATAGCCAGTCTCACATGTTTATACCTTCTCTCATTCTCTTTTTTTAAACTGAAGTATAGTTTATTTACAATATTATATTAGTCTCAGGTATACAGCATAGTGATTCTGTATTTTTGCAGATTATATTCCATTATAGGTTTTTACCAGATAATGGCTATAATTCCCTGTGCTCTATAGTAAATCCTTGTTGCTTATCTAGTTTATACTTAGTAGTTTGTATCTGTTAATACCTTACCCCTAATTTGTCCCTCCCCCTTCCCGCTCCCCTTTGGTAACCACAAGTTTGTTTTGGATGTCTGTGACTTTGTTTCTGTTTTGTGTACACATTCATTTGTATTACTATTTAGACTCCACACATAAGTGATATCATGCAGTATTTGTCTTTGTCTGACTTATTTCACTAAGCGCAGTACCCTCTAGGTCCATCCACGTTCCTGCAAATGGCAGAATTTTATTCTTTTTTATGGCTGAGTAATATTTCATTGTATATACCACATCTTAATCCAGTCATCTGTTGATGGGCTGCTTCCATGTTGACTACTGTAAATATTGGGTGCTATGAACATTGGGGTAAATATGTCTTTCCAGATTAGTGTTTTCATTTTTTGCATATATATACCCAGGAGCAAAATTTCTGGATCATATGGTAGTTCTAATTTTACCTTTGTGAGGAACCTCCATACTGTTCTCCACAGTGGCTGCACCAATTTACATTCCCACCAACAGTGCAAGAGGGTTCCCTTTTCTCCACACCCCTCCAGCATTTGTTATCTGCAGGTTTTTTGATGACAGCTCTTCTGACCCATGTGAGGCGATATCTCATTGGTGTTTTGACTTGCATTTCTCTAATAATTACTGATACTGAGCATCTTTTCATGTGCCTGTTGGCCATCTGTATGCCTTCTTTGGAAAATGTCTATTCAGGTCTTCTGCCAATTTTTTGATTGGGTTGTTTGGTCTTTTTGATATTGAGTTGTATGAGCTGTTTGTATATTTTGGACATTAACCCCTTGCCAGTCATGGTCATATCATTTGCAAATATTTTCTCCCATTTAGTAGGTTGTCTTTTCATTTTGTCAATAGTTTCCTTTGCTGTGCAAAAGCCTTTAAGTTTAATTAGGTCCCTTTTGTTTATTTTTGCTTTTATTTCTTTTGCCTTAGGAGACTGATCCAAAAAAATATTGCCACGATTTATGTCAGAGTGTTCTGTCTATGTTCTCTTCTAATTTTATGGTTTCTGCTCTCACATTTAGATCTTTAAACCATTTGAGTTTATTTTTTTATCTGGTGTGAAGGAATGCCCTCATCTCAGTGTTTCATATATGGGTGTCCACATACCTTTTCTCTTAACCTTTCTCTATTGGAGAAACACTGGTGTTGTCCAAGATAACCTCATAACCAGAATACCCCAAATAGAAATAGGGTACCTAAGAGCAAGCTCACCAGGAAAACACTGGATTTCCTCATTAAACAGTTAATATAATTCTAAAAGCATGGTTTGTTAAGCATGGGGAAAGGGATTTAACTGAGGATCCATTAGGATGCTTTTGCAGGGAACATTCCTGGAGCACACACACACACACATACACGTGTGTGTGCACGCACACACACATATCTTGGTAATTCTGCTTTTGTTAGACTAGGAAAATTGCATTCTTTAAACATGCAACACTTGATGATGGAGCCAGATGTCAAAAAGCATGTGGAGTTGGAGAAAGATAGAATCTTAAGATTGAAGTTTTGCCATGGAAAATCCAAATACAGATCAAGGAATTTTTTTAAGGAAAACTTTTAACAGCCTATTTTTTGTAGTCTGTTTCGGAGATAAGATATCCTAATACTGTGAAAACAGTCATTCTTCTGAGAGTAATATTGATTATAAAACCTATTTTTTCATCACCACTGTATTAACAGTAATCAACTGACTGTACTGGCATTCATATTGTCAGGTTGAACATATACACAGTCCTTTTCCCCAGTTCCGATAATGTAACGAAGTCCACTTTCTCCAAAGTCTAACTAACATCACACACTGAGGCTGACATCTTTGTTAGTTTTACTTTAGATTCCCTACTGGTGTAAAAGTGTTTTATTTTACATCTCTGAGTACAACTTTGGTTTGGGGAAAACATGGAGGTTTATAAGGGTTGTGTGTAAAGGAAGGGGCTCATTAATAAACACATTGCACTTTAGGATTTTAAGGAAAGCTATCCAAAAATTGCAGCATGATGATAAGCTGACACATTGTTTTGTCTAAATAAATCCATGTGTTGGAGCGCCGATTCTAGGACATCTTCCAAAGCTACAGACCTTTGGTGTTGCCCTTGCTGCGTGCGTTTGCACAGCTGAGCCAGCAGGCTATGCTGCTTTGACTCAAAGAGCGGTCCATATCCAGGCATTAAGTCACTATACCGGACACGCACCACTGGAATGCTGTGACCTACATACAGTGTATGTGGTTTACATTTTCAGTAACTGGGAGGCAATTTAATTGTCTGACTCAATTACAGTAAGTGAGAACCAGCCTGCCAAGTTTTCAGTCACCTCCTGAAAACAGACCCCTCAAAGTCAGGCCAGATTCTCGAAGGAGAAGCTAGGTCAGTGAAGCTGCTGATGAAGCATGTGTGTTCCAGGGTGTATCTCGAGAAAACTGCTGCTTTTTCTTGATCCTCTATTTCCAGCTCTGGCTCTCTAAAACAGGTCAAACTCTAGGATCAACAGTACAATTGAGTTTGACTCTAGCAGAATGGGAATCCCATTTTGGGCAATTGTTTCTTAGAGTAAAGCCAAAAGAAACATTGCCCAGTGGGAGGAACCATAATAAACTGGGTTTTGATTAAGTTGGAAAGTGTACATTTTCCAAGCAGCACTGTTGCACTTGGAATTTTATATTAGTCTTAATCTCCACCGGAAAAGGGTAGCCTGGGCTCTGGAGACTAGACTACCCCATGTCCTCCGTGGTCAACCGACTAAAGATTGGTTTGTCAAGGGACTCCTCCTTCGATCTGCCAAAACTGGCTTCTGACCAGAAGGTGCACGGTGCGCTTAGCCAGAGAACTGCTGCTTAGCGAGAAACAGCCCAAGTGTCTACTAAGAAACAGCTAGTCTGACTCTCAACGCCTCATGAAACAAAAGGAATCTGTTCACATCTCTTTCTTGGAATGTGCCAAGCAATAGGCATTCAATTTGACGTCTTCCCCTCTTCGGCAACTATGTTAAAAAAATATTGGAGAAAATTCTTAGGAGCGATGATCAAGACTGACACCTACTAGGAGAAGTCCTGGAGAAATGCAGATAAAATTCTAGTAAGAAAAGTAAAACTAGAGTGAGAGGAGAGCCTTTTATTTTTATCCACCAGCTCTGAAAACAAATAATTCTGCAGTATTTATAGTAACTATGGAAATCCCAGCAACTTGATAATAAGCAGCTAGATCACTGACACTTGTTAAAAGTACTAATAATTATGTTGGAAACTTGTTCCTCCCACATGCTGAGTTTATGAAGTTAAGGGAGGACCGAGAGTGGGGCAGGTGACGAGGCCGTGAGAGAACAATCTGACCTGAGACCGATGTTTTCCTTTTTTTCATTTTAAAATTTTATTTTATTTTATTTCCAACTGTGGTAAAAGACCACATAACATAAAATTTACCAGCTTAACTATTTTTAAGTGTACAGGTCAGTAGTATTAAGTACATTCACACTGTTCGCAACCAATCTCCAAAACTCTTTTCATCTTGAAAAACTGAAATTCTATACCCATTAGACAACAACGACTTGCTATTTTTTTTCAAATCAATGTTATATCTCATAAATTATCATCAGTGAGTACAGAACAGAGAATTTATTTTTTAACCCAGTAAGATCTGTATAGGCGCAGTAAAAGGCCTTTTGCTACTGATAAGGGCTTCAAATTATTTGAAGAGGTTAAAATACTTATAACTTGTAAGTCCAAGCACTGCATTTTCTGTTTATATATTATCGATGTCTTTAGAACCACATGGCTATATTTGAAAGACTACTGGGCCAGGAATTACCATAATTTAGATTCCATGACATTATGTCTATTCAAAATATGATATAGAGAGGATGCAATAAAATATAATAAACTTGTAAAGCAGATATGCCATTACCCATCCCCACCAAAGGGTTGAAGCTGTTCTCCTTTATGAGGAGACTATTAATCAATGCCACCTGGCCCTATCAGAGTCTTCACTTCTCTTTCCAAAGAGTACGTATTTTCAATAATATCCCAGAATTTGTTAACAATTCATTAATATTAAGTATATTTTGTTTTGGAAATTTTATGCTTTGAAAGATATTCTTCAAATCATTGGGTCCACACAGTTTTGGGGGGAGAGTGGTAGGGGCTGGGGAAGTGTGGTTGAGTGTAGTGGCCCTGGGTTTGGGGTCCCTGCAGATGAACCTGTGTTTGGACCCAAGCTCTGCCACTTTGCAACCATTGGCTATACCTTTCTGTTTCTACTCCTCAGTTTCCTCGTCTATTAAATGGGTGGGAAAAAAACTAATGAAATAATACTCTCAGCTCTCAGCATGGGATATAGGAAACAGTTAACAAAAGTTACCAATTATTATTATCTTAAAAATAAGCAAATCAGCATGTACCCACACAAATTGTCCTTTGCCCGGCCATCAGTACTAGAATCTCCATGTACTTCTTTAGCATAAGGGCCTGTAACATTCTTGTTCTTAGATGAAATTAACGTAATACTAACCAGATGAAGTAAAGGACCATCTATAGAATGTGGTTTCAATGTTCCTGGAAGACCCCTCCTCACATGCGGAGGGCTGATATTCCAAAAACTATCAGCTTCATCTTATTTAATTTCATTTCATAGTATGTTTAAATTTAAGTTTGAACAAATCCTCCCCTTCTTTCTCTCTTCCTCTTCTTTTCCCTCTCCCTTACCTTTTCTCTTCCCCTATCTGGGATGTCTTTAGCGGGCTTCTCAACGTTGCTATAAATGGTAGGAAGCTGGCACCAGCTGTCCAGGGTCAAGATTCAGTGAGCAGGTCTGAAAAGTTGGCGTTACCATCTGCCAATTATTCTTTAGTTAACGTTAAAATGAAAATATTTTTGGAGGAATAGACTTTAAGCTCTAGGTGGTAGTAATACGTTTTTATTTTCTTCATTTTCTTTTGTTTTTTTTCTTTTTCTTTTTTTTCTGCAACGAACATGTATGACTGTCACAATCAGAAAAAAAGTGTTTTAAGAAAAATAAAGAAAGAAATTGATAGTATGATTTAGAGAGTACAAATTGAGGCCAGGAATCATTTGTTCCCTGTGTACTTCTTCTACCACAATTCCTAAGGATTTGGGGTGTATGACTTGTATAACTTGGTTATGTATTTTATTGTTCTTGACTTTCATCATGACATTTCTGACAGTTTCCTGGGAGATAAAAAAAGTCTATGAAGTACATTGACACAAAACATATATATTTTTTTCCTTCCTCGGGTTTGTACAGCTTATAAATTAGATTGCAAGTGTGAAAATTATATGCTATCTTTAACTGCCTTTTGGCCTCAGAGTTTCCTCACGCATTGACTTTTCCTTCTCAGCATATGACGTTCTAGAATGTTACATGCTTTAGCTTTTTACCTTCAGTATGCCAGATCAACTTCTCATGTTCACGTGGGAGTATGTTTCAGTAGAATGGCACATCAATTTACACAATGAATAAGAGATAATACTAAAAGCACTTTTTGAAAGTAACATAAAAAAGTAAAATTTATAAATATATCTTTAGAAATCAACTTAGAGTAGCAATTTCTCGGTACAGGACACATTTTTCTTCCTTGAAAAGTATCTAAATTCATGTCTAAACCTTTGAAGAAACTGTGACAGTACAGTTATGACTTTTCCCAGTGAGAGAAAAAGAAATTACATACATCAGTTGTTCCATATGCCTGCTTTATGTCAAAGTCTTTAACATTTTATTGACTCTGGTCAGATATCTCAGGAAACACATCAGCTTATGATACACACGTTCAATCCTTGAATCCATTTTCTTATACTGCTTTGAACTCGCTTTTCTTTGTGAGGCAAGAACGTTAAAGTTTCAATAAGCCTGGCATTAAAGACAATGAGGATACTATCAGTAAACACGGGAGCCATCTCATCACACAGACTTAGAAAAAAGGAGCATGTTTTTCAGACTCAGAAAACTCTTTTGAAGTTTGCACTTTTATGACTTGTGGCAGAGCCACTGTGGGATTTCTGGGTAAAGGGGTTTCCATCATCCCTTCTCTGGAAATCCTGAAAGCAGAATCTCTCCCTGTGCTCCTGGCCAGCTCCGACCGTCTCGGCTTCCTGTACCACTTCCTCCCCAGAGATTCCTTACTTGAAACTTATTATACCACAACACGTTGGAGTCCTTCTTCCCATATGGCAACTTTATCTCCAAGTTATTTACAAAAAAACAAAAACTAATGAAGAACATTACTCATAGATTTGAGTGGCAACTTTCAACTCAATTTTTACAAATTTGGAAAAGAAATGGAATGGAGATTTGCAGTAGGAAAACTTTGATGAGTGGCTTTTGAAGTAAGTAGGAAAGAGTCTGCCCTTTTTACAGAGACTTTCCAAATCCACAGAGTCACATATTGAATATATTATGGGCCGTATTCTCATTCTTTTCCCCTCTTTTGATATGTAAGATGATACTTTTCCTTCCTTTGAGTCTTTGAATCCTTTAACATACTGATGGCTCATTCTTTGGACACTCATGGACACAAAAACTGGTTCTCCTCCTGCTGCTTTTCCAGAGGAAGTCTCTTTAATCTTACCTTATATGTGACATGTATCATTGTGCTGAGCATCCCCTGTAGCATGTTAACAGACAGGACACGACACACGTTCCGAAACTATTTGGAGAACTTCCAGAAGAGAGCAATCAGTTCTTAAGAAAATGCAAAATTAATTAAGATGATGAAATTTTTGTCATTTATATCTATATATGTTAAATTTATCTAACATAAAATGCTATGATGCATTGTCACATTTTATTAATTTATATGCTATAGCAGCACATAATTATTCTCTTCTCTATGTCAGTTACTTGTACCACGATTTTTTATAGCATTTATCATATTATATAATAACACTCTTCGACATGCCTTTCTGAGTAAACTGATATTATCTCCAAAGCAAAGACTGGGTCTCTGTCTTCCTTGATTTTGTAGTACTTTGCACGATCTTCGGTAGAGAATAGACAGTGAAATGCACAGTGGTTGAGTAAATGAAAATCAGGCAGATAGATGATTGGATGTATGGATAGTCAGACACATATATTTGATACTATAATCTTGTCTGTAAAACAAATGTAGGAGAATTTACTCGATTTTTCCTAGAGAGCTCTTTAGGATTAGGCATGATATAAAGAGAATGATGATGCAATACTGTACAACAGGGCTTCACAACAATGGCAATGCAGACATTTAGGCAAGTTAATGTTTTGTTGCAGGTGCTGTCCGATGAATTGCAAGATGTTTAGCAGCATCCCTGGCCTCTACCAAGTAGATGCCAATAGCAACACCCGCCTCCTCAGCTCTGACAACCAAAAATGCCTCCAGACAGTGCCAACTGTCCCTGAGAGAGGGAGGGGGAAAATCACCTTCAGTGGAGAAATGCTGCTATATAGTGTCTGATTTCAGGATGGTATGATGCATTTGTATCGCATTTTAGAAAGTGAGTACATATCTGGGTTGGGAAATAAAGGGAATAGTAATGCCATTTTCCTACCTAGATTAGGAAAGATAAGAAGCAATCATTGTCTTCCTGAAAAAATTGTTTCAAGCAATGTCACTTATTCTGGTAAACTGCGTATTTCCAAGCTATAAAGTGAAAATAAGCCTCTGATGTCCAAAATCCTAGTGTTCCAAAGCATGGGCTCTCCATGTAGTTTCCTTCTATAAGATAAACTTTCACACATCTGTTGGAACTGCCTAACACTACCTTCTTTTCTCTTCTATGCTTGGATTATTTTTAGCACATATCTCACAATTTTTTAATTAAATATTCCCATTTAACAAATTCTGCAAAATATGCCTCTGTTTTGTTTTATTTTAGAAATTGGACAGAGTATAACTGAGTTGTGGACTCCTTAGTTTACACATAAATTTTAATTAAATCTAATGATCATTTCACTAAGTTTTCAAAATGCTTTCACATTTAAGAAAACATATTCTCCCTGAAGAGTCAGGTCAGATAAGGTTTAGGTAATGAATGAGGAAGTAAAGGAAACCTAGAGAATTAGGAAACTGTGTGGGTCAGAGTATATTGCTGGCAGAACAAGCAGTGAATCTGAAATCTTGCGTCCCAATCGCAAATTCTAAGCTCAAATTTCAGCAGGCATAAGAATGGCCTTGGGAACTTGTTTAAAATGCAAATTCTTGGGCTTCCCTGGTGACACAGTGGTTGGGAGTCCACCTGCCGATGCAGGGGACAGGTTCGTGCCCTGGTCCGGGAGGATCCCACGTGCCGTGGAGCAGCTGGGCCCATGAGCCATGGCCACTGGGCCTGCGCATCCAGAGCCTGTGCTCCGCCGCGGGAGAGGCCACAGCAGTGAGAGGCCCACGTACCGCAAAAAAAAAAAAAAAAAAGCAAATTCTTGTGCCGCACAGCCAAAGATTCTGCTTCGGTACATTTGGGTGCTGTCCAAGAATTTACTTTTTTTCTTTTGGTAGAAAGTCTGGTGCTCTCTTCTGGACTATTTTTGGCTTCTCCCTTCTTCCCAGTTCCCCTTCTTACTGCCCGTCTCCATCACAGATATTCACTTTAATGCATTTAATATATGTTCTTAGATATGTATGCATCCCAGTAAAGTCTATAGGCTGTTTTGTGTGTACCTTGCTTTTTTTTTCTTTCAACATCTTTATTGGAATATAATTGCTTTACAATGGTGTGTTAGTTTCTGCTTTATTAAAAAATTGAAGAATAAAAACCATATGATCATCTCAAGAGATGCAGAAAAAGCTTTTGACAAAATTCAACACCGATTTATGATAAAAACTCTCCAGAAAGTGGGCATACAGGAAACCTATCTCAGCATAATAAAGGTCATATATGACAAACCCACAGCAACCATCATTCTCAATGGTGAAAAACTGAAAGCATTTCCTCCACGTTCAGGAACAAGACAAGAATGTCCACTCTCACCACTATTATTCAGCATAGTTTTGGAAGTCTTAGCCATGGCAGCCAGAGAAGAAAAAGAAATACAAATTGGAAAGGAAGAAGTAAAACTGTCACTGTTTGCAGATGACATACTATACATAGAGAATCCTAAAGATACCAACAGAAAACTACCAGAGCTAATCAATGAATTTGGTAACGTTGCAGGATACAAAATTAATGCACAGAAATCTCTTGCATTCCTATACACTAATGTTGAAAAATCTGAAAGAGAAATTAAGGAAACACTCCCATTTACCATTGCAAGAAAAAGAATGAAATAACTAGGAATAAATCTACCTAGGGAGACAAAAGACCTGTGTGCAGAAAACTATAAGACACTGATGAAAGAAATTAAAGACAATACCAACAGATGGAGAGATATACCATGTTCTTGGACTGGAAGAATGAATATTGTGAAATGACTATACTACCCAAAGCAATCTACAGATTCAATGCAATCCCTATCAAAGTACCAATGGCATTTTTTACAGAACTAGAACAAATAATCTTAAAATCTGTATGGAGACACAAAAGACCCCGAATAGCCAAAAGCAGTCTTGAGGGAAAAAAACGGAGCTGGAGGAATCAGACTCCCTGACTTCAGACTATACTACAAAGCTACAGTAATCAAGACAATATGGTACTGGCACAAAAACAGAAACATAGATTAATGGAACAAGATAGAAAACCCAGAGGTAAACCCACGCACCTATGGTCAACTCATCTATGACAAAGGAGGCAAGGCTCTACAATGGAGAAAAGACAGTCTCTTCAATACGTGGTGCTGGGAAACTTGACAGTTACAAGTAAAAGAATGAAATTAGAACACTCTCTAACACCATACACAAAAATAAACTCAAAATGGATTTGAGACCTAAATGTAAGACTGGACACTATAAAACTCTTACAGGAAAATATAGGAAGAACACTCTTTGACATAAATCACAGCAAGATCCTTTTTGACCCACCTCCTAGAGAAATGGAAATAAAATAAAAAATAAGCAAATGGGACCTAATGAAACTTAAAACCTTTTTCACAGCAAAGGAAACCATAAACAAGACGAAAAGACAACCCTCAGAATGGGAGAAAATGTTTGCAAATGAATCAACGGACAAAGGATTAATCTCCAAAATATATAAACATCTCATGCAGCTCAATATTAAAAAAAAAAAAAACAACCCAATCAAAAAATGGGCAGAAGACCTAAATAGACATTTCTCCAAAGAAGACATACAGATGGCAAGAAGCCCGTGAAAAGCTGCTCAATATCACTAATTATTAGAGAAATGCAAATCAAAACTACAATGAGATATCACCTCACACCAGTTAGAATGGGCATCATCAGAAAATCTACAAACAACCAATGCTGAAGAAGGTATGGAGAAAAGGGAACCCTCTTGCACTGTTGGTGGGAATGTAAATTGATACAGCCTCTATGGAGAACAGTATGGAGGTTCCTTAAAAAACTAAAAATAGAATTACCATATGACCCAGCAATCCCACTACTGGGCATATACCCAGAGAAAACCATAATTCATAAAGACACATGCACCCCAATGTTCATTGCAGCACTATTTACAATAGCCAGGTCATGGAAGCAGCCTAAATGCCCATCGACAGATGAATGGATAAAGAAGATTGTGATATATATATATATATATACAATGGAATATTACTGAGCCATAAAAAGAAATGAAATTGGGTCATTTGTTGAGACATGGATGGATCTAGAGACTGTAATACAGAGTGAAGTAAGTGAGAAAGAGAAAAACAAGTATCATATATTAATTCATATATGTGGAACCTAGAAAAATGGTACAGATGAACTGGTTTGCAGGGCAGAAATTGAGACCCAGATATTGAGAACAAACTTATGGGCACTAAGCGGGGAAAGCTGTGATGGGATCTGCGTGTTAGTGTGATGAATTGTACAATTGGGATTGACATGTATACACTGATATGTGTAAAATTGATGACTAATAAGGACCTGCTGTATAAAAAAAAAATAAAATTTTATTTTATTTAAAAATTCAAAAAAAAGGAAAAAATTGTAAAGCAAAGTTCATTTAATAGAATAACTTCAGTAAATTATCTGAATTTGTATGTTCTAAAGTTTTATGCTACATTTTAGTGTCTGTTTCTATAAATGTTAACATTACAAATAGAATCGAGCACAGCTTTGAAAGAGCCAATATGAAACTTTACAATCAACATAGGATATAGATACTGAATTCTTTAGACAATAGCTAATTGTCTAAATAAATTAATAGCATGGCTATTATTATTTTTATTAAAAAGACAATCAAAAACCATTCATTACCCTGTGTAAATTTAAGACACAGAAGTTAGCACATATTCATATAGTTTATAAAAACTGCAACAGAAAGCTAGAAATGGAAAACTAGTTAATAGTGATCTTTGGATTTCCACAGGCTGAATGGGTTAAACAATTATATAAACTTCTTGTTTCTCAATAAGTAACATTGATCCAGAAGACAGTATTTTTTCCCTCCTCTAATAATGAAATGTATTTTGTTAATTTTAGTTTTTTTGCTCTTTAAAGACAATGGAAAAATATATGCTCCTGGTGTTGGCAGAGTTGATGCATCCTAGTTATGTGGACACATCAATGTTTTGAGATAGATTTATTCTTTTTCCTCAGAGTAGACGATGAAGTTTAACTTGGAATTTATCGAGTAATTTTATTCCATTTAGATGGACAATTCAGGCAATTTACATTACAAATTATAAAATAAGTGACTGAAATTTTCACTTTTTTGTAATTACATATGTGAAATAATTAGAAATACAAGAGTAACACATTCAATGTTCATAGTTAAAGATGACAAAAATGCACATAAAGATACATACTAACATGACAAATGTCATGTATACATATGTGTGGGTGTATGTGTATATACAAAGTGAGTAATATATGTATATATTATAAACAGGTGTTTTTCAAATTTGTGCTGAGTACTCCCTCAACATGTCAGGGACTCTACTCAAAATTTTGTTTATTTTCTCCTTTCATCCTCATGCAAACCTTACAAAATATGTAATATTACTATCACCATATTATAGAAGAGACAACTGAAGCTCAGAAAAGTTAAGTGACTTGCCCAAGTACTCCAGCTAGTAAGGAGTAAAGTCGGAATATTAAAAAAAAAGAAAAAGAAAAAAGCTGGCCTGACTACTCAGACACTAGGCGCCTCATAGACCCCACTGAAGCTAACGCTCTCTAAGCATAGCAGGATGCATGGGAACATGTATTTCTTAAGCTTGTCTACTTAATTTTTTAAAACCACAGTCTATATTTATCAAAGGCTATGCTTAAATTAATTCATTGTTAAGAATTCTTTTAAAAAGCCACTTCCCAGCAATTATCCAAAATGGGGGGAAAAAAGAAGTGACATTTTCAAGGAATAAAAACTAAGCAATCCATATGGCTAGGTTTTCCTTGGAAACAGCATATTTTGGTTTAGTGTTGGACTGCGCATCAGAGCTGGGCAGGCTCTAGAACATTTCCCAGACCCCTTGATGATTGTTTTAGCAGGAGGCACCGACACGAGCAGAGTTAAGCCAGGCACTTGTGTGGATGAGTCCTGACTCCTCTGTGAACAGCTGACAGAAGACAGACGGTGTGTGCTCTAGTGTGGGACAGCTTCAGGGCATGTCATGGTCCTTTTAGTCACATGCTCATATAAATGAATTGCTTCACAGAATGATAGAGCTGGAAGGGACCAGAGAGAACATCTTATCTAACTCTCATGTTTTGCAGCCAGATCTAGAGAATAAAGGGATTGGCTCCAAGACAGGCAGATAATCAGTGGCAGGGTTAGGAAGGGAACTGAGGTCTCCTAACTCAAATACAGTGATTTTAGCTCCCTTAACACAAGGTGAGATGTATTCTTTTCATTGCAAGTGTGAAACTGTATAATTCAAAGTGGCTGGAGTTTAAAGGAGGTATTGTCAGTTCATGTAACTGAAACAGCCACAACAGTAACAAAAGGAGCCAGCTTTTCTCTCCATCTTTCACCAACACTTCCCCTACATTGACTCCATTCTCAGGCTTCCCTTGGTAGCAAGATGGTTACAGAGGTATAGCTTCAATATCCTCTTAAGTTCAAGTGCAGGGGAAATGGGAACTTCTCTTTCTCCAAACAGATTCAAACTAAAATCTTGTCCTAACTTTCTCAAGCCAGAAATACATTTGTCTCTGTTCCTGAAAAATCATCACTGCTAGGGCGATGGAATGCCTGGAGCAGGGTCAAGTTCACATGCCCATCCTCAGAGCCTTTTTAAAACCACATGACTAAGAGTGGGGCTGGGGTATTTGGGGTATTTTCAACAGGAGAAGAGTAAATGAATGAAGAATGCCAAACAACATATGCCCACTATATGAAAGTAAATAATGCTATCATAAAGTATGGAAGTGGCTAGTCATCGCTACAGAAATGAATAAAAGTCTCTATCATTGAAAGAAGACACACCATGATTTGTGTCACAAGTATTATTCAGGTTACTTACACTTTATTAAGTTATAAATCATTTTAAACAAAGAAGGGACAGAAAAATATTTTAATAACAGTGACCAAAAATCCAAAGTGTACTGCAAGTTATTGGGAGGAAGAGCAGAGAGGAAAAATGTTATCTCACCTGCAGGAAGTGGAAATGGTGATAACATTAAATCAATATTTTTACCTATCCTAATAGAATGAAAAATTCTTATGCTGCATTTCATCTACTCTCTACATCCAGTGCTCTTCACTCTTGCCTGTGTTTTCTTTTTCATTTTTCCATAATATCATAATTTAAGATATTATATGATATATGTACATTTCTATGGTTTGCTGAGTGTGTTTCCAGCTAGAATATAAGCTCCTAAAAGGTAGGGATCTTTGTCTTTTGTGCTGATATGTCTCAATGTGTGGAAGAGCCCCCAGCACAGAGTAAACAGTTAATAAATTTTTGTTTATTGCTATAGAGTCAGATATGGTAGCCATTACTCACCTGTGACTATTTAAATTTTAATTTAAATTAATTAAAAGGAAATTTATTGTAAAAGCCAGTACGTAAGTCACACTAGCCACATTTTATGTGTTCAGTAGCCTCATGTGCTAGAGGCCACCATAATAGAAGGTACAGTTATATGTCATTGTTTTCATTTTAAGAAAGTTCTACTGGACACTATCCATTTAATGAATGCATAAATATTCAGAGTAAAGAAGAAGACAAGTGAATGCCATTATAATAATAGGCTGTGAAGTTAACATTTAAAAGCAGAAGGCTGTATCAAATCCTGAAAGACCTTTGTGGAAAATCAGAAACAATTAATAGTATCAAGTTTAGAGAAGTTTTTGATAAAATGAAAACCTGAATTTGACTCTAGATAAATAATGTAAAAGCTGAGAGACTAAATGATTTGGGAATAGACATGAAAATTGACATTAGAAAATCTTAGGCCTTTAAATAGAGTACTCAATAGCATAAGGAAGGCTTTTTCACCTTATTATCTTCATTAAAATCACTTCATAAAAATAAGGAGAAGAGGAAAGATACATAATCTTTATTTTCAATGAAACTAGATGACTAGTAACCTTAATACAAATATATAATTATGGAAAGCTGATAGAGAATTGGAATATGACACAATACCAGCTTTTTAGTGCCTCATTTTTAATTACAAATAGACAGCAAATGATCACCACGCACGTATGGAAAGCCTCCAACATGGAAGAGAGAAGCCAAAAAACCTGAGGGAAAAAAAGAATGGGAGAAACAAGGAACAGTATAAGAACCACGAAAAAATTCTCAAAGGAAGAAGATGATATTATATGCATTAAACAAAAACATTATTCTATAAAATGGAGAAAGATAGAGCAAACTGTTTGAAATTAAAAATAAAATGGTATTTTTTCAATTAAGAAGAAAATAACAAAAAAATAAGGAAGAAGGATCAGAAAAACAGTAAAGGGTAGGATCAATACAGGAGGTCCAAAATCCAACTAATAGGCATTCTATAAACAGTAAATGGAACAGGACCTTCAAGATGGTGGAGGAGTAAGACATGGAGACCACCTTCCTTCCCACAAATACATCAAAAATACATCTATAAGTGGAACAACTACTACAGAACACCTACTGAATGCTGGCAGAAGATCTCAGACTTCCCAAAAAGCAAGAAAATCCCCACGTACCTGGGGTCTTGGTGCTCCAGCCTGGTGTCAGGCCTGAGCCTCTGAGGTGGGAGAGCCAAGTTCAAGACATTGGACGAGCAGATACCTTGCTGCCCCACATAATATCAAACAGCGAGAGCTCTCCCAGAGATCTCCATCCCAACACTAAGACTCAGCTCCACCAAATGGCTAGCAAGCTCTAGTGTTGGACGCCACATGCCAAACAACTAGCAAAACAGGAGCACAACCCCACCCATTACCAAAGAGCCTGGCTAAAATCATACTAAGTTCACAGACACCCCAATAACACACAAACGGATGCAGCTCTGCTCACCAGAAAGACAAGATCCAGCCCAACCCACCAGAACACAGGCACAAGTCCCCTCCATCAGGAAGCTGACACAAGCCACTGAACAAACCTTACCCACTGGAAACAGACACCAAAAACAATGGGAACTACAAACCTGCAGCCTGCGAAAAGGAGACCCCAAACACAGTAAGTTAAGCAAAATGAGAACACAGAGAAAGGCACAGCATATGAAGGAGCAAGGTAAAAACCCAACCGACCAGACAAATGAAGAGGAAATAGGCAGTCTACCTGAAAAAGAATTCAGAGTAATGACAGTAAAGATGAACCAGATCTTGGAATTAGAATAGAGAAAATACAAGAAACATTTTAACAAAGACCCAGAAGAACTAAAGGGCAAACACTGATGAACAACACAATAAATGACATTAAAACTTCTCTAGAAGGAATCAATAGCAGAATAACTGAGGCAGAAGAACAGATAAATGACCTGGAAGATAAAATAGTGGATACTACTGCCACAGAGCAGAATAAAGAAAAAAGAATGAAAAGAATTGAGAACAGTCTCAGAGAACTCTGGGAGAACATTAAACACACCAACATTTGAAATAATAGGGGTCCCAGAAGAAGAAGAGAAAAAGAAATGGTCTGAGAAAATATTTGAAGAGATTATAGTTGAGAAATGACCTAACATGGGAAAGGAAATAATCAATCAAGTCCAGGAAGCAGAGAGAGTACCACACAAGATAATTCCAAGGGGAAACATGCCAAGACACATATTAATCAAACTATCAAAACTTAAATACAAAGAAAAATTATTAAAAGCAGCAAGGAAAAGCAACAAATAACATACAAGGGAATCCCCATAATATTAATACCTGAGCTTTCAGCATAAACTCTGCAAGCCAGAAGGGAGTGGCAGGACATATTTAAAGTGATGAAAAGGAAAAACCTACAACCAAGATTACTCTACCCAGCAAGTATCTCATTCAGATATGATAGAGAAATTAAAACCTTTACAGACAAGCAACAGCTAAGAGAATTCAGCACCACAAAACCAGCTTTACAACAAAACATAAAGGAACTTCTCTAGGCGGGAAACACAAGAGAAAGAAAAGACCTACAAACACAAACGCAGAGCAATTAAGAAAATGGTAACAGTAACGTACATACCGATAATTACTTCAAATGTAAATGGATTAAATGCTTCCACCAAAAGACATAGACTGGCTGAATGGATACAAAAACAAGACACGTATATATGCTGTCTACAAGAAACCCACTTCAGACCTAGGGACACATACAGACTGAAAGCGAGGGGATGGAAAAAGTTATTCCATGCAAATGGAAATCAAAAGAAAGCTGGAGTAGCAATTCTCATAACAGACAAAATAGACTTTAAAATAAAGACTGTTACAATGGACAAAGAATGACACTTCATGATGATGAAGGGATCAATCCAAGAAGAAGATATAACAACTGTAAATATTTATGCACCCAACATAGGAGCACCTCAGTACATAAGGCAAATGCTAACAGCCATAAAAGGGGAAATTGACAGTAACACAAATATAGTAGGGGACTTTAACACCCCATTTTCACCAATGGACAGATCATCCAAAATGAAAATAAATAAGGAAACACAAGCTTTAAATT
Source organism: Phocoena sinus (assembly GCF_008692025.1). NCBI lineage: Eukaryota > Metazoa > Chordata > Mammalia > Artiodactyla > Phocoenidae > Phocoena > Phocoena sinus. Next base: position 79,609,208 of record NC_045774.1, on the reverse strand, counting down.
ACATATAAAACAAGATGGAATTAATTGATATTTCTAGGATACTCCATCCAAAAACAAGAGACTACATTTTCTTCTCAAGTGCTCATGGAACATTCTCCAGGATAGATCATATCTTGGGTCACAAATCAAGCCTTGGTGTATTTAAGAAAATTGGGATCATATCAAATATCTCTTCTGACCATAACGTTATAAGACTAGATATCAATTACAGGAAAAAAAAATGTAAAAAATACAAACACATGGAGGCTAAACAATATGCTACTAAATAACCAAGAGGTTACTGAAAAAATCAAAGAGGAAATTTAAAAAAACCTAGAAACAAATGACAATGAAAACACGACAAATAAAAACCTATGGGCTGCAGCAAACGCAGTTCTAAGAGGGAAGTTTAGAGCAATACAATCCTACCTCAAGAAAGAAGAAACATCTCAAATAAACAACCTAACATTACACCTAAAGTAATTAGAGAAAGAAGAACAAAAAATCCCCAAATTTAGCAGAAGGAAAGAAATCATAAAGATCAGATCAGAAATAAATGAAAAAGAAGTGAAGGAAGTGATCACAAAGATCAATAAAACTATAAACTGGTTCTTTGACAAGATAAACAAAATTGATAAACATTATCCAGACTCATCAAGAAAAAAAGGGAGAAGACCCAAATCAACAGAATTAGAAAAGAGAAATAACAATTCACACTGATGAAATACAAAGGATCATGAGGGATTACTACAAGCAACTATATGCCAATAAAATGAACATATGGGAAGAAATGGACAAATTCTTAGAAAAGCACAACCTTCTGAGACTGAACCAGGAAAAAATAGAAAATATAAACAGACCAATCACAAGCACTGAAATTGAAACTGTGATTAAATATCTTCCAACAAACAAAAGCCTAGGACCAGATGGCTTCACAGGTGAATTCTACCAAACATTTAGAGAAGAGCTAACACCTATCCTTCTCAAACTCTTCCAAAATATAGCAGAGGGAGGAACACTCCCAAACTCGTTCTAGGAGGCCACCATCGCCCTGATACCAAAATCAGACAAATATGTCACAAAGAAAGAAAACTAAAGGCTAATATCACTGTTGAACATAGATGCAAAAATCCTCAACAAAATACTAGCCAACTGAATCCAACAGCACATTAAAAGGATCACACAGCATGATCAAGTGGGGTTTATCCCAGGAATGCAAGGATTCTTCAATATACACAAATCAATCAACGTGATACACCATATTAAGAAACTGAATGATAAAATCCATATTAGAATCTCAATAGATGCAGAAAAAGCTTTTGACAAAATTCAACACCAGTTAACATAAAAACACCCAGAAAGTAGACATAGTGGGAACGTACCTCAACATAATAAAGGCCATATATGACAAACCCAAACCCAAAGCCAATATTGTTCTCAATGGTGAAAAACTAAAACCTTTTCCTATAAAATCAGGAACAAGACAAGGATGCCCACTCTCACCACTATTATTCAACATAGTTTTGGAATTCCTAGCCATAGCAATCAGAGAAGAAAAAGAAATAAAAGGAATCCAATTTGAAAAGAAGTAAAGCTGTCACTCTTTGCAGATGACATGATACTATACATAGAGAATCCTAAACATGCTACTGGAAAACTAACTACAAGAGCTAAACAAATGAATTTGGTAAAGTAGCAGGATACAAAATCAATGCACAGAAACCTCTTGCATTCCTAAACACTAATGATGAAAAATCTGAAAGAGAAATTAAGGAAACACTCCCATTTACCACTGCAACAAAAAGGATAAAATACCTAGGAATAAACCTGCCTAAGGAGACAAAAGAGCTGAATGCAGAAAACTATAAGACACTGATGAAAGAATTAAAGATGATACAAACAGATGGAGAGATATACCATGTTCTTTAATCAGAAGAATCAACATTGTGAAAATTACTATAAAACCCAAAGCAATCTACAGATTCAATACAATCCCTATCAGACTACCAATGACATTTTTCATAGAACTAGAACAAAAAATTTCACAATTTGTATGGAAACACAAAGACCCTGAATAGCCAAAGCAATCTTGAGAAAGAAAAGCAGAGCTGGAGGAATCAGGTTCCCTGACTTCAGACTACACTACAAAGCTACAGTAATCAAGACAGTATGGTCCTGGCATGAAAACAGACATAGATCAATGGAACAAGATAGAAGGCCCAGAGATAAACCCACGCACATATGGTCACCTTATTTTCGATAAAGAAGGCAAGAATATACAGTGGAGAAAAGACAGCCTCTTCGATAAATGGTGCTGGGAAAACTGCACAGCTACATGTAAGAGAATGAAATTAGCAGACTTCCTAACACCATATGCAAAAAGAAAGTGAAAATGGATTAAAGAACTAAATGTAAAGCCAGATACTATAGAACTCTTAGAGGAAAACATAGGAAGAACACTCTTTGACATAAATTACAGCAAGATCCTTTTGGACCCACCTCCTAGAGAAATAGAAATTAAAAAAAATAAACAAATGGGACCTATTGAAACTTAAAAGCTTTTGCATAGCAAAGGAAACCATAAACAAGATGAAAAGACAGTACTCAAAATGGGAGAAAATATTTGCCAATGAAGTAACTGACAAAGGATTAATCTCCAAATTATACAAGCAGCTCACGCAGCTCAATCTCAGAAAAAGGAACAACCCAATTCAAAAATGGGCAAAATATCTAAATAGACATTTCTCCAAAGAAGATATACAGATTGCCAATAAACACATGAAAGGATGCTCAACATCAGTAATCATTAGAGAAATGCAAATCAAAACTACAATGAGGTATCACCTCACACCAGTCAGAATGGCCATCATCAAAAAATCTACAAACAATAAATGCTGGAGAGGGTGTGGAGAAAAGGGAACCCTCTTGTACTGTTGGTGGGAATGTAAACTGATACAGTCACTATGGAGAACAGTATGGACGTTCCTTAAAAAATTAAAAATAGAACTACCATATGACCCAGCAATCCCACTACTGGGCATATACCCTGAGAAAACCATAATTCAAAAAGAGACATGTACCACAATGTTCATTGAACACTATTTACAATAACCAGGACATGGAAGCAACCTAAGTGTCCATCAACAGATGTATGGTTAAAGATGTGGCTCATATATACAATGGAATATTACTCAGCCATAAAAAGCAACGAAATTGAGTTGTTTGTAATGTGGTGGATGGGCCTAGTGTCTGTCATACAGAGTGAAGTAAGTCAGAAAAAGAAAAAGAAATACTGTATGCTAACACATATTTAAGGAATCCAAAAAAAAAAAAGTTCTGATGATCCCAGGGACAGGGCAGGAATAAAGACACAGACATGGGGAGGACACAGGGAGGGGGAAGGGTAAGCTGGGATGAAGTGAGAGAGTAGCATTGACATATATACACCACGAAATGTAAAATAGATAACTAGTCAGAAGCAGCTGCATAGCACAGGGAGATCAGTTCAGTGCTTTGTGACCACCTAGAGGGGTGGGATAGGAGGGTGGGAAGGAGATGTAAGAGGGAGGGGATATGGGGATATATGTATGTATATAGTTGATTCACTTTGTTATACAGCAGAAACGAATATAACATTGTAAAGCAATTATACTCCAGTAAAGATGTTAAAAAAAAAAGAGTAAATGGAAGATAGAGGAGAATAAAATTTCAAAAAATATATTTATTTATATATATATTTTTTTATATAAATATATATTTATATATAATATAAATTTTCAAAAAATTTCCAGGACCAAATTATCCATAAATATGAAACAAATGTGCCAGGAAGTATATACATTGTATACTACCTGACACAACAACAATTATCAATGCGTAATATTTATTTATTCACAGTAATAGATTTAAAAATGTGATATAACTATATTGAGTAATTGGGAGGAAGAAAGGAAAAGGTGAAGGAGAACCAAAAAATCTCTTCTATGGAAAGAGAAAATCAATGGCAAATCTAAAATTAGTATTTGAAGAAATAACACTGTGTGAATGAATATTATTTGGAAATACGGTAAAATTTTAAAACATCTTAAATAATTGGAAAGTGGAGAATTGTTTTGTTATTTTTATACAAAGTTTTATATATATATATATATATATGGTTTCTACATACCTTTTAAAACTATCTGCATGTCATGATTAGATAAAAATAGTAAGCAAGAGGCATATTAGCCTATATTCATTGCATAACCACAGACAACTTTAGCTTTGCACTTTTATCACTATTAAGGTTGTAAATCAGTCTAAATGCTTTTTCTTATTATTCTTTAAGTGCTTATCTCTAGCGAGTTGCAATCATTATAGGCCACAGAAGAGAAGAAGGTAAATCATTCCATCATGATATATATACATATATATGACATATAAGAATGTCTTCTATTTCTCTACTTAATTTTTGCAAATACTTTCCTGTTGTCCCCATAGTTTAAAGAACTACCTCTAGCTTCCTATTCCAATTAAAAAAACATTTTTACTAAAATATTATTTATGCTTACTGATTTGGAGAATCTGCTTTCTCTGTGTGAAGCTTAGGAAAACATTTTTCTTTTCCACTAGTTAATCTGTAAGCTCCTGAAATGACTTTTCAGAGTGTATTGGATAGAACTGTGGAGGTCTCAATCATGCATGCTGACATGTATTCACTAAAGAAGCACTTACAAAAATCTTACTGGAACTACATCACTCACTGTTTGTTTTTTCAAGGGTCTCACTAGAATTTAAGCTCCATAAGTGCAGGGTCTTTGCTCTCCTTATTCAGCATCTCCCTAGCATCAAGACTAGAATCTGGGATGTGGAAGACACTCAAGCAATGTGTGTGTCTGTTGACTGACTCACAGAGGAAGTAGAACTTAGTGTTTTAGAGTCAGATGGCCCCAGATTTATATCCTGGCTCCGAAATTTATCATATCTGTGATCTTGTCAAATTTCTTAAACCACTTTGTACATTTCTTCATTTATAAGATAGAAATATGATGCATTGTACATAGCTCTTGTAAGTATTAAGCATGAAACAAAGTGTAAAATGCATAAAATCATGTCTGGCACAAAGTAAACTCTCAGTAAAAGGTATCTGTAACTATTAAGGCAGTTAGCCTCATAGGAAGAATTAGAATTTATTGATAGTCATAAGAAAAGTAAGGTTTACTAGAGCAAATATTTGTGCCAGTAAATTCAGAAAAGCAATTTCTTAGAGTTTTCTGATTAGGTAATTGTCAGAAATAAAATCTCCTGGAAGAAATTGTCCTTCTAATTCCTGTTTTCTCCTTGTCTATAGGAGAATAGTTGATTACATTACTACTGCTGATATTTTAAATGCTAAATTTTATAAATACAAAACATGTCTTTTGATGATCTCAAATCACTCATCTCTCTTTAAACCTCCACAGTGGTAAGAGGAGGTTTGTTACAGTGAGCAAAAACCAGTCACAGACCAACTATTGAAAAGATACCTCCTTCTTAACACTTCCCCATACTGCAGGCAGCCCCTATGATGAAATATCTGGCCTGTGTCCAATTATTTGCTCTGGTAGATGTTCTCTCATCTCTGTAAGACATTAACTGAAAGCTTAAGCTAATGTATTTGATATAGTTTATGCATGATCCTTCCAAGATAGCATTTGAATAATTCATATGTGGTGACTGCTAAAAAAAGAAACAGAAACATTGGGCAAAATCCTTCATTCCTATGTCAAAAGACTCGAGAGTTCTCACACTTTCCCTAACTGTAGTAGAGATATTTGCAGGAGAGACACAAAAAAATTACCATTGAGAAAAGCTAGTTATAAACTAGAAGAATTCGTAATATTCCATGTGGTCTCTATTCTTTTCTCATTTAAACTGAGACATAAGTAACATCTTTACAACCCTTAAGAAAACTTTTTAAAAAGTCTTAGGAAATTTATGAGGAAATTACTACATAGCAGACTCACCATTGATTATAAATGTTTATATATTTATATAATATTAATGAATGATATTATCATTTGAAATAGACAAAATAATAAAATGATAACAGCTCATGACATTTTTTTATTTGGCCAGACCTTTTATGTCTAAATGGGTAAAAAAATGTACCACACCAGTATAGAAATCACCCATAACCTAACCTAGAAACCACCTATAACCTAAGCTAGGAACATAGTCTGAAAAATAGAAGAAAATTCTCCAAGTAGTTTTACTAAAAGAAAATATAATAATCACGTGAGTACAATAACACAAAAAAACATAATAAAACCACAGAATGAAATGAGCTGGGATTGCAGTGGAAAAACTCCGAAAATGAGACATCACTTAAGCCTGATGACAAACTTCTAAATGAATTAGAAATAATAAGGAACATAATAGAGTGAGCTGAAGTGGAGTTACTTTAATAGAGGAAAGGACCAAGATAACCACAGTGAAAGCAAAGGAAAAAATAATATATATGAAGAAAAGATCCCTGAAACGAAGGAAGGATTGCATCTGCAGAGTGAAAGACCACACTGTCTTCCAAGAAAAATGAGTATGGAGAAGTCAACTCTCAGGCCTCACCTGAGTGAGTTACTGTTACTTCCAAGATAATTCTTCAGGCATCCAAGGAGAAAAACAAACCCCTCACAAGGAAAGATGTGAGCAAAATAGGCCATCCTCGGACATGGTCCCAGCCACACTCAACGCCATGACACAGAGGAGCCACGTTGCAAGTTGTGTAGAAGGACCCCCAGGAGAATGCACGCTGCTGTCACACTGGTGTTCAAATATAAGGGCAAGAGGCAGATACTTTCAAATATGAAAGACCTCGAGGACTAAAGCACTTTTGAGCTCTTCTTGGGGAAAAAAGTACCATGCAATTAAATCAAGCCAATAAAGTCATTGATGGAGAAGCCTCAGTGAAAGGCACTCAGTGTGGAGGTACCACAGAGCAATGTCTCTAAAATTCCAAGAAAAAGCAGTATTGTCAAATTCTATACGCAGCCATGTTATTCTGTTATCAAGGCAATAGGCAGATATTATCAAACCTGCAAGGACTCGGGGAATGTAGAAGCTCTGAATTTCTTTTCAACAATTGATGGTGGAATTCAGTCACTCAAAGGTCATTCAAATTGAGGTCAGAAATGGAAAAGCCATAGAAAGACTAAATACAATGGAAAATAATCAATGCATATAGAGAATGTAAATATTATTATGCCCTTTATCAACTTAAAAAATATCTAAATAACAAAATTTAGATTTAGGGCACAAGGGATGGGTCAAGGAGGGAATACACTAATATTAATAGCTGGGAGCCAATTGTTATTCTCAAAAAGCAAAATATGTAGTTAAAAAATAGAACTGCAATTTGTATTTTTTATTATTTCTTTAAAATTGGAGGGTCTTTTGCAGATTAAATATCTTTTGTGCAGAAATACTTATCTGAAGTTCCACAATTACTTTAATTCCCTCCTACTACATATAAATTTAAATGTAATGGTTCATACTTTAAGAATAGTATGCATGGTGTGATACATTTTTATAAATGTATTTATCTTTCTGTATATATGTGAATATATCTTTTATAGATATAAATATATGCACAGAGATGTTGGAATTATGTTCATCCAATGTTAATAATGTCTCTTTACAAGTAGTGTGATTTTACTTATTTTTTTCCAAGTATGTAATTTTAAATTTCCTTCATCTTTTTTGTTTCTGTATTGGTTGACATTGTAATAAGCATGCATCATATTTATAAAAATAATAATATCATTATCCTAAGAAAAACTTATAAAGGAACAAAGGAAGAGAAAGATTCAAGGGAAGTCAGTGACAGGGTGAGACTGGATGTCCCCAGGTCTGAAGGTGTCATTTCAGGTTAATCATTTCATTTGCTTCATTCATCAGAGTACAAAGCTATCCAGTAAAATGCCTTTAATGCTGCTTCTCCCTTAAAACCTCAGAGAAGAGCCACTCTCTTCCATTCCTGGGAAAATAAAGAAGGTTCAGAATTTCTCTCTGGCACCCAGGGCATTGTGGTGTAAAGGCACCAATACCAGCCCTGTGTTATTTACCATGTGTATCTGATGACATGTCTTTGCATATAGTCTAACATTATTAATATTTTATTTGGAATTTGGCAAGAGAAAATTCTTTCTTTTAGCAAACATCTATCGAGTGCTTACAAATACGAAGTACTAAATAATGAATGCTATCATCAAAAGCTTTGGTCTCATCAGGGAGACAAACATATAAAGATCATTAATGATTTGCCAGGTGACTGAGAAATCACTGCATATTCTCAACTTGTGCCACCATATTCTCCCAGTCCCAGAGGTTGTCTCTTCAAATTCATTAAATTCAGTGCCAGCTGGATGTGACATGATTTTTTTTAATGTATTTGAATGTTTCTGTTTAGACATTTGTTGGGAGCATGTGAATAAGTTTTATATTATGCATTATTTATATTCTTATTTGGCAAAACAAAATTAATGTTTAAAAATAATAAATGTTGCAGTTTACTTTATGGTCTTTTAGAGTCCTTGTTACTATTATGTTCAGTGCCATCCAGTTCATTTTTAAATGGATTTTCCATTGAAGCTGATGTTTAATGCAATTAATGCATGAAGTGAGGGCCAGACAGCATGAATTATTCACTGGGTTCTCACACTTGCCTTTATGGTTAAGTCATCATAATATATCATAGTTACCATGGAGAATGTTAAGTCTCTAAAACCAAAAGTTATTACTCTTTTTAAAGTTTATTTTGTATTTCACATAAGTATATGTGTTATGAGATCCATTATCAGGGACAAAGGACTTTACTTAAATAATAAATTTTGATATTATAACTTTAAATAAAACATAATCTGTATCTTCAATGAACTCAGATTTGTGTACATATAGTTTCCTAAGAAATAAAGCACTTTTAAAGCATTTATCTTCTGTCAAGACTGAGTTTGAATTAAATATATTTACTTTAGTACATTAGTCTATAATTAATTCTGATTTTATATCCCCTAAGATTATTCATGAACACAAAGTGAGGAAAAATACCAAATTTGTTCTTCAAGAATATTGTTTTTTAGGTGTCTGTCTTTTCTTAACTTAATCATTTTAATTTGAGTTTTAATATATCTCAGAGTAGTGACACGCTCTTCATTTATTTCTAAGGCATGTGTTTGAAAATGGAGTTTAGAGGCTATGGTACCATTGCACTTAGATTAAAATGTAAAAGTCCTCCTGATAACCCATCCAGCCTTCAGGACTTGCTGTGTTGACCACATTTCCTCAAGCTCCTCCTCTATTCTACCCGCACTGGCCTCTCCGACGAGTCCAAACTCATTTCTGACTTTAGGCTCTTGCCTTTACCCTTCCTTCCGTGTAGTGGGCGAGCTCTCTCCAAATCTACACACTGTAGCCAAGCCAGGTGTTCAGAGCTTAGTTCAAATGTCACCTTGGAGAAGATATATCATTGTTATATTTTCTTCATAACAAATTACTATTTAAAGTTACCTCATTAATGTATGGTTTGTACTTCACAACCATAATTACAAGTTAATTGTGATCTGTCCCACATGCAATGCAACCTACATGAGACTTAGACACTGGTTTCTGCCTCTTTTGGTCCCTGTGTCCCTTATCACCAGAGCAAGGGAGCACTCCCAACACAGAGTGAGTGGTCATTACATATTTGTAAAGTGAATGAACCAGGATCATCTAGGGCAGAGGTTGGCAAACTTTTTTGGAAAGGGTCTGATGATAAATATTTCAGGCTTTGTGGGGGGTATATCCTTCCCTTCCCTTCCCTTCTCTTCTCTTCCTTGTCTTTGCTTTCCTTTCTTTCTGCAACCCTTTAAAAATGTAAAAACCACTCTTAGGCAGACTTTACAAGGACAGGCCATAGGACAATTTTGCCCATTGGCTGGATTTTGCCCATGAGTCAGAGGCATGGTATCCCAACCCTGATCAAGGTGCCTTATTATATCACAGATTCTTACTCTAGACCCCTGAATCAATCTCTGGAGGTGGCCCAAGAATCTACGTTTTCTTCAAGGAGATTTTCTTGACACTTAGCTGCTGATAAATTTGAGAACTAGGGGATTGAAGTGAAGTGAATAAGTTTAATGAGTCACCTAGGAAAGAAAATAATCACAATAAAATTTCACTAAGCAATAAGGTTTGGGTTTTATTTTTTTGGAAAATGTTAAATAATCGTTTAATTTTTGTAGAATTTATCACATTAATTTACCTTTTCTCCACATTTAATGAGGAATGGCACTTTATCTACTTTTCTTAGATGCCAAGAAGCGGAGTTTGTCTATTCTATTCCATTACAGAAGTGATAAAAAAAGCCAAGCTTAAATTTAAATGAAATTATCCAATGCTCTGTTCTACACCTATTTTCAGACTTTGCAGTGGACACCAGTGCTGGCTATGAACTCTTTGTTTAGTAGAAACCTGACATGGAATTGGGTCACTGAGAAGGAGAAAGCTTTAATAGGGCTTTCTTTGAAGGGCCCTTAAATTCTATTCCAGTCTATTTGTGCAGTAGCATTTAGTGAAATGGAAAGCACAGCTGTGACTATTCTCACTTTCATTGTAGCAACCCTTCAACACAAGCTTAAAAACAGCTTTGCATCTGTAGATTTTAGTGTCAAATTGATTTATCATTTACCAGATGCTAGGAGCAATGTGAAAAGTAGAAAGAAGAATAATTAAAAGTAACAACTGCAATCTATTTGTAATTGTTTAGGTTTTTTTGTTTCTTTGTTTCCAATTATATAGAAGCTTGGACTATATTTTCTCATGATCTGACTTTGAACATGTCCAGTCAAAGATTTGTGATTCATATAACCTCTTGCTTTATTATTTTTATACTTTTATTTATTAGTGGTATTTATGCCTTTATTACTTACTTAAAATGCTTATTTTAAACACTGAGTGTGCTCCAGGCACTGTACTGAGCACTGTCTCAGCACGATCTGCTTTAATCCTCTCTCCCTTCTCCTTGCCCTCTCATTTTGTGGATGAAGAAGCCAAGGCTGAGAGAGGTTACACCCATGGGAAGTGGTGGAGTTGGGAGGGCCATCATTCGGGCAGGCCTGAAATATGCCAATAGAAGAAGAGGAGAGAAACAAAGGATTTGGACGTGCAAATGAGGAAAGAGGATAAACAAGGTGGAAAATGTAGAGGAACAAAGAGTTGTCTTGAGTTCGTGTCACTTGATAAGACTTCTCAAGACAATGTCAAGCAATGGAGAACGACACTTCTCTCCAGTATCTTCTTCTGTTTAGTGGTTTTTAACTTCTCTGTGAAAAATAAGTATTATGATGCTACTTAAAATGAAGTACGTCTTGTCATTTTTCCTAAATTTTGTGTGTTTTGAAGCAAAAAGACTTTTCCTTAAACAGAACAGAAACTATCCTTACCCAAATCACATTTATTAAACGTGTATCCATTCATGGCAATTTTTACCCTAGAAAACCCACAACTGAATGTCAGATAGATAATAACCAATCCAGACCAAAAGTTTATATATAATTGTAAGGGACCTGGATTCAACATTCTTTAATGGAACGTTTTCTTGGAAAATGTCACTTTATAATAGATTCCAAAACATGGGGTCATGATATGCTAAGAGGCCAGAATACCATGTGGAAAGTTGATTCAAATATGCAGAGTCACGTACATACACATGGTTCTGCATATATGTGCATGTATACACAAACACACCCAGCTTTCTCTCCAGAAAATGTTTTAAGTGTTTATTGTTCTGTTACCATATAAACACATAGAATCATATTCCTATGGTTATGTCAGTGCTTTAAAATCTATTATTTTATATTCAATGCCAATTTTCTAAAACCATGAGGTACTTATTATAGGATATAAATGATCTTAGACAATTAAATCCTACACTGCTAGAAGGTGTTTATTTCAATTAGGAAGATCTTTTATGTGATAAAAAGTGATGATAGATGCCTAATAAAGCATGACCTACAATTAACAAGTTAAGCATTTTGTCATGTGATAATCTCAAAACCAAAAACATATATGACACATTAGTATCTCCTTAAAAATCATACAAATTGAACAGTTTCCTCCGGCTCTCTAAATGTCCATTTGCAAAGCATAATGTGGTGTCATGATGATTTTCTTTCATGCCCCTGTGATGTTTAGTTAGTACCAAAGCTTAATATGATCAAAATGCTGTGAAGCAACCAAGGATCAGAGGGTAACAATGGTGATCTCAACCACATTGTGGCCATATTATTCAGTAGTTTGAAAAGGAACTAATGACCATGGTTTTTCTTGGTGGGGAAGAGTGGTTACTGAGTGAAAAGAAAAATTAGAGAATTCCAAAATAATTGCACAGTAGCTATTCTTCAACTTCCATATGAATTTTTATTATTATTACCACTATTATTATCCCTAGAACTACAAACTGTTTTAATTAATACCTTCATAGGAAAATGACAATTGATATGATAATCAACTGATAAAATGATTTAGAACAAACATACAGACTTGCATTTCTTGCAATATAAACAAAATGAAATACCTAGCTAGTCATTTTATGGTAAAATTGTAGAACAAAAGACAAATGTTAAAAGCATCTAAAAAAGAAAAACAGATTAGCTACAAGGTAACAGTAGATATCCAACTTCTCAAAAAAAAAAAAGAATGCTAGAAGAGAATGAAATAACATAAAGTTTTAGAAAAAAATATGCTGTCACATAATTGTATACCTAGCAAATGAGAATGAAAAAGGACACATTCAGATAATCAAAAAGGAGAGTTTACCACCAAAAGATTTCCATTAAAAGAAATTTTTAAATATGTCATTCAAGAAGAAGAAAAATGATTCAAATTGAAGGTCAAAAATGAAGAAGAAATAAATGAGGAAAGAAAAAGACAAACATAGATAATTCTAAATAAATATTGACTGTATAAAACAGTAATAATACCTTCTAATAAGAGAGTTTAATATAGAATTAAAATACTCTTCAAGAATTTTCATGCCAGCTAGCATAGGAAAGTTGGGTGTTGTCAGGGGTTAATGATACAAGGTCTTGTATCATTCAGTAGAAGAATAAAGAGATCAAATTTAGACTTTAGCAAGCAAGCTAAAATTTCAAAGTAACCACTAAAATAAAATAGAATTTATAAATTTTGAACCAACAGAGGGAAATTGGTAGCATAAGAAAGAAAAAAGTTGTAATGGAATAGAAGGGATGCAAAAGGGAAAAAAGCAAACCAAGAAGGATATAGCAAAAAAAAAAAAAATATAGACATAGTATAATGGAAATAAATCCTAATATATTAATGTTCATAATAAATCTGAATGGATAAAATTCATCATGTAAAAGATAACAATAATCAGACTGAATTGAAAAAATGCACAGATACTTTTTAGAAGAAACAAGGAGAAACATTGAAAATAATAGAAAGAAGGCTGAAAGTGAGAAGAGCATACACAGAAATAGATAGAAAAAGATACATGCATATATTTGGGAGTAGGAAAGATCATAGCACATGGAAGCTAAGTGTTGGAGCAAAATGAGTGGGTTTCCTTCTATGAATGTGAAAGATGAGGTTAGAGAGGGAGGTGAATTTTGAGCATAAAGAACCTTGTAAGCAAGATAAGAATTTTGGATTTTATTCTAAAGGGAATGGGAACTAAACATTTGAGCAGTGGAATAATGTAATCTGTGTAACAGATTGAGTTAGGGAGAAATCAAGAATCCAGACTCGGTGCTTATAAATTTTGAGAGACATTCATTGGAGGTGTCAAGTAAGCACTTGGATCTATATATCTGAACTTAAAATTCCAGGTCTAAACTGGAGCTCTAGGTTTGGAAATTCTCAGTCCACAAGCAGTATTAAAATGTGTATGGTCTCTTTAGAGAATGTTGGCTGAAAAGAACCCAAGATTGAGCCTCAATAATCCAACATTTAGAGGAGGTACAGAGAGGGTAGAACTATCAAAGCAGTCTGAGAAGGAGTTCCAAAGAAACAGCAGGAAGACAGGGGGAGTGTGTGTTAATTACAACTAACTGTAATGCAAACACTCATAAGTACATCTCTCAGTCATAGTAGTTCATTTGCCAACTCTGAATTTCAATCAATAACTTGGAGCAGAGATTAAAATATCAGTCTATTTTCCCTACAGTTTTGTCCAAAATATGTCTTTCATTTGATACAGAGCACTGGAAACTCTATTTTATGAAAATTTATACTATGGAAGATAATTTGGGGAAATTCACTCCCATACTTAGCAACAACAGCTTTTTTCCTCCCATAACCTTCTTTCTTTTCTTTAATAATGGAACCTCCAGAATTTTAGGTGGGCATGTGGTCTACCAGAAGATTCCATTTCCTATCTCCCCCTATATTTGGCTAATATTTGGACAAGGGAGTAGAAGAAATGTGTGAAATTTCCAGGATGTTTCTTTAGACAGATGGGATTTGTGCTTTATTTTACTTTTCTCCTAGAAAGAGAGCATGATGGTAGAAGAGGAGCCATCCTGTACTACAAGATGGAAACCTAATTTTGAAAGAGACAGTAACAAGATGGAAGAAATAGTTTTGGGCTCCATTAAGTCACTAACAAAGCCTTGGCCTAACTAAACAGATCTTAATTAAGAATAAATACATTTCTATCTACTTTAAGTTACAGTAATTTTGCCTCTCTTTGTTACAGCAGGTAACCTGTTTGCCATGCCCATATAGTTACTTCTATCCACTGAAATATTTTTGCCTAGTTTTCTTTTTTAATGTGATAAGTCTCAGAACAGCCTCAGCAGTATGTGGGGGGGGGGGGGGGTGGGGTTTGGTTTTTTTCTTCTTTTTTTGGGAGGGCCATGCCATGTGGCTTGCAGAATCTCAGGTCCCCAACCAGGGACTGAACCTAGGTCTCTGCAGTGAAAGTGCTAAATCCTAACCACTAGAGAACCAGGAAACTCCCCTTTGCATACTTCTATTACTAGAGAATTGCTACGTATCTCAAATGTTCCCCCAGCTCAAGGCCTATCTTGAAAAGCTTATGCGAACAAGCTCATCCCCTTTCCAGTATCTCAAAAATGACTTTTAATTTGTTTAACTTCCCATATAATTTTATATAGCCGTGACATTAACCACAGTTTATTGTCGTTAGTGAACCATCACCCCCTTTTGAAATGCATTCTGCCCAAGGATAGGAACTTTAAAATTTTTTTCTTTATTGAATCACAATTGATTTACAATATTATATTATTTTCAGGTGTACAACATAGTGGTTCAAAATTTTTATACTTGATACTCCATTTAAACTTATTATAAAATATTGGCTATATTCCCTATGCAGTGCAATATAACCTTGTAGCTTATTTATTTTATATCCCCTACCCCTCCCATCTTTTGTTTCCCCATTAGTAACCACTAGTTTGTTGTCTATATCTGTGAGTCTGTTTCTGTTTTGTTGTATTCATCCATTTGTTTTAATTTTTAGATTCCACATATAAGTGATACCATACAGTAGTAGTCTTTCTCTGTCTGACTTACTTGCTAAGCAAAATTGCTTTCAAGTCCATCCATGTTGTTGCAAATGGCAAAATTTCATTCTTTTTTATGACTAAGTAGCATTCCATTATATACACATAACACATATTCTTTATCCATTCATCTGTTGATGGACTTAGGTTGCTTCCCTATTTTAGTTATTATAAATAATGCTACTATGAACATTGGGGTACATGTATATTTTTTAATTAGTGGTTTCATTTTCTTTGGATATATACCCAGGAGTAGAATTGCTGGATGATAGTTCTTTTTTAGTTTTCTGAGGAAACTCCATAATGTTTTCACAGTGGATGCACCAATTTACATTCCCACCAACAGTATACAAGGGTTCCTCTTTCTCTACATCCTCACCAAAGTGGTTATTTGTGGTCTTTTTGATGATAGCCATATGACCGGTGTGAGGTGGTATCTCACTGTGGTTTTGATTTGCATTTCCCTGATGATTAGTGATGTTGAGCATCTTTTCATATGCCTGTTGGCCAACTGTATGTCTTCTTCAGAAAAATTCTCTTCAGGTCTTCTACCTATTTTAATTGATTTTTTTTTTTGATATTGAGTTGTATGAGCTGTTTTTGTATTTTGGATATTAACCTTTTATTGTTCATATCATTTGCAAATATTTTCTCCCAATCAGTAGGTTGCCTTTTTGTTTTGTCCATTGTTTTGTTTGCTGTACCAAACCTTTTGAAGGTTAATTTTGTCCTATTTACTTTTGTTTTTGTTTCCTACGTCTTAGGAGACAGATCCAAAAAAATGTTGCTACCAAGATTGTTGCTGCTAAAGATTGTTCTGCCTATGTTTTCTTTTAGGAGTTTCCCCATTGTATATTCTTGCTTCCTTTATCAAAGATTAATTGATCATAAGTACGTGGGTTTATTTCTGGGCTCTCTATTGTGTTCCACTGATTTATGTGCCTGTTTTTGTGCCAGTACCATACTATTTTAATTACTGTGGCTTTGTAGTGTAGTCTGATATCAGGGAGTGTGATACCTCCAGTTTTGTTCTTTTTTCTCAAGACTGGTTTGGCTATTGGGGAGGTCTTATGTGTTTCCATACAAATTTTTAAATTATTTGCCTTTGTTCTGTGAAAAAAGCCAGTGGTATTTTGACAGGGATTGCATTGAATTGGTAGATTTCCTTGGGTAGTATGGCCATTTCAACAATACAAATTTTTCCAGGGCTTCCTTGGTGGCACAGTGGTTAAGAATCTGCCTGCCAATACAGGGGATGGGTTCAAGCCCTGGTCCTGGAAGATCCCACATGCCGTGGAGCTACAAAGCCCGTATGCCACAACTACTAAGCCTGCACTCTAGAGCCCTCGAGCCACAACTACTGGAGCCCATGTGCCTAGAGCCCATGCTTCACAGCAAGAGAAACCACTGCAATGAGAAGCCCACACACCACAACCAAGAGTAGCCCCTGCTCTTTCTTTCTGATGAATCTGGCTGAAGGTTTATTAGTTTTGTTTGTCTTTTCAAAGCACCAGTTCTTAGTTTTATGGAACATTTCTATTGCTGTTTTAGTCTCTATTTATTCCTGTCCTAATTTTTATGATTTCTTCTATTAAGTTTGGATTTTATTCTTTTTTTTTCTAGTTACTTTAGGTGTAAGTAAGTTTAGATTGTTTATTTGAGATTTTTCTTGTTTCCCAAGGTAGACTTGTATAGCTATGAATGTTTCTCTTAGAACTGCTTTTGTTATGCCCCATAGATTTTGGATCATTGTGTTTTTATTTCATTTATCTCCATGTATTTCTTTTTATTTCTTCTTTGATCTCTTCAGTGATCCATTAGTTATTTAGTAACATAATATTTAGCCTCCACGTGTTTGTACATTTTTTGCATTTTTTTCTAGTAGCTGAGTTCTAGCCTTAAAACACTGTAGTGTTTTACAACATGCTTGATATGATTTCAATTTGCTCAAATTTACTGAGACTTGTGGCCTAGCATGTGATCTATCCTGGAGACTGTTCCAGGTGCACTTGGAAAGAATGTGTATTCTGTTGTTTTTACATGGAATGTCCTATAGATATCCATTAATTCTATCTGGTATAATGTGTCATTTAAGGCGTTTCCTTATTGATTTTCTGTTTGGATGATTTGTCCATTGATGTAAGTGAGGTGTTAAAGTTCCCTACTATTATTGTGTTACTGTCTATTTCTCCCTTTATGTGTGTTAATATTTGCCTTATATATTTAGGTGCTTCTATGTTGGATGCATATATATTTACAATTGTTATATCTTCTTCTAGGATTCATCCCTTGATCATCATATAACATTCTTCTTTGTTACAGCCTGTTTTAAAGTGTATTTTGTCTCATATGAGTATTGCTACCTGGGCTTTCTTTTGATTTCCATTTGCATTGAATACTGTTTTTCATCCCCTCACACTCAGTCTCTATATGCTTTTAGATCTGAAGTGAATCTCTTGCATATAGCATATATATGAGGCTTTGTTTTGAATCCATTTAGCCATGCTTTATCTTTGATTAGAGCATATAGTCCATACAAATTAGTAATGAATGATATCTATGTACTTATTGATATTTTGTTAATTGTTTTTGAGTTGTTTATATAGTTCTTTTTTGTTCCTTTCTTCTTTTGTTTTCATCCCTTGTGATTTGAACTATGTTTAGTGTTATATTTGGATTCCTATTTCTTTTTGTGTCTATATCTATTATAGGTTTTTTTTATTTGTGGTTACCGAGAGGTTTATATATATAGCAGTCTATATATATATAATTATTTTAAGTTGCTGATCTTTTAATATCAAAAGCATTTTAAGAACCCTGCATTTTAACTCTCCCCTTAACACAATTACTATTTTTGAAATAATATTTTACATATTATCATATGTGTATCCCTTAACTATTTATTGGGGAATAAATGATTTTATTACTTTTGTCTTTTAACTTTCCTACTAGCTTTGTATATCATTGATTTTCTATCTTTATTTTATATTTGCCTTTACCAATGAATTTTTCCTTTCATAAGTTTTATGCTTCTAGTTGTGTCCTTTTCTATTTTGCTTAAAGAATTCCCTTGAACATTTTTTGTAAAGCTGTTCTTGTGATGCTGAACAAAAGACAGCATCACAAGCTTTTGCTTCTCTGTAAAACTTTTGATTTTTCTGTCAAATCTGATTGAAAGCCTTGCCAGGTAGAAGTTCTTTATTGTAGGCTTTTTCCTTCCACAACTTTAGATATATTGGGCCACTCCCTTCTGGCCTGCAGAATTTCTGCTGAAAAGGTTGGCTGATAGCCTTATGGGAGTTCCCTTGTACATAACTAGTTGCTTTCCCCTTGCTGCTTTTAATATTTTCTCTTTATCTCTAATTTTTGCCATTTTAATTACAATGTGTTTTAGTGTGGTCCTCTTTGGGTTGATTCTGTTTGGGACTCTCTGTGCTTCCTTGACCTGGATGTCTGTTTCCTTTCCCACGTTAGGGAAGTTTTCAGCTATTATCTCTTCAAATATATTTTCTTCCCCTTTCTCTCTTCTCCTTCTGAGACCCCTATAATGCAAATGTTGGCATATTTGATGTTGCTTCAGAGGTCTCTTAAACTCTACTCATTTCTTTTTATTCTTTTTTCTTTTTCTTTCAGCTTCAGTGATTTCCACTTCCTGTCTTCCAGCTTGCTAACCCATTCATCTGTATCACTTAATCTGCTGTTTATTCCTTCTAGTGTATTTTTAATTTTGGTTATTATATTCTTCATCTTTGATTCTTCTTCATATTTTCTAACTGTTTTTTTAAAACTTCTCATTCTGTTCATCCATTCTTCTCCCAAGTTCTCTGATCAACTTTAGAATCATTACCTTGAACTCTTTATTGGGTAGATTGCCTATCTCCACTTTACTTAGCTGTTCTTCTGGGGTCTTATATAATTCCTTTGTTTGTCACCTTATTTTGCTCAATTTGCTGGTTTTGTTTCTATGTATCTGGTAGGTTGGTTACATTTCCCAACCTTGGAGAAGTGACATTTTGTAGGAGACATCCTATGTAACCCAGCAGCACATACCTCTCTGGTCATGAGCATCTGATTCTCCCCATTCAAACTCTCCTCTCTTAAGTACTTTCCTATGTCCTCTTTCTGGCAAGAGGAGTTGCTTATCCAATTGTCCAGAATATGAAATAATTGGGTCGCATTCAGTGATGTGTCAGTTTACTATACCTTCCAGTTAACAATACTTTATTTCTCACCTCGTCTTACACTACAAATGCATCAGGCTCTCTTCTTTCTGGTTCCACCTGGACAGGGTTTCTTTCTGCTGGAAGAAGTCTGTCCTTTTTTCTTTAAATCCAGGTCCTATAATATGAGGCTATTCAGGTAAAAAGACTTGGTAACTTCCCCATAATCACAATCTCTTTGCATAGGCATGCATAAGTATGTGGGTTCCAATATTCACATTCAGGATACTCAGGAGGAAACCCAATTTGGCATGACACCTAGGCCACACTCAAAAATCAAGTCTTTGTTACATCTTTGCTCTATTATATTAAACACCTTCCAAAGAACTGATAAAATTTTTATATTATTTTGTACATGACTTTCATTCATTTGTGCCACCTTCTATTAGTTTAGAACTCCAAAAGTAGAGAGGATAAATGATAGTAGCATTTGGGTACTTAAACTTCACTCAAACCTTAACAGATACTTCCACACTCAAAGTAACACTTTAATATCTTTGTGTATTATGCACCTTGTTCTTACAATGAATATTCGCTTATATGTAAGAATTTACGTAATAATCAGTTGATATAAGAAAACAGAGACAAACCCCTTAGATAGCATCATCTACCAGAGGGCAGACAGCAGAAGCAAGAAGAACTACAATCCTGCAGCCTGTGGGAAAAAAAACACATTCACAGAAAGATAGACAACATGAAAAGGCAGAGGGCTATGTACCAGATGAAAGAAAAAGATAAAATGCCAGAAAGCAAATAAATGAAATGGAGATAGGCAATCTTCCAGAAAAAGAATTCAGAATAATGATAGTGAAGATGATCCAGCACTTCGGAAAAAGAATGGAGGCAAAGATCGAGAAGATGCAAGAAATGTTTAACAAAGACCTAGAAGAATTAAAGAACAAACAAACAGAGATGAACAATAAAATAACTGACATGAAAACTACACTAGAAGGAATCAATAGCAGAATAACTGAGGCAGAAGAACGGATAAGTGACCTGGAAGACAGAATGGTGGAATTCACTGCTGCAGAACAGAATAAAGAAAAATGAATGAAAGAATGAAAAGAAATGAAGACACTCTAAAATAACTCTGGGTCAACATTAAATGTAATAACATTTGCATTATAGGGGTCCCAGAAGGAGAAGAGAAAGAGAAAGGACCAGAGAAAATATTTGAAGAGATTATAATTAAAACTTCCCAAACATGGGAAAAGAAATAGCCACCAAAGTCCAGGAAGCGCTGAGTCCCATACAGGATAAACCCAAGGAGAAACACACCGAGACACATAGTAATCAAATTGGCAAAAATTAAAGAAAAATTATTGACAGCAGCAAGGGAAAAATGACAAATAACATAAAAAGGAACTCCCATAAGGTTACCAGCTGATTTCTCAGCAGAAACTCTACAGGACAGAACAGAGTGGCATGATATACTTAAAGTGATGAAAGGGAAGAACCTACAGCCATGATTATTCTACCTGGCAAGGATCTCATTCAGATCCGATGGAGAAATCAAAAGCTTTACAGACAAAAAAAAAGCTAAGAGAATTCAGCACCACCAAACTAGGTCTACAAAAAATGCTAAAGGAACTTCTGTAAGTGGGAGACACAAGAAAAGAAAAGGACCTACAAAAGCAAACCCAAAACAATTAAGAAAATGGTAATAGGAACATACATATTGATAATTACCTTAAACATGAATGGATTAAATGCTCCAACCAAAAGACACAGGCTTGCTGACTGGTTACAAAAACAAGACACATATAAATGCCGTCTACAAAAGACCCACTTCAGACCTAGGGACATATACAGACTGAAAGTGAGGGGATGGAGAAAGATATTCCATGCAAATGGAAATCAGAAGAAAGCTGGAGTAACAATACTCATATGAGATTAAAAAAAAGACTTTAAAATAAAGAATGTTACAAGAGACAAAGAAGGACACTACATAATGATCAAGGGATCAATCCAAGAAGAATATATAACAATTATGAATATATATGCACCCAACATAGGAGCACCTCAATACATAAGGCAACTGCTAACAACTATAAAAGAGGAGATCGAGAGTAACACAGTAATAGTGGGGGATGTTAACACCTCACTTACACCAATAGACAGATGATCCAAACAGAAAATTAATAAGGAAACAGAAGCATTAAATGACACAGTAGACCAGATAGACTTAATTGATATTTATAGGACATTCCATCCAACAACAGCAGATTACACTTTCTTTGCAAGTGCGCATGGAACATTCTCCAGGATAGATCACATCTTGGGTCACAAATCAAACCTCAGTAAATTTAAGAAAACTGCAATCATACCAAGCATCTCTTCTGACCAACATGCCATGAGATTAGAAATCAATTACAGGGAAAAATCGTAAAAAACACAAACACATGGAGGCTAAACAATACGTTACTAAATAACGAAGAGATCACTGAAGAAATCAAAGAGGAAATCAAAAACTACCTAGAGACAAATCACAATGAAAACACGATGATCCAAATCCTATGGGATGCAGCAAAAGCAGTTCTAAGAGGGAAGTTTACAGTTATACAAGCCTCCCTCAAGAAACAAGAAAAATCTCAAATAAACAATCTAACTTTACACCTAAAGGAACTAGAGAAAGAAGAACAAAGAAAACCCAAAGTTAGCAGAAGGAAAGAAATCATAAAGATCAGAGTGAAACTAAATGAAATAGAAACAAAGAAAACAATAGAAAGATCAATAAAACGAAAAGCTGATTCATTGAGAAGATAAGCAATATTGATAAACCATTAGCCAGCTTCATCAAGAAAAAGAGGGTAGGACTCAAATCAATAAAATTAGAAATGAAAAAGGAGAAGTTACAGCAGACACAGCAGAAATACAAAGCAACCTAAGAGACTACTACAAGCAACTCTATGCCAATAAAATGGACAACCTGGAAGAAATGGACTAATTATTAGAAAGATATAACCTTCCAAGACTGAATGAGGAAGAAATAGAAAATATGAACACACCAATCACAAGTAATGAAATTGAAACTGTGATTCAAAATCTTCCATCAAACAAAAGTCCAGGACCAGATGGCTTCACAGGTGAATTCTGTCAAACATTTAGAGAAGAGCTAACACCCATCCTTCTCAAACTCTTCCAAAAAATTGCAGAGGAAGGAACACTCCCAAACTTATTCTATGAGGCCACAATCACCTTGATACCAAAACCAGACAAAGATACTAAAACAAAAGAAAATTACAGACTAATACCATTGATGAATGTAGATGCAAAAATCCTCAACAAAATACTAGCAAACAGAATCCAACAACAAATTAAAAGGATCATACACCATGATCAAGTTGGTTATCCCAGATATACAAGGATTCTTCAATAAATGCAAATTAATCAATGTGACACACCATATTAGTAAATTGAAGAAAAAAACCATATGGTCATCTCAATAGATGCAGGAAAACTTTTGACAAAATTCAATACCCATTTATGAAAAAAAACTCTCCACAAAGTGGGCATACAGGAAACCTACTTCAACATGATAAAGGCCATATGTGAAAACCCCACAGCAAACATCATTCTCAATGGTGAAAAACTGAAAGCATTTCCTCTAAGGTCAGGAACAAGACAAGGATGTCCACTCTCACCACTATTATTCAACATAGTTTTGGAAGTCCTAGCCATGGCAATCAGAGAAGAAAAAGAAATAAAAGGAATACAAATTGGAAAAGAAGAAGTAAAACTGTCACTGTTTTCAGATGACATGATACTATACATAGAGAATCCTAAAGATGCCACCAGAAAACTACTAGAGCTAATCAATGAATTTGGTAAAGTTATAGGATACAAAATTAATGCACAGAAATCTCTTGCATTCCTATACACTAATGATGAAAAATCTGAAAGTGAAATTACGGAAACACTCCCATTTACCATTGCAACAAAAAGAAAAAAATACCTAGGAATAAACCTACCTAGGGAGAAAGAAGACCTGTATTCAGAAAACTATAAGACACTGATGAAAGAAATTAAAGATGATACCAACAGATGGAGTGACATACCATGTTCTTGGATTGGAAGAACCAATATTGTGAAAATGAATATACTATCCAAAGCAATCTACAGATTCAATGCAATTCCCATCAAATTACCAATGGTATTTTTTACAGAACTAGAACAAAAAGCCTTAAAAATTGTATAGAGACACAAAAGACCCTGAATAGCCAAAGCAGTCTTGAGGAAAAAAATGGAGCTGGAGGAATCAGGATCCCTAATTCAGACTATACTACAAGGCTACAGTCATCAAGACAATATGGTACTGGCACAAAAACAGAAATATAGATCAAGGGAACAGGATAGAAAGCCCAGAGATAAACCCACGCACATATGGTCAACTCATCTATGACAAAGGAGGCAAGGCTATACAATGGAGAAAAGACAGTCTCTTCAATAAGTGGTTCTGGAAAAACTGGACAGCTACTTGTAAAAGAATGAAATTAGAACACTCCCTAACACCATACACAAAAATAAACTCAAAATGGATTGGAGACCTAAATATAAGAGCAGACACTATAAAACTCTTAGAGGATAACATAGGAAGAACACTCTTTGACATAAATCACAGCAAGATATTTTATGATCCACCTCCTTGAGTAATGGAAATAAAAACAAAAATTTAAAAATGATACCTAATGAAATGTAAAAGCTTTTGCACAGCAAAGGAAACCATAAAAAAGATGAAAAGACAAACCTCAGAATGGGAGAAAATATTTGCAAATGAATCATCAGACAAAGGATTAATCTCCATAATATATAAACAGATCATGCAGCTCAATATTAAAAAAACAAACAACCCAATCCAACACTGGGCAGAAGACCTAAATAGACATTTCTCCAAAGAAGACATTCAGATGGCCAAGAAGCCCAAGAAAAGCTGCTCAACATCACTAATTATTAGAGAAATGCAAATCAAAACTACAATGAGGTATCACTTCACACCAGTTAGAATGGGCATCATCAGAAAATCTACAAACAACCAATGCTGGAGAGAGTGTGGAGAAAAGGGAACTCTCTTGCACTGTTGGTGGGAATGTAAATTGATATAGCCACTTTGGAGAACCGTATGGAGGTTCTTTAAAGAACTAAAAATAGAATTACCATATGAACCAGCAATCCCACTACTGGGCATATACCCTGAGAAAGCCATAATTCAAAAAGACACATGCACCCCAATGTTCATTGCAGCACTATTTACAATAGCCAGGACATGGAAACAACCCAAATGTCCATCAACAGATGAATGGATAAAGAATATGTGGCACATATATACAATGGGATATTACTCAGCCATAAAAAGGAATGAAATTGGGTCTTTTGTAGAGACGTGGATGATATAGAGACTGTTACACAGAGTGAAGTAAATCAGGAAGAGAAGAACAAATATCGTATATTAACGCATATATGTGGAACCTAGAAAACGTTACAGATGGACCAGTTTGCCGAATAGAAATTGAGACACAGAAGTAGAGAACAAATGTATGGACACCAAGGGGGGAACGCAGCAGGGGGTGGGGGGGTGGGATGAACTGGGAGATTGGGATTGACATGTCTACACTGATGCATATAAAATGGATGACTAATAAGAAGAAAAATAAATAAACTAATTAATTTTTTTAAAAAAGAAAGCAGAAAAAGTTCATAGACTACAGCTAGGTAGTATCTGTATAAGAACTTACCATAAGGTTTATTCTAGACAGTGTAGGTAAAAAGACATAAATGAGGTAAAGAATGATGAACACTGAGAGAATCAATGGATTGAAATTCCCAGTAGGCCTACTAGGTTGTTGGCATTGGGGTTCTAATGGAAATGAGCTTAAAAGATATTGGTTAGTAATTGTGAAACATGGTTAAAATTATGCAGAAGTTCAGTTAACAGTAATGTCAAGGTTTGGGGAATGGCCATGGGATTGAATAACTAAGGAAGTGTGTGGAGAACAGGAGTATTTGAGGGGAGGAAAGCTGCTAGAAAGAATTATCCACTTACATAATAAGAACAAGAGCAGTCTCAGAAGTAAAGAGTGAGTAAGAAATTAAGGCCATAATAAAAGGAGAGGCAACTCCCTGAAGGTAAATGGCAGTAGCAGGGTATTAGTCTGATGACACTGGATTCAAATACAGGAAGATTTGGGTAAGTTGTTGGGGAGGATAGAGAAAGGATGACAAAAGCACCCATCCAATATTTCAGGCTGGTAGTACAAGAGTTATCAGGGGAAAAAATAAAACAAACAGACAAACAAACAAATAAAAAAACACAATTTGAGAGCTATAGCAGTGGCAGGTTCCTCTGGAGAAAGCCAGGTTTTCATGAGTGCAAGAAGGTGAATGGTGACTTTAGAGAAGTTGAACAAACTGAGGAATCTTGCATAAGATGGACCAAGAAATCCAGACACTGAGAAAACATGCGAGTTGGAGAGAAAGGAAAGGACATAGCAAAGGGTGTGGAAGGCTTGGGAGGCAGGGTTTATCATGGATACTAACAATAAGGATAGGGGCCAGTGAGGGTAGCCTAGTGACTCACAGTAGAGAATGGTGCTAGGGCTGTGAGGGTTGTGAAGAAGAGGGGCATGGGTTTCTGGGACACTCTTCATCCCACTGTACAGTTCATCTTCGACTTCCAGTAGGAGATAGGTGAACTGACTCTCAATGTGTATGCTCAGTTAAGACCATTGTTTATAGAGTTGAAATTTTTGGAGAAGCTGGAGTCAGACCCCCTTCTCCTGTGATGATACAGTATCCAAGGACAATGACTCATCTCTCTTTGCCCCTTAATAATTATGTGATTCTGAGAAAGTTATTTAACTTTTCTGAACCACTATTTCCTCATTTTAAAATGTTAACAATAACTGTGATAATTAAATGGAGTAACATATAAATTGGTTTAGAGCATGGCTTTTGGTGGACATTCAGTATATATTACCTGTTACTGTTTATTTCCCCAAAGCTTAAGTTAATGATTTAGGAAAGAACATCAAAGCCCATTGTCTTGTTCTTATGGTTAGAATTAATTCCTCTCCCATTCAGAAATTTACCTACTGACTTCCAGACGCTTGGTTACCTTTACTAAACATGAACTGAAGGCAAATCATCTCCTATTAGTACCATTTCTGCATCTGGGATGGAGAAACTAACTCTTCATAAAGTATGTTGATTTGAATCTAGTTGGTATTCATTGTTATGTCTGTAACAAATTATGAACTCATCATGTGAACTAAACACTCTAATACTCTAAAAACTATCACTGTTTAGACTTCCTGACCTGTGGCATACACAGTAAAGCCAATCGCTATAATTCAGAAATTATGATCAAAACAGAATAAAAATTACTGTTTATTCTTTTTTTACTGGGATAAAAATTGGTAGAAAATGGAAAAAGAAATATAGATAACATTGACATCATGTTTTTTTCTAAGAATGTCATACAGGAAAATCAGAAAGATGAATATTCAAATCTTTGAAGGTATTTGATTTTTTTCAACAGAATTTCATGTTACTCAGTCTAACCCCTATGTCTGAAGAAATACTGATGCCAAGGGATCCCATATTAAAGAATTACTTTTCAAGCAAAATCATGTAAATATAAGGTACAGAAAAAAATGTATATGTTCAAACAAAATTTTATTTTGGACACTAAAATTTGAATTTTGTATGGTTTTCATGTGTTAAGAATTATCATTTTTGTATCATTTAAGCCATATAAACATGTAAAAACCTTCTTAGTTTGTGGACTGTACAAAACCAGATAGTGGCAGGATGTGACTGATGGATTTGGCCTGTGGGCCGTGTGTTGTAGTTTGCAAACTAGATGATGGAAGATGGTATACTCAGGTTTGCAAAACACTACTAAAGGTGACCACAATTTATGGAACCAAATAAACTGGGTATCAATGCAGTTTTTTAAAAGGCAAATACAAAATGCAAAAAAATAAAAGGCAAATAACGCTTTGGAAAAACTATTTTCAGCAGACATGGCAGACAAATGACTAACATCCTATATATGCATAAATTATATGTAAAGAACACAAGCTTAAGGACTTCCCTGGTGGTCCAGTGGTTAAGACTCCACTCTTCCACTGCTAGGGGCATTGGTTTGATCCCTGGTCGGGGAGCTAAGATCCTGCATGCTGCAGGGCGTGGCCAAAAAATTTAAAAATAAATAAATAAATATTAAAAATAAAATAACTCCTTTAAAAAAAAAAGAGAACACAAGCTTTAATGAAAAAGAATATAATCCAGGGGCTTCCCTGGTGGCACAGTGGTTAAGGATCTGCCTGCCAATGCAGGGAACACGGGTTCAAGCCCTGCTCTGGGAAGATCCCACATGCCACAAAGCAACTAAGCCCATGAGCCACAACTACTGAGCCTGTGCTCTAGAGCCTGCCAGCCACAACTGCTGAGCCCGAGTGCCAAAACTACTGAAGCCCGCACACCTAGAGCCCGTGCTCTGCGACAAAAGAAGCCACCCAATGAGAAGCTCGCGCCCTGCAATGAAGAGTAGCCCCGGCTCGCTGCAACTAGAGAAAAGCCTGTGAGCAGCATCAAAGACCCAACGCAGCCAAAAATAAAAATAAATAAAATAAATTTATTAGAAAAAAGAAAAAGAGTATAATCCAGGCAAAGACAAATAGACATAAAAAAACATCTAATAAAATAAAATCCTAATAAATAATTAGAATTCTAAAGGAGGTGAGGGGATGGGTGAGTTCTTAGCTGGTCAGGTGACTTCAGGCTCTCTGGATCTTGAAGATGGTTAAGATGACTCTTGAGAGTTATTTTTATGCATTTTTAAGAGAATTTTATTGCTAAGAACTGAGACACTTTCTTCTCTGGTTTACTTGGTCAGCCTGATGCACCACTATTCTAAGTGTTCTCCTGTAACTCCTTCTATAGTCACTAGTGAAACTGAGTCATCAGTTAGATAGATCCCTTAAACTATAACTTGCTTAATAAACAATATCTTGTAACCTGCCTTCATAAATCAAGCTTGCCTTAATCATTCTTGCAAATTACATACCCTCCCAACTTCACATAGCTTAGACAATATACCACAAGACTCCTTTACCTGCCCCCAATAAATAACACATCTGATGTATGGGTTGCTCTAGTAAAGGTTGCTTAAATTGTTTTTTAGGAACGTGGAGTTAGTCTTGCTCTGATCAAACTGGTCAGGCCACTGACCATTCAACAGGCCTGTACAAATGTCTGATGGATGACTTTTGATGTAAGAGGGCCGAAAACTCTACCCTCAGATCATGCTAATGCTGTCATTTTCTGAACATACATCCCATGAAGAAACACTTAACTCAGATACACCATACAGAACACTAATTATGTCACCTTTTTCTCACCTCCAGTTGTCTTTCTCCACACCTCAGACCACCCCACTTCCTTATCTCATAAATATCTTAAGCCCCAGGCCTTTGGGGAACTGGATTTCAGACTTCTTCTCCCATCTCCTTATCTTTTTTTTAATTTAATTTTATTTGTTTTTTTTATAGCCCACCTCCTTTTTTGTAAACAAACCATTTCTCTGCTGCATACCTCAGCATCTCAGCATTTGGTTTGCTGCACATCAGGCAAACAAAGCTGGTTTGGTGACACTAGGAATATGGCATTTGCTTCTAGCCTCTTGCTGTTGGAGTCTCTCCATTCATCTAAGTGCTTTTTTTTTTTTCTTAACATGTTTATTGGAGTATAATTGCTTTACAATGGTGTGTTAGTTTCTGCTTTATAACAAAATGAATCAGTTATACATACACATATGTTCCCATATCTCTTCCCTCTTGTGTCTCCCTCCCTCTCACCCTCCCTATCCCACCCCTCTAGGTGGTCAAAAACCACTGAGCTGATCTCCTTGTGCTATGCGGCTGCTTCCCGCTAGCTATCTATTTTACATTTGGTAGTGTATATATGTCCATGTCACTCTCTCACTTTGTCCCAGCTTACCCTTCCCCTCACCATGTCCTCAAGTCCATTCTCTAGTAGGTCTGTGTCTTTATTCCCGTCTTACCCCTAGGTTCTTCATGACCTTTTTTTTTCTTTCTTAGATTCCATATAAATGTGTTAGCATACTGTATTTGTTTTTCTCCTTCTGACTTACTTTGCTCTCCACCTCACTACAAATAAATCAATTTCATTTCTTTTTATGGCTAAGTAATATTCCATTGTATATATGTGCCACATCTTCTTTATCCATTCATCTGATGATGGACACTTAGGTTGCTTCCATGTCCTGGCTATTGCAATCCCACTACTGGGCATATACCCTGAGAAATCCACCTAAGTGTTCTTTCGTTAGAACCTAAAACAGCTTCAGGTCAGCACAATTTCCTTCAAGCACTTTCTACATCTGGTCAATAGGAAACAGTCCTGCATCCGAAGCCCTGATGCCTCTAGGCTTTGGCCACTCAGTGCAACCCTCACTCTGCTGCTCCAGCTCCATCAGCATTCTCAGACATGCACTACATGGCTGTCTCTCCACCACAGGGAACATATTTCAAGCTCTCCTGTGTTCCCGCTTGCAACTCCCATTTTCTAAGTTTAAGGTGAATGTAGAAGGTAACTTTCTCTACTCTCTGACCCATTTGCATTTCTCAACCTAGCTGAGGTTTCCAGATTAGCATGATCTAACTGGTTTTTTAAACATTTCCTTTGTAAATTCTTCCCATAAGATCTGTCTTAAGCTAATTTTCATATCTGATGTTAGTTTAACCTCTCATTACATACAGTAATAGAACTTTGGATTCAACAAACATTAATGAAATTCATAAGGAAAATGTTAATACTTTTTTAAAAAATTATAAGGCCATGTTCTCTGACCATAATGTAATATGATTCAAAATTGAGTATAGCTATTGTCATTTATGTGTTTATAAAAGTCAGACTGGAGGTTAATTAAAAAATGTTATTGGTGGTTACTCCTGAGATTAATGAGGAGTGATAATCAAAGGATTTTCTATTTTCTTTTGTTTATTTCTTTATTTTGCTATTTTTAATAAGTATAAATTTATAATTAGAAATTAATTCAAATGAACAATGACAATGAAAACAAAAGTGAAATCTTTGTCAGCAGAATCTAATACTACAGATGAGTCAAATAAGATAAAGACTGAACAAACTTCACTGCATTCAGAATTAAGCAGTTCCTAGAGATCTTAGTCAGAGTCGTTTCACTGGAATACCAGATTTCAGTAAGGAAAAACTACATTAGGTAAGGCAGGAGGGGTTTTAAGTGCCGAGGTGAGGTAGTAGACAAGTACTGGAGGAAGCTGAATGAGAGACTGGTCAATGTAATTAGGCCATCTGCGCTTACTAACCAATGTTTAGTGAAGTTAGGCTCTTACTTACACTACTTAACTCAAGACTTATGGTAAAGATACAGTAGTGAAGACAGTGTGATACTGGAAAAAAAATAGACAAATAGATCAATGGAATAGAGTAGAGAGCCCAGAAATAGACTTCCATAAATATAGTCAACTGATCTTTGACAAAGGACAAAGGAAATACAATGGAGTGACAATTGTTTTTAAACAAATGGTGCTGGAACAAGTGGGCATCCACATGCAAAATAGTGAATCTAGACATAGACCTTATACCTTTCTCAAAAATTAACTCAAAATGAATCACAGACTTAAATGTGAAATGCAAAACCATAAAATTCCTGAAAGATAACATAGGAGAAATTCTGGATGACCTAGGGTTTGGCATTGACCCTAGATAAAATGCCAAAGACTCAATCCATGAAAGAAAATTGGTAAGTTATACTTCATTAAAAATAAAAATTTTTGTTCTGTGAAACACATTATTAAGAGAATGAAAAGGCAAGCCACGGACTAAAAGAAAACATATTCAAATGGCATATCTGATAAAGAATTGTTTCCAAAATATAAAAAGAACTCTTAAACCTCAATAGTAAGGAAAGATAAAACTCAATTAAAAAATAGGCCAAAGATCTTAACAGATACCTCAACAAAGAAGATATACAGATAGCAAAAAAGGTTATGAAAAGATACTCCACAGCATATATCAACAGGAAACAAAATTTTAAAAAAACAGTGAGATACCACCACACATCTACTAAAATGGCCAAAATCCAGAATGCTGAACACCAAATGCTGACAAGGATGTAGAGCAACAGGAACTCTCATTGACTGCTGGTGGGAATGAAAAATGATACAGCCACTATTGAAGACAGTGAATGCTTACAAAACTAAACATACTCCAACCATAGGATCCAGCAATTAACACCTTAGCACGTGCACAAAGGAATTGGAAATTTATGTCTATACAAAAATCTGCACACAACTGTTTATAGAAGCTTTATTCATAATTTCCAAATCTTGGAAGCAACCAAGATGTCCTTCAGTAGGTGAAAAGATAAATAAACTATGGTACATCCAGTCAATGGAATATTATTCAGCCCCACAAGAAATGAGCCATCAAGCCATGAAAATACATGGAGGTAGCTTACATGCATATTACTAAGTGAAGGAAGCCAGTATGAAAAGACTACATACTATATGACTCCAACTATATGACATTCTAGAAAAGGCAAAACTATAAAGACAGTAAAAAGATTAGTGGTTGCCAGAGGTTAGGGGGAAGGGAAAGATGAATAGGTGGAACATAGAGGATTTTTAGGGTAGTGGAAATACTCTGTATTGATACTATAATGGTGGATACATTTGTCCAAACCCATAGAATATAATACAACTCCAAGAGTGATCCCTAATGTAAACTATGACTTTGGGTGATAATGATGTTTCAATGTAGATTCAGCACTTGTAACAAGTGTACCACCCTGGTAGGAGATGTTGATAATGGACAGAGTCTATGCATGTTTGGGGGCAGGGTGTATTTGGGTTATCTCTGTATCTTCTTAAATTTGGTATGAGCCTAAAACTGCTCTAAAAAAGTTGTCTTTAAAATTTTGTTTTAATCAAAAACAACTCTAAGATCTTTATTAACTGGGATTTAAAATTGTGAATGCTTATGAAAACTTAACATTTGAGTTTACTCAAATAGTTTTAAAAACAATAATAACATGGGAATGAATAATTGTTTTCAAATGTATAATATGTCATCTCTTCCAGTGTTTATCACCAGTGGGATAAAGAAGAAAATGATAATGTTCTCATTTTAAGAACTTACATTATATGGTCTTGTTTAAAATTCAACAAAGAAATCTATTTTATTTCAGTCTGTTTTCCAGATTTTATACATCTACCAAATAGAAGGTTTGACAATATAGTTTGTGCTTTCAGAGTCTATTCTGTTATTAAACTGACTTGTTTTAAGTTCTTGGTTTACAGTATTTTTACATATAATTAAATGTTTGGCACGATAAATAATTTACAGCCAAATAGCTGAAGTTTTACCAAATGGATTCAGAAAATATTATATCTGGGTCAATAAACTCTTCTATGATAATATAAATAAAAAATATACCTTTGCCTCATTCCTTGGATTAAATATGTGGTACATATTTCCAAACATTATAGGAAAATAGTCATGTTTGGTTTTTATTTCCAGACAGTGAAATGACAGCCAATTCTGTCGAAAAGGGAAAAACATTTTCTAAATGTAATGTGTTTCCATTCCATAGCATCCAGAAAAATACTTTTCATTTGTACTGTTTTAATGTTTTAACCTTTACTACATTATAGTTAAGAATTTTATTATATGTATAAATCATATGTTCTAGCTATTGAAATATTTTAAGCAATAATTGAAATATTTTAGGAAAATAGTCATTTTATATCATACTCTTTTATTTCCTAAAAACCTTGACTTAATTTAAGTAAGATTTTAACTTTTCTTGACTGTCTGTGCTAATGGATTCTTTTCACTTTTTTGGACTTATATTTTCAACACAGCTTGTTATAGATGTTCTATTTGAACATTCTTACATGATTATTATAGAAAAATATATAATACAGATAATTGAAGAAGACTGAAAAAACACTCCTGTACCTAATCACCAATATAACTTTGCTAATATCATGGCATAATTTTATTCTGAATTATAATTGTTTTTTTAAAATGCCTTCTAATTTTCTTGAAGAGTGTTCTGATAGGTTGTGAATTATGCTTTATCAGTAAGAAAATATTATTTTAAAATTAATTCCCAGTAAAAATATATGAAAACAAGTGTGCCATATAGCAGTTATTAAAAGGAAAGAGTTTTTTACTTAGCAAAGTTGTTGAAATCAAGTCTGACAATGAGCCTTATGGTGTGTTTCTCAGTAATAAAAGCCAGAGAAAACCTGGGATCCCACACAACTTGGTTCCACACTCAGTGAAACTTTTGTCATGTAGTGGTGTGGCAAGTTCTTTATCTGAGGACAGTCCAATGTTTTAATTCAACACACAGTTATTGAGTATTTGCTATGTGTTATGGGACAATCATTCTGTAGAGTGAGGGAAAAATTAGACAGGCTGCTGTAACATCTCCAGCCAAACCGTGCCCCACTATTTTTAATGTTTATCTCAGCATGATATATTCAACTTGGCTGTTGAATTGAAAATTACATAATTTGGTTAATTTACTTATATATCAACTAATGTAAGTAATTCAATGTACAGTTAGCTCTGTAGTTAATCTAAGTAAATGAGAATAATGTGTACCTCATATAGTTGTTGTAAGGTCTAATGAGAAAAAATAAACAAACAATTCTTAGATATTATCCAGATATTAGAATATCTGGATCAGAATGTATTGTTTATATATAGGCTATGATTATTATTGATGTTATTACTATAAAAATAATATTTTATTTTTCTTACTTGAAGAAAAATAAGGAATGTATACATAAATTTTCCTTCAATATTTGAAAACATGCCTCTTTGGATTATCTCAAAAATTTAAATACATATGATTTTTATAACAGTTTTATAATTTGCATAAATATATAATTTAAATTTTGAAAACCAGAGAAGGAAATTGGAAGTATCTCAAGTATAAAGTCTTACTAAGTCTCATTTTCTGACACATACATACTTTGGGAGTTCTGGCGTGTCCCATTTCAAAACTAGTATACATATTTATACATATATCAATATTCTCAGAAATAGTCTTGGCAAGGGCATTTTGGTTCAAAGAATAGGTTCTAAGGCAAACACAGTGTCTGGGTAACTAGACAAATATCATGGTTCATGAAGAACAAACAAAGCTCTTTAAGAACTATTTTCTGCAATTTTTGATGGCAAGTATTTTACTTTAAGGTTCTGACAGTGGACAGTCCAGGTCCACATGTCCTTATATAAAATTATATAAAATTCCAAAGTCAAAAGTATTCTAAAACCAGAAAAATGGTTTCCTAACCAATATAATGGCAAAACCTGAAGTGACCTAAATTCAATCAGTGGCAAAACACCCCCCTTATGCCACTTTACCAAATCTTGGCCATGCTGAAACTGAGCAGGACCCTGTGTGACCCTCCCAGGTTCAAAAGCCCTTCCATGTGCCCTGTTTCTTCTTATTTTAATTTTTAAATGTTTTTTCTCTTTTTAAAAATTGAGTAAAAGATCATTTAAACTCTATAATGCTTTACAATTTTCAAAAGTTTCACACAGGGGGATTCAAGATGGTGGAGCTGTAGGTGGACGTGGAGTTCATCTCTCTCCACAGATGCATCAGGAATACATCTATAGATGCAACAATTTTCACAGAACACCAGCTAAAGACTAGCAGAAGACCTTGGACACCAGAAAGGACTATAAAGATCCCTTCATAACTGGGTAGGATGGAAAAAAAGAAGGGAGAAGGAGGAGGAGAGGAAGTGGGACTGGACCTGCACCCCAGGGCATGGGAGCTGAAGCAGAGTAGAGATTCCCGACTTCAGGGAAATCCCCTCTCTGACGGAGAAATGCCCTCTCCGTCCAGTAAATCGATTGGGACAGAAGGGAAGCATTTGAGACTGTCGGAAGAGGGTGAAGCTGCCAATCTGTGGCAGACAGGATAGCGTGAGAAATACACAGACGGTTCGTACCACAGCCCTACGTGCCCCGGACTGGGACGTGTGTTCACAGGTGTGCAAAGGAGCTGGGAGCTTGTGCGTGGGGACTGGAGAACACGCCCAGAGTGAGAACTGCGGTTGGCTGTGAGGAGACGGACCGAGGGGACAGGAGGGAGGAAATCTGCAGCAGGGCACGCTTATGGAGGAAGATGGGACTGCCATGGAAGCAGGGCGCTACTGCTGAGTCACACACACGGCAAGGAGCCGCTATTGCAACCTCTCTCTCCCCACACGCCGGCGCCTGCCAACGACAATAAAAGAAGCCCGCTCAGGGTTGGCTCTTGTATGCCTGCTGCCAAGCAGTAAAAAAGCCCCCTCAGAGCTGACCCTCACGTGACGGCTACCAGGAGCCAGAAAACCCCGGCCAGGGCTGGCCCTCACGTGCCTTACGCTGGGCTCCAGAAAAGGCCCTCATTAGGGCCATATCTCTTGTGCCCATGACCGCCCGCTTCCCTGTGCTCTTGACGCGACTGGGGCTCCCGCCATCCAAGCAGTCATACCACCTCTGCACCTGGTCTTCAGAGGGTAAACCCAAGAGTTCCAAGGCAGCCTCAGGACCAGACTTCTGTGGGTGGACCACACACAGAGGTGGGGATAAAACCAAAGCTGAACTCCAGGGATGGGGTGACTAAGGAAGAAGATCGAAAATCTTTCCATCAGCTGTACAAGCTGCAGATTAAATCCCCGCAATCAGCTAGGTAGACCCTGTATCTGTGGAATATCTGAGTAGACAGTGAGTGTTCCCACAAATGAAAATGGTCTAGCTCTGGCAGATGTGGGCTTGGGGGCAGCACACACCGGAATTGGGCCATATCAAAGTCTGAGCGGTGCGCACGG
This sequence comes from Phocoena sinus, assembly GCF_008692025.1. Taxonomy (NCBI): domain Eukaryota; kingdom Metazoa; phylum Chordata; class Mammalia; order Artiodactyla; family Phocoenidae; genus Phocoena; species Phocoena sinus. The sequence continues at coordinate 79,572,560 of NC_045774.1, read as the reverse complement.
GGCCCTCAGCAGGTCCAGAGACCAGCCCAGAGGCAAAGGAGAGCCTCTTGGGGAGGCAAAGGTGGGCTGTGGCTCACGGCGTGTGCAAGGACACTTACAGCGGAGACCCCAGGGAAGCATAGTTATTACTATTAATTTTATTATATTCTGATTCATTCTGTTTTTGGTTCTAGCTTTTTTTTTTTTGGTTTCTTTCTTTTTTTGTTTGTTATTGTTTTAGTTTTTTGTGTTTTTTTGTTCTTTTTTGTTGTTGCTGTTTTTTTGTCTTTTGGGATTTCTAAGTTTTATAACTTGCAGCTCAATACCAAAAAAACAAACAACGCGATCCAAAAATGGTCAGAAGACCTAAAAAGACATTTCTCCAAAGAAGACATACAGATTGCCAACAAACACATGAAAAGATGCTCAACATCACTAATATTAGAGAAATGCAAACCAAAACCACAATGAGGTATAATCTCACACCAGTCAGAATGGCCATCATCAAAAAGTCTACAAACAACCAATGCTGGAGAGGGTGTGGAGAAAAGGGAACCCTCTTGCACTGTTGGTGGGAATGTAAATGGATACAGCCACTATGGAAAACAGTATGGAAGTTCCTTAAAAAACTAAAAATAGAACTACCATATGACCCAGCAATCCCACTACTGGGCATATACCTTGAGAAAGCCATAATTCAAAAAGATACATGTACCACAATGTTCATTGCAGCAGTATTTACAATTGCCAGGATATAGAAGCAATCTAAATGTCCATCGACAGATGAATGGATAAAGAGGATGTGGTGCATATATACAATAGAGTATTACTCAGCCATGAAAAGGAATGAAATTGAGATATTTGTAATGAGGTGGATGGACCTAGACAGTGCCATACAGAGTGAAGTTAGTCAGAAAGAGAAAAACAAATACTGTATGCCAATGCACATTTATGGAATCTAAAAAAATGGTACTGATGAACCTAGTGGCAGGGCAGGAATAAAGACACAGATGTAGAGAATGGACTTGAGGACACGGGGTGAGGGCAGTGCGGAAGCTGGGATGAAGTGAGAGAATAGCATTGACATATATACTCTATCAAATGTAAAATGGATGGCCAGTGGGAAGCAGCCGCATAGCACAGGGAGATCAACTCAGTGCTTTGTGACCACCTAGAGGGGTGGGATAGGGAGGGAGGGAGGGAGGCTCAAGAGGGAGGAGATATGGGGATATATGTACACGTATAGCTGATTCACTTTGTTGTACAACAGAAACTAACACAACATTGTAAAGCAATTATACTCCAATAAAGATATAAAGAAATGAAAAAAAAGTTTCACACAAATGATTTCGTATAATCCCATAATAGCCTCTTTATTCCCACCTGTATATTGCCCCTCTCCCTTCACTCTCCCCACTGGTAACCACTAGTTTGTTCTCTATGTCTGAAAGTCTGTTTCTTTTTTGTTTTATTCACTAGTTTGTTGGGTTTTTTTAGATTCCACATGTAAGTGATAGCATACAGTATCACACATCATATTATATTTCACTTAACGTTATATCCTCTAGGTCCATCCATGTTGCTGCAAATGGCAAAATTTCATTCCTTTTACAGATGAGTAGTATTCCACTGTATATATATACCACATCTTCTTTATCCATTCACCCGAAAGATGGACATTTAGGTTTCTTCTATACCTTGGCAATTATACATAATGCTGCTATGAACATTGGGGTGCATGTATCTTTTCTAATTACTGTTTATGGTTTTGTTTTGTTTTTTTTTTTTTGGCTATATACCCAGGAGTGGAATTGTTGTATCATATAGTAGTTCTATTTTTAGTTTTTTGAAAAATGAAAACACAATGATCCAAAACATATGAGACACAGCAAAAGCAGTTCTAAGAGGGAAGTTTATAGTAATACAAGCTTACCTCAGGAAACAAGAAAAAATTTAAATAAACAACCTAACCTTATACCTAAAGCAACTATAGAAATAAGAACAAGCAAAACCCAGAGTTAGTAGAAGGAACGAAATCATAAAGGTCAAAGCAGAAATAAATAGAGACTAAAAAAACAATAGAAAAGATTAATGAAACTAAAAGCTGGTACTTTTAAAAGATAAAATTGATAAACCTTTAACCAGACTCATCAAGAAAAAGGAGATGGCCCAAATTAACAAAATCAGAAATAAAAAAGGAGAAGTTACAACTGACAGCACAGAAATACAAAGGATCATAAGAGGCTACTATGAACTGCCAATAAAATGGACAACCTAGAAGAAATGGACAAATTCTCAGAAAGGTACAATCTCCCAAGACTGAACCAGGAAGAACTAGAAAATATGAACATACCAATTACCAGTAATGAAATTGAATAAGTAATTTTAAAACTCCCAACAAACAAAAGTCTAAGACCAGATGGCTTCACAGGTCTACCAAACATTTAGAGAAAAGTTAACACCTATCCTTCTCAAACTATTCCAAAAAATTGCAGAGGGAGAAACACTTCCAAAATCATTCTATGAGGCCACCATAACCCTGATACCAAAACCAGACAAAGATATCACCATAAAAGAAAATTATTGATCAATATCACTGATGAAGATAGATGCAGAAATTCTCAACAAAATATTAACAAACCAAATATAACAGTATTTTTAAAGGATCATACACCATGATCAAGTGGGATTTATCCCAAGGATGCAAGGATTTTTTAATATCCACAAATCAATCAAATTGATACACCACATTAACAAATTGAAGAATAAAAACCATATGATCATCTCAGCAGATGCAGAAAAAAAAAAAAGCTTTTTTGATACAGTTCAACACCGATTTATGAAAAAAACCCTCCAGAAAGTGGGCATAGAGGGAAAATACTTCAACATAATAAAGGCCATGTACAACAAATACTGTTTCTTGTTTGAAGCCTTTATTCTCCTAGGCCTTCCCAGAGTTCTGAAGAGCGGGCTTAAGCAATTGATAGGACATTAGAGTCACAGGACTCCTAGTTCCTCCTGAAGGGATATAGATAACAATCTGATATATAGATAGCAATCTCTGAGTTCTTCTACAGAAACTAAGACCTCCACCCATGTGGAGGATGGTGACTACATGCTGACCAGAGCACTTAGACCCCAGACTGTTTGGAGCCAGAAGGTTGAGATTCCAGAGACATCACCGTTACCTCACCACCAACCAATCAGAAGAAAGTGACACACCTTGCAGCCCTCACCCCAAATTTTGCCTTTAAAAACTCATATCTGAAACCCTTTGGGGAGTTCAGATCTTTTGAGCACAAGCTGTCCATTCTCCTTGCTGGGCACCCTGCGATAAACCTTTCTCTGCTCCAAACTCCAACATTTTGGTTTGTTTGACTTCACTGTGCATCAGGCACATGAACTTGGGTTTGACAACAATGATAACTAATTATTCAATCTGACTGAGGGTTATGTCAACATCCAGATAGTGCAAAAGAACCTGAACTAGTCTTTGTTCCTTCTGAGGTGGACACCTGGTGGACTAGGTGCAGAAGATGGATGAGTGACAGGTAATGGTATCCAGGACAAGAAAACATCACACTGTCTCTTCTTTTGGTGAGTCATTTGGGCCCTGGAAAAACTCTATAGAAGCTCGAGGACTATCTCTTATCCAGATAAAGATAATAGGTGGAAAATTTTCCCTTGCATTGAAAACAAACATGACATAGGACCTTTCCTGGGTGACATACCAGGATGATATTGCAATCAAACTCTGTGGTTTGATTCCACAAGTTACATCCGCAAACCTCTCAAGGAAATTGTGACACTAGAACAATGGGCTTTTTTTAGCACATCTGCCAAATCACAAAATATTCTGGATGACTCACAAGCCACCCTTGTACAACTTGGGATATTACAGCTGCCCCATGATTAAGCTACCCGATGCTGTGAACTATACATGGGTGGATATAAAATCTGGACTTACTTGATTACGTGACAGAACCAAACTTTACAGCTGCCAGGACCAGACTACTGGCCTCCTATATCGGCTATTTCACAGTCTGTTTTGCTCTCACAGATCGACAGAAATGCATGGGAAATGGAGGTGTTTGGACACTAATAGTACCAATGGCCAAGGTCATGGAATACTCCAGACCTTGGGAATTTCAGGTTCCACTCTAATCTTGTCTGTAAACCACACTGGTCTTTTAAAATATTTAAGTTTATAAAAGATTCCCACCTAAATGGTGAGGAAGATGTGGACTTGGGTACCTGGCTCCTTCTGTTACTGAATACTCCACCCTAAATACCAGCCAAGTTACAAACCTGAGCTCTTTTGTTCATAAAGTTGTGTCACATAAATGTGTCAGTTGATAGATCATAGAGAATCCTCTTGTGCCTCACAGCTCCAAGTTCTTTTTGGCCCTGAGGGTCTTCTTCTCAAGCTTTGGAGATTGTAAATTGGAAAAAGCAATCTTAAATCTCTCCATGGTAATGGAACAAGAGTTCAATACCACTATGCAAACTCTGAAAATATTCCAGTCAGAATTTAACAGCTTAGACTCTGGGGTGCTCCAAAATATTTGTGCCCTAGAAACACTGACTGCCCAGCAAAGAGGAGTTTGTTGAAATCATTAGTGAAAAATATTGCTTTTATGTGGATTAAATGGGTCAAGCAGTATCTAACATCTGTCTAATAAAAGAAAAGATTAGCTTTTTCCATCAGATAAATGGAACTTACACATTTTATTGGACTGAACAATTCCCAGGATTGGGGAACTGGTATAAGTGTGGTGAAATGTGCTCTGATTGTTCATTTCTATTCGTTCATCCTCCTTCTAAACTATGTTCTTTTCTTCCTTTGCAGATTTCTTACAGTTAAGTTACTTAACTTATTTTCTCTCTCCACAGTCATCAGCTGAACTTTTTGTATGTCAGACTTCCAGGGAAGTTTCAGAGGAGGGAACTGAAGGGGCTCAGGGCAGGCCACCCCAAAATGTGTCACTCTGGTATGCAAATTATTTTGAGTTGAAAACAGGCAAAGCCCAAAAGATTTAGGAAGAACCTTTGAACCTCCCTCTAACTGCCTAAAAGAATTCAAGATAGAAGGCCTTTTGCAGGAAGGAGCTATCCCCACAAATAGTAAAGTATGAACTAAGTGTGGTAGAACCTAGCAAGACCCATTTGATCAAAGTTCTCTCTGTGTCTCATTGTCTCCAGATGGCCCAGCAAACATTTGTTCGCCAATCATTAATTGTGTTTCATTTTCCTGTGAGTTACCTTACTTCCTTTTGAAGTCCCCAACACCTACCTCCTTCTCCTTAGTCCACAATGACATATATACCTCATCTCAACTTACTGGTTTTGGAACCCCTCCTGCTTGTATGAATTCACGATACATGCTGTCAACAAAAATTAATCAATAGTCTATGAAAGAAGTGAGAAATTTTATTCGAACCAAACTTGAAGATTATAACCCAGGAACAGCATCACAGAAAGTTCTGACAACTGTTCTGCCTGTCAGAAATCAAGGCACTGTTATATATAATTTTTTTTAGACAGAGGGCTGTACATTATATATATTATTGACAATTTACACAATCCAGATCTAAGCATTATCATGGCCCCTTATAAGATCAAGAAGGAATGTTATCTTTAAGGAGTTGTCTTGTTGGTGCTAGGAGAGTGTTGCTCTTTATGGTTGAGCAGGTATTTCTGCCAATGGGAGAGGTCTGGTCGATGCAGATGCACAATGCCCAGTAGAGGGGAGAGAGGAGGCCAAAGGGCAGAGAAAAATTTTTTGTTTCAATTTTTCTTGTCGTAAAATATGAATTTTATTTCACAATGCATAATAAATTTGATTATCTCCTGCTAATATCTGCCTTATGTCATTTTAATTGCCAGCCAAAAAACAAAAAAATGAAAAGGGGAAAAGGGGGAATATTCCCCTCTACCACAATATATAAAATGAGTTTCATGGCCTAACATTTAAAGTTACTACTATTAGTAGCACTAAAAATACATATCTTAAAGTCTATCATCTTATTATGAATTAATAAATTAATATAATTTTGTACCTTCCAGGCCAGATGTTTATCAAATATAACATCTCACATTAACATGTCTGCAATAATAAGCCAAATATAGAATTTTTTTTTTTGGCTTACAGTGGTATTTAAAATTTGATATTAAAATAGAAACAGTACAGATTGTCTTATTTTTGTATTTTATTCCTATTTGTATCAATGTAATATTTGCTTATAGTATAAAAATAAAATAATACTGAAAGGTTCATAACTATTATAAGCTGTTTCTTATTCCTAATTTATCCTACTCTTGGTACCAAACCAGGTCTGTTTGCCTGACATGCAGCAAGTCAAATGCTGAGATGCCAAGGTTTACAGCCAAGAAAGGGTTTATCCCCAAGGCAATCAAGGGAGAAAATGGGAGAACAAGTCTCAGTTCCACCTCCCCAAAGGGGAGGGGCTTGGAATATTTATGGGATAAACAGGGTGGTCTTAGGCATGGGGAAAGGTGATTGGAGGCAGGGAAAAATGTGTTTTGCACCAGGTGCATCTGGGTTACATGCTTCTGATTATTCAAAATGGAGGCCCTCAGCATGATCCAAGGGTGGAGTTTTCTGGTCCTCTGAGGTCAACAGGCCATTCATCAGACATCTGCACAGGCCTAGTTTTAGGGTTGGTGTCCCAACCAGTCTTAACTGGCTGGCACTGTCAGGAGCTGACACCAATCTCCTATAGAACAGCTAGTTGCCTGAAGCTGGGAAGGTGTGCAATGAAAGAGAGGAAAAATAAAGAAGAAAATAACTAAAGTGAACTTAATCAATGAAGGCAGTTTACAAGCAAAGGGGGTTTAAACAAGCTGTTCCCTCATCTATTATTCTGTAGGACAGGCTTAAGAATTTCTAGTAGTTATCAGCTTCTGTCAACCCTATGGGGTACAGTTTCACTCTCCATCCACTTGATTTTCAGAAGCAATAACTTTTAACTCTTGTAGCTATTTCTTCTTTGCTTGTTTCTGATTAGAGGGAAACAATTATACATGTAAAATACATGTATCTCTCTATATATATATTATAGATATAGATGGTATATGAATGTATACATACTTACATATAATTTTTCCTTATTTTTATTTTTGTCAGAGTAGTATTTGCTCATAATATAAAAGAAAAATAGATCATTCCTGGGTCAAATGGTGTACGATGATTATGAATCATCTCTTGTACAACTTACATTGATTTTCCTGGAATAATTGCTTCATTATTTCCTTACATCAGATTGCTCTCTAAGTCTTGGAACCAAATTCAGCATTTTGCAGCATTAGATCACTTTTTCCTAGATTTCATGTCTTCTTCCTTCTTGGATGATTCCTCATTTTGCAATCTTTGGACATAGGAGATAGCATCTGAGGTCCTTGTGTTTGGAAATGTCTGTATTCTACCTTCACACTTGACTGTGTCTTTATTCTACCTTCACACTTGACTGATACATTGACAGAACGTAGGATTCTGGGTTTCAAGACATTATCAGAATTTTGACGGCATTACTCCCATACGCTAGCATTTTGTGACTCAAAGTATAGTCAGGTCACCAGCAGCACCAGCATCATCTGGGAGCTTGTTAGAAAGACATCAGAACTACTGAATCCGAATTTGCATTGTAACAGCTATTCAGTGATTTGTAAGCATGTAAACATTAGAGAAGCACTGATCTAACCTGAAGTGTTGCTATTCCTTTATATGGTCTTGTTTCATTTGTTGGGCTGAAGATGCAATGAGTCATTTACAACTTGAGAATTATGTCCTTTGTTTCTGGGAATTGTCCTTGTATAGTTTCTTCATAATTCCTTCTTTGCCATTTTGTCTCCTAATTGGAATGTCTCCTAAATAGATGTGGAAACTCCAGGACTGATCCTCTAAGTCCTCATCTTTTCTCTCCTTTTTCACTCTTTTCATCTATTTTCTTTCTAAAAAAATTGTTACATTGTCTTCCAACTCCATTGAACTGTGTATCAGCTATCATAGTTGTAACTTCAATGAGCTCTTCCATTTTTCTGATTGTTCCTTTTACATCTCATTGTCCAGACCAGGTCATAATATACACCTACCTGCATGGGATGCTGAGAAATTTATTTTTTCATTCCAGTGAGAAGTGTTGTTAACAAACTCAGGTTTGTCTACTTGACACTTAAAAGCCAGCACACCAGTACTCAAGAGACGAGTTTGCTTGGAAAGGAAAGGCTGCTTTATTCAGGAGTCCAGCAACCTGGGGAGAAGGTGGACTTATGTCCAAAAACCAACTCTGAAGATTCTGCTTGACTGTGAAAGTTTTAAGGGGACAATCATTTGGAGAGGGGGTCAGAGTCTTGCACTGTGTACAGATTTTCTTCTGACTGGTTGGTGGTGAGGTAACAGGGATTCTATGCTCAGCCTGAAGTTACCGTCTTCCACCTCAGTGGGGGCCTTAGTTCCTACAGAAGAACTCAAAGGTATTGTTATATATATTCCTTGAGGAGGAACCAGAACCCTGCCCCAGGCCTGCACTATTGTTTCTTGACTGCTCCTCCTTAGTTTCTGCATTCCTTCCCTTCCTTGATAAACAAATATTTGAATCTGCCCTTTGGAATTCAGGGAATGTCAAAGAGGCTGAATAAAGCCTATTCCCTACAAACAAGAAACAAGGGACACAGAAAGGATTTGTGCCCAACAGGGTCCCACAGGGTCCTGCTCCATTTCAATGTGACCAGCTAAAAATCAGTATTCTGTTACTAAGGAAAGGGAGAAAGTATAAAGTGGTTGGTAACTACAAGCTTCTATCACAAGTTCCAAATAACTAACATTTCATATGAAATAATAATGTGTTGTCTGTTTATTTGTTTGGTTTACATCTATCTATAAGCCTTCTTGTCATAAAGTAGAATAAATGATAACTAGTAAGCATTGGAGAAAATTATTTGAAAACAAAAACATCTGAACCAAATACCATTTCAATTTTCAAATTCAGAATAGTGCTACAATTTAGAGTTAACCAACTCCATACCTTCTAAAATATGTAAGATCTGAGTCAGATCTTACAAATTGCAGTCAGAGGACTGATTCTTGTAGAGGTTATAGTAAAGTGTACAAATTACTTTTGTTCCCTGGAACAGAGTCTGAATGCTTTATTACTGAAAGGATTACACCCTTTGACTGTTCAGACTTTGGAAGGACAGGTGTGTAGAGGTGAAAGAGGAAAGATAAATTGCCTAGTAAGTTTACCAGTCAAACCAACCTCCCTAATTATAGTATAAGCCCTGATGGTTAGCTTTTCTTTTTGTAATTCAAGTGCCTGACTTAAGCTTTGATTGTCACGGCATCCACTTCAAACAGGCATGCATTTCAAAGAGGCATTCAACAAGACTATCTGGAATAAACACTTTGCCAGATAAAGAGCCAAGCTGAGCCTCCTTTATTTTAGAGATGTTGGTTGATTTTGATAACTGACCATTTGGGTCACTTGTTTTTTCACTTCAAACTTCAAATCTTCAAAGTTCTGCTCTTCTATTTTACATTCATCAATAAAGGGTGGCCCAGGAAACCCTAGACCCCTAACCCTAACCCCAATAAAAGCAGAACCTCAGGCTCATGCTTTCTTTCTCTCTTTCTCTCTCCTGGGACCTCACTGTGTGCCCCCTGGCATGCGTTGTAAATGCCAGGGCATGTAAGTAATAAACTCTTTTTTTCTTCAAAGTCTCCTAATGGTTATTGCTGAAGGGCATCTTGCAAACACAATAAGAATCATAAGGGTCCTTCAGTGTCATATTGATTTGGAAAGGGGAAAGGTCTGTGAGAAGTGATCTGGGGGCTTCCCTGGTGGCTCAGTGGTTAAGAATCAGCCTGCCACTTCAGGGACACGGGTTTGAGCCCTGGTCTGGGAAGATCCCACATGCCGCAGAGCAACTAAGCTCGTGCGCCTCAACTGCTGAGCCTGCGCTCTAGAGCCCTCGAGCCACGCCTACTGAAGCCCGCAGGCCTAGAGTCCATGCTACACAACAAGAGAAGCCACCAGAATGAGAAGTCCGTGCACCACAATGAAGAGTAACCCCCTGCTTGCCACAACTACAGAAAGCCCGTGCACAGCAATGAAGACCCAATGCAGCCAAAAAATAAATTAATTAAATTAATTAATTTTTTAAAAAAAGAAGCAATTTGGGGTACAGGTGAGTCCCCTCAGGCATTTCTATCCAATAGCAGTACTGAGATCAGTACAAAACACCATAGTCCTCATCATCCATGAAGTCATTAGATTACATTTCTATCCTTCCATTTGGTCACCTCTTGACTAAAACAACAGAAATCCTAAAATATCTTGTATTTACATAAAAAAATCTACCCTGTGGCAGTGAAACAACTCTACAACCCTAAAAATTAAACTTCTCATAGAAGAGAAAGGATCAGTGGAAGATGCAAAATCTATCCATCATTGGAAATCTCTCGTATTATTCCTGAATGCAAAACCCTCATTGGGTTAGCCAGAAAATATTTTAAAATTTTAGAGTTATTTCAACCACATTGGGTTAATACTGATATTTCTAACTATTAAAATATTTGTTAGAGAAGAATTGTGGTTGACAGATAGCAAATGTAAAATAACTTGACATTTAAAGAAACTTAAATAGAAATTGATTAGTACATGTTCTCAGTATGCTTATTTTATATGTCATTGTTATATCTAAAACTTATATGTTCTTTCTCAAAATTTATAAAAACCCCAAAAGTTTAGAGATTCTATTCGTGAGGTTTAGCTTTATTTAATTTATTTTATAGTATAATATACTTTACTTATATTTATATGTTTCTATACAACAGATGTCTATTATATATTCTATCTATCATCTATTTTGTTGCAGATAGATCAATGCAAATATAGAAGTTCATTAACATATAGATCTTTAGTCTTGTCCAGTCTTTTTGAGACATTAAAAAAAAAAACTAAGAGGAGTAGCAAAATTTAGCTATGTTCATTCATATTACTGGAAACTATTGCTTCTGGCATAGCAATTAAAACTGATGTTTGTGACTGCCAGAAATAATGAAGTTTTAGATTTATGATGAGGACTGCAGAGTTATGCCCCTATTTTATTTTTAAAGGTAAAAGGTTTACAGTCATCGAGGCTTGAACTTGTGCAGTGCATTCATTCCAGAAATGTGGGAGTGAAGGAATGTGAGTGCAAGGCCCGAAAATGTTATCATGTCATGGAAATGGGACAATAAAAAGGATGCTAATAATTTAGCAATTTATTTTTAAATGTTTTGTGTAAAACATATACAGCCCTCAGCAATTCAGTAACAAAATCAGAAAACTTAAGAGTTATATATGTCATTATATTCTTCATCTTTATTTTCCCTACAGATATTAAATCTCACAGCAAGGTGTTCTTCTTCATTAATCATTAGAAAATTCTCAATTCCCCAGAGAAGCCAGTTTACACTAAAAATAACATTCAGAAAAAAACCAGTACCGGCTTCTCTTCTTTTCTTACCCCTTTTATTTTCCTGCCACTTCTCTCTTGACATTTTTATTTGAAGCACAATTTCTACTTTAACATTCTGTATCCCAATAACCCTACCACTTCCTCTGAGGAAAAAAATCAACTAGACTGCTGTAATAGTTATGATTTAATTATTTTCTTTTTCTCACGTTTTCAAACTTTTGCTTTCAACTTCCTTTGCGTGAGGCAAAAGGATAAATTATTTTCCACTTTACTGAAAAATAATCAGGAGCTATTTTCTTAATCTGTCTCAGGTGTGGCCTGAGTCTTCTGAGATGGTCACAATTATGGCTCCCATATTTTTGGAATCAAGGGACTTGAGGACAAAGTACTGTGTTTGTTCCCACACAGAGCTTTTCTAGAAAAAAAGGTTCTTCTTTATTTTTACATTTTATATGTATCCAAATTATGCTAGAATGAAATCTCTCTTAAGCCAAGTATAGGTTTATTTATTTAGGAAATAAATAATACATTCACACAGGTTAACTTACAGAGATAGAAATACAGATAAATAGATAACAATTTTGAACGAGTAGTCAGAAATGCACTGAAAACTGGCGTATTATTTCCTCAATGAAAGATTAATGTAAGGTTTCAAAGAAATCCAAAATATTCCTATCAAATTGAATATGTTTACATCATTATTAATAAAATTCTCCTGCTGCTTCTTTTATTTTAAATTTATTTATTTTATTATTTTTAACTGAACTTTGAATAGGCAAAGTTCACATATGTATGCATGTATGTAACATATACATACATAAATATACTAATATGCTTTTCTCTGGGGCATTTTCTTGTTTGTGAGAGTCTATCTTGTGAATTACGTGTGTTCTCCCCAGACAGAGAAAGCTCTGGAAGGAGAGAAGGGTGAGGCAGAAATGTAGAGAGGAGAGAGCAGAGCCTGTGCTTTCCTCCCTCCCTACCAGTGGTTGAGAGCTGTGGGGACTAAAGCAGACCTATTCCTGGGAGATGCAAGACTCCTTTGAAGGCTGACTTGGGCTCAAGAACTCCTGATGGCTTTGCCAAATCTTTCTTTCTTTTTTTTTTTTTTTTTTTTTTTTGCGGTACATGGGCCTCTCACTGTTGTGGCCTCTCCCATTGTGGAGCACAGACCCCGGACACGCAGGCTCAGCGGCCATGGCTCACGGACCCAGCCGCTCCGCGGCATGTGGGATCTTCCCAGACCGGGGCACAAACGCGTGTCCCCTGCATCGGTAGGTGGACTCTCAACCACTGTGCCACCAGGGAAGCCCTGCCAAATCTTTCTTACACTGCATAGAAATCTAGGATGTCTCCACTCAACCTTCTATGCCCTCTCCTTCACTTGGGGTCAATTTGCATCTTGGTCTCCTATCTGTCCCAGCCTTTTCCATCTCCCTCCCTATTTCCTTTAAACAAGCTTTTCCCCTAATAATATCATTGCACATTTAATCATATCTCGATGTCTACTTTTCAAAGGAGTCTAGATGTGTGCATCCACCAGCTAGTCTACGACTTGATGCCTCACTGGGTCACTGCCTTCTGTAGAGCTTGAGATGGAGCTGTTCTGTATTGTACTGGAGTGGTGGGCCATGCCTATATGCATTTGTCAAATATCTTAGAACATACATTACAAAGAATGAGTTTTAATGTGTACAATTTAAAAATCAATCAAAATTTTGGGGATTCTGGATAGAGTGCAGACTGAAACAAACAAATCTAACTGTATTATAAATGTATATATGGCATTGCCTCACAGAAAGGGGTGGGGGGAAAATGAGCTGACGATAAATGTGTTTTGACCAGATGAAGACAAAAGGAAGTGAATATGAACACTGCACTCTAATTGGCAAGTTTGCTTCTGGCTGTGGTTTGTGTTAACAATTCTGAACCTGCTTTACATATATACTGGGTTGAACAAGTTCATGGATGGTGGATGCTGGGAGCCAGGTCTCTCACTGTTGCAGAGGGAAGTAACAGATAAGCAAGGTGGAGGGAGAAAGGTTAGACTGAACTCTATGGAACTGAATTGGCGTGGATGCATTAATATGAATGCTGTTTAACTTTATATTTAGACAAATACATACAAAAATAATTATAGATATGTGTGTACACATGGGTTAGTTTACATACATATATTCCCTTGATCTTGAAAAGTCTTGAATGGTGATAATACAGGAGCAATAAGCACACTTAGCACTCAGATCTTGATTTCTAAATACCATTCTCAGTGAAAGGAAACCTGGCTCCTCAGAGAAATGGATGATTCTAAATCTGAGCAGGGAATATATATGATGACAATGGATCATCTCGTAGTGCCTGAAAGTAAGGATGGGTTCAAAAAAACAAAATGATGGAGTTACAAAAAAGGGATGCAGAAAACATCTAGAAAGAGCTTCCAGTGGTCAAAGCTAGAAGAAATTGAGAAACCAAATAAACAGTGCGGTACTATATTACATCTCAAAGTATAAAATAAATATCCATGTGTCCATACTGATATAAATAAATGAGTGAATAAATATATGGGAGAGAAGGGACAAATCTTCCATATGGAAGAATTCTAAACAATATAAGCAGATATTCAAACCTCCAGGAGGGGGAACTTAACCTCAAGTGCTGGCTAGACTCAGTAATTTGCATCCAAAGAATAGATTATACAAAGCTGAATCCCTCCTCTGAATCGCCCGTGGCAGAAGCAGGCTGCTTGTCTCAAGGTTATCGATTATGATCATCCTGCCACTCACCCCTATCCAATGACTTGTTGATGCAGGGAATGGTCTAGAAGACAAAGACTCACCCTTTTAACTCAAAAGGGGCAACACTGAAGGTTATGCCAGCTCCAGAGCCCCCCGTAAGATTTGCTGGAATCTCATTTCCAATTGCATCAAATTTCAATTTCTCCTGGCTCAACTCTGCTCCTTACTTTCATTTATACATATTTTCCAGACAGGCCTCTCTAGGAAACCACCTGCATGCAAATCCCCAACTCAAAGTGACCTCTCAGGGGCTTTACCTAAGACACTCTGCAAAAAAGAAGGAAGGAGGCAGGGAGAATGTAGGTGGTAGGTATACAGTGAAGAAGAATGTATTAGATTAGGGAATAGATGCAATGATGAAACAGGAATGAAAACTTGGAGAAGTAAATAATGATAAGTAGATTTTACTAGGCCAGAGGACAGGGTACAGAGCATAGTATGATAGGAGATGGACACGTTTGATAGAATGGAGATAGAAAATCTCTTGGATTTCAACGAATCCTGAACGTAGAGGGAGCATCTACTCTCCCCATAGATTCCCTAACACCCTTTGAGTGCACACCAAGTGTGGCTCTTCTTCTACTCATCTTCAGCCACTGCTCGTGGATCACTGGAATGACCTGTCCCTGTCATAGTTTACAAAGGATTACTTTGGCCCAGCCCAAACAGTCTTAATAACTTAATAGTCTTAATTCCAGTTTAGCAGGAATATAAATATTACTGCCAAGTTTCATCAAGTCTAAAAATCTCTTTGGGATCTAAACTGACCCAGAAATAATGGAATTATTTATCCTAATTTAGAAGCAAAGAGAAATTAAGAAAGTGCTGGAGAGTATATGAAACATTTAGTTGCCCTGTTGTATAAATTGAGTTTGTGGCTACAAGATGGAAATGAATGTTATATAAAACATAGGCTAGATTTGGTTAGACTCATGTTCCCATAAGGAAGCAGGCTCAGCTGAGATTTCTTATGGGTAGCTCTGGGGCCCTGGAGGGTAACAAGAGTAATTGGATTCCTACAAATTTGGATGGACAGACCAGCATTAAAAAGGATCAGGAGCGGGCTTCCATGGTGGTGCAGTGGTTAAGAATCTGCCTGCCAATGCAAGGGACACAGGTTCGAGCCCTGGCCCAGGAAGATCCCACATGTCGCAGAGCAACTAAGCCCATGCACCACAACTACTGAGCCTGAGCTCTAGAGCCCAGAAGCCACAACTACTGAGCCCACTCATCACAACTACTGAAGCCTACATGCCTAGAGCCCGTGCTCCGCAACAAGAGAAGCCACGACAATGAGAAGCCCATGCACCACAACGAAGAGTAACTCCCACTCACCGCAGCTAGAGAAAGCCTGCGCACAGCAACGAAGACCCAACACAGCCAAAAATAAATAAATAAATAAATTTATTTTTAAAAAAAGAATGATCAGGAACACTAGAAGTGTAATGATGGGCCAAATGGTTCTATACACAGACAAATCCAGTTTCTCAAGGAGAACCCTGCGACTAGAGAAACAGTCCAATTATGATGCAAATTCCAGATTCTCACAGGCTGATGTCATGTCATCTCATTGTACTCTTACCTCAATTAAACTGTAAATAGAAGCCATATCTTTCTAGTGAATAGGTATTTTCATCACAGTAAAGAAATACCAGTAGAAAACTATGTATCTTTTTACAGACTTTTACCAAATTCTATGGTGTGTATCATCTAATTATTAAAGATTATGGTTAGAGAAAGAAATGACTCAAAATACTGTCCTACTGAAAGCAATCTATTTCCTAATTCATTTCTATAGAAAATAATTTAACCTGTAAGTAAAATCAAGAATTTCCTAAATAACCATATTGAAAACTGAACCAGAGATCATAAAAGTAATCTAGAAGAAAATTTGAAAGTCTTGGAATTTTCAAACCCCCAAGATGGTGCAAGAAACAGACACGTTTTTGCCTATTTCAAAGATTTTCATTCCAAAAGGATTTTTCAACATAATATTAAGCAATTCCTTTGTGTGTGGGAGAGCAGGGAGAAGGGGTTTGTAGTGTGGGCAACTTGCCAAAAATGGTATTTTATATTTATATTTTTTATATTTTATATTTTCTGTTTATATTTTATGTATTTTATATTTATACTTTTCTTCTTCCTCCCCTTTATTTCTACTAATCAAATTGTGCTTTTAATGAAATCATTACAGCATCATTAATAGTTTTGAAAGGTTATCTGTTTCTGTCTCCTGCAGAATGTTGTTCCAAGCTTAATCATTTTGTTTTAAGCTTTTTGTATGTGTCACTATCTACCCATTATCAACATTAATATTTTGGAAATAAAAACTGCAACTGACAAATTGCTTAAATTTGCATATATAGATAGAAGTTAATTTTAGAAATTCCTATAGCCACTATATTTTATCTATTCATTTTTCTCCTAACAATTTAGAATGGTATAAATTAGAATGTATATAAAATACTTACAGAGAAAAAAATATAACTATGATTTTGTGCTGGGGATTTCAGGATGTTTTAAATTTAGCTAATCTGCTTTCATAAATAAATCCTGTTAATTTTCCTTTGCAAATATGTATAACTCATGCAAACTTCACTTATTTCTTTCCATTTATGCTAAATGATTTTAGAATAATAAATGATTCATATATGAGATAGCCATTTCTAAGCATATAGAAATAATTTCTAGAATACATATTATGCAGTAACCACTTATTCATGGCATTTCCTTTTTTCTTGCATTTAATTCATTTTTCCTCCCTCTACTCCCATCCATTCTATGTTTTATCAGAATGAGAAAACTGTGTTTACACAGTTAAGGAAAATGAATCAACTTATCACATCTAATTTTCCTGAGTTTAAAATTAAGAACAGAAGATGGTAAAATTTGGCTGCATCTTAAAATGCTCTGAATTATCTTGCCAACTCTGTTACTAATTATTCTAAAATTGGATTTAATTTTATAACTAACAGCATGATTCCCATTTTTTTTTTACTATTCCTAGTTGGAAAAATACCAGAGTCTAAAATAAATGCCTTAGGCAATTTCACATCTAAAATTGCATTTTAGGAGTGGCAGAGGAAGACACCAGAATAACGTGTTAGGAAATTAAAAAACACGACCCAGTGGATGTTTGTTTTCTGGAGGACCCTTCTTCCATAGCTGTTGAGCAAGGAGTAATTTTCACTGGAAGAATTCTGTACTATTTCTTCCACCAGCATCATAAAAGTGCTTTTTCTTGCTCAAATCCTATGACAATTGATTCTGAGAATAATCCAGAGAGCACAAACTATGATATAAAATGAAAGTGTAATTTTTTTCCAAATATATTTTTTCTCTGTGTCCAAGAAAGCAAAGACAAGTTATTGCAAAGACAGTGACATTTAACAGAGGAAAAGAGGTAAGCCATGGGAATCAACCTGCAATAGTGAGGCTTCAGACTCCACTCAACTAGACATGGGAGGTCTTCCTTGGAAAGGCAGTGATAGAGTGGGAAGAGCTCACTGGGAAGAAAGCCTGACTCTGGATCCTGGCTCTGTAACTTACTAGGCCTGAATAAGGACAAGTTTTCAGCCTTTTTCTGAGTCTTGGTTTCCGTACTTGTAAAACAGACAGAATAAAAACAACCTTATATGATTATTTTGACTATCAAATAAACAGTGAAGGTTAAGCATGAAATGGGTGTTCAATGCTAACCTCTGCATGGGTCTACTCAGAAAGCTGGTCTCATTAGCTTTAAAGGTGGGATGCTTCATCACCTTGCTCTGGCTGAAGAGTCAAATATATGTAACTCAAAGTAGGCTGTACATTTCTGGAAAATTCTATTTTAAGGGGAGAGAAGGAGAATAAAAAGAAGGTTATACATTTATCTAGTACCTACCAAGTGACAGACACTGTTTCCACAAACATATTATATGATAACTAATTTAATCCTGAGACACACCCTATGAGATAGGTACTATTCTAGTCCTCACTTTCTTAGCATAAAGAAGCTAAGAAATGTGCTTGAGGAGAGAAGGAGTCAAGATGCCAGAATAGGAGGACACGGAATTTGTTGCTCCTCACAAATACATCTACAGATGGGACAGTTCTCACAGAGCACCTGCTGAACATTAGTTGAACACTTCAGACACCTAAAAGGACAAGAAAAATCCCCTCACAACCAGGTAGGAGAAAAGAAAGAAGAAAAAAGAAAAGAAGGGGGCTTCCCTGGTGGCGCAGTGGTTGGGAGTCCGCCTGCCGATGCAGGGGACACGGGTTCGTGCCCCGGTCCGGGAGATCCCACATGCCGCGGAGCGGCTGGGCCCGTGAGCCATGGCCGCTGGGCCTGCGCGTCCGGAGCCTGTGCTCCACGATGGGAGAGGCCACAGCAGTGAGAGGCCCACGTACCGCAAAAAAATAAAAATAAAAAAAAAAAAAAAGAAAAGAAGAATCAAAAAAGAGACCAGCAATCCTGGGGGGAAGCTGAAGGTGAGGGAAGGTCTCCACACTCAGAAAAATTCCCTCTCAGTGGGAAATCAGCTGGAACAGAAAGAAATCTTTGGGGTGTCAAAGGATAATGCAGCAGGTGGTCTGTGAAAGGCAGGATAAAGTAAGAACTGTGCGCATAGACTACACTGTAGCTCTGAGCATTCCAGCCTGAGGTGTGAGTCTCCAGTTCAGACTGGGGGCTAGGTGCCAGAAAGTGGGGTTTGGAGTGCAGACCCAGGGAGGGGACAGCTGTTGGCTGTGAAAAGACAGGTGAGGGGACAGGAGTAAGTAGCTCCACAGCCAGGAAAGTTTGCGAAAAAAGCCTGGGTCACCATAGTAGAAAGGTGTCACTGCTGTTTGGCATGCAATGGGCAGGACCACCATTACAATCCCTTTCCCCACCCACCAGCTTCTTTGGCCTCTGCAGGTACTGGGAGGGGCTCCCATCTGAGTAGGCTTTCCTGTCCCTCAAGCCAAGACATCCTCCACCCGCATAGGCTCTGGGGTCCTGAGTACCACCCATCCCAAAGCTTCCTGGGGAATCGCCCTGAGTGCCCCTGCCTGAGATGGAAATCCACCAGTGCTGGTGGGGGCTGAGTGCTAAAGCATGAGGTTAAGAGAGCAGATCTGGGGAGAGGACTGCTGTTGGCTGAACGAATACAACAGAGGTGATGGGAGTGAGGGGTTCCGTGGCCAGGAATGCCCCTAGTGGAAGCATGGTCTGCCCAAGAAATGAGTCACTATTGTTGAGAGGCATGCAAGGGGCAGGGCTGCCACTGCCCCCACATGCCAGCCCCTGTCTCCCCGGGCACTGGGAGGGACTCCCAGCAGAGCAAGCACACCCCAGTCTGTTGTAACTGCCTGCTGGTCTCTGCCACCACAGGCAACTCATGCACACCCCAACTGTGGCTGCCGTACCCCTCCCCAGCCTGAGGGAGTAAGTGTGCCCCAATCAGCTGCTGCCTTTGCTCCCTCTTGCCTGGGCAAGGAGCAGACGCCTGAGGGTGGCACATATGCAGAGGTGGGGCCAAAGCCAAAGTTGGGCCCCAGGGGCCAGGCGACTAAGGAAGAGGAATGGTAACCTTTCCCTGCAACTACACAAGCCGCAGATTAAACCCCCAACATCAGCTTGGGAAATTCTGTGTCTTTGGAATAGCTGAATAGACAACAAGTGTTCTCACAATTGATACTGGTATAGCCTTAACAGCAATGGACTTTGGGGACAAGTATACATAGGAGTTGGGCCAGGTTAGTGTCTGAGCTGGCCCCACAGTGCCAACAGTAGGTCCAGAGACCTACCTAGAGGTACTGGAGGGCCTCCTGGGGAGGTGAGGATTGGCTCTGGCTCACTGTGGTAGCAAGGACACTGATAGCTGAGGCCCCAAGAAAATATACTTATTAATATTATGCTTTTTTTCTTCATTTTGTTCAGTTGTTGGTGGTGGTGTTTTTATTATTTTTATTTTCATTTAAAATTTTTTTTAATATATATATTTTAATTTTGCTATTTTTACTTTTTGTTGTTTTGCATTTTTTCTTTTTTGTTGTTTTTTTACTTTATTTTATTATATTTTATCTCTTTTGATTGTTTTTATGTGGTTTTTTTAATGTTTTCTTTGATTTTTTTAATTTGCTTTCTGCTTTTGTTTTATTTTCCATTTTTTGTTTTTGTTAGTTTAGTCCTCATTGATTTTTCTCATTTTTCAGTTCTTTGTTTGCTCTCTTGGTTTTTTTTTTTAGTTTTTGGTTTTTGGGGTTTTTTTTTTCTTTTCCTTTTCACTCTGCTTCTTGTTTGTTTCTGTTAGTTTGGTTTTGCTTTTATCATTTGTCTTGGATTTGGTGTGTCTGTTTTCTTTCTTCTATTTTTTTTGTGTATGCATTGTTGCTACCGTGTGTTTGTTTCTGTCTTTGCTATTTCTCTTGGATTTTGTTTGTCTGTTTGTTTTCTTTTCTTCTTTTTTTCTTTTTTCTTGCTTTTCTTTCATTTTTCTCTGGCTGCACTACATGTCTTGTGTGCTCTTGGCTCCCCAGCCAGGGGTTGGGTCAGGGCCTCTGGGGTGAGAGTGTCAAGTTGAGGATGCTGGATTACCAGAGAATTCACAAGCTCAGGGAATATTAATTGGCATGCATTCTCCAGGAGGTATCCATCTCATCTCAAGACACAGCTCCACCCAACCACCTGCAAGCTCCAGTGCTGATAACCTCACACCACACAACCAGTAAGACAGGAAAACAGCCACCAGCAGCAGGCTGCTTAAAGTCATACTAAGCTCACAGACATCCCAAAACACACCACCTGACATGGCTCTGCCCATCAGAGGAAAAGACTGAGCTCCACTCACCAGAGCACAGGCACCAGTTGCTCCCACCAAGAACCTACACAGGCACCAGGACCAACCTCGCTCACCACGGAGCAGACAACAGAGCAAGAGGAATTACAACCATGCAGCCTGTAGAAAGGAGACCATAAAAATGGTGGGTTAGACAAAATGAGACAACAGAGAAATATGTTGCAGATGAACGAGCAAGGTAAAATCCCACAAGAACAAATAAATGAAGAGGAAATAGGTAATCTACATGAAAAAGAATTCAGAGTAATAATAATAAAGATATCCAAGATCTCAGAAATAGAATTGAGACACAGATAGAGAAGATATAAGAAATATTTAACAAGGACCTAGAAGAAATAAAGAACAGTCAGTGATAGATGACACAATACCTGAAATGAAAAATACATTAGAAGGAATCAATAGCAGAATAACTGAGGCAGAAGAAAGGATAAGTGAGCTGGAAGATATAATGGTGGAAATGACTGCCGAGGAGCAGAATAAGGGGGAAAAAAATGAAAACAAATGAGTACAGTCTCAGAGACTTCTGGGACAACATTAAACACACCAACATTCGAATTATAGAGGTCCCAGAAGAAGAAGAGAAAGGGAAAGGGCCTGAGAAAATATTTGAAGAGATGATAGTCAAAAACTTCCTGAATGTGGGAAAAGAAATAGCCAATCAAGTCCAGGAAGCACAGAGAGTCCCATACAGGATAAACCCAAGGAGAAACATGCCAAGACACATATCAATCAAACTAACAAAAATTAAAAACAAAGAAAAAATATTAAAAGCAGCAAAGGAAAAGAAAAGAATAACATACAAGAGAATCCCTATGAAGTTATCAGCTGATTTGTCAGCAGAAACTCTGCGGGCCAGAAGAGAGTGGCAGGACATATTTAGAGTGATGAACGGTAATAACCTACAACCAAGATTACTCTACCCAGCAAGCATCTCATTCAGATTTGACAGAAATCAAAACATTTACAGACAAGCAAAAGCTAAGCAAATTCAGCACAACCAAACCAGCTTTACAAAACATGCTAAAGAAATTTCTCTAGATGGAAAACATGAAAGAAGAAAAAGACCTACCAAAACAAACTCAAAACAAGAAAATGGCAATAGGAACATACCTATTGATAATTACCATAAATGTAAATGGATTAAATCCTCCAACCAAAAGACACAGACTGGCTGAATGGATATAAAAACAAGATCCAGAGACTTCGCTGGTGGCACAGTGGTTAAGAATCTGCCTGTCAATGCAGAGGACACAAGTTTGAGCCCTGGTCCAGCAAGAATCCACATGCCACGGAGCAACTAAGCCTTTTGCCACAACTACTGAGCCTGCACTCTAGAGGCCGTGAGCCACAACTACTGAGGCCACATGCCACAACTACTGAAGCCCATGTGCCTAGAACCTGTGCTCCACAACAAGAGAAGCCACCACAATGAGAAGCCCATGCACCAAAATGAAGAGTAGCCCCCGCTTGCTGCAACTAGAGAAAGCCCGCATGCAGCAACGAAGACCCAATTCAGCCAAAAATAAATAAATAAGTAAATAAATAAATAAAAAATAAAAAGAAGATCCATATATATGCTCTCTACAAGAGACCCGCTTCAGACCTAGGGACCCATAGAGACTGAAAGTGAGGGTATGGAAAAAGACATTCCATGCAAATGAAATCAAAAGAAAGCTAGAGTAGTAATACTCACATCTTTTGAAATAGATTCTAAAATAAAGACTATTACAAGAGACAAGGAAGGACACTACATAATGATCAAGGAATCAATCCAAGAATATGATATAACAACTGTAAATATGTATGCACCAAAAATAGGAGTACCTCAATACATAAGGCAAATGCTAACAGCCATGAAAGGGGAAATCAACAGTAACACAATGACAGTGGGGGATGTTAACACTCCAATTATATAAATGGATAGATCATCCAGAAAGAAAATTAAGAAAACACAAACCTTAAGTGACACATTAGACTAGATAGACTTAATGGATATTTATAGGACATTCCATCCAAAAGCAGCAGAATTCATTCTCCTCAAGTGCACATGGAACATTCTCTAAGATAGATCACAAATTGGGTCACAAATCAAGCCTCAGTAAATTTAAGAAAATTGAACTCATATCAGGCATCTTTTCCAACACAATACTATGAGATTAGAAATCAATTACAGGAAAAAAAAACTGTAAAAAACACAAACAAACAGAGGCTAAACAATATGCTACTAAAAACCAAGAGATCATTGAGGAAATCAAAAAATACCTAGAAATAAATGACAATGAAAACACGACTACCCAAAACCTATGGGATGTAGCAAAAGCAGTTCTAAGAGGGAAATTTATAGCAATACAATCCTACATCAAGAAACAAGATAAATCTCAAATAAACAAACCAAAACTACAGCTAAAGCAACTAGAGAAAGAAGAATAAACAAAGCACAAAGTTAGTAGAAGGAAAGAAATCCTTAAAATCAGAGCAGAAATAAATGAAACAGAAATGAAGAAAACAACAGCAAAGATCAATAATACTAAAATCTGGTTCTTTGAGAATATAAAGAAAATTGATGAACCTTTAGCAAGACTCATCAAGGAAAAAAAGGGAGAGGATTCAAATCAATAAAATTAGAAATGAAAAAGGAAAAGTTACAATGGACACTGCAGAAATACAAAGGATCATAAGAGACTACTACAAACGACTATATGCCAATCAAAGGGACAAGCTGGAAGAAATGGACAAATTCTTGGAAAAGTACAATATTCCAAGACTTAACCAGGAAGAAATAGAAAACTATAAAAAGACCAATCACAAATAATGAAATTGAAACTGTGAATAAAATTTTTCCAACAAACAAAGGTCAGGACCAGATGGCTTCACAGGCAAATTCTATCAAACATTTAGAAAAGAGCTAACACCTATCCTTCTCAAACTCTTCCAAAAATTTGAAGAGAGGGGGACACTCCAAAACTCATTCTACAAGGCCACTATCATCCTGATACCAAAACCAGACAAGATATCACACACACACAAAAATTACCAGCCAATACCACTGATAAACATAGTCACAAAAATCCTCACAAAAAGTACTAGCAAACACATCCAACAACACATTAGAAGAATCATACACCATGATCAAGTGGTATTTACCCCAGGGATGCAAGGATTCTTCAACATATCAATCAATCAGTGTGATACATGATATTAACAAATTGAAGATTAAAAACCATATGATTATCTCAATAGATGCAGAAAAAGCTTTCAACAAAATTCAATGCCCATTTATGATAAAAAACTCTTCAGAAAGTGGGTATAGTGGGAAACTACCTCAATATAATAAAGGCCATATACAACAAACCCACAGCAAACATGGGTGAAAATGGTGAAAAACTGAAAAAATTTCCTCTAAGATGAGGAATAAGACAAGGATGTCCACTCTCACCACTATAATTCAACATAGTTTTGGAAGTCCTAGCCATAGCTATCAGAGAGGAAAAAGCAATAAAAGAATCCAAGTTGGAAAAAAAGAAAGATGTAAAACTATCACTGTTTGCAGATGACATGATGCTATATATAGAAAATCCCAAAGATGCCACCAGAAAACTACTCGAGCTCATCAATGAATTTGGTAAAGTAGAAGGATACAAAAGTAACACACAGAAATCTCTTACATTCCTATGCATTAACAATGAAAGATCATAAAGAGAAAGTAAGGAAACAATCCCATTTACTACTGCAACAAAAAGAATAAAATACCTAGTAATAAACCTACCTAGGGAGGCAAAAGACTTGTACACAGAAAACTATAAGACACTGGAGAAAGAAATTAAAGATGAAACAAACAGATGGTGAGATATAACATGTTCTTAGATTGCAAGAATCAATATTGTGAAAATGACTATACTACCCAAGCAATCTACAGATTCAATGCAGCCTATCAAATTATCAATGGCATTTTTCACAGAATTAGATGAAAAAATTTTACAGTTTGTATGGAAACACAAAAGACCCCAAATAGCCAAAGCAATCTTGAGTAAGAAAAATAGAGTTGGAGTTAGTCATCAAAACCTTATAGTACTGGCACAAAACCAGAAATATAAATCAATGGAACAGGATAGAAAGCCCAGAGATAAACCCATGCACCTATGGTCACCTAATGTATGACAAAGTAGGCAAGAATACAATGGAGAAAAGGCAGTCTCTTCAACAAGTGGTGCTGAGTAAAGTGGGCAGCTACATGTAAAAGAATGAAATTAGAACACTTCCTAACACCATACACAAAAATAATCTCAAAATGGATTAAAGACCTAAATGTAAGGCCAGACACTATAAAACTCTTAGAAGAAAATATAGGCAGAACACTTTACAACATAAATCACAGAAAGATCTTTTTTGACCCACCTCCTAGAGTAATGAGAATAAAAACAAAAATAAACAAATGGGATCTAATTAAACTTAAAAGCTTTTACAGCAAAGGAAACCATAAGTAAGATGAGAAGACAACACTCAGAATGGGAGAAAATACTTACAAATGAAGCAACTAACAAGGGATTAATCTCCAAAATATACAAACAGCCCACACATCTCAATATCAAAAAAACAAACAACCCAATCAAAAAGCAGGTGTAAGATTTAAATAGACATTTCTCCAAATAAGACATACAGATGACCAAAAGGCACATGAAAAGATGCTCAACATCACTAATTATTACAGAAATGCTAATCAAAACTACAGTGAGGTATCACCTCACACTGGTCAGAATGGCCATCATCAAAATATCTACAAACAATAAATGCTGGAGAGGGTGTGAAGAAAAGGGAACCCTCATACACTGTTGGTGGGAATGTAAATTGATACAGCCACTATGGAGAACAGTATGGAGGTTCCCTAAAAACTAAAAATAGAACCACCATATGACCCAGCAATCCCACTCCTAGGCATATACCTGGAGAAAACCATAATTCAAAAAGACACATGCACCTCAGTGTTCATTGCCACACTATTTACAATAGCCAGGACATGGAAGCAACCTTAATGTCCATCAACAGAAGAATGGATAAAAGAAGATGTGGTATATATATACAATGGAATATTACTCAGCCATAAAAAAGAACAAAATAATGCCATTTGCAGCAACATAGGTGGACCTAGAGATTGTCATACAGAGTGAAGTTGTCAGACAAAGAAAGACAAATTATCATATGATATTACTTATATATGGAATCTAACAAAAGCATACAAATATACTTATTTACAGAACAGAAGTAGAGTCACAGATATAGAAATAATGTTGTGGTTACTAGGGGTAAGCAGGGGAGGGATAAATTGGGAGATTGGGATTGACATATACATACTACTATACAAAAAATAGTTAACTAATAAGGACCTACTGTATAGCACAGGGAACACTGCTCAATACCCTGTAATGGACTATATGCGAAAAGAATCTAAAAAAAGAATAGATATGTTTATATGTATAACTGATTCACTTTGCTGTACACCTGAAACTGACAACATGCTCCAATAAAAATTTAAAAAAATAAAGTAAGGGTGTCATCTTTATGTGAGGTTTAAATGCCAATATTAACCACAATTCCTACTGAGCACTGAATGAGTTTGGCCACATATGTCTTAGGGTGTCCCTGAATACATATCTCATTTTCTACAGGAAAAACAAGTGAGTGAAACTGACATATTCTCCCGGATTTCTATTCTTTCTCATTTATATTTCCACAATTACTCTCCACACTAGCTTCTTGGTTTTCTCTTTACTTGCTCTCCATACCCATTAACCTTTCCTATATTGCCCTCTCTTTCTTTTTCCCTCTTTTTCTTTCTATCAACTTTTTAAAAAATTATTTTTCAGTGTTACTGAGGCATAGTTAACAAATAAAATTGTAAGATATTTAAAGCATACAAACTGATGATTTGATATACAAACACATTGTGAAAGGATTCCCCAAATCAAGTTAATTAAAACACCCATCATCTCACATATTTACCTTTTATTTCACTTGGGTGAGAACATTTAAGTTCTACTCTCTTAGCAAATTTCAATTATACAGTACAGTATTATCAACTATAGTCACTACATTAATAGATCCTCAGACCTAATTCATCTTATTCCTGAAAATGTGTACCTTTACCAACCTCTCCCTATTTCCCCCATACCCCCAGTCCCTGGCAACCATTTTTCTATGAGTTTGAGGGTTTTTTTAAAATTTATATTCCACATAGTAAGTGAATGGAGTATTTGCCATGCAGTATTTGCCTTTTTCTGTCTGACTTATTTTACATCACATAATGACCTTCTTTATCCCTTGTTACAGTCCTTGGCTTAAATTCTATTTTGTCTGATATAATTACTCCTGCTTTTTTTGGGTTTCCCTTTGCATGGAAAATATTTTCCTATTTTTTGTCTTTCAGTCTGTATGTTCCTGAAAGCTGAAGTGCCTCTTATAGGCAGAATATAATTAGTTGATATCTTTTTTAAAAATCCATTCAGCCACTCCATGACTTTTGATTGGATAATTTAGGTCATTTATATTTAACATAATTATTGATAGGTATGAACTTACTATTACCATTTTTTATACTATTTTCTGACTTTTTTGTATTTCCTCTATTCCTTTCTTCTTCTATTTTTCTATTTCCCTATGATTTGATGATTTTCTGAGGTAGTATGCTTTGATTCCTTTCTGTTTATCTTTTGCATGTCTATTATAGGCTTTTGTTTTATGATTACCATGAGAATTACATAAAACATATTTATAACATTCTATTTTAAACCAATAACAGCTTAACTTCAAGCATAGTACAGAGTTCTAGATTTTTACACTCCCACTCTCCTGTTATGTTTTTCATGTCACAATTTACATCTTTTTACACTGTCTATCCATTCATTAATTATTACACTTATAGTTATTTTTAATACTTATGTCTTTTAACCTTCGTACAGTGAAGTGAACCATAAAGTGATTTATCCACCAGCACTGTAACATTAGGATGTTCTGAATTTAATTATATATTTATCAGTGAATTTTATACCATGGACAAAAAATGTTGCCTGCCAGTTCAGTAAATAGTGAATGTTGCCCACCAACAAGCCATCAGTCACAGCAACTGCCCCTAGATGGTGAGCCTTGAGGGGAATTCAGGATGGAGAAAAAGAGGATACTGGCCCTAGATAGTTAAGATGCATATCAAAGGAATAATTTCAATGAATCCAGGCTCTTGCATCTTCCCATATGCAAAAAAGCATTAAAATCATTAACTTGAAATGTCTGTTTTTTTGTGATTAGCAGTAATATTTTGATCTTCAACCATATTTGTTTGTTTTGTGTTTGTTTGTTTTCAGGTAAAACTCCTATATATCCTGGCTCTTCCCTTACCTCTTTGGAACAGTTCCTCAGAGCTATCTGAGAAGCTGTCTCCCGGGCTATTGTCCTCAGTAAAGTCCCCGAATAAAACATAACTCACAACTTTTAAGTTGTGCTTTTTTTTTTTCTGTTAACAATAGTTACCCATGCTTTCCTGTTACTAATTAGCTTCCTTTAGTTTCAGCATGGAGAACTTTTAACATTTCTTGTAAGGCTGGTCTAGTTGTAATGAATTCCAGCAGCATATGTTTGTCTGGAAAACTCGTTTTTATCATTTATTCAGTTTTGGAGGACAACTTTGCTGAGTAGCTTATTCTTGCTAGTTAGCTTTTAAAGTATGCAGATAAATCTGTTTTCAGGGAAACACTGGGCGATGGGTGAATTTTGCCTGCTTCCTCTGTGCTAAATCCTGGGGGCAGCCACAGTGAGTGCTCGCACATTAACAACTGCTTCTTTTTTGGTATAGTTTTGTGGGTATCATAGATTAAAGACTTTGGCTTTCAGAGGTAGCTGTTTTGGGGAGGTCCATCCCTCAGGTGAAAGTTTTAAATTTGGGATGCTGATCGTGTGGTCAAATCCTTTGCTCCTCAGGGAGAAACTGGGAACTGGGCATTCTTTTCAGATTGTATGACCCTGGGCCAGGCATGGGGTTTATGGTCAGACTGTGTCTCAGCTTTTCCTACCCATTTCATTGTGTACCTTCTCACTGGCCCAATGTGTAGGAGCCACTCAGCTAGTTTCTGTATCTCTTTCATTGGAAAGTGCCATGTGAATAGCTATACAGCTGGTGCATCCATGAAAGCAGGGGAACTCAGGAGCTTCCTATGTCACCATCTTGGTCCTCTCTCTCTCAAGCTTCTCATTCCATTGTTAACTCAGAGAAACCTGCTAAACAACACTATAAGAATGCAATCAGCAAAATCCAGAATGTGGGAAACTCTAAAGGGAAAATAACTTGGTTTCTTTAACAAATGACTTGCAAGGGGAAAAAAAGGAGATCTATAAAAAGATATATTAATCAACTGCAATATATGGAGTTTATAAGCACTTCCATTTGAAGTAGTTAAAAATAGAATCAAAGAAATTTGAACACTGTCATAGATTTTATGACATTAAGGGTTATTGATATTTTTGGCATATTGTTTTTAAAATTCCTTATCTTTCAGAGATACAGTCTCAAAACTACATATATATATATATATAAATAACATAAAATGTTTCTTAATTTTTCTGATAATATATACGTGCATATATACACACACACATATATACATGCACACACGGGCACATGTATGAAATGAAAAAATATAGATCTTATTTAGAATAATGGGGTTGTACATGATGGCAATGAATGTAAATAAAAGAAGATTGGCATGAGTTTATCATTATTGAAGCAACATGTTACATATTTTGGTGTCTGCTATTACTCTATGTTGGTGTGTGTTTGAAATGTTCCATAGCCAAAAAACATTGAAAAATTTCACAAGAACACATTTAACCTTTACCATTTAATATTCCCATGAGCATTCACTCTTGGAGGGAACTCCCTCTTGCATTGGAGATGGTCTGGGGTTGCAGCTGATACACATAATTCAGGTAATTCTCCATGTAGGACTACTGTGGAAAAGAACAGGAGGAAAGGAGAAGGAAATTAAGTGACAGGGAAATTACACCATCTACCTTCTACCCTAGTCCATGCAAGGACTCAACCTCCTTTCTGCTTCTCCCTTCCTACCTGGAGTCTAAAACCCAGGCTACGTTGCCTGATTTTATTCCTCCATAAAGGAAAATAATTCTAACTCAGAGGAGGAGAGATGTTTCTTCATATTCAGTTTAAATTGATTTGGAACTTCCAAAGCCTGGATTTGGGGCACACCTGTCTGTAGAAGTCTCTGGAACCCTATGCTTTGGGCATTACTTACTGGGGAAGAAAAAAGTCAGCATTTACCTCTAGCAATATTTCTCCAACTTTCTTGATATTAAGAATCCTCTGGGGGCTTCCCTGGTGGTACAGTGGTTGAGAGCCCGCCTGCCGATGCAGGGGACACGGGTTCGTGCCCCGGTCCGGGAAGATCCCACATGCCGCGGAGCAGCTGGGCCCGTGAGCCATGGCCGCTGAGCCTGCGCATCCGGAGCCTGTGCTCCGCAACGGGAGAGGCCACAACAGTGAGAGGCCCACATACTGTAAAAAAAAAAAAAAAAAGAATCCTCTGGGATTCTAATAAAAAATTTTGGTTTGTTCTCTGTATATGGCCAGATTTAGAAAAAAATATATAGAAATACAATTATTCATTGTTTATGTGTAATAAAATATAGGAATACAATTATCATCTACATGAAATTCAAATTTAACTGTCACAGGCTCCGGACATGCAGGCTCAGCGACCATGGTTCACGGGCCCAGCCACTCTGCGGCATGTGGGATCTTCCCAGACCGGGGAACGAACCCACGTCCCCTTTATCGGCAGGTGGACTCTCAACCACTGCGCCACCAGGGAAGACCCTTTGGGTGGTTTTTGTTACAATGTCTTGAGTAGAAGCTCTGAGCAGTTTCGTTTTCAGCCGAGCCTACCAATCACCTTTTAAATGATTTTAAAATGCTCAAATCAGTTGTGTAAATGTCACCAATCTCATTTTTAGTTTCTATTTATGACTACTTACCTTATCTTGTAACCATAATTATGTTGATTGTTAGATGCATTTAGTTCTATCCTTTTTTTATTATAACACTAAACTCTTGACTTATAGTTGGTCTTCAAATTTTATAGTTCATAATTATTGTCTCAATTTTTAAAATTCAAAGGAAAATTTCACAGGATACCCTAGAAGCTGTAAAAGCAGGTCCTTGGATGTGGAATTTATTAGTTCTTTTTGACCTTGAATTTATGACATCATTTGAATCAAGCTGATTAATGATATAATGTGGTGAACATTGACTCACAGTTTTGTCCTCAGAGGATCCTCAACTCTGGAATGTGCTTCTTCTCTTGGTCCAATGAAACATGAGCTTCTTGGCTCCAAGGATACCTTCAAGGGCCAATTGTTTACTAAAACATCTGCCTGCAGCCTTAATAATAGGGGTTCAGAGGATAGACATCATTTTAAATGCTTTTTCCATGAATGAATCCCAAGGGGATCAGTAATGAAAACATTTCAAAAAGTAATACCACTAATTAGGCATGTTGGTTTATGAAAAATTAGCTTCATATACTTTGAAGTTTTGTCATGCCAATGATTCCCTGATTTCTAAAGTCAAGGTGTGAGAAGCTGATTGCCAAAAAATATCGAGATGGATTTAATAAACATAACTCAGTCCAGCTTCAATAGCCAAGAAGGCCAAGAAAATTTCAGGACTTGATTTCTCAGAACTTCTATGACCTTTGGGAGCCTTCCATTAAAGAAAAATGAAGCAGATACGCTTTAAGTAATTCCAACCTTCAATGATAAATAGAAGGAATCCTTCACAAACATCAGAGGTCTTTTAGTTTTTATTTTAAAAGGCCCAAACGTTTTGTTGGGTTTTTTAATTATTTTCATTGATTTGGAGAAGGTTTTGGCTTCTCAGGGCCAATACTCTGGAAACAATGAAGAATGTACTGCCTTCCTGCAGAGACCTGCCCTCCTGCAGAGCCTATGTTAAAAGGAAATATGATGTAAGATTGAGATGGTTTCCTTGTTTTGGTCTGACGAGTACTTGAAATCTACCCATATTCCATAAGATTGTACAGAATGACTGGCCCCTAAAATTCTCATTAAACTTTTTACCTTCAGACTTTGTTAAAACTTTGACAATACCTCTCCCCTCCTCAATTTCAAATGGTTTAACTCCTGCAGGAGAGAACATGATTACTTTCCTAGAAAAATTACTCAGTTATTTTATCCTTCACAAAATAGTAGGGATTTGAATTCTCCAGTATGGATTAGAACACAGGAATTCTTAGTTTTCTTAATATACTGAAGTAGTGTTTCTTTTTGCCAATTTTACTGCCCATCAGTTTACTTGGTGCTATTTCAAGGCTTTCTTTGAATGTAAGCAGACTTTTTCCCATGTTTGACGTTAATTCAAGGAGTTTTATCTACCACAAGCAGTTATTTGCTATTGATTTTTACTACCAACTTGTTTCTCTTTTAAGAACAGTTGACTTAAAATTTGGTCAGGCCATCTCAAGTCTTAGAAACTTGCTCTACCCCCAAATCTGTTCCACTTATTTTCACTCAGTTTATTGTTGTAAAGTTTACATACAATAAAATTCTCCAGTTTTAAGTGTAAAACTCAGTGAGTTTTGAAAAATATATATCCATGTGTACATATTCCCTTATGCCACTTTGTAGTCAATTTCCTTCCCTCAACTTCAGCCTCTGACAAACTCAGATTTGCTTTCAGTTAACAGGGATGTGCTTTTTCTTGTAATGTTTTATAAATGTCTGTGTTTGGCTTCTTTCACTTAGAGTAATGACTTTGAGACTCATCCATGTTGTGTGTATCAGTTGTTTGTTCCTTTTTATTAGTGAGTAGTAGGCCATTATAGAGATATATCATGATTTGTTTACTCACTCACGTGTTGATGGGCAACTGGGTACCATCAATGATTTGGCTATTATGAACATTTATATACAAATAAATGTGTGAACATATGTTTTAATTTCTCTTGAGTAAATACCTAAGAGAATCCAGTTAGAGATTGCTGGATCTTATGGTAAGTGTAAGTATAACCTATTAAGAATGTTCAAAATGTTTTCTAAAGTGGCTGTGGCATTTTTCATTCCCACCAGCAATGTATGAGAATTCTACCAACAAGAATAAAACAAAATCACATTGAGTAGATTTCTCATAAGGAGAAAAATTCATCAATTAATAATAATTTAGAAAGCACAAACTTTGCCATTTCTGGATCTCTTTCTATTGATTGTTTTGTGTCCTGGTTATGGATCATATTTTCCTCTTAGAATTTATGGTTGAATTATAATTGGATAGTGAACAATTTGAATTTCACTTTTTTCCTTGCTAGATTTTGTTGTATTCCCTAAAAGAATATTAGATTTTTTTGAACCTTTTGACTCCTTTGTGACTGTCTTTTAAGCTTTGTTAGAGTGGGTCCAGATTAGACTTTAGGGTAAGGCTAACTTAACTCCTTTACCAAAGCAATATTCTTGTGAGTATTCACCTGCTTGTTGGGTTTCTCAGTGTAACAATATTAGAACAATTCATTTCTGTTGCAGTATGTTTTCATCATAAGCAACCTTCTTTAACCTTAATTGTTTTTCAGAGACTTATAATTGATAAGTTTTGGAGGATTATAATTTTGATATGCAATTATTGTTATGGCCTATCCTCTTTAATTGACCAATATGTAGCAGTCAAGTTTATCCTAAGTTTTAGCATCTAAAAGAGGAATTCAGCCTTATTAAAAAATGAGGAAATTAGCACTTGGCTTATTCTGACCTTTCTCTTCTCCATTAGTTCCATTGAATTTTTTTCCAAAATCATTCTTTATCTACTTATTCTTTTATTTATTTATTTATTTATTTTGACTCTCCTCATATTTGTTTTAGTGTTGTACTCTATATCAAATAAATTGGATTGAAGTAGGACTGCTTGGGCTGCCTCTCAAGATTTTTAAGTAGGCTTCCTTCAAGGAGTAAAAGTGTCCTCAATGCTTCATTAAGTTTTCCTCATTATATGTGATAAAAGAAACCAGTTGAACTGGTTTAAGTAATTTAATTACTTAAATTAAGTAGTTAATTTAAGTAGTTAATTTAATAGTTTAATGAAGTAATAAATGAAGGGAAAGAGACAAATCTCTACAGAATTTCAAATAATTTATATAGCTCTTCCCCCTCAAGGACACGGAACTTAACACCCTACCCCTTTGAGTGCGTTTAAGTAATTGAACTGGTTTAAGTAATTTAATTACTTAAATTAAGTAGTTAATTTAAGTAGTTAATTTAATAGTTTAATGAAGTAATAAATGAAGGGAAAGAGACAAATCTCTACAGAATTTCAAATAATTTATATAGCTCTTCCCCCTCAAGGACACGGAACTTAACACCCTACCCCTTTGAGTGCAGGGTGCACTGTGTATGGGGGGAGGGAGAAGAGATATCCTTATAAGTGAAAAATTTGACAAATACAGCCTCAATGAAGTAATCAACGTTAAGGTCATCAGTGATAAATCATGTTTATAACAGGTACCCTTGATATGATATAATTAAAATGGCATTTTACTTCTGTGTTTGCCCTTTCAAAAACTCATAACCCCAATATAACCACAAGTAGATCATCCAATAAATCCAATAAACTCAAAGTTATCAGTTATCAAGGAAAAAAAGAAAGAAAGAAGGGAAGTCTGTCACAGTCAAAGGAGCCTAGGGAGACATGATGATTAAGTGCAGTGTGATGTCCTAGATAGAATCTTGGAACAGAAAAAGGACATTAGGTTAGTGATTTAAATTAATTATAAAGTTTAGTAAGTAATGTGTCAATATTGGTTCATTAGTTGTGACAAATGTATCACAGTCATGGCAAATGTTAACAAAACGGGAACTAGATGCAGAGTTTATGGGAACTGCTTGTACTATCTTCACAAATTTTCTGTAAATCTTATCTTCTAAATTAAGTTTATTAAAACAAAAAGACATTTTGAGCTTTATGCTCTAGCCCAAATAAAGATGTCTCCTGTATTCAAGTCGAAGTATGCCTTAATTATTAGGAAGTAATTTACACTGTCATTAAATATTGACTATGCCTGGAGAACACATATAAATTCTTATAAACTCACTTTTGAGAAGTTCCACTGTCATTGAAAATACGAAGGGAAATTTACTAAATTATAATTATCTGATAATTATATATCCACAATTACCTATAGAGGAAGACAAGAAGGTGTGTTGCAAAATAAAAATCTAAATCAAAGGCTAAAGCACTCTTAGCACCTTTGGAACAAAGGAAGCAGGCAGTACAGAATTTCTTTTTCTCCAGTCTCTGTAGCAGCAGCAATTTTAATCCTATTTTAAACTGGTTTGAATCAGCAAATGAACAGCAGATAAGATTGAGGAAAGCGACAAGAAAAATCAAGTAAGATTCGATAGCAATGTAGGATGAAAATATTTATTTCAGTTCACAGGCTATGGCTAGGGAACTCAGATAAACTGAAAAGATGACCCATTTTCTGGGGAAAAACATAAGAA
This sequence comes from Phocoena sinus, assembly GCF_008692025.1. Classification (NCBI taxonomy): domain Eukaryota; kingdom Metazoa; phylum Chordata; class Mammalia; order Artiodactyla; family Phocoenidae; genus Phocoena; species Phocoena sinus. The sequence goes on along the minus strand of NC_045774.1, from coordinate 79,536,922 downwards.
CAAAGAGCTAATGGAGCCTGGACTGTAAACCCTTTTCCTTTCTCTGCGGAATCTGAAGGAGAGCACTGACGGAGAGTAGAGATTGGGAGAACCATCCAGGACAGTCTGCTGCCCGTGAGAGGCGAGCTGTAAATTGCTGCTACTTCTAGCAGATCTAATGGAAACCACCTCCCGCCTCTGCTGGAATATGATCCTGTTTAGCTCAGTGTTAAGAACTATGCTGTGTATTTCAAGGGCCTTAAAAGAGAAAACCCAGAAAATGTGCCAATAACACTAGGTGAAATTTATATCCTTTCCTAAAATGACCCTGCTGACCTGCTCTACCTTGCACTGTTCTTTATTAATATCCTTCCATTTTAGTCAGCCAACTGAAAAAACAAATCATTTCTTATTGTATGACCTGACACATGAAATTAATGACTGGTTGGTGGTATTTTTTTAAACTTTTAATTACATGCCTTGCCAAGGACAGAATTTATTATGTTTTCCATGAAAGCTAATGTTTTCATAATATGTTCTTCTTGCAGTCAGTATAAATATTGAGGATTTTATGATACATTGTTGTCTACAATGAATCTTTCAGAATGGAATTCTATTCATCTTAGAGTTTATAGGGGAAGGGTAAGAAGTTTATCTCTTTACACTGGTAATGTTTTGCCTTAGAATGAGCCAAATGGTGTTATAACAATATAAATGAGATGCAGTATAACTTTTCATGGAGTGCTATATACTCTATAATTTTTTTTGTCTTTCCTTTTTTTTTGGTTGGTGATTCAACTAAAAACACAAACAAATTAAGTATAATGCAAACTTACGCTGATGTTTTTAAACAGCTTTATTGAGGTATAATTGACATGCAATAAACAGCACATATTCAAAGTGTACAATTTGTAAGTTTAGGCATATGTATAAACCCATAAAACCACCATTACAAGCAAGATAATTAATGTGCCCATCACCTCCAAATATTTCTTTGTGCCCTAGTATAATCCTTCCCATTCTCTAACCCCTATTCCCAGGCAGCCAGTTATCTGTTTCCTTTCACTATAGATTTGTCTGCATTTTCTAGTATTTTATATAAATGGAATCATAAAGTGCGTACACTTTTTTCTCTGGCTTCTTCCACTCAGTATAATTATGTTGAGGATCATTATTTTATTACACATATCAACAGCTCATTCCTTCTTACTGCTGAATCCTTATTCTAGTGTTTGGATACCACAATTTGTTTATCCTCTCACCTGATGGTGTGTATCTGGATTGTTTCCAGATTTTGGCTTTTGCAAATAAAGCTTCTCTGAACATTTGTGTCCAAGTCTTTAAAATACCCTGTTGAATGAAAAGACATGACACAGACTGGAGAAAATGTTTGCAAATGATATATTTGTTAAAGAACTTGTATCCTGAGTATATAAAAAACTCTCAAGCCTCAATAATAAGAAAACAGACATCCCCCAAAAAACAATGGGCAAAAGATTTTAACCAATCTTTTAACTAAGTAAAAAATTATAAAAGAATAAAGAAGATAAATAGACTTAAGGAAAGATGCTCAATATTATTAGTCATGAGGAAATGCAAATTAAAACCGCAATTAGGTACCACTATACACCTCTTCTCAATGTTGACAAGGATGTGGAGAAACTGAAACTCTCATAACTCTCATACACTTTGCCAGTAGGAATGTAAAACAGTACAACCACTTTGGAAAACAGCTTCATAGTTTCTCAAAAAGTTAAACATATGCCCACCAGATGACTCAGGCTGTTCACTCCTAGATATTTATCCAAGAGAAATAAAAGCATATGCCCTTTCTGATGAGTTTAGTCATTCTGACATTTGCTCTTCTGATCACTATTCAGTTTGACTCATACCTGTTTACCTTTAGTTGTATCAAGCTGTTGTATATTTTATAATACGAGGCTGAACATTTTTTTCACATTGCAATAAAATGCCCCCCAAATTTATCACATGGTTAATTCCTACTCACTAGTTATTCACCCATAGTAAAAATGGTAGATTTTGATGAATTTGTTTCAACTAATGTCTAATCTTAACCCTGAAGTTGGGTTAAGATTAGACATTAGTTGAAACAAATCTTGCTGTGATTTATGTCAAAGAGTGTTCTACCTATGTTTTCTTCTAAGCGTTTTATAGTGCCTGGTCTTACATTTAGGTTTAAATCCATTTTGAGTTTATTTTGGGGTATGGTGTTAGGGAGTGTTCTAATTTCATTCTTTTACATGTAGCTGTCCAATTTTCCCAGCACCACTTATTGAAGAGACTGTCTTTTCTCCATGGTATATCCTTGCCTCCTTTGTCATAGATTAGTTGACCATAGATGTATGAGTTTATCTCTGTGCTTTCTAGCTTGTCCCATTGATCTATATTTCTGTTTTTGTGCCAGTACCATATTGTCTTGATGACTGTAGTCTTGTAGTATAGTCAAGTCAAGGAGTCTGATTCCTCCAGCTCTATTTTTTCCCCTCAGTACTGCTTTGGCTATTCAGGGTCTTTTGTGTCTCCATACAAATTTTAAGATTATTTGTTCTAATTCTGCAAAATATGCCATTGGTAAGTTGATAGGGATTGTATTGAATCTGTAGATTGCTTTGGGTAATATAGTCTTTTTCACAGTATTGATTCTTCCAATCCAAGAACATAGTATATCTCTCCATCTGTTGGTATCATCTTTAACTTCTTTCATCAGTGTCTTATAGCTTTCTACATACAGGTCTTTTGTCTCCCTAGGTAGGTTTACTCCTGGGTATTTTATTCTTTTTGTTGCAATGGTAAATGAGAGTATTTCCTTAATATCTCTTTCATATTTTTCATCATTAATGTACAGGAATGCAAGAGATCTCTGTGCATTAATTTTGTATCCTGTAACTTTACCAAATTCATTGATTAGCTCTAGTAGTTTTCTGGTGGCATCTTTAGGATTCTCTATGTATAGTATCATGTCATCTGAAAAGAGTGACAGTTTTACTTCTTCTTTGCCAATTTGTATTCCTTTTATTTCTTTTTCTTCTCTGATTGCCGTGGCTAGGACTTCCAAAACTATGTTTATAACACTGGCGAAAGTGGGCATCCTTGTCTTTTTCCTGATCTTAGAGGAAATGCTTTCAGTTTTTCACCATTGAAAATGATGTTTGCTGTGGCTTTGTCGCATATGGCCTTTTTTATGTTGAAGTAGGTTCCCTCTATGCCCACTTACTGGAGAGTTTTTATTTATCATAAATGGATGTTGAATTTTGTCAAAACTTTTTCTGCATTGATTGAGATGATCATATTGTTTTTATTCTTCAAGTTGTTAATATGGTGTATCACATTGATTGATTTGCATATATTGAAGAATCCTTGCATTCCTGGGATAAAACCAACTTGATCATGGTGTATGATCCTTTTAATGTGTTGTTGGATTCTGTTTGCTAGTATTTTGCTGAGGATTTTTGCATCTCTATTCATCAGTGATATTGGTCTGTAATTTTCTTTTTTTGTAGTAACGTTGTCTGGTTTTGGTATCAGGGTGATGGTGGCCTCATAGAAAGAGTTTGAGAGTTTTCCTCCCTTGTAATTTTTTGGAAGAGATTGAGAAGGATGGGTGTTAGCTCATCTCTAAATGTTTGATAGAATTCATCTGTGAAGCCATCTGGTCCTGGACTTTTGTTCGTTGGAGGATTTTTAATCACAGTTTCAATTTCATTACTTGTGATCAGTCTGTTCATATTTTCTATTTCTTCCTGGTTCAGTCTTGGAATGTTATACCTTTCTAAGAATTTGTCCATTACTTCCAGGTTGTCCATTTTATTGGCATAGACTTACTTGTAGTATTCTCTTAGGATGCTTTGTATTTCTGCACGTGTCTGTTGCAACTCCTCTTTTTTCATTTCTAATTTTATTGAGTCCTCTCCCTCTTTTTTTAATGAGTCTGGCTAATTGTTTATCAATTTTGTTTATCTTCTCAAAGAACCAGCTTTTAGTTTTACTGATCTTTGCTATTGTTTTCTTTCTTTCTATTTCATTTATTTTTGCTTTCTTTCTTTCTATTTCATTTATTTCTGCTCTGATCTTTATGGTTTAATTTCTTCTGCTAACTTTGGGTTTAGTTTGTTCTTCTTTCTCTAGTTCCTTTAGATGTTAGGTTAGATTGTTTATCTGAGATTTTTCTTGTTATTGAGGTAGGATTGTATAGCTATAAAATTCCCTCTTAGAACTGCATTTGCTGCATCCCATGGGTTTTATATCATCATTTTTTCATTGTCATTTGTCTCTAGGTATTTTTTGATTTCCTCTTTGATTTCTTCAGTGATCTCTTGGTTATTTAGTAATGTAATGCTTAGCCTCCATGTTTTTGTGTTTTTTACATTTTTTTCCATGTAATTGATTTCTAATCTCATAGTGTTGTGGTCAGAAAAGATGCTTGATATGATTTCAATTTTCTTAAATTCACTGCAGCTTGATTTTTGACCCAAGATGTGGTCTATCCTGGAAAATATTCCATGTGCACTTGAGAAGAAAGTGTAATCTGCTGTTTTTGGATGGAATGTCCTAAAACTATCAATTAAATCTATCTGGTCTATTATGTCATTTAAAGCTTGTGTTTTCTTATTAATTTTCTGTTTGGATGATATGTCCATTAGTGTAAGTGAGGTGTTTAAGTCCTCCACTATTATTGTGTTACTGTCAACTTGCTCTTTTGGAGCTGTTAGCAGTTGCCTTATGTATTGAGGTGCTACTATGTTGGGAGCATATATAGTTTTAATTGTTATATCTTCTTCTTGGATTGATCCCTTGATCTTTATGTAGTGTCCTTCCTTGTCTCTTTGACATTCTTTACTTTAAAGTCTATTTTATCTGATATGAGTAGTGCTACTCCAGCTTCTTTTTGATTTCCATTTGCATGGAATATCTTTTTCCATCCCCTCATTTTCAGTCTGTATGTGTCCCTAGGTCTCAAGTGGGTCTCTTGCAGACAGCATGTATATGGGTCTTGTTTTTGTATGCATTCAGCAAGCCTGTGTCTTTTGGTTGGAGCATTTACTCCATTCACATTTAAGGTAATTATCAATATGTATGTTTCTATTACCATTTTCTTAATTGTTTTGGGTTTGGTTTTGTAGGTCCTTTTCTTCTCTTGTGTTTCTCACTTAGAGAAGTGCCTTTAGCATTTTTTTGTAGACCTGGTTTGGTGGTGCTGAATTCTCTTAGCTTTTGCTTGTCTGTAAAGCTTTTGATTTCTCCATCGAATCTGAATGAGATCCTTGCCGGGTAGAGTAATCTTGGTTGTTGGTTCTTCCCTTTCATCTCTTTAAGTATATCATGCCACTCCCTTCTGGCTTGTAGAGTTTCTGCTGAGAAATCAGCTGTTAACCTTATGGGAGTACCCTTGTATGTTATTTGTCGTTTTTCCCTCGCTGCTTTCAATAACTTTTCTTTGTCTTTAATTTTTGCCTGTTTGATTACTATGTGTCTTGGCGTGTTTCTCCTTGGGTTTATCCTGTACGGGACTCGCAGCCCTTCCTGGACTTGGGTGTCTATTTCCTTTCCCATATTAGGGAACTGTTCAATTATAATCTCTTCAAATATTTTCTCTGGTCCTTTCTCTCTCTCTTCTCCTTCTGGGATCCCTATAATGTGAATGTTGTTGTGTTTAATGTTTTCCCAGATGTCTCTTAGGCTGTCCTCATTTCTTTTCATTCTTTTTTCTTTATTCTGTTCTGCAGCAGTGAATTCCACCATTCTGTATTCCAGGTCACTTATCCGTTCTTCTGCCTCAGTTATTCTGCTATTGATTCCTTCTAGTGTAGTTTTCATTTCACTTATTGTATTGTTCATCTCTGTTTGTTTGTTCTTTAATTCTTCTAAGTCTTAGTTAAACATTGCTTGCATCTTCTTGATCTTTGCCTCCATTCTTTTTCTGAGGTCCTGGATCATCTTCACTATCATTATTCTGAATTATTTTTCTGGTAGGTTGCCTATCTCCACTTCATTTAGTTGTTTTTCTGAGGTTTTATCTTGTTCCTTCATCTTGTACATAGCCCTCTGCCTTTTCTTCTTTTCTGTCTTTCTGTGAATGTGGTTTTTGTTCCACAGGCTTCAGGATTGTAGTTCCTCTTGCTTCTGCTGTCTGCCCTCTGGTGGACAAGGCTATCTAAGAGGCTTGTGCAAGTATCCTGATAGGAGGGATTGGTGGTAGGTAGAGCTGACTGTTGCTCTGGTGGGCAGAGTTCAGTAAAACTTTAATCCATTTGACTGATGATGGGTGGGGCTGGGTACCCTCCCTGTTGGTTGTTTGGTCTGAGGCAACCCAACACTGGAGCCTACCTGGGGTCTTTGTTGGGGCTAATGGCAGACTCTGGGAGGGCTCACACCAAGGACTACTTCCCAGAACTTTTGCTGCCAGTGTCCTTGTCTCCACAGTGAGCCACAGCCGCCTCCACCTCTGCAGGAGACCCTCCAACACTAGCAGGTAGGTCTGGTTCAGTCTCCCCTGTGGTCACTGCTCCTTCCCCTGGGTCCCAAGGCACACACTACTTTGTGTGTGCCCTTTAAGAGTGGAGTCTCTGTTTCCCCCACTCCTGCCAAAGTCCTGCAATCAAATCCCACTAGCCTTCAAAGTCTGCTTCTCTAGGAATTCCTCTTCCTGTTATAAGCCCCCAGGTTGGGAAGCCTGATGTGGGGCTCAGAAACTTCACCCCAGTTTGTGGACTTCTGTGGTATAAGTGTGCTCCAGTTTGTGACTCACCCACCCAGCACTTATGGGATTTGATTTTATTGTGATTAGAACCCACCTACCATCTCATTTCAGCTTCTCCTTTGTCTTTGCCTGTGGCGTATCCTCTTTGGTGAGTTCCAGTGTCTTCCTGTCAATGATTGTTCAGCAGTTAGTTGTGATTCTGTTGTTCTCAAAAGAGGGAGTGAGAGCATGTCCTCCTACTCTGCCATCTTGAACCCATCTCCCATGACTCTTCGTGAATTATGGTTTTCTCAGGGTATATGCCCATTAGTGGGATTGCTGGGTCATATGGTAGTTCTATTTTTAGTTTTTTAAGGAACCTCTATAGTGTTCTCCATAGGGGCTGTATTAATTTACATTCCCACCAAAAATGCAAAAGGGTTCCCTATTTTCCACACCCTCTCCAGCATTTATTGTTTGTTGATTTTTTGATGATAGCCATTCTGACCAGTGGTTTTTTTTAAACTTCTTTATTGGAGTATAATTGCTTTACAACGGTGTGTTAGTTTCTACTTTATAACAAAGTGAATCAGCTATACATATACATATATCCCCATATCTCCATCTCCCTCTCACTCTCCCAATCCCACCCCTCTAGGTGGTCACAAAGCACTGAGCTGATCTCCCTGTGCTATGCGGATGCTTCCCACTAGCTATCTATTTAACATTTGGTTGTATATATTAATCCATGCCACTCTCTCACTTCCTCCCAACTTACCCTTCCCCCTCCCCATGCCCTCAAGTCCATTCTCTACATCTGCATCATTTTTCCTGTCCTGCCCCTAGGTTCTTCATAACCATTGTTTTTCCTTTTAAATTCCATATATATATGTGTGTTAGCATACAGTATTTGTTTTTCTCTTTCTTACTTCTCTCTGTATGATAGACTCTAGGTCCATCCACCTCACTACAAATAACTCAGTTTCATTTCTTTTTATGGTGGAGTAATATTCCTTTGTGTCACATCTTCTTTATCCATTCATCTGTTGATGGACACTTAGGTTGCTTCCATGTCCTGTCTATTGTAAATAGAGCTTCAGTGAACATTGTGATACATGACTCTGTTTGAATTATGGTTTTTCTCAAGGTATATGCCCAGTAGTGGGACTGCTGGGTCATATGGTAGTTTTATTTTTAGTTTTTTAAGGAACCTCCATACTGTTCTTCATAGTGGCTGTATCAATTTACTTTCCCACCAACAGTGCAAGAGGGTTCCCTTTTCTCCACACCTTCTCCAGCATTTATTGTTTCTAGATTTTTTTTTTATCATGGCCATTCTGACTGGTGTGAAGTGATACTTCATTGTAGTTTTGATTTGCATTTCTCTAACAATTAGTGAGGTTGAGCATTCTTTCGTGTGTTTGTTGGCTGTCTGTATATCTTCTTTGGAGAAATGTCCACTTAGGTCTTCTGCCAATTTTGGATTGTGTTGTTTGTTTTTTTATATTCAGCTGCATGACCTGCTTATATATTTTGGAGATTAATCCTTTGTCATTTGCTTAATTTGCAAATGTTTTCTCCCATTCTGAAGGCTGTCTTTTTATCTTGTTTATGGTGTCCTTTGCTGTGCAAAAGCTTTTAAGTTTCATTAGGTCCCATTTGTTTATTTTTGTTCTTATTTTCATTTCTCTAGGAGGTGGGCCAAAAAGGATCTTGCTGTGATGTATGTCATAGAGTGTTATGCCTATGTTTTTCTCTAAGATTTTTATAGTGTCTGACCTTACATTTAGGTCTTTAATCCATTTTAAGTTTCTTTTTGTGTATGGTGTTAGGAAGCATCCTAATTTCATTCTTTTACATGTAGCTGTCCAGTTTTCCCAGCACCAATTATTGAAGAGGCTGTCTTTTCTCCAATGTATATTATTGCCTCCTATATCAAAGATAAGGTGACCATATATGCATGGGTTTTGTCTCTGGGATTTCTATCCTGTTCCATTGACCTACTTTTCTGTTTTTGTGCCAGTACCATACTGTCTTGATTACCATAGCTTTCTAGTATAGTCTGAAGTTAGGGAGCCTGATTCCTCCAGCACCGTTTTTCTTTCTCAAGACTGCTTTGACTATTCGGGGTCTTTAGTGTTTCCATAGAAATTGTGAAAATTTTTGTTCTAGTTCTCTAAAAATGCCAGTGGTTGTTTGATCGGGATTGCATTGAATCTTTAGATTGCTTTGGGTAGCATAGTCATTTTCACAATATTGATTCTTCCAATCCAAGAACATGGTATATCTCTACATCTGTTTATATTATCTTTTATTCCTTTCATCAGTTTCTTATAGTTGTCTGCACACAGGTTTTTGTCTCCTTAGGTAGGTATTTTCCTAGGTATATTATTCTTTTTGTTGCAGTGATAAATGGGAGTATTTCCTTAATTTCTCTTTCAAATTTTTCATCATTACTGTATAGGAATGCAAGAGATTTCTGTGCATTAATTTTGTATACTGTTACTTTACCATATTCATTGATTTGCTCTAGTAGTTTTCTGGTAGCATCTTTAGGATTCTGTATGTATAGTATCATGTCATCTGCAAGCAGTGACAGCTTTATTTCTTCTTTTCAGATTTGATTCCTTTTATTTATTTTTCTTCTCTGATTGCTGTGGCTAAAACTTCCAAAACTCTATTGCATAATAGTGGTAAGAGTGGGCATCCTTGTCTTCTTCCTGATTTTAGAGGAACTGGTTTCAGTTGTTCAGCACTGAGAATGATGTTTGCTGTGTGTTTGTCATTTATGGCCTTTATTATGTTGAGGTAAGTTCTCGCTATGCCTTTTTCTGGAGAGTTTTTATCATAAATAGGTGTTGAATTTTGTCAAAATCATTTTCTGTGTCTGTTGAGATTATCATATGGTTTTTTTCCTTCAGTTTGTTAATATGGTGTATCACATTGATTGATTTGCCTATATTGAAGAATCCTTGCATTCCTGGGATAAACCCCTCTTGATCATGGTGTATGATCCTTTTAATTAGAAGACTCAAATCAACAAAATTGGAAATGAAAAAGGAGAAGTAACAACTGACAATGCAGAAATGCAAAGAATCATGAGGGATTTCTACAAGCAACTCTATGCCAATAAAATGGACAACCTGAAGAAATTGACAAATTCTTAGAAAAGCACAACCTTCCAAGACCAAAGCAGGAAGAAATAGAAAGTATAAACAAACCAATCACAAGTACTGAAATTGAAACTGTGATTAAAAGTCTTCCAGCAAACAACATCCCAGGACCAGATGGCTTCACAGGTGAATTCTATCAAACATTTCAAGAAGAGCTAACACCTATCTTTCTCAAACTCTTCCAAAATATAGCAGAGGTAAGAACACTCCCAAACTCATTCTACGAGGCCACCATCACCCTGATACCAAAACCAGAAAAGTATATAACAAAGAAAGGAAACTACAGACCAATATCACTGATGAACATTGATGCAAAACTCCTCAACAAATACTAGCAAACAGAATTGAACAGCACATTAAAATGTATTTTGAATGACACCAAATAAACTGATTTTACATCAAAAGAGACATTCAGTTTCACTTAAAATTTTCTCATTTTGTCACTTATGGTTTTATCTTCCCAGAACATTTCTATCCCTTGCAATTATTGTATCACATTATAAGATTCTATTTACTAAATTGATTCCTGACTCTAAAATAGAATGTTGCTATAGTGTCCAGACATTCAATATTTTTGACAGATGTGTTATGTCTATGAAGTGGAATAATATTTCTTGGAGTATTTTTAGGAATGCCTAGATAATGTTTTTTTTTTAAATACCTCAGGGGGGTTTCCCTGGTGAAACAGTGGTTGAGAATCTGCCTCCCAATGCAGGGGACATGGATTTGAGCCCTAGTCTGGGAAGATCCCACATGCCGCGGAGCAACTAGGCCCGTGAGCCACAACTACTGAGCCTGCGCGTCTGGAGCCTTTGGGCTTCCCTCTGGCGCAGTGGTTGAGAATCTGCCTGCTAATGCAGGGGACACAGGTTCAAGCCCTGGTCTGGGAAGATCCCACATGCTGGAGAGCGACTAGGCCCATGAGCCACATCTGCTGAGCCTGCGCGTCTGGAGCCTGTGCTCTGCTACAAGAGAGGCTGCGATAGTGAGAGGCCCACGCACTGTGATGAAGAGTGTCCCCCGCTTGCCACAACTAGAGAAAGCCCTCGCACAGAAATGAAGACCCAACACAGCCAAAAATAAATTAATTAATTAATTAATAAATAAAAAAGCCAAGCATTTGAAGCCCTTTTAAAAAAATAAATAAAATAAAATACCCCAGTGATTTGAAGAGGGCAACAATTACCTAATGGATGCTTAGAACCATATGTGGTTAAAAATAAATCTTCCATTATTAATAGTAGTGTTAATGTTACAAAAATTAAATTATAACTACCAACAGCCAATATTCTCTAAAAATTGAAATTCTAAGAAATATTTTTTTTTATTTTAAGGTTGCATTTTTGGTTGATATGTAAATAGGGCAATATAATTTGTTCAAAATCAATGAGTATAATATAGTCATAATTTCATAAGTAATTAGATGTTCATTCAAGAATATACAAGTCATCAAGTTAAAGTGTGAGATAAATATATTTTTTAAACTTATTTCTACATATAATCAAGGATTACATTCAATCTCTCATTCTTTTCTTGTTAAGAAGTTGTAGTAGAGTGATTAATTTCACTTTATTTTTTTTACTTTTGCTTGATTGTATTGTATTTCAAACTTGCTTCGAATTCTTATGGCAGTACACACAATGTTCTCTCTCCACTTTCTATACCAGAATGATACAGAACTGTCATCTTCTGTGTAGTTTTCTGAGAAATTAGGTAACTGGCACCAGGCTTGAACACTTTCAAATTACTGGAAGTCCTCAAGAGTTCAATTCCACACCTGCAATCCAATTCAGAAGTCCAGGGTTAACTTGTGTCAGCCACTAAGGTACTGATAGAATTAGGGACATCCTGTCAACAAATCACTGTTGCTGACATCTCCACTTCATAGTTCCTAATCCTTCTTTTCCATAGTATTCTGATCTTTATGCTACCTGAAACTGATAAGCTGACTGTGGATACTGGAAATATATTACAGGAACTAGACTGAAATCAGAAGGGTAGTGTCCAATCTTGGCTCCAACACTTATTTATTAATTGTGTGATCTTGGACATGTTTCTTAACTTTCTTAACTTCTCTTAGTCTTATTTATCTGTAACATCAGAATATCAATACAAGTATCACAGGGTTATTGGAAAGCTTAAAAGAACAAAGACTTCTATAAAACAATTGGGACAATGAATAGCATCATTCTTTAAAATATATACTTTAAAACATTATGAACTCTATTATTTTTAGGAGTTTTTCTGAATAAGCACATGATTTTTTTTTTTTGGAAACACATTATGAGAACTTTCTTTTGCTAAAGTAATTGATCTGTGATTCTGTATGAGCAATATTGTCCATTCAGTAAACATCTGCTGAGTGCCTACTCCATACCAGGCAACACACTATGGGAATCTGCTGAGATGTGTTTCAATAGTAAAACATGAAATTACCCTTAAATTCAAATGATACCCAAAAGTACAAGCAGACCAAAAGTAGCGTGTGAGAAGGTAGTGTTTCCTTGCACTTTCAAGAGGAGAATGGGAGGTTGTTTCTTTCTCATTGGAGAAGACATCTGCAGAGATGCATGCTCTCAGAGGTGGCACTCATGGTCTCACCTCTAAAGGAAGCTGCATGGAATTCGACAACAGGTTAGAGGTTTACAAGCTTGGGCATCCAACATGGAATCTAGAAGGCCAGTTTGAGTGGTAAAGTGGAAATGATGAAGAATCATGAAACAAGATACAATGTCATATGAAAAAGACCATAGCATGGAAGTATCTCTGCTTTGGTTACAACAATATTTAGGTATGGACAAACTAGAAAAAAAAAAATGAGAACTGTTGATATGTCAGCATGAGGACAATGTGAGTAAATTTTTCTCCTATTTGATATCCTTTACTGTTGCAATAATGTTGCCTAGGCAATAAAGTCAAGTTAAGAGAAAGCAAAAATAAAGACTAAAAAGTTTTTTAAAATGTAAAACTACCATGGGCAAGTAAAAAATATCAAATTGAAATGAAGCACTATTTATTTAAAGCATTGTCTTGAAATACCATCCAAAGTAATCCTTAACATATGGAAACTCAACCTGTAGATAAAAACAGCATTAATTAGTTAAACAGAATCTATCCTTTACTATTCACCTCTCCTCCTCCCCCTTGTAGAACTTTTTCTCTCTACAGTGAGATCCCAGGTGTCCAAGGTCCTGCCCCTTCTTTCTTCTCTTCCTGAGGCCCTCCTTTGCCACCAGAGTTCCGTATCACTTCTGAAACCCACATCTCCCAAGGGATCAGGACTTAGAAAAATCATCGATGCAAAGTTAGGTCTAATGAAATAGAGTTAGACATCTGTGCACTAGCTTGGGACTACCTCTCATTTGTAACTTTATTTTATGAAAAATTGTGCTTAGCAGGTAAATTTTCCTATAAACTTTTAAGTTTCAAATGAAATTAAGAACCAAATCTATTCTTGCCTGTGTCCTGAAAGACACAGATTTTGCAAGTTTGGTTCCAGACAAACTCAGTAAAGCAAGTCACACAAAATTTTTGATTTCCCTGTGCATATAAAAGTTATGTTTACACTATACTGTAACATAAGTATGCAATAGGATTATGTTTAAAATAACCATGTACATACCTTAATTTAAAACTACTTTATTGCTAAAAAAATGCTAACCACCTCCTGAGTCCTCTGAAAGTCATAATCTTTTTGCTGGTGGAGGGTCTTACTTGGATATTGATGGTTGCTGACTGATCACAGTGGTGGTTGCTAAAGGTAGGGGCGACTGGGGCAATTTCTTAAAATAATATCACAGCAAAGTTTGTCACATTGATTGACTCTTCTTTCCATGAATGATTTCTCTGTATCATGCAATGTTGTTTGATTGTATTTACCCACAGAAGAACTTCTTTCAAAATTGGAGTAAGTCTTCTCAAACCCTGCCGCTGCTTTATCAACTAAGTCTGTGTAATATTCTAAATCCTTTGTTGTCATTTCAACAGTCTTCACACTATCTTCACCAGGAGTAGATTCCATGTCAAAAAATCACTTTCTTTGCTCATCTGTAAAAGCAGCTCGTCATCTTTTCAAATTTTATCATGAGACTGCAGCAATTCAGTCACATCTTTAAGCTCCACTTTGAATTCTAGTTCTCTTGCTGTTTCCACCACCTCCTTAATTACTTCCTCCACTGAAATCTTGACCCACTCAAAGTCATCTTGGAGGGTTGAAATCAACTTCTTCCAAATTCCTGTTAATGTTGATATTTTAATCTCTTCCCATGCATCACAAATCTTCTTAGTGGCACCTAGAATGTTGAAGCCTTTCTAGAACGTTTTCAATTGACTTTGCTCACATCCATCAGAAGAATCATTATCTCTGATAGTTATAACATTACAAAATATATTTCTTGAATAAAAGACTTGAAAGTCAAAATTACTCCTTGCTTCATGGATGTAGTATTAGCAGACATGAAAACAACATAAATCTTGTTGTATACCTCCACCAGAGCTCTTGGGTGACCAGGTGCATCATCAGTGAGCAGTAATATTTTGAAATAAATCTTTTTTCCTGAGCAGTAAGTCTCAATAGCGGGCTTAAAATATTAAGTAAATCATGTTGTAAACCTATGTGTTGTCATCCAGGTTTTGTAGTTCCATTTATAGAGCACAAGTAGAGTAGATTTAGCATAATTGTTAAGGGCCCTAGGATTTTTAAAAGGAAAAATCATCATTGGCTTCAACTTCAAGTCACCAGCTGCATGAGCCTCTCACAAGAGAGTCAGCCTGTCCTTTGAAGATTTGAAACCAAGCATTGACTTCTCCTCTCTAGCTATGAAAGTCCTAGATGGCATCTTCTTTCAATATAAGGCTGTTTCATCTACACTGAAAATTTGTGGTTTGGTATAGCCACCTACATTAATGATCTTAGCTAGATCTTCTGGATAACTTACTGCAGCTTCTACATCAGCTGCTTCACCTTGCACTTTTATGTTATGGAGATGGATTCTTTCCTTAAACCTCATGAATCAACCTCTTCTGGGTTCAAACTTTTCTTCTGATGCTTCCTCATCTCTCTCATCCTTCATAGAATAGAAGAGAGTTAGCGTCTTGCTCTGGATTAGGCTTTGGCTTAAGGGAATGTTGTGGCTGGTTTGATCTTCTATCCAGACCATTAAAACTTTCTTCATATCAGCAATATGGCTGTTTCACTTTCTTATCATTCATGAGTTCACTGGAGTAGCATTTTTCATTGCGTTCAATAACTTTTTCTTTGCATTCACCACTTGATTAACTGGTGAAAGAGGCCTAGCTAACAGTGTATCTCAGTTTTTGAAATGCCTTCCTTACTAAGCTTAATCATTTCTAGCTTTTGATTTAAAGTAAGAGACATGTGAATCTTCCTTTCACTCAAACACTTAGAGACCATAGAAGGGTCTTTAATCAGAATAATTTCAATGTTGCTGTGTTTCAGGGAATAGGAAGGCCCAAGGAGAGGGAGAGAGGTGGAGAAATGGCCAGTAAGTGGAGCAATCAGAACACACACATTTATCGATTAAGTTCAACATCTTATATGGGTGTGGTTCACGACACCCCAAAACAATGACAGTGGTAACATCACTGATCATCATCATTGATCACAGATGACCATGACAAATATAATAAAATGGAAAAGTTTGAAATATTGCAGGAATTAACAAAATATGACACAGTGTGTCATATATGAAGTGAATAAATGCTGCTGGATGTGGGGTTGCCATAAACCTTCAATTTGTGAAAAACACAGTATCTGTGAAGCCTGATAAAGTGAAGCACAATAAAACAAGGTATGCCTGTACTATATAATGCTTGTATTCAGACATTTCACGTAAAAGTCATATAATTACAGGCAACTGATCAATAAGTAAATCAGCCTCTATTAGTACTCATGAAATCCTGAATATTAGCACTTTTAAATTGAGTTGTTCTCTTTCTAAACTTAAGGAAGATTTAGCATCGTAAGCCATCACATAGAGACCAACATCTGTACTTCTGAGAGATATGGTAAATGACAGGGTCCACGCATTTCCACCAGAATACTGAGTTCTAGCGGAACTGGATGACACTCTCTGTTCTCATATAAACACAAGAATGATAGCTTTGTTTTATGTCTTTTGAGTTATAGGGAAGGGAGGACTATGTGGGGAAATGACTTAATCTAGATTGTCAGCAAAGTCATAGTGTTGCAAGGTCCTTTATATGATGTTTTACTGGACTAAAACATTTTGGAAACTAATTCATCTGTGCTCCATTTTTTGTTTTATAACTTTCGATAACCTAGGTACTTAAAAAAAGAAGTTAGTATATAATGTGGCAATAGCTACCTTTTACCTGCTAAAAACAATGTCTTGGGAAAAATGCAAAAGAAAAAATTCAACTGGAGCGTTTATTAATGATATTTCTCCAGAAATTCAGATACCGATCCATTCTGGAAACTCCTCCAACCTAAGTTTCACTAGCATTTTTATTCCTAGAACATTATTATGTATTTCCTCATGCAAGGTTATATAATTGCTCCCAAAGTGTTCTCTATCTGTGTATTTCATCTGTCAAATTATATTGTTGTTTCCTCTCAGGGAGTGAGCATGGCTTTTCTTTTGCATGCCTCCTTTGAAATCGTTCTTAAGTGGTTTAACTACAAAGTAATGGATAGAAAAAATGGTCATATAGTTTACACAGTTTTACTACCACAAATAAAATATTTATTTCCAAAAAACCAAGTTGCATTAATTTAGATAGCTGTCTCTGATGAAATGAGTGGCTATTTTACTTATTAATAATATGTGTGCCATAACATCTGCTCTGTGCTACCCTCCATATGTTGCATGCACAGGCTGGACCCAGGCATGGTGAGCTGCCCAGATTCCCTTTCCAGGACTGAGGCCGTCAGTGTTGCCTGCTGATGGTACAAACATGAAGCCCTCTCTAGAAGTTTTCCTAGACCATGAGGAACTGCCTGGCTGAAGGCCAGGAGCAGCCTTTACCTTCCTCCTCAAATAATGACAACTGTGAAGAGCCATACCTGCTCCCATGAGCCCAGTGGAGCCAGCTAAGACCTCTTTTGAATCTGCATCACAGCTCAACCCTCCCTCTGCCCACGCCTGGCTCCCTCATGCCCTTACAGGAGTAATCCCAAGGCATTACTCAATAACCCCTGCACACAAACCTCGTCTCATGTCTGCTGCCTGAGAACTCAACGTGGGACCTTCCTGTCTCAGGAAGGAAAAGAAAGTGATCTGAGAGAAAGTATAATATGGGAAAGAAAAATAATTTGTTCACAGGCACACTTTGCTTCCAAAATACCTGCATCTGGTATTCTGTGTTTCCTTAAGTGAAAAAGAGCAGCAGCTAGGAGGTTTTAATCCTTTTATTTCTCCTCTTGGTGGCTCAGTCCAGGCACTCCCTTGTCAGGAATTTAAACTATGTGAATCCATTAAACAGGACTTTAGAAACTCCTTACCTATGATGTATGTGCCAAAACAAATGTACTGCTAACCATCAAGCAGAGCTAATGGATATCTAATGGGACATTTAAAGCACTATTATATGATGAAATAGAAAAATCTATAGTAAAAGAAATCGGTAATACTTCCCTTTGTCCTATGTGCAGCATAACTCAGAGTTTGGTATGAAAATACAGTTATATCCATTTTTTTTTCCAGTTAATTTCTCAAACTCCAAATTGCCCTTATTAGCAGGAAGCCCAATGTCTCAATTCTGAGGCTGGAAAGGAATTCAAAGAGAAGTTAAACTCTGATGTTTTATTCCTTAACAAAAATTTGAAACAAATAGGATAAGATAGTAATATGTGTTAATTCTGAGCAGATGTATATGTATATTTGTATTACTTTCAGTACTTTTCCATATTTATGAAAATTTTCACAGAAGATAGATGAATAACCTTACAGTCAGTAGAATAAATAAAATCTTGATTCACTAGGTACCCAACAGCATATGGAAGAGACAGTTTGATTTATCTTAAATTCATTTATTTGAGAATCAGTTCAAACCCCACCCCCCCAAGCAATGGTTGCCCAGCTCTGGGCACTGCCAACGTGTCACTACAGTAAGTCCCCTACATGCAAATGAGTTCCGTTCCGAGAGCGTGTTCATTAAGTCCCATTTGTTCGTTAAGTCCAACAAAGTTAGCCTAGGTACCCAACTAACATAATCAGCAATATAGTACTGCACTGTAATAGGTTTATAATACTTTCTGCACAAATAATACATAAAAAAACAAAGAAACACAAAAAATAAAACATTTTTAATCTTACAGGACAATACCTTGAAAAGTAAAGTAGTACCAGCTACATCACACCTGCTTTTACGCTTGCTTCTGGACATCCTGGGCTTGAAATAAAAGTACTGTACTACTGTAGTATATACATATACTGTGCAGTAAAGTACACAAAAGCACAGCCACTTGTAGAGGATGCAGACACGTGACAATGTGTGCCAGACACGTGAACTAACTTATGTGACTGGACATGCAAATGTATGTTCACATCTTTGAACGTTCACAACTTGAAGGTTCGTATGTAGGGGATTTACTGTACTGTGTCCCAGACAGTGGCTATGTCCCCTCTCTCTGACTTGGTGGCTGAGACATATCCGTTCTCTATTTGCCAGTCACCCCAGGTACCTCTTCTTATTCATCTGAACTACGACTTCACCCACTACGTCTTCAGTCTACGTACTTCACTACAACTTCTCGGTCGTGAGAGTCTCCCGCTCAGAATTAAGTCCTAGGAGTTGTTTGCATTTACCCTCTTTACCCACTCTTTCCTTGCTTCCTCTTCATCTTGCTTTTTGGCAGGCCTCAATTTTCACATCAGGGCCAATGTTGCCCTGTTTTTATCTACTCAAATCTCTCTAGAGCTCCAATCAGCAAGTTTAGAAGTGTGCAAATGTCCTGATAATAAAAAAGAGATGTTAACAAGTCTTTATAAAGAGAAACCATGAAAACGCGAGGGGGAACAGGTAGAGTCATGCTTTCTTTGTCCAGAACGCAGGGACCTGGCATTTAAATTTATCTGGAATATGTCCTACAACCTAAAAATTGAGACAAAAAATAAAATAAAAAAGCGTCTGAAAAGTGTAGAGAACATCAAGTCCACAGATTAAGTCACATATTAAGTTTGCTTAGAGGAGCATCCTTCAGGCCTGAATTCAGAAAGTGTTTGCCTTATTTTAGATACAATTTTACTAAGCCTGGTAATCTGGGTTTCATGCTCTCTGAATATAAATTAAATTGGATGAGTCAAGAAGGACTTATAATAATAACTAGACGAAGGAGAAGAGGCTAAAGTTTTCTGAAAATCAATAATAGGAATTTCAAAATAATAATGTGGAGTCACTTAATATAGAGACTCACGGTTTTAAAAACCTGAGTAGACTTAAAGACCTCTCTGTATCATGCCACGGTATAATAGTAATAATGTCATAAAGAAAAAATTAAGTCCTGTAAAGATAGTGATTAACAAATCAAAAAAAAAGAGTCTAAAGTACATATTAGAAAGCTTTCTATCCATCCAAAATGACCGAATTAAAATGTTTACTTAAAGTTGTCTAGGAAACTGGGCTACAGAGCAGTTCTTCCAATTCAAGTCTAAGTGTGTCATTTCTGTGCTTAGTGTTTTACTTTGGTTTCTATTTCCACAACCATGGTCTCCAAAGAGGGGTGTATGTACCTCAGGGGGGAAAAGACAATCTTTTGGAGTGAAGGAAGAAAATATTGAATTTTTTGCATTCATTACACTGTATTAAGAAAAAGAAATTCACTACACTCTGTTGATATGTAATATACAGGTGGGCACTGGTGCCCTCCTTCAGTTCCACTGATAATAAATGGTCACATAAAGAATTCAGAAGCAAGAGTTGGGTGCCCCAGTGCAGTTTATGATGACACCCTCACTCTTTCATTTACTTTCAAAGTATTGCAATGTACTGCAGTTTATATGAATCAGCAAGTGAATGTATCATTATCTCAGAATGTATCATTTCTGAGACTAAATCTCAGAAAATGAGCGAGTTGCTTAAGAACATTCCCCCGAAGAAACCATTGATTGAAGACAGTAATGTAAACAAAGAGAGCAATTAAAAAATTACAGAGCTGAGACATCTTCTTTCCTTCACACAAGCTTTCTCCCAGCCACATCACAAGGTAAAGAGAAGGGTGACCTAATAAGAGTTGAGAAGATGGTTGGCAAAAAAGTTCAAAATTATCAAGAAGATTATTAAATATACTGATTAACATCTACCATTATCATAGATGAACCTCAAAGTATGTTTCGTACCTAGAGATATCAGCTAATGATAATATAAAGCTATCCCAATTAGCAAAACCCTTCAAACTCCATTTTATTTCATCTTTAGCACATCCTCTTGAAAATTCTATTTTTATTTGTGTTTAGTAATGTGCCTCATTCACTGAACGGCTATTTATTGAGCCCTCTTGTGCCAGGTACTGTTATGGACACTTGAAAGGTATCAATAAGTAAGACAGATGTTTTTTAAAACTGCCCTTATGGAGGTCACAGACAATTAAATAAATAAATAGACATACAGATATTGAACGAGTGCTTTTTTTTTTAACAAATTGTATGTATAAAAACTAAAAAGTTTGTATAACACTGGTATCCAAAAAAATGTCTTACATGGCATGCAAGAACTTTCCTACATATGTGACTTTAATTCTTGCCATGTGTAGTATCAAACTTCACTCCCCTGTAATTGTGACATATTTACATTTCTTCAAACATTTCATTATACTACTCCTCTCCTCAGTGTTTTATTGTCTCTCTTCACTCTGACCAAAGTAATTTGTCTACCCGTTATTTCCTGGTCATCTTGTTTCTCACGTCTCCCTTATATCCTTCAAACTAAGCTCAGTCCCCCTTCTCTATGGAACCTCATGTGGTTGTTCTCCAGAACGAATCAGTCCTTTCTTATGCCCTCCATTACTGTACCTTGTGTTGAAGTCCATTATTGCAATTTTCACATTGTTCTGACCCAATTTTTGACATACTTATGATATTTCCTCAAAGGAGAGATTACATCTTATCCTTTGTTCTATCTCCAGGCCTAGTATCATATCTAGCTAGCACACAGTAAGCCCTATAAAAATTTTTAAGAGAACTGTAAACTAATCTCAAAATAGTCTTCAGATAACTAAAGTTTCACTTTTTCATTTCATCAAAAAAAAATAATTAAGGGGCAAGCTTTGCTGGTTTTCCAAGAGAATATGTGTCTGGTCAACATGAAGTTAATAACAGTTATTTGTATCATATGCTGTCATGATTTTACAATGTCTAAAAGCATTATCCTAATTCCTGTTGGGTGATGTTTGTTCCACAAACAAAATGGTTGTAAATCTGTAAGGTAGACTAATCTGCTAACATTGTTTGAACAAAATTGCTAGAAGTTGCCTGTAATTTTTTTCACTTCCAGGAAGTAAATTGAATTAGAGAGACAGTGTGATCCCAGGAGTATCTCACTTCCTTATTAATTTTATTGAAAAGTTACTCTGAAAACTAAAGAACACACTAAAGACTAAAGAATACACATATTATAGCCATGAACACTGATAATGTATGTAGAATTGCAGGAACCCAAGTTGTCTAGTCTTCAAAACACCAAATAAATTTCAACTACCAAGGTTTTCATTTGGCATTTTCATTAGCTGTTTCTTGCCTCTGGCTAAATTGTCCATTTTATGGCCTTTGTTCTTACATGCCATCTTGTACTACATGCAAAATGGATTTCAAAAGACTCCAGTGATCTATGTTCCAAGGAAGAAAACACTGTGGGTGAGCCATTAAAGAATTTAGGGATGAATTTTACCTGGTAATTTTAGCCACTTAATGCCACATCCACAAATGAGAGAAAGAGAGAGAGAGAGAATATTAAAGAGGTTCAGCTGTAACTATGATTGCAATAAAAAATATGCAGAAAGCAACAGGAAATGCCTAACAGAAAATATGCAAAGACACAACTTCTTTTGTTTTCATTATTTTGACAATAAATCTTAATATTTTCCAGAAATTTGGATGGATATGATAAGAAACTATGTTTATAATAATGTGATTAGGTTTGCTAAATTAAGAACAGCAAGAAGGTCATGTATCCTCTGCTATTCTGGGAAACAATGAACAACTAAAAAGACTGATATCTATAGAAATTCCAGACTGCTGTTGGTCCCATTAATTCTTATTATAATTGAAATAAGGGAAAGCTTACATGTTCTATAAGATCATTTTGCCTAAGCTACCTTAATCATTTTCTTACTGGTATTGACTAAGTTCCATTGCTTTCTTAAAACCCTTTCTAATGCAACATTTGTTATGTTCTATATCCACATCTAAAATATGAATCTTCTACTTTTGACTTCAGTGTTGGGTACTTTGGCTTAATCAGACATGGTACTTTAATCATTTATCATCTGGTTTATTACTATATAATAAACCTTAGCAAGAATTTTTTTTCCTGAAATTCACCTTTTATTGTGGTCCAAGTACAGAATTACCAAACTGTTCTTTGTTAAATATGTAAAAACAAAATAAAACCAATATTATAGTTGATGATACAAATAAATCTACATGTGCTTTTGTAGTGAATTATGTGGACGTAAAACACAAGTGGTGGCTACCATAATAACTTAAATCAGGGGCTTTTATGCATTTTTTTCCTTTGACAGAATTCTTTCATTATATGACATCTGATGTCAAAGCCTACTGAAAAAAATAGATCAAAGTGGAGCTCCTCTGGTGGAACCTGACTTTATGGGGTCAGAGCTCTTTCTCCTGGCACCTCTCCCTTGTCCCAACCGTGTCCCCCAAGGCACTGCCACAGAAGCTCTATGCTTCTAGAAATTCCCGATGTCAAAACTGTGGCTTTAAAGTATAAGATCCTTTAGAAGAATGGAATATTACTTCTAGAAAACTAATGTGCCAGTTATTTCATACATATATTCTTATTTCATACTTGAGTCAACCCTGTAGATGGGATATTTATTCCTACATTACATCTATGGTGGCTGAAATTCAACACAATGAAGCCATTTACCTGGGCATTTATGCTGCCCATGAGTGGTAGAGTTGAGGTTTCCGCTCACATCTGTCCATTCCAAAAGCTGACTTTTTTTTACTTTATCATCTGCATTTCCTTAAAAAATAAAAGGGTGGATAGAGACAACAGTGCTGTGATTAGACCCTCTTATGAGAATTTGGCATTAGATATATATTAAAAAAAAAAAAAAGCATTTGCTGTTCTCTAAGTTAAAGACACCAAATTACTAAGTTGGTAGTTGAGCAGTTTGCTCTTTTCGGGTCAAAAGAATGGTCACAGGGTAAACGGTTTCTTTTGCGCCAAAACCTATATGTGCCCAGAAGTGTGCTGGGCCCTGCCCAGGGGTGTGATGGTGGAGAACAATTTTTTCACTGCTAAACTGGGTGGGAAATGTTGACCAGTGGATTACCAAGCCTGGTTGGCTTTTAAAATTATGTGGGGAAGTTTCTAAACAAAATGATACCTTCATCCCACTCAAGGATTCTGATAATTGGTGGGGGTGGTGATCTGGGCTTTGGTGTTTTTAAAAGTGATTTATCGAGTAGTCAGAACTGATGTCAAGAAAGTGCTCATGGGAGGAGCTTCAAGATGGCAGAAGAGTAAGACGTGGAGATCACCTTCCTCCCCACAAATACATCAGAAATACATCTACATGTGGAACAACTCTTACAGAACACCTACTGAACGCTGGCAGAAGACCTCAGACCTCCCAAAAGGCAAGAAACTCCCCCACGTACCTGGGTAGGGCACAAGAAAAAAGAATAAACAGAGACAAAAGAATAGGGACGGGACCTGCACCAGTGGGAGGGAGCCGTGAAGGAGGAAAGGTTTCCACACACTAGGAGCCCCTTCGCGGGCAGAGATGGCGGGTGGCGGAGGGGGGAAGCTTCGGAGCCACAGAAGAGAGTGCAGCCACAGGGGTGTGGAGGGCAAAGCGGAGAGATTCCCGCACAGAGGATCGGTGCTGACCAGCACTCACCAGCCCGAGAGGCTTGTCTGTGCACCTGCCGGGGCGGGCGGGGCTGGGAGCTGAGGCTCGGGCTTCTGTCGGAAGGCAGGGAGAGCACTGGGGTTGGCGGCGTGAACACAGCCTGCAGGGGATCAGTGCACCACGGCTGGCCGGGAGGGAGTCTGGGAAAAACTCTGGACCTGCCGAAGAGGCAAGAGACCATTGTTTCGGGATGCGCAAGGAGAGGGGATTAAGAGCGCCACCTAAACGAGCTCCAGAGATGGGCACGAGCCACAGCTAACAGCACGGACCCCAGAGATGGGCATGAGACACTAAGGCTGCTGCTGCCACCACCAAGAAGCCTGTGTGCGAGCACAGGTCACTCTCCACACCTCCCCTCCCAGGAGCCTGTGCAGCCCGCCACTGCCAGGGTCCCGGGATCCAGGGACAACTTCCCCGGGAGAATGTGTGGCGCACCTCAGGCTGGTGCAACATTATGTTGGCCTCTGCCGCCGCAGGCTCGCCCCTCACGCCGTGCCCCTCCCTCCCCCCCAAGCCTGAGTGAGCCAGAGCCCCCGAGTCAGCGGCTCCTTTAACCCCATCCTGTCTGAGAGAAGAACAGACGCCCTCAGGCAGCCTATATACAGAGAAGGGGTCCATATCCAAAGCTGAACCCCGGGAGCTGTGCGAACAAAGAAGAGAAAGGGAATTCCTCCCAGCAGCCTCAGGAGCAGCGGACTAAATCTCCACAATCAACTTGATGTACCTGCATCTCTGGAATACCTGAATAGACAAGGAATCATCCCAAATTGAGGTGGTGGACTTTGGGAGCAAAGATATATATTTTTTTTCTCTTTTGTGAATGTGTATGTGTATGCTTCTGTGTGTGATTTTGTCTGTATAGCTTTGCTTTTGCTTTTACCATTTGTCCTGCGGTTCTGTCTATCCATTTTTTTTTATATATATAGTTCTTTAGCACTTGTTACCATTGGTGGATTTGTTTTTTGGTTTGGTTGCTCTCTTCTCTCTGTTTTTCTTCTTTTTCTTATTACTTAAAAAATATTTCTTATTGTTAATAATTATTTTTTACTTTAATAACTTTATTGTATTTTATTTTATTCTGTTTCTTTCTTTCTTTTTTCTCCCTTTTATTCTGAGCCATGTGGATGACAGGGTCTTGGTGCTCCAGTCAGGTATCAGGGCTGTTTCTCTGAGGTGGGAGAGCTGAGTTCAGGACATTGGACCACCAGAGACCATCCAGCTCCATGTCAAATGAAACGGCAAAAATATCCCAGAGATCTCCATCTCAACGCCAAGACCCACCTCCAATCAACTACCAGCAAGCTACAGTACTGGAAACCCTATGCCAAAACAACTAGCAAGTCAGGAACAGAAACCCACCCATTAGCAGAGAGTCTGCCTAAAATCATAATAAGGTCACAGACACCCAAAAACGCACCACCGGACGAGGTCCAGCCCACCAGAAAGACAAGATCCAGCCTCATCCACCAGCACACAGGCACTAGTCCCCTCCAACAGGAAGCCTACATAACCCACTGAACCAAACTTAGACACTGGGGGCAGACACCAAAAACAATGGGAACTACGAACATGCAGCCTGTAAAAAGGAGACCCCAAACACAGTAAGATAAGCAAAATGAGAAGGCAGAGAAAAACACAGCTGATGAAGGAGCAAGGTTAAAACCCATCAGACCTAATGAATGAAGAGGAAATAGGTAGTCTACCTGAAAAAGAATTCAGAATAATGATAACAATGATGATCCAAAATCTTGGAAATAGAATGGAGAACATACAAGAAACGTTTAACAAGGACCTAGAAGAAATAAAGAGCAAACAAAAAATGATGAACAACACAATAAGTGAAATTAAAAATTCTCTAGAAGGAATCAATAACAGAATAACTGAGGCAGAAGAATGGATAAGTGACCTGGAAGAAAAAATAGTGGAAATAGCTACTGCAGAGCAGAATAAAGAAAAAAGAATGAAAAGAATTGAGGACAGTCTCAGAGACATCTGGGACAACATTAAACACATCAACATTCAAATTATATGGGTCCAAGAGGAAGAGAAAAAGAAAGGGACTGAGAAAATATTTGAAGAGATTAGAGTTGAAAACATCCCTAATATGGGAAAGGAAATAGTTAATTAAGTCCAGGAAGCACAGAGAGTCCCATACAGGATAAATCCAAGGAGAAACATGCCAAAACACATATTAATCAAACTATCAAAAATTAAATACAAAGAAAAAATATTAAAAGCAGCAAGGTAAAAACAACAAATGACATACAAGGGAATCCCCATAAGGTTAACAGCTGATCTTTCAGCAGAAATTCTGCAAGCCAGAAGGGAGTGGCAGGACATATTTAAAGTGATGAAAGGGAAAAACCTACAACAGAGATTACTCTACTCGGCAAGGTTCTGATTCAGATTTGATGGAGAAATTAAAACCTTTGCAGACATGCAAAAGCAAAGAGAATTCAGCACCACCAAACCAGCCTTACAGCAAATGGTAAAGGAACTTCTCTAGGCAGGAAACAGAAGAGAAGGAAAAAATCTACAATAAAAACCCCCCAAAATTAAGAAAATCGTAATAGGAGCATACATATTGATCATTACCTTAAATGTAAATGGCAAATGCACCAACCAAAAGATATAGACTGGCTGAATGGATACAAAAACAAGACAGATATATATGCTGTCTACAGACCCACAGACACATACAGTCTGAAAGTGAGGGGATGGAAAAAGATATTCCATGCAAAAGGCAATCAAAAGAAAGCTGAAGTAGCAATTCTCATATCAGACAAAATAGACTTTAAAATAAAGAGTATTACAAGAGACAGAGAAGGACACTATATAATGATCAAGGGATCAATCTAAGAAGAACATATAACAATTGTAAATATTTATGCACCCAATGTAGAAGCATGTCAATACATAAGGCAAATATGAACAGTCATAATAGGGGAAATCGACAGTAACACAATCAGAGTAGGGACTTTAACACCCCACTTTCAACAATGGACAGATCATCCAAACTGAAAATAAATAAGGAAACACAAGCTTTAAATGACATATTAAGCAAGATGGACTTAATTGATATTTATAGGACATTCTATCCCCAAAAAACAGTATACACTTTCTTCTCAAGTACTCATGAAACATTCTCCAGGATAGACCATACCTTGGGTTACAAATCAAGCCTGGGTACATTTAAGAAAATTAAATTCGTATCAAGTATCTTTTCCGACCACAACACTATGAGACTAGATATCAATTAAAGGAATTATCTGTAAAAAATACAAACACCTGGAGGCTAAACAACACATTACTAAATGACCAAGAGATCACTGAAGAAATCAAAGAGGAAATCAAAAAATACCTAGAAACAAATGACAATGAAAACACAATGACCCAAATCCTATGGGATGCAGCAAAAGCAGTTCTAAGAGGGAAGTTTATAGCAATAAAATCCTACCTTAAGAAACAAGAAATCTCAAATAAACAACCTAACCTTACACCTAAAGCAATTAGGGAAAGAAGAACAAAGAAACCCCAAAGTTAGCAGAAGGAAAGAAATCACACCAATCAGATCAGAAATAAATGAAAAAGAAATGAAGGAAACAATAACAATGACCAGTAAAACTAAAAGCTGGTTCTTTGAGAAGATAAACAAAATTGGTAAACCATTAGCCAGACTCATCAAGAAAAAAAGGGAGAAGACTCAAGTCAATAGAATTAGAAATGAAAAAGGAGAAGTAACAACTGACACAGCAGAAATACAAAGGATCATGAGAGATTACTACAGACAACTATATGCCATAAAATGGACAACTTGGAAGAAATGGACAAATTCTTAGAAAAGCACAACCTTCCGAACTGAACCAGGAAGAAATAGAAAATATAAACAGACCAATCACAGGCACTGAAATTGAAACTGTGATTAAGAATCTCCCAACAAACAAAAGCCCAGGATCAGATGGCTTCACAGGCGAATTCTACCAAACATTTAGAGAAGAGCTAACACCTATCCTCTTCAAACTCTTCCAAAACACAGCAGAGGGAGGAACACTCCCAAACTCATTCTACGAAGCCACCAACACCCTGATCCCAAAACCAGACAAAGATTTCACAAAGAAAGAAAACTACAGGCCAATATCACTGATTAACATAGAGGTAAAAATCCTCAACAAAATACTAGTAAACAGAATTTAACAGCACATTAAAAAATCATACAACATGATCAGTGTAGTTTATCCCAGGAATGCAAGGATTCTTCAATATACTCAAATCAATCAATCTGATACACCATATTAACAAATTGAAGAATAAAAACCATATGATCATCTCAATAGATGCAGTAAAAGCTTTCAACAAAATTCAACCCCCATTTATGAAAAAGCCCTCCAGAAATTAGGCACAGAAGGAACTTACCTCAACATAATAAAGGCGATAGACAACAAACCCACAGCCAACATCGTTCTCAATGGTGAAAACTGAAACCATTTCCACTAAGATCAGGAACAAGACAAGGATGCCCATTCTCACCACTATTATTCAATATTGTTTTGGAAGTTTTAGCCACAGCAACAGAGAAGAAAAAGAAATAAAAGGAATCCAAATCACAAAAGAAGAAGTAAAGCTGTCACTCTTTGCAGATGACATAATACTATACATAGAGAATCCTAAAGACGCTATCAGAAAACTACTACAGCTAATCAATGAATCTGGTAAATTAGCAGGATGCAAAATTAATGCACAGAAACCTCTTGCATTCCTATACACTAATGATGAAAAATCTGAAAATGAAATTAAGGAAACACTCCCACTTACCATTGCAACAAAAAGAATAAAATACCGAGGAATAAACCTACTGAAGGAGACCAAAGACCTGTATGCAGAAAAGTATAAGACACTGACGAAAGAAAGTAAAGATGATACAAGTAGATGAAGAGATATATCATATTCTTGTATTGGAAGAAAAAACATTGTGAAAATGACTATACTACCCAAGGCAATCCACAGATTCAATGCAATCCCTATCAAATGACCACTGGTGTTTTTCACAGAAGTAGAACAAAAAATTTCACAATTTGTATGGAAACACAAAAGACCCCAAATAGTCAAAGCAATCTTCAGAAGAAGAACAGAGTTTGAGGAATCAGGCTCCCTGACTTCAGACTATACTACAAAGCTACAGTAATCAAGACAGTATGGTACTGGCACAAAAGCAGAAGTATAGATCAATGGAACAGGATAGAAAGCCCAGAGACAAACCCATGCACATATGGTCACCTTATCTTTGATAAAGGATGCAAGAATATACAATGGAGAAAAGACAGCCTCTTCAATAAGTGTTGCTGGGAAAACTAGAGAGCTACATGTAAAAGAATGAAATTAGAACACTCCCTAACACCATACACAAAAATAAAGTCAAAATGGATTAAAGATCTAAATGTAAGGTCAGACACTATCAAACTCTTAGAGGAAAACATAGGAAGAACACTCTATGACATAAATCACAGCAAGATCCTTTTTGACCCACTTCCTAGAGAAATGGAAATAAGAACAAAAATAAACAACTGGGACTTAATGAAACTTAAAATGTTGCACAGAAAAAGAAACCATAAACAAGATGAAAAGATAACCCTCAGAATGGGAGAAAATATTTGCAAACAAAGCAACTGACAAAGGATTAATCTCCAAAATTACAAACAGCTCATGCAGCTCAACATCAAAAAAACAAGCAACCAAATCCAAAAATGGGCAGAAGACCTAAATAGACATTTCTCCAAAGAAGATATACAGATTTCCAACAAACACATGAAAGAATGCTCAACATCACTAATTATTAGAGAAATTCCAATCAAAACTACAATGAGATATCATCTCACACCAGTCAGAATGGCCATCATCAAAAAATCTAGAAGCAATAAATGCTGGAGTGGGTGTGGAGAAAAGGGAACCCTCTTTCACTGCTGGTGGGAATGTAAACTGATAAAGTCACTATGGATAACAATATGGATGTTCTTTGAGAAACTAAAAATAGAACTACCATGCAACCCAGCAATCTCACTACTGGGCATATACCCTGAGAAAACCATAATTCAAAAAGAGTCATGTACCACATGTTCATTGCAGCTCTATTTACAATAGCCAGGACATGGAAGCAACCTTAGTGTCCATCGACAGATGAATGGATAAAGAAGATGTGGCACACATAAACAATGGAATATTACTCAGCCATAAAAAGAAATG
This sequence comes from Phocoena sinus, assembly GCF_008692025.1. Lineage (NCBI taxonomy): Eukaryota > Metazoa > Chordata > Mammalia > Artiodactyla > Phocoenidae > Phocoena > Phocoena sinus. The sequence goes on along the minus strand of NC_045774.1, from coordinate 79,506,756 downwards.
AAATTGAGTTATTTGTAGTGAGGTGGATGGACCTAGAGTCTGTCACACAGAGTAAAGTAAGTCCGAAAGAGAAAAACAAATACCATATGCTAACACATATGTATGGAATCTAAAAACAAACAAACAAAAAAAAAACGATGGTCATGAAGAACCTAGAGGCAGGATGGGAATAAAGACGCAGACCTACTAGATAATGGACTTGAGGACACGGGGTGGGGGAAGGGTAAGCTGTGACAAAGTGAGACAGTGGCATGGACATATATACACTACCAAATGTAAAACCAATAGCTAGTGGGAAGCAGCCGTATAGCACAGGGAGATCAGGTTGGTGCTTTGTGAACAGCTAGAGGGGTGGGATAGGGAGAATGGGAGGGAGGGAGACACAAGAGGGAAGAGATATGAGGATGCATGTATATGTATAGCTGATTCACTTTGTTATAAAGCAGAAACTAACACACCATTGTAAAGCAGTTATACTCCATTAAAGATGTTAAAAAATAATAAATTAATTAATTTTTTTAAAAAAGTGCTCAGGGAAAGTTTACATGTCGAGGTACAGTGTTGCATAGCTGTGACAGCAGCGAGGCTAGAAGGCATGGATGTGGGGATAAGGTGTGTAAGAGAGGTTTAATAGCATCTTTATTTCTTTGTTGAAAAAACAGAAAGCTCATTAAAGATTTTTAGATCCTTTCCAAAATGAGGCCTATATATAAAATGTTGACAAACTTCTGAATTGCTGAAGTTTCTACCTTAAATGTCTACATGTTCAAATTTTTTAAACAGAACAAGGAAAATTAGGGAATACCTGTAGATCAAAGCAACTGAATTATAAGTTTGAGTATGGAGTTCATCTTGATTTCAATCCAGTTTTAAGTTTTCCAATGGGAGAATATTTTCAAACATGAAAAATCTATTTTTTTGACCATAACCCATGCATGCGGGATCTTATTCCCAACCAGGGATGGAACCCGCACCCCTGTTGTGGCAGAGTGGATTCTTAACCACTGGAGCACCAGGGAAGTCCCTGAATAATCTTTTAATAATCAGCTTATGTGCTCAATAATGAGTAAACAATCCAATTATTTTTATTATAGAAAAAATTATCTAATGGTTTAAAAATTAGGTCATTGGCTGTTCTGAACAGATATTATTTTACATCTTAAAAAGAATGAATTGTTCTGACTGTATCATCCAACAATAATATTGGATGTCCATAAAATATTTCTTTTCATTACAAATGTCTAAATAGTCAAAGATTAATGAGGATAATGAGCAACTAATGGATTATTTGCAAGACTTAGAACATTATCCCATCCAAACAAAAACTACCTGAATGGCTTTTTCTGCAAACACAAGGTCCTTGGAAACTTGAGAAGAATTTGTAGAACTGTCTCATATTTAGGTAACTTTCTGAATCTGCTAGTGATTAGAATATGAAAAAATAACATGGAATGCAAATAAGTGGCATATACATTTAACAAAGAAACCTAAAGCCCTACTTTGATAAAGCATCTAAGTCTGTGAGGAAGACTACATCTAACAAAGAACAGACCAGTCAGAATATACTTTCTGGCCAGGATTTCTGAGTCTATTAGTGTGCCCAGTGACTAAAGTAATATTTCCTGAGTTTCAAAACATGTGTGCCTATGTACACCAAAGATAAAAATGAGGTACCAGTGAGTTTTCTTTCTTTGATTCCTCCTTAGCTTCAATCTTTCCTCACTTTGCTCCATGTTATTAATTGTTCAATCCCATCTGTGAAGAACAGACTTGCTTCCCCCAATGTTACCACCTCTGGCAGGAAAACCCTGAAATAGAGCCATTCCTCTGCCCCTTGTTATCTTTTTCTGAACCTCTTCTCAAATACTTCCCAGCCCTTGTACTGCACATGGTGACAGGGCTAATTTTCATCCCAGATAATCAGATATTTGCTCTACAGAAACTCTCCAAATAGGTTCAAGTAAGCTATAAACTCGGTGATATATTCATTTTATAGAATTTTCCATCCTTTTGAATCTTTCCCATTGTTATCAATAATATGATCCAATGACACATAGCAATTAAAAATTTGAAAAACCACAAGGGCCAATCAAACTTAAAAATTTTAATGTCTGTTTCCTTATGATATGATTATCTTTCTGTTTATTATAATTTTTTTAAGGCCTTAAACCTGGGCTAACTTAAACACGGGAAAATTGTAGTTACAACAGATATGCTCATATTTGTGCTCTCCCACTTACTAACCCTCTTGCCTTGGACAGACCTCAACTTCTCTGAGGCTCACTTTCTTTATCAGTAAGATGAATTTAATATTACACCTGGCTTTCCTACTGCAAGGGATTATTGCAAGAATAAAACAAAATCATTTATGTAATGATGACTAGTACCTAACACTGTGGTATCTAAATACTATTGTTGGCATGTTGTGTGCCATCTTCCTTGTGCACTGACAATGGATACAGGTAAGACATTGTAAGTGTACAGTTGCCCACATAACTGTGCTCACAATATTAACATCATAAATGCCAAGAAGCAGGTGAAGCAGAGCTCCTAACATGACAGATTATATACCCAATAAATATAATTGAATGAATACCACATTTTAAACTAATTTTCAACAATTCTCATTTAGAGTCTCCCCCCAAAATAAGCCTGAATTTGAAGGTAAAAGGGCAGGCGGTTATATTTATCATGTCGGGTTCGATATATTCATTCAATGTTTGAGTTCTTTCATGAAGTTTTGAAGACCCCTAAACATATAAGGCTGGTAAATTCTTCCCCATTTTATGGGTGAGCCGACTGAGAAGCAGGGAACTAAGTGAGCCCCCATAATGGACGGCTGGGAGGGAAAACATGCTCTGAGTACCAGCCCTCATGCTGCCTTCAGACTGGCAGACCCGGCGGTGCCTTTGCAGTTTGGACTTAGTCCCCACCCGATTATTAACCAATGTGCCCTTTCCTTACTTACCCTGCAAACACATGTGTTTCGTGTTTGTAGTTGGATGTTAGTTCGCATCTTACTGGAATATTTTGTCTACTCTTATATAATTAATCTAGAAGGACCACTGTGGAATGTGGATTAGCAATATGACCCAAAGATCATCAAAGAAGTCACAAGTCTTTTAATGATCATGTATAATTGGTTAACCACACAAAGTAGTCTTGATTTTGCTTATATCAAGCAAAAAATAATAATTTTTTGAAAACAGTATCTGTGCCTTATTTTGTTGTTTTTGTTTGTTTGTCTGTAGCATACCAATACCTAACAAGATTCTGTAGAAGGACGTGTTGTCTATTGAGGACAATTCCTGGATCACAGAACAAAAGTGATCATCCTCATTGTGGATATATTATTATAATCATCAAGACATTGGCTGAAAGCCAATTTATGTATTTATAAAGTCATTTTGTTTTAGGTTGAATAATTCTAACTGTAATTTGTCACTTTGAATAGCAGTGACACTTCTGTTCACAGAGCCAGAAGAGTTTAAATGGGATGGGATTTTCTGGAAAATTTTTCCTCCTTTAATTTTAAAAGTCTGTCAGAATGTTCTCTTTTCCATTCCATCAAATCATGAGTTTTCAGTAAAACACCAGTGAAAGGGAAAAACGAGGGAAATATTGACTTTGCAAACGGTATCCATGAGTCTTTTCTCTTAAAGACCCTTACCAACTTTTTAGTTCAGCTACACTCAGGTTCTTTTTTATTTTAAGACAATAAAGAATTTTTTCATAATTAATCTGGTCATATTCATTCTGACAAAACAGAGCTCAGTACTTAAAGTTATCCTAGGACAAACACAAAAACTGCCAAAAATAGTAGATTCAAGACGTACTGTTGTTCAATAACTCGCTGAAGTACCCTGAAGTTTGACTTTGCTATTTTCACACGTTCTCTGTCTTGCAGGATTCACTAGCCTGTGCCTGGTTGAGAGTCCTGATTTGAAGTCTCCTTGGCAAAACATAACTGTCTATTCCAGGAGTTTTTCTCGTTGCTTTTGTAAGATTTTTCTTAAATCCACTATAAGGAAAGACAATTTTACATTAATTTTTTAAAAGCATGGGTGTACAGTGCTATGAAATTCTTGATGAATTTTATTTTCCACCGGAGATTATGTATTACACAAGTAATCAAAGCCAAACAAACTAAACAAAAAAACAATTGACCTGACTGGAAAGGAGAGATCTCTGACCTTTCTCCCACCGTGGGTTAGAACCCAGATATTTGGGGCTGAGGCTGGAGTGTGAAAGACTGAAAATATGCCAACCTTTGATTTCTACCTGAGAGTACACGTATTTCTGAGTGTACGTTCCCTTCTGGTGCTTCACACCACACAGCACATGCCAGTCCATATACCACATGATGTAATGCCGTGTTTGATGGTAGTCAGGATCAGTTTCTCATCTTCATCCTCTGCTTCTTGTCTTATTATTACTTGAGTGCTAGATTTATAGCCTTGACTTTCCCAAATGGAAATGGGAACACATCAGAACACATTTTTCCAAACATGTAATTAAGCATAGATTCATATTATTTCTTATGTGTGATTTCTTCAAAGAGCTTTGATTTTTTTAAATTTAAATTTATTTTAAACAACATTTTGGAGAATGTACTATGTTGACACTAGAGGAGGTAATCTAGGTAACAACAAAATGCTCACTTTGTCCTCTTATTATGGTTCAGAAATAAGATAGGTACACAAATAATTACAATATAAAGCAGAATGTGAATTGTTTCAATCAGGGGAATATGTTTTTATTTTCCCTTCCTTGTGTGACAACTTACTGTAACTTTTCCTGACTGCTTTTTCTGTATATGTTTATAACGTATGCTTTGGCCTTTGACATTTATGTATGCTTGAAGTAATCAAGGTTGTTATTTCTTCAAAGGAAAATTTTTTTTTATACTTTCCAATAGTTTGACATTTGAAGTGTTGAATTTTATCTAATAAAAAGGAAAAAAACAAAATGTTGTTGCTTACAAGACATTGCCATTACTTCTCAGTTTCATAAAAACGTACTGCTTTGCCTGTAGTAAATGTAAGTAGAAGGTGAAATGTTTATAGAGGATGATAACTACCAGGGAGGCTTTGATTTTATTTTTGCTATATGACTATGCTCTGTGATGGTTTCATTTCAAGCCAGACACGATGACCTTCCCAGTTTCAGAAAAATTTTCTCCATGATTGCTTCATCTTAGAACTGTAGAGCACATATTTCCATCTGGAAATGAATCACTCAGTGATCCACATGTGCCATACCAACTAAAGTCAATCTGGGGCCCGTCTCCAGTGGCTCTGCCAAATGCAAGGATAATCCAAGCCATGGGATGTTGGCTTTCCTATTTGATTAACGAGGACAATACTTAAATTTGATATATTTTAAGGTCAATCGTTTGCTTAAAAGCAAAAGGCCTTCATTTATCTTATTCTTAATAAAATGGTCAAGTGTAAATGTGGATTAAAACCTTCTTCATTTTGAGCCATTGAAACGTGCTTCATTTTGGAAAGTGGATTGTTTCCGTCTAATTTTCTCTTTTTTCCTGACGACAAAGAATTTCGTTTATTGAATTTGTTGAATTTCGTTTACTTCCCATTTATTTTACTGATGGCAAGGGATTTTATTTATTGAACTATTGAGTTTATTTTTCTTTTATGATATAAATTTCTCTTTTATTCTTTAAAACAAATTTTGAAAATCTTTTGACAAATCAAGATAACCTAAGTGCCCTAATGTCTCAACAAACATACCTACCAAAGGACACAATGGGTTTTAAAAGAAAATGAAAAGACTATACCATATAGACACACCAATTCTGTTATCAGCAATATCAATGAGCACAATTCTTGTTGTCCATGCAATTATCTTTTTGTTGTAAAATTTATACCTTGTTTACCAAAGGTCAAGATCACTGGAGATCTTATTAAGTAAAGGTGGAAATGATAGCGATAATTCACTTATAAGTCAAACTCAAATAAACCTTGAAATAAGGTGGGCTTGTGTTAAATATGAAAAAAAACCTTCTTTATTCTTCCCTCCCTATCAGATGTAGAATGTGAGTTTTGTTTCATACACAGTTACTCACATCTTGTGTACTAAGTTCAAAAGGTAAAAAGCTTGAGATTTGTTATCTATATTATATTCCATATAAAGTATATAGCATATATTAGATAGGTCCTTATCTTATATAAGGACCTATCTAATATTGACTTAGCTTAGGTTCCCCAGAAACCAGAACCTGAGACAAGAGTTTGTATATGCAGGCAGGTCATTTGATAACTGATCCTATTTATAGTAGTGAGGGACTTGAGAGAGTGAAAGAAGGAAGGAGGGAGAGAGTCAACATAATTGTCACTGTTTGAGCACCACTATGAGTAAAAAGGTGCTCAATCCTTCTGGGAACTTCAAGGGAAGGGGACTTAGAACATTTAGTTGTAGATGGCCAGTAGAGTCTATTATATCTTCCAAGCTTATGACCTGTACATCATTGCTAATTCAATACAGTTATATTCTTTCAGAGCAGCAATGCCCGAGATGGGTTCATTAGAATACATGAATAATGATAACATTTGTAACTGGTACCCCAAGTTTTATGTTCAAGTAAATATGAGAAGTATTTAAACAAACTGGAATAGATTTCTTCGCTCAACACGTTCTGAATATTTAATACTTTGATGAGTTTCTGAATCATGATTTTAAATGATCTGCTACTAAAATTTTTTTTTCTATTTCAACTATGTTTATTGTCTCATTTGGATTTTCTCTTTCTCCTTAATACTATTTAATTTTTAATGTATTCTTTAAAAATGAAATTTTCAATTAAAATTTCCTACTATCATAATAATGTTTTGCTATTTCAATCTCATCCATATTCCCAATATTATTTATATTTATGTCTTCTCTCATTTATATAGACCTGTTACTTTTGTAAAAGAAGTAATTTCTGGATTTAGGTTTCAATTTGAATTTTTTTCTAAATTAATTCTTTTATCTTTCTCATTCTGTTTTCCATATATTAATTTTTTACTTGTTTTTCTTTTACTAACTTCTTTTTTATTCCAAATTCTGAAATTTAATTTTTATTGAATTATAATTGACTTAAAATATATTAGTCTCAGGTATACAAAATATGGTTTCTCTATTTTTATACATTATGAAAGGATCACCACAATAAGTCTAGTTACCATCTGTCATCATACAAAGATATTAAGTTATTATTGACAATATTCCCCACAATGTACATTTCATCCTGTGACCCATTTACTTTGTAACTGGAGTTTTGTACCTCTTAATTTCTCTTACCTTTCACTCATGCACCTACCCCCTTCCCCTTTAGCAATCACCTGTTTGTTCTCTGTATCTATGTCTGTTTTGTTATGTTTGTTCATTTGTTTTGTTTTTTAGGCTCCACAAATAAGTGAGATATATATATACATCACATCTTCTTTATCTATTCATCTATTGATGGGCACTTAGGTTGCTATCATAACTTGGCTATTGTAAATAATGCCAGGAGTGGAATTGCTGTATTGTATGGTAGTTCTACTTTGAATTTTTTGAGGAACCTCCGTATTGTTTTCCATAGTGGCTGTACAATTTTGCATTTCCACCAGCAGTGCACGAGGATTCTTTTTTCTCCACATCCTCACCAACACTTGTTATTGCTTGTCTTTTGGATGGTAGTCACTCTAACAGGTATGAAGCAATATCTCATTGTGGTTTTGATTTGCGTTTCCCTGATAATTAATGATGTTGAGCATCTTTTCATGTGCCTGCTGGCCATCTGTATGTCTTCTTTAGAAAATAGTCTGTTCAGGTCTTCTGCCCATTTTTTAATTGAATTATTTGATTTTTTATATCGAGTCATATAAGTTCTTTATATATTATATTCTGGATATCAACCTCTTATTGAATACATCATTTGCAAATATATTCTCCCACTCAGTAGGTGGCCTTTTGGTTTTGTTGATGGTTTCCTTTGCTGTGCAAACCTTTTTAGTTTGATATAGTCCCATGTGTTTATTCTTGCTTTTGTTTCCCTTGCCTGAGGACACATCAAAAAAAAAAAAATGCTAGGACTGATGTCAAAGAACATAATGCCTATGTTTTTTCCTAAAGGTTTTATGGCTTCAGGTCTTACATTCAAGTCTTTAATCCATTTTGAGTTTATTTTTGTTTGTTTGAGAAAATGGTACCATTTCATTCTTTTAGGTGTAGCTGTTCAGTTTTCCCAACACAATTTATTGAAAAGACTGTCTTTTCACCATTGTATAGTCTTCCTTCCTTTGTCATAGATTAATTGACCACACCAGTGTGGGTTTATTTCTGAACTTTATTTTTTCCTATCGATTTATGTGTCTATTTTTGTGCCAGTACCACGCTGTTTTGATGACTGCAGCTTTGCAGTATAGTTTAAATTCAGGGAGCACAATATCTTTAGCTTTGTTCTTTCTCAAGATCGTTTTAGCCATTCAGCGTCTTTTGTGCTTTTATACACATTTTAGAATTATTTGTTCTAGTTCTGTGAAAAAATACCATGAGTATTTTGATAGGAATTGCATTGAACTTGTACATTGCTTTGGGCAGTATGGACATTTTAACAACATTAATTCTTCCAATCGATGGGCATGGAATATCCTTCCATTTATTTGTGTCATCTTCAGTTTCTTTCATCAATGTCTTATAGTTTGCAGAGTATAGGTCTTTCACCTCCTTGGTTAAATTTCTTCCTAAGTACTTTATTCTTTTCAATGCAATTGTAAATGGGATTGTTTTCTTAATTTCTCTTTCTGATAATTTGTTATTAGTTTCCAGAAATGCAATAAATTTCTGTGTATTAATTTTGTATCCTGCAACATTACTATATTCATTTATTAGTTCTAGTAGTTTTTTGGTGGCACCTTTAGGATTTCTATATATTGGTATCATGTCATCTGCAAATAGTGACAGTTTTACTTCTTTCTTTCCAATTTGAATGCCTTTTATTTCTTTTTCTTGCCTAATTTCTGTGGCTAGGACTTCCAATATGTTGAATAAAAGTGGTGAGAGTAGACGTTCTTGTCTTATTCCTGATCTTAAAGGAAAAACTTCCAGCTTTTCACTGTTGAATATGATGTTACCTGTGGGTCTGTCATATATGGTCTTTATTATGTTAAGGTACATTTCCTCAATATCCACCTTGTTGAGAGTTAATATCATAAATAGATGTTGAATTTTGTCAAATGCTTTTTCTGCATCTATTGAAATGATCATATGATTTTTATTCTTTGTTTTGTTAATGTGATGTATCACATTGATTGATTTGCAAGTGTTGAACCATCTTTGCATCCCTGGAATAATTCCCACTTGATTATGGTATGTGATCCTTTTAATGTATTGTTGAATTAGGTTTGCTAATATTTTGTTGAGGGTTTTTGCATTTGTGATCATTGTTGGCCTGTAATTTTCTTATTTTGTAGCATCTGTGTCTGGTTTTCGTATCAGGGTAATGCTGGCCTCAAATAATGTGTTTGGAAGCATACCTTCCTCTTCATATTTTGGAATAGTTTGAGAAGAATAGCTATTATTTTGTTTTAAACGTTTGGAAGAATTCATGGGGGAAGCCATCTGGTCCTGGAATTTTGTTTGTCATAAGTTTTTTGATTCCTGATTCAATTTTGTTGCTAGTAATTGGTCTATTCAGAATTTCTGTTTCTTCATGGTTCAGTTTTAGAAGATTTTATGCTTCTAGGAATTTGTCCATTTATTCTAGATTGTCCAATTTGTTTGCATATGATTGTTTATAGTTGTTCCTTGCTATCTTTTGTATTTCTGTATTGGTTGTAACTTCTTTTTCATTTCTGATTATATTTATTTTGGTCCACATTTTTTTTTTTTTTTTTTTTTTGCGGTTACGCGGGCCTCTCACTGTTGTGGCCTCTCCTGTTGCAGAGCACAGGCTCCAGATGCGCAGGCTCAGCGGCCATGGCTCACGGGCCCAGTCACTCCACGGCGTGTGGGATCTTCCCGGACAAGGGCACGAACCCATGTCCCCTGCATCGGCAGGTGGACTCTCAACCACTGTGCCACCAGGGAAGCCCTGGTCCACCTTATTTTTTATGATGAGTCTGGCTAAAGTTTTATCAATTTTATTTATCTTTTCAAAGAATCAGCTCTTAGTTTCATTGATCTTTTCTATTGTTTTTTAGTCTATTTCATTTATTACTACTCTGATCTTTATTATTTTCTTCCTTCTAATTACTTTGGGGCTTTTTTTGTTCTTTCCCTAGTTCCTTTAGGTTTAAAATTAATTTTTTTTATTTGAAAATTTTCTTGTTTCTTGAGTAGATGTGTATTGCTATGAACTTTCCTCTTAGAACTGCTTTTGTTTTGATACCACTTTATACCAGTGTGGTCAGAAAAGATGCTTGATACAATTTCAATCTTCTTAAATTTATTAACATTTGTTTTGTGACATAATATGTGATCTATCCTGGGGAAAGTTTTATGTGCACTTGAAAAGAATGTGAATTGCTCTTTGAGGATAGAATATTCTGTATATATCTATTAAGCCCTTTGGTCAAATGTATCATTTAAAGCCCATGTTTTCTTGATTTTCTGTCTAGATGACCTATTCATTGATGTAAGTAGGGTGCTAAATCCCCTATTATTATTGTTTTGCTGCCAATTTCTCCCTTTATATCTCTTAATATTTAGTTTATTTACTTAAGTTCTTTTATGTTGGTACATAAATATTTACAAATGTTTTATTCTTTTAGATTGACCCCTTTATCACTATGTAATGCCTTTATTTGCCTTTTGCTATAGTCTTTGTCTTAAAGTCTATTTTGTCTGATATAAGTATTGCTACCTCACCTTTCTTTTTGTTTCCACTTGCATAATCTTTTTCTATCTCTTCACTTTGAGTCTCTGTGTGTCTTTAGATCTGAAGTGTGTCTCTTATGGGTAGCATATATATGGGTCTTTTTAAAACTCCATTCAGCCACCCTATGTTTTTTATTGGATAATTTAATCCCTTTATATTTAAAGTAATTATTGATTAGCATGTACTTATTACCATTCTGTTAATTGCTTTTTTTATTTCTGTTGGTAGTTCTCCTCTGTTCTTTTCTTCTTTTTTGCTCTCTTTCCTTATGGTTTTATGACACTCTTTAGTGTCATGTTTGGATTGCTTTCTCTTTATTGATTTATTTGTGTGTGTGTGTGTCTATTACATGCTTTTGGTTTGTGGTTACCATGAGGTTCATATACAACAATCTATATATATAGTAGTCTGCCTCTGCTCTACATTTTTACTCCCTCACTCTCCCCCAGATTTTGTGTTTTGGGCATCATAATTTACATCTTTTTATGTTGTGTATCCCTTAACTAGTTATTGTAGTTACAGTTGATTTCATTTTATAAGTGGTTGATCTACTACCTTTACTATATATTTGCCTTTACTAGTGAGAATTTTTCTTTTATGTATTTTCTTATTTCTAGTTATGACCTTTTCTTTTCCACTTAAATTCCTTTAACATTTTTTATAAGGCCATTTTAGTGGTGATAAACTTCTTTAGATTTTACTTCTCTGGGATCTCTTTAGATTTACTTCTCTTCATCTCTCCTTCAATTCTAAATTCTAAATGATAACCCTGGCAGGTGGAGTACTCTTGGTTGTAAGTTTTTTCCTTTCAGCACATTGAATATAGCATGCCACTACCTTCTGACCTAGAAGGTTTCTACTGAAAAATCTGTTGACAGTCTTATGGGGTTTCCCTTGTAAGTATTAAATTGTTTTTCTCTAGCTGCTTTTAAGATTCTCTCTTTATCCTTAACTCTGACGATTTTAATTATAATGTGTCTTGACGTGGTTCTCCTTGGCCTGATCCTGTTTGGAACTCTGTGCTTCCTGGACCTGGATATCTGTTTCCTTTCCCAGGTTAGGAAAACTTTTTGCCATTTCTTTATATAATTTTTCAGACCCCTTCTCTCTCTTTCTCCTTCTATACTGTTAATGACAGTCTGCTTGATGTTATCCTAGAGGCCCTTAAGGTATCCTTAGTTTTTAAAACTCTTTTTGTTAAAATATTGCCACTATGTGTGGATGAGATCCATTGTTTTGTCTTCCAGCTCACTGATTTGTGCTTCTACTTCATCTATTCTGCTCTCGAACCCCTCTAGTATAATTTTCATTTTAATTATAACCTCTGTTTGGTACTTTCTTTATTTTCCGTCTCTTTGTTGAAGTTCTCATTGTGTTCATCTATTCTTCCCAGCCTGGTGAGCATCTTTATGACCATGATTTTGAACTCCTTATCTGGTAGCTTGCTTATCTCCATTTCATTAAGGTCTTTTTCTGGTGATTTGTCTTGTTCTTTGGTGTCTTATTCTCTGTCTCCTCATATTGCCTGATTCTGTGTTTGTCTGTATGTACTAGGCAAAACAGCTACCTCTCCCAGTCTTGAAGATGTGGTCTCATGGGGTCTTGTGGGGTCTTGTGATGTGTGGGGCCCAGGAGCACAATCTCTCCTAGTCTCCAGAGCCCAGCACTCAAAGGTCATCCCTTGAGCACCCTTGCAAAGTATGGTGGGACCACGGCTGCTGCACAAGATAGGCTGGGCCCAGGGCACTCAACCAACTTGGTTGTGCAGGGCAGGTGGGGCTTGGGACAAGCCCATTGGTGCTAGTGGGAGAGTACCAAAAATGGGGGCCTCAGCTCCATCACCAGCAATTTAGAATGAAATTGCAAAAATGGCACCCACTCAACATTTATGTCCCCAGAGAAAATCACTGGAGCTACCTGCCTTTCTAACAGCTGTTTTAGGATTAGCAAGTGGGTCCCCCTCACTTCTGGTTTAGGCACTTTTCAAACTGTTGCTTTTGTTCTGGATGTCAGGGTAACTGAGTCTGTGTGGGAGACCTTTTAGAGCAGGTTCTCAGCTGCTGTGTGGGATGGGTGGGACATGGGACCTGCCCACCAGTGCTAGCAGGCTAGAGGGAGGGCACCAAAAATGGCACCCACCAGCTCCTTCACAGGCAAGTTAGAATGAGGTTGCAAAAATGATGCATGCCAGTGATGCCATCCCCAGAGAATGTCACTGCAGGTTCCCCCCTTTCCAGCAGCTGCTGTAGGATTTGTAGGTGGGTCTCCCTCACTTTTCAAACTGTTACTTTTGCGTTGGATCTCAGGGCAAGTGAGTTCTCACGTGAGCTTTTCAAGAGTGTGTTCTCCATTCCCCACAGTTCTATGGCTCCCCTTGATTTAATCCCTATTGATTTTCAAAACCAGGCATTTGGAGGACTCATTTTTCTAGTGTTGGACCCAGGGGTCAAGGTGCCTGATGTAGGGCACAGACCCTTCACTCCTTGAAGGAAAGTCCGTATTTTGGGGACCCCTTCCCAGTTGTGGGACATTGAACCTGGCGTGGAGTCCTAGACGAGAGACTGATTCTCTTCCTCTCTTACTGTCTCCATATAATACATCTTTTTTATCTTTTGTTGTGCAGGTGCTTTTCATCTAGTTCTCAAGTCCTTTTCAGGGGAAAATTATTCCATGTGTAGCTGTAAATTTTTTGTGTCCATGAGAAGAAGTGAGGATGGGCCTCCTATGCTACCATCTTGAACTCTCTCTCATTCTTTTTTTTCTTTTTTTTGCGGTACGCGGGCCTCTCACTGTTGTGGCCTCTCCCGTTGTGGAGCACAGGCGCCAGACATGCAGGCTCAGCAGCCATGGCCCACGGGCCCAGCTGCTCTGCCGCATGTGGGATCCTCCCGGACCGGGGCACGAACCCGTGTCCCCTGCATCGGCAGGTGGACTCTCAACCACTGCACCACCAGGGAAGCCCTATCTTACTTATTTATAAAGGAAGATTTTCCTCAATGAAAACTTCAAAAGATGTAGGTGCCATAAATTTATAATTGTAAAAAGTAATAGGTAATACATTTTGAGCTTGTGTTATGTGCAAAGCACTGCTCCAAGAGCTTTATGTGTATTAATGTATTTAATTATCACAATTTTGCAAGACAAGGAAGATTATTTTCTCCACTTTACAGAAATAAAAAATTGAGGCACAAAGTAAACTGCAGGAAATTTGCCTTAGAGTTTTAAAGGTGAACCAAGACAGAATCTTTTGAGTAAGTAATACAAGTGGGTATGAAAACTGCATCGGCATATTTATTTTCCAATTATGTCTAAAGTTTGGTGTATCTGGAAGTTTCAGTAGTACATATTTATACTTTATTTTCAAACATATTTTATACATCATAAATACAACATAACTTTTAAATATATTTTTCGATACATCAATAAAACATCTATGATATTCATTCTATTTTTCTCTCTAAAGTAGTCTTCTGGCCTTTCTGAAAGCATCTTATTTCCAATTCTAGGGATGACTTTCTTAATAATACTTATTTTGAAAAAAAATGTTTTGTTTTCATTTCGTGCAATTTCGACCAAGTGTTCAAAATGAAGTTTGAAGAACCAGAAGCAAATGTCCAAGCACGAGTTTTAGAAAAGATTCATAAGTATGACGAGTATAGGCTGGAAGTTGGTTTGGAGGATTTGATGGGATTAAGATTAGCGTTAGAGTTAGGGTTAGTGTTGGGGTTTGGATTCGGGGTGAGGATGAGAAAGGAAAGGAAGCTGATGGGTAATTTACATTAAGCAGTTAGACAGAAGTTAATAGTGTCAATTATTATTATTACTGTAATTTGTATATCACAATTGTTTACATTAAAATATTTAGTAAATACTTATATTGGTTATTTTAATAATTATGAAACTGAGCAGGACTCTTTGGGGCCCTCCTGGGTACAAAACCCTTTCTGTATACCATGTTTCTCATTTGTAGGAAAAAGGCTTCAGTCTCCTAGACCTTCCCTGAGTTCCAAAGGGCAGATTCAAACCGTTACTAACTAGGGAAGGGAGGGAATGCAGAAACTAAGGAGGAGTGGTCAAGAAACAATAGTGCAGGGATAAAGCAGTGTCCTGGTTCCTCCTCAAGAGACATACATAACAATATATCTCCGAGTTCTTCTACAGGAACAAAGGCCCCCACCCAGCCAGAGGATGGTAACTTCAGGCTGAGCACAAGCATGTGGGGTCCAGACTGGTTGGAACCATAAGGCTGATGATTGAGATTTCTAGGACACCAATCTGTTACCTCACCACCAACCAGTCAGTTGAAGGTTACACACCGTGCAGCTCTCCCCCCCAAATTTTGCCGTTAAAACTCTCCCCCCAGAACCATTGGGGAGTTCTAGTCATTTGAGTACTAGCAACCCGTTCTCCTTGCTCATCCACTGTGATACACTTTCTGTGCTCCAACCTCCAACATTTTGGTTTATTTGGTCTCACTGTGCATTGGGCACACAAGCTTGGGTTCAACAACAGTTACAGTGTTACAAGTTAGGGTGGATTGTAAATGCCTTCCATGTCTGGGGAAACCGAATTGGTTGGTTCTCCATACCATAAACCTGATTCCAAAGTACTGTTTGTGTGTTGAATCATCAAATAATTATTTGTTAATTGTTTAACCAGTGTGTATAAAAGCTTAGCCTCAGCACCACCTGGAGTACTTATTCAAAATTGAGGTTCCTGGGCCTCACCACAGATGTACCAAATCTGAATCTCTAGTAAGGAGGCCCTGATATCTGCATTTTCAGAAGCTCTCTGAGCAGCTGTGAGAAACACTATTGGAAAACTATTATGTAGGCCAAAGTGATGAACAACTGTCCCAAGAATGTCATGGTCCCTAAATCAATTCCCAGATATAAGTGGGTTTATAAACCCAGAACCCTTTGAAAGTAGGGGAGGTGGTGAGCTCCCCTTGAGGAAGGACCTTAGTACACTACCAAAAATTCATACTCTTAACTGTTATCCCAGCTTTTTACCCAAGGACATGCGGCCTTTTACCAGAGTAACTGCTATGAAGAAAGGACATAATCAAGCCTTTCAGAGACTACTGGATACTGGCTCTGAACTGACATTAATTCCAGGACTCAAAATGTCATTGTGGTCCACCAGTCAGAGTAAGCACTTATGGATGTCAGGTGATCAATGGAGTTTTAGCTCAAGTCTGTCTCACAGTGGGCCCAGTGGGTCTCTGAACCCATCCTGTGGATGTTTTCCAGTTCCAGAATTCATAACTGGAATATATATACTCAACAGCTAGCAGAATTCCCACATTGATTCTTTTTTTTTTTTTTTTTTTTTTTTTTTTTTTTTTTTTTTTGCGGTACGCGGGCCTTTCACTGTTGTGGCCTCTCCCGTTGCGGAGCACAGGCTCCGGACGCGCAGGCTCAGCGGCCATGGCTCACGGGCCCAGCCACTCCGCGGCATGTGGGATCTTCCCGGACCGGGGCACGAACCCGTGTCCCCTGCATCGGCAGGCGGACTCGCAACCACTACGCCACCAGGGAAGCCCCCCACATTGATTCTTTACCTGTGGCTATCATGGTGGGAAAGGCCAGGTGGGAGCCACTAGAACTGCTTCTACCTGGGAAAATAGTAAACCAAAAGCAATACTGCATTGCTGGAGGGATTAAAGCAATTAGAGCCACTATCGAGAACCTGAAAGACTCAACGATGGTGATTCCCACCACATCCCTGTGCAACTAGTTTATTTGGCTTGTACACAAGACAGATGGAGGTTAGAGAATGACAGTGGATTATTGTAAGCTTAACCATGTGATGATTCCAATTACATCTACTGTATCAGATGTGATTTCATTGCTTGAACAAATTAACACATTCACTGGTACCTAGTGTGCAGCTATTATTGATCTAGCAAACGCCTTTTTCTCCATATTTGTCCAAAAGGCACCAAAATCAGTTTCTTTGCAATTGGCAAGATCAGCAGCACACTTTCCCTGTCCTACCTCAGGAAACTGTCAACTCTCCAACCCTATGTAATAACTTAGCTTCCAGGGATCTTGATCACTTTTCCCTTCCACAAGATAACACACTGGTCCATTACATATTCTGATTGGAACCAGTGAGCAAGAAGACATGACTACCTTAGACTTATTGGTAAGACTTATTGGTATGTCATTGGCTGAGAAATAAATCTGACCAAATTTCAAGGGTTTTCCAGGGGTCCAGTGGTGTGGGCATGTAGGCAATAAGTTGTTGCTTTAGCCTCTTCTACAATCAAAAAAAACGCACAATGCCTAGCGAACCTCTTTGGATTTTGGAGACAAGATATTCCTCATTTGGTTGTGTTACTCTGGCCCATTTACCGAGTGAAGCTGCTAGTTTTAGGTGAGGTCTAGAACAAGTGAAAGATCTGCAACAGATCCAGGCAGTTGTTGCAAGCTGTTCTGTCACTTGGGCCATATGATCCAGCAGACCCAATTCTGCCTGCAGTATTGGCGGCAAATAGGGATGCTGTTTGTAGCCTTCGGCAGGTCCTGTAGATAAATTTCAGTGCAGGTCCTCAGGATTTTAGAGCAAAAAACTGCCATCCTCTATAAATAACTCTTCTTCTTATGAGAATGAGCACTTGGCCTGCTACTGGGCCTTAGGGAGACCACGGGTCTCCAAGTTAACCAAACAACCTGACCTGCCCATCCTGAACTGGGTGTTTTCTGACACAGCAAACCATAAAGCTGGACATGCACAGCAGTACTCCACCATCAAATGAAAGTGGTATATGTGTGACCAGGTCCAAGCAAGCCTCAAAGACACATGAAGACGTAGCCCAAATACTCACGGTTCAAGCTGCTGCTATACTGCGTTCTCTCTCCCAGACTGCACCTATGGCCTACTGGGGAATTTCCTATGATTAGCTGACAGGGGAGGAGAGTCTTGAGCCTGGTTTAGATACGGTCCTGAACAATATGTAGGCACCACCCAAAAGTGGATAGCTGCAGCACTACAGCCTCTTAGTCAGATATCCCTGAAGGACAGTGGTGAAAAGAAATTCTCCCAGTGGGCAGAACTTTGAGTAACGCACCAGGTTTTTCACTTTACATGAAAGGAGAAATGACCAGACGTGTGGTTATATAGCAATTCATGGGCTGTGGCCAATACTTTGGTTGAATGGTCATGGACTTGGAAAGAAAATGATTGAAAAATTGGTTGGAAAGAAATTTGGGAAAGAGGTATTATATGAATAGACAACTCTGAATAGGGCAAAAAAAATGTGAATATATTTGTGCCCCCTGTGAATACTCACCAAAGGGTGACCTCAACAGAAGGGGATTTTAATAATCAAGTGGATGGGATGGTGACCCATTTTGTGGATACCAGTCAGTCTCTTTGCTCAGCCACACTTGTCATCAACAAATGGGCTCATGAGCAAAGTGGCTATGGTGGCAGGGATAGAATTTATGCATGGGCACAGCAACAAGGACTTCCATTCTCCAAGGTCATCCTTGCTATGGCCATCACTGAATGCCCAATCTGCCCACAGCAGAGACAAACACTGAGTCCCTGATATGGTACCATTCCACATATCAGCCAGTTACCTGGTGGCAGATTGATTACATTGGACTGCTTTCATCATGGAAGAGACCGTGTTTTGTTCTTATTGGAATAGTTACTCTAGATATAGATTTGCTTTCCCTGCACACTATGATTTTGCCAAAACTATCATCCATAGACATACATGGAATACCATGTATAAGGCTATCCACCATCATGGTATTCCATACAATATTATTTCTGATTGAGGAACACTTCACAGGAAAAGAAGTGTGTCAACAGGTCCATGTTCATAGAATTCACTGGTCTTACCATGTTCCCTACCATTCTGAAACAGCTGGCTCAATAGAATTGTGGAATGGCTTTTTGAAGACAGTTACAGTACCAGCTAGGTGGCAATAACTTGCAAGGTTGAGACAAGGCTCTCCAGAAGGCTGTCTGTGCTCTCAACCAGTGTTCAATATATCATGCTGTTCCTTCCCTAGCTAGAATTCATGAGTCTAGGAATTAAGTAGTGGAAATGGGAGTGGCACTACTTGCTAGTGATCCACTAGCAAAGTTTTTGCTTCCTGTTTCCAAGACTCTGCTGGCCCGGAGGTCTTATTTCCAAAGGGAGGAATGCTTCCCCTAGAAGATACAGTAGTGATGCCACTGAACAGGAAGTTAAAACTGCCACTGAATTTTTGGGCTCTTTATGTCTCTGAATCAAAGAAGGGAGTTACTGTGCTGTCTGGGGGGATTGAGTGTGACTACTCTGAAGAAACTGGATGACTACAGTAGAGGTGAGGAATAGTATGTCTGGATACAGGAGATCCCCTAGGGTGTCCCTTAGCAACACCATGCTCTGAGATTGAGATCAATGGAAAACTACAACAACCCAATTCAGGCAGGACTACTAATGTCCTGGACCCTTCAAGAATGAAAGTTTGGGTCCCTCCACCAAGCAAAGAATAAAAACCAGTTGAAGAGCTTTTTGAGGCAAAGAGAATACAAAATGGGTAGTGGAAGAAGATAGTTATAAATACCAGCTGTGGCTATGTGACCAGTAGCAGAAATTAGGATTATAATTTTCATGAATATTTCCTCCTTATTTTATGAATACATTTGTTTGTGTATTTTATATAAAATATGTTATAATAAAATTATATAGATATATGTAATATCATAGTATTTAAGTTCTATTAATTTTACTTCACAGTATTTAAGTTCCAGGACATCAAAGAGAAGAGTAAACATCACTCAAGGACTTTAGCTCCTCTTCTGGGGAAAGAGTTAGTACATTTGCAGTTGTACGCAAGAGAGTTGTATCACATTAGTGGAATTAAGACCTTGTTATTGCCTTTATTTGGAGATTAAGCATGGCTTAAGGAGATGCATATAGGTGCCAAGTTGACAAGGGGAAGACCTGTGATGTCTAAATCAACTTGACTGAGCCATGGGTTACCCAGATATTTGTCAAACATTATTCTGGGTATGCCTGTGAGGGTGTTTGGGGATAAGATTAACATTTGAATTGGTAGACTGAGTAAAGTAGATTGCCCTCCTTAATGTGGGTGGACCTCCTTCAAGCAGTTGAATGCCTGAATAGAACAAAAAGGCTGACCCTCCTGTGAATAAGAGGGAACCATCCCCTTGTCTGTTTGAGCTGGAACATTGTTTTCTAGCTTTCCAGGATTCAGACTGAACCACGGGCCCTTCTTGGATACTGAGCCTTCTGCTGGCTGTCAGACTGAAACTTATCATTAATTCCCCTGGTTCTTAGATCTTCAAACTAGAATTCAGATTGGAAATATCTACTCTCCTGGATGTTCAACTTACTGACTACAGATCTAGGAATGTCTTGGTCTCAATAATTATGTGAACCAATTCCTTATTTTTATCGTATATCACTCTTTACATAAATGAAAAGTTCAACACAAATAAAATAACTTGCTTAAAGTATTCAGAACATTTTGAATTCATTAAAATTAATTAATTAGAATTAAATTCATTGATTTTTGTATTTTTCCACAAGATATTCTTTTCAATGTCTTCATGATCATGGGTCATACAGCATTTCTTAAAAGATTTCATCATTGTACCTAGAGGGTTAGCTCAAGTTGACAACACTCATTATACATATTTTGACTATTTCTTCATATTTCCAAAAATGTCAGGTAGAACAGCTATGCTGTATTAATTATTTGACTGATAACAATTATAAGACAACATTGATTGAAAAACACATTCTGACACCAGAGATGTTAAAATATGAAAAAAAAATCGTTCATCTTAGAAATGATGAAATGTTGACGGTTCTCAATAAATAAATATTCTTTTCGATGATGATGGTGATAATAATGAGGAATATTAGCTGGGAGAAGTGTCTCTGTACCTGATGAAGTGTGTTTATATATCTGGGAATGTGTGCCTGATATTTGGTGCATTTATGGAGAGGCTAAAAGACTTGTGCAAAATGAACATGAAGACCAATGGTCAGAGGTGTCACCTGGTAACAATTTTAGTTCCACATGTGACAGTGACCAACTTTCCAGGATATCATTGGTGCTGCTAAAGCTGGCTGTTCCGACACCATACAAGTTAAGCATTTCACTCTCAACACTATCATTGAGCTTATTATCACTGTTTTTCCATTGCTTGTGATAGAATTCTTATGAGTAAAATTCTTCATGGAAAAAAAAAATCAAATATTCCAATTCCAGAATTCCTTTATTTCAGGGCTCCCTTCCTCTGGATATGTTCTTTTACATTCTACACTTACCTCTTCTTTCTCTTTATACTCCCTACATTGAAAAATAAGTAAATTCTACTCCAAAAATGAAAACAGACTGAAATGGATGGTCCAGAACATCAAAATGAAAGCCATTTAGAACTGTTCACTTTTCAGCAACTGGTTAGCATTCCTTTTCAAATAGTCCATATTTATTTTGAAGCTTGTTCAGTTAATATCATTGTTCTTCTATTTCCTACATATGATGTACTTATGCCAGTGAAGCTGAATTATGCATTTTCCAGATGGAAAAACCTTTTGAAGAAAGTATTGTGGTGGCAGACCTGGCCAGCAGACTTCACCAACTCTTCCTTGTTCAGCTCTGCTGGGAATAAATTAGATTAGGCATGGCCTCCAGAAATGCAATCAAGATCACATTTCTCCTTTAATTCTGCAAAACAACAGTTCTGAAGAGAAGGAGTGCACTGCATAAATTTTGAGTTGCTTTTCATTGGAAGTTTCAAATCATCTAGAGAATCTGATGTGGCTAATAGCAATCCAGAAGAAAGCTTTCATTTTTACTTTGTTTAAAATCTCTAGCAGGTTTGTAAGTTGTTGTACTGGAAATACATCATCTTTATTTATCTCTAACCATCACTCCTAGCTTGGGATCCCTCCCCTTTCTTTGTTTCCCAGCTACATATGTAGTTATGTAGCCAGAGTGAACAGGGTCTTATTTTATTTTTTGCTAATTCATGTTTATTATGGAAGGGAGAATTTCTTGAATCATCACAGGATTACAAAAATAAAAAGATTTAATTTTACCTTTAGATTGCCTACAATCTTCACATCTGAGTATTTAAAATTATCTTGATATCTGAGAAAAGGAAACCAGCACAGGAACCAAAGCCATAGTTCTGAGTAATTCCTGGCAGGTAAGCAGCTCCAACTGATGAATGGGTTACATCCCAAAGGGGAATTGCCGGGCTGCTGCTTCATTCACTGAAGGATCCATGCATGCATTCGCTCATTCACCCATTTTGGGGGAAGAATTTACTTCGATAGGCCCTGAGATTGCAAAGACAAACATACAATCATTTGTTCTAAGGGATTTACCCTCTAATAGGGGAAGAAAGATATGAAAACAGGGAAGAGCAAAGAAATATTTGAGACATGACAAGAGAAGAAACAAGATATATAGGGGTGTGATGGAGGGAATAGCCAAATCATCCTGGGAGAGTCATAAAAGGCTGAAAAATGAGCTGTTGTCTGTTGTCTTAAAAAATGAGACACTATTTCCCTATCACCTAGTCTAGGAAATCCAACCCAAGTTGGGTTGAGGGTATGGGGGGGAGTGAGGGCAGGGGCTGGAGGTTTTGAGCAGATCCTAAAGACATGAGACCTCCCTATGTGTTCCCAGAACTACAAACATTCTATCTGATTAACAATAATGAGAGACTGCAGATTTATCTCAAAATGAGGGTAGATCATGAAGTACAAATTATTTGCCATTCTGAGGCATTTTCTGATGGGAACTCTAAAGAGTTTGTTTTTTGGAATTTAAAATGCACGTACAATAATGATTAGGTTCCCATTCTCCTCAGCAAGGGGCTTTTTCTTTTTACCATTAAAAACACTGAAACATAGTGAGACTGTTAATATGTGTAATTCCTGAGAGCCAGGAATGAGTAATTTAGGAGTAAGGGGGAAAAGTTCAATTTCACTACCCTTTTCAGTTGCTTTGCAATTTATTTTCTTTCTTTACAAATTCCCTGGATAACACTCATGCCCTAATTGCCTCTAATCCCTATTCTTCCCTAAACCTTGACAACTGGACTTCTGCTTCTGTCACTCCTTTCCCAGGCTCAGGATAAAGCCTTTGTAAACTTCCTGTTGGTACCCATGCACCTTTTTTTTCTGCAGAACCTTAGAACATTCCATCCTGCTGTGTCAGGGCTTCTTGCTGAAGGGAATCCTGCATAGTCACTCCACCTGCTTTCTGTACAAACTCCTAGTCCCAGAGTGGGATCTCGCTTTAGTTCCTAGCAAAAAAACCAATCTGATTGAGCTCATTTCTCTAACACTCCATACATTTCCCAGAAGTATTTGTATTTATAATTCAAATGTATTGGTGG
Source organism: Phocoena sinus (assembly GCF_008692025.1). Classification (NCBI taxonomy): domain Eukaryota; kingdom Metazoa; phylum Chordata; class Mammalia; order Artiodactyla; family Phocoenidae; genus Phocoena; species Phocoena sinus. Next base: position 79,483,502 of record NC_045774.1, on the reverse strand, counting down.
AATTGTTTTCCTTTTTATTTTATATTTTTTTAAATTAATTTAATTTTTTTTATACTGGAGGTTCTTATTAGTTATCTATTTTATACATATTAGTGTATACATGTCAATCCCAATCTCCCAATTCATCCCACCACAACCACCACACACTTTCCCCTCTTGGTGTCCATATATTTGTTCTCTACATCTGTGTCTCTATTTCTGCCCTGCAAACTGGTTCATCTGTACCATTTTTCTAGATTCCACATATATGCATTATTATACGATATTTGTTTTTCTCTTTCTGACTTACTTCTCTCTGTATGACAGTCTCTAGGTCCATTCACGCCTCTGCAAATAACCCAATTACATTCCTTTCTGTGGCTGAGTAATATTCCATTGTATATATGTACCACAATCTTCTTTATCCATTCGTCTGTCAGTGGACACTTAGGTTGCTTCCATGTCCTGGCTATTGTAAATAGTACTGCAATGAACATTGAGGTGCATGTGTCTTTTTGAATTATGGTTTTCTCTGGGTATATGCCCAAATTGGTGGAATTTTAAGCAATAATGTAAACTGAAGGGAATATATTCAGGCTTTAGGAAGAAACACCCTTAGGAAATGGTGGGCACCATTCAGGCCCACTGGTTGTGCCTCAGACACTACCCAGTATGAATTCCCCAATACTGTTGCAGCTTTTCCAAGCTCAACTTCACCTAACATGTGGAGCCCTCAAATTCTCTAAAAGTTTGATGTATTTTTTACAGAATCACCTATGGGAGCAACAGCAGGAGCTAAAAAGCAATTTAAAAAGCAGTGGCCTCATGCAGGGAAAGTAAGCAGGAGGTTATATGGAGGACCTTATTTTCAATAAAGGTATAATCTTACCCCCCAGAAATAATAATACTTGTAACCACATTCACATTAACATTTCTGGAACTTGACACTGAAGGTTATTGAGGTCTGCGGAGAATATAAGAAATTGTGCATTAATTCATGCATTTGTTTACATGTTTAACATTTTTCCTGTGTATTTTTTATATTGCTTTTTTTATTGCATTATATAGTGGCAGAGCCTCTGAGATTCAAATAAAGATTTTTCATAAAGGTTTAAAAAGCCAAATTTCAGTGAAATCTCTTCTTTTAAAAAGTGATTTCTACTGCTTGCAAATATCGTTTATTTGTGTTGTATATGATAACAATTTACATAAATTTTAAAAAACCTAATTCATGTTTCTAAACAATCAGTGCCTAGAATGTAATAGCAAAAATATTTGCATTCACTAAATTATTCCAAAAGCTTTTTTAAAATTACCACACGGTTAATTTTAAAGTTGTAAACTGTATTCTAAAAATCAGATGATAGTATATGAGAGGTCTAAAAATGTCATTTGCTGCAAAAGCTTAAATATATTTGCCAATGTAAAACTATTTACCAAATATTTATTAAATATCTGCTATGTATAGTATTTTCCTACACCAAAAAGTGTTCATTTCATTTGATTTCATTTTTGAGTCAGAAAGGAATATCTTTTAAAGTCTTTCACTGTGCACCTCCTAATTTTACTGTTTCCTTTCTTTTTTTTTTTTCTTTTTCTTTTTAACCAGAAAGTCTATGTTGGCTAAAGTTAAAAATATGGGGTTCCGGGCTTCCCTGGTGGCGCAGTGGTTGAGAGTCCGCCTGCCGATGCAGGGGACACGGGTTCGTGCCCCGGTCTGGGAGGATCCCACATGCTGCGGAGCGGCTGGGCCCGTGAGCCATGGCCGCTGAGCCTGCGCGTCCGGAGCCTGTGCTATGCAATGGGAGAGGCCACAACAATGAGAGGTCCGCGTACCACAAAAAAAAAAAAAAAAGAAAGATAGGACGTTAGAAAACTTAATTGAATATGATTGAGTTTAATGACACGCTTAAAGACATGCTTGTATAAAACGTATTCCTATAAACTGATTGCAATTGTTGTCCATGATTTCAAGGAGTTTGGTTGGAAAATTCAGAAGGACTTGATTATTGGTTGGTTTAACTTATTACAAATAAGTATCTCTCTTTAGATATAACATCTCACTCCCTTTTCTTATTACAAAATTATCTGTTTGAACATCAAGTAATCAATTAAATTGGAAGCTTTGCATCTTAATCATATCTGCATATAGTATTGGATAATTCATTTTCAAGCTGTTTTACTATGTTTTTTAATTACTATTCTCTTTGTTCTAATTTGAGAAGGAAACAGGAAGGATATAGTTTTGTAAATTTGTGGTCCTTACTTTTTCAGTTACCCCATCCCACTTACGCGTTTTCAATCTTTCCTCTACTCTCATTGTTTCCATTAACACATGTAAACACACATACACGCAGACCCCTCTACATTTACCTCTCCTCATCTCTGCCTCTACCTGTTCCTGGTATCCTCACTCTCCACTTCTTCTTATGCTCTCGTATGTTGAAATTACAACCATGTCTTCACTTCCATTTTGTTGATAAATCCACCTCAATCTTATCTTGACTTTAGTGTTTCTCTGTATCTACCTTTATGGCAGCTACCATAGATCATTTAATCATTCATTCCATACACTGATGATAATTTGTGGTAGGTACAATGGATGTAAAAGTGAACTGATATTGTCTTTGATCTCAGTGAATTTGTAGTGCAGTAAGTAAAATTATTCAATACTTTCTCTTAGGGTTGATCTTGTCCACCACCCATGCCTAAGTTCTGTCCTTGACTTTTTAAATTATAATTCCTTGAACAGACATATATTGAGGATCTACTATGATTCTAAGCATGTTAAGTAATGAATGGGTGGTATCTGTGTCTCTGTACCATTAATCTTTTAATCCTCATTCTCCTTCTCTTAGCCTAGTCTGGCTTCCTACTTGCTGTTCTCTGGCTTCTGTGTTTTTCTGAGCAGATTGCTCAGAGCATGACTGGGCTGCCTGATACTTCTTTTATAATTTCTGTGAAACATATTTCTTAGACTTGTCAAGGGTGCTAGGGCTTCTGTTGACAAGTAAACAAACATTGTGCAACAAATTAAAAAGCAGGTAGAAGGGGTTGTCATGCTATGTATTAGCTTCAGAGCTAATAAACAATCCCAAGCTCAAGCAGACATTTTTGTTATAAATAATGTGTCTAATCCCAACATGCTACCAATTTGGATGCACTAGAAGAGAAGAAACAGAAGAATTAAAAAATATGGCTGGGTTTATAAAATAATTTAAAGCAAATTAGACAGATTAGAGAATGTTTAATAATTGGATTTCCTATTCCTAGAGCATCAGATTTTAAACCAAAGACAGTAAAACTGTTCTTGACTTATAATCATGTTATAAATCCCTTAAAGATTGGTTCCAGTTACTACTCTGTACTTTTTGAAGACTTGCTATGTCCACATTAATCAATTGACTTCAATGGAAATGTAAGGAGATAGTTAATAACAGTAAATTTTTTTCCTCATAGTTTGATATTATTCTGGAACAAATCAACTGCATATTTTTGAGAGGTTAGTGTAATTTTTGCACAAAAATTTTAGACCAAAATTACCTAGCTCAAATCTTTCTATCCCCACCCTAGAATATCAATCCTAGGACCCAGGGCTTCCAGCAGCCATTAGGTTACACCTTTCCACTACAATTGAATTAGTAAATAAAGAATTCCAGTGTGATGAAACTTTTGACAAGCTACCAAGATGCAATGCTTAGATATTGAGGTTACTGGTTAAGATTTTGAGTTTATAGCTTAACATTGTTATTAAGTACTGATGATAGTATGGTAAAATGTGTTTTATGATTATTGAATAGTAATTCTAGGATTATCTCTCAGCCCTATAAACTTTACTTTTCTTGTCTAAAAACTAAAAGGAGAGACTATTTGTCAATATATTTATTTCTATTTATTTTAAAATATCCTATATGTCATAAATTAATAATATGGAAAAAACAATAAAAGTAAATGACTAAAGAAGTGAAAAAAAAGAAAAACAAATTATAAGCCATTTTTCAAAATTATTAAAGGATCAGGAATATAATTAATCAATCCAATTTCTACAAAATTGCTATAAAAAACACTTAATTTTTATATATAATTGACAAGAAACAACACTATCGTCCAGGAACTGGCACTGATCTTCACCACACTTTGAAAAGCTCACATTATTATGGTCATTTTTAACGTTCTCTCAGAGTTAACATTTTATGATATAATATTAGTGAGCAAACAAATGGAATTAAAAGACCAACAAGCCATTTTTTTAATTTTAAAGCAATGTTTTTTGTTTTAAAATATTTCTCCTGGAGAGTTGATGTTAGATATTAAATGGAGGAAAATACATGCTTTGTGGAAAGAGAAGGGAAAGAAACTGTGGCAGGGACTACTATCAGTTTACCCAATATCCACGCTTCTTACCTTCTTTTGTAGCACAAACATGTTTTTTTTCAAGGTGGTGGTGAGCTCCCTTGAAGTTAGAATAGCAAAGTAAAAGTCACTAGGTAAGGCTTCTGAAATCTTGAAAGAGATTTCAAAGAAACTTATTCAACTAGAAGTGCCTTTTTCTCCACCCCTCTTCCCCTAATTTATTCCTGAAAAGTGAAGAAGATGGCCTGAGTTGCAGCAGCCATCTTGTAATCACAAGGCACCCTCAAAGGTGAAATACATAAAGAATGGCAAGGCAAAAAGAGGAAATCTGGGACATTAATGGTTTCAGAAGAGCCTACTTTTAGATTGTTTTCCCACAAGAGAATGAACCCCTAAATTGTTGAAGCACTGTTGTTGGCTGTTACAAGTAATTAAATGCAATTCTAAATGGCTAAAGGAACTAACATTTATTTCCCAACTTTTACCCTTACTCCAAGAATTGTTCAAACCCATAGAATTTCTATAATCTCTGAACTAATCTCTGAACAGTACATGAAAATAAAATTGAGGCTGGTCATCTTGGAGGGAATTGTTCTGACTGGGGGTGCATTTTAGACATAAAATGACAGTATTTGCTGAAGAATGGAATAATCAAGAATGCTGAGACATTTATATATTTGAGCAATTGGGTGGATAAGGGTACCACTGACTGAGATAGGGAAGTCCGTGAGATCACTTATTTGGGATTGGCTAATAAGAGTTTGATTTTGGCTATGTTATGTTTGAGATACATATTACAACGTCCAAGAGGAGATGCCAAGTGAGCAGTTGATACATGAAACTGGAGTTCTGGGGAAGGCCAGGACAATGAGATTTGGGAGATATTGTTACATAGATGATATCAAAGTCATGTGACTGTAAGACATCACACAGAAACAGTGTATAAATACACAAAGAAGAAAACTAAGGAGTGCTCAGTAAGATCAAAGGAAAACTATGAAATGCCATGTCATACATGCCAACAGAAAAAGGAAGAAGGGGTCAGCTAATCAAATGAAATCACTGAAAGATCAAGAAAGCTAAGAGCAGAGAAGTGACCACTAGATGAAGCAATCTAATTGCCATTTCAAACTTTGTTTTGTTTTGTTTTCATAAGGTGGTTGCCAGTTTTCCTTCTTCTTTTTTTAATTCATATATAATTGACATATAACACTATAAAAGTTTAAGGTGTTGATTCGATACACATATATTGCAATATGACCACCACGTAGCATTAGATAACATTTCCATCACGTCACATAATTATCTTTTCCTTTTGTGGTGAGGGCATTTAAGTCTGGTCTCTTAGCAGCTTTCAGTATACAATGCAGTATACTGTTAACTATAGTCACAATGCTGTGTATTAGATCCCCAAAACTTATTCATCTTCTAACTACAAGTTTGTACCCTTTGACTAACATCTCCCCATATCTCCCAGCCCCCAGACCCTGATAACCGCCATTTCCAAATATAAGTGATAATTTTGTCAGCAAGGTCTTAGAGCAGTGATGACAGAAACCTGAAAGGAGCAGATGAAGGAAATAACATTATGTAAGAAATTTACCCTTTCAAAAAGTTTGCCAGAAGAGGCATAGACAAAGGAGGCAGTGTCTGGAGTAGAATGTGGATTTCCCATTGCAATTAGAAAAATCCCAAATTTCTCATGTTGTCCTATGAGCCCTGACATGGTCCACTCTCCCCACCTTTTTGAATCATCTCCTAACAACGGCCTCTGCCCCATTCACTACTTTTCAGCCAAAAAATGCCTTCTCTCTGCCCTTCGAAATCTTCAGAAAGCATTTTTTTTTTCTATCATAGGGTCCATGCACTTACTTTTCTTCTGTTTCTTTTGCCTGGAATGCTTTCCAACTGATTCCACATGACTGGCTCATTTTGTCATTACTATCTCAACTCAAATATCATCTCCAGGGAGGCACTACATAACCATAACGCTTAAAAAGGCACAGACATTATCCCATCACCCCACCTTTCTTCTCCACAACATACACCACAATATAAAATTCATGTATTTGCCTGTATTGCTACCCACAATGGATCGTGAGCTTCATAAGGTCTGGAGCACTGGCTGTGTTGTTTGTGCAATGTTGTTCACTGTGTGTCTTCAATACCTGGTACATAGCAGGAGCTTAATTAATAATGTTGAGTAAATGGATGAATGGTAGCAAATACTAACCAACTGGTAAATTTAACTGAGTTTTCTCAACTGTGAAGAAAACAGAAAAACAGTCAGAAACTTTCAAGAACTCAGGGAAAGCAGCACGTATGAGTAGTTCTTCGGAACATGGAAGCAAACAAAGGAAACCGACAATGAAAGAAAACCAAATAAAAGATGAATCTAATAAGGAACTCTGAAATGGAGAAGCCATAGTAAAGTGGATTCATGGTGTACTTTAGATTAGTGCAAAACTAAACAATTATGGAAATTATGGTTACACAAGAGAATGTAAAATTTAAAACACATCAATGTCAGAAAGAATAGGAGGTGTGGGGAAGGAAAATTGGGAGAAGCTTAAATGGGGTATTTTCTCATCTTTTTAGCAGGGTAGTCAACTGATTCTGTCTTTTGTTGATATGAGTAGCTTAAAAAGAGCCACCAGGGCTTCCCTGGTGGCACAGTGGTTGAGAGTCCACCTGCCAATGCAGGGGACATGGGTTCATTCCCCGGTCCGGGAAGATCCCACATGCCGCGGAGCGGCTGGGCCCGTGAGCCATGGCTGCTGAGCCTGCGCGTCTGGAGCCTGTGCTCCGCAACGGGAGAGGCCACAATAGTGAGAGGCCTGCGTACCGCAAAACAAAAAAGAGCCAACAGCCTTTATATTTTTCATACTCTTTTAATTAACTTTAGAAGCATCTTCTAAGATTTGTTAACTTTTGTTGGAAGAAAAAAATCATTTGAAGTTTAACAATTCCTCTACTAACTTTTCTTGGTTAAATTCAAGAAAAATTTAATATATTTTGATTAAAACAGAATGTATCTTGTGATTCTATTTTCCTTAAAATATACATTATATTTTATGCGGCCTATTCTTTCTTTTTTTTTTTCACAACTCACACACACACTGTATTTTAGTTTTACAAGAGATAAATCAACTGACACCAAGCATTGTAAATGGATGACCACAACAGAAGCAACAATGATTGCAATTACCAAACAGGAAACACACTCACACTATGTCATAACATTGACATTCAGTCCAGGAATCCTCCACTGTAACAGCTCCTTTACTTTGCAGTGAAAATTAATTTGTACACTTTTTGCCTCTGAGTGCTTGTGAGATTTTTTTTTTATTCAAACAGAAATTCACAAAAATTATAACCATCCTCATCAGTTCACTCAGTCCCATGTAATTAATTTTTTTCATCTTGATCTTTTGTTAGCACTTTTATGAATTCATGTTTTCCATTAGAGTTCTGAAAATGCTTATTCATTCAGTTCAGCAGTAGAGTCAGTTACCAGAAACCTGTACTTGTCAGAATCTTTTCCATGAACTCCTTGAAAATGAAAGCATTTTATAGGAACATTTTTGTGAAAGAACTGTCTGTAAATGACAAAAGACTTAAAAATGACCGCGGTTAAAGATTTGATGAAAGTTCATAATAATGCAATTGACAAGGAAATTTAGTTATTTCTGAGATATACATTTTAAAATAATAACTAGAATTATGACTTATAACATTATACCAGAACATATAAGATTTTTAGAAATTTCATGTAATGTCTGATACATTTATATTAACATATTTCCATACAAATAACCCAAACAAAGTTTAGTATTAGTTTTTTTGTTTGTTTTTTGATACTGCAGGTTCTTATCAGTCATCAATTTTATACACATCAGTGTATACATGTCAATCCCAATTGCCCAATTCAGCACACCACCATCCCCACCCCACCACGGTATTCCCCCCTTGGTGTCCATACGTTTGTTCTCTACATCTGTGTCTCAACTTCTGCCCTGCAAAACGGTTCATCTGTACAATTTTTCTAGGTTCCACATACATGTGTTAAAATACAATCTTTGTTTTTCTCTTTCTGACTTACTTCACTCTGTATGACAGTCTCTAGATCCATCCATGTCTCTACAAATGACACAATTTCATTCCTTTTTATGGCCGAGTAATATTCCATTGTATATGTGCACCACATTTTCTTTATCCATTCGTCTGTCGATGGGCATTTAGGTTGCTTCCATGACCTGGCTATTGTAAATAGTGCTGCAAAGAATATTGGGGTGCATGTGTCTTTTAGAATTATTGTTTTCTCTGGGTGTATGCCCAGTAGTGGAATTGCTGGATCATATGATAATTCTATTTTTAGTTTTTTAAGGAACCTCCATACTGTTCTCCAAAGTGGCTGTATCAATTTACTTTCCCACCAACAGTGCAAGAGGGTTCTCTTTTCTCCACACCCTCTCCAGCATTTGTTGCTTGTAGATTTTCTGATGATGCCCATTCTAACTGGTGTGAGGTGATACCTCATTGGAGTTGTGATTTGCCTTCCTCTAATAATTAGTGATGCTGAGCAGCTTTTCATGTGCTTCTTGGCCATCTGTATGTCTTCTTTGGAGAAATGTCTATTTAGCTCTTCTGCCCATTATTAGATTGGGTTGTTTGTTTCTTTAATATTGAGCTGCATGAGCAGTTTATATATTTTGGAGATTAATCCTTTGTCCGTTGATTCGGTTGCAAATATTTTCTCCCATTCTTAGGGTTGTCTTTTCGTCTTGTTTAAGGTTTCCTTTGTTGTGTAAAAGCTTTGAAGTTTCATTAGGTCTCATTTGTTTATTTTTGTTTTTATTTCCATTACTCTAAGAGGTGTATCGAAAAAGATCTTGCTGTGATTTATGTCAAAGAGTGTTCTTCCTATGTTTTCCTAAAGAGTTTTATAGTGTCCGGTCTTACATTTAGGTCTCGAATCCATTTTGAGTTTATTTTTGTGTATGGTGTTAGGGAGTGTTCTAATTTCATTCTTTTACATGTAGCTGTCCAGTTTTCCCAGCACCACTTATTGAAGAGACTGTCTTTTCTCCATTGTATATCTTTGCCTCCTTTGTCATAGATTAGTTGACCATAGGTGCATGGGTTTACCTCTGGGTTTTCTATCTTGTTCCATTGATCTATGTTTCTGTTCTTGTGCCAGTACCATGTTGCCTTGATTACTGTATATTTGTAGTATATTCTGAAGTCAGGGAGTCTGATTCCTCCAGTTCCGTTTTTTTCCCTCACAACTGCTTTGGCTATTCGGGGTCTTTTGTGTCTCCATACAAATTTTGGGATGATTTGATCTAGTTCCATAAAAAATGCTATTGGTAATTTGATAGGGATTGCATTGAATCTGTAGATTGCTTTGTGTAGTATAGTCATTTTCACAATATCGATTCTTCCAATCCAAGAACATGGTATATCTCTCCATCTGTTGGTATCATCTTTAATTTCTTTCATCAGTGTCTTATAGTTTTCTGCATACAGGTCTTTTGTTTCCTTTGGTAGGTTTATTCCTAGATATTTTATTCTTTTTGTTGCAATGGTAAATGGGAGTGTTTCCATAATTTCACTTTCAGATTTTTCATCATTAGTATACAGGAATGCAGTTGATCTCTGTGCATTAATTTTGTATCCTGCAACGTTACCAAATTCATTGATTAGCTCTGGTAGTTTTCTGGTGGCATTTTTAGGATTCTCTATGTATAGTATCATGTCATCTGCAAACAGTGAAAGTTTTACTTCTTCTTTTCCAATTTATATTCCTTTTATTCCTTTTTCTTCTCTGATTGCCATGGCTAGGACTTCCAAAACTATGTTGAATAATAGTGGTGAGAGTGGACATCCTGTCTTGCTCCTGATCTTAGAGGAAATGCTTTCAGTTTTTCACCATTAAGAATGATGTTTGCTGTGGGTTTGTCATATATGGCCTTTATTATGTTGGGGTAGGTTCCCTCTATGCCCACTTTCTGGAGAGATTTTATCATAAATAAGTGTTGAATTTTGTCAAAAGCCTTTTCTGCATCTATTGAGATGATCATATGGTTTTTATTCTTCAATTTGTTAATATGGTGTATCACATTGATTGATTTGCGTATATTGAAGAATCCTTGCATCCCTGGGATAAATCCCACTTGATCATGGTGTATGATACTTTTAATGTGTTGTTGGATTCTGTTTGCTAGTATTTTGTTGAGGATTTTTGCATCTATATTCATCAATGATATTGGTCTGTAATTTTTTTCTTTGTAATATCTTTTCTGGTTTTGGTATCAGTGTGATAGTTGCCTCGTAGAATGAGTTTGGGAGTGTTCCTCCCTCTGCTCTATTTTGGAAGACTTTGAGAAGTATGCGTGTTAGCTCTTCTCTAAATGTTTGAAAGAATTCACCTGTGAAGACATCTGGTCCTTGACTTTTTTTTGTTGGAAGATTTTTAATCACAGTTTCAATTTCATTACTTGTGATTACTCTGTTCATATTTTCTGTTTCTTCCAGGTTCAGTCGTGGAAGGTTATACCTTTCTAAGAAGTTGTCCATTTCTTCCAGGTTGTCCATTTTATTGGCATAGAGTTGCTTGTAGTAGTCTCTTAGGGTGCTTTGTATTCCTGCGGTGTCTGTTGTAACTTCTCCTTTTTCACTTCTAACTTTATTGATTTGAGTCCTCTCCCTCTTTTTCTTGATGAGTCTGTCTAATGGTTTATCAATTTTGTTTATCTTCTCAAAGAACCAGCTTTTAGTTTTATTGATCTTTGCTAATGTTTTCTTTGTTTCTATTTCATTTATTACTGCTCTGATCTTTATCATTTCTTTCATTCTGCTAACTTTGGGATTTGTTTGTTTTTCTTTCTCTAGTTCCTTTAGGTGTAAGGTTAGATTGTTTACTTGAGATTTTTCTTGTTTCTTGAGGTAGGCTTATATAGCTATAAACTTCCATCTTAGAACTGCTTTTTCTGAATCCCATAGGTTTTGGATTATCGTGTTTACATTGTCATTTGTCTCTAGGTATTTTTGATTTCCTCTTTGATTTCTTCAGTGATCTCTTGGTTATATAGTAATGTATTATTTAGCCTTCATGTGTTTGTGCTTTTTACGTTTTTTTCCCTGTAGTTGATTTCTAATCTCATAGCGTTGTGGTCAGAAAAGATGCTTGATATGATTTCAATTTTCTTAAATTTACTGAGGCTTGATTTGTGACACAAGATGTGATCTATCCTGGAGAATATTCCATGTGCACTTGAGAAGAAAGTGTAATCTGCTTTTTTTGGATGGAATGTCCTATAAATATCAATTAAATCTTTCTGGTCTATTGTGTCATTTAAAGCTTCTGTTCCTTATTTATTTTCATTTTGGATGATCTGTCCATTGGTGTAAGTGAGGTGTTAAAGTCCCCCACTATTATTGTGTTACTGTCGATTTCCTCTTTTAGAGCTGTTAGCAGTTGCCGTATGTATTGAGGTGCTCCTATGTTGGGAGCATATATATTTATAATTGTTATATCTTCTTCTTGGATTGATCCCTTGATCATTATGTAGTGTTCTTCCTTGTCTCTTGTAACGTTCTTTATTTTAAAGCCTATTTTATCTGATATAAGTATAAGTACTCCAGCTTTCTTTTGATTTCCATTTACATGGAATATCTTTTTCCACTCCTTCACTTTCAGTCTGTATGTGTCTGTAGGTCTGAAGGGGGTCTCTTGTAGACAGCATGTATAGGGATCTTGTTTTTGTATCCATTCAGCAAGCCTGTATCTTTGGGTTTGAGCATTTAATCCATTCACGTTTAAGGTAATTATCGATATGTATATTCCTATGACCATTTTCTTAATTGTTTTCAGTTTGTTTTTGTAGGTCCTTTCTTCTCTTGTGTTTCCCACTTAGAGAAGTTCTTTAAGCATTTGTTGTAGAGCTGGTTTGGTGGGGCTGAAATCTCTTAGCCTTTGCTTGTCTGTAAAGCTTTTGATTTCTTCATCGAATCTGAATGAGATCCTTGCCGGGTAGAGTAATCTTGGTTGTAGTTTCTTCCCTTTCATCTCTTTAAGTATATCATGCCACTCCCTTCTGGCTTGTAGAATTTCTGCTGAGAAATCAGCTGTTAACCTTATAGGAGTACCCTTGTATGTTATTTGTCATTTTTCCCTTGCTGCTTTCAATAATTTTTCTTAGTCTTTAATTTTTGTCAATTTGATTAGTATGTGTCTCGATGTGTTTCTCCTTGTGTTTATCCTATATGGGACTCCCTGCCCTTCCTGGACTTGGGTGACTATTTCTTTTCCTATGTTAGGGAAGTTTTTAACTATAATCTCTTCAAATATTTTCTCGGGTCCTTTCTCTCTCTCTTCTCCTTCTGGGACCCCTATAAGGTGAGTGTTGTTGTGTTTAATGTTGTCCCAGAGGTCTCTTAGGCTGTCTTCATTTCTTTTCATTCTTTTTTCTTTATTCTGTTCTGCAGCAGTGAATTCCACCATTCTGTATTCCAGGTCACTTATCCGTTCTTCTGCCTCAGTTATTCTGCTATTGATTCCTTCTAGTGTAGTTTTCATGTCAGTTATTGTATTGTTCATCTCTGTTTGTTTGTTCTTTAATTCTTCTAGGTCTTTGTTAAACATTGCTTGCATCTTCTCGATCTTTGCCTCTATTGTTTTTCCAAGGTCCTGGATCATCTTCACTACCATTATTCTGAATTCTTTTTCTGGAAGGTTGCCTATCTCTACTTCCTTTAGTTGTTTTCCTGGGGTTTTATCTTGTTCCTTCATCTGGTACATAACTCTCTGCCTTTTCATCTTGTCTGCCTTTCTGTGTGAATGTGGTGTTTGTTCCATAGGCTGCAGGATTGTAGTTCTTCTTGCTTCTGTGTCTGCCCTCTGGTGGATGAGGCTATCTAAGAAGCTTGATAGGAGGGACCGGTGGGAGGTATAGCTGACTGTTGCTCTGGTGGGAAGAGTTTAGTAAAACTTTAATCCACTTGACTGTTGATGGGTGGGGCTGTGTTCCTTACCTATTGGTTGTTTGGCCTGAGGCAACCCAACACTGGAACCTACCTGGGCTCTTTGTTGGGGCTAATGGCAGACTCTGGGAGGGCTCACGCCAAGGAGTACTTCCCAGAACTTCTGCTGCCAGTGTCCTTGTCCCCATGGTGAGCCACAGCCCCCCTCCCCCTGCCTCTGCAGGAGACCCTCCAACACTAGCAGGTAGGTCTGGTTCAGTCTCCCTTGGGGTCACTGCTCCTTCTCCTGGGTCCCAATGCACACACCACTTTGTGTGTGCCCTCCAAGAGTGGAGTCTTTGTTTCTCCCAGTCCTATTGAAGTCCTGCAATCAATTTCCACTGGGCTTCAAAGTTTGATTCTCTAGGAATTCCTCCTCCCGTTGCCAGACCCCCAGATTGGGAAGCCTGTCATGGGGCTCAGAACCTTCACTCCAGTGGGTGGACTTCTGTGGTATAAGTGTTCTTCAGTCTGTTAGTCACCCACCCAGCAGTTATGGGATTTGATTTTACTGTGATTGCACCCCTCCTACCATCTCATTGTGGCTTCTCCTTTGTCTTTGGATGTGGGGTATCTTTTTTGGTGAGTTCCAGTGTTTTCCTCTCGATGATTGTCCAGCAGCTAGTTGTGATTCTGGTGTTCTTGCAAGAGGAAGTGAGAGCACGTCCTTCTACTCCACTATCTTGATTCCTCCCCACCCCGACCTATTATTTCTTATACTGTGTGTGTGTGTGTGTGTGTGTGTGTGTGTGTGTGTGTGTGTAGATATAGATATAGATATGCAGGTGCAGATAGATGATAGATAGATAGATAGATAGAGTGAGTGAAAGAGTGTGGGGGAGAGAGTTTCTGGATGAAATCACGTATCTTCCATTTTTATTTCTAGTTGGTTATATATGGAATGGTTTTTTAAAAACCTTCTTCTCATTTTATAGATTTCTTAAATATTTATCCCAAGCATACATAATTTTTATAAAATAATAAAGCCATTAATCTTAAAAAGTCATATTTATGAGCACAATTTTTATGAAAATATTCAAGAGATAGCTGGAGATATTAATTGTTCAGATTTGGTAGGCAATGAGATCAAATATGTCTTTTAAAAGCCAAATGCTTTATAGTTAGGTAAAGAATTCCTCAAGCATTTTCATTATTATTAATGGTATTTAATTGATTTGATGACATTCTAAAAATATTACATAATTATTTGGAAATATGCAAAAGTGTTTACATAATAATTTTTACCATTGATATTTTGGGCTCTATGGAATAGTAACATGATAGTAATAAATAACACTTTAATCTGTTTTATTTCTTCCAAAATGAAGTGAAATGATTGTCTGTCCTATCAATTTTTTCCTTTTGAACCTCTAGCAAAAGAAGAGAACTTATCATCTATTGAAAGATCATTGAAAAAGAAAATTGAAAGAGATAGAAATATAATTTTAGTTTTTTCTCATTTGTTTGACTTTTATTATAAAATACATGACTAACACTTGAGACGTGGCATGTCTTTTTCAACAACGGTACAAATTCTATTGATTAAAAAATATACCAACTAAAAAAAAAAATAGAAGAAGAAGAATGTTGTTGTAATGAGACAGAGAGAGTAAAAGAGAGATTGCACTTTTTTTACTCTTTACCCTGTGGATAAGGGAACATTTTGTTCCTGATACACATTTTTAAATCCCCTTGGCAATCATTCTCTCATGGGTAATCTACCAACATTCCAACATTTTATGGTCTTCAATACTCTCCAAAAGAAACAGATTCCTTTAAACCATTATGTTCTTCAAAAGAGGTTGCCTTTTCACAGTCCCCTGCTTGGCTTTGGTTGCAGTTAAAACAAGATAAATGGGGAGAGAATTTAGGACGGCTGATCAGATGCACCTGTTAAAGCCAAACCAGAAGGTCCCCTGCCAGCTCTGTAGTCCACGTGGTTCATCATCAGATTATTTTACTCTCCTGCCTAAAATCTTCCTATTACTTCTCCTGACTTTTAGAATAGAGTCAAATTTTACCAGAGCCC